>NC_044323.1:197151460-198477845 GCF_007399415.2 Gopherus evgoodei
TTGTCAAGGATTTACTGCATCTGTGCTATGCCAGGCCTTTAAATGATATCCTGGGAGAAACCCCTTTAGTACACCAGACCACCAAGGGCATGTCTACACTATATCTGAGTTTGTGCCTCCCATGATGGGTGCACAGAATGGAGCTTGCAGGGCTCACACTAACAGTCTAGAAATAGCTGAGTAGACATTGCAGCTCAGGATCTGAAGCCTAGGGTGCAGGGTGGGCTTCAGGGCTGGAGTTACAGCCTGATCTGCAACATCTACATCTCTGTTTTTAGACCACTAGTGTGAGCCTTTGTCATAAACAGATAGCTAAGGGTTAATGTCTCTTTCACCTGAAGCACCTGACCAGAGGACCAATCAGGAAACCGGATTTTTTCAACTTTGGGTGGAGGGAAATTTTGTGTCTGAGTCTTTGTTTTCTGTCTGCCTGCTTTCTCTGAGCTTTGGAGAAGTAGTTCTGTTTTCTAATCTTCTGTTTCTAAGTGTAAGGACAAAGAGATCAGATAGTAAGCTATATGGTTTCTTTTCTTTGGTATTTGCATGAATATAAGTGCTGGAGTGCTTTGATTTGTATTCTTTTTGAATAAGGCTGTTTATTCAATATTCTTTTAAGCAATTAACCCTGTATTGTGTCACCTTAATACAGAGAGACCATTTGTATGTATTTTTCTTTCTTTTTATATAAAGCTTTCTTTTAAGACCTGTTGAAGTTTTCTTTACTGGGAAATTTCAGGAAAATTGAATCTGTACTCACCAGGGAATTGGTGGGAGGAAGAGATCGGGGAAATCTGTGTGTGTTGGATTTGCTAGCCTGATTCTGGGGGAATAGGAAAGTACTTTTTGTTTCCAGGACTGGGAACGGAGAGGGGGAGTCACTCTGTTTGGATTCACAGAGCATGGGTCTGTGTATCTCTCCAGGAGCACCTGGAGGGGGGAAGGGAAAAAGGATTATTTCCCTTTGTTGTGAGACTCAAGGGATTTGGGTCTTGGGGTCCCCAGGGAAGGTTTTTCAGGGGGACCAGAGTGCCCCAAAACACTCTAATTTTTTGGGTGGTGGCAGCAAGTACCAGGTCCAAGCTGGTAACTAAGCTTGGAGGTTTTCATGCTAACCCCCATATTTCGGATGCTAAGGTCCAAATCTGGGACTAAGGTTATGACAGCCTTGATAACCTCTGTAAGTCTGTAAACCTGGACTAGGAGGCTTGCTTCCAGGTGCAGTGTTGACATATCCCAAGGTCCATAATTTTCCACAAGGCTAGGCCCACAGTCTCAATGACTCCTAGATTGGGTTCCAGAATCCTGTTTCTCATCATGGGCACCTCCTGCAGGTCCACCTTAGTTCAGACTCTTGTAGAGACTTTACTTGCTTAGGGAGTGATGGAACCTGGCAATTATTTGTAATGAAGCAGGGCAACCTTTTCAAAACAAGGTAACATTTAATAGTCACCTGGAATATAGCATAAGAAAGTTATTAGTTTAGCATGGGAAAGCTAAGTTTAAGATATGGTTCACTTTGGTAGGAGCTGTGGCCCAAGACAAACTCTTGGGCCACAGATCCAACATCTCTGTGCTCTGTTCGCAGCACCAACCTGTTTATCTTTGTCCTCCCTTTGTTCCAGCTGCAGTCTTTTCCATCTGCTTCCCTGCAGAGTGTTGGAGGAAGTATGATGCAGATCTGCTAAAGGGTTTCTCTCCATTAGTCTTTACAACAGAGGATGTTGGAGAGATATCTACTATAGCCTAAGGGTGAAACTTGGCCCCATTGCAGTCAATGGCAAAACTTTCATTGATTTCAGTGGAGCCAGGTTTTCAAACATACTGTTTTGGGGTAAACAGATGAGGCACTGTCAATGACTGAGGAGTCAAAAAATGTAGTGCTGGTATAAACTAACAGTCTAAGTGTGACAAGTAATGCTGGTTAGCCTTTATTTAGTTTCCACTGAAATAACCCTCATTTTTTGACTAGCTTTAGTGACAAGTCACCAGA
Organism: Gopherus evgoodei; assembly: GCF_007399415.2. Classification (NCBI taxonomy): domain Eukaryota; kingdom Metazoa; phylum Chordata; order Testudines; family Testudinidae; genus Gopherus; species Gopherus evgoodei. The sequence goes on from NC_044323.1 coordinate 197,153,451, forward strand.
AGAAATAAGCAACTCCATTACAATTAGCTACTATAACCAAGAGTTGAAGGGTGGAAAATATGGTACCCATTTGCATTAGATCTGATCATGGGAATTACAGCCATGCAGGAGCAGAATCTCTTATGTGAATCCTCTTGCAGGCCCATAGAAAATACCTCATGACAACTTTCAAAGGCTCTGATTTCCAAATGGGAACTGAATTCTTTCAGTCATGCTCTTCACCATCAGACCGCAATGATGGCAGCTTCCTGTTTGACTGTTGTTCATTTTATTACATTTAAAGACATTACAAATGTTTTAGTGATTTGCTCTATTTTTTCATTGGACAGACCAATTAGAACAACTTTTTATTACATTGACATTTACTGTTAATTAAAATATCTAACCGAAAGAAGAATTACCTCATTTTATTCCAGTTCTCATTGAGAATAGAATTGAATTGGATTGGATTTTCTAGGTCCTCTTTCAGCTTGATTTCACCACTGAATAAGGACTACAGTTAAAAATCAAGAATTGTCAGCCATTCCAGAAACTTACATAAATCTTCCTGGGGTTTTATTTTTGTTTTTATAAAGGACGTATAATCTAGCACAAAATTTTGAAATATTCTACTTAGTATTAACGCTATTCTGCCATTTCTTTGGCCAAGCATAGAAAAGGAGACACATTACAGAACAGTTAGTTTTCCCATTGTTCCATATATATTTCTTCATGCTAGATTGCACTAGTGCTGATGACAGTGAACTCATGTATTTACTCATAGACTCATAGACTCATAGGTCAGAAGGGACCAATATGATCATCTAGTCTGACCTCCTGCACAAGGCAGGCCACAGAACCCTACCCATCCACTTTTATAACAACCCCTAACCCAGGACTGAGTTATTGAAATCCTCAAAACTGGTTTGAAGACCTCAAACTGCAGAGAATCCACCAGCAAGCAACCCATGCCCCACGCTGCAGAGGAAGGCGAAAAACCTCCAGGGCCCCTGCCAATCCGCCCTGGAGGAAAATTCTTTCCCGACCCTAAATATGGCGATCAGCTAAACCCTGAGCATGTGGGCAAGACTCACCCGCCAGCACCCAAGAAGGAATTCTCTGCAGTAACTCAGTTCCCATCCCATCCAACATCTCCCCGCAAACCACTGAGCAGACTTATCTGGTGATAATCCAAGATCAATTGCCCAAATTAAACTATCCCATCATAACATCCCCTCCATATACTTATCAAGTTTAGTCTTGAAGCCAGATAAGTCTTTTGCCCCCACTACTTCCCTCGGAAGGCTGTTCCAAAACTTCACTCCCCTAATGGTTAAAAACCTTCGTCTAATTTCAAGTCTAAACTTCCTAATATCAGTTTGTACCCATTCGTCCTCATGCCTACATTAGTACTAAACTTAAATAATTCCTCTCCCTCCCTAACGTTAACCCCCCTGATATATTTATATAGAGCAAGCATATCCCCCCGCAGCCTTCTTTTGGCCAGGCTAAACAAGCCAAGCTCTTTGAGTCTCCTTTCATAAGGCAGGTTTTCCATTCCTCGGATCATCCTAGTAGCTCGTCTCTGGACCTGTTCCAGTTTGAATTCATCCTTCTTGAACATGGGACACCAGAACTGCACACAATATTCCAGATGGGGTCTCACCAGCGCCTTATATAACGGTACTAACACCTCCTTATCCTTGCTGGAAATACCTCGCCTAATGCATCCTAAAATCGCATTTGCTTTTTTAACAGCCATATCACATTGGCGGCTCATAGTCATCCTGCTATTGACCAATACCCCAAGGTCCTTCTCCTCCTCCGTCGCTTCCAACTGATGCGTCCCCAACGTATATCTAAAATTCTTATTATTAATCCCTAAGTGCATGACCTTGCACTTTTCACTATTGTATTTCATCTTATTACTCTTACTCCAGTTCACAAGGTGGTCCAGATCTTCCTGAATAGTATCCCTGTCCTTCTCCGTGTTAGCAATACCCCCCAACTTCGTGTCATCCGCAAACTTTATTAGCACATTCCCGCTCTTTGTGCCAAGGTCGGTAATAAAAAGGTTAAATAAGATCAGTCCCAAAACCGATCCTTGAGGGACTCCACTAGTAACCTCCTTCCAGCCTGACAGTTCACCCTTCAAGACGACCCGCTGGAGTCTCCCCTTTAACCAGTTCCTTATCCACCTTACAACTTTCATATTCATCCCCATCTTTTCCAATTTAACTAACAGTTCCCCATGCGGAACCGTGTCAAACGCTTTACTGAAATCGAGGTAAATTAGATCTACCGCATTTCCTTTATCTAAGTAATCCGTCACCTTCTCAAAGAAGGAGATCAGATTGGTTTGGCACGATCTACCTTTAGTAAATCCATGTTGCAGTTCATCCCAATTACCATTGACCTCTATGTCCTTGACTACTTTCTCCCTTAAAATTTTTTCCAAGACCTTACACACTACAGACGTCAAGCTAACAGGCCTATAATTACCGGGATCACTTTTCTTCCCTTTCTTAAAAATAGGGACTACGTTAGCAATCCTCCAGTCGTACGGCACAACCCCTGAGTTTATCGATTGCTTAAAAATTCTCGCTAACGGGCTCACAATTTCACGCGCCAGTTCCTTTAATATCCTCGGATGGAGATTGTCCGGGCCCTCCGATTTTGTCCCATCAAGCTGTTCAAGTTTGGCCTCTACCTCAGATGTGGTAATATCCACCTCCATATCCACATTCCCGTTTATCATCCCTCCATCATCGCTAAACTCCTCACTCGTCTTATTAAAAACTGAGGCAAAGTACTTATTTAGATATTGGGCCATGCCTAGGTTATCCTTAACCTCCATTCCATCCTCAGTGTATAGCGGCCCCACTTCTTCTTTCTTTGTTTTCTTCTTATTTATGTGGCTGTAGAACCTTTTACTATTGGTTTTGATTCCCTTTGCAAGGTCCAGTTCAATGCGGCTTTTAGCCTTCCTCACTTTATCCCTACATGTTCTGACCTCACCAAGGTAGCTTCCCTTGCTAATCCCGCCTTTCTTCCACTCCCTGTAAGCTTTCTGCTTTCTCCTAATCCCCTCTCTGAGTTGCTTGCTCATCCAGTTTGGCCTGCAACTCCTGCCCATGGTTTTTTTCCCCTTTCTTGGGATGCAGGCTTCCGACAATTTCCGCAGCTGCAACTTAAAGTAATTCCAGGCCTCCTCCGCATTTAAATCCGCAAGTTCCTCCGTCCAATCCACTTCCTTAACTAATTTCCTTAACTCTTTAAAATTAGCCCTCGAGAAATCGAAAACCCTAATCCGAGATCTACATTTGTTTATCCTCCCATCTAGTTTGAACTGAATCAGCTCATGATCACTCGAACCAAGGTTATCCCCTACCACCATTTCTTCTACGAGGTCCTCACTGCTCACCAAAACCAAATCTAAAATGGCATCCCCTCTCATAGGTACTTCAACTACTTGATGAAGAAATCCATCCACTATCACATCCAGAAAAATCTGACTCCTATTATTCTTGCAAGCACTCGTCCTCCAGTCTATATCCGGGAAGTTGAAGTCTCCCATAATCACACATTTCCCCTTCGTGTTTACTTCCTTAAAGACATTAAAGAGGTCTCTATCCATATCCAAATCAGATCCCGGCGGTCTTTAGCACACCCAAAGCACTATCTCAAGGGAAGCTCTAGTTGCTTTTTCACACAGTGTGATTTTTGCCCAGATAGACTCTGTCTTATCCATTCCATCGCTTCTTACTTCATTACAGTTAATCTCATCATTGATGTACAAGGCTACTCCACCACCTTTGCCCTTCTTCCTGTCTTTTCTAAACAGCACATAGCCTTCAATACCTGTACTCCAGTCATGAGTACTATTCCACCAGGTTTCTGTTATCCCTATGATATCCGGTTTCACTTCCTGCACCAGTAGCTCCAGTTCCTCCATCTTGTTACCTAGGCTCCTCGCATTAGTGTACAGACATTTTAATTTTGGGCGTTTAGCATCAATGACTTTCTTTCCCCCGTCGTGCACAGATCTTCTACCACCAGCATCACCCGTTAATCTGGTTCCTACTCCACTATTCCTCCTCGGATCAATTATTTGGTCCACAAGGGTATCCCCTCTCACTTTGTTTACTTCCCTCTCCAGGTTATATTCCGGCGTGGAGATCTCCTGGACATCTCCCAACCATCTCCCCGAACTTCCTAGTTTAAAGCTCTCTTGATGAGGTCGGCGAGCCTCCATCCTAGAATTCCCTCCTTCTTAGATGAAGTCCATCCTGAGCGAACAGTTGTCTGTCCGTAAATGCTTCCCAATGACCGTACATCCCAAAGCCCTCCTTGTAACACCAATGCCTGAGCCATCTGTTGATCGCCATAATCTTGTCACTCCTTCGTCGCCCTGCTCTAGGAACCGGCAGAATCCCACTGAAGATCACCTGAGCCTCGATTTCTTTGAGCGTCTTCCCCAGTCTGGCATAATCCTCCTTGATACAGTCCAGCGAGTAACTAGCCGTATCATTCGTTCCCACATGAAGGACAATCAACGGATTTTTTCCCGCTCCTGCAATGATCCTATTCAGCCTCAGGTCCACATCCTGTATCTTAGCCCCTGGCAGACAGCACACCCTTCTGTTCTCCCGATCAGGTCTAGTTACAGGCCTGTCTATTCTTCTCAGTAAAGAGTCTCCAATCACGTAGACTTGCCTTTTCCTGGCGACAGTTTGATTCTCCTGTCTATCCCCCACATCAGCCTGCCGCAAGCCCTCGCGATTTGTATTCGCCCTTACAATCCTCCTAGGGCTCATACTTGGTGCCGCCTCCATTGACTCCTCCCCTCCTTCTGCAGGACTAGCTGCTCGTCTCTTTTTCCTTGCCCTCTCTCCTTCAGCAGCCTGCTGTGCTCCATCTTCATTTCCCAACTCAGCAAACCTGTTCCTGAGTTCTATTTCTCCATCGCTGGCCCGTCTTTTCCTCTGCCTAGTTCTTCTAGTCACATGTTTCCACCGTCCACTTTCCTCACCCGGCAGCCCCTCCTCAGAGTTCTTTGGTCCTGCTTCTATCTGCTCGTCTGGGCTTGTCCCCTGCGCCTCATCATGTCTGTGTTCCATCATCTGCTCAAATCCCCTTCTAAACTCAGCCAGGGTTTCCACTTGCATCTCCAGTCCTCTTATCTTTTCTTCCAGCAGCTCTATCAGGCGGCACTTCATGCAGACAAAACTCCTTTCAGGTGCCCCCTCCAGGACCATGTACATGCCACAGCTACCGCATCCAGTCATCCTCAGCATGTCTCTACCTGCTGCCTCTGCCTCCGTCATATCCATCCCACTCTGTGCCTGGCAGTACATGCCTCACACCGTACCACAGGCCACCAACGAGCACTGGACTCTTGCCCCTTCCCTTGTCTGACTTCCTGGTCTCTCTGCCTTGGTCTCCCCTGTGACCTCCCCCTGGGAACTCCCACTGGAACTCCCCTGTTAGCAGCTCTGTTCGTTGGCTCCTGTGCCGCTGCAGCTGTCTGTGCCGCTGCCTGAGTGCCTGGCTCACATACCACTTTATTATCATATTAACTGGGCACTGATTAACTGACAGTTCAAAAGACCATTTCAGTGATTTGAGAATAGAATTATCTAATGTCTCTGCAAAATATTCATCCCACCCTTCTCTCCCCCCACCCCCACCTCCACCCTCCCACACACAAATAGGAAGCAAATAAAGAGAATCAGACTGTCATAAACAGATGGTTAAGGGTTAATGCCTCTTTTACCTGTAAAGGGTTAAAAAGTTCACCTAGCCTAGCTAACACTTGACCAGAGGAACCAATGGGGGAACAAGATGTTTCAAAAGGAAGGAGGGAAGTTTTTCCTTTGTTTAGAGTTTCAGTTTCAGCCAGAGTGAAAAAGATCAAGGAACCAGCCTCTTATCAGAGTAGTAAGTTTTAGAAAGAGAAAAATAGGTTTATGTTTATTTCTTTGTAGCCTGTCTTATGCAATTAAAGGTAGAATCAAATGTATTTTTTTGTGTAACTACATTTGTGCCCAGGGGAACATCCTCTGTGTTTTGAATCTGTTGTCTGTGAGAGTAGCTGGTATGCTAATCTCTCCCAGAGGGATTTCTTTTACCTTTCTTTTTTTTAATTAAAAGCCTTTTTCTTAATACCAGATTGATTTTTCCTTGGTTTTAGATTCAAGGGGATTGGATCTGGACTCACTAGGGACTGGTGGGAGAAAGGAGGGGGGATGGTTAATTTCTCCTTGTTTTAAGATCCAAGTTTTCTGAAGGCTGTCATCTGCTTCCTGCTCAGTCTGGAACTGTTCCCTTGAGGCTGGAGACACCAGCTCCTCCTTAGCCTGTGGACTTGGGCTTGGTCCCTCTGGAAGCGATGTAGGTGAAGGGATTGTTTTCGTTGATGGTTAACTGCTCTCCGCTGGTGCACTATGCAATATTTCAGGCTCTGGCTGAGCCTCCTGGGTAGGGTTGTCTGCTGCTTCTGCCAGTTCAGGCCCGCTGGCGCCCTCTGGAGTTGGGGTTGGAGATGGGTTTGCAAGCACTGGCAACAGTGCTGGCAACGGTTCTGGTGCTGTTTGCTTTTCCAGTTCCAGTTCTGGGACTGGATGCACTATGGCTGTTGCAGTCGTTAGCAGGGGATCCGGTCCACCACCTTTGTCTGGGTCTCTGGTAACACAGACGAGGCCCTTGTGGATGGCTCAGGAACAGAGATGAGTCTGGAAGCTTGCCTGGCTTGGCTGCATGTAACCATTCCCACCCTCTTGGCCCGCTTCACCTGGTTGGCCAAGTCTTCCCCCAGTAGCATAGGGATGGGATAATTTTCATAGACTGCAAAAGTCCAGATCCCTGACCAGCCTTTATACTGGACAGGCAGTTCAGCTGTAGGCAAGTTTACAGATTTTGACATGAATGGGTAAATAGTCACTTGGGCCTCTGGGTTGATGAATTTGGGGTCCACTAAGGATTGGTGGATAGCTGACACTTGTTCCCCCGTGTCTCTCCATGCGAAAACCTTCTTTCCACCCACTCTCAAGGTCTCCCTTCGCTCCGAGGGTATTTGAGAGACATCTGGGCCTGGGGATCTTTGGTGTGATGGTGGTGTAATAAACTGCACTCAGTTGCAGTTCTTGGGGCAACCGAGTGCAGTTATATGTCCCAATTCATTACACTTGAAGCTTCGCCCAGCTGACTGATCACTGGGCCAAGGTGGGTTGCTGGAGACTGGTGAGGTAGGACAACAGGGTGTCTGGGGCTTTCCTTGGGTTGTAGGTGAGGTCTTGGGTTGCCCTCAGTGATAGGGTTTATTTTCTGTTTGCCCCCTGTGATATTCGCTCCCCTTGCTAGTAGTTTTTTTATTTTCTGCCACTTCCACCCATCTGGCTCCAATTTTCCCTGCCTCGGTTACAGTTTTGGGCTTCCCATCTAGGATGTACCTTTCTATTTCCTCAGGAACACCCTCTCAGAACTGCTCCTTTTGCATTAGGAAGGACAGCTCTGGCAGAGAGTTAGCATTTGCTCCTGATATCCAGGCATCCCAATTCTTCCCAATGTGACAGGCGTGTCGGGTAAATGACACATCTGGTTTCCACCTTAGGGCTCTGAACCTCTGACGGGCTCAGGTGTTAGCTCCATTCTGATTCTGGCCTTAGTTTGAAAAAGTTTATAATCGTTCATGTGTTCCTTAGGCATTTCAGCCGCCACTTCTGCTAAGAGTCCACTGAGCTGTGGCCTCAGCTCTATCATGTACTGGTCTGTAGAGATGTTGCACCCAAGGCAGACCCTTTCAAAATTTTCTAAGAAGGCCTCAGTCTCATCACCTGCCTTGTAGGTGGGGAATTTCCTGGGATGGGGAACAGTACCTGGAGAAGGGTTGTTAGGGTTGGCTGTTCCATCCGGCCTAGCCTGTGCTAAGTCCAGTTCATGCTTTCTCTCTCTTTCCCTCTCTTCCATTTCTTTTTCTTTTATTTCTATTCCTTTTTGTTTCATTTTCAGCTCTTTTTGTTTCATTTCCAGTTCTTTTTCTTTCATCTCTATAGCTCTTCTGTGGGCAGCCTCCTTGGCTTTTTCTTCTGCGTCCAGCCTGGCCATTTGCTGTTTAGCTGCTTTCTTGTGCTGCCCGTACCCCTCTGCAGCTCAGGCTGTTTGGTTAACAGAGATTTTCTAACTAGCTATACCCGAGAGATAGAAAGAAAGAACACAATTCACTTGTAAATACCTTTTGCTGGCCGTCTGCTGGCTCACAGTTTGAAGCCTCCTCTTAACAAAGACCCTTGTTAAAAAAACTTAACACCTCTTCCCTCAGGCTGCTTTCCAAGCAGCTAGAAAGGAGAGAAAAAAAATCCTACTGGCTTTTCATTTTTAAACACAATCCCACTGCTGTGCCACCATGTCAAGGTTTTTCCCCCACTTTGAACTTTAGCATTCAAAAAGTGGGGACCTGCATGATCACTTTTAAGCTTAATTACCAGCTTAAATTTCGTACACTGCCACCAGCCAAAAATATAGTGCTTGGCACACTTCCTGTTCCCCCAAAACCTTCTCTGGGGAACCCAAGACCCAAAACCCTTGGATCTGAACACAAGGAGAAATTAGCCTTCCCCCCCGCCTTTGTCCTCCCAGACTTTCCCCTCCCTGGGTTACCCTGAGAGGCTACACTTATCCAAACTCCTTGGATCTTAAAACAAAGAGGAATTAGCCTTCCCCTCCCCTTCTTTTCCCCCCACCAATCCTGGGTGAGTTCAGACCCAATCCCCTTGGGTCTTAAAACAAGGGGAAAAAATCAATCAGGTTCTTTAAAAAGAGAGCTTTTAATTAAAGAAAGAAAAGGTAAAAATTATCTCTTTAAAATCAGGATGGAAAATGTTTGACAGAGTATTCAGATTCATATAGCCTAGAAGGACCTCCCCAACCCCCTTAGCCTGAGATTCAAAGTTACAGCAAACAGAGGTAAAAATCCTTCCAGCAAAAGACACATTTGCAAGTTAAGAAAACAAACATAAGACTAATCCACCTTTCCTGGCTATTACTTACTATTTTGAAACATGAGAGACTGATTCAGAAAGATTGGAGAAAACCTGAGTGTATGTCTGGTCCCTCTTAGCCCCAAGAGCGAACAACGAACAAAACAAACAACACAAACAAGACTTCCCTCCATCAAGATTTGAAAATATCTTGTCCCCCCATTGATCCTCTGGTCAGGTGTCAGCCAGGTTCACTGAGCTTCTTTACCCTTTACAGGTAAAAGAGACATTAACCCTTAACTATCTGTTTATGACACCAAGGGATTGGATCTGGACTCACCAGGGAATTGATGAAGGAGTCTCTCAAAGCTACCCAGGGAGGGGAAGGTTTTTGGGGGAAAGGGGGGAGCCAGACACTGAAAATTCTGGATGGTGGCAGTGATACCAGATCTAAGCTAGTAATTAAGCTTAGAAGTGTCCATGCAGGTCCCCACATTTGTACCCTAAAGTTCAGAGTGGGGAAGGAACCTTGACACAGATAGTCATAAGATATTACTGGCTTGTGACCTTTAATACCCTACTTTTACATGCCGAGGACGCTTCATGTCATGTCTTCAAGTGGAAAGGAACCAAGTGAGGGAACTTACTGGAAGAACTAGGACTTATTTGGCACTTTGAAAGTGTGATTCATGTGCAGTTTGTCTGAGCTTCAATCAGCATTTGGATCTTCTGTAAACCATTATTTGTTCTGTAAACCATAATTTGTTTTCTACATCTGTTAAAATACATCTGTTAAAATACATAGGGGAATCAATGACCAATGCTGATGCAACTGCTGAAGTCAATGGAATTACGCCAGGGATGCATTTGGCTGATGGTCTATATACATCTGAGAGACTCTCATTATATGCAAAGCATGTCCCTTCCAAAAACATTAATGACTTAGTGGGCAATGTCCACAAAGAAATAAGGATCCAATTAGCATGAAGATTAAGTAGTCTTTTCACTTTTAAAAGCTGATCCCTAGAGATCGAGCCTTTGGACCTGATCCTAAACCCATTATAGCCTTTGCACCCACTACAGTGGTCTATGAATCAGTCCCCAAAAGAAGTTATCAATTTATGTTCCTTTTCATCTGTGTTCTTCGAGAAAATACTTGAAAAATAAAATATGGCCATCCTTTTCGCTCTTTTTTTTTTCAGTTTATTGTCACTTCTTTTCTTCCATCAGTATATCTGCTGTGCTTTCCCCTTGCTCTTTTCCATTTCCCTCACAGTTCTGGAATGCATGGAGTTTTGTTTTCTTTGTCATGATCCTGATTTACGTTAGTACATTGAGTAGGAATAGCCATATGGGAGAAGATCTGAGGACCATCTAGTTTAGTGTTCTGTCTCAGAGTGGCCAGCACCAGATGCTCCAGAGGAAGGTGCAAGAAACCCTAAAGTAATAAGCTCTTTGGAGCAAGGACTGTCATTTTCTCTGTTTGCACAGCACCTAGCAAAATGGAATTGTGTGCCTCTAGACACCAGCACAATATAAGTATTAAATAGTAATAACCTGTCTGTAGGAAAAAATTTCCTCCTAGCCCTATAAGTTACAGAGAGAGATGTTCAATAGTTTGTGGCCCAAAGCATGAGGATTTGTATCCCTTCCAAACATATTCTATAAGCCTACACTGGCTGTTCTCATTATCCATGTAAATGTCCAACGCAAACAAACTATATATTTCTTTTTGGCATCTGTCCTCCATCCTCCTCTGGGAACCCTGAAGTGAAGAATTAATATTTTAGCATTTTTATTGTTTATATCCTCTGCCAATAGATCATCCTGGTCATCTATTAAGCATTCTGTTGTCTCTTCACGAAACTCTTGCTCCTTACATACTAAAAATGTTTTATCGTAGTATTTAGTTTAATCTCATGTGAAATCTTCCTCTCATTCTTCACCTATGCTTTCCTTTCGCTGTTATTCATACCCTCTTACTTCTGCTGCCTATTCTCTACAGTCCTCTTCTGATCTGTTGTTTTGGTTCTCTTCAATGTTTCATTCTTACCATTCATTATTTCTTGCTTTCCCTTGTTCATTGATATTGGCCTTTTTAATTCTCATCTGTTTATTGCCGAGTAGCACACACAACCTTAGAGACATTTATTTTGTAGTATGTCTTAGCACTTTCAATTTCTACTACATTGCTTTCCTGCTGTCACTTCCAGCGAGTCTTTCCTGCTTTTGTCAGTGATTTGCTCTATTTTCTTTCCTTTGTGTCTCACTTGAGTTTTAATGTGAAACCTAACTATATTAGGGTCTCACTATCACAACAGAAGATTATCTCCACATCACCAGTGATCTCCTCTGTGTTACTGGAGACTGAAGTCAACAGTTGCTCATTTCCAAGGTTTATAATATAGCTTGCTAAAAAACGTTTGTCCTTTACTACATTCAGATATCTACTGCCTGATTTAATCCTTACACTTAATGCATCCCAGTTTATCCCTTGTAGTTGTACCCTCTTGCTACTGTAGAAACCTAGTATTTAGTGGGTAACTTTATAACAGCAAAAATCTAATTGTTAACTTACCTATCCTTTTTATGAGTACATAACAGGTTAGACTGTGAAATGCCCATGAAACAGGGAATGAGCAAGAAGCTGCCTCCTCATCATACCCCACCCAACCCGGGGCATCTCATGATAGCCATCCCTACTGCTTGGAGAATGCTGGAACTGCTTAGTTTTGCTCAATCCTAGGTAGCTAGCTAATAAAATGGGGGTGGGGAGCTGATGTGGCCATGGCCTCTTCTGCACCAGCCCACAGAATGGCGTTGGAGCATAGCAAGGATCAGTCTGTTCTGTCCTAATTTTCCCTACCCTCACCTTCTGTCCAAGGCCAGTCCTGGTAAGATTGTGCCTGCGTAAAGGAGAATCTATCCAATGCTGCTCCTGGGATGGAATGTGTGATGGGTTGGATCACAGAAACCCCTTGGGAACTGCTAACTGTTGTGCCAAGACTACTTCTGCCCCTGCTTTCTTGCCCTGGCAGCTTGAGACTTCATTGCCCTGCCTGGTTTGAGCCAGACCCAGTAGCCTGCTGCAAACCCAGACCCAAGTCTGAACCACGTCCCCTAACAGCTGTAGGGTTAACTGAAAGCAACTTACAGAAGTGTTCCTGTCTTTAGCACTCAGATGTCCAACTCCCAATGGGGTCTAAACCCAAATAAATCCGTTTTACCCTGTATAAAGCTTATACAGGGTAAACTCATAAATTGTTCACCCTCTATAACACTGATAGAGAGATATGCACAGCTGTTTACCCCCACCACCCCCAGGTATTAATACATACTTCAGGTTAATTAATAAGTAAAAAGTGATTTTATTAAATACAAGAAAGTAGGATTTAAGTGATTCCAAGTAGTAACAGACAGAACAAAGTGAATTACCAAACAATATAAAATAAAATACACAAGTCTATGCCTAATATAGTAAGAAAATTGAATTCAGATAAAACCCCACTCTCAGAGGTGATACAGTAAGCTTTGTTTTACAAACTAGTCTCCTTCTAGTCTGGGTCCAGCAATCACTCACACCCTTTGCTGTCCTTTGTTCCAGTCTCCTTAGGGTATCCTTGGGGGTGGAGAGGCTATCTCTTGAGCCAACTGAAGACAAAATGGAGGTGTCTCCCACAGGCTTAAATAGACTTTCTTTTGTGAGTAGGGACCCCCTCCTCTCTCCTATGCAAAGTCCAACTCCAAGATGGAGTTTTGGAGTCACATGGGCAAGTCACATGTCCATGCATGACTCAGTTTTTACAGGCAGCAGCCATTTTCCACATGCTGTCTTGAATGTCTCCAGAAAGACTTCTTATGTGGATTGGAGCCTTCCAAGAGCCATTCTTTATTAAGTGGTTTTTGACTGGGCACTTAATTTGCACATTCCTTTCTCAAGAAGCTGACCAAATGCTTTACTAAGGCTACTTAAAATCAAGCAAGTACACTGCCAATATTCATAACGTCGAATACAAAAATGATACATGCATACAAATAGGAGGAATAGATTCAGTAGCTCATAACCTTTACAGAGATATGTTACACAGCATATGTAGCATAAACCATATCCCAGTTATGTCATAAGCATAAGCATATTCCCATAAAGCATTATGGGGTGCAACGTCACACCCTCCTCCTGAACTTACTGCCAGAGACTTGGACACTGTCCATGGTGGAGGTAGTACATGTAAAATCCTTCTTTGTCTTTGGTCACACTCCCTTTCAGTACCTTTAAACTATATGATGTCAGTCATAAGTGTTCTAGCAAGTTTTGGGGTTCCTGGTCCCTGGGTGCCTGAAAACAGGTTGGGGTGCAGTATTGCTAACAGAATGCAGGCAGCAATATCTGTTAAAGTGTAGGTGTCTTGGCATTTAGCCACTAATGCCATGAGGTGGTGTACCTCCGTTTCCTCTTCTACACAGCAGCATGGGCCTGTTATGCTTTTGCTGCTGTGCCAAGCTTCCAGCCTGTGTACAGGTATAAGCTGAAGGGTAACATGCTTGTGGGACTGTCTTGTCACCACCCCTAGCATGTACAACAGTTTCTTCCTCAAACCAGGTATGTTCCACATCTTTAAAGGGGTTACCACTAGTAATAACTCCTTTGTTTTAACCCATAGATGAATTAGCAAAGACACAAGATTAACAGCAAAAATATGGCGGACAGGCTTTGTTCACACAATTTAGCTTGTTTAGTGTCTATGGCATTTTACCATTTTTTTGTGTACCCTGGTAGGCACTCTGATGCAGATTCTTCTGCCTCTTTGGAGAAGGCTTTTAATTCAGGCATGCGTTTGAGGCTCTAGGAAGAAAAGGGTGTACTGCCACCATGCCGGCCCTCGGCCCCACCCTCTGGAATTTCTTTGAGCTGGATCTCACACACTTGTGAAATAAGGCAAATTTTTCTTCCTCCTGCCTTGAAAAGACAGTTTTATCTCTTACAAGCGTAGCAGGAACATCTTTTAGTGGAGTGCCTTGGATCAGTAAAACCTCTTTGGACACCTCACTTTCTGTTCCCAACAGGTCAGCTAAATGGACATCCCCTTCCAGGAGATCTGATCCCCAGTTTTCCCTTAAAACCTGATCCACAGGAGAGAGGTCTGGCATTTCAAAAGCTGATTTTTTTACCATCCCTACAAAAGGTGGGTGGACTCTTCGGTCCCCCCATACCTTCCGTCTGGGCTCCCCTCTCTTGGCTCCCCTCTGGGTCAGACACTCCTGTGTCCCCCAGAAGGGAAGGTGACCTTGGTCCAGCTGTGGGCTCACAGCTACCAGTTATGACAGACCCTTCACTGGCCAGCAAAATTCCACCCTTTTCACTCAAGTTGGGCTTGCTTCCAGCTACAGAGCCCTTGGGGGTCTGTTTCCACTGCTACAGTCACCAGGACCCCAACTTCCACCTTTGGGACACATGTCTCTGTGCACCCCAGGGCAGGCCCTGCTACCCGCTGACCTGCAACTTCCTGGCAGTGAGCAGCAGGGGTGGCCCCCCTGCTATAAGGTGGAACATTTCCCTCCCTTCGTCCAGCCTCTCCGTCTGGAATTTCTCTTGAGCCCTGGGGCTATAGAAACTGGCTACAACCATCCCTGCCCCCAGAGCTGCATTCTTTACTGCTACAGAGGAATCTGAGACACACACCCCTATTCCCCCAGCAGTCCATATGACCTCCTCCCCCACTCCCCCCTGGCTTTTAGTACAAGATTCCTTCTCACTGCTAACCAACCCTGAGAGAGATTCTAACACATTAAAGAAATCATTTCCTAGTAGAAATGGTGCAAAATTGTGTGCCACTGTTGCAACAGTCAGCTCAGCCTGCAAATCCCTAGTTTGCATGTGTACTTTAGCTAAAGGTGCAAGGACTTTGTAACCCCCTACCATAGTTCCCTGGCAACAAATCCTTCTCCTGGATCAGGTCCCTCCTGATCACAGAAATCTCAGCACTTGTGTCCCTCAATCTAAGAAGCACTTTACCGTTCAGTTTACCAGCATACATGTGCTCCCTGCTTGGTTGTGTAGAAGCAAGCTTTACAAATCCTGTGTGGAAAGAGGCCGCAGCCTGGCTCTGAGAAGCAGCAGTTTCATGTGTTACTTGCTGCCTGTTTCCAGCAAAGGACATTTATTCCTCAGGTGCCCAGTAGACTTACAATTATAGCACCTCTTGGGCTTTTCTGCTTATACAGGAGATTTGGGACTAGTAACAGGGGAATGGGGAGGTGAACGCCCAGCCTCCTTTTTCCCAGGGGTAAAACGGTGATTTTGGTTTCCCCCAACCCTGTATCCCTCTGCCAGTGGTTTATGTTTAATTGCACTTGTGCTTGCTCATAGGAGTCTGCAAACCCAGCTAATTCACCCACTGCATTCACCTTTTTGTCCCACAAATATTTTTTTACATCATCACTGCATATATTCAGGAATTGTCCCTGAGTAACCAAATCACACATTCCTTCAATGCCTTTTCCCCTCACCCACTTATTTACCAAATCTCTCATTTCATTTACATAAGACACATTACTCAATCCAGATCCCCTTTTAAGACTCCTGAATTTAACCCTGTAGGTTTCAGGTGTAACCTGAAACTATTTCAAAACCAGTTCCTTAAATTTACTATAGTTTGAAGCATCATCAATAAGTATCTTATTGAATATGTCCAGAGCTCTTCCAGTCAATTTTGCTATCAGTGTGGTCATCTTTTGATTTTCAGGGATTGCATGGAGGGTGCACAGTCTCTCAAAGGTGACGAAATATTCGGCAATATCACTGGATTCATCATACTGTGGACATAGTCATTCCCATTTGTGGATTTTTGGGGAAGTGGAGCCAGCAGCTGGAGAGTTTTGTCTCTTCCACTCCATAACAGCCAGTTCATGCTTCTGGGCTTCAATCTGGGCCTGTAGTTCTTTGTCTCTTAATTCCAGGGCTCTTTTGTCCCTGGCTGCTTCTGTCTCCATAGCTCATGGGCCTCCTCTGCATTAATTCCTAATTGTTTTAGTTTAAAAATGGTTTTAGTTTAATCAGTCTTTTATGTTCATTTTCTTTCTCAGCCTGTTGCAACCTGAGCAGTTCTAGCTTTTTCTAAGCCTCGCTTTCACTCATGTTGCTGATTTTCCTGCCTCTATTTCGTTCCCCGAAGTAAGCAAACAGAAAATAACAAACCAGTGACAACTTTGTCTCTTCTCCAGCCACCACATTCAAAACTCACTTAAAATCACTACCAGTTTCTCAAAGCAATCAGCTGTGCACAGACCCTGCTCAACTACGCCACTGAGTGGTCTTGCCAAATGTCAGGCTTTAAGAGAGCTCTGATATATGGAATATAGCTTAGTTAGTCTTCGAGCACCTTCAGCTGAATGTGTTGCAATGCTTTGGGGCAAGTCTGTAGTTCAGTCCAGTTGAATCAGGGCAGTTCCACTGTGACAAGAAGCAACACGCTTTACAACAGCACTGTTCAGCTAGCCTCCAACCCATCTGAAATCCTAGAATGCACTAGAACAAAATTATTATAAAGTGTTCTCTGTGTGATTCTGTCAATAGCACTCTTGCAGCATGGATGTGCTAAAGCATCACAAGAACAAGTGATACAAATCAATCGATGGTAGTAACTTAGCTGAAATCAGTGGGAGTCATGAGTATTGAGCACCTCCTGACAAATTAGATCATTAGTGTACACAAGGCCAAGGAGGGTTTTACAGTGCATTGCAGAACCGATTTCACTATATTTCTTGTCTGTGTTTCATCTGGGATATGAAAAAGTTGCATTTGGACTAAGACCCAGGTCCTCAAAGATATTTAGGCACCTAACTTACATTGATCTCACTAGGAATTAAGCACCTAAATATCTTTTAAGAATCTGGGCTTAAGTCGCTTTCCAGCTAAAATTAGGGATACTCAAAGCAATAAGAGCCTCCCAACATTTTTTTTTAATGTATACAATTCACTGGTTCCACCACAGTCCCATTAAAAGGCAAAAGCAGCTCCATAGATTCTATTCTCCAAAGTATCTTCTAGCCCAGAAGCTACCTGTGCTCATAGTTACAGTCTCCAATTTTGAGCCATTATGTTTCTTGCATGCCATTAGTTTTTCCAAGGTCTCTTCGTGTTTACAATTTCTTATTTAACATATTGAGGTTTGAGCTATCGCAGCCTCTAGGCAAGGGTAGCACTGAATAGGCAGCATAACAATAAAGTTTAAGCACTCTTGAATAAAAATAAATCACCACAATTATGGTGAAGATCTATGTGGCCGAGTATCATGCAGTTCAATAACAAGGGTCTACCAGGTACTGTAGCTGCAGAATTCCTAATTAGCTTGTTTTCTCCACTGGCATATTTGTCAGCCTGATCAGAATGCAGCAGTTTTCCTTTTCAACCCATTTCTGAGGAGAATTGTATCTTCCGTTGTCTAGAAATACCTTGGTGGGATGATACTAGCCGCCTGGCTGAAAGGATATTTGTAAATCTCTCTTACAAGCCCAGCTGGAGCATTCAAGGATATGCTAATTCCAGGACTGTGACTCTACTAGTGTGACAAGCAACCCATAAAATTCAAATATTGTCCAGGTTCTAAAAGGAAAATATTTATTCCAAGTATTTCAAATACCCAAAGACTGAGTGCTGCTGCTTTGAAACTGAAAGACTCCTTCATGTGTCTGCTAAGAACGGTTATGTGACTAGAAGGGGAAGTTTTCTAGTTTCATCTTTCTATACATACTGTGCATGTTCAGACCCCTATTGCTAGAGCTATCTCCTGTGCAATTCCCATATTTGACAAAGACAATGGGCCAAATTCGTCACTGGTGTAAAATTGGATTCAGTCAGATAATATCAGGGATACATTTGGCCTGATAACTCGGGACTATTGTTGCTGTGGTTTGGATTTTTGTATAAATCGTAGATTGCATAAGTTGTAAAGTGAAGATATTTGAACCTATTTTCAGTACTTTTTACAGAACGAATCAAGATATTTGAGGATGATTGCAAGTTCCTTGTGTATAAGTTGGGTGAAAGGTTCTAGTCCCCAAAAGAAGGGGGTTATTCTCTGTATTCCTTTGAGGATCACTGGGCTCATTTGAAACATGGACAATAAAGGATATTTTATTTAATTTCAAGCATGGTCTTATCATTTGTGTGTGTTTAGTCTTTTTCCCCCCTCTATGTTTTATTAACCTTGTCTAAAGCCCATTGTAGGCACTGGAAAGACTTCCACTGTCTTCACTGAGCACTGAATCACTCACAGAATTATCTGTGCAAACGTCACAAGTTTAGGTGGTTCATTTTGGGTAGGTCTGAACTGCAATTAAAAAGTGCTGCATTTTAACGCCAGCTGTAAGTGTATGTCTACACTGCAATTATAAAACCCCTGGCTGGCCTGAGCCAGCTGATTCATGGGGCTTGGGCTAAGGGACTGTTTAATTGCAGCACAGACATTCCGTCTTGGGCTCCAGCCTGAGGTCTGGGACCCTCCCACCTTGCAAGGTCCTAGAGCCTGGACTCCAGCGTTAGCACAAACATCTACACCACAACTAAACAGCCACTTAGCTTGAGCCCCACGAACCCATGTCATCTGGCACAGGCCAGCCGTGGGCTTTTAATTGCAATATAGACATGCACTTAATGCTGGCAGGGAAATCTGAAGCTCCAGCCTCAAGCTCAAGTCTTTATCCACAAAAATACAATCAGCAGGTGTCTCCAGGTGCCACAAGGTAATCCTAGCCCAAATAATTCACTGAGTTCTAAAGTTGGACATACTCTGCTCACACAATATCCAGTGCTCTTTCACGGATCTCTGACATAAAATCTTGGATCCTGATTAATTTAATGATTTACTTCCACCTTAGTGTACATTAAGTAAAAATGGTTAGCTTCAGTTTTGTCTTGCTGATTAGTAGAGCTAGTAATGATTAGTACATTGACCAAAAAAACAGTGTTCCACCACCACTACCACACAGTGGTATCTGGGATACCACTACGTTTATCTATAATTAGAGTAGGAAATGTGCTAACTGCATTGGTAATGGTTAACAAATATTGACATTTTATGGTTTCTATTATATATATGTTACTCATTATAGAGATCACCGTACTTCATCTAGATCAGAAGATGAAAGTGGACTTAGAGGGAAGCCGTAAAAAAAAGAAAAGAGATCTAATCACTGCAGCTTTGCAAAGAGCAAATCATTTTAAAACTAATATTACACCTGACCTACATAATTTTTTTTTTAAAAAAAAAGAGCAGAAGGCTCCCATTTTCAGTCAGATGGTGTAGGGTACAATACAAGATATCCAGATCACTATTGAAAAGTATGAGAAAGACACATACTTGTAAAACTGTTGCAAGATAAACTGTACATTTTTTTAAAAATGGTTCTATTACACTGAGAAGCAATCTCAAACAGATGCTGTCTAATCCCAGAATCTGGGTTTTCCTTCTGACTGAAGGCCCGACCTCCGCAACTGTCTTTAGTTAACCTCTAAAAGTCCTCAGAGTAATAGCCCTGAAGAGGAGTTTGAACCTGGAACTTTTCAGAATGAAAGCACAGATGACTTCTAATGCTGGAGTTAAAGTAGTAATTTCCATTAGCAGGTAACAGTAGTAGGTTGTTAACCTGTGGTTAAAAGAGAGAGATGTAGTGCTAAGTAGGTTAACATTTGTTTTATGGCACTTGATTTGTACCTTGATCATTCAGAAGATTCTTCTTCCTACTCACTTAGCCAGTCATAAATTTTTCACTTCCCTCTCTCCCATCCACTTTTTACTAGGGTTTTTTTGACCTACAGAACTATGGAAGAGAATTCCTGCATTTATCTTTTTGAAGGTGACCTCATGCCCCAGCTCTTTCACAATATCTAGTATTACCCAAATAAATGTGACTTAACAAAGTTCACAAACAATTCATGGGGAGCAATCATGGTCATGGAATGACAATTGTTTTCTATATTTCGGTAAAGGAAAACTCTTCGAAGTCAGCTAGGATTTTGTAGGGCAAGAGAGGTATTTGAATCCATTTTCAGAATGCTCTTCTAAAACCATTCAGCGTGTTGAAGGAATGCTACAGATCTCCTGGATGTACAGTGCAGATTGTTTCTCCCAGTCAGCCAAAGAACTCAAGGTAAACAACGTATTTGTATCTAGTGGTACTTGAAGTTGTGGCAAATACTTGGTCAATAAGAGCAAATATCAATAGCAAGAAAATAGACTTGCCTTTCCTTTTTATGCAAAGTCAATGTAAACTATCTTGTGTGATTCACTCGCCCACTTTTGCAGGCAAAATTGTCCAAGAGCTGGTACATTTCTGCTTGACTGGCACAACTTGTAACTATTTAAATGGTTGCGAATATGTTTAGCAAAACACCACTTTTGATGGCTGAAGATAGATAATGTTTTCACATTTACCACACTTGAATATTCTTCAGATAAATCAAGTATTAGCCTAGGTGGCTATCATCTCAATTTCTGCAATGCAGGATTTACCTTGCAAATTTAGACTCCATTACAACTAATCCACTCATAAGTAAACTGCATTTTTCAGGCTAACCAGCTAAAGCTGAACAATCTTCTTGGATCTGGGTTACTTGCAATGTCTCTTCATAGTGACTTGTAATTAACTCTTTAGTGCAGAAATGATTCTGTACATTAGAATGGGTAGCATTATGAAAGGATAACCGTCCAATACCAACGCTGACTAGCTATACCCAAAATAATTGGTTTGAATTCTGAAAACAGGTTTGATTCACATTTACTTTGAATTTCTGGCAAAGATTATGGTTTGTTCTAACCTGTTCCACTCATGCGTAGTGATGACCTCCACATCAAATACTAAAATTAAGCTTTTGGAGAGTTTGTCAAGTACAGTCTCATGTAACTGTAATGGACTTTTGTAGGATTAGTTCTATGTTACATAAGACATAACCAACGTTTCTTTGGGATTCTGAGCAGTTCTCTGTTAAAGCATCTGATGTGTTTTACAAAGAAAAGTATAAGAATGGGCAGAAGCAATGGAATGAAAAAAAGTGAAAGGAATGATAGGAGAGAGAGAGAGAGAGAAAGACAATGAGAATAATAGTGATAAAAGGAGACAGAGTTAAAGGAATGGGGGAAAAAAGAAATAGTAGTAGAACCCAGGAATGAGTGTGAGTTAAGAGAAATGTAGGGTGTGCAGTGATTCACAGATTAATGGATACATAAATCAATTAGACTGATGGTCATTTAAAAGCAATTTTGTTCAC
The DNA here is from genome assembly GCF_007399415.2 of Gopherus evgoodei. Classification (NCBI taxonomy): domain Eukaryota; kingdom Metazoa; phylum Chordata; order Testudines; family Testudinidae; genus Gopherus; species Gopherus evgoodei. The sequence continues at coordinate 197,174,673 of NC_044323.1, forward strand.
ACACTTGTATGTATTGACACCAGTTCCTACAAACTTTTTTTCTGTTAAAAATATTCATGGGTAAATGTAGTGTTCCTTAAAGAGAGGAGCTGAAAGTGAAGGACTGAATGGTTCTGCTAGTGAACCTCTTTCCCATACTTCGTATACCTCGTAGGCATTTCCCAAGATGAGACCAACAAATAGCACTGATTTGTGATGTGAAGAGCTGGCCTCAGCATCTTTAGTTTGGCCTTTAAAACAGTTTTTCACTTCCACTGTCCATGCTAATATAATTGACTTCTGCCTATTTTGATCACCTGACTACTCACCTGGCTGGCCTTAGCATTCTGGAAGGCTTGACAAAATGATTCTTTGGGGCACCTCTCAGAGAAAGGTAAAGGGGGAAATCATTTTCCCATCCCGTGAATTTTTTTTCCTGTCTCAGTTCAGAATGAAAAAGCCAATCTCAAAAATAGTCACAAACCAAAAAACCCCCAAATTTTCATTTTGCATCAATTGTAACATTTTATCTTGATAATTTTGAAAACTTTTGTTTCAATTTTGACCTTGTTTTTTTTCACTCTTTTAGATTTCTAAACTAAAAGTCATTTTGAACTAGAAATCAGAATTTATTTCAAAACAAGTAAAAATGAAATTTTACAATTTTGAAACTGGTTTCTCAACAATTTTTTCAAGTTGAGAAATGTTTTGAACCAACTCTGTTTTGCAAATAGCTTCAGTTTCAATAATTCAGCATTTTTCCTTTAAAAATTCCTGATCAGCTTTACCTCCATACTTCTTTGGCCCATTATCTATATAAACTCTGTATAAACATCTTCTTATGCATTAGTTTCCTGGTGCAAGAGGAATGGTGCTTAAGTACTTGTGCTGCTTTTTGTGCATGGTTCTTGTGAGTATTTTAAAGGGTTTAAGGGACACTTATCTTAGTAAACCGAGGGGCTCAGCTCAGTTTTGTGTGCAGTCTAGTGAATTTTAACCTTTATAAAGTAGCAGTTAACAGGTATTAGCTAACTAATCATGACAGCTACTCGATAAGGGAAATAAATATTATCCCCATTTTACAGCAGGGACAAGAGAAGGTAAGGTTAAGTGGTATGGCTAAGGCGACTGAAGGAGGTAGTGACAGGCCATGATTAGATTGCCTCTTGCAGTCAGTTCAAACTTGTGCTTAGTTCACTAGGCCTGGTTGCCTCTGGCACTCTTAAAACATATCCCTTGTTACTTTGTTGTCTGCTCAACAGAGGGATTTTGCAGTGGACTTATCACCAACAATAGCATCCCAGGTGCCACAGACAGACTCACCAAAATGGTGAATTAGCCTATCGCCCCTCCAACATAAAGAGACCAATAGATATTATTGATACAGGTTTCACAGAGCCCAAACCTAACTCTGAGCAGTTCTAGGGAGATCGTGACTAACTCATGAACTTGGGGGTGGGGGGACAAGTGGCAAACTTTCAATGCTAACAATTCCATTTATGTCATTTTGCATTTTCAGCACAATCTTCACAAGGAAATGGGCTCATGACTTTTTGTTTTAAACACAAGCTGATATTTCCTTTTCATGAATAGGCCCCCCACAGTCCAGAGGGCAGGTGTGTCTGCAAGCATCACAAATTCTGGTGTTGTGAACTAAAACAAAGCCCACTTACTCATTGTCACAGGACTTGAGCCCAGGTTTCCAGAGGTTAAAGGTTAATTCAATGAGGCTTCAGTTCTTTAAATCATTTAAGCATTTATTTAAGTCTGTCCCTGTTCAACAAAACACTGAAGCACATTGAAGTTAATGGGACTACTACTCATGTGTTTGAGTAGCTTACTGAACTGGGGTCTAATTCTGTGTGTCATCCAGCCAGATATGCTGTTCGTCAGTATATGACTGCTATTTGTCTAATTGCTACTAGTCTAGCAGCTTATTTATTGGGCTAATGTCCGATATAATATGAATATATCAGAGTAGTTTATAACAATAGCAGTCTGTTTACATAGCAGAAATAATGTATAGCCTGCATGGTTTTGCATAAAGTTGCTGTTCTGTACCAAACCTTTCATTAGAAATAAGGTTATATTTTGCAGCTTGGTTCTGAAAATGTTATATTTAACTTCAAGCCATTACAAACCTCAGGCCATTTTTGTATAAACATTCCAGCATCAATTCCATTTGCTATAGATACCTCTAGCCAGAGCTTCCAGGTATCACAATATCAGCAAGATAACAATGAGCCACAAAAAACTCAATCCATTACCTTCCATAGCATCTCTGGATACAGATGAGGTCTCAGAGGAGTATATCATGCTGATACTTTCCCCTTTCCTTACATTATTAATCGTTATTATTAATATTGACAGTAAGCTACAGTTGAGAATTGTCATCTGGCATTATCTACTGATTTACCTGTGACAAATTTAATTAGTTAGCAGGAAATGTTTTCACCATCTGCCTGCCACTTTTTCAGATAAATCCTGGAAAATCTCAAAATCAATTGCAACTTCTTAATTTATAGGTAGGTATGTGTTGCTGGTTAGTTTTACTCACTGTATACTAAAAATTCCTAGCAGAGCAGCCAATTTTAAAAATACATAGGCAAAGGGTGTTGTCTACACAACTAATTTCACTGGAAACTACATGATGACACAATCCAGTATCTGGAACTGGTCTGTCCTTCTGCACCGTGTTATAATCCAATTTAAATTGAGGTGGCAACACATCATGGTACTTTTACCTTGGTGTTCAGGAGGAATTGGAGGGATCTAAACTCTACACCCATCTTTGTCCAAAATTCAATCTAGCTTTGTTATATGTTTTGAAAAACTCCAGTTAAGAGTTTTCTGTATTATTTTCATGTGTGTTTTTGTACTTCTATATCCCAGCTGCCAGGGGAACTGGAAGTGATACCAAGAGAGAGGCTGCTCTTGAAGTATGTCTGAAAACAGTTGGTATCAGAGCTCTCAAGAAAGACTATTCTCAGGAGTCTTCCAGTCCAACACAACAAATCCAACCTTAGAACTTCTGGACTGTTATCAGACTCCTAACCTCTTGAGGTTCACGTGGTGAATTTCAAGATGCACCATTGTGTGTTCTTGAACAATCACCTCCTTCTCTTCTTGGCTGGCACTTGGAGCAACTCAGGAAGGAACCAAATGTAACCCTCTTGAATAGATGTGCAGTTCACACTATACTTCTGTGGGCTTGGAATTAATTTTCTATCATATGTTTTTATTATGGATAAAGTTTCTAAGTTCACCTTAATGAGGTCCTTTGTGCATGTGAGTGTGAGTGAATAAGATTATAGGAGATTCTCACCACCTAAAAAGCCTCACTACACAGGGCCTCCAGGGGGTCGGGGGGCGAGTGGGGCAATTTTCCCTAGGCCCCGGGCCCTGCAGGGCCCCCATGAGAATATAGTATTCTATAGTATTGCAACTTTTTCTTATGGAAGGGGCCCCCGAAATTGCTTTGCCCCAGGCTCTCTGAATCCTCTGGGTGGCCCTGTCACTACATTCAGTTCAGTCAGAGTGAATGCTGGAAAAGCGCTCTAAGGCCACAAGCGATTCCAGACCCTAGTGTAACGGGGTGGAACTCACTACCGTGGCACCTACTGCTGGTCATTCTGGGAATTAGCTCAGTCTTTTCACAGGGCGCCCTCCTCCGGTGGTGTCTCGCTACTATCACTTCTGCTCTGGATCTGCACCATCTCAAGGATTGTGGCATCCTCTTCAGGACATAGCCCTCTGGCTGGGCCTCATTCCATTCCCCTCCCCACACACACACACTTCCAAGGGAACAGCAGCCCTATTCCACCCACTCACCTCCACTTGTCTCAGTGGCAAACTGCAGCCCTTCACTAGCTACTCCCCTTAGTGGCAGCAAAGATGGGGGGAGACCCAGGCCCACCCACTACTCCAGGTCCCAACCCAGGAACTCTCTAAGCAGCAGCCACACACCACATCTCCTTCAACTCCCACCATCTGTTTCCCTGGGACACTTCCCCATAGCCCTAGCAACTTCTCTACCCTGTATCAGGGCTTCAGTCTTGGAGCTCCCTCTCACACCTCTGACTCAGCTCAGCACTGCTGTGCTCTGTCCAGGGTGTTGGTGGTTCCCCCAGCCCTTGAGAGACCTAGTCCCTTCTTCCTGGGCTCCCAAGAGGGAATAGCTGCCCTGCAGCTCTCTTTATATATGGGCCTGCTCTGCCCTGACTGGCTGCTCATTACAGCTCCTCTCTGACTGTCCGTCTGCTATGCAGTCTCCCCAGGGCTGCTTTTACCCTTTTTCTCCCGGTGTGGAGAAGATACCCCTACACACCAAGTATTAGAATAATTTTGCTTTTTTTTGTCCTTCAGGCTCCATTCCTCCAACTGTCCTGAATAAGCAGATAGCCAGAGTTATTATGACTGAGACATTTCCATGGGATTTTTCAGGCTCCAAATAATCTATATTAGATGATGACAGAATAACTGGATGATGATTCAAGACCCTAGATTGCCTAATGTCCAGGACATTCATTCTCTAGAAATGCCATGAACTTACTAATTCAAACAATATTTAAAAATAAATCCATATACCTCTGAGGTGTTTTTTTTTAATTCATCCTATAATAGTGAATTTGATATGGGACCTTACCTGAGAATTAATTACCATTTAAGATTAACAGTAATTTACTGTGCCTCAGGCCATCACCTCAGTCAGTTAATAATCCCCATGAAAAGTTGTGTACCAGGCTGTTACTTATATGGCCAGCCAGATCAAGACACCTCATGATTATTTAAAACACACACACACAATATGAAAGGCAAGCCTAGCAAAGTGAACTCTCACATCACTGAAGACTTATAACCACCAATGGCACTGGAAACGTAAGGCAGGCATACAAGATCTGTTCCTCCCTGCACATCTGGAAGTAGTTCTGCATCCAGATTATATACAGTGTAAACCAAGTCAGTTCTGGATAAACTTGCTGTGATTTTACAAAACGAGGGACAATGAGCAACTCACTCCCCATTGAAACAAGAGGTAATTTGATGTGTGTTTGTTTTTTGTTTTTTAATCTCCACAACTCGGTAGGTGCTGGAACTAGGGGTGCTGAAGGTACTGCAGCTCCCCCTGGCTTGAAGTGGTTTCCACCATATACAGGATTTACAGTTTGGTTCAATGGCTCTCAGCATCCCCACTATAAAAATTGTTCTGGCACAACTCTTTCACAAACACACACAAAAACCGTGTGGGTAACTGAAATATACTAGCATATTAAGCACTGTATACATTACTAAAAATTGTGAGAAAGTTGAAATTTTGTTATATATCTGTATACATGCCCCTGCTAGCCACCCCCAATGCCAAGAGTAAACAGGCCATATTTCATTTCTTCCACTCCAGCATTAATATTATCAGTTTGTTATTGGTTATTAACCTGAACTTGTATTCTCTAAATGATTGGTGTACTGTTCACTTCCTCAGTCATTCGATTCTATACAGTAAGTTTAAACTCTCCCTAATCGTTGTGGTGTAAATGTTAGTATTCCAGATGTTGGTTATTTTGAATTCTTGTACACAATTTTATTGTTAAACAAAATGACAATTGCAAATTTATCTGCATGTTCAAAAATTATTGCTTTTAAAGACGTGTTTGTTAAGACGTGTCTTCCTACCATTGGCAGAATATTCAGTAACTCAGATCAGTTTGCCTACGCTGGTATAGATGGGTGCAGACAGCTTTCACTGAACCCATAGGAGTATTCATCCCCAACAAGGCGGGGCAAAGAGAATTTTCCACCACTATCGTCCTAAGGGAAAAATCCAGTAAATCATTGGCTTATTATTTATTCTATTATAATATTTAGGTTTCTAAGGGGCTATATAATGGCTCAAAATTATATTTTGAAAGCTATATATTCACTGGTAATGTAAAAATAAATCATTTTTTATCATTTTTAGCTCAGTTAACAACTATAACTTTACTTGTCCAATCATTAGAGCTACAGAATTTTTCTTTTGTTTCTACTTTTCTCCTGTCTTGTTTCACTTTCTGATTTTATATATCTTGATTGTAACCTGGGAAACAAAGCTAATATTCTCATGTTCTTAAAAGTAAACCGAACAGATTTTTAAATGATATATGGACCCATGCAGCTTTGAAAATAGAAATATGAGTGATTGTTGGTATGCACTGCCCTCTGCTGGTCAATTTGATCAAGATGCATAAACAATACAGCTGCTTCTCGCTGATTTTGATTCACATATCTAGACTCTGCAAAAATGGATGATGGTGGGAACATCATCTGTCAAAAACCAATGTTCTTAGCCCCAAACTCTCATAGCCAGAGTTGCTGAAAACAATCACAAGCATTGTCTCTGTGGAGAAATCCCGATTTAGTTGACAAGATAAAACAGATCAATACAAAGTAATATTGGAGCCTCTTAGGCCTACATATACCAATCTTTGATAACATCTGCCACTCACCCATTACATCAAACGTGCACTTTAATCTGCTTTAATGATATACTAGCACATATCCCAACACGAGATACAAAACCTAGTATGCTGACAACATTTATATCTACACAGGTCCAAGCACCTGTAGGTTTACTTCTTCTTGTTAGTACAATACAAATTGACATTGTGTCATAATATAAACCCTGCCAAAATACTGTAAATCATCTAATTATATTCATGCCTTTTCAGGTAGGTCTTATTACAAAAAAATAATAAATGTTACATAAATTGTAAGTGGGTTTTTTTTGTTAAAATAAACAAAACCAAGAGATGAATTTCACTACTGAAAAATTCTTGGTTGGCATACTGTAACCGGGTAGAACAGACAGGAAAGTGTTAAGGGCTACCTGCCGGACACATGATTTAGGGAAAGGAAAGTCTTTTTTTAGGGCAATCAGAGGAAAGGTCAATGAGCACTGCAGCCAGCATTGGTCAGGGGAATTCTTTGCTTTTGTACTACTCATGAGTTCTGTGCACAGAATCCAGGACCTGAAACAGACTCAGATGTGGAACTGGTTCTTTCCTGGGCTGGTGAAAGAGCTCACCAGCCTCAACATACATAAAAACTCAAAGGGAAAGTCTCTCTCAAAGTAATTCACTCTTCTAAATCAGGTCCTAGCCTCTGATAAGGCTTCCCTAACAGAGCAGATAAAGATTCCCTTGGTGTGAGAATTTTGTGGGGACAATGGAGTGTATTCGGAACACACTGTACTCTGGCCATTGCCATTTGAAGTCTATTGCAGAGAAGTGTGATATAAAGAAGCCCTGAGGCTGCTCTAAATTACACCAGGTGCAAAACTGCCCTTCTCCAGCCACAAGGATCTCAAGCTACCTCTACTCCCACCCCCATTCTCCATTGCAAAAGTGTAGCTCTGGCACAACTGGTTGATTCTCATGGATGGCTAAGGTTTTGCTTCAATTTGTTTTCATATCACTCGGTAGTTAGCTACTTGGTTCAGTAGCTATAAATGCTAAGCTCTGGAGGGATCCATTTCCAGTATGACTACAGGGTCTGCATGGCCTTAAAGATGGATGTGAACAAAAAGGAAGAGAGAGAGAAAATATCCTCCGATTTCCAAAAGGAGTGCAGAGGGACCTCACTCCACTGGGGAAGAAAAATTATTCATTCATCTTCTACTGGGTGCTGCTCCTAAAGGTGAATATTGAATAACAAAATTGAGAAGAGTTAGAATGTAAAGTAGCACTGAAGCCCCCTTCCCTAAATGCTTTTGTGACTCCGGTATGTTCCTCTGTGCAGGTACTGCCCACTCCTTGCCCTTGAGCTCAGTATCTGGGTGTAGAGCAATACAGAGACATAAATAAGCAGTCGTCTAAGAAGAGATAGAGCTGTATGGGATAGTTTCCAGAAACTATTTTCAGCTTCTTTTGAAAAGCTTTCTGTCCGTTATCATGGGGAATAGACCCTTCTCCAAGCGTAGACAAATGGAGTACTCACATGCCTGTGAGATCAAGTAATGTCTGAGTCTGGTAGATTTCAAGCACTTATTTGTGTCCATCAGAGACACTCAGTTTTGAAACTAATCTAAGTTCTGGAAAACTAAGGGCTGGCTATTGTTGATCCTGTTTAGGGGAGAGCAGCTCTCATCTCACATTGAATTGTAGACTCTGTTGTTTCATGCACGATTTTAGACAGCTTGACCATAGACTTTCCAGCAGTTGCATGGAGCCAAAGATCAGTGAAACCAAAATTGGACACAACCCACATAACTTGTAATAATAAAGTTTTATGGCACAGAAAGCGGTTGGAGGTATTGTAGGTGTCACCTTTTACACATACAAACACAATCCACAAAATTCATAATCCATACACAGTACGATTATACACATTAAGTTTCAAATAGCTTCTAGTAAGATTAAACACACAGTTATCAGGACAGATTTATAAAAAAGTATATTTCAGACAATGGTAAGGGACAGAGAATAATAGCTATAATGACAGTTGTACAAGGATCAGAAAATGCACCCAAGCAATCATTTCTGCATAATATGATTACATTTTTAAGTAATAAATGTGTCAAACTAGCTTGGGTGACTTTGCAAATCTCAGCCTACATGGACATTACCCATCCTTGTCCAATATGGATTGCATCTGCTACATAAAATTTGCTAAGCTACATAAACTTTCATGATGATCAAACAGTCTCAGAAAGGTGTTGAAGACAACCTATTAGCTGGTGACCAACAAATTAGCAACATCTAAATGCCACATACTGTTCACACCAAGTCAATGGAAATGGAGAAAAACTTTTACTACATGCACTTCAGTATTCCTCTAACCATTAGCAAAGTATTGTATGCTTCCTGTATTATATGTAACCCTTCTGCCCCTCTGAGTTGGCAGCAACAAGGGCCGGGTTCAGTATCCAGGGGTTCCGTTTCAGTAACACAATGCATAACCGGCTCAAGCCCCCACCCAGTGACCTGGGACACTCACATACCACACCCCCCTGGGCGCCTCTAGGAGGCAATACTTCCCCTCTCGCAAGCACGGAGTCTGAGTGTAGCAAAATCTTTTTAATAAAGGAAGGAATCAATGAGGCATCCCATTGGACAAACACCACAAACAGGGTTATAACACAAACCATAAACAAAAACCCACCTCCAAGTACGTTTGGTACTGTCCTTTTTCCCCTTAGGGTTTCAAGTCCAATCACCCCAAAGTCCAACAACCCAAAAGTCTCTGGTCAATGCCACCCCAGGGTTCGAGAGTTTATCTGTAGAGGTCCCTCCCCCCAGCCTGGGTAGAAAGGGGCACCTTATGTGGTCCGGGGCCAACTGCCTTGCCTCTCCGTGGGTTCTGCTTCCGCCTTCTCCATGAACTGCTCCGCTTTACCAGCCGCTCCACGCTGCTCCTCCAGCCGTCCTCAGACACTGCTCCGCTCCACCAGCTGCTCTGCTCCATGAGCTGCTCCAGTTCTCTCTGCAAACTGCTCGGCTCTGCTCGCTCTGTGGGCCGCTCCACCCGTCCCACAGCTACTCTGCTCTGCTGCCACCAGCTGTCCTGTGATCCGCTCCAGCCGTCCCCACAACTGCTCCACTTTGCCAGCTGCTCTGTTCCACAGTATAGCTTCAGGCTCCCCCACTAGTTAGCACAGTACTCAGTGCTCTCAGCTCAGTAATTTCAGCTCTTTAGTGATTTCAACTCTTAGTGATCTCAGCTCTTAGTGGGGGAGCCCCAGTGCTAGTGCACCATTAGCCCAAAGTGAGTTCAGCTCAGTAACCTGTATTTAGATTCTTGAGGGAATAAAAAATATCAACTCTGACATTCCACAGTGGAGAGAGGAGGGGGTGGAACTGGTGCTTCTGGCTCCACAAGGAGACTGCACAACCAGACACAAATACCTGTCCCCAGCCTCTCTCAATTCACTGGGTTTTGGAACCCATGTCCCTTGTCTAGCAAGTACCACCTAACTGAGGGTGAGTCATTTGTCACCAAGCAGTCCCACAGCTCGGCAGTCTGGGATAGGGTAGGCGTGCCTATGCAAATACACTCTCTGAAATTCTTTCCACCAGATGTCAGGGTAGAGCTTATCCTGACTCTGCTTACATCCTCCCCCCAGCCAAGAATTTGTCATCCCGACAAATCACATTCCCTACTATACCAACTTATTGGTCCCCTCCAAAAGGCATTAGATAGCCCACTTTAGCTTTCACAAACCTGTGTGCTAAATGTATAGGCTCCTCACTAATCACCCCAGGTGCATTGTAAGTTAACCGTTTCACTGGTCTTATTACCCTGTCTCGCCTATTGAGAATCTCTGTTGCTATGGTAGAGGGGACATCCTCTTGAGTGACGGATGGGGAGGTTTCCTGTGAGTTCCCCTCAGATACTGGCATAGGCCCCTGCATTTCTAGTTCTAACAGTGGAGGGTCGCAAGTGCTCTGGACATCCTCCATCTGTATGTCACCACTGTCCAATAGCCTGTGTAAGTCATTACACGGGGGTCCCACCAGTGGCTCAGGGATGTCAGGAATGGGCCTAAATGCCAGTTCTGCCAAACCTCAGTGAAGTATGTAGGTCACATCATGTCCCAAGAGGGTGTGAGTACTGACCCCGATAAAATAGAAGCACTCACTACCTGGCCACATCACATTAACTACAGAGAACTCAAGACATTTCTTGGATTTAGTGGCTACTACCGCAGATTTGTGAAGAACTATGCTACGATTGTAAAACCTCTGAATGATCTTACCAGGGGATACCAATCCAACAAGAACAAATCTAAGACCCAGAATAAGCGGAGGCCTCCAAAGCCTCCTTTGCAGAGACACTATGGCCCCTTCGAACCATTTGGGTCGCGGTGGGATGAAAGATGTGAGAGGGCTTTTCGGGAAATCATTACTTGCTTAACTCATGCTCCCATCCTAGTCTTTGCTGACTCAAGCAAACCGTTTATCCTGCATACTGATGCCAGTTTGGAGGGTCTGGGAGCAGTACTGTATCAGGAAGTGGAAGGCAAGACTCTGCTTACATATATAAAAGTTCCTCTTGGATATGTAACTAGGAGAAACACATTGTGTTACAGTTTATTGACTCAACAACAAAGATGATACTCCACAATGATATATCAGGTTTCAGAGATCACTGTATCAAAGACAAGAGGGTAATTCCTCACCTAGGTCCTGATCCTGCACCATTAAAGCAATGGGAGGTGATTGTTTTTTTATCATAGATTCATAGATTTTAAGGCCATAAAGCATCTAATCTGATCTCCTGTATATCACAGGCCATTAAATTTCACCTAGATATTCCTGTACTGAGTCCAGTAACTTGTGTTGGCTAAAGCATATCTTCCAGAAAGGTATTCAGTCTTGATTTGATACTTCCATTGCTAGTTTGTTCCAATAGTTAATAACCTTCACTGTTAAAAAGTTGTGTATGATTTCTAGTTTGTATTTGTCTTGCTTCAACTTCCAGCCATTTGTTCTTGTTATGGCTTTCTCCATTAGTACTCGATATTTTCTCTCATGAAGACACTTATACATTGCAATCAGGTCACCTCTCAATCATCTTTTTGATAAACTAAACACATTGAGCTCTTTAAGTCTCTCCCTGTCTGCCATTTTCCCAGACCTCAAATCATTTTTGAGTTCTTCTCTGCACCCTCTCCAATTTTTCAGTATTCTTTTAAAATATGTGGACACCAGAACTGGATGCAATATTCCATTATCACCAATGGCATATACAGAGGTAAAATCATCTCCCTATTCCTGCTCACCCCTGCTTATACATTCAGTGATTGCATAAGGCTCTTTTTGCCATTGCATCACACTGGAAGTCCATGTTGAGCTGCTTGTACACTATGACTCAGTCAATGACTGTAAGATCAAGCCCATAGAGAAGGGAGAGAAAGAAGAACCAAATACAACACATACAGACTTTTAGAGATATACAGATACTTGATACTGACAAATGGAACGCGGGAAAGAGGAACTGACCTGTATATACTATTGTCATGATTACCGGGCTAGTTGTTCCTCTGTCCCTTTTTTGGTCTTTCTGAGAGCACCCACCTCAGATCCTCCTGTGTGTCAGTAGGTCTCCCAGGCTCAGTCTCTGACTGGTTCAAGAAAGTCCCTTTCCTGAATGGATCTGGGCTCTATTACTATATTGCTCAATGGTTTCTTTTGCTTATGAGTCCAGATGTGAAGTTGCCTTATGCTTCATGCTGGTACTTTTTTTTCCAATCAGCCAGAGCATGCAACAGCACGTGTCAAGGAGAATCTCACCCACACCCCCACCTCCAGTGCTGGCTACTCCATTGTTTGGGTAGACCCATTCAATCTCAATGGGTTGTAACCAATAGACTGATGTTTATGTCTTCATATAAGTTGAGGGTGTCAAGATTGTCTGATCGCCTTTGCCAATTTTAGAAATCAAGAACATAGATCACATTTTGGACACAGATTGAAATGTGCAATTAATACAGACATTTATAATCAAGCCATTTTTAAGCACTATTTGCATACTTGGTAATGCAAGCTTTGTGATACTACCACCACCACAACCCCTTAAGATTCTAGTATAGTCCTTATAGCTTTAGTTTTCTTTTATTTCAGATAGCTGGAGTTGGAGATGGAGACTATTAAACTGGGTTTACCATAGAGCTGATTTAAAATGTCAACCTTTTTAGATGAAAAATGGCTTTTCAATTAAACATACATTTTTGTTAAAAAGTTTTATGTTTCTGTCAAAAACTGAAGGGGACAAAACAAAATGAAAAAAAATCCCACCTAGTTCTACTTTAACCAGTGTTTGGGAAAAGGAAACTGATCACTGAGAAGTGTGAGTTATGAGTGTGATAATGGTCTGAACATCTGAACTGTACCTTTCCTCTCCAAACAATGCTGTATGTAAGCTGGTGGAAGGCATGTCAAAAATTAAATTAAATGAATGATATTAGGCTAGGTTGCAGTTACTTGAAGACCACTCTAATATGTAATAAGCCACTGTAAACTGGAAGTAAGATACATGGTTCTCCAGTGGAATGTCTGAAAAATGAGTAGTGCACAAAATTATTTTCTACATCAGACTCTCACAGGCATACTATAGATTTTGTATTTGTAGCAAGTGAAATCCAATCACGAAAAGGTTCTATATGGAATCACTGTATGAAAAGGATAGAGACAATAGAAATACAATTTTATATCACCTACCATAAATGAAAAAGAGACTTTAGCTACAAAAGTAGAAAAAGAGTGAAAGCAATGTCCAAATCTATGTATGTTAGAAATTATTGTAGGGCAATGTGTTAATGAAAGTAACTGGTAAATTGCGTCATTACTCTGTGCTGCTGAGCTGAGATAATTAGCTATATGCTAAGTCTTAAACAATTATTAATTTCTGTTCGAATTTTTAGGCAAAATTTAGAAAGTACATCTGAAAACAAAACCTTAACATTATGGCCACGGGGCAACCTAGAAAGAAGTAGGGCTGGTGTTTCTAATGGGTTTGGCATAATAGCAACATCGAATGGGGCTTAGCATGTGTATGTAGTTGAATCCTTCACATGCACAGCCCTCTGCAATGCAGTGAGGCCAATATATACAAGCAGAAATCAGGTTTGTCATCAGCTGCTTCTATTTCTTCTTTTTGTTTCCAAAATGGAAGAGACAAGCCAGAAATAATGGATTGTCTAGGCTTGAAAGAGAAGTGCAATGAGAAAGCAACAAAGTAATAGAAGCCTGAGGCAACACATTGGCAGGGGGAGAGGAGGAACGGAGGGGAGAGACAAGAGCAAAAGAGAGGGGATATATGGGTACTCATGCCTTGGGAAGGCTGTGACCAACAAGCTGAGTCTATAATTACTTTTCCATCCACAGGTCAGGATTTAAGAATGTTCAGCCACCCTTAGACCATGCAAACAGAAGAGAGAGTGTAAAATTGCATTACAGGTTATGCTTTATAATTATACCTGAATCCCTGGGATGATCTCAGTTCTAAGCTCCATCTGCTGGTTTGGCAAAATAGTCTCACATATGACTATGACACAAGTGCATCCTGTCCCACATCTCCTCAAGGATCACAGTGTTTCTTTACTGCTAGGAACTCTTCCTAGATTATCTTGCTCTCTTGGATTGAGGAACAGAAGTCATTGTGGTCAGTTCAGATTCCTTTATTTTCAGGTACCCGCATTTGTCCACATCCAAGTTGGGCATTTTTTAGCCAGATTGTTTAATGGGTAGCTTTTTTACCACACTCAAATGCTTGACCTACGGCTCAAGTATCATTATCGCAAACTATAGTTGTAAAAGGGTTACTTTTGTAGTGCTTTGTGATTCATGCCCTGTCTCAGGGCCCATCTTTCTACATGACTGTACCTGGACAAATTCTCAGAGGTCTTTGTCTGTCCAACCAGTCACACAGCAAGTAGTACCTTTCCTTTCTATTATTTTCTTCATGAAGTGGAGACAAGGAGATTATACTTTCTCTGGGACTATTATAAGCTAAATTCTCCCCTGAAGTTAATGCAATTATATTGGAGTAATTAAGAAGACTTGGACTGAACAGTCCCGAGAAAGATTTGTCAGATTTGTGATGATTATATAAAAAACAAAAAGAGGTGTTTATTAAGATTATGAGAGAAAACACATCTCATTAATGTTAAAATTACATCTCATTTGCTGATCCTTGTGGGTGATGGAAATTGAAGTATCATCTGGTATTTGCAAGTCCTTCAACAGCTGGCAAGTCATAAATACAAATACATAATTTACAAAACAAAACAAAAAGAGAATTACGGAGACATCAGCCATGATTAACAATGGAAATGTGGTACATTGCCCATCACAGTGGTAGCCACACATAATGGGACAGATGTAATGGTGTTTAATATCACTTTCTGCACTGGAGCTGATGCAATTTGTCATAATAAATTTCCTCAGAAATTTCAAAATAATACAAGGAGCGAATTTTGCATAGACTGCATTCTAACCATTACAAGCCAAACATCAGTCTCAGAATCACATCCTCAGCTGATGTAGATCAGCACAGCTCCCTTAGCAAACCAATTTACACCAGCAAAGAATATGATCCAGAGCTTAGTACAGTTTAAACAAGATAACAATACTCACTAACCTAATCTCACTAATTATTTTGGTACACAATTCAACAATCATCATATTACTAGTTCTGTTGGGTTTTTATTCACAATAAAGTCATACACAAACTGGTGTGCTTACCATTTATTTGGTTTTGACATTTATGGGAATTTTCATAATATGTTGCTGTTAAAAATATGAACTATTTTTCAAATTCTTTGTACTTGATGTTCGAGTTGTGAATATTTTTTGTGACATCTCCATGCGATGGCTGCTCTGTTTGATTGAACACCCAAGACTATATTGTTTTTACTGTACTTCAGTACTGTGTCTGGAGAAAACTCTCAAACCCTGATATAAGGTTTCAGTAATACCCTGTGCACACCTATAAGCATTTACAATTGGTGTGAAGCAAGGTGCTAAGGCAGAACTGGTGTGAAATAGGTTGTCTCTTGTAATATTAGGTGACCTAGAAGATCTGCAATGGGGGGAAAAGCTTTCAGAGAGGTCAACCTTTTGTTGCACAAAAGATATAGTGCTACAAAAAGGTAGAATATTTGACACACACAGCTGTGTAAAATCTCATGTCTTTAAGAATGGGTCAACAGTGAATGGATTTGTCTCATCTATCTGTTACATCTTGTTTTTGGGACTGAGACTGTCACTATTTTGGTGCCACCTCAATAAAAATGTTACATAATAAAAGCCAAAGAACAACAACGGTATTATTACGTACTACTATTTTTCTGTTTCAGAAGGGAATACATAATTGCACACAATTATTAGAAAAAATTTCTAGATGGATGACTTTCACTGTTGCATTCATTTGTTCTTTCCTTCCGCCTGTAGTAATTCTTTTCACGAATGAAACTAACAGGAATAATTATTGCAACCTAAAATGAAACATTAATCAAGACACTTGCTGAGGGTCCTCCTCTGCTGCACATACTAATAATTACAGGTCAATTATCAGTCCCCACTGAAACAAGAGATGATTATTTACAGATAAAAACATACTTCTCGCCCTCTCAAAATGCAGGCTATTAATTACACTGATTGTCTGAAAGCTCGTACACAACTCTTAATTCTGAGTTGGTTTCTGACCCCCATCTTCCATCACAGCTACTAGCATAGCCATGAAGACAAACAGTTTCTTCCAAAAGCATGTCGTTCCCTATAATGGATTGAGTGCAGAATGCAATGAAAGCAACAACACCTTGTCTGCTCTCTGGTGGGGTGGGGGGAGGGAATGTCACCTCTGTGATCCCCCCCAGTTCCAGTCAGCTCAAAGGAACAGAAAAATACGTGTCTGCAGTGTGGTAGCATCAGGCTGCCTAATGAAGGTCAATCAGAAACAACACTTATAAAGGTGATCTGCAAAAGGGAAGAGAAGGTTCTGTGCTCTTTTTAGGTTCCGTATGATGTACCTACATAAAAAAGGCCTGCAGATTGTAGGGGGATGGGGAAGATTAGATTGCAATGCTTTTCCCCAAAAAAATAAACATTGGGGTACATTTTGAGTATGTTGTTTACCACAGAAATTCAGGTCTGAGTTTGGAAGACTGTGGTGAGTGGAGAATTAGTGTAATGATGACATTATAGGAGCCAAGAAAGTGAAAGCTGAGCGACTGAACAAGGGAGGGGTTTTATCTTCAATGATGGATTAACATCTTGGAGAAGGGAAGTTTTTGTGAAAGGATCGGAACTCTCACTTCTTCAGCCGAGGTATGAAAGCTATCAGTATACTTTGAAACTGCATTGACATGTCTGTTATTTCTCCACTACGTATTATATATACACACCCTTGTTCTGTTCAGTTACAACATTCTTGTTCCCAGCTTGGATGATTTTATAAGCTGGTTTATACTCTAGCTAGGCCCTGTCTGTGCTTACATAGCAAACTGCATATTATGTTTCTAACAAGAACTATGTTCACAGAAGGGTGCTAACATATTTTTGCGAATGCAGACAGGGCCAGTGAACTGTAGAGTCTTCTTGGGTTCAGAAGCAATTTGTGTCAATTCTGGAGGTTGGAATGCTGAAGGTAAGTGGAAAATTGAATAGATTAATTTGCATGCTAACATCCAGGCCAGACTGCTCAGGTATTTCACAGCTGGTAAGTTGTTTGAGCTCTGGTACAAACTGAATGAGAGGCTGTATGGTCTGGAGAACACACAGTCCCTGATGGACAGCTACAAAACAGAGTTCAGCCAAGGAGAGAGAATGGATCTGCTCGTTGGAATGAAGGGCGGATGGAGATCTCTCCAACTTCCTGCCCCATCATGCAAATGGTGTCTTCTTTTTTCTTTCACTTTTTTAAATAGGAGAGTCTCCTATTCTTGACCTTCCCTCCCCCATCCCCAAGCTGCATATGCTTTATGTAGCCTACAGTACCTAGAGTTACTTAGGACTGCAATAATTGCTGTGGTACTAGTGGGAAAAATGGGGCTGGATTCCAGAAATATGCATACAGCCATATTTGAGGATTTGAAAAGCTCAGTTATAGATGTTCCCTGCCCCACTAGCAGATCCTTCGGACCGAAGAATGTGGGTCCCAAGTTCCCACCTTCTACAGCAACTCAATCTTTCTGCCTCCTCCCTCCCCCTATGTCAGCCTGATGCACAAGAGTGCTTGAATCCTAAAAAGAGAAGTGTTGGAGCTCATTTCTCTGCTAGAGCCCTGCTGACATGGATTTTGGTCGACTTGCTCAGAGGCAGCAAAACAGAGGGGCACCCACACTGTACTCCTGCCAGCACCTCCCCCTTTGGCTTGTGCAATGATAAAGGGCTTCCAACCCACCCCACCCCACCGCCTTGGAGGGGAAGAGAAGGGAGCCTGTGGTACCAACCTTTAGGGGAGACAGGGACAGAGACAGTGGGGAGGGGAGAACCATTCCCCCACCCAGCAGAATCTGAGAAGATACCAAGCAGCCAGCACTCCCCTCCTAGCTGTTCCTGAGACAGCAATGCAGGGGTGGCCCTGAAGTCAAGGACCCATCACCTGTACAGGAGATAACAGGCTAAGAAGCCTGCATCTCTGCCCATGGGGGAGCCCCTGCCAACGTTCTGGCACTGGATAGTAGGAGGGGAGGCCATGGCACTTCTCCAAGAGCCCTACCCCAGGCAGGGCAATGGGGGAAGGGGAGCTGGAGCAAAGATGCCAGGGCTTTCCGTGGAAAGTAGGGACACTGGGTGCCAGGAGTATCTTCCCCTGTGCTTTCTGAGTTGTGCCTTGGGCTGTGGCGAGCCCAGGGCCCCAGTGCAAGGGCAGGCCACAACCCAGAGAGGGCAGAGGGGTATACTGTGCAAGTCCCCAGGGTCCCACAGCTCCCACTCTCCATAGAAAGACCCAGTATCTGGACAGAGGCCCCACCCAGGGTAGGGAGCTTGGAAAAGTGCCCAACACATTCAGCATGCAGAGGTAAATGCTTTTTTATACCCTGTTAATGCATCCAACCTGCAGAGTCTTTGGACTTTTTAAAGACACAGCCAGAACTAAATGTACCCTACCTCACCTGATAAACCACTTGGAAATAACTGAAACGTGAACCTTGCAGGTCCATTATTATTATTATTATTATTATTATTATTATTATTATTATTATTATGTGGAAGGATGGGGAGGGGAAGAAAGCACCAAAAGCATTTCTGATCACTTCTACTGAACAGGGCTGTGACCCCTGGTGTCCTGTGATGCTATGTCAGGCATAGCAGTGGAGGAGAGGAGGCATTAGCTGCTGCATCTCCACCCAGAGACAGCCCGAGGGAAGAGCTGCCCCCACCCTTTCATTGCACCCCTGTCAGAAGTACCTGAGCACCATTCCAGATTTATTTTTTTTAAGAGTGCCAGAATGGCATTCCAGTTACACTTCCAATAGTTTCAGGATATGACTCCACATTCTTTTCTGCCTATTGGGTGGAAGGCTTGTCTCATTATTATGCTTCAGGGCTGCATTGTGTTTTACCTACCAAAGACAAACTCATTTCTTTCAGATATTTCTTCTCTGAGATTATATGCCATTTTAAGTGGCATGTTTCCTGAATCAAGTTTACTATTTCAGAATAAAAATGCCAGTCTACTGGTTACCAAATTGCTATATTTATTTTTCCATTAAGTTAGCTAATATTTCTGCATTAAGTCCACAAACACAAAGGGAAGGTCTCTCGCTTGGTGCTTGGTTTCATAAATCTCCCACTAGTGAAATACAAGCATTTAAGGATTAAAGGGTGATTGCTCAATTCTTGATATTTAAAAGCAAATTCTGGCTTTTTTAAGTGTTTGATTTTATAGCATATCTTATTTTCCTGAACTTTTATAATGTAGGGTCTGAGTCTATATAAAAGACATTTATAAATTTGCTATTTGAATGAATTTTTGTAGGCTTTAAGAGAAAAAAATTGAAAAAGGGAGTTAACACAGACAACAATATTTTGAATAGTACCATTCATATACAGCATATCCCCAAACTCTTTGAATTAGGCAATACATAATAACAAACAGTATTATGGTGTAAATTTAAGGAGCAGTGATGTAATTCACCATAAAGCATTCGACAAAAAGCTAATAACAAAAAAAAAAGAGAAAATTGTATGGGATAAAAAAATCAGATCTGAAAAGAGAAAGAGAGGACATTATATAGAGAAATACAGATAGCTGTTGAAGAATGCCTTGCCCCATGAGGTTGTTTGCAAAGTTAGTTAGGAAGCTAGTGTCAGATGAACATACATAGAAGCTATGAGGTGAATTGGACTGAGTCCATTAGAAATTTTATAAACATGGAATGGAGTTTTGTACCTGGAATTGAAAGAAGAATCAGCAGAATCAGTTTTATTCTTCTCCTCTTTGAAGCCCTGCAGCATGTATTTTATAGTTGATCATTATGATGTTTTTAATTAATCAGAGCACAAAGTCATTTCAGATCTTTAAAATAGCTTCTGCTAACCAAAATCCCTGTAAATGATTAAGCTTTCCCCTCTGTCACTTCTTTTTCACATAATACTCAAGATCAACGCTAGTCTCATTGTTACTGCACTTCCTAAGTGACTTTAAGTAAGTGTACTCTTTCCATTTTGAAAGCTAAGAGATGATAAACAGACCAGCATCACAAGTAACCATCAGCTCTGATAAAGAAATAAAACAACCAGAATTTAGGCATCATACATCACAAACAAAGAAGAGAAAAACACAATAAAAAAAGTCAAGACATGGGAAAACTGCTGGTGAAGACCAACTCACCAGGGAAATGTTGAAAGCTAATTCTGATGAAACCATGGATAAAATATCAAAATTTTCCACAAAGTTTGGGATTAGGAAAAGCTCCAGAAGATTGGGAAAATGGCATTCTAGTCAAAATACCAAAGATAGGTGACCTAAAGGATTGTAACAACTGCTGATGCTTCTTTAGGTGATACAGCTGAAGACTTTTGTTCTTAATATAAGATTAGAGAAAGCAGTTAAGGCAAAGCTAAGGAAAGAGCAGGCTGGATTTCAACCCAGAAAAGCAGGTGTCAACTAGATTTTCACCCTAAGAATAATAACCAAAGGAAGTATCACATGGCAAAAACCACACATTCACTCTGGTACATCTTGAAGTGCTATGGCATGCCAGCAAAAATAAATAACATCATCAAAGCTTTATATCAAGGTGCAACTTGCACAGTTAAAGTACATGCAGACTTGAGGGAATGGTTTAACATATATAGACACTGGTGTCAAATAAGGATACAATTTCTTACCTCTCCTATTTGGCATTGCCATTGATTTAATTATGAGAAAAAATAGATACAAAAAAGAGTCATATGACTCATCAACAGTATAATAGGATATCTAGATTTTCCTGACAACATTGCTCTAAATGACTGCTCAGCCAACATTCAAGTGAAGACTGAAAGACTGTTCAGCATCACAAAAAGACTGGGTTAATTAGTCATGAACAAACAAATCCAATGAGAACCCCAGCAACTTCCAACTCAAGCATTACATTAAAAGGCAAAAAAAAAAAAAGTAGTAGTGAGTCAATTTACTTACCTTGGCAGTAATGTTCAAACCAAAGGAGATATCCAGAAGGAAATAATATCACAAATTGGCAAGGCAGGAACTGCATCACAAGCTTTAAAAAGATTTAGTCATCAAAAATCTACAACTAAAAAACCAAAAACAATAAGTCTTCAAATAAAATGTTATTTCTACTTCAACATAAAGATGTGAAAGCTAGAAATCCACCAAGAGTGCAGATAGACATCTAAGTGCCTTCAAAAGTAAATGCCTCTGGAAAATATTAGGTATTAAGTGATATGAATGTATAACAAATTGTAAGATTTGTCAGAGTTCTATAACTATTTCTAAAGTTATCCAGAAAAGAAGGAGGAAATATCTGGAACATATGTTAAGAATGGAGCCAGAGCATCTGCCAGGGCAGGCAAATCACTGGGCAGTTGAGGGAATGGACAAGAAGGGGCTAGCCAAAAGAATCCCTCAGCTGAACACTACTCAGACAGGCAAAAACTTATGGAACTTGGCAACATAGAAGAGACAAAGAGTGGCCTAGGACAAACAAGGATGACAGTTTTGTGAAAGTCTACTAGTTTGGCGTGTATGCTGAAAAATCATCTCATTAACCCTCCCTTGTGTAGAGTGGCATGTTCATGATGGACAGGAATTCTTTACTGTTGTAGTATCATGTATTATATAGGCCTAAATATGAAAGCTGGCTCTAGTGTGAAACTCGCTTGGAAATATTAGTCCACCACCAAAAAAACTCCACATAATCATTCGTTGGAAGGATAGGGATATGGACCAGACCTTTGCCACTGCTAAAATCTTAATCTGACTGTGATGAATAGACTGAAGTAAACTGAATTTCTTTAATACTACTCTAATAGTAATAGCATTATCAGTCTTGATATTAGCCCTTGGTACCCGATATGTGATCACTCACATTCTAATCCTGCCAACACTGGAGACAGAGAACTTTCTGCTCATTCTAAAGTAGGGAGACCTGCTGTGTATAACAATATTAACAGTGAACCTGATAAATAAATACAATCTTGTCCTGGGGCTGGCAAAAATTGTGTGTTGTTCCAATGACATCCCTTATAAGCTTGCCCTGCAGTTAAACCACTGTAACAAACTATAATAGTCCAGTCACATCTATTATAAAACGAATATCGCCTGCAGTTTTATTGACTGTCCGAAAACAATTCCCATTTTGTGAAACAATAAAAATCAAATTTAATGTAAACTTTACCAAGGTTGTAGCCTGTAACCTTATAACATCAGAAATGAGAGCAATAAACCCTTTTCTTGCACTCCAGGATCCAAAAGAAACCTGAAATTATATTCTAGAACAGCATGTGCTGCAACATATCAACATATTACCATACAGTGGCACAGCTGTAGTCTCAGCAAATACCTCAATTTATTTATTTTGCAATTTTATGGTATTTCTCTACCTAACAGAGAAAGGTACTACACCTGTATTATACCTGCAGTCAGGGGGAAATGAAAATAAATTATTAGCAATGCAAAATAAGGCATTGATCCCTTTGTTTTTCTTTAGTCTTTCAGGTTTGTTTGCCCTGCATGCACGTCCACTTGCAAAAATAAGCAGACGGGGCAAATGAACAGTCAGGTTAGGTAACTGAGGACCTAAATAAAATTTTGCTCACACAGGTACCTGACTTGTTCATTTCAGTGTGCCAGTGCAGGAAGTGGTGAGTTTAACAGATGCATGTCTACTTTACAGGAGCAGCCATGTAAATTGAAAGGTAACTTCTTTAATAGTTCTTCATTATAACCTAAAGCCAAGATTTTCAAAAGTAGTCTTCAACATTCACATTCAGGTACCTGAATAAGTGGTATGACTTTCCAAAGTGTTAAGCTCTCAGCAATTCCCACTGAGTTCAGACTACAACTTCCTGCATTTGCGCACTGAAATCGGGTGCAGGTTCCCTAGGATATGGCAAGAGGCAATGAGTCTTTTTGATTACCTGCAGGACTTCATAGATAGCCACATCTGAGGGAGAGCTATGAAATACAAAACCCTATGCATATTGGAAAATGGCAAACTGTGTTTTTTAAAAACAATGAACTATATTTATAAGGCTGTTTTATTGTTTTGTATTTAATAACCTCTGAGCACTGTCTGTAAAAGCCTGTTTATAGGTAAAGAACAAACACAGCAGGGAATCAAGTATTTAACACACAAACAATGGACCTTCAGAGACAGAGTCTAATGTCAGATATGCAAGTATAAACCTAGATTAACTCCACTGAACTTTCCATTGCTTTTTTCTTCCCAAGAGTGGTGGTCATTATTATTTGTATTTTGAGTACCCAGGGGCCCCTTCCAAGACCAAGGCCCCACTGTGCTAGTTGACCCACTGGTTAGTGAGTGTTGTGTCGCCTGATCAACAGAGGATATTGGTCTGTTACATGTCTCAGTTAAAAGGCCTGACTCTTTAGCACAAGCATTAAAGACTCATGCATCCCGCTGTCAGGCTAAATGGCAGTTGTTACAGAAATAGCACCTGAAAAGTTCCTGGGGTGAGAAAAAGTTCATGCATCCATTTACAAATGGGAAATTGAGGCATAGAACCTTGCCCAAGGTCACACAGGAAATCTGTGGCAAAGCCAGGAACCCAGATCTTCAGCGTCCCAGCCCAGAGCTTGAGTCAGAAGATAGTGAACCTTTAAAAAAACATGTGGGATGGGGTGACCACACTACGCAGGCCCTGAGTGGGTTAACATGGGCCAGAATGACCCAATTAACTTTACATGCTGCATCTAAAAGGAAACCAGAGATTGATAAACACTAATTACAGATTAAACCCACCTGGGGAAGCATATAAAGCCATCTCCCCTTAGCAAGAAAGAGAGTTGTTCAGGGATAAGGAGGAGCTTTAGGGATAATGTAAACCCTGGGGAGTCTTATAAGAGGCCTTGAGTGGTGAACTAGCTATGGTGAGTAGAGGAAGCTCTGGTGTTAAATCCAGACATAAGCAAGGAGATAGAGAGGTGGATAGGAAGAAGCCTAGGGAACTAGCAACTGAGACTGAGGTTGTTGGTCATAGGGTTCCAGGGCCAGAACCCACAACAGCGGGTGGGCTTGGGTTTCCCTACCAGCTTCTGGCAAAGCGGCACAGAAGGCTGTCTGAGATGGCGTATAGACAAGTTGTCCCATGTGTCAAGGTTCCTTCCCCCCCAAATGTGGGGACCTGCATGGACACGTCTAAGCTTAATTACTAGCTTAGATCTGGTAACTCTGCCACCATCCAGAAATTTCAGTGTCTGGAGCACTTTCTGTCCCCCCAAAACTTTCCCCTCCCTGGGTTGCTTTGAGGGACTTCACCAATTCCCTGGTGAGTCTAGATCCAATCCTCTTGGATCTTAAAACAAGGAAAAATCAATCAGGTTCTTAAAAAGAAAGCTTTTAATTAAAGAAAGAAAAGTAAAAAAAATCTCTGTAAAATCAGGATGGAAAATACTTTACAGGGTAATCAGATTCCTATAGCCCCGAGGAACCCCCTCTAGCCTTAGGTTCAAAGTTACAGCAAGCAGAGGTAAAATCCTCTCAGCAGAAAAGGGACATTTACAAGTTGAGAAAACAAAAATAAAATTACTCCGCCTTGCCTGGCTGTTCCTTACAATTTTTGAAACATGACAGACTGATTCAGAAAGATTTGGAGAACCTGGATTGATGTCTGGTCCCTCTTAGTCCCAAGAGCGAACAACACCCAAAACAAAGAGCACAAACAAAGACTTCCCTCCACCAAGATTTGAAAGTATCTTGTCCCCCTATTTGTCCTCTGGTCAGGTGTCAGCCAGGTTCACTGAGCTTCTTAACCCTTTACAGGTAAAAGAGACATTAACCCTTAACTATCTGTTTATGACACCATGGAACTTTGTCCCCCAGGGAAAGGGGGATTACATAGTGACCTGGCCGAAGGACTGAGTCATGAAGAGAGAGCACACTGAACCATGGGAAGAAAGAAAGGGGGGCAACCAGATGAGGTGAAATCTGCTTTCCAGATCCAGCCATAAGGCAACACATCTGCAGTGAGTGGAAGCTCTTCACAGTGAGTCAGCAGCATGCAGCCATTTTCAAGCTTAACTCTCCAAATGCGTTCACAATTTCCTGCTGACCATTATTTTTAAACACAGAAAGCAAAAAATGTTGGACTAGAAGACCGCTATTGACTTGAATCAATTATCTTTGAGGTACAGCATCTTTGCTAGATTTTGGTTTGAGTTAATAGTTTATGACCATTGAAACATGTCACTGGAACGATGTGCAGTAGAAAAATCTCTTAGGGTCTGTCTATGCTTAAAACGTTACAGTGGTACAGCTGCAGCACTTCAGCATAGAAATTACCTATGCTGATGGGAAGGGTTCTCCCATTGGTATAGGTAATCTACCTTCTCAAGAGGTGGTAGCTATGTTGATAGAAGAATTCTTCCATCAGCCTAGTGCTATCTACACTGGGGGTATGATCAGCTTAGTTACACTGGTCGGGAGGTGGTTTTTTCACACACCTGTGCAATGTAGTTAAATCAACTTAATTTGATAGTGTAGACCAGGCCTTAAGTCTCCAAGTGCATTCCCACAATGAGTATTCATGCACATTATGGAAATGATCAGTGTTAAGTCTGATTGATAAGTCTCAGTGAGAGATGAGGGAGATCAATGTGGTGGTCAGCAATCACTCAGTCCTATGGCTTAGCTTCAGGGCTGGTGCAACCATATAGGCAAACTACGCGGTTGCCTAAGGCGCCAAGATTTGAGGCGCCAAAAAGCGGCGCCCTCAACAAAATTTTTAAATGGTTGCAGCCTGCTGCTGGAGAGGCAGTCTGAGCTGCCCGCGGCGGGCAGCCCAGAGCACCCCCGGGGTCAGCGCGCAGCTGCTGCAGGCCGGCAGCCCAGGGCGCCCCCGTCAGGGAGCCGCCGCGGCAGCCCGGCAGCCCAAGGCGCCCCCGGGGTCAGTGCGCCGCCGCGGCAGTCCGGGGCACCCCCGGGGTCAGGGCGGCAACCCGACAGCCCAGGACGCCCTCTGGGGTCAGGGCACCGGCGCAGCAGCCCAGTAGCTTGGGGCACCTCCGGGGTCAGGACGCAGCCGCGGCAGCCCAGGGCACCCCCAGGGTCAGGGTGGCAGCCCGGCTGCCTTGGGTGCCCCCCGGGTCAGGGAGCCGCTGCGGCAGCCCTGCAGCCCAGGACGCAGCCGCGGCAGCCCAGGGCGCCGTCGGGGTCGGGGTGGCAGCCCACCAGCCCAGGGCGCCGTCGGGGTCAGGGAGCCGCTGCGGCAGCCCGGCAGCCCAGGGCACCCCTGGGGTCAGCGTGCTGCCGCTGCAGCCCAGAGGTTCAGGCAGACAGTGGCTGCGCTGACCCAGAGGAATCCCTGAGCTGCAGGCAGAGGCTCAGAATCCCTCTCCCTTCCAGAGCAGGGGCTCCAGCCTCTGCAATTTTTCTCATTGCCTGGCGCGGGCGCCGGCCGCTGGGCTGAGCTGTGCAGCTCTGCTTAGGGCACATGGCAGGGGCCCTGCGACAGGGATGCAACACCAGGGCTTCGCTTCTGGAGGAAAGCCGCGGCTGCCCCCTGGCTCAGCCTCCAGTCAGCCCCAGCGAGGGGCACGGAGAAGAAAAAAGCCTCAGCAGTGGTCTGGTGGAGCGGAGGAAGAAAGAGGACCCTAGCGCTCATGCATTGGGCAAGGTAAGCAAGTGCCTCCCCATGGGTCAGCCTCAGGTGCCTGTGCTCCTGCCCCCTTGGTCCTTAGTTGGTCCCTGCTCCTGCTCCCCTTGTGCCTGGACAGCTGGAGAGAACAGCAGCCTGCAGAGCTGAGCTGCCCCAGTGCCCCCAGGCACCCCCCTGACCCCATCCTCCCCACAGCCTGACCCCCAGCTCCGAGCCTAGTCCCTCTGAGCTGGAAACCCCCTCGACCCCATCCCCGCAACAGCCCTGACCCCCAGCTCTGAGCCCAGCCCCTCTGAGCTGGCATTTGGGGGAGGGGGCGCAAGATGGAATTTTCGCATAGGGTGCAAAATATCCTTGCACCAGTCCTGCTTAGCTTCATTTGGTGTCCGGTTTCAACTGGCTGTGCTTAACAAGACTCTGTCTTGGAATCTCATCCCTAAAAGTCCCCAATACCACATTAAGCCCTTCTCAGGATGAAACCCCACACAGAGGACCAAATAAAGGGAACTCCACATTGTAGCTACTCATTCAGTTTCAGGCATTAGATAATTCAGGCTTCCTAATTTAAAATCTGTTCAAATGCCAGACTGGGTTTTCTTTTTTTGCTCAGCAAGAGATTCAGTTTTAAGTTTCAGTCAAGCAATAGCTGCTTTAAAAAGTCACACACTGAACAAGCTACCTTCATTAAAACTTAGCTACAAAAAGTTTCAGTGCTTCTGGGAAAAAGAGGGATGGGAGGAGATGGAATAGGAAGGCAAAGAGGACTCTAAATAAAGAGCTCACTTTCAGTTAGGCACTAAGATATGGAGCTTTTCCTTTTTCATATACTTTCTCTTGAATCAGCAGGGATTTTTTTTTTTACGCCAGAACACAGAACATCCTTCTGTCAATTACTGGTCCCTGAGACAGTTGGAGACTTTTTTTTGTACTGATCATTACAAATACAAACTCATTAAAATTAGCTCCTTTGCACTCAGATACATTCCACTCTGACAATTTTTCTAAAATATATGTAATTTCTGGATTAAGTGATCTATATAATCTAGCTAATTTAAAAGATCGAGTACCCAACATTAATAAGAATTGTCTTTTCTTATTATTTCCATATGAAAAAAGCTAAATATTTTAATAGAGAGCACCATGCTAAGACAGGAAGATATTTGTACCATATGTTCACAGCAAATACATGGACCGCTCTTGATTTTTTTTTTCGTCGTGACAGCATGCTGAGATCTCGTGAGTCATTCAAATGAGTTCTCAGTGCCACTCCACAGAAATATCCAAATTCATTAATAAACGTTTTCAGTGCCCAGACACTGGGATCCCTTAATTCATTAAAAAGGGTAATATGTTAAGATCAAGCTGTTATCTCTCAGTTCATTGAAATAATTTTTTTTTAATTATCATATTTGTAATTTGTTTCCCATTAAGAGGGAAGAAAGTCAATTTTTGTAACTTTAATTTGATACATTTCACCTCTTTTCTGTTCAGATTTTCTGACTTTTCACAAACTGTACAATTTTCTTGAATGTATTCATAACTCCAAATGATTCATTGAATACTTTCTGCAACAATTCTTGGTCTGATCATTCATAATTAGTTTGTTGTAATATTCTGTATTTGAAATGCAAATCCTGAGAAGTGTTGCTCAGTTTTGTTGGATATATGTCACATGGTATTGTTGCTGCTCCCTAAATGGATAGATAGCTCTTAGAATCAGGTTTCCAATGCAAATACTCAAATGTATGAGTGAACATTCACTTTTAACTAAATGTTGCTGTTTTTTAATTCTGGTTCCACAAATATTTCTAATACTAAATTGTTCACTAGAAAGTTCACAGAATGTGAATACAAAAGGGACATGAGGCATGGCCAAAAATATGAATTTTTAATTGAGCTTCCCACAGCTCCCATTGGCCAAGGTGCTGCGGGTGGCCGGGCCTGCAGACGGTCAATGTAAACAAACTGTCTCACAGCCTGCCTGCAGATTACCCTAATGGGCTATATGCAGCCTGCAGGTCCCAGGTTGCCCACCACTGCTTTAGATAGTACTTGCTAGAATGCAGGGAAAATTGTCTTTATATGAAGCATGTGTATCTCTTACAATTGTATGAAGCATGTCTATGAGA
The DNA here is from genome assembly GCF_007399415.2 of Gopherus evgoodei. NCBI lineage: Eukaryota > Metazoa > Chordata > Testudines > Testudinidae > Gopherus > Gopherus evgoodei. Next base: position 197,203,546 of record NC_044323.1, read on the forward strand.
CAAGATAGAAACTAGTTTCCATTTGTACTGATAAGTGTTGCTAATAGTACAGCTAGGAGAAAACCTCTTTGGGTTATATTGGGAAGGGGGACTGTTAGATTTGTTTTTCGTCTCTGTTTACTGCACCACTTCTGTTAGAGTCATTGTAATGCTGACAGACCCTAGGCAGGATCGAACCTGGGACCTTAGGAGCTAAATGCATAAGCCTCTACTGCATGAACTAAAAGCCATATAACTGTTAGCTAAGGCTGTAGAGAAGACTCATTAATCTCTCTCTAAGTGGTCTCCATGCCACTTGATGGGATAAAACACCACACCGAGGAAGTGTGTGGATTACACCATGAGGCACTCACTGCAGCTTCACCAAAGCCCTATAAAATCCATTGAAAATAAGGATTAAAAAGAGGGAAACATCTGCTAACTAAGCTGATGCTTCACTTTAATGTCCTCAAAATTGTGCCCTCATTCAAAAGCACTCAGATGTTCCTGTTTACGCACTGCAGAGGTGGTGGACTGGACCATGTCAATGAGGTGGAATTTTTAATCATATACGAACAATAGTGATTCAGTCATTGTGCACTGCCCTACTCATTAAAAAAAATGGAACTCCTGCACAACTATTTGAATTACTAACTTGAGACCTCAAAAAAGTGAAGTGTATAGAATCAAAATTAAGGTAAATATGCCATTCACCCTTGTTCATTGAACTCCCTCAATACCAGGGAGCCATATCAGGCCAGTTTCCTCAGCCCCCCGCCCCACTGTCCAGAGCACAGTCTAGCATGGGGCTTGAAAGCACCAGTGGTAAGAGATCAGGGAAAACTCTCATGCAAATCATTGGACAACTCTGCAGGCCCAGCAAAGGACTCAGGGTCACCTTTGGGAGGGAAATTAATTATGATAGCCTATGTAGTGAAGAACTATTTTAATTTTAATTGAGAGCCAAGCCTCTGTAAATTAGAGACAAAAATATTCAAAATATTGTATTTCAAAGGAGGTCATCAGGGCCGGAAGAGAGACCTGCTTTGTCTGCAACACAATTGCCTTCTCACATGGCAAGTTACTCTTACTTTGCAACTGATAGCTCATTTCCACTTAGCTTTGCAACACAGTGGCATGCTGCTATTTCCAAAGCTCAGTAGAACTAAGAAAATATTTTGCAATACCTACATCTTTCTCCACCAACAGATTCAAATAGACAATTTAGCTTTTATGGTTTTAAACACAGACAGAGAGGAATAGGGTCTAGAAGTAAATATATCTGATCTGTCTTTGCCCTGCACAATATAAAAGAGTCAAAAAATCCTGTCACAGCTCACAGCAATACCCACCACTGCTGATAAGAGTTCTTTAAGGACAAGAGATCAATATTTTATGTAAGGATTCTGTTGATAGTGTTCCTGATATGGAGTGATTAGGAATCATACCATTACCACAGGGCTGATGGGCTGGGTAGACCAGGTATTTGCAATGTTTGTGAATATGCAATGTTATAACAAATTTAAAAATTGAATCTGAAAAATCTATTTCTAATGACCCAATTGGGAAGTTGTTGCCCCGATGCGAAATGTTCTCAAGAAAGTTTGCTAAAGTAAGGGGGAACATGTTCTTATTGTTGATGTTGTACCCCTTAGTATATCTTGACTGAGCCCTCGTCCAGACTAACCCGCGGCATCGGCGGGTTAAAATCGATTGCTCGGGGATCGATATATCGCGTCTAGTCTGGACGCGGTGTATCGATCCCCGAGCGCGCTTACATCGATTCCGGAACTCCATCAATCCGAACGGAGTTCCGGAATCGACACGGAGAGCCGCGGACATCGATGGAGCCCCGTCCAGACTGGTGAGTACCTCGATTTTAGAAATTCGACTTCAGCTACGTTATTCTCGTAGCTGAATTTGCGTATCTAAAATCGATTTTAATTCCTAGTCTGGACGTGGCCATAGGCCAATTCAGAACAATGGTCCATTTAGGCTCGTTTCCTGTCTCTGACAGTGGCCGATACCAGATTATTCACAGGAAGGGATAAATCCTCACATTGGACAAATTACATTATAAAATGATTAAGAGAAGTTTCTTTCTAGCCCTTGGAAATTAGCGGTTGGCTTGTGTCTGAAGAATGAGAGATTTTACTCTTCACACATTTTTATCTTAGCTAGTGTAATTGTGGATGATAGACTTATTATTTAGATAAATGTTCAAATGCCATTGAGTTCTTTGCTGCAATGGTAGCTTGAGGCAGTGAGACTTGTTCGTCTTCGGTTGAAATGTATTCTACGGGTGCATAGGAGAGGGGTCGTAAAGGAAGTAAGAATTAAAGTCCCCAGAAACAGTGAATACTATGGATAAAGTTTACTTTCTTGGGTAAAACACTTAGGAGTAGTATTCTGTTTATAAGACAGCCTCGTTGTCAACAGAGTTGAGTAACATATCTCATTATCACCCATCATTGTCACCAATGGAAAATAAACTTGAAATGAAGGTCAAATCATTAGTTTTGTCAGGTCAGATTTGTACAAAGGCTGCCAGGCAGCTTGAGCCAAAGAATTGTAGGAATGTCTAAGGCAAGTATCAGAGCAAGCAGAATATTCATTTGTCATTCTTTTAATCCCAAGGATCACTGTGAGAGTCATCACAAAGACCTTCATTAGTTACAGTCTTGACAGGTAGAATAAGCTAGGACTTTAAGATTTGAAGAAAAACCTGCATAGAAGAATCAAAGTTTAAAAAAAAAAAAGTTCCTGATATTTTACCTGAAATATTAGATTATTTAACAGCCACTTACTTTTTCTAAGGTCAGCTGTTGTTGCTTCCTACATTGTGCTAAAGCTTTCAGTAAGATAATATCTTGAATTTATAATGCTGTCTTTCATCCCAACAGATCCTAAAGCATGTTACTAAATATATCCACTCAGGAATCACTTTCCCACTAAGAAGCAGCCATGGTTGGACTGGTGGGTTCCAACCTGCTGTATGACTTATGCAATTAGTAGGAGGAAAGGGAATTTTTACCCAGGACATCAGGTCAAACCTATTTTTACTGAAAGTGCCTTGGGATTTTTATTCAGAGTGGACAGGATCTTGGCTTTAAGATCACATCTGACTACCCACACAAAGTAGACAGCAACTTGCCTATTTCAGATGGAAGAAGGGCTGAGTCGACCATGCAAGAATTTCAGTTTCTGGTTCCAGGAGTCAAGTTCTTTAAGAACTTAAGCTTAGACCACTAAAAGCCATTCCAGCTAGTAGGAGGAAAGGACACCAAATACTGACGCAACCCTCCCTCGAATAAGCAAAGAACACCAACCAACCCAGTGAGAGAATTATTTCTATGCGAATGAAATAATTGGTAAAAATTATTACAGAACAGCTTTTCTTACAGTAGAGTAACAGTTTGTACAGACAACATTATTAGGAAAAAATCACAACCTCTTAGCCAATATAACTGATAAAAAAAATCCTGTATTGGATGTATATTAGCTTGAGATCTATTTGTTAACACATTAGTTTCACAGTAGAATTTGGGGCAGTGGGTTGTTAACATGTAGGTGGGGTTTTCTTTCAGCTGCTTCAAAAATCTTTATAGAACATCTGAGTTGCCTGTTTTCAGAGAAAAATGTCATCAGCAGTGGTAGCAATTCAAAGGTGCTTCTTGTGACTAAGGACAAGATTCTCAAAGGTAGTTAAGCACCTAACTCTGGTGGGAGTAAAGTGCCTAACTGCCATTGAGAATCTGGGCCTAAGCCTTTCATCCTTCTGACGTACAGGCCAGAACCTCCCACAGACTATATTAGTCCAGTAGCGTTGGTTGTCTAAAGCACATAATATTTTTGGTTTAGGATTTAAATCCTGTGGCAATAATCTACTTGGCGCTTTTGTTTTACTCCCTGATATACACATGCCCACATCATCATACAAGCCGACACGATCTCTTAGGCCTGGTCTACACTGGGGGGGAATCGATCTAAATTACGCAACTTCAGCTACATTAATAATGTAGCTGAAGTTGACGTACTTAGATCTATTCATGGCGGTGTCTTCACTGCAGTGAGGCGATGGCTGACATTCCCCCATCTACTTCACCTGCGCCTCTAGCTCTGATGGAGTACTGGAGTTGATGGGAGAGCACTCGGGGGTTGAATTATCGCATCTAGACTAGACATGATAAATCGACCCCCACTGGATTGATTGCTGCCCGCCAATCAGGCGGGTACAATAGACATACCCTTAATCTCTGATCAAGACAGGCTCAGGATTGGACAAGTCATGCTTGAGGTATATGCCCAGAAGTTCTCAGAGGGGCTGTTCCCCTGTTAAGCCTCATTCAAATCAATGCTTAATTCCTCAATTTCAGAAGCATCAAATCACTCCACTAAATTTTAAGACTGGAAACAAAAATAATAAAAACAATTCTTAACTCTGTTTACAAAAATCATCAGTACTCCGTCCATTATTTTGAATCTTGGGGATGGGACTTTGAATAGGACTTACACTGTTAAGTTACTCAGGCACTTTTCAATGATTCAAAGACCAGAAGGCCCATTGTGATCATCTAGTCTGACCTCCTATATGACACAGACCATAGAACTTCCTAGAGCATAGCTTTTAGAAAGACATCCAATCATCATTTTAAAGAAATTGTCAGTGATTGGGAATCTACCACTTTTGAAAATACTGCCTTGTGTGCCTAAAATTAGGCATCTAAATCCATATTTGGGCATCTTCATAAGTTACCTGAATATTTAGAGGTGTTGAGCATCCAACATCTACCAGTGAAATCGGAGGGAACTCTGAGTGCTTTAGCTCTGAAAATTAAGCTATCTATTTAGTCGTCTGTAGTGGTTCAATCTGATAGCCAGCTAACCTAGTGATCAGGCAATGGCTCCACAGTTCTTCTCTGATCATTCTAGAAGGGGACAAGTATAGGCCTTGCATGAACAATAAGAACATAAGAACGACCATACCGGGTCAGACCAAAGGTCCATCTAGCCCAGTATCTGTCTACCGACAGTGGCCAATGCCAGGTGCCCCAGAGGGAGTGAACCTAACAGGCAATGATCAAGTGATCATTCTCCTGCCATCCATCTCCATCCTCCTGAGAAACAGAGGCTAGGGACACCATTCCTTACCCATCCTGGCTAATAGCCATTTATGGACTTAACCACCATGAATTTATTCAGTTCCCTTTTAAACGCTGTTATAGTCCTAGCCTTCACAACCTCCTCAGGTAAGGAGTTCCACAAGTTGACTGTGCGCTGCGTGAAGAAGAACTTCTTTTTATTTGTTTTAAACCTGCTGCCTATTAATTTCATTTGATGACCCCTAGTTCTTGTATTATGGGAATAAGTAAATGAAAGAAAATTGAAATAAGGAAACAGATTAACAATGGACAAAGCAGGAATTCACAAATGGCCTTGTAAATAACATGTAGCTAGTAGATAAAGAAATTGTAAGAAGAATAATGTGTGAATAACTTGCAACCAAGGTTTTCTTACTAGCACAATTAGTAGCATATGGACTGCTTATGACTTATATAGGGATTCACAAAAAAAGTCATCAGTATAGAAGGTAATGTGCATGATACAGTGTAGAAGGTAATGTGCATGTGTTAGTCTGTTTTAGAATATTTATATAATTAGATTTAGAATTATGTGCATTGGCGTTATGGTGCATCTTAACCAAGCCCCTACACCAGAATCTGATTGCCTCAGATGTTGCTTTATGAAATGCCAAGAAGGAAATCTCAGTGATGAGTATGGAGTTGAACTGAGTTTTTGCATTCCAAAGAACTGGATAATGTGTTCTCCCAGAACTGGGTGAGGTGTTTTTGATCAGGTGCGTGGAAAAGGGTTCAGAGGGAATCCCAACACCAGGTTGTACGCAGCATCCCTCTTGAGTGTCTTTTCCACTCCCCTTAGGGTTCTGTCATGGTAGAGGCACAGGGGAGCAAGGCAGGGGGAGCCAGGCCCACCCACTCTATTAGGTCCCCACCCAAGGAACTACAGTGACACTATATTGTCTGAACCACTCACTGGTCCACCCCAAGTTATATTTCCTCTCCCTGCCCTCCTAGGATCTCTCTTACTAGACTGTGGTTCCTCTGTTTGGGATGTGGTCATAGACTCAGGCAGAGGCTCTCAAACTTCATTGCACCATGGCCCCCTTCTGACAACAAAAATTACTCCATGGCCCTGGGTGTGGGGAGGACAGATCCCGATCCGAAGCCCATGCTCCATTGCACTGGACTGAAGCCCTCAAGCTTCGGCTCAGGTTTTGGCTTCAGCCCCGGACTCCAGAAAGTCTAACACTGGCCAGCTTTGGGGATGTGACCCACAGTTTGAGAGCCACTGGACTCAGGAGTATCCAGTTAGTCTACCATTGTGACTATGTCCATTCTTCAGTCTCCAACTCCAAAATGCTGCTACCACTCTTCTTACAGCTCCAGGCATCAACCTCCCTTCCTGGTGCAGTCTGTAGCTCTTTCCCCTGGGTTACCAGGATCCTTTTAAACGATCCTTTCACCTGGAGCATGCCCTGCAGTTGCTCAGGGCAGGGCCTATCTAGCCTAATGTTAGCCTGTGCCTTGCCCTGTTTCAGCCTGGGATCTGTAAACCCATCACAGTGTCTGAATATGAATGCCTAATTTAAGTGTTCATAACTCAAAATTTTGGTCCAAATTTCTTGATACCAAAAGTTACTTTCCTATGTTCAACTTAACTTCCAGTTGAATTGATATTCAAGAGGCCCAAAGATACCTCCCATTATGAATCATACATCTTAGCATGAACACAGTTTCTCCTTTAAGGAATATCATATCATGCTGAACTCTGTATTTAGCTCTTGTCCTACTTTCAAACTTGATACAGTTCTTGTTCTTTACACTCTTGTATCCCTGCAGATTGTTACGGTTACAGTTCATTCAAATTCAAAATTTGTAGTTTGGAGTCTTTCATGAGAGACCTAAGCCCTTGTGTTCTAGCTCTATAAACTCCTGTGTTGTCAGCAAGAGATGTTCAGAGATCCCAATATGTATTCCTTTGTAATTAGAGATTCATATAGAAGCGCTTTATAAAGATTAATAGAGTACTTCAGTTACCAGGTAACAAGGACTATCCATTTGGCCCTGTCCATGACATCACAAAGTTAGTCTCTTATAATATATCCTGTCATCCTTCAATAGCGATGTCTATTTTTTAACCATATTATTTTGAAGGAGTTACTGTTATTGAGGCAGGTACTGAGGCCTTGATCACTCCTTTTATTTCATGTTCAAAATGCTTTTGAAAAGTTGGTATCTGAGAATTTAGGCTGGCCGCCCTTGTTAAGCAGAGATTCACCCATCTCACATTGCCAGAGGATATGTTGACACTGCAATGTAAGTCCAGGTTAGTGGGACTCAAGTCAGCTGACCCATGTTAGGGAACCCTGGGCCTGAGCATCTACATCTATGTTATGTCTTTTCTAACCCATGCTTGAACCTAGGACTCTGACATCCACACTGCAGTTCACAGATCTGAGTCACAGTAACCATATCCTGGAGCCCCTGGTGCCTCCTCCCCTAGGACCCTGGTGTAATGTGGTAAAACTTTACTGCCCACTCTGCATGTTACCTGGAAGCAGCTTGCTTTGCAAAAGTCTTGATTGGTTCACTCTCCATTGCACAGCCAGGAGGTTCCCTGATACTGTGCTTTCGGTGATCGGTGGAGAATAGGTTAACGCTGAGCTGAACTGCTGCTGTTTGCAAAGGTGGGATGGCTTCTGTGTTCAGTACAGTGGATTGAAGATTGTAGAGTAGAGAGGACTAAGGAAGTTGTCCCTTGGAATTGTGGGATACTTCTGGCTGGCTCGAGTCAAGCAGGGCTGTGTGTACACTGCAATGAAATAGATCTCGGATCCTGCGTCCCAGCTTAACTCAAGTTCAGACCCTCCCTCCCTGCAGGGTCCCGGGACCCTGGGTTTGAGCCCCGAATTAGCACAGTTGCAATGTAAACCCAAGGAGGATTATTAGGCTTGAGCCTGGGTTCAAGCACAGGCTTACATTGCAATATAGATATACCCCATGATGTCCTGCTGGAAAGTTTTCTGGGCACAAATTCATTTCTCTGCTACATTAAGAATTGCTCTGATTCCAAAAATTAATTCAACACACTATATAAGAACATCCAAAGGGTTTTTTTTGTTTTTTTAATTATTGTATTTAAAGCTCTCCCTAGATAGGTATTGTAGGGCCCATATTTTTTCATCCTATAAGAAAGAAAGAAAGAATCAAAAACATACAATAAATGCAAAGTTCTTGGTTCAGGCTTGTAGCAGTGATGGAATAAACTGCTGGCTTAAGTGAAATCTCTGGCTGTTTCCAAATCATTGGAAGGTCCTCAATTTCTTGGTTAGAATGCTTCCATTAATATAAATTCATAGCCCAGAGGCTGGAGCAGAAAAGAGGCAAAATGAAGGTGTTTCCAGGGCCTTTTATATCTCCTGCCATGTGGAGGGAAGCCATTGTTTCAAACAAAGCCTTCAGCACAGCTAGTGAAAAATTACTGATGACAAGATGGGAATTTGGAATCACATGGGCAAGTCACATGGCCATGCATAATTTTGCTTAGTCACAACAGGAAATCATTACCTATACCCCAGACAGCACATTTGTAGGACAGTCCATTCAGTGTAGATGGGCATCTCCCATGGTCCATTATCAGTTGTGTCCTTTTGATGGGCCACTCAATTCGAATAGTCCCTCCAAGATGTGCTGGCTAACTGCTCCTGGGGTAACGCCCACAAGGTAAACATTTGAAATCCAGGTACAGAGCCAATATTCATAACTTCAAATACAAAAATGATACATGCATACAAATAGCATAAACATAACCAGCAAATCATAACCTTTTCATAGACATCTTACATGCCACATTTTGTACAAGATTTGTTGAAAATATATAATGGTGGTTGCAACAATGATCTGTGTGGTCATATTTTAATCAGATAACATCACATCAATATTATTTGGTTTATCTTACATTTGAGGAACAAATTGAAACAAGAATCAATTTAATTGGCTGAGCAAAGAGAGTTCTTATACTCAACTCGATGGCATTTCTCTGTTTGTCTGCAATGTGATGATGTTTTAAAACTACATCTAATCAATTCTAAAATTTCAGGAAATGTTCTAGGCAGCAATGGAATGTTGACACCCTGAAAGAGAAAAAGAATGGTGGGGAAATGGGGTGGTGCACACACAGCCCCCATACTTGGAAGAGAATAGAGGACCCTTGTCTGAGGAGTATGGGGGGAAAGGAGGGAATGGGATTCCACACAGAGCCCCTACCATGGGAAGAGATTGGGGAACTCTGATGTGAGAGGAAGAGCAACACGGAACATAGAGCCCCTGGCATGAGGAGGAGATGAGGACTGCAGAGAGTTCCTGAAATAGAAGGGGTTGAGAAGGTCCCACTCATTGAGGGGAATGGAGGATTGCAAGGAGTTCTTGATAGAAGCTTCAAAGCATGCAACCTTCTGGGATAATTTTATTTTGAATTCCCCACTTCCTGGACTCCTTTTCTCTTTTGGTGCCAAAGGTAGGTGAAGGCATTTAGGTTCATTGTTTAATCTCTTTTATGCCAGAAGTACCAGTTAATATTATCACAGCGGATTTTTTTAATAAACCCATCCACTATTTGTCAGTGAGAAATAGTAAAATCTATTGGAAAAAGTTTTCTTTCTTTTTTTGAATTGGAGGTATACCAATCTCCTAGAACTGGAAGGGACCTTGAAAGGTCATTGAGTCTAGCCCCCTGCCTTCACTAGCAGGACCAATTTTTGCTCCAGCTCCCTAAGTGGCCCCCTCAAGGATTGAACTCACCACCCTAGGTTTAGCAAGCCAATGCTCAAACCACTGAGCTATCCCTCCCACTCTAAGGGGGTAGTGGGCAACCTGCAGCCTGTAGGCCGTACATGGCCCATCAGCGTAATCGGCTGGTGGGCCATGAGACTGTTTGTTTACATTGACTGTCCACAGGCACAGCCGCGGTTCGGCATTCCTGGACAATGGGAGCTGTGGGAAGTGGTGGCCAGCATGTCCATTTGCTGGGAACAGCAATCCGCTGCCACTGGGAGCTGTGGGAGGCTCTACCTGCAGATGGTCAATGTAAACAGTCTAGTGGCCTGCCAGCAGATTACCCTGATGGGCCACAGGTTGCCCACCACTGGTCTAAAGACCAGACTGCCAAAGGCATTTATTGGCCTGAATATGAAGATAGGTGCCAGATGGGATTTTTAAAGGGCTGGAGCAGACTAGGTGCTTTTGACAAGCCCATGAGGAACCTAAACTCCTTTGAAAATCTGGCCCTAACTCACTTAAGAACTTGAGTCTCATTTTCAAAAGTGACTTCGGCACTTAGCAGGAGCTAAGTCTCACCGAAAGTCCTAAGTTACTTTGGTAATTTTTAAAGAAATTATCCCAAGATGTTTTAGTATCATCATGCTTCTCTAATATGAATCCTTAAAGACAACAAAAACATGGTGCATAGTCTGAGAATAAAAAACTGAAATTGTTTAGAAATTGACCACCTATTTTCATTTTCTAAGTTAACTGACATTCAAATAGTAAGTGATATTTATTGTGGAAAATATGTTTGACTTCTTTAAAATCCTTTCATTTTTAAAATAATTGAAAGTGTTATAATAAAACAGGCAAGGATTTTTATTGGTAGTGTCCCTACTAAAAATGGTCTCTAATTAAAGGCTTCAACATTTTACTAAAGATCTAATCCACTATGTACATAGGAAATTTTTGCCTGTTAAAATTAATCCCTTTTGAAGCATGATCCTGATAAGAAATAAAAAATGCTACCACTAGGGGACGCTACAAGTAAACTAACAGCAGTTTCTTATCGGATCTTACCAAATTCTCTAATTATACTTTGCATCTCTAGTTAGGATTTCCTCCTAATTGATAACAAGTGGAGAAATTTGGGTGAATATATAAAATATCAGTACAGTTTTAGGGAATTAGTCTTCAAACCTTCAACTCATCATCTCTTTTGAACTGTTTTTTTACATTACTTCTTATTATTCAATAGCAGTTTCTCCTGCTATTGAGGTATTAAATTGTTTATCATCAATTCACAATCACATTTCTGTAGCAGATTATTTGAAAACACCCTCTATTAGTTCTAAAATCTGAGGGGAAATGAAAGTGTTTCCAAATCTTTGCATTTTAAATGACTCAAGCTGTATTGCTCAGACAATGTCTTCTGCAAATTTTAGTTTAAGAAATCACATTAGTACTAAAGTGCGGTCAGTCAAGAATTAATCAATGTGACTGTGGGAAAGTTTTATTGTTTCTCGTGAAAAGCCACCCATCAGAGTGAGAATCCAAGAATGAACAATATCCATGAGGCAAATAACATCTATTTAATTAACCCTACTGTTGTGGTTTTATTATAGTTGATATATTTGTGTTAGGCTTAGGAGGAAAAAAAAAACTTTTAAAGAGTTACTTCTAACTCAGAGTATCAGAGGGGTAGCCTTGTTAGTCTGGATCTGTAAAAGCAGCAAAGAATCCTGTGGCACCTTATAGACTAACAGACGTTTTGGAGCATGAGCTTTTGTGGGTGAATACCCACTTCATCAGATGCATCCATGCATTCACCCACGAAAGCTCATGCTCCAAAATGTCTATAAGGTGCCACAGGACTCTTCGTTGCTTCTAACTCAGAGATGCTGAGTTTCTTAGCAGTTTGCAGAAGAACCACAACTGCTATATTTATCTTAAAATATTAATCATTTATCTTCCTTACTGTATTCTGAACACAAGTTTACCATCTCTGGTATCAAAGCTTGTCAGACTTTTTGCTGCTGACCTGATGCCAGTGGGCATTGCAAGTGATCAACACCTCTCTTGCTCTGGTCCAAATGATGTTGTCTTTGCTTTGAAAAAAAACAACACTTTGAACTCATTAAAAAAAATATTGCAAGTGGCCCTTAATCCAATGTGGTGTGAGGAAAATTTGTCTGGTTTCAGTCATGATTTCAGAGCTCAGTGTCTTGGATGGCGCAAGAGTTAGCACATGCAGTTAGGCCATATGCTGGGGCTGGCTTGAGGTTAGATTCTCACTTAAGAGATGAGTGTTTGTGGGTTCATACATGGGACTCCTTGAAACGTTCTAGGGATGGGAAGATGGTGGCTAAATCACCAGACTAGGACTTGGGAGTTTTGAGTTCAATTGCTGATGGTACAACACATTTCCTGTGTGAACTTGCACTAGTAACTCAATCTACCCTGTGCCTCAGTACCCTATCTGTTAAAATAGGAATAATGCTTCTCTACTTTAGAGGTGTGTTATGGGACTAAAATTAATGATTGTGTGTCACTATGGTGATGAGGGTCATATAAAAACTTATCTAGGTGACCTGGATGATGTGGTGGTGGTGGGGAACAGGCTACTGTCCAGGTCTGTGTGGGCCACCTATATAACACCCTCGGGGTTTAATAGTCTGGAACTCAGGTATATATAGTTTGATTAAATATTTAGAAATGTGTTTTCCCTCTCCACATGCATGTGCATGTATCGAGAGAGAGTCCAACTCTGCAGTTCCTGTGTATCCAACCTCCACTGAGAGTTCACTGGGAGTTCTGAGTACAAAAGGAATCCAAGTTGTGGTCTCTTATGCACTAGTTTCTGAGTTTCCTGTCGAAGAAATGTGTCAGATCTCTTCATGTGTAAATTCTCCTTCTAGATGAGTTATCTATCTGTGGCATTATATTGCCCCCATTATGACAATATCTGCACACCATAAAATTTGTAACGTATTTATCCTCACAACACCCCTGTAAGGCAGGAAAAGGTTATCCCCATTGTTCAAATGAAGAACTGAAGCATAGGGAGCATGGCTGAACTCCTGACTCCATTGAAATCAATAGTAAAGCCCCAGTTAACTTCAATGGAATCAAGATTTCACCTGCACTATCTTTCCCAAGGTGACACACAGGACATCTATAGCAGGGCAGGAAATTAAATGTGGGTCTTCCAAGTCCCAGGCTAGTGTCCTATCTACTGGACCATTCACTTCTCTGATAAAGGAGATATGATCCATTAGCTCACTGGGGAAAAGGTAGAAAAGACTCTTTTTTTTTAAATCCAAAGGTCATACTATCTATAGGAAGTTTAATAAGTAAAAGTGACAGAACAGGGATTGTATGCAGCATAGTTGTAGCCAGGTTGGTCCTAGGAGACAAGGTGAGAGACAAGGTCGGTGAGGTAATATCTTTTATTGGACCAACACATTTTTGAGCTGAACAGATCTCGAATACCTGAAGAAGAGCTCCGTGTGGCTCAGAAGCTTGTCTCTCTCACCAACAGAAGTTGATTTATTATTATTATTCTATTAGAGAGATAATAATAATTAATTATTATTATTCTATTAGAGAGATAATCCACTTTATCTCTCTAATAGAATAATAATAATTTATTATTATTATTATTATTATTATTATTATAACAGGGATGTCAGACTGGCTCTATCCACTGAAATCATTAAGAATTAAATACTTAATGGTTACAGTAGCATCAGGAGACTTCAGAGTTAATGACCCAGTGAGATTAATAGGGAGTGAAGGAGTTACCACCTATCAGAAGCATTGTTTCAGGCTGTCTTCAGACTCAGGAGGACAACACTGCATTTTCCCTGTTTGGTGGTGACTTTTTCATTGACACTACACTAACAGGAGTAATAGACAAATGGAGGGGAAGAGACACTAACATGACTGCCTTAAAAAGACCACACTACTCAACATTACAGATATATCCAGGAACATATCTCTTAGCCCAGCTAAATTTAGCTATTAGAACTACTGATTAAACTAATGGCTATTGCATGTGCAGCCAGATGTCCAACAGAGATCAAAGATCATCATATTATATTTGTGTGGCTGACAGTGATAGTATCCATGTGTATATGGCAACAGATCATTAAATATCCCTGTAATGTTAATGAATATTGCTTATGCATAATTAGGGACTGTGCTGCATGGAATCTATCCCCTAGCATAAAACTGAATAATTAGAGTTATAATGTATAACTTAGTCCTATTCTTTGTTTTAGCATAGTATTTTTCAGCCTCTCATGATTAGAGGTGTAATCTTGGAATTACTGTTTGGATCTCTGGATTTAACAATTAGGTCAATACCACATAGAAACAGATACAAAAATCTCTACCAGAAATAGAAGAATCGATGGCTGTTACATGTAACCAAGCATGTACAAAAAGAAATGAGAGCAATTTTTGGTAGTATAAAAACTTAGAGAAATCAGGTTTTGCCTGAAAATTTGCAAATATCTATATAATCAAATCCATGTCATAGGAATGTTTTTTCATTGCAATCTTTCAACCAAAGATTTAAGAGGCATGTTTTGTATTATTGAAAGCTGAAAGTATCCCCACAATAAGATATTGCCTCATCTGTTACTATGTTTTAACTTGTAACAAGTAATATAAAATCTAATCCCAGTTTAATTGCTCAATGTGTGTTTTATCAGTACCAATTCTTTCATTTTGATCTTTTGAGCTTAGATGTATTAAAAATTTGTATTCTGCAAGATTTTTACCTGCAAGGGAACCAAAGGATGAAAACACTCTATTTTAATATCAATGTTTTGTCTTTTGATTGCTATTGTTGAGTTAAAGGATTTCTGTATTTCATTTTTTTATTACCAAGAAATCAGATCAAATAATTAACCATGCTAGGACAGACAAATATTGGAAGGGGGAAACATACAGGTTAGAAGGATAGTGTGTGTTTGTGTGTGTGTGTGTGCGTGCGTGCGCATGCACATACATTCACCTGTGCTTCAGATGCCCTTAACATGATATAAAAATATAACATCTGGTTATAACTAATGTGCAGCAGTACAATTCAATATAACCCACTACCCACAAAACAGGCGACTCAGAAGTTCACGTTACTTATTTACCCTCCCACTCCAACAGTTCTCACACACACAGCCCTTAAAATTCATCCCCACACACACCATTGCAAGACTTCCCAAAAGCATGGATGACAGCAACGTGGTCTATGTCTGAAATGAAGAGCTGCAACCTGCCCGCCATGTGTAAATGATAAAAAGCAGACCTGGCCCTAGTTTTTTCTGCCTGATCAAATAGCACTGGGCATCCAAGCAGCCCCATAAACTGTAAACCTGACCAGCAAATAGGGAACACATAACCTCAGTTAAAGGTAAGATATTATTCACACCATCTCCTCTGGCTACTGCCAACAGCCAACAAATATCACTATAGTCTTGTCTGGATTAAGCCTCAGCCAGCTGTTTCATTCATGACCCAATCTCGTCCAGACATTGAATAAGATCACTGATCACTTTAGCTAGATCAGATAAAATGAAGGCTCAGTATCATCAGCATACTGAGAATTTCACAGCCCATGCCTTCTAGATTGATAAATTTAATCATAGATTATTAGAGTTGAAAGGGACCTCAAGAGATCATCTACTACTCCAACCCCATGCTCAAAGTAGGATTAATACCCACATGGCCCCCTCAAGGATTGAACTCACAACCTTGGGTTTAGTGGGCCAATGCTCAAACCACTGAGCTATCCCTCCCCTCTGCTGTCAGCCATGCTTTTGGGAAGTATGGCAATGGTGTGTAGGGGAATGAATTTTAAAGGGTATGTGTCTGAGAACTGTTGGAGTGGGAAGGTAAATTAGTAATGTGAACTTCTGAGTTGCCTGTTTTGTGGGTAGTGGGTTATATTGAACTGTACTGCTGCACATTAGTTACATATGTACATGTGTACCATTAAATTATAAGTATGGAATATTCTCCTGGCCTCATTTGTTCCCAGGGTTCACCTTTGGATGGAAATATTTGACTCGCAGTCTAATCTCTGCAGTTGAAATGGTCATTAGGAGAAGGCCTTATCAAAGAGATAGGCCTTGCATTTAGGCCAGAATTTGGTCAATAATGGGCTTATTTGATCTCTAATAAAATGTTTTGAACCCAGGGTCACATGATTAAGAATGCATTTCCCTCTTTGTCTGAGTCTTATCCTGGGCCAATCTACCTGAAGTGTCCACGTGGAGTACTACATAGCTGTCATGGAGGGACATGTAATGAATAATAAGTGGTCTTGGAAAAGGCCAAGAACAGGTAATAGCCTGACCAGCGATTGAAAGACAAGCATTTGGGGGTGAGTGAGAAGGAGGGGAGGATAGTCTAACAAGAAGATGAGGCAAGAGATCCTGACTGTAGTCTCACCAATGAATCATAATTTAGGAATAGCTTGTGATCCATGTAAAGAATAGAGGAAGGTACTGAAGCATCCTGGCTGCCAGGAAAAGAAGGAAAAAGGATAAACTGTGTAACTCTCACTTACTGTAGTGAATGACGGTCAAAGGCAAACAGGATGAGAGATTCAACAGAGTCAAGGATGACTTTAGGGACCTAGAAAAATAACTAAACATGGGGTTGACAAGTGACCATTTCAAAGATCCTGATGTGAGAGAAAAGGAGATTCACACAAGGCTAGATTACATAATCTTTACTCTTATTGTTTAATATTTGCCAATCTGAATAGTTAAAGTAAATGGGTCTAATTGCATGAGTAAGGGCTGAAGAATATGACCCATGATTTGTAAGCACATGGAATTTAGTACAAGACCACTCTAACACTGAGTGCTGGGCTCTCTCATGTGAAGCACTACATTTACAATGAGGCTACATGTAGCCATTAAAAAGAGCTCTTACCTTGCCTGCCTGGCAGTTTTATGACACATCACCTAAATTACAACTGTAGTAATGTGAGCTCCAGCCTTTTCTAAGCTTGCTAAATTTATCCCAAATCCAGGTTTTTAATATCCTCACCATGTTTCCTGTTAAATCTTGAGTCCTGACATCTGGAAATGTAAGTTAATAAAACACAGTCACATTAGGTGAAATAGTTTTGCTCATTGTGGCTCCATCAGTGCCAAAGGCATCAAGACGCAGTTACATGAAATGATTTCAAGTGTGTAATAATGTCCTCAGCTACCACCTTAAGCTGTATCCACCAGCTGTCTACCACACAGAGGACTTTTAGGGCCAGATGTGCATCCAGTTAGAAACCGACTGACAGTGAAAACAAAGGGAATGTGCAATATTAGGTGACTCTTTTTGTAGAGAGTGGAAAAGAAAAGTACAAATTAATTTCTCCGATAGCCAATGAGTTGGAGAAGAAGATAATAAAGAAAATTAAAAAAACCTGTAACTTTGATTTCCTTTCTTACTCTTTTTATCCCTCTCATCTCTGTTGGAGATGAACAAATGTAGAAGAATTTCTATGATGAATTTAAAATTCTTGCTTTGCGGAATGGCTGGGAGAAGATAACAATTTCTTCAGACATATTCATTTAATAGAATGCATCCATAATTGTAATTCACATAGGTTAGTACATTTTATTTGGTTTGATGTCTCTGGGCCAAACACAGTTGGCTGCAAGAATTCTGTACTTAACATTTGAAGAACAGAGCTGTTGTTTAGTTGCAATTGGTTACACGCATTTCTTGTTTCTGTTCTCTATTCCTGTAATCAGGACAAGGTCTTAAATTACTGGGACTTTGAATCTCTCAGGGAGAGGCAGCAGGCAAACAGGATTAGGGAATTTTAAAAGATTTATATCTTTTCTTTTCTAGGACACACAAGCCTCCTGACAAGATTAAACCAAAGTCTTGGAAGTCATCTGACTGTTCCTTCATTCCTAAAATAGGTAATGTGGGTAATGAAGGAGTTAACAGATCATACCACACTCTGAGCATGCTGGTACTGAATGAACAGGGCTTCAGGAAATAGTTCAAATTGCTATAGTTACATGCCAGTTTCCCTACACTTGATTGTGAGAAACTGATTAGTCTGAATAACTATAGCTATTCTTTGGCTTGTGTAACAGAACAAAGAAATGTCACACCCTTGAGCTAATCCTGTGCTTGGAGCTAGGGCAGTTTTGTATTTCCATCTACAGTGAATCCTCAACCCCCCCTCATACCCTTCATATCAAATGGAGCACATCTAGACTAGAAAATAGGTTGTGTTTAAAACATGGGAACCCCCAGTGTGGAGAGGGAAGTCATGTTTAAAAATGTGTTTTCTGGTCCTTGTCAACACTAGGGTTCCCACCTTCCAGGATGACACATATTAAAACATCACTGTATTTGTCTATCATAGGTGCTATATGGTGTTTGAACATGTGCTGTTAGTTACCATGTGTTAACTAACCCATGTTAAACTCAGTTTCTCCCTTCTAAACAAGCCCATTGTCACAGTACACGGAGGATATCTACATACTTCTCATTTGGGTCACTTTTTTGCAATGACCCAGTGTTGAACACAGCTTGTGAAGGGACATAGCTATTGTCAGCTATGGAGGAGTTGGGAAAAGACTAGCAAATAGAAACTGAGTTTTGAATGAAGATGTGACATGTCCGGAACAGTTTACTCTTTACCTCCCAAAGAATGTCTGCTGCCTGTGATCATCCTCCTGTCCCATCACAAATGAGATATCTATCTGGATTCAGATGCATATGTCTGTACTGCATTATTCATGCACACTGCAGTCACATTCTGGAGAGACGGGGCAGTGATTAAAAATTGCTTTCCTTGTAAAGCCAACCAGTCAGCTATTTGATCTGTATAAGGAGCCTGTTCACTGCCTTTGTTTAAATTTCTGCTCTAATGGGTAATGCCACCTACACACAAAAAAGCAAAGTACAGTGGAGATTTTCTATCTTTTATACCTTACATTTGATTAATGTTTCTCACTTCCTGGCTCACAAAGGCCGAGCTGTGTTTGCTGTGATAACGCAGCTCAAACTTTCATTAAAAACAATGAAGAGGCCAAATGTGTAATGATTTTTTAATATACCTGAATATAAACAGAAAGCTAGGAAGTAACAGGTATGATTGTTAAGCTGGAAGGTTTATGGTGTGCTTTGCATTATGCAAGTTGAATGGTGTAGTTGAAATGACCTCACCAAGGGTAGTGTGAAAACCTCACTTGTGCTATCAAGGTGATAGGAGAATTGACAACCACCAGCATCCAGGAGTGATTTTACATGGCAGGGCTACTGGAAGATTGAAGAAGGAAGCCATTGGTTAAGAAAAGCATGAATGGGTGAAAAGAAAGAAGCAAACTTGTTGGAGTAAATGGAGGATGTTGTGCATTTGGAGCACATTGGTGCCATTGCAGGGATGGAGCAGAAGAGCCCTGCGAGAAATATTCCATGCCATAAAACTAGGTTGGGGCACCAAAAGAAAAAGTTGGTGGGGCAGTGCAGAAGGCTACCATACTGATGAGACTCCACAGCAGACTGGTAGGTAATGCACATGCTCCATTAAGTGACAGGCAGAGCCAGCTCCAGGTTTTCTGCCACCCTAAGCGGCTGGGGGGGAGGGGGGAGGGAACTGATCAGTGACACTTCAGCGGCAGCTTAATCACACCGCTTCATTCTTCGGCGGCAGTTTGGTGGTGGGTCCTTCACTCCCTCTCTTCCTCTTCGGTGGCAGCTCAGAGAGGAAGAGAAGGACTGAGGGTCCCACCACCGAATTCCCGCCAAAGACCTGGATGTGCCACCCCAATAGGACAGACTAGCACCCCTTTGTATTGGCTGCCCCAAGCACTTGCTTCCTTAGCTGGTGCCTGGAGCCTGCCCTGGTGACAGGAACTCTGACGCGGTCGATCAGAGCTGTAGAGGAGCCAACAGTTGATTCAGTAATTTGTGATTTACTGTTTTATGGCATGGACTGTTGTACAGCAATAAAAAATGATTGAGTGTCAGAGCTGAGAGGCAGCAGCATACTTGGACTGGATGCTTAGAGAAAATCCACCATCTGTCAGAGGCTACCAACTGCTCTGTCAGCAGAGCTGTGCTGAATTTTCAAAGACTCAGACCAATAACCTCTGTGAGGAGAATTCAGCTGATTCAGGCTTCCATCTTTTTGTTCGATTGCTTCTAAAGGTACACTATTTTTTTAACAGAGTTTTGGAAAGGTGTGATACAGCTACACTTAAAAAAGGGGAAATTGGCAGGAACAAACTATGGGCCAAATTCAGACCTGATGTGAGTACCATTCCAGTGAAGTTACCAAGAATGAATTAGGCTCAGTGTATTGTTCCTTGCTAAAAGCAGTAGCATCAAAAGCAATCTGAAGTCTTACAACAGGCTGTGTTTGAAACAGTTTGTACAACAGGTAAGAGAGGATCAATCTTGCAATAATATTTATACTGTAACACACTCATGCTGGGCTTTAAATAATAGAACACTAAATGAATTGTATAACCAACCCTTTTTTATGAGGGAGGAAGAATTGTTTCTGTGATTAAAGCATAGACCCAGGAGTTAGAAGATCTGAGTTCTGTTCCCAGCTCTGCACCAAATTTCCTGTGTGACCTTAGGCAAGTTACTTGAGGCCATGTACTACCAGAGATTTTAAAGCAGAACTCTCCATTGATTTTACTGGGGATTTCAGCAAGGGGATTGATGGTAGGAAATAACGTTTAGTTTCTCTGTTGCCTCATCTGTAAAATAGGGATAATAATACTCACCTCTTCTGGATGGAAGGATCAATCAATTCTATTTGTAAAGTGCTTTGAGATCCTGAGGGAGAAGGTGCTATAGAAGTGCAAAGTATTATTGATATCAGTTAGTCAGTTGCTAAGTTTCATCCCTGCCCTGGTTCTAAATATATTCCTTTCCGAATGTAATCTTCACACCAGCAACCACATCCTCAGCTCCCTCCACTGTTAGCACAGTGCTTATACTGCTACTAGACTCACACCAAATTGGTTGCTCCTTACAATGCTTAGTATTAAATGTGAAGCAACTCAGTCTTTCATTTTGAAAAAGGAAATACATTTTCCTACACTGGTGCCAGCTTCTAACTCACATCTCCACTGATTAGCAGCAGATACAGTTTAATGCCAAAAAAGCACCTGTATAATTAGTGACTCATTAGTAATCTGGAATTTATGGAGGACTATATGCTGAGCCACAGTCTCTAAGAGAGAGTTGGGCTGAGTAGGGGAGCGGCAGTGACCTTTGGTCAGAAAACAAGTCTATGAATCATAAGGCTTGACTCAGGCTTGGAAATTCAGACATTTTCTGTTGCACATAGAGAAACAATTCTCTGTTCCACAATTAATACCTCCCCCAGTACAAAATTATACTCCACTATAATAATCATAATTAGATGGGAAAAGATGCTAGAAAACATTGTAGGGAACAACCCTACAATTAGCAGGGAGGTGATCTATTCAGTCTTTAATGTCTACAATTCTATATTAATTATTACAATGATGTGTGAGAGAAGTTTGCTTGGGAGGAATATTAGACCTAATATGGTTTCCATAAAAGCCAGACAACAAATCAACCAACTTTCAAAGATCCAGGATAAAGTATAATAAAACCAGAATATTAACATCTGAGGCTGTAAGTGCTTTACTTTAGCAATATTTAAAACAAAATTAATACAAAGATAAATCTATAGGATCCCTTCAACAAAAACAGAATTAGACTAACTAAATAAAGGATTCAGTCTCCACTGGTGATGAGGTTATAATGAACCTAACATTTATAGCCAAGTTCTTTCCTGAATATGGTAAATCTGTGAAAAGAGAAAAGGGAAGGAAATGCAATTACACTAAGATAAGAAAAGATACTTGGGCCTGGATTCACAATGTTACTTAAGCATTGTGATGCTAAGCATCGTAACACCTAACTTTTCAGCACCTAGAAAATCACTGGAACAACAATGCAATCCACAAAGTCTTCCTATACCGTGAATGGGGAGAGACAGGCACCTAGGAAAGTGATCCACAAAAGCCATCATGATAGGCAGGGAGCTGCCTAAGCTGGCCAATGGAAGATGCTGACAAGAAGGGTGTGTCCTAAGCCCTTCCTCTCTCCCAGAGATGGGCACATAAGTCAAGACCGTTGGGAGGTGCCTAGCTCTGCAAGCACTCCACTTCCAGAAACCTCTTTGCTAGAGTCAGCCAGCAAAGGTGCCCATTGCTTGTGAGAATGAGTTTGGTGCAGCCTCAAGCCACAATAAAGGGTCAGAGGAGGAAGGAAGTTGTGGTACCACTGCCACCTACCTTATAACTTTTAACCCAGTGGTTAGAGCACTCACCTGGGATGTGGAATACATGGGTTCAATTCTCCCCTCTGCCTGAAGGGCATGAAAGATTTGAACAGGGGGTTCCCTCCTACCTAGAACTTGGACATAGGTGCTTAAGTCTGGTATTTAGGTGCCTTAGTACCTTTGTGGATCTGGGCCTTCATGCCACTGGAGGGTATGAGTTGGCATCAACATTCAAAAATCTGACTTGAACTACAGATGTATTTATTTTAACTATCTACATGAACCTTCAGTTTGCTACAAGCTGGGATATGAATGTACCCTAAACTAGCCTGATGCAGATCACCTGTCTGTGTAGACCCTGCTGACACACATTAACAATTCATCAGTGCTCTTCAATCTAGTCGTCTTTCAAACAGGAGTAGGTCAAATTTAAATGTTTGTCTAGATAAGTCTCTAAGAGAAGGAGACAGCAGTGACCCTAGATCTTTCGTTCTGATTGCTGTGGAAAAGGTTGCGTGGCAGGCAGTAGCATAACATTGTGAGAAGCAGGCCATGGGTGAAATCCTGACTATAGTGTAGTCAATGGAAGTTTTGCCCATAACATCACTGGGGCTAGGATTTCAGTATTTCACAACTCTTGCACCTATTAAAGACAATGAGAAATAGATTAGGCATGGTAGATTATCATCCTGAAATTGTTCTGATTTCCTTTAACAAACAATTTAGTAATAACTTCCTCATATGATTACATTGTCCAACTAAATCCACACTGAGATGCAGAGTAACCCAACCTGCCACTCTTCCCCCTTGTTCTGCCTGGGAGAATAAACATGCATCTATGAAAAGCAGATGTGCCCCCATGCCTCCCCACAGTATATCTCCCTCCCAGTCTCTCTGCCCCCCCAGGCCCGGTAGGGATAATTCATTTGTACAGATATTCCTAGATTAGGCCAATTTTCAGCGTGCAGTGGTGTTGAACTAGGCTTTCAAATCTCAATCTCACCCACATTTTTCTCTTGGTTTAAATGTTTCATGCAGGAGCGGCGCCAGGGTTTTTGGCGCCCTAGGCGCAGGGTTGGCTCACCGGTCCAGCGGCTCCGGTGGACCTTCCGCAGGCATTCTGCAGATGGTCCGCTAGTCCCGTGGCTCCAATGGACCTCCCACAGGCGTGCCTGCAGAGGGTCCACTGGTCCTGCGACTCTGGTGGAGCATCCGCAGGCATGCCTCTGGCAGGTCCACCAGAGCCGTGGGACCAGCAGACCGTCCACAGGAACGCCTGCGGGAGGT
The DNA here is from genome assembly GCF_007399415.2 of Gopherus evgoodei. Lineage (NCBI taxonomy): Eukaryota > Metazoa > Chordata > Testudines > Testudinidae > Gopherus > Gopherus evgoodei. Next base: position 197,226,964 of record NC_044323.1, read on the forward strand.
CCATCAGAGCAGTCTGCCGCCCTCCCAAATCCTGGCGCCCTAGGTGACTGCCTAGGTCACCTAAATGGATGCGCCGGCCCTGGTTTCATGTGAGTCTAATGTTCTTGAAAAGGGCCAGGCTGACAACCTAGACACTAAGGCTAGGATTGTCAAAGGAGCCTAAGGAAGTAAAGTACTCAAATCCCTCTGAACTTTCAATTTCCTTCCTTTCATATCTCAGATCACAGGTGTGACGGGCCAGCGGCAGCAGAAACTTCCCCCAAGTGCCCTGATTTAGAGGGTAAGTTAGTCTCCATGATCGTTCAGTCCCTGGTGCCTCTGCTAATCTTTCAAACTAGGGTGTAAATTAATGCCAACTGGGCTGGTGTTTTCAAAGACATAAATGATCATTTTGTGGGAAATGGAATGAGACCACCAACTGCTTTTGCATAGAGTACAATCTGTTTGGTGACAAGTAAGTGTACAGTAATTAAAGTAACAAGATGTGGGTTGGATTTGAATTGGCAATATAGAGTTCCAGGCCCGATACCCCAGCACCAGTCTCCAGCACTGACCAATTATACGGGCTCATCAATTTTATCCCCATTAGTAGACTATTTTATTTCCAAATTTTTATTATATTTGCATGAGTAAAGTTTTCAACTCATCAATTTTGTTTGTATGTTTTATAATGACCTTCCAACAAAATACCTGTGGGGCATAAGCTATGGGAGGCTGGACCTGAATTTGTTGTATCTTAGCCATATGTTAAATCATAAAACCAAACCCCTGTTTCTTCAAGTAATCTGGCATAGCTTCAAGAGACCATCTATTGACTGAAGACTGCAATTGCTAATATTCATTTCATCAGACGTGGAAAAGCTGGGCCTTTTCAGGTCAAGGCTGATTAATTCAGTTCAGCACTGCAGCTGTGCCATTGTAACGGTTGAAGTGCAGACATAGCCTCTGATTACCTTTCCCAGATCTGAAGAAGAGCTCTGTGGACTTCAAAAACTTGTCTTCTTGCAGCAGCAGAAGTTTGTCCAATAAAATATTACCTCACCCACATCGTCACTTTGAATTATATAAGTTTCAAAGCCACAGCTCAGTCCAACAATCCCTATCAAAGTATTGTTTCATACAATGAACTTGAAAATACATTATTTGCTCAGGATGACTTAATTGACCATGTCGGCTAGAATCAGTTTTTATTGTATAACATGGGATGACGAATAAATTCACTGTAAGGTTGTTTCCTCTTTCTTACACGTAAATATTTTCCCCATCACTTTTAGCACTTTAACTTTCACAAACATCAAGAAACCAAGAGCTAGCTATTTAATTTGTTGAAGATTTAATAGCGTGTGGGTAAGATCTGGATCTCAGTTACATTGGTGTAAATCCAAAGTATCTCCATTGACTCCACATTTCAGTTCAGAAGACATGAAAAAGTGGACTATGCCTTGATTTTATTGAAGTTACTTTGGATTTACCCCAGTGTTAGACATCAATCTGTCCCAATGTTAATATTTCTGAAGGTATCTGATTTTCTAATAATAGCAGTTTTCACGGTTGCAGAGTACATCAGTGGCAGAGCTAGGAATAGAACTCATGGCTCTCCTTCCCCTCCTCTAAGCACCAGACTAATTAATTTTCAATTTACACAGACCTTTCATCTAGGATTTAGGATGAAAAATTAAAAGAACTAAATATGGACTAACTTAATTGAATGATAATTAAGGGGAACAAGAATTTGTAAATACCCTGGCAGGGGGATGCATTGTGCAGGCTGATATACAAGTTTATAACTAAAGTAATGGGAGGAAATTAAATATGGAGGAAAGGTGGGGAGAAGCTGGATAAAAGGAAAACTGTCATAGCAAAATGGTCTGTTTGGGCTTATCATCACTAGAAAATGAAGTGTTAGAATGCAGTCTTGAGTAGCTGTATTAACTAATATGATTTTCTAAAACTCAGTGTAGACAGGAACCTTTATGTCAGTTTATTATTATTATTACCAACTCCTACTGGATCAGTTGGTTTAGCCATGATCTGCTGTCACTTAGATATTAAACACCACTTGACCTTATCTACACTAACTGAAAAGCCACGTTTAACATATTTAATAGCCTCAAACGTTATAGGGAGAAGCATCATCCTCAGAAATCATTCTGTCATTTGGATACAAGGGTTGTGACTTCGTTGTAGAGAACAATCCTGCACTGGTAAATTGATGACCTATTTAGGCCTTATTTTCATCTCTAATTTCAGTGTTTCTATTATAATTGTCCATTTCACAAAAGCTTCCCCTTTACCTGTCCCCTGACAGGGTGGTTCATGCTAGACACTGGGTCTGATTCTCTGCTGCCTCACACTTTGCATAGACATAACAGTTGTGTATAGTAGGTGTAAAATGGTGTCATATGAGTGGTCACATTTTACAGCAATTTTTAGAGAGGAAGGATGGGTTGATCGCGACATGCGATTCATGAACCAGTGGACAACAAGTGCTCCTCTGCCTCACTTGAGGGGCAGAGGGGAGTTTGGAGACCAGTCTGGTAGGAGTAATCAGAGACCACTTATATGTACACAAAACAGGCCAGGGGAAGGAGGAAGACCACCACCTCCTTTTTAACTTTTAGTCATGTGATTAGAATACTCATCCAGCATGTCGGGGAAAACCAGTTTGAGGGCGCTACCACCTCATAGGAGAATGCTCTAACCAGTAGGCTATGGCATAATCTACTATGGCTCTCCCTTGATCTCTCCTGTTGCAGATATTCGGCTTTAATTGAAGTGAATAATAAAATATGAATTGGTCCATAGAGAGTGAGAATCGCTTTCTAGCCCAGAGATGGCAGATCCCTGTTCAAGTGTCTTCTTATGGAGGGGTGAGGGGAGGTTTGAACTGGTGAGTGCTTTTACTACTGGGCTAAAAGTTATAAGGGAGATCCTGCTCCCCTAGCTTTTTTGTGCAGATCTAGGTGGCCCTGAGCATGGCTACCACACCAGTCCCTGTACACAGATTAGGTAGCTGAATGCCTATCTTTCCCTCAGTTCGTGGATCACACTGTGGATTAGACAGGAAATAGGCAGCTGGATGCCTAGAGTGAGGCAGCAGTGCACATGCCCAGAGGCAGAAACATAAGCACCAAGGGAACTTTTACTGCAAAAGCTTCAGCACTGAGTGATTTTAGGTTCCTATGGGGCTAGGTGGCAACCATGCAGAAGATTTTGTGGATCACAATGGTGCCTAAAATTGAGCCTTTGCACGTATGTACCTTTATGGATCCAGGCCTAAGTCACTTTTAAAAATGGAACTTGGGCACAGAGAGATGGTGGGTTAACCCTTTCAAAAGCAACTAAGTTCCACTTCTCTAAAATGGTGAGAGTACATCCCTACCTCACAAGGGATTTGTGAGGATACATTAAAGTCTGTGCGGCACTCGGATACTACAGTAATGAAGGCCATATAAATACCTTAGAGAGAGACTTTTGCATAGGTGTAAAGACAACACAATGAGTAAACTAATGAATCCCTTCTTACTCTCATCTTAATCCATAAAATTTATTTTGATCAATGATAAACGATGTGCATTTCACTATTTTATAAATGCTCTTCCAGAGCAATGACAAGACTTTCACCTCTCTCTCCTCTAAAGATTAACATTGACATTTCTGACATGTGATTTACCTTGTTTTGTTTATTACTTTCATGCTTCTAAAATTTGCATATAATTATACTAGGCAATCTTTCTATTTCCTCCTAAATTATATGTGGGAATTCTGAAAACTGATAGCAAGTTTACACTGCATCTTTTTCATACTATGCAAATATTATTTAGACATCATGCCAGTCACAGAATTTACTTAACAGATGTATAGCAAATTGAATATATTCATGTGGTGGGAGAGAAGAGCCAAAATTAATCTAATGTCTGCCACAAAAAGTACCTAAAAATGAGAAATCAGAACAGAGCTTTATTAGCAAGTGGAGAATTTGTCTTCGGCCTCTAGGTAGCATTAGAACACACTATTGTTTCCAGAGGCTTAGTAGGTTGTCTTGTTACTCTTTATGACCTAATCCCTCTGTGTATCTTCCATCCAGTGTTGGCTGACTGGAGGATATGAAGAGCTTGGAGGTGTACTTGTAAACATTTTAAACTAAATAACACCCCCAGTGGAGTATTGCCTCTGGTAGTGACTTTTCAACTCGACCCTCAAGGTGCATGCACCCTCTGTTCACATAATGGATCCATGCCAATTTATATTATTGAGCAAACTTTCTCTTCTAAAGTACATTTGTGATGTTTCAAAATAAACAAAAAGATTCTCAGATCCAACAGAGGAGTCTGTTTGTTTTGTCTTACAGCACTTTGGCAACTACCCTGTTCCCCACAAAACACCTATGCAGAAGTGGTGTCAACTGGGTGTATTTCTCTCCCAGAAGGGAGAGCAAAGAACTGTCACATCGATGCCTCACAACTTTGCTCATCAATGAAGGTTGTCATTAATCCAGAACTAGGGAAGAGATCAGGGCTAGCTGGTTTGGATCCACCATAACAGTCTCTATTTTGATGTAGAAAGGAGCTTGTCATCTGCCTGACTGCATCTTTGCAGTCCCACATCAGCTAAACAAGAACATTTAATATGTCTTTTTTACTGTTGCTGCACGTTGGACTGAGGATTTACGTGTTGAGTTTGTCACTAAACTCAGAACGCCCTCCCTTCTGACGCTGCCTCAGTATATCAACAATTTGAGCTTCATTGGCTCAGCCCTGAAGAAACTGTCCCTTATACACATAGAGAGGTCTGTGTACTAGCCTAGTCTCTCTCAACTATAATCAGAAATTTTTAGCTAATTGTCTAATTGCATCTTTTGTGAGTAATTGTGTTTAACTAGGGAGGAAGCTAACGTTCCCAGGCATAAAATATTTCATGAGATACTCCCTCCCAACCCACATTCAAAGTTATGCTGTTATGCTAGAGCTGGTTTCAAACTGATGATGTTACAGTTGATTTTTCTTTTAAATGCCAAAGCCTTTCCAATATGATAGCATGTGAATTCTAAGTAGACGGCCATCATCCTTTATGAACTGTTTAACTGCAATACCATCAATCACTCTACTAAATGACTTGTGCATGTTACACGAGCAAAATGCTGAATGGCTCAATCCCTTTTGCTTTCTTTTGCTGAGTCTCAGGATAGTGTGAAGGCCCCACAGCCGAGAGAACATACATTAATGCATCTGAAAACTCAAGACTCAGCTAATGTGGAGAAATAAGCACGCCTGATGCTTCTCATTTTAAATCAGCGAAGAGCAAATAAGTCAAATGTGGAAACTATTACAATCACCTGCTCACACAATGAAACATAATAGTGGGTCATTCCCCTTGTATATCAGGAAAAATCTGATTGATCTAGATTAAGCAGATAGGATTTTTTTCAACAAATAATGCCCTTATTTTGTAATTAGTTATTTTACCCTAACTGCCATCAGGCTACTGCATGCAAAGATGTTACAATCCATAAGAAGCCTCCGTAAAAGTACATATGGTGTATCTAGCATTTCATGAAAATTTCTTGCTAACCACTCTGCACCCTGTAGTTGTAAACATACAATCACATGATAATAGAATGGCAGATACTATAGTATTGGCCCAAAGGTTTGGGGTTCTGAGGGCTAAGGAAAGGAGAGAAGTAATATACAACCATATTCCCTTGTTCATTGCAGAGTACTTTTGTCTCACATTCTCTTTAACATTTTAGAGTGGATTACAGTAGCACATCAGTTGCACTACAAACAAGGAGTAAACCACTGTCCTTCAACCAGAGGGTCCAGATTCTTTAGCTGGCAAATATCAATGATTAACATGTTTTAACAGGCTTTAAACATGACCGTATCTTTCTCCTTGGAACATACAAGGGTGGGTGAAAAGTCTTTCTCTTAAAAGAGATTATTCCTAATGGCTGTAAGTGGAAAGTCAGCAGCTGGCTGACTGCCAATCAGCCTCAGAGAAGGCTCCCACTGGCATGTTATAGGTATATCAATGCAAGTATATTGAAACGGGCAACATTGTTATCTATCTTCTTTAATCCAAAGGTAGCATTGAAAGGACCATGGGTTTTGATTCTATGTGCATGGTGAGGAAATGGAGGAGAAAACTGAAATCCAGCTTTCACACAGCTTTGAGTTCCTGAATCCTGATTAGGCTCTGTGGGAACAAAGATCTGGAAATAAATGCCAGGTTGTTTATCAGAGAATTCAAAAGGATGACTGAAATAATAATTTGCACTTCCATAGAATCTTCTAAGGACCTCAATCATCCAGCTGGCCCTGGAGCATTCTAGAAACATTCTGTAGTGCCTTCTCAAAGACTTTTAACAAATTTATACTCACAGGCTTCCTGTAAGGAGGAGATTGGCCATATTTTACAAATGGCAACACCAAGGCACAAGTGCTTAAAGGTCACATACCACCATTAATCTGCATATGAAATTTCCTTTTGAATTTTGAGCAAATGGTAAGCCCAGGATTTGGCCCAGAGTTCCTTGCCCAACGGTCACACAGGATGCCTGGCAGAGCTAAAGTAGAACAGCCAGCTCTCCTGATTTCCATTCGTATCCTTTATGCAAAAGAACAGTTTTCCTTTCCTAGACCTATTAATGAATGCAGAAATAAACCCAAGCCCTTTTTGTGTAGTCTAGCTGGTTAAAGACATCCTGACATTCCCACCTGAGAAGATGCAACAACCCAAGCTTGAAGACAAAGGCACAGAAGTCAACAAACTTCTAGTTTCAAATAACAATTCTCATGGAACAAAAGTATCATGGTGCAAGGACTGGGATGGAAGCAGAAGTCTTTTATCTGAATACAAGGTATTCTAAATTAGGATAGTGGATCCCAAAATCTTGTCTGTGGACCAATGATGGTTTGCATATCACTTTATGGTGGGTCAGAGAGGCATCACATAGTGCTGGCTCTTGTGCCTTATTTTCCAGCTGCTAAGATATACTACAGCTAGGATTTTCAAATGCGCTCTCAACTGGCCTAAATAGGCTCCCACTGAAGTCAATGGTAAAACCTCATTCATTTCATTAGGAGCAAAGTTAGGCCAACACTGAGTGCTTCTGAAAATCCCAACTACACACATTCCTAATATTACTTTCCCAATTAAGCTGCCACAAGGATCTTATGAGGTGGCCTATGTTTCTATAAATCCCTGTAAATTGTAGTTCATGCTATGACAAATTCTAGGAAGCCCTACATTAAGCAGATGTATTCAATAAAACAAACATTTCATTCTCTTGGAGTGTTTTTCTGTCTTTGTTGGCTTCTCTTCAATTTCACTGTGTCTTCTATTTCCCAATAACCAGGAAAAGCCTAAAGGCTGGAGATATATTATTTACACCTTAAAATAAACAAGTGTGGTTTGTGTGTTTCATTATGTCTCCTTTTACTTAGTTATTGCCACCAGAATAATTGGCAAAGCCAATTTTCTTAGCTTTTTAATCTCAGCTTTGTCTCATTCCATATACCCTAGCTATGCAATACACTTTAATTCATGGGACATGACATAGAATTTTGTTTAGATTTCCCTTTGGATCATGTTGTGTGTTCCCAGTCTATCTATATGCAGCTTCTTATCATTTTCTAATACACATATAAATTACGGCCATGTTTAGGGTAGCGGAGTCAATGGAGGTTGTAAAGATGGAAATAATGTTCGATCCAAGCAATCTGAAAGACAGAGCAACTTGGAACTGGACAATTAAATGGAAAGTTGTCAACAATTCTAGATTCCTTAAATGTAACCAATATTTACCTGTTTAGGACTGATGTTTCCTTGATCCCAAACCACAGAGCAAAAGCAGATTCTTATACTGTCATTCTTTGTCAAATTAACATTTTTGATCCACAGCCACAATAATTCTGATTAGTTCATTTCATAGAAATTTCAATATCAAAGTTTGATAACATTTCCTGAATAGATTTTGCACTCACTAGAATCCGCAAATGAGCAGTTATCAACATCTGCAAAAATGTAATTGCCCAAAAGTCTTTCAACTAGCAACAGTCAACAAACAGTGTAATGCCCCATCGATGTTTGGCAGGCTATAGTGGCTTGTTAGCACAATTAAGCAGTTTTTGAATAACATTATTTGTCACAATTTGAAAACTATCATCCCTCAGAAGTTGTTGCATCTTCTAGCTAGTAAGGTAGATTGAATTGCATGTTTATATTTATAGTTCAAATCAATTTTTACAGTGGTTTATTTTACAGTAGAACCTAGGGGCCACCAATCACAGATCAAGACCTCATTGCATCGAGTGCTAAAACACCATGTAGGAAAGAGACATTCTTGCCCCCGGCTGTTTATAATGTTGGTTTATGATAAGACATAACAGGTGAATGAAGCAGATAAAGGGTGGAGAGGAGTGCAAAGAGGAGGAGGCAACAGTAAGATATTTTATTTTTGAAAAAAAAGTTAGCAACTAAGGTAGAAAACTGCAAAACCGCAAAGGATAAAATTAGCTTATAGCATTAGCAAAGAAACAAAACTTATTCAAGTCCTTTATTGAATTCTGGAGTCAGCTCTCAAAGGGTGAGACTTCCATAAAATTCAAACAATCTTACCCTTGACCTCAGGCCACCTTGGTTTCAGTTAGTCTTAGTTGGATACAGAATTAATGAAAAGTCCAGACTTCTGCAATCTTCTAGTCTTTCAGATTCAGCTTTATTGAACTACGGAATGCAGCTTGGAGGTAAATCAACAAATTACTTAAATCCCAGATAATTCTTCATTATCACACAAAGAAATGGCATCTGCTCAGAAACTGATTTATAATGCAGCATGACTCAATACAATTTTTGCAAAACCCTCAACTATGTGTCTATTTGTATACTTAAATTGTCATGCCCATTAAAATAACCATTGACAGTGCTTCATGTGCAGCACTTTGAATCATTGCATGTGTTATGTAATCATGAAATGAAAGACCTTACTTGTAAAGTCAGCATATGGTAGATTGGATAGTTCAACAAAAAATCACAGTTGGTATAGATCAGGATTATACAGAAATATGGCAATTAAGATTGTGATTGAAACAGCCTTCTGACACTTCAGGGAGATATTTCTAACAACCTCCTGCTAATAGCAGAACTCCACACATGCAGATAGACTTTAGTCTAGCCAGTTGGCATGTAAGAAAAGATTATATGGCATTATTGCAAATGTATCCAGATTCTAGGGGGACTTTGAAATGCTATGGGATATGTGAAAGGAAATTTAAAAAATAAAGATTGCATATCTGAAAGTTCTGTCTCTGAATAAAAGGAAATAGTCACACAATGGCACTGACCCATAGAGTCTAAGCCATAGTAAACTAACTTCCAGAAGGTGGACTTGAGAGAATCCTATTGCCAACATGCTAATAGAAAAGATTATTTCTTGGCTACAACATCAAGCCAATGCATAATCCTGTGTCAGCATTGCACATTATAGGTGCAGTGCACTAAACACTCTTCTTTTCCTTCTATTTCATTTATGTTGTGAAATCTTATTAGTTTTTTCCCCTTTTATTGCCTCACTTCACTATGCCTCTGCATCTTCTCACATACGAGTTAATCACTTAGCATGAAACCCTGGCCCTACTGAAGTCAATAGTAAAACTTCCATTGATGTCAGTGGGGTCAGGATTTCACCCTAGTATATTAAATTTGCCTAAGACAGAGTGTACACTCTAAGCTCTTCAATTTTCCAGATGTTCTCTAAAATGTCATGGACAACTTACTATGCCTTAATAAATAACAGTGCACAAACTAAGTTTAAAGTTCTAAAATGGTTCATTTTAAAAATCTTGATTATCCCGACATGTGCACACATACTTGGAGTATGTTGTTTATTCCTTGTTCACATAACTAAATCAGTAGGATGACTCCTGGGCATAAGGTTATTCATATACCGTGACGTTCCTGGTGGTAATACAGGTACTCATGGTCCTTGGCCGGCACAAAAATATTTCCTCTCTGCTTTCTTGGAGATGGGGGCCAAGGAAGCTGGGGTTTCCCACAGGGAAGTCAAGATATTGGCTAGCCCCTGGTAGGGTGGAGAGGCAGGGCTACCCAGCCCAGTGCTGAAGATGAGAGCACATTAAAAAGAGAGTCAGACAGCGCCGCCTCCTCCTCAGCCTGGAGCTGGAGATTGGACGCCACACACTTAAGAAGCTCCTGGTGAGCCCTGAAGTCCTCCTATGGGACGGGCAGTAGTGCCGTTATGTCCTCCTCCGGTGCCAGCGAGGGGACCAACACAGTGCTTCGGGCGTCGGGGTACTGATGGGTCGATGTACAGGTCAGAGTCCAGGTGCGGTGCCATTGGCTCGAGACCCGTTGACTTTTTCCTCTGCCAAGGAGGGGAGGCCAAAGGAGCCTGGGACACTCCAGCTACCGAGCAAGATCTCACCTGGACAGGCATCTGCGCCACAGTGCCCATTGACACCACTACCTATGCCACAGTGTGCCGTGCCACTGATGGCATCGTCACCGCAGGGGAGGCACATGTGGATGGGACTGGGTTGCTCCGCTCAACACGAGTCAGAGACCTGGGTCCCGAGGGGGATCGCAGGCTGACCAGCTCATGTCCAGCCTCACCCCTTTCCTTCTCTTGGTGCCGCTGAGTTTTCCCTTGTTTCTTGGAGGGGGAGCAGTCCCAGCTAGTGGAGGGGACTTCGCTCCGCACAGAGGATGCGGTGCCAGGTGCCGAGTCTGTTCGGCATGCTGGTGCTGGAGCCAGCGCTGATTCCATTAGGAAGGCGCGAAGCCTAACGTCCCTCTCCTTCTTAGTCCATGACTTGAATGATCTACAGATCCTGCAGCGCTCACTTACGTGAGTTTTGCCCAAGCAGTGGAGACACTGAGTATGCGGGTTGCTTCTTGGCATAGAACTGCAACAGGAGTCGCACGACTTGAAGCCTGGGGCACAGGGTATACCGTGAGCCCAGTCAACTAACTTGAGAAACTATTCAACTATTGGAACAACTGTACTACTAAGGCAAACTAGAGAAGCTGCAGCAAGGCTGGAGCATGAAGTTCCGACAACCTTCACTGGCGGCAAGAAGGAACTGAGGATGGGAGAAGCGTGTGGCTCCCCTTATAGCGCGATATAGAGGCTCCACTCCAGCAGTCACAGCAGTGCTCCCCCTGTACAAGTACTGCTAAGGGAAAAACTTCCAGCACCAGTGCACGTGGCGAGCATGCACACCTACTGTGGAATACACATGAGCAATCACTCGAAGAAGAACTGCTGCCTTAAAGTGCCAGGGTAACCTTCACCCCGTGTTGTAGCAACAACTCAATAACAAATGGGACCGTCGGACACCCAGCAATAAGAAACAGTGCACATGCACACAGTACATTTGATACCTGCCTCCCATGAAGATTTTCTGAAATACTTGATTATGAAAGTACCACTTTTTAATAATGTTTCCACTCAAAGTGTCTGTGAAATGAGTTTTGATGCTCTATGCATAGTCCATTGTTTCTTGCAAACTGTTTAACTAAAGCATAAGGGTTTGGTTCATTATACTTTTCAAAGTAGGAAAACTATGATCTGCTATAGCACCTGTTTTTCAGTGAGCTTCTGGTTTTTTGTCCAATTTCCCTGCTAAGTTGATGGAGGCCCAAGGAAATTGTGACTTGCCCAAGGTCACACAGGAAGTCTGTGGCTCAGGCCTAATTAACACCAAAGATTAGGAATAGATGAACTTTAAAAAAATGAAAAATACTTAAAAGTAGCTCAAATCTCAGTGTTATTCCCAGGCCAAATCTATTTTTTTAATTGTACATTAATTTGGATAAACTCCCTTTCCCACCAAAGCCAAAGTCTCACCTCCTCTGTGCCTTCTTCCAGTACTGTCTTGAGGCCTCACTCAACCTTCTTGTTGATCTGCTGTGACCATGATGGCTTCCCCTCTCCTTAACACCATTTGAGGCAGCAAACTACTCAGGTTTTGAGTTTTCGTGTTCTGTTTTGGAGTGGAGGGGGAAGAACTCTGGGAAGGAGCTTGGTATGACCACTGGCAGCTAAACTAAACTCTTCTGTTATCTGCAGCTCGCAGGCCCCCACTACTTCCTCAGTTCTGCCTCCCGGTCCACTGGAGTAGAGGGGAGAAGGATGCTGCTAGCTGTTTCACTGTGCATATACTCAAGAGACTGAGAAGCATGGCCATTCTATCGCTTTGATTTTTTTTTTTTTTTTAAAAGAGCCTCATCCTATCCTCTAGTTTTGTGCCAACAAGGTGGAAGACCACCTTGCATTTATTTTGAACTTTATGTTAAGAAACCAGATTCCAGGAAAGGCTGTAATTGGAACTGTGGAAGCCTGTTGGTTGTGGAGTGTATTGAGGAGCCCAGAAGAGGGGAAACTGAGGTAGAGCACTGCAGACTTGCTCCAGGATACAAGGGAGTGCTTGAGTGGTGATGCGCCTGTTTATAGTGGGACAAACTACTAACAAGATTACTTGAACTCTTATAATTGTTATATCAAAAAACTGAATTCAATAAAAGTTAAGGATCATGATCAGGAGCAAAAATGATGAAAATTCAAGTCCATTTGCTTTAACAAAAGAATTACTTCATTTTAGTGTTTACGTTCAGATTTTTATTTTAGCTTCCTGTCAGAAGAATTGAAACCGATCCCCACCCTGATAAGCCATGTTTTCCACCAGAGCCCCATAAAGAGGGAAAGGTTTAATTTGACTAATACGTATGTCCACATTTTCAGAATGATACCATCTTTCTCATTGTAAAATGTTTTATTTAAAGTTCGGTGTTTGTTTTTGCTTGATCCTCTACACTGTCATTGCATTGTACTGTTACTGTTAGGGCTCAGTTCTAATCTCCAGTGCAGGCCACTTATGTCAACAAAACAAACAACAAACTAACAACAAGAAAGGGAAATCAGCAACCGTACTAGCAGAAATGTCTTCAGGGTCATGCATGAGGACCCAGCTTTCTTACAGCTGCTGCACTGACTTTAAGAAACTTACATTCCTGTGATGATCTTTTAGACTTTGGGAAAAATAACAAGTCACTGATCACATGTTTGCTGATTTTAATTACCCCCTTCTCTCTTTTAAAAATATGCAGTCAAATCCCTGTGCAGTGTTCACTTTCATTCCTACTCAGACACTTAAAAGCACTAGAAATCCCCCTCAGCATTTGCTCTTTTTAACTAAAATAAATCTTGTCTTTGTTCCCCATTGAAAGCTGTTTGTATATTGCCACTGGGAAATATCTGGGACTGATAAAGCACAAGTGCTAGCACATTCATTAACAGGGTATTTTATTAACTCCAAGAATATCAAGGATATAAATGTTAAGGATTGACCCTGTTTTTCCTCCCTTCAGCAATCTAATCTTTCTTTTAAAAGAAATAAAACTTATTTTTTAAACTAAGGGCCCAATAGTATCTTTGACAAGCAAAACCATATTGCAGAAAGCTGCCTCTAAGTAACAGCAGCAGATGTACAGACATCAGGGGTGACCAGTCGTCATTGTTTACAAGACTGCTTCACTAATGACAAGAAACATATTGAGTCGAAGAAAAAAGCATTTCTAATGTTCATCCCCACCCAAAATTTACCATACTGACCAAACAGAAAAAGGTTTTCCCCTCATTTGTTCTTTTGGTATTTCATCACCTTTGTAGTACAGAGCTTGCTTCACCTTCTCCACTCTAAAGGATGTGCAGGTAGGACTTTTCTCCTGTACGCTGATGTGAAAAGAGCACGCCAAAGATTTCTGAAACTTACTTTCAAGAAGTTCAGCAGATACCACTGCAAAAAAATAAAGCCTCCCTTATAATTGTGGGAGATAGAAGCACAAATCTAGTTTTCTCTTGCATTTCCTGTCTTGCTGCACTATTTGAATGATTGCACACATTTTCATTTAGATTCAGCTACAAACGTCTCTTTTGACATTGCCTGTGATGCTAGGATGATTCTGGAGCATTCAGCAGGTTTTGAATGAAAATTAACAATTCGTAGAATAATGTTGGAAAGGTAGCTATTGGCTTTGCACTCATGCACTAAAAAGCAAGTGTTACATGAAAAAATCAGTTAGAAATTCCAGCTGAATCAAATTCCTCCTCTTACAAATGGCTGATGAATTATAGCTCCTTGTAATGCTCCACTAAAAGAAATAGGAAAATCTTCCTCAGCTATCACTGCTCCCCCCTGAAATTTACCACAAATCTTGCTTCTGACCCAGGGTTAAACAGTGATAGCAGGATGACTAGACAGCAAATGTGAAAAATTGGGACAGGGTGGGGGGTAATGGGAGCCTATATAAATAAAGACCCAAAAATTGGGACTGTCCCTATAAAATCGAGACATCTGGTCACCCTAAGTGGTAGCTAGAGAGAAAAGATTTGGTGATTTTTTACCTTCAATGTATTTTTCTCATAGGGATCAAGGTGCTAGCTCTCCTCACGTTTTCAGAGAGAGGAAGAGATTAAATGACGTTGAGTGTGGTTAACCATCTCCAAAAAGAACAAACTACATCTCACTGAAGGCAGCTAAAGTACATATTTTCCTATTACATTCTTATATAACCAACTGCTGTATTTGCCACAAGGATATTTGTTATTATCAGGAGATGAAGTGCTTTGCACATTCATAGATGGAATAGACTTCTCTATTAATATATGGTTTGTGTAATGAAAAAAAAGCAAGAGAACTCCTGCTTTAGAGCACTCAAAACTCTGTGTGTGTGTGTGTGTGTGTGTGTGTGTGTGTGTGTGTGTGTGTGTGTGTGTGTGTGTGTGTGTGTGTGTGTGTGTTTTGCTGGAAGATGGCGAAGTTTTAACCAACATGCTCTATGCAAGCCATTTTCATTTTATATAAAACCTTCATGCGGCTGATGGTATATACGATAACAACAAACTGAATTCGGTATCTCTTCCCTCCCATTAGAAATAAAAGGAGGGAGATCAAAGAATGCAGTTTAGTTTTAAGTCCAGTATAGTTCTGACTAGGGGTCCTCCATACAGTATGTGCATTAGAGATTCTGCAAGGGCAGTTCAGGGAAATGACACAAAACATGATCAAAGCATTGGAATAGCCTAATTTTACAAATGATCAGGGATATGCAAACACCAGATCCAACAGCGACAATGCTGAAGATAATTGACATAAAATTGCTCCTTAGCTCTACACTTGTTTTCTTTTTAAGCAAGTTTCAGCATCACTGGGCATAATAAAAACCAGCTATTTTTAAACATAATAGGACAGTATCTGTTACTTTTCAGTAATTTTTTTCTTTTATTAAACCATCTTATTTTAAGAAGCACAACAAAGCAGAACTAACAAGTATAATGAAATAAGAAAAAAATACAAATGTAGGTGCAATATAAAGCCATCTGTTGTTTGGGGTATCCTCTTAGTAAGTTAGGAATGACATTTATCTTCTAATGATTTTGTCCTTATTCTCTCTCTCAGCATTCAGAATTTGAAATTAATATTCATTTTTGTTTAGCTCCTTGCTTGTATTTCACTGCCAAACAGTGAAGTCATCACACCTTTGGTAATATTCTGCTAGTAAAATAATAACAATAATAATAAATGCTATTGCAGAGTAAAAATATTGTCATTACGAAGGTCTTATATGACCACTCTTGCTCTAAAAGTGTGTTTCAATAGAATATATACAGTCCAGAATACACTTCCCACATCATTATAATTTTAAAACAGGTTGAATTTTTAGACCCAAATTACTTGGCTGTCTCTTTACAATAGAAGCTGTACAGAATGTAAAAAGTACATTTTTGTATGAAGGAGCTAAGATGATGGTAAAATCAAGAATATCAATTTTTTTAAAAAAAATCATTTATTATTAGGAGTGAAGCTAATTATTGCAATGAAACCTGTACAACATTAACAAGGAATTCAAAGGATTCACTAGAAGGCCATTCTGAAGTCCCCCCCCCCCCCCCGGCCAATCCCCGACATGCTGAGTACCAGCTCTGCTCAAACTGTTAGAACATGTGCTGAGCAATTGATTTTTGCAGATTCCTCGAATGGTTGTGTAAGATGAATTTAAACCAAAGCAACATCTCTAAATAGCCCCAAAACTGAATTACAACAGAAAAAGCTCCTGCTACTCATTTCAAACGGCCAGAAATAAGCAGATACTTTGTTAAAAAATTCACATTGTATCACTAAGTTTCCAGAGCTTTTGCAGGATAACCCTATTTACCACTTGTTTATAATGTATTTAATCTGCTATCAGGCAGGAACTACGGTAATTATATTTACTAACAAACTGCAGTATACAATAAACAAATAGGGTTGTATATTTCCTGCACAGCTGTTTAATAATACAGCATGTTTACAAACCTTGCATCTGCACACTGGATTGAAGGGTATCACATGGAATTAAGGTAGTATATTAACACCAGGAGAAGAAAAAATCTCTTCCTCGCACTGAAATATTTTACGTTAACATTGATATCAGTAACTCCCCATCTCTGGAATCAAGCAGTTCAAAAAGAGAGCACCACTATATGTTAATGTTCAGTAACATTATCCTTGGAAGGTTATCCTTGGAAGGTCTCTTTATCAAGCACTAGTTAAGCTGTCCACTTGCAATGAACTTTTTGGGGAACCTTGTTGTGGAATTATTAGCAATCATGACTGGATTCATTATCGTTACTGCTGAAAAAGTGTTTCCATTCTGATATTTCTCCTCCTTCTCCCTTACAACTTACCAAGATCCCCGTTAGGATGGAATTTTTATGCTTGGACTCCACCTGAAAGTGATTTTTTTTTTTGAAAGATCGACCAAATTTCCTTTAGCCATTTGGAGTCACAACAGGAGTTAAAAAAAAAAAATCCAAAACACTACCTTGTCAAATAAATTCACGTGATCATTCTCCCCAATGGGATAACTTTATAAAGATGTCTGAGTGATCAAATTTCAAATGGTGTGCAAATAGGCATAAAGATATCCTTTGGCAATCTTAAAAAAGTTTGTTTTCATATAGTTTTTAACATTTGACAATACAGGAATGAGCTGCCAGAGTAGAAAATTCCAGTAATCTGGTACCTGCACATTAAAAGACAGATAGATACAGTTTCTATGTATACGTGCAGGCAGTTACCAGAATTTGCAAGCTCAGTTGCTGAAGGACACTGCAAGCTTGAAATGACAAACAGCTATTGAAACATTGAAGTTCATAAACATAATACCATAATATGAAAATCTTGAGGAAAAGACAGTTGTCACCTATAGCTGACCAACTTGTCAGTGACGTTAACGTACCACACTGAGCTTTATGCATCAGAATACATGTGGAAGAAGCATCAGCAATAAACCCACTGAATAGAAGCCATACGAATGGAAACAGCTTCCTAGTGATTTCCCTCAACATGTGCCATGCAACTGCTTATATACACTGCTTAAGAAAAAGTGAGGTACCATGCACACCAACAACAGAGTAACTCAAGACTGTTTCAGACTTAAACGGGAAGATTTTATTTCAGAGGTGAAAGTAGAGATATTTCTTATCTGTGATTTTTATTTTTCATAATACTAACGTCCAACTCTACCAACCCAGAAGGCTGGGCTGGGTCTGGTTTGCCCATATCAACCACAGAGGCTTCTGGAGCGATTTCTGGGAACAAAGCTCTCCTGGAAGCCTGCATGAAGCATTCCAAGTAGCATCAGCTAAGGAATACAGCAAAACTGTTGGAACACTATTGCCAAGTGTATAAACTACAGTCAGACAGACAAATTATACACAAGTTCACTTGCTTATTTCTTTAGCTTTTTTTTTTTAATTATTATTTTTCTGTTGGTTTTTGGCAAGGTTTCCCTGCAGAGTCCTTATGATGAAAATCAAACACTACAAACAGAGAAATGCCTCCTCCTCCAGAAACAAATCCACCCAAAGTACATTGCTGGGAAACAGCAAACAGTAATAGGCTTCATTAATATGTTCTTATGTTTTGCAATGTGCTCAGGGCTTCGGATAGGTGAAAAATCAGAATTCATACATCCATTAATGAGGGAAGAAATCATAATACACTGCAGTGTTCTCTCATCCATTAATTTGCCCCTTTCCATTTTTTTTTTTAAATTAGGCTGGGATTTCCAAAGAGCCTAAGGTATTACAGTGGGATATGGGTGTCGACTCCCTTTGGCTCCTTCAAAAATCAAAGCCTATATTTTCTTTTCAAATACTCTGTTCCTTTCTGCCTAGGAGGTACCTGTGAATCTTGCAGATTGGACTGTCATGGTCTTAGGTGGTTTTTGCTAACAGATAGCATCCCACCTGTTCAACATTAAAAGGGCATCTGATTTTTCACCAACACTGAGTCAGATTTATAGAGAATTTCACATTTCTTGAAGCATCCAGAGCATGTAACGGGTATTAGATAGAATAAAGGAATTGGCAGAGAAGTATATTATATTCAAGTGGACTTCTGTGTTGTCTCTGAGACAAAGCAGTAAACTAACCACTCTGGCAAATATCATTTACAATGGGATCCTTATAGAGAGCTCATTGATTTATATCACTGATATCATTGCTCATAGGAAGAGGAAGTGTGCTGTCAGGACACTCAGAAGTCTAATTGGTGCTTTGATAATATTTTGAAAAGCACATTTAAATTTCATTTTTCTTGGATGTTTCCTTGGAGATGGGAAAGTGACTTAAGATGCTACCCTGTGATACAAGACCTGACAGGCTCACAAGGCTCTGTACTGGAGCCTGGGTTGCAAGATCCTGAACGTCTACACTGCAATTTTATAGCTCTGCAGCTTGAACCCTGCTAGACCAAGACAGCAGATCTAGGCTCTGACACTTTGTGCACTGGGTTTTTTATTGCAGTGTAGATATAACCCTAGGGATTTGTTTTTAATGCACTGAAACTTGAGAAAGGTCAATTACTAAGGACAAAAACAGATACAAGAGCAAGTTGCAGAAACTGAATGACCACTCAAATGGCATTACACTCTTAGCAGTGAGTGGTAAGCAGGAAGAAAAGCTATATTTGAAGATGATGTCCTGGCAGGGTCCATGTGTGCTCCCTAAGAACAGGAAAAGATGGATACTCACCTTTGTAACTGTTGTTCTTCAAGATGTGTTGCTCATATCCATTCCAATTAGGTGTGCGCGCACCGCGTGCAAGCTTGTCGGAAGATTTTTACCCTAGCAACAGTTGGTGGGTCGGCTGGGTGCCACCTGGAGTGGCACCGCTATGGCGCTGGATATATACCCCTGCCGACCCAACGGCCCTTCAGTTCCTTCTTGCCGGCTCCTTCGACAAGAGGGGAAGGAGGGCGGGTTTGGAATGAATATGAGCAACATATCTCAAAGAACAACAGTTACAAAGGTGAGTAACCGTCTTTTCTTCTTCGAGTGCTTGCTCATATCGATTCCAATTAGGTGATCCCAAGCCTTACATAGGTGGTGGGGTTGGAGCGAGCTGTTGCAGAATGCAAAACTGCTGAGCCAAATGCTGCATCGTCTCTGGACTGTTGAACCAATGCGTAATGTGCGGCAAAGGTGTGAATCGATGACCAGGTAGCTGCCCGACATATTTCCTGGATGGGGATGTGGGCCAGGAAGGCAGCAGATGAAGTTTGCGCCCGAGTAGAGTGGGCGGTGAGGTGGCTAGCCAGAACGTGAGCCAATTCATAGCATGTGCGAATGCACGATGTTACCCACGATGAAATCTGCTGGGAAGAGACTGATAAGCCTTTCTTCTGGTCCGCGACAGCTACAAAGAGCTGAGGTGACCTTCGGAAGGATTTGGTTCTCTTGATATAAAAGGCTAGAGCCCTGCAGACGTCCAGGGTGTGTAGCTGTTGTTCCCAACGCGATGAGTGCAGCTTCGGAAAGAAGACTGGAAGGAAGATGTCTTGGTTGACATGAAAGGCAGACATCACGTTAGGGAGGAAAGAGGGGTGCGGTCGCAGCTGTACCTTGTCCTTATGGAATACAGTGTACGGGGGGTCCGCTGTCAAAGCCCAAAGCTCAGATAGCCTTCCTCGTCACTATTACTTCAGTGAGACGAGTGTCTTCCAGGAAAGGTACAGCAGCGAGCAGGTAGCCAATGGTTGGAAAGGAGCACCCATAAGCTTGGCTAGCACCAGGTTTAGATCCCAGGTAGGGGTCGGGCATCTAACTTGAGAATACAAATGTTCCAGTCCTTTGAAGAACCTTGAGACTATAGGGTGAGAGAAGATTGATCGGTCATTTTCCCCCGGATGGAAGGTGGAAATGGCTGCCAGATGCACCTTTATGGAAAAGACCGCTAGGCCCTGCTCTTTTAGGGACCAGAGGTAGTCTAGGACAGTGGGAACGGATACCTGCCTGGGGACTAAGTTACGCTGAGTGCAGCAACAGGAGAAATGCTTCCATTTGGTGAGATATGTCATCCTAGTGGAAGGCTTCCTACTGCCCAAGAGCACCTGTTGGACCGGGGCAGAGCAACGCAATTCAGACTGGCTCAACCACGCAGCAACCAAGCTGTGAGATGAAGGGACTGCAGGTCCAGATGGTGAAGCCTGCCGAAGTCCTGTGTTATGAGGTCTGGCCAGAGTGGCAGGGAAATCGGGTCTGCCTCTGAGAGGTCGAACAATGTGGTGTACCAATCTTGCCTCGGCCACACTGGAGCAATCAGATCAGGTGGGCGCTGTCCCTGCGGAGCTTGAGTAGGACTCTGTGGACGAGTGGAAATGGTGGGAAGGCATAAAGTAGATGCCTCTTCCACGGGATCAGGAATGCGTCTGAGAGGGAGCACGGGGAGCATCCCTGGAAGGAGCAGAACACCTGGCATTTCCTGTTCTCTCGGGAGGCGAATAGGTCTATGTGGGGAAACCCCCACTTCCGGAAAACAGAATGGATGATGTCCGGGCGAATCGACCACTCGTGAGACAGGAAGGATCTGCTGAAGTGATCTGCCAGGGTGTTCTGGACTCCTGGGAGAAAAGATGTTACCAATTTGATGGAGTGGGCTATTCAGAAGTTCCAAAGGTGGACGGCTTCTTTGCAAAGGAGGGAGAAGCGTGCTCTGCGCTGCTTGTTTATGTAAAACATGGCCGTTGTGTTGTCTGTGAACACTGATACACAACGGCCTTGGAGATGGTCTCGAAACACCTGGCATGCTAGGTGAACTGCTCTCAGCTCCCGCACATTGATGTGTAAAGCCAGTTCTTGAGGCAACCAGAGGCCTTGAGTGGGGAGTCCCCCGAGGTGGGCAACCCAACCCAGAGATGACGCGTCCGTGGTTAGGGCCATCGAGGGTTGAGCTGGGTGGAATGGCATCCCTGCACAGACTAAAGTGGGGTCTGGCCACCAGGCTAGGGAGCCCAGCACCTTCCTGGGGATAGTGAGCACCGAGTCCAGGCTGTCTCTGCGTGGTTGGTACATTGAAGCAAGCCAGGCTTGGAAGGGACGGAGGCGTAGCCTGGCGTGCTTGGTCACGAAAGGGCAGGAGGCCATGTGACCTATTAGGTTGAGGCAGGTGCGCACCGACATTGTCGGGAAAGTTTGAAGACTTTGGATTAATGAAGCCATTGTCTGAAAACGCGACTGTGGGAGGCAGGCTCTGGCCAGGTTGGAGTCCAGAACCGCTCCAATGAAGTCTATTCTCTGCGAGGGCATGAGGGTAGACTTTTCCGTGTTGATCAGGAGACCTAGGCTCCTGAAGAGGTCTCTGACGATGTGTATTCTGTAATACTTGCCATTGGGAAGTCCCTTGAATGAGCCAATTGTCGAGATACGGGTAGATGTGTACTCGACGATGGCGGAGGGAGGCGGTGACTACAGCCATGCACTTTGTGAAGACACGCAGAGCTGTAGAAAGGCCAAACGGAAGTATAGTAAACTGGAAGTGTTGGTGGTTGACCACAAAACGGAGGTACCATCTGTGTGGTGGGTAAATTGCGATGTGGAAATACGCGTCCTTCTTATTGAGGGTGGCATACCAGTCTCCCAGATCCAGGGATGGGA
This sequence comes from Gopherus evgoodei, assembly GCF_007399415.2. Taxonomy (NCBI): domain Eukaryota; kingdom Metazoa; phylum Chordata; order Testudines; family Testudinidae; genus Gopherus; species Gopherus evgoodei. Next base: position 197,248,964 of record NC_044323.1, read on the forward strand.
TAATGGTCCCCAGGGATACCATGCGGAACTTTAGCTTTATCATGAATTTGTTGAGTTCTTGCAGGTCTAGGATCGGTCGTAGACCTCCCTTTGCCTTGGGGATTAAGTAGTAGCGGAAGTAAAACCCCTTGCCTCTCATGTCCTTTGGCACCTCCTCTATGGCTCCCATGGCTAGGAGTGACTGGACCTCTTGTAGGAGGAACTGCTCGTGAGAGGGGTCCCTGAAGAGGGAGGGTGGGAAGGCGGCGTTGAGGCAAACTGGAGATGGTATCCCTCTTCCACTGTGTGCAGGACCCAGCAATCTGAAGTTAGCTGAGACCAGGAAAGGAAGAATCGGGAGAGGCGGTTGAAAAAGGGAGGAGAAGAATCCGGTGGGGTAACTGGTGGGCCGTCCTCGGGCATCGCATCAAAAGTTCTGCTTAGGTCCCGCTGGTGGTTTAGGGGGCGCCTGATTTTGAGCTCCTTGAGGGCCAGACTGTCTCTACGATTCCCCCTGCCTCGCCTTCTAGTGACGGCCTGACGCGGCCTAGTCTGGGCGTAAGGACAGTGTAGCTGGGGCCTGAAGGTCCTGTGTTGGGTCACTGGCGTGTGCATACCCAGTGAGCGCATTATAACGCGATTGTCCTTTGGGTTTTGCAACCTGGGGTCAGTCTTGTCTGAGAAAAGGCCCTGGCCTTCAAAGGATAAATCCTGAATAGTTTGTTGCAATTTGGGGGAAAGGCCGGATACCTGGAGCCAGGAGATACACCTCATTGTCACTCTTGACACCAGAGTTCTGGCTGCAGAGTCTGCTGCATCCAGAGAGGCCTGGAGGGAGGTTCTCGCTATATTTTTACCCTCCTCAAATAGGGCCGTGAATTCTTGACAGGACTCCTGGGGAAGAAGCTCCATAAACTTCCCCAGGGACACCCAAGTGTTAAAGTTGTACCTACTTAGGAGGGCTTGTTGGTTCGCCACCCTATGTTGGAGGCCCCCGGCTGAGTATATTTTGCAGCCTAGTAGGTCCATACACCTAGCCTCCTTTGACTTAGGACCCGGGGCTGGCTGGCCATGATGCTCCTGTTCGTTCACTGATTGGACAATTAGAGAGCAAGGAGGCGGGTGAGTGTAGAGATATTCGTACCCCTTTGAGGGGACCATATATTTCCTCTCTACTCCTCTTGCTGTAGGTGGAATTGAAGCTGGGGATTGCCAAATGATGTCCGCATTAGCTTGTATAGGGCAGATGAACGGAAGAGCGACTCTAGTAGGTGCATCAGCCGATAGGATGTCCATGACTGGGTCCTCTATTTCAGGGAGCTCCTCCACCTGCAAGTTTATATTCTGGGCCACTCGGCGCAAAAGGTCCTGATGGGCCCTGAGATCAATTGGTGGAGGGCCTGAGGAGGATGTCCCCACCACCGCCTCATCAGGCGAGGAGGAAGAGGAGAGGCCTGAAACCAAAGGGTCCTGTAGTGGCTCCTGCACTTGATGGGCGTCATATGCATCTGGTGGAACCTCGGAGACTGCAGATGGTATTGGCGCCTCATCTGTGCCTGGGGGTAGGGGGCAGCTTACTGTCGCTTCTGGTGCCCGGTGTTCTGATGGAGCCAACCACTGAGCCACTGATAGTGCACCTTGGCTTTGGTGGTATGCCCACAGTGTCCAGAAGGACCGGTGATGAGGCCCTTGCTCGTGGCTCTGTCTCTCTGAGAATATATGGCTGGGGATATCAGAGTCATGCTCCTGATGATAGGATGTGCTACCAGCCTGTGACACGTGGTCTAGAAGACCACGGCGGTGCCGATAGGCCCTGAAAGGGCGCCACTGATCTCGACGCTTGGGCCCGGGGTGGTACCAGGGAGCAGTAGCGGGAGCTATAATGGCACCAGGAGCGAGACCAGGACCTTCTACCATATTGGTGCCAGGAGGTCAACTGAAATCTCAAGTCCCTTCATCTGGAGCGACTGCAGGATACACGGTGCTGAGATCAGTGCCATGAGCCGGATCAGTACCAGGAGTATCTGTTCCATGAACGAGATGTCAAACGGTGTCGCAAGTCCGACCAGTGCCGCGTTGGAGAGCGGTGCCAGGACTGCGAGCAGTGCCGAGAGCAGGAATGGTGCAATCAAGAACGTTTGCGACACCAGGATCTTGAACAACGTCTCTCTGGTGGACCAACGGAAGGAGGCCTTACCATGGCCGGCTTTCCGATGGATTGTATGACCTGCACCGGCGGTGCTGGGAGTTGAGGCCATGTTGACTCCGTCATTGCGATGAGCTCCCTTGCTGTGGAGAAGGTCTCCGGTGTAGAAGGGAGGACAAGCTCTACCACAGCATGAGCCAGGGAGCTGTCAGAAACCGGACTCAATGGCCTTTGTGGGACAGGAATCGATGGTGCCGAACTCGGCAGAGCCGCAATCTGTGGAGTCGCAGTTGACGGTGCCGCGGCAGATGACGGTACTGGACGAGCTGTCTTGGAAGAGCGCTCCTTCCGTGCAGCCGAAGTTGAGGCACTATGTTGCTTCCCAAGTCTTGGGGACAGGGAGCAGTGCTGAGCAGATGTCGGTGTCGGGACTCCTTTTCGGTACTGGAGCAGTCCAGTGCCGGAGGGGCACTCCTTACCGAAGCAGTCTGTTGGGCGCTCAGCTCCGATGCTGCAGGACTAAGTGTCGACTCCATGAGGAACTGCTTCAGTCGAAAGTCCCGCTCCTTCTTTGTCCTTGGTTTAAAGGACTTGCAAATGCGGCACTTATCAGGAAGGTGGGATTCCCCTAGGCACTTGAGGCAGGAGTCATGGGGATCCCCTATTGGCATCGGCTTTTGGCACGCCGAGCACGGTTTGAATCCCGGTGCCTTGGGCATGGGCCCGCACCGGGGTGGAGGAAAGGGGCTAATCCCTGATCCCCCCCGAACTATATACACTAACTATAAAGATAAGGACTAACTATAACTACAAGAACTCGAACTATAGACACAGTAACAGTAAAGAACTACGAGTAGCTAGGGATGTGGAGATCAGCGAGCCGCGCTTCGCAGTTCCAACGACCGTCACGGGCAGTAAGAAGGAACTAAAGGGCCGTTGGGTCGGTAGGGGTATATATCCAGCGCCATAACGGCTCCACTCCAGGGGGCGCCCAGCCGACCCACCGAGTGTTGCTAGGGTAAAAATCTTCCGACGAGCGTGCACGCAGCGCGCGCACACCTAATTGGAATCGATATGAGCAAGCACTCGAAGAATATCTTATATAGTCCATACAGTGCAGCTTAGAAGTTCAGAAAATCAAGTCAGAATCTATTTCAGAACCAAACTAGTGGACAGAACTGAAACGCAGGCTCAGCCAACAGCACAGTAGCAAATGCTGGTCGAAAGGCAACCATCAGATATTAGAAGGTCTTATGTATTTCATTTCCCACTAAAACCTCATAGAGCAAAAAGGAGAAAGATATCAAGAAACACAGCACCCACTATAAGAGAAACTAAGTTCTGCTTCCTCACAGATACCCATGTTCATGAATCGCAGAGTCCAATCTCCCAGTCACACTCCCCTTTCAACAGGGCTGAGAATAGATGCTTGGAGTGTGTCAGTATGCATTTGTGAAACGTGAAAAAAAGCTACTTTGCTGACCCTCTAAGCAGTGGCCCGTTATGCACTTTTTCTTCCTGTATTGCCATATTCAAGCATTCAACAGTGAGTGAGGCCCTAAAAAATTGGGGGCATGGTTTCTTTGCCCTCTGTTTTTTGATCCTTTAGTGTGTATGTTTGGTCGCATTTTCAAGCTTTTCTTCACAATCATAAGGATTAGAAAAGTACTTTAAAAAGTTGAACATCTCACCTAATCACATAACTCCAGGTGCTGGGGCTTTAAGGAAACAAACCCAAATATCATAAGAATTAGCACCACTGCTTCGCCAAACCAGTAAAGGCAAGTTTACCTGCTTTGCTTAGTTCAGAAATAAAGCATTTTCCCACATATTACTATACTTCTTTTAGGGCAAATAGCAAAGCAGTTTTGATTTTTTATTTTTAGTTTTAAAACTCTCTCAAGTAATATAGAACACAAGTGGCTGGGCATTCCTGTGAAGCCCTACACAGAGGCAGGAAGGAATGTATTTTTAAGAGAAGATACTAAGAAAGAGATTTTTCTGTGAAGAATTGAGTACCCAGCAGTGGAAAAGCAGTGGATCCTACAGTCCAAAGAATTCTGAGACAGAACAGGAAAGAGCAGCTGCTGTTTCCTGATGGAGGCAGTGAATTGGGGCAAAGTTGGAATGCTGAACGCAGGCTCTGGGGGAATATTAGTGCCAAAAATCTCTTCAGCCCAGATGCCTTCAAGATTGATGAGACATGGCCAAACAGAAATGTCCTCCAGACTAGCAGACTGAGAGATATAAGAGGAAAAATATTTTTTCCTCACCAGAAGGCTTTAGCAGAAAGTAAAACAATGCAGCTGTCATTAGGAAAAGGAGAGTGATACTACAAGGAATACTACAAAGTATTTTCTCCATTAATGTAGCAATAATTAAATAATATTTAAACTGCTATAAACTAAAAGGGGTTGCATTTAAAAATATGAACGCCTTCTGGCTCATACATTGCAGAAGGCTACGCAAACCACGAAACTGTCTTCAAGCCATAAGTAAGAATTCTACATAGCTTCATATAGCTGAGGAGAGTTGCAGAGGCCATAGTAAGATGGAGAATTAGTGCACAAAGCTTTCTCCTTTGCATTGCAGGATTCACAATGTAGAATTCTGCAAACATCCTGTCACTGTATCTTGATTCCTTCCAATCCAAGGAATTACTTCAGCTCAACATTTAGCAAGTAGGCACAGACTGAAGAAAATTAGGTAGAATACTAAATTTAGGACTAGACCATGTCTAAGAATAGGTGGATTGTGGAGCCCCACTGACCCACAGCACAATGCCTCCTGAATTTTCTGGGGCAAACCCTAACACTATTCTTGTCACAGCTCTTCCTCCTCTCTTTCCCATCCCACTCCCTTTTAGATTGTGACTCCACTCTCCTCAGTCCATGGGTGGAAAGACAGCACTTTGACTACAGGGTCAGCACCTGGCTCTAGCACAGGGTGGAGAATCCTTGCATAACCTGTTCACACTCTGGACTATTGCAAGCTGAGAGCAGGAAGTCTTATTTGCATGTCCTTCCTGATGTCAGTCTCTTCTTACCCATTTTGGAAGGTATCTCTGAATTTACTGCCTTTGCAAACAATCAGAAAAAGAGGGCCAGTTAAACAGCCAAGGAGTACCCTAGTGCTGCATTAGTACTTTAGGTGATTCAATAAAGGTTAGCTGGAGTCACATACTTTATGTTGAGGGTGCAGAATACATAGTATTTCTGAATTAAATCATCCTCCCTTCTTCAAGAAAATATTTATTTTCCCTACATAATCCCATTCTCACACTGAATGGCTTTTGATAAGCGGAAACAGTAGAATCAATTTCCTAATGTATTGTACACTTAGAAGACATAAAGATACAAGTGCTACTGTGGACAGTAGGAGTTTGATTTAAAAGAAAAAAACACAAAACATATTCAAGAAAGCATCCTCATTCAGGACAGAACTTAAGACTATGCTTATGTTCCATTTAAATCTATGGGACTTTAAATACATCCCTGTTCAGGACAGAATTTAACACATGCTTAAGTGCTTTGCTGAATCAGGCATAAAAGAGGAGAACCCAAAATTTAAAAAGTGAAAAACTGTTAGTGATAAAACAAAGTGTATTAAAGAAAAGCAAAAAAGGTACATGTATAGAGCTAAAAACTACTATTACCATATACAAAGGAAACAGGTTAAGTGAGACATATACCTCAAATGAGAGAAGACCTCATGAGTGACAAAGCCACAGAATTCTTAGAAATCTTTAATACTTATGCGAGAAACAGCATTCAAAGTTAAAGCTTTATTCCTTTGGCACAAACACCATGTTTCATGTGGTGAAGCATCTACACCTGAGGGTAGGCTTTCTTCATCCATTCTCCCATGTGTAAAACAGATGCTACATAATATGGACAAGACTGGGAGCATGAGCATCTCAATTATAAACATTTCAGTCCTATACAGTCATCTTCAAATTTATAATTGCACTAATAACAATCCCAACCCTATCCCTTACCCACATTTAAACAGAAGATTATCGACCAGCTGAGGCAGTTGTGATCTTATTGGACTAAATTCACCCCAGTGTCAGTGGAAGAAAGTTCACTGGCTTCGGTGGAACTGAGCATGCTTAATGCTTATATTAGACATAAATTTGACCTGGTATTTTTAAAAGCAAAGTGTTAAGAACTTGATGTAGATAGACAACACAACCACATATCACACTGTACTTTTAAAATCAACTAGAACACGTGAACAAAAACAGCAGCTGACTTAAGAGACAGGCAGAAATGTGCAACTATATTTGTCAGTGTATAATCAAATCCCAAACGATTCTTGCAATAGCAGTGGCTCAATAGGAATTTTAATTTCCAGCCACCTTTGACCTCAACAAAGGGAAAGCTTCTTCACCCCCCTTCCCACACCTGCTCAGAGATTGACAGTATTAGCTGCTACAATAATGTATTATCTTTTACATGGAATTTTTAAAACAGAGAAAAAGCCATTTAAACATATATTAAAGCTATGGTTTTGGGAAACTGAGTATCAAGTCTATAGGGAGAAAACAAAAAAATGAAAACTTGTATGTATATCATTTTTATAAACATACAAATTATTTATATAATACAAATTGTTAATGCTGTAATATTTTTGAAATTATGTATGTATTCCCTGACTTGAAAACATCCTACTACCTTAATTTAACCAAAAATAGTACCAAATTAACTAGTGATTATGTATTTTGTACATTTTTAACTTCAGTTTTGGAGCTCACACTCAAACTACTTGATGGCTTTTCTGAAAATAATGAACTCTCACTTTTTTTAGAAAGAAAAAAAGGCATAGCATTTTTCAAGGCAGGCTTTTTTGGAGTGTTTATGCTAAAAAATTAAAAGCAGCACAGCTACAGGAAACAGTGATAGCAAAAGCTATCTAAAGTGTGCATGTATGAATGCTCAATAGACACCATATTTTAATTATATACTGGCAACATTCTGGAAAGCAAAAATGAAAGAGATACAAGCACCTTGTTAGGAGAGTAGCAGGAAAAATTGCAGCTATATTCTGATCACAAGTAAATGATAGCTCAACATCCCATCAATACTGATGTACATCAGCTATCACCACCACCCCAAAAATTCAATATTTGCTTCAGGATTTCATTTTGTTTATTGAATACTCCATAGATTCTTTTGTGAATGAAATTTTTATTTACACACTGTATCTAGAAGCAGATACATAAATCCTTATACAATTATTTTTCAAAAATGTGCAAGAAATTACTATAATTTTGTTTACAAACCAAAACACATTAAAATCAATGGACTTTGGATAATTCATTCTGTGGTGTGCTTAGTACAAATAACGCACACCTAGCTTGAAACATACAGAAAAATGTAAACTACAGCAATCTGGATTGCAAGTATTAATTTCATGGCACTCCATCACCAAGATAAAATTCTTTAACTCAACATGTATTAATACAAAACTCTGTAAGAATTTTTTTCATTATCTATGTGTAGGGTTTAGAGCACTTTCCAGATACAGCAAACTCCATAATATTTTGTGATGTTATGAGCTATTAACTATTCCACGTCTATTAATAAAGAATGGTTTTTAATATTTTTCTTTGTAGAATTTTAAAAAGTATTAAAAGAAATAAGATTGGCAATCAATATTGTACCCATCATTTAGCTTAAAATTTAAAAGTTATGTAACTGAGAACCATTCCTTACTGGAATCACAGGCAATATATTGCTGGTATTATGATTTAATTTACATATCCATAATTCACTCAGTATGAAATACAGAAAAGAAAAACTGCTCATATTTTGATTAACCCAGCAGTCAATTTTCATATAAAAGCACCTCTTAGCATGATCAGAATATGAAATGTATATATTTGAAAATAAAATTTCTAATTAATAATAGCATTTCTAAGGCTATTAATGGTGGAAGCCATCTTGATAAAAAGGATGGTATTGATTGATGTCAGCAGCAGCATAAGGGACCTGCAACCTGACCAAAGAATATAAATAAACTTCAATTTTGCTGTTCAATTAACTACAATTAACACTGTTGTAAGAATCAGCAAAAACCTTTCTGACATAATATCGAAATACAAGCTATAGCTTCATTCTTCTAATTAGTTAACCAGCCAGTGTCACCAATAACTTCCATCAACTTGTAGCTTCAGAAATCAATTTTATTTCAAAGTTTCATCTTCAAATACATTTTCCAATAATTCAGTTGCAACATGGGCCTGGTCTACACTATGCGTTTAAACCGAATTTAGCAGCATTAAACTGATTTAACCCTGCACATGTCCACACAACGAAGCCCTTTATATCGATATAAAGGACTCTTTAAATCAATTTCTGTAGTCCTCCCCAACGAGGGGAGTAGAGCTGAAATCGGTATTGCCATGTCAGATTAGGGTTAGTGTGGCCGCAGAGTGACAGTATTGGCCTCCGGGTGGTATCCCACAGTGCACCATTGTGACCGCTCTGGAAAGCAATCTGAACTGGGATGCAGTGGCCAGGTAGACAGGAAAAGCCCTGTGAACTTTTGAATTTCATTTCCTGTTTGCCCAGCGCGAAGCGCTGATCAGCACGGCTGGCGATGCAGTCCCAAATCCAAAAAGAACTCCTGCAAGGACCGTACGGGAGATACTGGATCTGATCGCTGTATGGGGAGACAAATCTGTTCTATAAGAGCTCCGTTACAGAAGACGAAATGCCAAAGCATTTGAAAAAAATCTCCAGGCTATGATACAAAGTCCACAGCACAGTGCTATGTGACAAGAGTAACAGAAAGCCAAAGAATCAAATAGACGCTCATGGAGGGAAGGAGGGGGTACTGAGGACTCCAGCTATCCCATAGTCCCTGTAGTCTCCAAAAAGTATTTGCATTCTTGGCTGAGCTCCCAATTCCTGAAGGGTCAAAAACATTTTCCCAGGTGTTTCAGTGTATATGTTGTAAATGTACACCCTTCCCGCCCCCCCAGAAAGAAAAGGGGAAAAAATCATTTCTTGCCTTTTTTCAATGTCACCCTGTGTCTACTGCATGCTGCTGGTAGATGGGATGCTGCAGCGCTGAACACCAGCATCCCCTTCCCGGTGGCTGATGATGAAGATGGATATCAGTCATATTGCACCATCAGCCTGTGAGTGCTCCTGGCTGGCCTTGGTGAGGTTGGCTGGGAGCGCCTGGGTTAAAATGGGAATGACTCCCGGTCATTCCTGGCAGATGGTACAAAACGGCTGGTAACCATCCTCATCATAGCAACTGGAGGCTGAGCTCCATCAGCCCCCACCTTTTCATGTCTAAAGAAAAAATTCTGTACTGCCTGGACTATCATAGCAGCGGGAGGTTGCGCTCCTCTCCCCCACCCACCCTTTAATGTTCTGCCTAAACTATCATAGCAGCTGGAGGCTTCCTCCCCCTCATTTTATCTCACTAAAAAGTCAGTGTTTCTTATTCCTGTATTATTACTTCATCACACAAATGGGGGGACACTGCCACAGTAGCACAGGAGGGTTGGGAGAGGAGGAAAGCAACGAGTGGGATTGTTGAAGGGAAACCCCCATGAATGGCATGCAGCTCATCATTTCTGCAGGATCTCTGGGGCTCTGACACAGAGTGGCTGTGCTCTCTGGTTCTCTAGTACACTTGCCCCATATTCTAGGCAGGTCTGACTCTATTTTTAGACAAAACATAAAGAAGGGAATGACCCAGGAGTCATTCCCATTTCTGTCCATGCGCCCCCGGCTGACCTCAACGAGGCCAGCCAGGAGCACCCATGACAGCAGCAGACTGTACAAAATGACTGATAATCATCATCTCATTGCCAATTTACAATGGCAGAGGGTGCAATAGGGATGGTAACCATCTCTGCTACCTTGCAAAGGCAAATGAATGCTGCTCTGTAGCACTGCAGTACCGTGTCTGTCAGCAGCATCCAGTACACATATGGTGATAGTGAAAAGGCAAAACGGGCTCCATCGTTGCCATGCTATGGCATCTGCCAGGGCAATCCAGGGAAAAAGGGCGCAAAATGATTGTCTGCCGTTGCTTTCACGGAGGAAGGATTGAGTAACGACATTTACCCAGAATCATCCATGACACTGTTTTTGCATTGGGATCTCAACCCAGAATTCCAATGGGTGGGGGAGACTGCGGGAACTATGAGATAGCTACGGGATAGATACTCACAGTGCAACGCTCCAGAAATCGACGCTAGCCTCGGTGCATAGACGCACACTGCCGAATTAATGTGCTTAGTGTGGCCACGTGCACTCGACTTTATACAATGTTTTACAAAACTGGTTTATGTAAAATCGGAATAATCCCGTAGTGTAGACATACCCTCTGACTGTTGTACTGAATAAAACAAGCACTGTTTTACTTTAAAGGAACAGAATTAAATTGTTTTTATTTTATTTTTATTTAATCTTTGTTTATCTTCTATTAAAGGCCTGAAAATAACTTTTTTCAACCTACCATATTTGTTTTCTTCCATTTGGCAAACACAGATTTTGTTCCTATATTTGTTATGGAGCACAAATGAAGACTGTCTTTCCTGACTACAGTTGTTGCCCTTTAATAATTTTCAGCTGCCTTGTAACTAAACAACATTACTGTGGCTATCACAGTAATCATTATAATAAGCAACTATAAGTTGTCAAAACAGGGTTTCTTAATCTGTGCTCCTACTACTGGAAGACTGCTTCAGTAACAAAAAGAGAGAGATTCTGAATCTGGTATCTTTTAAAAAAATGTCTTTACAGAATGGTGGATTTCAAAATATTTGAAATTTAGAACATTACAGCATCAGATTACAAAAAAATTCTAGGCAGGCCTTCTCTTAGGTCTGAAGTACTTGTCAGGGTCCTTTTAATCAAACCTATGGAAAGCTCATCAAAAAGAGGCAATTAGAACTGGACCGTTTACTAAATTTACAATTAAAGTACACACAGCAAGGAAGGCAACTCAAAATGGACTGGATGAATTTAACCAAAAGTAATATTTCATAAGTGACCAACTCTGATAGGTGACCAAACGAATAAATGAAGACATGGAAAAGAAACTTAGCACACAAGTTCACATACATTTTCTTAATACAGCAATGAAATTGGGATATTAAAGTTTCACATGTTTAAGCCCTTACGCAAGGTCCATTAAATACTTATGCACAAAGCATATTTTAAATGCATCTTTAAGTTTGTTAAACACTGGGATATATTTCACTAATTTTATATCATTGCCTAACGTACTACACAATTCTAGAGACTTTGTAAAGTGTACAGTCCCTCTGGATTGTGTGGGGGAAGAATTTTTAAAGTGAAAAAAATGTGAAAGGTTTCATCCTAACAAGCATGTTTCATATTCCATAAAAATGACTTCCTCTGTCCTCTACTCAGATAGAATCAGAACACTGTACCATGTTATAAGATTATTGTGCCTTTTTTACTAAAGTTTGTAGCCCTGATTCAAAGAAGAAAAAAACGTCCAGAAGAGAGAAATCTGGATTCAAGCTTGCATAAATATATATGAATGGCAGAGACAACAAATTAAACATATATACTTTGCTGAGAATATTTTTTTAAGTTTAAAAATATTATTGGACAAAAGAAGAAATCATCATCCTCTATCCCTCAGAACAGACAGGCTTTATCTGCCTTTGATTTTTTTTTTTTTAAATACTGTGGTCCAAAAAATAAATTAAAAAAAATATATAAATTTAGCATATCAATTCAGGCATCCCAAGATGTAGTGCTACTGCAGCACTTTGCAGCAATAGTGTATTCAATGCTACAAACTCATTTCAGGGGGAAAAAAAGCTAGATAAAATAACCAAAAGAAAATGATCCAAAAAGGATTTATCCCAGCCTCTTTCTATGTTGATCTTTACTAAGTAGCAACTTCTACCAACTGCTGACAGAGAAGGTGACATGCTAAAAAATATAACATTGATTTAAAAACAAAACTAAAAAATAAATTTAGTCATGGTCACCTTTAAAATTGAAAGCACAAATGTAAAATAGCTATAAAGGGAAACACCAATATGATGAATATTGCACAAGGAAAACTTTGCAATCTAGGGCCCAGTCTCCCAATTCAGAAATCTCTTGTAGAAAGTCAGGCTCCCCTTAAAACTTTTTAAATGCCACTATCCTTGTCAGATGTCAGAAATATTTACTAAATTGATATGATACTTTTATGTCAAAACAGTCAATTTTCATAACAGTGCCTGAGACTGTTAGTAACAAAGCCCTTTTCTGTGGCCACTGTATTAAACCAAAACCCCTTCTGTCACTAATTTCAAATATACAAAGGTTAAAAAAATGCAGCCTTAGGTATAATTTGTTTAAGCCCTCCCCAAACCCCCCCAAAAATCCCAGAATCAAATACTAAATATCAAAATGCAAGAGGGAAAGGGTGGGGCGGGGACAACCAACTGTAGTGTAGAAATTGTTTTCAGAAGTCTTGTCACATTATCACTTTAATTGATAATTCCTACAATTAGGGAGATTTGTAGATTTTTTTTTCAACAATGTCATTAGTAATCCATGTTTAACATCATTTTAAATGCTACAATTTCCATATTGATGCTCTATACTGTTTTTCAAGGCTGTTTTTAAACGGAGAAGAAAAAATTATAAGGAAATTCCAAGAAAAAGAAAACCCAATTTCTCAAAGGCAAAATAGCGCATACAAACTATAAAATCATTTAGGAGAAAGGAGGTTTCCAAAGATATGCTGCATAACTATATTCCATCACACAGCTACATCGATTAAGTAGTTTTAAATTAGGGCAGTTCTATGGAGATGTTCATTTAGGATGCTGGGAAATCATTTTCACTGTATATCTAAATTCTGTAATTTATCTACCTGTATGTTTTGTCCACAATTATCTTTATAAAATAGGCAATTTTAAGAAGACAAAAATTCCATTCTACAAGTTTCATTTCACTTTTACTTATGGTTGAATACACATGAAATGCACTCAATGCATAAAAATCACAGTGGATAGCAGCACTTGGGGAAATTAAGGAGAATTTGATCATTCACATTGTGATTATTTTCTGCACATTGATGAAAGATAGCTATTTCACACTTCTAAAAACCTTGTAATCATTCTTTAAAAAAAAAAAAGCCCCCTCAAACAAACAAAAAACACCAAACATAAACAAACAAAAAAGATGCATTACCCTTCTTTACACACAAAAATGAAACATTGTTATGGCAGCAAAAGATTTTGATAGCAATGAAAATTTGTAAACTGTATTTCAATCTTTTTTTTTGTTCCCAAAGTGCAAGATGCAAGATTCCCATAAGCTTTCAGTAGTGCTTTTCTTGTAAATAATCCTTCATTTTGTTTGGCAAAGGCAGTTTCTGGATCAGGTCTATTCTGGTATACTGACGTATAACAAAACGACACAGGTACTGTAAGGAACGCACCTGCATAAACCGAGATACTGGGTTTGTCAATCTCACTGGGTAAGTTGCAGATCCAGGCAATCGAGACCTTGAATAGCAAAAAGCTCCATTTTCAGAGTCCCTGATTGAATGTTCAATTAGATCAACAATAGAAGTATGTCCCTCCACATCTGGTTGTTCATAAAAGCTAAACCTACCATTTGAATGTTCAATTCTAGTATGAAGGGTTTTACCATGGGAGCGAAAACTCAGGCTTAAAAGATAACGGTCATCAGAGCTATCTCGAACAAGAAATGAACCATCAGGCACATTTGCCAGTTTTCCCTCTGCCTCCCAACGTGTGATAGGGCCCCAGTACCATCCTTGTTTTGCAAGTTTTTTCAGTTCCTCTGTGAGGCTCGTCACAACCATAGGACCACTATTTTGTACAGAGTCATAAACTCTTCCAACTCCTGGGGCAGAGTTAGGATCAAAATTCAAATGGCAGCGCATACTTTCAGCAACATGGGCATCTGTGCCATTCAGTCCATTAAAGTTCCTTTGGATTTGATTATTCTGAATCGGAGGTAGCAATGGTGAGAGTGGAGGGACATCACTGTGATTAACTCTTGGGCTTTGCAACATGACTCCTGTGGTACCAATCAACAAACCATTCACTGCCTGGTCCACAAATATATCTGGAGCAACAACTACATCTTGATCCACCTGACCCTCATCTTCATGAAAAGCATTTCCGCCCACTTGAGAAGAAACAGTTGAAACTTCCATGGGTGAGGAACTATCTAGACAGTAACTACGTGATCCTTCCAAAGGATACATTCCCTCATCTAAAGGCACAGTATACTGAATGTAGTCCTGAGGCATTAGTCCAATAACTACAGGCACATGTTCATCAATATGAAGATGTAGGTCCCCATTCTGGGATTCTGCACTTCTTAATGTATTGTTTTGTTCTTGAAACACACTATCTGACTGCAAGTCATGGAAGTCCTTTCGAACACCATTCAGTGCTGGGCTTGGGTTAGAGGAGTGGACCAAGGCCTTGACTTTCACTTCCATTTTGATACATGTCTCTTCTGAGTTTGTCGATCGAAGGGGCCATGGTGTTGGACTATAATGGTGGTTACGGAGGGATGTGGATCTTAGAGGTCTTTGAGCTCTCACATCTTTAAAGGTTATTGGAGCAGATGAGGAAGAAAAGGTATCGTCATCAGCAGAGCTTACAGATGGCGTGCTGCCTTTCCCTTTCTGCTTTTGTTTTGCTGAAAGCCTTCTTTTTAAAGTACCCATTAAGCTTTCACTTTTTGATCTATTTTTGCCACCTTTTTCATCTTCACTGTTAACTTCACAGCTAGCCAAATCTTTACCATAGCAGCTGCCAAACAAGGAGTCATCTTTTCCAAATTCACTTAATGATGGCTGCTGAACCACTACAAAGTCACTTTCTTCTTTGCTTTTATTTAAGTTAAAGGATTTGCGAATTGTTTTGAGACTAATTTTCTTCATTATGACAAGCTACCAAGTCTGGCTCATCAAAAACTCTTTCTGGTATTTTAGCCTTAACACATGTAGAGCAGCCTTTGCTTCATGTATGTATTTTATCCAGTCTCATTTAACTTCAAGAGCCATTTCCTGGAAACAAATAAAAAGACATTTAACTTCACAAAAACAAAACAAAACATTTTAAATGAAAACTACAGTATTTAAGAGATGGACACCAAATGAATGCAAAGCTGTACTTAGAAAATCCAGTCAAGTTCAAGAAATGACTTAAAAGTACATCTGCTTTTGAGTTGCCTGCCAGTTGTTCTGGTTTTAAAATCATATTTTAATTTTATATATAATTTTCCTCTCTCCTTTGCTATGTGAAAGACCAACCCAAACACAGGGGAAGCTGACTAATTGTTGAAGATGATAATGGGTACAACAAGCTTCCTACTCCAGGGCTAGATTGTGACGGTCCTAACATAGCCACAAGGAAATTTTCCTGTGTAGACAAGCCCTAAGAGACCTTCACCCACTCTGTGCGCCCAGCCTCTTTGGTTCCCACATCATAAGACCAGGCATGGGGGGTGGAGAGCAGAGAGAGCAAGGTGTGCCTGCTCAATACTACCCCTTCCCCTCTCTTTCCTTCCGCAACCCAAGAGTATGAAGGCAGAGAGGAGTGGGGAGTAGGTGGACCCTTGGTTCCATTCCCTCTCCCACTACCCCCAACTGAGATGAAATGGTGCAAGGGGCAGCACCAGGTAAAGGGCTACAAAAAGTTACTTCCCCCCTACTCCCTACTGGGAGAATTCTTTGCCAGGGCTCCTCCTGAAGCAGCACAGCTCCATGCCTCTCCTTACTCATGAGCCATGCAGTCTTGTAATATGCCTTTATAATCTGTGCACCACAATTATATTCAGTCAGTTACTAACAACCAACCTTAATTTTTTGGTATAAATTATTACAAATGGACTTCCCCAAGTAAGGGCTGCAGGATCATGCTCAAACATTAATTACAGGATTTCTGTCACACTTCAAAATGCCTTTTAATTTAAAGAACACTTTAAGAAAAACCATGTGGCTACAAAAAGAGATAACCACGAAAAACATTTTCTTGTTATTAAGGAGCAGTAGTTAAGAGTGAAATGAGAGTTTCATTCACAGAATTGGCAGAGAGTTCTGTGGCACCTTATAGACTAACAAACGTACTGGAGCATGAGCTTTCGTGGGTGAACACCCACTTCATCGAATGCATGACGCTTTTACAGATCCAGACTAACACGGCTACCCCTTGATAAATCAGAGAATTGGACTTATAAGACAATATTAATAACAATAACAAAACCAAAACAGTCTCCATCACATCTTATTACAGGGTAACTTTTTTTTTTTTAAGCAAATCAAACAAGGAAATTCAGAGATATGGGTATTTCCAAAAATTCCTTTCGTTCACTTTTCAAAGATTCTCCCAACTCCCTTTTGAGTCTTTTCTTTAAAACAGGTGCACCCAGCAACATCAAATTTCACTTCTCTGAGAGACAATGTTAAGAAGGAGTTTTCACAGGTTTGAGGGAGTGCATGTAGGAATTACAAAGATCGTTAAAGGTGCTGTTGTGAAAATACCTAAATATGTATATAAGTAAAATACATAATGATATGGTATAATTATTATTAGAATGAGTTTGTGATAGCAGAATTACTCATGAGTGGCAAAGTAGGGAGTAGCCAATAGAAAGCTACATTGGGGCCATAGGAGAGGAAACACTGTATATAGGATAAAAAGCCAACATGGAGAATAAGGAGGAGGTAGCCACTCATGGAAATGGGAGGCTGTCTAGTCCAGCTTACATTCCAACAGGGCTTGGATCTATGACTGGCTTCCAAGGTTTACAGGTACTTCTACTACTGAGCAATTCTTTAACATTTTTTCTTTAAATCTAAGGAAATACTCAAGGAAAAAACCACAATGAATCTATCATTTACAGCATTTACAAATTAAGTTTCTGGATTTCTTAATTCTCCCTGCGCTCTCCACTGTCAAACGTTAAGAACGTATGTAAAATGTTTGTAAATTGTAAGTTAAGGTTCTACTTTACAAAAATCAAACATATTTTAAATTATGCATATGTAGAGTATGATCATCCAAACTACCTTATCTTTGACCCCCTTGGAGCACCCTGAGAGCAGGCAACACACATCTGCAAAAACTTTATCACAAAGTTTCACTATGTTTAAGAATAAAGTATTAATTTTGAAGCCTTTAATTAAACGAATCGGTGGGAAGAAAGGCAAAGGTCATGTTTGAATTTTTCTTGGTTTTGAGTGCCATTGTGGGAGCATAGTAGTTCTGGTTTGGATTGATTTAAATTGTGCATTAGCATAATTTTGATTATTTGAGGATTTTTGCAAAATGGAACCTTACCTTGGAATTTCAGGCTAACATATCTTGAGAAAACTACATTATCAAATAAAACTAAAGTAACTACTATATTGTAAAGCAGGGATTGGCAATCTTTGGCTCACGGCCCATCAGGAAAACCTGCTGGTGGGCCAGGCAGGTTTGTTTACCTGCAGTGTCCGCAGGTTTGGCCGATCGCAATTCCCACTGGCCGCGGTTTGCCGTTCCAGGCAAATGGGGGCTTCGGGAAGCGACATGGGACGAGGGATATGCAGGGCCGCTTCCCACAGCCCCCATTGGTCTGGAACGGCAAACCGCAGCCAGTGGGAGCTACGATTAGCCAAACCTGAGGACGCTGCAGGAAAACAAACCATCCTGGCCCACCAGCAGATTTCCCTGATGGGCCGTGGGCCAAAGGTTGCCGATCCCTGTTGTAAAGAATACAAGAGAACTGTGTCACAAAATGACACTGCTATATTTTAAAATGCTGTCGCTGCCAATATTTTCTCATGCTAATCCAGAAAGAAAGATCTACCACCGCAACTGTGAACACTATGTTTCAGCACAGAAATCTTCTGGATTATAGGTCTACAACTTTTGGTAGCTAATACATTTATCAGATTAATAAAGCATATAATGAGAATGATGGTCATGTCTTGAAGTTATAAAAACTTATGCAGTCATGAGCAGGATTAACCTTGGTACATCCGAGGGCACCAGTTTATTCATCCAGGAACAAGCAACGTGATCAAATGAACTATGGTCCTGGCCTGAAGCCCACTGAATCCAACTGAAATACTGAATTTAACTGAAATTGATTAAATTAAGTCCTATTACATATTGGACCATCTGCACTGAGAAGTCCAGTGACTTGGTTTAAGTTAAAAATTATATTGACCTTGCTACATCGCAGAGCTGTGAAAAATCTGGCACCCTAAACACCGCAGTTAGGTTGACCTAACCACAGTATAGATGCAACTAGGTTGATGGATGAATTCTTCTGTCAACCTAGCTACCACTTCTCAGAGAGGTGGATTAACTACATCAACAGAAAGATCCTTTCCTTCACTGTAGGAAGCATTTACACTGCAGCACTAGAGTGGCGTCCCTGCATAACCAATAGCTGTTCCTCTGTAGCGTAGACACATCCTCAGCCTCTCTCTGTCTCAATTCTTCCAGACATAAACCGCTAATAATGCTTACTTCTGAGAAGCAGGTAGGCCTTATATTGAGGGCTGTTAGTAAAGAACTGTACAGACATCATACAGATATGCAAAGAATGAAGCATTTAGAAACTCACTGGGACACTTTTGCATGCACAGATTTTTTTCATCTAGGGATGACAAAAATTGGTATATGTATTATTTCATGGAATGCATCTTGACGTCTTGTATGTTATAAAAATATCAGTTAACACCAGCAGGACAACTTCATTTGGAACTCTGTAAGAATTATACTATTGCTGAGATCCTGAACAGAAGTGCTTTCTCAGTAGCACCTCCTGCATAGTCAATTTTAATAAGATCTCTCGAAAAGTCTGCTGCAGATATCTGCTGCTGTGAATATGCAATAAATTATGCCATGGTGTTCCAAAGAGTCTGATGGACAATATAAATATTTTAGGAATATTCTGAGATCAAAGGAAGGAGAAAGCTAGAGAGACAAAATGAAATGAGAGTGGAGACAGCTGGGGACCAAAGAAAGAAAGAAAAAGAAACATAGTCCAAAAACTTTATTTTAAAGTCAGATTTTTACCAAACATAATTTAGAAGAAGACATAGACAGTCAGTGTAAACAAACTGTCTCACAGCCCACCAGCAGATTACTCTGAAGAGCCGCAGGTTGGCCACCACTGATCTAACTTGACCTGTATAAAACGGGCCATAGAAATTCCCTGTTTTAATTCCTGTTTGAACCAGATCATGTATTTTAGAAAAATATACAATCTTGATTTAAAAATTGTTAAGT
Source organism: Gopherus evgoodei (assembly GCF_007399415.2). NCBI lineage: Eukaryota > Metazoa > Chordata > Testudines > Testudinidae > Gopherus > Gopherus evgoodei. Next base: position 197,268,364 of record NC_044323.1, read on the forward strand.
TGTTCCAAGGTTAATTACTATCACTGTTAAAAAACTGCAACTTTTTCCAGCCTGAATTTGTCTAGTTTCAACTTCCAGCCATTAGATCTTGTTATACCTTTGTCTGCTAGACTGAGGAACCAATTATCAACTTTTTGTCACCATGCAGGTACTTATAAACTGTGAACAAGTCACTACAACTATCTCTTTGTTAAATTGACTAGATGGTGCTCCTGGGTCTTATCACTACAAGGCATGTTTTCCAATCATTTAATCATTCTCAGGGCTCTTTGCTGAACCCTCTCCAATTTATCAACATCCTTCTTGAACTGAGGACCCCAGAACTAGACAAAGTATTACAGCAGTGGTTGCAACAATGCCAAATGCAGAGGTGATATAACTGTCCTACCCCTACTTGAGATTCCTCAGCTAATACATCTATGGACTGATTTAGGTCTTTTGGTCACAGCATCACACACATGTTCAGCATATTTTCCACCATTGGAATCTGTATTGGACTCACTACTTCCTGGGAGAGAGTCCCCCATCTTGTGAGCATGGTCTGCACTGTTTGTTCTTACATGTGTTTCTTTACATGTGGCTGTATCAAAAGGCACATTGGTTGCTTAAACAAAGTTCTCCAAGTGATCCAGACCAGTGGTTCTCAAACTAGGGCTGTCACTTGTTCCGGGAAAGCCCCTGGCAAGCCGAGGCGGTTTGTTTACCTATCGCGTCCACAGGCTTGGCCAATCACGGCTCCCACTGGCCGCGGTTCACTGCTCCAGGCCAATGGGGGCTGCAGGAAGGGTGGCTAGCACGTCCTTTGACCTGCTTCACTACCTGCAGCCCCCATTGGCCTAGAGCGGCGAACCATGGCCAGTGGGAGCCACGATCGGCTGAACCTGCAGATGCGGCAGGTAAAAAAAACAGGCCCGGCCCGCCAGGGGCTTTCCCAGAACAAGCGGTGGCCCTAGCTTGAGAACCACTGATCCAAACCACTTTGAATCAGCAACCTGTCCTCTTCATTATTTACCACGCCCATAGTTTTTGTGTCATCTGCAAACTTTATCAATGGTAGTTTTCTGTATTCTTCTAGGTCACTGATAAAAATGTTAAATAGGATAGAGACAAGAACCAATTCCTGCATGAACCCACTACAAACACATTTGTTTGATGATAAGTCCCTGCTTACAATTACATTTCATGACCTGACAGTTAGCCATCTTTTAATCCATTTAATGTGTGCCATGTTAATCTGTATGGTTGTAGTTTAAAATTAAAAAGTCATGTGGTACCAAGTAAGATCCCTTAGAGATGTCTAAGTATAATATAGTAACACTATTGCCTTTATCAACCAGTGTTGTAATCTTGTAAAAAACAGGCTTCAAGTTAGTTTGACAGGATCTATTTTCCAGAAACACATGTTGACTGGAGTTGTTATGGTGATGTTGTATTTAAAATATACCGTGAGAGCTAAAGAATGCACAGAATCATAGAATATCAGGGTTGGAAGGGACCTCAGGAGGTCATCTAGTTCTACCTCCTGCTCAAAGCAAGACCAACACTAACTAAATCATGCCAGACAGGGTTTTGTCAAGCCTGACCTTAAAAACCTCTAAGGAAGGAGATTCCACCACCTCCCTAGGTAACCCTTTCCAGTGGTTCACCACACTCCTAGTGAAAAACTTTTTTCCCTAATATCCAACCTAAACCTCCCCCACTGCAACTTGACACCATTACTCCCTGTTCTATCATCTGGTACCACTGAGAACAGTCTAGATCTATCCTCTTTGGAATCCCCCTTCAGGTAGTTGAAAGCAGCTATCAAATGCCCCCTCATTCTTCTTGTCTGCAGATTAAATAATCCCAGTCCCTCAGCCTCTCCTCATAAATCACATGCTCCAGCCTCCTAATCATTTTTGTTGCCCTCCACTGCACTCTTTCCAATTTTTCCACATCCTTCTTGCAGTGTGGGGCCCAAAACTGGACACGGTACTCCAGATGAGGCCTCACCAATGCCAAATAGAGGGGAATGATCCTGTCCCTTGATCTGCTGGCAGTACCCCTACTTCTACAGCCCAAAACGCCATTAGCCTTCTTGGCAACAAGGGCACACTGTTGACTCATATCCAGCTTCTTGTCCACTGTAATCTCTAGGTCCTTTTCTGGAAAACTGCTGCCTAGCCACTCAGTCCCTAGTCTGTAGCAGTGCATGGGAGTCTTCTGTACTAAGTGCAGGACTCTGCACTTGTCCTTGCTGAACCTCATTAGATTTCTTTTGGCCCAATCCTCTAATTTGTCTAGGTCCCTCTGTATCCTGTCCCTACCCTCCAACGTTTCTACCACTCCTCCCAGTTTAGTGTCATCTGCAAACTTGCTGAGAGTGCAATCCACGCTATCCTCCAGATCACTAATGAAGATATTGAACAAAACCGGCCCCAGGACCCACCCTTGGGGCACTCCACTTGACACTGGCTGCCAACTAGACTTGGAGCCACTGATCATTACTCGTTGAGCCCAATGATCTAGCCAGCTTTCTACCCACCTTATAGTCTATTCATCCAGCCCATACTTCTTTAACTTGCTGGCAAGAATACTGGGGAGACCATATCAAAAGCTTTGCTAAAGTCAAGGAATAACACGTCCACTGATTTCCCCTCACCTATAGAGCCAGTTATCTAATCATAGAAGGCAATTAGGTTAGTCAGGCATGACTTGCCCTGGGTGAATCCATGCTGATTTGTGCTCATCCAGCTTTTCTAAATAGTCCTGAACCACTTCTTTCTCCACAGAGGGCTAGTCACTTCCTCCCCATACTGTGCTGCCCAGTGCAGTAGTCTAGGAACTAACCTTGTTCATGAAGACAGAGGCGAAAAAAGCATGAGTACATTAGCTTTTTCCACATCCTCTGTTACTAGGTTGCTGCCCCCATTCAATAAGCGGCCCACACTTTCCTTGACTTTCTTCTTGTTGCTAACATACCTGTAGAAACCCTTCTTGTTACTCTTAACATCCCCTGCTAGCTACAACTCCAAGTGTGATTTGGCCTTCCTGATTTCACTCCTGCATGTCTGAGCAATACTTTTATACAGCTCTCTGGTCATATGTCCAATTTTCCACTTCTTGTAAGCTTCTTTTTTGGTGCGTGTTTGATTATTTGAAAAGTGTAAATTGGGAGTGCTCTGTTTTGCGTACTTAAAATATTTCAGAGCAGTTTCAATTAAATCATTGTGTGTCAAAATGATTTAAATAGGACATCTGGCATGTCAATCATAATGGTTTATGTGTGGGACTGTGTCAACAGACAGTTTGTGTATTTGTATTATAGAGCTTTTATGCATTTTACCTATTTCACCTAGGTTAACTATAGCCATTTCCTGAGATAAACACTATTTACAGTGCTGCCAGAAGACATTACTATGTAACAGGCCAGCTTTGGAAATGAGACACACACTTTTTCTCCTTAAAAAAGTTAATACAAAAAGGAGACACACCCATATGTGGCCAAACTTGAACAATTACAATTCAAATGATAATTCTGAAGCACTGAATAGAAACAAAAATAGAACCAGAAATTGACACACAACCATTCTTTAACATGTATTTATAGAATTTACGTTTTCCTATAATTAGGGCTGCAAGTCCGTCACAGAGATGAAAGAACTCACGGTTACTGTGTCTTCTCTGTTTGTCCATGTGGGAAGGCACTAGGTGGGTTGCCCCACCAGCCCAGTGGTGAGGGTGGCACTGAGAGGAGGGACAGGGACGTGTTGGAGAGCCAGACTGCTCTGCACCCACTCCACAGTGGCAGCTCCTGTGTCTCACAGGACTGGGCCCAGCTCCCCACTCCATGTTGCAACCTGGCACACAGAGTTGGTCAGCTGCCATTTCATCATGACAAGAGTGCAGCCTAGCCAAATCTGAATGAGTGGCATTGTAAGCTGGTAAGTGTGGAGTGGGTTTGCTCTCAACGCTCGGGCACAGCCTCACAGGACTCACTGCTGCCGGGAGACAGCCTGGTGTAGGCTCTCTCTTAACCCTTGGACCCAGCCCCACAGGATGAGAGTCACCGCTGCAGAGTGAGTGCAGGGCAGGCTCACTCTCCAGCTGCCTCCCCATGACAGGGGCCTCCCACCTTATTAGGCTGAAATCAGGGTTTCAGTGACTGTGCAGAGGGTGCTGTTGCAGGTCATCGGTGCCCCCCAGGCAGGGGAGGAAGAGGAAGCAGTGGTTGCAGAGGAGGAGGAGGATGCTGGTCTGCTATGATTTTGAAGAAGTAGGGTTCAATTTCATTTATCAATTGCCCTTCCTATAATTAGGAGTTTTAATTAATTAACTTGTCCATTTATTTCCATCAAATGGAACAAGAAAATATTTAACTTGATTTTTAAACTTACAACTACACTATTCCTGCACTTAGAGTATGCTCTAGGTATTAATTTAGAAATACAAAATCCCAGCTATAACAAGTTATTAGATTTGTTATAGTTTAGCATAAAGTATAAGAAGGCTTATCTACAAAGTTTACAACATAGCAAAAGCACATCCTGTTTCAGAGCATTCGCACAACTGTGCACAGAGATAAACTGAACAGAACAATATAGACAGTACCCACAATCACCACTCAATGCATGGCTCTGGAGATTCAAAAAAGGAATTTGTATGCTTTTTTTTTTTAAGGAGGGGGGGAGGGACACTTTCTGAAACAGCTGATTAAAGCCTAATACTGAAAACTGGGAAGTACATAGTTAGCCTTGGATCTAAAAGCATCTTAATACAAATGCACAGATACCAAAAAGTTGTGTACTTAATTATCATAGGTAACATGCCACTGATTTTTAATGCTGAATGTGCTATTGATTTGAAAAGGAAATTATGCTTAGAGAAGAAACTGACATGACATAGCCCCAATGTACATTTAAACTTTGCACTCACATTGAAGCCACAGCCACTTAATTTCTTTTTATTCTGTATAGATTCACACCAAATTTCCAATACATTGTTTAAAATTTTTTAATCCTAAACAATATATTAAAAGCCTTCACCTGAGTCACATTTCTTTACTGATGAGGCACAATCACAATCAGGTTTCAATGCCCTGAAAGATTCACAGTAGTTTAAATATTTGCATAATTCAGATTTCTTTTCAAATTGAGTACTCAAAATTTACCTTAAAATGAATACCTCTGTGATCTAAGAAGCCGTGTCAAAGTATTATGGAATACTTGAAGAAGGCTGGGGCAAATAGGAAGTACAGTTATTTTTATACATATCAATTGTTAAGAAATGGTTCTTTAAAAGCAAATATCGCTTATTTTACTTAACACTTCATAACTTCCATTGGTAAGTTGCACCTTCAGTAATATGTTAAGAGACAATTCTGTCTAATGACATTTTCCCACCATCCACCCTCAACACTTCAAACAGTACTGAAACAGGGTCTCCGCGGTCCTGCTTCTGTCTCAGTCGACAAACCACACAGAGACCCTGGTGCTGGTTCAACACCCTGTGCAGTTTATTTATAATTGAGTCCCACCACACCTAGCATCTTTACAAGCAGGGGGAGAGCAATCACTCTCTCCCCCTCACTGCCACTGATTGGGAACAGTGAACCGCAGCCACTGGGAGCTGCGGGACAGCCATGCCTGAGGATGGTCAATGTAAACAAAGGCTTGGTCTACACTACGCGTTTAAACCAATTTTAGCAGCGTTAAACCGATTTAACGGCGCACCCGTCCACACTACGAGGCCCTTTATATCGATATGAAGGACTCTTTAAATCGATTTCTGTACTCCTCCCCAATGAGAGGAGTAGTGCTAAAATTGGTATTACCATATCGGATTAGGGTTAGTGTAGCAGAAAATCGACAGTATTGGCCTCCGGGCGGTATCAGACAGTGCACCATTGTGACCGCTCTGGACAGCAATCTGAACTCGGATGCAGTGGCCAGTAAACAGGAAAAGCCCCGTGAACTTTTGAATTACATTTCCTGTTTGCCCAGCATGGAGCTACTGATCAGCATGGGTGGCAATGCAGTCCCAAATCCAAAAAGAGCTCCAGCATAGACCGTACAGGAGATACTGGATCTGATCGCTGTATGGGGAGACAAATCTGTTCTATCAGAGCTCCGTTACAGAAGATGAAATGCCAAAGCATTTGAAAAAAATCTCCACGCTACACAGTGCTGCGTGACAAGCGTAACGGAAAGCCAAAGAATCAAATGGATGCTCATGGAGGGAGGGAGGGGGTACTGAGGACTCCAGCTATCCCACAGTCCACAGCAGTCTCCGAAAAGTATTTGCATTCTTGGCTGAGCTCCCAGTGCCTGTAGGTTCAAACACATTGTCCGGCGTGGTTCAGGGTATAGCTCATCAATTTACTCCCTCCCCCCACCACGTGAAAGAAAAGGGAAAGAAATCGTTTCTTGACTTTTTTCAATGTCACCCTATGTCTACTGAATGCTGGTGGTAGACGCGATGCTGCAGCAGTGAAGAGCAGTATCCGCTCTTCTCCCCTCCCCGGTGGCAGATGGTACAATATGACTGCTATCCGTCGTCACCATGAGCCCGTGAGTGCTCCTGGCTGGCCTCAGGTGAGGCTGGCCGGGGGCGCCTGGGTAAAAATAGGAATGATTCCTGGTCAGTCCCAGTAGATGGTACAGAACGGCTAGTAACTGTCCTCACATAGCAACTGGAGGCTGAGCTCCATCAGCCCCCTCCCTTTCACGTGTAAAGAAAAGATTCTGTACTGCTTGGACTAGCATAGCAGCGGGATGCTGGGCTCCTCTCCCCCGCATCGCTTAACGTCCTGCCTGGACTGTCATAGCAGCGGGAGGCTGCCTCCCCCTCATTTAATCTCACTAACAAGTCACTGTTTCTTATTCCTGCATTCTTTATAACTTCATGACACAAATGGGGAGGACACTGTCACGGTAGCCCAGGAAGGTTGGGGGAGGAGGGAAGCAACGGGTGGGGTTGTTGCAGGGGCATCCCCCATGAATGGCATGCAGCTCATTATTTCTGCGGGATCTGACACGGAGCAGCTGTGCTCTCTGATACACTGGTTCTCTAGTACACTTGCCCCATATTCTAGGCAGGACTGACTATTTTTAGAAACCATAAAGGAGGGATTGACTCGGGAAGTCATTCTCATTTTTGCCTTTGCGCCCCCAGCCGACCTCAGCCAGGGGCACCCATGATAGCAGCAGACAGTACAGAACGACAGATAACCGTCATCTTATTGCCAATTTACAATGGCAGTAGACGGTACAGAACGACTGATAACCGTCTCTGCTATCATGCAAAAGCAAACAAATGCTGCTGTGTAGCGCTGCAGTAACGCCTCTGTCAGCAGCATTCAGTACACATACGGTGACAGTAAAAAAAAAGCTGAATGGGCTCCATGGTTGCCGTGCTATGGCGTCTGCCAGGGCAATCTAGGGAAAAAGGGCGCGAAATGATTGTCTGCCGTTGTTTTCCCGGAGGAAGGAATGAATGACGACCTTTACCCACAGCCACCCGCGACAATGATTTTTGCCCCATCAGGCACTGGGATCTCAACCCAGAATTCCAAGGAGCAGGGGAGACTACGGGAAGTATGGGATAGCTATGGAATAGCTACCCACAGTGCAACGCTCCGGAAATCGACGCTAGCCTCGGACCATGGACGCACACCGCCGAATTAATGTGCTTAGTGTGGCCATGTGCACTCGACTTTATACAATCTGTTTTACAAAACCGGTTTATATAAAATCGGACTAATCCCCTAGTGTAGACGTACCCAAACTGTCTCATAGCCCAACAGCGGATTACTCTGTCAGGCTGCATGTGGCCTGCATGCCATAGGTTGCCCATCACTGGGTTAATGGCTTATTTAGCCTTTCTGCCCTGCCCCACCCATAAATTAGGCACAGGTCTGCCTCATCAACTCCAATCTGCTATGCCTGATTGGAGCTGCTGTGACTCAGGGTTTCATACTTAGCATTCTGTAACAAGTACTTAAAATGTTTAATGTAGAGAGTAATGTCCATGTCCACACTAGACACTACAAAATAAAAAATTCTAGGTGGGGAAGATTACAAACTGCACATCAAGCTTCAGTTTTTTCACTATGTCACAAGCACTTTGGAGATGCTGCTATGTTTTCTTTTTACTAAATTTGGACTACATTCCTGGGTCAAAGGTGAAAAAATCTGCTTTCAATTAAGCCATTTTAATCTGAATACTTCATGTTGATGCTCTGACACCTTCTGAAAACAAAGAAACACAACAGACCTGTTTCGGACTGGTCTCAGCACAGTTTTAAATTGTGCCAGAGCCCATCCTCTCTCCTTGCTTTTCTTTGGAGCTCTGCTGCTCAGCATGGGCCTTGTAGCTCAGCATAGGAAGTGCACAAACACACTTTCACATGCAAGATGGAGAAAGGTAAAAGCATTTCAGAGGCCCTTATGGACTTGGTGATATAGATAATTCACATCTTACACTTTCACAGTTTAACAGTAATTCAGGCTCTTTCTTGTCTAACAATAAATAAATAAAGACCTACCTATGCCCTGAACTTTCATTATTATGCACCAACCATTTAAACCTTCAAAACTTTTATAAAATGTCTAACAAAGGAAAAAAGTTTTCTGTCTCACATGAGTCTAACAAAGTCCCTTTTCCCAATGGCAAACAAACCACATTCGGGTACAGCATACTCTTCTCTAGCTTCAAACACAAAATAGCTAGTCCCATCTGTTCTACAATTCTTTTTACCAGAGATGTATAAAGCATAGATGGAAAAACTACCCATCAATAATAATGCTTTATCAGCATATACAGCAAATCTGGTAACCATTATCAATCCTTAGAATAGCAGAAGTAAGGTTCATCTTTGCTAACAGAAAAGGAGGAGGAAAACCATATTAATAGAAAAAACCCTTGAAAGTTTCTGTATCACTAACAGTGCAATCAGTTGTACACAAAATGACGACAGAATGCAAAACCATTTAAGCTGATGCCAGAGTGCAGAGTTGGGACCTGACGACTGGTCCTATCCTCAGGCAGCATCACCTTGCTTGCTAGTCTTTTGCCTCCAATAAGGAGGCCAATTTGTAGCCAGACCCAATACTTCTACCAGGTAACTGGATTGGCCAGCAGGCAGCTGAAAATGCAGACCTGCAATGGGCTGAAACAGGCCCTTTCCCTACTTCACCCACCACTGCCTGCAGGGACTCCCGTATCTTTCCCCATCTGTTTGGTTACTGTTCAAAGTAATACCTAGGTATCTTTTTTCTTTGTATTTGAAGTTTTGAATTTTTTCACACAACTGCATTAGCTGAGTTGTTCAGGTATTCCTCTTTTTCTTTCGTATGGCTTGGGTAGGTAGCAATGACTACAAATTTATATCTAAGTTTGATAGCAAATTGTCCTTCAGCCCCCTGGCAAAAGAAAGACAGGGACACTCAGATATGATGTTGTTTGTTTGTGCCTGGTATGGCAGTTCTAAGATTCTGTTGCTCCCCTCTCCTTTTTTTACTGCTGTTAGGACAATGTTTCCTTTAGGTATTATCTTATTAAAGCTATTTTAATAAAAGTTACAGACACTTGGCTAGAATTACTTAACATGGTATGTCTTCATAGCTAAGGGCAGTATACTTTTAAAATATATTTTATTACAATGAAATAAAGGGTCTTCAGCAGTTTCTAAAACTATTTATTTGGGGAGCAAAAAGTCTACTACAAATTTATGTAATGAAAATGAAAGGGAGAATAAAAAAGATATTTGTAAAACCATAAAAGGACGTATGCTTCTCTAAATTAGGACAGTCTCTGCAAAAAGAAAACACATAGAAGTATCAACAAATGCTTTTAGTCCTGGAGAGCTGGAACACTTGTTGAAAAGGGCATAACCCAATCAGTCATCCACATGAAAGTACTGCCAAAGAATTTTAGACAACAGAGTTTGTCTTTGAAATCCCGAAGCATTTCAAAAAGTAATTTTAGAAACACAGTACAACTGTTTAAGGTGTACACTGAAAGGCTAGAAGCAATAAAATAAAGCACTTTCTCAAAGCAATTTCCTGGCCAGCATTAGTCTAATCATTCTTCTCCTAATATGACTCCAATAACATCACCTCCAGCAGCAATTTTCAAGCCTTTCCCTAAAAAGGGAAAGAAAACTGGCTGGAGAGTAACTGCAGTTGAATGCTCGTACACCATTAAAATGCTACTCCAATTTTCATGTTGGTACTGCAGTTAGTTTTTATTTTATACTGTACTGATTTTGATTAATATTTCTGTAACAAATGAACACAGTAACATTATTCATGGTTCCTGAGTTGAAATATGCACCAATCACAGAGAACACAAGTGCATATGATGTGTAGCCAACTCAACAAGACTACACCAAACTCGTAGCACGAATGATATCTAGAAGAACAACCTCCACTCCAATGGCCACATAAAAAATTGAATATGGTCAAATTCCTATACTGATTTCCGATTATTGCTAGCTATGGAATAAAAAGCCAGTGCCATAATCAAAAATAACCCACAGAACATACTCTACTCAGACTTGTCTACACTAGCAACCTATGTCAATATAACTATGTAGCTCAGGGGAGTAGAAAATCCACACCCCTGATCGACGAAGTTATACCAACCTAACTCCCGGTGTAGACAGTGCTATGTTGATGGGAAGGCTTATCTCATCTACATAGCTACCGCCTCTCAGGGAGGTGGAGTACCTACCTTGACAGGAGAAGTCCTCCTGTCGGCATAAGTAGTGTCTTCACTGAAGCTACAGCGGCACACCTGCATCAGTGCAGCTGTACCGCTATAGCATTTTAAGTGTTGATAAGCCCTCAGTTAATTTGGTCTGAATCTGAAGAGAGCGTAGAGGGCTAGGAAGAAACAAGAGAAAGTAATGGTACCATATCATTTTACACTAAAGATTATGTGAACATCAGATTTAGAAATATACCATAATTTTACTTTGTGATAGCCAACTAGATTTATTGTTGGTGTAAACTGGTAATGAGGAAAAACTGAAGGTGACTTATCGAAAAATTCTAGGACCAACCACATATCACTTTTTACCCCCCTTTTGTGTAGCCAAAATGAGGTTTCTAAAATTTGTATGTACTATTTATGTGGAGATATGCATTTTTATTGCTCAATTTGTGTAAGTTGTATTTTTCCATTTCTTAATACTTGAAAAAGTAATAATCCAGATTCACAAACTGATGTAGTTTGTAATGGACAGACTGATATATGCATTATTCCTACCAAATATAGCTCTAAAGGGGTAGTGCAGCAGAACCTCCACTTAGACAACAAGTTGTAAGAAGAGATGGTGATCTCAAAATCAAAACTGAAGCAAGCAGAGCTGTAACTAGGCATTTTAACACCCTGGGTGAGCAAGCATATTTGCACAGGGTTTATTTTTTAGGTGATATGAGTTAGGATATTATAGAGTAATGATAATGCATTTATTTTTGTGTATCAGTACAGTATGTAGACAATAAAAGCTACCATACGATTTTTTCAGGTGCCGCATTCATTTTCACACAGTCCCACATCCCTACAGTATCCTCCCCATGCCTAAATGTGGAGACAGAAGAAAGTATATGGCAGTAACTGTGAAATCAGATTATGCTGTGCTTCAGTGTGAGACAATGTTAATGGCATGGTTATAGTGGCTAGATGGACATATCACTGAGGTGATGGCCCCGGTCTCGTACAGAAGGGTTTCAGGAACAGACTGGCTAGGTTACAGCCCAGAGTACTACAAGCACAGGTCACAGCGGACATGCTTCTTCACCAGTGCATATCTTACCAGCAGCCCCAGTCCAGATCTGCACTCAGTGCAGATTTCCCTATTGGTCTCTTCACCTGTACAATAAATGCCCTGTATTTTTTATCTACCTAGGCACAGCTGAAAATTGTCCCTAGCCCAAAATTAGAGGCCTTTTAAAAGAAAAGCCAAGATGCATTCACCACTGTGGGCCAGTCTGCCCTGAAGGTGTCAATTCCCTGATGTGCCAATACACCTTGCTGACCGGCTAATGGTGGATTATAACAATGATTCAGAGGGAGGCTCCTTATTCTTTTCTCTGTAACAATGACTAAATTAGGCTGCAGCAGCAAGAAGTAAGGGTAGGTCACAGTAACAGGAAAACACAGAATGAGGCGGGAGCACAGTGTGTTTTTTACTCCTACTGAGTGTTGACTAAAAAAGGATGTTTTACTTTTGCAATGTTTACTTTCTTTGGCTATGTCTACACCTGCACTTTTGTTGGTAAAACTTCTGTCAGTCAGAGGTGTGGAAAAAAAAACCTTGCTACCCAGGGTTTTCAGAATCCCCAACAGGGGCAACTTAACTATTTTACTTTAGGCGGTGTTAACAGGAACTCAGCAATTCTGTCTGATAAGATCCATGCAACTAAGAGTGCTCTATTTAAAACTGCAGTTTATTAGATTTTTAAGCACAAACAAACAAATAGGTTTAAAACATCCCAGATAATTACCAAATATCTGGAATGGTATTGAGTAATTAACAGCAGGTTCACAGTGGCCAGCTGCTCACTTACAGGGGAGAAATGGTGTCAGGAAAAACATCTTTTAAAATGGCTTCAGAGGACTGTTTTAAAGTACATTTTATTAGATAATTTTTTATAACTAACTTTTATAAAACACATGGGTCATAATAAACTTTACTGCATTATTATTTTTTTAATTTTTAATAAACTTTTACTATTAAAAACGTCTGGACTCAAGGAGTTTTAACCACCAAGGTTTTTAGTTTCAACTGTTTGCTTGTTTGTCCCCTCCTCCCATTCTGATTAGCAGAAACTGCCAGCTAAATATAGCCTTGCTTTTAAAAGCCTGTCTCTAAATTAAACCTTAATTATGTGGTGTTTTATTTTATTAATTTACGGTGGCCAAATGCATATAAATATGGTTACAATTAACTCAATTACATTTTGAGCTACACACATCCCTTAAATCCAGGGCAACACTCTGACTGACTTAAGTTCCACCGACAAAAACACCAGTATGGCCAGTGCTATGTTAGCAGGCAACACTCTCCCACCCTCTTGTTGGGGATGGCTTAATTATGCTGACAAGGAGACCTCCCACCAGAACAAAGCAACTACACGGGAGACCTTACAGTGGTATAGCTGCAGCGGTACAGCTGTGCCACTGTAAGGTCTGAAGTGTAGACACAGCCTTTGTTTCTACTGTTGCTTCCTCTAGCTGTAAATCACAAGCAGCCCAGGACATGTCTGAACACCTCCTCCTAAACATGGAAGTACCTCTACTCTCCACCCCCTATTTTAGCAAACAGGACAGATGGCTCATCCTATTGGGGTAACTATTACCCTAGTGTTACCCTCCTGCCCCTCCCTTTTCCAGGGTTTTGCCCCGTCACCAACTGGCAGCTCCTCCCTGGCCAACTTTGCTCCTCGCCCCCTCTCTTGCCTCTGCCTCCAGCTGTCAACACACACACCCCCAACACAGTCAATTTCCACTCCCTGCTCAGACCTGCCCATCACCTCCCTCCCCCTGATTTGCCTCCTTTAACCTTTTTAATCCCCAGCAAGGGCAGCAGCTTCAGCAGATGTTACTGAGAAATGAGCAGTAGGAGCCAAGCCAGCACTCAGTGCCCTGCCTGCCTGCTGCCCTGCCAGGGTCCTAGTGCCGGGAATCCTGCTCTAGCCAGGGTCACTGGGTCCGTAATCCTGTGGGGATGGGGGGGCCTAAGAGCCCTAGCCTCCAACTGGACACTTCTGGGCCCAATTCTGGGGGCAGGTGGGGAGGCTGACATTACTGGGCCTGATCCTGTGTACTGCCCCATTTTTGCGCCCTGTGCGGCAGCTGCGCCCCTCCAGTTACAGTCCTGGAAGCAACAGTGTGAGAACGGTCCACAATGCCATGCTACTGTGAAGAGAACACAAAACTGTCATTGTTCCTCACCACTTTCAGATTGAACTTGATGCCAGAAAGGTGAGAAAGATACTGTATGTTTTTTACATTGCTTCTCTCTCTCAGTTAAAAGCTGAATTGTGTTTAAAAAATAATTATGCACTGCCTGGCCAGGGTGTACAACCTGAAAATGAAAACTTGTTTTCCGTTTCAGTTTTGTTGTAACTGCCACCAAACAGCACTTATGCTGTACTTTGAGGGAGCACAGACATTATTAGTCATGTCTATACCTCAAAGTAAAGAGGTCTTACTGGCTAAGAGGAAAGAAAGGAGGAATTTAACGATGGTACAGCTTAGGTGAGCTGTCAAGTACCATTTATGAGAAAATCAAGTCAGAAAACCAGCTTTCATTTTAACGACTGCCGCTTGGACATCCTACTCAGGAAAGCTAACACAACACTTTAAGTGCAAGTTAACAACCTGACTATCATGCAGTAAGTGCTTCTGTTTCACTTTCCCAGACTTGGTTTTTATCATCTGACAATGACTTCCCTAATCTATTGTATATAGAGATGAGCTGGCCCTGATACTAAAAATGGTTCCACTGGGTGTAGAGGTTCATCCCCATGCCACCAGTTGCAAGATCGGAATCTTAATTAGTTTATCCCCACACATATTTAATGAAACCAGATTCCATACATTGCAGTGGCTTGTTTTTTTATTTATTTGGGTGATGCATTCAGCAAAAGCAGCTCTAGGTATTTTGCCGCCCCAAGCACTGCAGGCAGGCTGCCTTCGGCGGTTTGTCTGCAGGAGGTCCCCAGTCCCACGGATTCGGCGGCAGCCTGCCGGAGGTCTGCCGAAGTCGCAGGACCAACGGACCCTCCGCAGGCATGCCGCCGAAGGAGGCCTGCTTGCCACCTTCGCGGCAAGTGGCAGAGTGCCCCCTGTGGCGTGCCGCCCCAGGCACACGCTTGGCATGCTGGTGCCTGGAGCCGCCCCTGGCATTCAGTCTTGATAATTATGGTTAATGGTCCAGACAAATCAATGAGATTGTTCACAGAAGTAAAGTTACTCACATTCTAAATATTTACAAGATCAACTCTTAATGGAATGAACTGTGAACCTAGAGCTGCATCCACATAGCTGAACTTCAGTGAGCATGCAGGGGCCCAATGAAGTTAACAGAGCTCCACATGCAGTCAAGGATCAGTAGCAACAGGGACTGAATTCACAGGTTCTGCATAGAGAAACACATTATTTTCAAAATGTCAGAAAAAATATGGTCTTTGTAGCAGTATCCCAACAAAATCAATACAGAGGAGAAATTATGTTTTTCTTCATGCACTACTCAAAAGCTTTGATACCTGTTATCTACTAAAATAACCAAAGTAAAGAATACAGAATGAAGTTACAACAAGAAATGATCCATTCCATTTAGGTAGTAGCTATACAGACCATGCAAACACTCATACTTATGTTGCACATGTGTGTCACTGTCCAAGAGTCTGAAACAAGTTTGCAAACTGATACGTGAGGGCAACTAGAGTCAGAATGAGTTAAACAGGAAAAGAAAAAAATATATATGTACAAGTTAGTTTCCCCAGTGCGTAGATTACATTCAGATTCTATAATCAGAGGATTTGTACTTTATTTTAATTAGAGCTTATTTTCTCCTATCATACTTTCTTGAAGCATGAATTGAACCCCAATCTACTACTGCTGCAGAGATCTTGTACACACATACCTATCTACCTACCAGACTGCCTCAGTTCCTGCTGATTAACTTCAATATTTAATTGACCCCTTCAATAAGTAAATGAAAATTATGTGGATTTCCTTATGCCTTTATGAGCACAACAAGCACGTTGCCTTGATAAAAAAAGAAAAGTAGAAGATCTTACATACCCATCTGTATAAAACACACAAACACACACACACACACACACACAAAGAATTTTAGAAGCAGAGGAAGTAGAAGCTGAAAGGTAACATTCCTCAGATTTGTAGAGAGCAATAAAAAGGAGATCCAATCTGGGGATTTTTCCACAAAATGACCAAAAGGATGGCAAGAAAACCCGTTGCCTACCATTATCTAAAAATATTTGTCATCTTAAAGTAAGGCAAAGGTTAAGAAAAGTTATAAAGTTGGATAGAGAACCACACCTACTTAAGGATTCAGATAGTTTAACAACTTTGTATTTTTGTGAAACTAGCTGGTACCTCCTACTGTCTCTAGGTTAACTGAAAACACTAAAAGAGTAGAAACACTAAGGGCTTGTCTACACTTACCAGAGGATCGATGCACGGCGATAGATGTATTGGTGGTCAATTTAGCGGGTCTAGTGAAGACCCGCTAAATCGACCACAGATCGCTCTTCCGTCGACTCCTATATGCCACCTGAACGAGAAGAGCAAGGGGAGTCGACGGGAAAGCGTCTCCTGCAACATAACACAGTGTGTACCCCGTGGTAAGTAGATCTAAGTAAGTTGACTTCAGCTATGTTATTTACGTAGCTGAAGTTGTGTAACTTTACAACACTTGCTTCTCAAACTGCTATATAATGTCAAAAAAGGAGTTGATTTGTAGCTACAGTCTTTGAGATCATGATAGTTTATGGAGTTCCATAACATAACAAGCAATTTTTTTTTAAATGTAGCTAATTTAGAAAGGGGCGGTATGGGGACAAAATGTGGGAAGATACTTTATTCTCATTCATTACATAAAACTTCATATAAATTACCCACAACATTAGAAACGTACATCATTTTATATCAACCTGACTTGCAGTTTTTTAGAGAATTTTATTCCTAAAATGATTACTGTTAAAGTAATCTTAACATTATGGGATCTTATTTTGAAATTTTCAGTGCATCGCCTTAATTAAAAAATTATTATTAACTATTCAAAGCAAAAATACATGACTATGAACTTCTTGCTGACCTGTAAAACCCTTGCTTCACATTTACTATTCAAAACATCAACATACTGAGTAAAAATCAGTTTACTTTCTTTATCTACATTGTGTAATACCTATACAAATTGCAAACAAACTACATTAAAAAAACATTCAGGTTGCAAAGTCAAGAACTCAAAAGTTGGGAAATACCAGAATTAAGGTTGTCTGAAAAAGCCTTCCTCCAGGACCCCTGCCTGAGAGACTCAAGTGACTTCAACTTGGACTACTCACATGCTTAAAGTTATGCATGTACTACGGTCTCAATACAGCAAGGTATACAAGAGAACCAAAACTGATGTACTCAGGGCCTTGATCCTGCAATGAGTTCCATACAGGACAACTACTGTGCCTGTGTAGTTTATTGTAGGATTAAGTACTTTGGCAACTCTAGGATGCAGAACAAGGCTACAAAACACATTTCTGGCACTTACATTTTCCATGCCTGGTCTCTGCCTGATAGAGAAAGAAGCAAAGTTTGAGCAAAGTTCTTTCAGCTCTTTGAATTTTGGAGAAGTGTGTGTGGGACAGGGGAAGGGAAGAGAATTTTTCTTTTTTTAAGACTATATTGAAAGGTTAAGTATGAGAGATGAAACTGTAGTTACTCCTGAGGACATTCTGCACCAAAAAATTAAAAATTCTGCTCACAATTGCGCAAATTTTATTTGTCAAATGTGGAGGCTCAAGCATGGCACTGGGGAGCACAGGCCTCTGGCTGCACGGAGGAGGGAGATCACTGTGAAGCTCCTTCTCACCCCCAAGGCACAGACTCAGTAATGAGGCTACATCCAACCCTGACACAGCACAATGACAGGGCATGCCCTAGAAACACCCCAGAGCCCTGCCCCTCAGTGCCAGGTGCACCAACTCAGCAAGGCAGGATCCAAGTCTGGAGGGTTCCAGGTGTGGGTTGAGAGGATTCTGTGCGGGGCAATCTGGATGTAGGTGGCTCAGTGGGGGATCCAGGTACAGGGGGAGATCTAGATGCACAGGGGCTTGTTGGGGAGTTCTGGGCGCAACAGTAAAGGGACTCTGCAGGGAGTCCAGGTGAAGGTGGTTGGGGCTCAGCAAGCGGGGAGTCTAGGTGTGGGGGGATAGAGCTCGACAGGGAGGTCTTTGTGTTGGACTCAGCAGGGGGTCTAGATGCTGGAGGAGTGGGGCTCAGTGGGGTGGGGATCCAGGTGCAGCTGGTTGGGGCTTGGTAGGGTGGGGTGCGGGAGGCTCATTGAGGTGGTCCAGTTGCAGGAGGAGTGGGGCTCATCAGATGGGGTTCTAGGTGTGAGGCTTGGCGGGAGGGTCTGGTTATGAGGGGGGTCTGGATGCATGGGGGTTGGGCAGATGGGGGAGTAGCTCCTTGTACAGTAATCCCTCCCCCTACAGCTGAGGAGCGATAGTTGCAGGAACCATGAAGGCAGGGGGGGGGAGAAGAGAGTTTGCAGAGCTTCCTACAAGCCAGAGGAGAAATCTGGGGGTCGGTCTAACATGGCCCTGGTTGCTGTGCAGAAGAGGAAGTCCCGTCCTCCCGAGCCCAGACGGGACTGGCATCTGAACCTGGCGCACGATAGGAACCACCAGCCGGGTCTTCCCCAGTCCCGTCCCCTGCCCCACAGTGATTTACCTCCCTGCCGACTGCCCTGGGCACCTGAAACATATTGCTGGGGAGGGTCACATGATTGCTCGTGACTTCCCTTTCCTTTCCCATCAGAAAATCATTTTTCTGTGAGGAAGCAAAGAAATCTGTACAGGACATAAATTCTGCACATGCACAGAGATACAGAATGCCCCCAGGAGTTGTTAGTGAGGATTAGTGGTTTTACTTAGATAGAAAACACAGCAGAAAAGTATGATAGGACATGGTCAACTTGAAATCTATTCAGTTTTATAAAAGGAGTTAAAAGTAATGTCAGACACTTGCACCCCAAGTTTCTCCCTATCAATTCACATTATCCCATCCCTTTACACATTTATCTCCCTTATACGGCTTTGTTTGAGATCCACAGAAACAAAAGTGGAAATGAAGGCATCGCTAGGGTCTATCTATGTAGAACAGGTTGAAGGATCAGTATCTGACTATCCGGGGAAACAGTGAAAATGACTATACCCAACATATTGTCAAATACAATAACTCCTCACTTAACATCGTCCCAGTTAACCTTGTTTCATGCTGGAAACAACGTTGAACATGCTCATTTAAAACCTTGTGCAAAGCTCCTTTATAATGTAGTTTGGCAGCCACCTGCAGAAAAAGCAGCCCGTTGGAGCTAGCTGGTGGAGACTTGGAACCAGGATGGACCAGCAGCCCCCCATCAGCTCCCCTAAGTACCCTGTGCAGCAGCAGCCCAGCAGGCTATCTGCTCACTGCCATGTGCTAATCCTGCCCTCTGCCTTGGAGCTGCTCCCGGGAGCCTCTTGTTTGCTGTACCAGGAGGGAGAAGGGAGGTGGAAGAGGGGTGCTAATGTTAGGGTGTTCCCCTCCCCCAGCTCCTGTACTCCATCTCCACAAAGCAGGGCGCCACACGATAGCGCTCAGGATGGAGAGAGCTGGCTAGCAGCAGCTGCTGTCACAACTTGCTGATCTACTTAAAAAGGCAGTGTACTTAGAGTGGGGTCAGCGTACTTAAAGGGGCAATGCACATCTCTCGCTCACACATACAGTGTATGTCTCTGTCTCTCCCTCTCCCTTCCTCACACACACACACACGGTGAAAATGACTATACCCAACATACTGTCAAATACAGTAACTTCTCACTTAACATCGTGTGTGTTGTTTCCAGCATGAAACAAGGTTAACTGGGACGCTGTTAAGTGAGGAGTTACTGTATTTGACAGTATGTTGGGTATAGTCATTTTCACTGTGTGTGTGAGAGAGAGATGGGGAGAGGAAGAGGGAGAGGGAGAGACAGAGACACACACTGTATGTTTCCAGCATGAAACAAGGTTAACTGGGACGATGTTAAGTGTGTCTTAACATCGTCCCAGTTAATCTTGTTTCATGCTGGAAACATACAGTGTGTGTCTGTGTCTTTCTCCCTGCATTTCTGCTGCCTTATAGAGTGTGAGGCTACATTAACAACGTGCTAACCCTTGAGGGCTCAGCCAAGTGCTAGTTCATCATTTAACACAGTGGTTCTCAAAGGCCATCACATCCCTCAGCCCACGCCGCTTCCTGCAGCCCCCATTGGCCTGGAGCGGTGAACCGCAGCCAGTGGAAGCTGCGATCGACTGAACTTGTGGATGCAGCAGGTAAACAAACCGGCCCGGCCCGCCAGGTGCTCTCTCTGAACAAGTGATGGACCGGCTTTGAGAACCACTGATTTAACAGTAAGGCATTCCCTGGGAAATATCCCACTCTCTTCCACCCTCTGACTCCACAACCTAAACCAAGCTTCACAATCAACATTACTGGGTAGGTATTAAATTGTTTAAAATTTATACTGTGTGTACATAGCATGTACATCAGAGGGTGGCCCTTGAGCTCCTGACCAGGGAAGCTAACCCCCCGGCCCATCCCCTACTGCCCCCCCTCCCCTGCAGCTACACCGCCGCAAGCAGCGCTCTGGATAGCGGGGCTGCATGCTCCTGGAGGGCAGCATGGCAGCGTGTCTGGCTCTGGCTGAGCAGTGGCATGGTAAGGGGGCTGAGCCAGGGGGTTGGATAAGGGGCAGGGAGCCCCGGGGGGCAGTCAGGGGACAGAGAGCGAGGGGGCTGGATGGGGCAGAGGTTCTGGGGGTGGTCAGGGAACTGGGGGTGGGAGGGGGATTGGATAAGCGTGGGAGTCCCGGAGAACCTGTCAGGGGTATGGATGGAGGTTGGCGCAGTCAGGGGAGAAGGGGGGGGAGTGGAGTCCTGGGACAGTGGTTAGGGTCGGGGAGTCCCAGGAGGGGGCGGTCAGGGGACAAGGAGCGAGGGGGAGTGGGTTGGATGGGTCAAGGGTTCTGAGGGGGGCAGTCAGGGGATGGGAAGTGGAAGGGGGCCAGGCTGTTTGGAGAGGCACAGCCTTCCCCACCCGCTCCTCCATACAGTTTTGCTACCCCGATGTAGCCCTTAGGCCAAAATGTTTGCCCAATATATATATATATAGAGAGAGAGTATATAGTCTTTTGTCCGGCGAAAAAAAATTCCCTGGAACCTAACTCCCCTTATTTACATTAATTCTTGTGGGGAAACTGGATTTGTTAAACATTATTTCGCTTAAAGGAGAATTTTTCATGAGCATAACTACAACGTTAAACAAGGAGTTACTGTATAGAGTAAACAAAACTGAAAAGAGAATATTCTTCTCCCTAATTTCTTAAAATTAAAGAATTATTTCATGTTGCTCGTAACAGTAGATACAATTATCACAAAGAAATATTTTCTCTAATTACCAGTCTTTTTAAGCCTAAAACATGCACTTGGACAGATGTACTACATACATATACACAACTAGTTAACGGCCCTAGCAATTCTACCTGCATTGAACTCAATGGAAGCAGGATTTTGGCCCCAAGGCCTTGATCCTGTAAACATTTCTGCATGTACTTAACAGTCCCACGGGACTGCTAACAGGGTATAAAGTTGGGCATATGCATAAATCTTTGCAGGACTGGAACCTTAGATATGAATAACTATATATAAAATGTGTAGTCCTAGTGCTGTTTACATGATTACATAGTTCTGTAGTCCTTATTTGGAGGATTGGATATTAAGCATTAACTGGTTGAAGAAATTTGCAGTATAAGATATGCACAAATCTAAAAAGATGATAAGCTTCAGAGTAATGAGCTTACAACTTTGCAAGTCAAATAGTTGCAGAGCAAGGAGTCTACAAGCTCTGCTGCAGAAGCCAATGGAACTTGACAGCTTGAAGCAAAAACTGTCTCAGATTTTTTTCCATTTCCCATCATTCTTAAAAAAGAGCAGCACCACCTTCGAAAAGTAAAGACTTGGTGGGACAAATCTCATGATTGAAATATTGGTATAAAGGAGTATACCTTGTTCAGGAAGGACAGATGGGGAGGAAAGGGAGGAGCTGTAGCATTTTACAGCTTTGAGGTTCACAGGGAGGTAAGAGACAGACCAGCTGAAAGTCTCTGGGTAAAGATAAAAGGGGGGGAAAACAGGAATGACATCATGGCAGGAGTCTACTATAGACCACCAAATCAGGAAGAGGGGTTGGATGTGGCATTTCTAGAACAAACAACAGTAACAGTCATAACACAAGACCGGATAGTAAAAGGGGACTTAAAACTACAGAGGACAACTACTGGAAAAGTAATATAGCAAAACATAAAATTTCCAGTAAGTTTTTAGACTATATTGAGGACAACTCTTTGTTTCAGAAAGTGGAGAAAGTAACAAGGGAGACAGCCATTTGTGATGTGATTGTGACCAACAGGGTGTAACTGGTTGCTAATATGAAGGCAATTTGAATGAAAGTGATCCTGACATGATAAATTTCATTATTCTAAAGAAAGGAAGGAGAGCAGCAGAATAATGACAATGGACTTCAAGAAAAGCAGACTAATAAATTCAGAGAACCGATAGGCGAGGTCCCATTGGAAGTAAATCTAAGGGAAACAGAAGTACAGAAGAGCTGGCAGTTTATTAAGGAGACAATATTAAAAGCACAAGTGCAAACTACCCTTATGCAAATATAAGGGGATTACTAAAACTCAGTGGGGGTGTTTTGGTGGGCTATCTCCCAGTACCAAAAGGAAGGGGAAGGGTCAATGGAAATCAGGACCCTGAGACTGACAGTCCCGAGGAACCATGGGGAAGAGGCCAATGCTCCAGGTCAGCCTGACTGACAGGGTGGGCAGGCTAATTAGGGAGTCAGGAGTCCTCCGTGTGAGCTGGAATTGCCTAGGTTAGAGACAGTGGGGCCAAGCTAAGGAGAAAGCAAGGTCCCAAGCTGAGTGGGGGAGCAGAGCTGTGCTGGGGCCAGAAAAGCACCCCAGGAAGCAGGTCAGCGCTGGGAGCATAGTCACAAAAGCAGCGCACAGAGCAGATCTGTGCTGGGAGGAGAGCTGCAGCAACCAGAGCCAGGGCTTGTCTACATCAGAAAGTTGCAGCGCTGGTGAGGGAGTTACAGCGCTGCAACTTAGGAGGTGTACACATCTGCAGGGCACCACCAGCGCTGCAACTCCCTGTTTGCAGCACTGGCCGTACTCCCGTTTTGTCTCGGGTGTAGAGGATCCAGCGCTGGTGATCCAGCGCTGGTAATCAAGTATAGACACTTACCAGCGCTTTTCTTGACCTCCGTGGAATAAGCAGGTATCCCAGCATACCTGAGGAAGCCTCTGGTAATCAAGCTGGTCTCCTTTCCCGGTTTGCTCTCGCGTTCCCCGAACCCCGAGCAAGCAGGTCTCCTTCCCTGCGGTTTGCAGGGTGGTTCGGGGAACGCGAGAGCAAACCGCGGCGAAGCTGGTCTCCTTTCCCGGTTTGCTCTCTCGTTCCCCGAACCCCCGAGCAAGCAGGTCTCCTTCCCTGCGGTTTGCAGGGTGGTTCGGGGAACGCGAGAGCAAACCGCGGCGAAGCTGGTCTCCTTTCTCGGTTTGCTCTCGCGTTCCCCGAACCCCCCTTGAAGCCGCCCAACAGCGCTGCAGTGTGGCCACATCTAACACCACTTGCAGCGCTGGTTGCTGTAAGTGTGGCCACTCTGCAGCGCTGGCCCTATACAGCTGTACTAATACAGCTGTAACAACCAGCGCTGCAAAATTTTAGATGTAGACATGGCCCCAGAGGGGCCAGAGAACCAGCCCAGGGAGCTGGAGGCATAGCAGCAGTCATGCTGAGATAAAGTGGTGGAGCTGGAGCTGAGGCAAAGTGGAGCTGGAGCAGTCCAGAGCCGAGTGCGGTGAGCAGCTGTGGAAAGCAAGACCCTGGGTCATGGGCCCAGTGCAGGGAGATGCCCCCAGCCAAGATGCATTGCAGGCCAGACTTGGAGGGGGATCGTAACCCGGACGGAGCGGAGCCAACGCTGGGAAGAAGAGTCCTGACACTTAGAACCTGAGTGTGTGTGGCCATGGCCAGAGCAAGTATCCAACCTGCAGCATCCCTGCAGCACAGCCAGGGCCTGAGAAAGAGGCCTGGGACTCGTGAGGAACAGACTGAGGTTACCTTACATTCCAGAGGCTGCTGTTTGTGATGTCCCCGTGCCACTGAGTGGGGTTATGTGTTTTCCTTTAATCCTTCCCATTTTTGCCTTATGTTTTTTAAAATTGATTGCTGTTTAATAAATTGTATTGTTTGAACTGTATGTAATGATCAGTGGGTCAGGGAAGCATCCAGTGCAGAGAAAGCACCCCAGAGTGGGGACCACCCTACCCTCCGCCGTAAGTGACCACAACATGGTTGGGGGTCAAGCCCCCAGGAATCCTGGGCCCAGCCTTGTTGGTGTTACAAGGACTCTGCCACACTGGAGAGTGGAAGGGGAGCCTCCAAGGTCAAGCAGGCCCCTGGGCAAAGGAAGTGGGAGCGAGGACTCAGATCCTTTCACTAGCCCACTTCACTGGGGTAGTGTATAAGCCAAGAAAGTTCCCCACAACAGCAGGACCATTCCCCTGCTTACACAAAGGAAAGATAAGAAGCATAATAAGAGGCAAATAAGGCTCCATCAGGAGCTCTTTAATGACCTGAAAATCAAAAAGGGATCTGCAAAAGTGGAAACATGGATGAATTGCTAAGAAGGAATATAAAAGAATAGTGCAAGCATGTAGGGACAAAATTAGAAAGGAAAAGGCACAAAATTAATTAAACATACCAAAGGACATAAAAGGCAAGAAGAAGAGATTCTTTAAATACACTAGGAAGTCCCCAACTCAATCAGTAACTGATTAAAAGACAGGAAACAAAGGATAGGTATAAATGGTCAGTTTTCAGAATGGAGTCAGGTACATAGCAGTGTCCCCTAGGAATCTGTACTGGGATCAGAGCTGTTCAACATAATCATAAATGATCTGGAAAAAGGGGTAAATAGTGAGGCGGCCAAGTCTGAGAATGATACAAAATTACTCAAGATAGTTAAGTCCAAAACAGAATGGCAAGAGTTACAAAGGGATCTCACAAAACTAGGAGAATGGGCAACGAAATGGAGGATGAAATTCTATGTTGATAAATTCAAAGTAACACATATTGGAAAACATAATACCAATTATACATATAAAATGGGGTCTAAATTAGCTATTTGCCACTCGAGAAAGAGATCTTGGAGTCATTGCGGATAGTTCTCTGAAAACATCCACTCAATATGCAGCCGCAGTCAAAAAAGCAAACAGAATGTTGGTAATCATTAAAAAAGGGATAGATAAGAAGACAGAAATTATCATATTGCCTCTATATAAATGCCTGGTATGCCCAAATCTTCAATACTGTGTGCAGATGTGATTGCCCCATCTCAAGAAAGATAGATTGGAATTGGAAAAGATTCAGAAAAGTGAAACAAAAATGATTGGGGTACAGAACGGCTGCCATATGAGGAGAGATTAATAAGACTGGGCTTTTCAGCTTGGAAAAGAGACAACTAAGAGGGAATATGATAGAGGGCTATAAAATCATGACTGGTACGGAGAAAGTAAATAAGGAAGTGTTGTTATTTACTCCTTCTCATAACACAAGAACTGGGGGCCACCAAATGAAATTAATAGACAGCAGGTTTAAAACAAAAGCAAGTATTGACAACACACTGTCAACCTGTGAAACTCCTTGCCAGAAGATGTTGTGAAGGCCAACGCTATAACAGAGTTCAAAAAATAACTAGATAAATTCATGAAGGATAGGTTCACCAATGGCTATTAGCCAAGATGGACAGGGATGGTGTCCCTAGCCTCTGTTTGCCAGAAGCTGAGAATGAGCAGCAGGGGATGGATCACTTGATGATTACCTGTTCTGTTCATTCCCTCTGGGGCACCTGGCATTGGCCACTGTTGGGAGACAGGATGCTGGGCTAGATGGTCCGTCCCAGTATGGCCGTTTTTAAGTTATGTTTAAAAATATACAAATATAAAATAAAGAAGACTCCTGCCGTCATCCCTCAGCCAACAACGTCCCAGAAATAAGAAAACAATCAAGTATTTTAAGGCCTTTATTAGATTAGCACAATTACAACTACTCACAATCACAAGATTTAAGCTCTCCCACAAAATCCAGCAAGGGGGGAGGCCTTCCAGGGTGCATCTGAAGAAGTGGCGTTTCACCCACGAAACCTTATGCCCAAATAAATCTGTTAGTCTTTAAGGTGCCACCAGACTCCTTGTTGCTAAAGGTCAACAGATTCAGGCTATTTTGGAACAGAAGGGAAACTGAGTACTCAGTTCCAAAGCCAGCATGCCCTGCCAGGAGCTTTTACACCTAAGGGACACCAGCTCAGCTACTCCCACTGACCACAGCTAAGGCAGTGTGGCATGGGGAGAGAGATATTCTCGGATAGGCAAATCTCATATTATTTTTGGAGTACAATTTAAAAAAAAACTCTCATTCCCCAGTGTCCGTCTTGACAACTATTCATACTCTTGCTGTACCTCAAATCCACTTGACCTAATGTTACACTTTCCTTGTTCATCATATCCATTCATGCCACCTCTCCTAATTTGACAGACTACTTTTAAACGACTGTAAAGTATGTAAAAGGCAGATTTCTAATAATGAAAGAGATTGTAAAGTCTTGCTAGGACAGATAAAAAACCACACTCGGCCAAGGAAAGAATTAGCTAATGTGTGTCTTGGAGATACAGCCCTACTCCAGATCAATTGCCAACAATATCAAGCCTGGAGGGAAGGCTCTCCAGTTAGTGGGAATAAAACAAGAAAGCAGGCTTCAGAGCTGGACTGTCCTGCCACAAGGATCTTCAGAGTAACCAGAAAGAGGGTGCGTTTTGATCCTACTCAAGGACTGTGCTTTAGAGCATGGAAAGTAACCTACTCAACACACTCCTACAAACTTCTATTATTCACATACAACATTAAACATGAAAATCACTTGAAGTAATTAAAAATAAATCAATTAGAGAAAAATTAAAAAGTACAAGTTGCAAAAAGTACAAGTCTGTTTGGAGTATCACTAGCAGCAGCTTTGTGGGCCGAAACAGCAAACAATGTATAATTTTAAAGAATCAGATCATCAGCTAGTGGTAACAAAGGTAAGCACTTTGGATGCATTCTGAGTCATAAAATCAATCAGTTAATCTAGATACCGTATGCTGTCACTGCCACTCTGCCCTCCTCCCTCAAAAAAAAAATCACCCTAAAATGTGAGCATCTAATCCCTATACAAGCCTTCTGACTGATGAGCTTCTTGCAGCATCATGTGACTTAAACAATGGAAATAAAGCTTTTTACTATGTATTGTGTTAGCGGGCAGGAAAAAGTATTACATATATACATGGTTTTCATACCAATATTAGTATTAGTTTCCAGTGACACTGTCATTTTCCAATGTTTATATTTTTGTAACAACATGTAGAAAACATACTGAAATATCTATTACTCACACCTGCAATGTCAAAGGCAAAGTGGATCTCATCCAAAATTACTTTATTGCAGGTCACAATAAATAACCATCACTGTGACAAGAACATAAACACAGTAATAAACCTGAAGTTTTCTAAAAATGTCTGACCATTACATTTAACATATTACAGAAATGAAGGAAGTTAAATCAAAATACATAAACTGTATAAAGTTATTATGGAAGCAATATTCAGAGGGGAGTGTGTTACAGCCAACAAATGGGTTCACTGTGCATCCCAAACTGGGTGATACTTGGACATTTCAGGATTGTTTTTATATTCCTTCAGAGAAAGTTAAATATTGTATCTGTTAAATGGATCAAAAATCCTTACAAAACAAATAACTAAAAATCTAATTTTATTTGCAGGCTCACTCTGTAATAAAAATGTGAAAGCCACTTAGGAACAACTTTTTAGACTTTACATAACAAATGATTTGCCCATATAGCTATACTAGCAGAGCCTCCAGTGCAGATGCAGCGTATGCCAACAGGAGTTTTTCTATAGGTATAGTAATACACCTCCCCAAATGACATTATTTATGCTGAGAGAAGTACACTTCTATTGGCATAATTGTGTCTACACTGGCGTTTTAGCCAGCATAGCCATGTCAACTGGAGGAATGTTGTTTTTTTTCCCCACACTGATGACTGACATAGTTATGCCAACCAAACTTTGTAGTCTAAACCTGGCCTTACATAAGATGTGGCTTACATTCTTGCCCTTACATCTTTTACCCATTTGGCTTGGGTAAAGGGTCAGAAAATGGTGGTGAATGGTTAAGAACCAGCAGGAATTTGTACAGGTGCAGGGCACTAATGAATCCTGTTGAAGTCACCTAGAATTGCAGGTGCTCAGCAGCTTTGTAGCAGGGATGACTTTTATTTAGGTGCTTAAACTTGAATTTAGGAGCCTAATTGCAGGCAGCCAGGTTTGCAACTGTTAGTCTGTTTGATTTTGTTGGTTTCCACCACACCACCAGTGTAATTCTATCGCCTAATAAAGGACAACATGACTGGAAGGAAGAATGCTCTAATCCAGGGGTAGGCAACCTATGGTACGCGTGCCAAAGGCGGAACATGAGCTCATTTTCAGTGGCACTCAGACTGCCCGGGTCCTGGCGACCAGTCCGGGGGCTCTGCATTTTGAAGTAATTTTAAATTAAGGTTTTAAAAATGTTTAAGAAGCTTTTTTACTTTACATCCAACAATAGTTTAGCTATATATTATAGACTTATAGGAAGAGATCTTCTAAAAACGTTAAAATGTATTACTGGCACACAAAAACTTAAATCAGACTGAATAAATGAAGACTCCGCACATCACTTCTGAAAGGCTGCCGACGCCTGATCTAATCTAAAACACGATGGCTAGCAATGAGCAATGCCCTCCCCAGAAATTTCCAGAAGTTCTTTCCTCCCCTTATCCTGATGTGAGCAGAGGAATTCTCTTCATTCCCAAAGACAGAACCAGCTGCTGCACGAACTCTCAGTCTGTTCAGCAGCAGTCACTGGGTCCCTCTTCACAGCAGAAGCAGCACTAGAGAATTGCTTACAGTCACTTTTTTTTTTTTGAGCAAAAATAATGGTATGTAGGAGGATTAAATGTACAAAGGCAAACAATATTGCTGTGTCATGTCTACCTCAGCATCTGTAATGACAGGCAAATAGCAAATCAGCAGCAACTAGCAGTGGAGGAATATTTTAAAATGACGTTGATTGAATCAAGTTACTTAAAAGCAAGTCTCCCCTCCCTACTTTTATAGCTCAGGATTGTAAACCCTGCTTCTGCCTCACCTTCACCCCGAATGCCTGAATAGCAATATATGATGTAGTCAAACAAGTTCACAAGTAATGCTAACACAGTCCTAAATCAACCCAGAAAAGCTAGAATCCTGGGTTTAAACTGCATGGAGTTGTATACACTTGTAATCTTTTGGAATGGTGTATAACCACACAGCCTTTCTAACACTTAGCTGCTCTAGGGATTTCCACCCCTCCATGAAACAAGGTATTTCCATCTAAGTGTAATGAACAATTCCATAACAACAGAATTGTGAAAAATACAGCTCCTGGAATTCACTGGATTATAGGCAATTTTGTAAAAATTCTTCAGAACATTTGACATAGAAAAAGAAGGATTTAATATTACCAGAATAAAGTAATATTTTGGATTACATACTGTACTGAGTCTCCTGAAGGCACAATACAGAATGTGCAGCAGATCAGGGAGAGGTAATGGGGAAAAGGTAGCTTTAAATGGCACTGGGTATACATTAGTGATACCAGGGGCTATTCTAATTCACAGTAATCTCTTGATGGCTAATCCCACAGCCCAGAATCACCCATATTACTCTGTGCTATGGCCTCTACTGCAGGGCTTACAAGAATGACAGCATAGGTTGTGTCTGCACAGAAGTAATTCTCCCTGGGGTCCCTTGCAGCATAGTTCTGTCCTCTGTATTACGACAGTGACAAATAGGCACTCGATCAAAAGGCATAATCTGTCCCTTTTTTATTTTCCAGAATTTAAGCCTAGTTCTCAGAATTAAATTACTAGACCAGACTGTGCATAATGTGATGTCTCATGATACATCTTTATATTATTAATACTTTAGTATTATTACACAGATTGTCCTCTTTTTCCAGCATTGGTGAATCCACATCCAAGGTAGAGTGTATCTATACACCTCAAAACCAGAAAAATATTGACAGACTGGAGGTTACAGCAAGACAAGCAACTAAAAGGTGGAAGAAAAAGACTGAGGGGACTGATTTATGAATAAAGTAAAGATTACAAAAACAGGAGCAGAAAACAAGTTGGTAGGAATGAACTTTTAGCAAATACCTGAAAAAGCAAGCAAAGAGATAACTAAGAGTATTGGGATAAAATTAAACCCAGGAATACATAGTTTAAATATCAGGAAGATGGTTCCAGCAGTAAGCTCTATTAAACTGTGAAATAATCACTCAAATAAAATAGTGGAATTAATCTAGTCACTTACAACTGGACAAACCACTAGAGACTATCTAGTAAAATATAATCCTATACTTCAAAGGTATTAGCAAGCTGATCTAATAGAATTTAAAGATGGAATCTGACATCCACCAACTTTGCAGAAAGCGATATCTTAAAAATATACTGCACTTAGTATGTGTTCTATGCATTTTCAAAATTATGGCCCTAATCTCATGCTTGGATATGTGAAGATGGATCCCTATACTCACAGGAAGACATCTCTGATTTCAATCACACTCTGAATTATAAGGGTTTGACTGAATGGATCCAATAGCAAGATCAGGGTGTAAGATACAGAAGCATACAGAGATAGCATCAAAAACACTTAAATCTCCACATTTTTTCTACCTTGTTAAAAGTTAAGACATGGTATTAGAGAAATATTTTGCTATTTTCTCCCCTTTCTTTACTTTCCATATTTGATAACACTTTGTGTATAGGCAGTTTTCACTTTTTGTGGGTCTTTCACACACAGCAACAGAGAAGAGAGACTTTTTTAAAGTGTGACTGTAAAAACACCAAAATGCCAGGGAAACGAAGTAGGTGAGATAAGTTTATTTTGTTAACTGAATAAATTAGGTTGTCTGTGACATTTTATGCTTCCTTTAAGAAAACCAAAACCACGGGAAAATGAGATCATACTGATTTTGGACATTTTTATCAAAATTAAATGGGGAGGGATAGTTTAGTGGTTTGAGCATTGGCCTGCTAAACCCAGAGTTGTGTGTTCAATCCTTGAGGAGGCCATTTAGGGATCTGAGGATTGGCCCTGCTTTGAGCAGGGGGTTGGACTAGATGACCTCCTGATGTCCCTTCCAACCCTGATAGTCTATGATTAAGCTGTTAAAAATTTTAATGTACTTCTTAAAAAATCTCATCACTTGTCCAATTTACTTAGTTAAGAGTTTCAATTCAAACATTCCAATTACTGTGAGACAGAATATGAAACCAGAGATTAATAATAATAATAATAATTGGAGATATACCTATCTCCTAGAACTGAATGGGACCTTGAAAGGTCATTGAGTCCAGTTCCCTGCCTTCACTAGCAGGACCAAGTACTGATCCTAGACCCTAGTTTCTACATGCAGTTAAATTGGATGTATATGTTTTTGAATGGCATAAAGCTGCATTATTTAAACATGGTTAATGAATATTCCAATATAAATACAAGCTTCCTTTTAGTGATCTTTCCTGATGCTACTATAAATTTGTTGAGCTTTGTTACTCAAACTGCAGCCCTTGGTGAGTAACAACTCAAATATGTCTTCTGGTGTTTGCCATATAATCGCGCACGCGCGCACGCACACACACACACACACACACACACACACGGAAATCAATTGAGATTACCTATCAGTAATTTAACAGTGAGAAATATTACAGGAATATCTCAATTTCTTCAAACAAACAATACAAATCCAGAAAATTCAAAGTTCTGGTTAAACTTAAAAGAAACCCAAACATGTTGTTGTATGGATATGTACTGTTAAGACCCACAAAATAATCCCAACTCTGCCCTGTAATCATCATGCCACAACCATACAATGATGATCAATGCAATTTAGTGTTTGTGGCCCTGGACTATATTAAACTGATTTGTAGATTCTCTCCCCTACCATGTGGTTTGAGGTGTGCTTGAACTGCTCCCTCTGGCACTGCTGCCTCAGGACCATCATGCAGCAAGACAGCCCCATCAGAGGAGCTGAAAAACACATCTGCATATATAGACATCTGCACACGGACTGAGTGAGTCTCCACCCTTCACTTTCATCCCACCACTCTCCTCCTCTGCACACCTCCCCTTACACCCAGACACCTGAAAGCAGCACTTTGAGGAGAGAAGGAGAGAGGAGAATGGCAGTGGCTATAAACAGGAATGTCTCTGCACTTCTACCTCAGTTTCCCCAGCAGTGCTGCCCCCAGAGAATCAACACAGCAGTGCCATGAAAAGTCTTTCAAATACTGATGTGAAAGTTAGCATAACCATAGAAATTTAAAGGAGCAGTAACAGTTGGGACCAAGTAATCTATCTATAGTAATTCTTAACATAAGTTCAATCTCTTTTATGCCACTGTCTCATTGCACAAGCACAACTGTAGCATGCAAATTAGTTACAGAGGAAGGAAGATTGGTTGAGTGACCTCAGCTGTCGGTCTGGCACTGTCTATAATCATAACAATTAGAAATAATAACTTAAGATATATTTGCAAGTTAATTTCTTTAAATGTAGCCTTTACACAAAATGTAAATTATTAACTATATGGAAAATCTGAAGAGTGTATATTCTGCTAAGGGTTGATCTACACTCGGAACTTATATCAGCATAGCTATGACTCTCAAGGGTGTGAAAAATCCACATCCCCTGAGGAACGTAGCTATGCTGTCCTAACTCCCAGTGTAGACAGAGCTAGGTCGACGGAAGAATTCTTCCACTAACTGAGCTGCTGCCTTTTGGGGAAGTGGATTAACTACAATGAAAGGAGAACCCTTCCCATCACTATAGAGAGTATCTACACCAATGAGCTGTAGCCCACGAAAGCTTATGCTGAAATAAATTTGTAAGTCGCTAAGGTGCCACAAGTACTCCTGTTCTTCTATCTACACCAGTGGTTCTCAATCTATTTACCATTGCGGGCTGCATATGCAGCCCACAATGTGTTATGTGGGCCTCATCCAATACTATCTGTATAGCTTTGAGGATGTCACATGGGCTGCAACTATGTGCTGATTGGGCCGCAAGCAGCCTATGGGCCACAGGCTGAAGATCACTGGTCTACACTGAAGCATTACAGCAGTGTCACTGTAACATTTTAAGTGTAAACATACCCTAAGTGCTAAACTTCTTCAATGGCTCACTTAATTTGAACTCTAAAATAAATCTTAGTTTAATTCGCAGAAATCATTTTATGGAGATGGTTTAACTGCATTTCTTAAAGAGGTTGAATACATGCTTTAAGGGAAAACAACTCAATTTTGACTACAGAGCTGTAACCACACTTCCACAATTTTATTATGAAATATGTAATAAGAAACAAAGAACCTCATTAGTGAATTGCTTAAGAGAAACTAAACATTTTATAAAAGAATTATGAAAGCTAAAGCAGATATCTTTTGCTTTAACTCATAATTTGCTTTCAGTTTATCAAATATAAATGTATATTTTCTTGTGTAATTGCTTTACTAAAAAAGATCTATTAAAAAATTAATGACTACTTGTACTTATTCTCCAACAATCTTCCAGAAAAATTTAAGACTTCTAGCCAAGCAAAACAAATTATTTCATGACTCCTATGAAGCTTCCACATGATCTATACAATCTAAAGACATGCTTATTAATATGAACCAACAGTAATACACCTCTACCCCGATATAACGCTGCCCTTGGGAGCCAAAAAAATCTTACCGTGTTATAGGTGAAACCGCGTTATATCGAACTTGCTTTGATCCGCCAGAGTGCGCAGCGCCCCTCCCCCACCTCGCCGGAGCACTGCTTTACTGCGTTATATCCAAATTCGTGCTATATCGGGCCATGGTATATCGGGATAGAGGTGTACCACGCTTCAACTCTCCAGAACACATAGTGCTGTACAACTATTTCTGGGCTATAACTCCCTAAGAAGCAGGGAGGCATGGTAGATGGCACATCTTTACTGGGAGGATATGTATGTGATTTGGGGCAACACTGGTGGAAACATATTTGACAGCTAGAAAAGAGGTTTTGAGGCAGGTTAGCGGAAAAGATGCAGACTGATAACTGGAAGTCTGGTGGTGACACTTTGCCAGATGGAAGTGAAGTGTTTACAGCTCCCATCCCCCTCACCCAGACAGAGTGTGATCTGCTCTGCACCAGTGTTTGCGTCCCAGAATCATGGAAGCCCAATTTAATTTTGAAACCAAAAATAATGGAATCACAGGAGCTCAACTAGGAGCTTCCCAGCTTAAAGCTCCAGCAACTTTGGCAGCTTTGATGATTTTTGGCAACTTTGGTGTTTTGTTTTGTTTTTAAGTAATTAACTAACCATAGGCAAAGACTACACAGTGGTTTGTTTCTGGCAGAGGAGGAAACAGTTTGGGGTGAAAAGGCTGGGGTGCATAGGTGGGTCGAGTTGTTTCAAAATCTCTCCTCTTCCTCTCTCAAACAGCAGCATATTATTTCTGCCCTCTAATTACTCCTGGGTGAGAGAAGATTTATCAGATTTATATAATGCAATAATAACATTTAGATTTTAACCTTCTCCTGAGCATCTAAGGCAAAGGCCAAAGGGGTGCCCACAGCACGAGCACCAGCACTGGGCACCTGGCCTGCAGGGAACTTGGTCGGAGAGCGACTCTGCCAGCTCCGTCGTATTTCTGAGAGCGGGAAGGGGGGCTACACAGGAGAAAAATCCTGCTGCCCTCAGCACTGGGATTTGGAGAGGGAGGTGGGCAGAAGGAGACACCTTCCTGCACCAGCCTTTGTGGGGTTGGGTTGTTTGTTTTGGTCAAACTCAGAGCCAGTTCCCCTCGTGCGCCTGGATTTTGGGGGGGTCACGGAGAGACCCAGCCCCCTTCCTGCTCTGGGATTTGGGGGCGGGGGTATCTCTGCGGCCCAGTCCCGGGCGCTGCTCGCTCCCCCCGCAGGCCGCACCGCGGCCCCGGTCTCTCCGCGAGGCCTGGCGCCGCGGGGAGCGGAGCGGAGCTAACAAAGGCAGAGCGGGGCCCGGGCCGCAGCCCGCAGTGGCCGGGGCGGAGGTGCCCGCTGCCAGGGGAGCTCACCCAACCAAGGCCGCCGCGTCCCGTCGCTCCAGGCCGCTGCCGGCACCGCGACCCAGCCTCGCGGGCGGCACCGGAGCCGGGCCGAGCCGACCCCCCACCACCGCCGCGGCTGCTCCCCGGCCGGGCCGCGCAGCGGAACTCACCGAGAAGGAGCCGCCGTCGCTGCGGGCCCGGCTCCGACTCCACCAGGCTTCCTCGCCGCCGCCTCCCTGCTCCTGATGCCGCCGCTTCCTCCGCCTCCTCCTTCCTCCTCCCCCCGGGCCTCGGAGGGGCGCAAGGGGGCAGCCAGCCCGCAGCACCCGCCACCAGCAGCCAGAGGGACGGGACCGGCGGGCTCGGCCACACGCACGGCTCGGCCGCCGCCGCCTCCCGCTCAGCCCTGCCAGCCCCTCATCTCAGCCCTGCCTCCGCCCGGCTGCCCTGCCCTCGCCACCCTGCGGGGGAGGAGGCCGTCAAACCCCTTCCCCGGCCCGCCTGGCCCCCTGTCTGCGCGCGCTCGCTCACTCACTCCGTTCCACGTCTGCCATGCCCCTTGCCCGCAGGCTGCTCTCTGCCCTGGGGTGTCCTTCCTCCCTCCGCAGCTCCAGCTGCAGGAGAAACCGCCGCAGCCTAGCCAAATCGCCCCTCACGGAGCACGATGCCAGAGCAGCGACAGAAGGGGCCAGGGCTGGCCGAGGATGCACATGGCTGCGTTGGAAATATTTACGGGAAGAACCGAAAGTGAACAGCAGAAGTGCAGCTTGTATCCCCAACTAGGAGTCTTCATTTGTACTTGTTTATTAAGGGAAGTCCTTTTGTGATCCAGTAACCTCGTTTCCTCCTAAATGGTCCACTTTTGGAACCCTCGCCTTGGTATAAGTTTATAAATAAGGCGTATGTAAGTGCAGTGTGCACGTTTATTATGCTGTCAGAATCCCAAAATGGGTACAGTTCACAGTTTACCTTCAGATGAATGCCTCGCTCACACTCCCATCCTTGCAAGATGCTCAGTTCTCTCAACTCGTACTGAATTGAACGGAAGCTGCAAAATACTCAGTAGCAACCCTCCTGTCTCTGCTCTGTTTATGCCAGATCCTACACTGTGCTGCTGAGAACTTCCTGTGAGGTCAATAACTTCTACTGGAGTTATATATGCTCAACACTTTACAATATTGTGTCCCCGAGGATTTGTATCTTAATTTCTATTCTCCTCTCTTATAGCCTTGGCCTTGAAATTGGCATTTTTTAAAAGGCCATTTTTATCTTTAAATTTTGCTTCAAAGAGTGCCTGTGGTTGTGTGCAACCACAATAGCTGTTAAGCTTTTTTAATGTAAATGAAATGCTAATCAAGAACAATAAATAAATAAAAAATCCTTGAGTTAGCCTTTTTGGCAAAAAGTGACCAGAAAGAACAAAGCTGATTGAAATCTGTGGGCAGCAAGCAGCCTGAAACTTATAAAAATATTTACCCAGTGATGAAACCTTTGACCTTTTGAGTAATATCAGTGCCATGAAATATGGCTTTCCTCACTTCCTGTTTTGATTTATATAGTTAATAACTAATACAAATCAAGAACTCAATCCTGTAAATACTTTCACACTTACATAATTTTAGTCTTATGAGTAGTTTCGTAGGAATCAATGAGACAATTCAGATGACGGAAGTTATGTATTTGCTTAACTGTTTGCAAGATAAGGGCTTAAGTTGCAATTGTTTTGGGCCATAGTCCTTTAATTATTTAAACACATGCTTAACTTATAAGCATCCAAACAGTTCTAGTGAATTCATGGAGATTTCACTCTTTTAATTCTTCTATGGCCTGGGGATTCTATGGATAGGGGATTATTGTATGAATACATTTAAGTTTTTATAGCCCAATCGTGAGATTCAATGAGAAATGAGGACTATCAGTATCTCTCAAGTTTGAGCTTTCAGCTTGGAAACATATGCTTTATTTTTCTTCAGAGAATGTCCATTTCCATTTAATCTTTTATAGCTCTTAATGTGTTTGGTACATTTCAATGGATAGTGGACCAAATTCATCCCAGAAAACACTGACTCCAGTTACAACAGGAATGATATTTTTTAAAGAAAAGTTTAAAATGAAAATGGTCTTTTTCAGACATGGTGCACCTAACATCAGAGTAAGCATATATTTTAATAGATCTATAATATTGTTATTATGGTATGAACAGTGGTACAACAAAGAAGACTTGGATATGGTACACAGTTCATGATACAAG
The DNA here is from genome assembly GCF_007399415.2 of Gopherus evgoodei. Lineage (NCBI taxonomy): Eukaryota > Metazoa > Chordata > Testudines > Testudinidae > Gopherus > Gopherus evgoodei. The sequence goes on from NC_044323.1 coordinate 197,305,698, forward strand.
GATGGTCATATACAGATAAGTAACATCAAAGAAAGTATATTGGAGAGGTTGTAAATATTTAAGTAACCCTCTGGGAATGGTAAAAACTGCTCCATTTGATGAGAGATGTTGGTCCAGATTGATCAGAGTCTAGTCACTCTCATCTTTCCATATTTACAGTTTCTAAAAATAATTGGATCTATGATCCAATCCCAAAACCTACTGATGTGATTGGTCCTATTGAAGTCATTGAGACTATTTGACAAAAAGACTATATGTCTAAGGCCGTGGAAGAATGAGACCATATTATTGGTAATGGGGTTTGGCTAGAGTGTAGTGATATTCATATCATAGAAGCTGTTTTAAAACAATATTAAACTGAGTGGAGTCTATGAGTCTGAGTGTTTTGTTCAAAGGTAAAGTTAAAATGGAAAGTCTAATTCCAAGGCAAATCAGTAAGGGGTGCTATTCAGTATGCCTCCTGTTTGGGAGACCTGTGCACCACTTTGAGAAGTATGAAAGTAGGTTTTGGGGAGGGGCAGGAAAGCTAAACTGTACAGTAAAAGGGAGTAGTGAGTGGCAAGGACTAGTGAGGGTGCGGGGAAATGTCTGAACCCCTTAATATAGCTGGTGGAGTTTCCCCTTTACTGGGTAACTTGTTGAGCATTCAGCAATGTAATCCAAAGGGCGCTCAGGGCAAATCAAGATTTGAAAGAGATCTATGCAGAAAGAGGGGTTAAGGCAGTGTTTCTCAAACTGGGGCCACCGCTTTTGTAGGGAAAGCCCCTGGCGGGCCAGGTCAGTTTGTTTACCTGCCCCGTCCGCATGTCCAGCAGATTGCGGCTCCCACTGACCGCGGTTCGCTGCTCCAGGCCAATGGTGAGCTGCTGGAAGCGGCGTGGGCCGGGGGACTTACTGTCTGCCGCTTCCAGCAGCCCCCATTGGCCTTCAGAGGCGAACCGCGGCCAGTGGGAGCCACGATCAGCCGGACTTGCAGACAAGGCAGGTAAACAAACTGGCCAGATTGTCAGGGGCTTTCCCTACACAAGCGCCAACCCCAGTTTGAGAAACGCTGGATTAAGGAAAGTTAAGGAAAACCAGGAGAAATTGCAGTAAATGACTGTTTCAGTCATATTACAATAAAGTCAGTTTCTCAAGTGTGTGTTTTTGTGTCTGTATATTTTTCACAGCCTCCATTCTGTTCAGAGTGCAGCACTTGAATGAATAAGGATTTTCAGAATTAGATTGTTGAATTAATGGAGATATTTTGGTGTAAACATTCTACACTACTTGATGGACAAAGCATCTCCAAACTGCTTATCTGACAGAACTAGTTAAACTAGATCCTGTACAAGTTACAATTGAAATCAGTGGAAATTTTGACACTGTCTTTCATGAAAGAAGGTTCAGATCTATAATTAAGAACAGAATAGTTAAAATGTAGACACTTTTTGAGACTCTTCATTTATTGCTCACACAATGAATATTGCATAAATCTTTATCAAACGAGGAAAATGTTCAGTTCTGTTTTTACCAGACTTTCATTTTTGGCCCGTGCACATCAATTCTGAGTTAGCAAATAATAGAAAGTGAAGTTAAGATTATTTAACTGTATCCAGAAATAACTGCAGGAGCAAAATAGAGGCCATCTTTTAAAATCCTGGCCCATTATCAGGAATAAAATTAGGGCATTGAAATCTGATTCAAGAGGTCCAAGGGAAAATTTCACAGACTTTAAAACACCCTCTTTATTTTTAACAATGAATTGTTACAATTTATTTTTTTTTAATGAGTAGGATATTTTTCCTGCCCAGGAAATAGCATTTGCCATATATATTATTTCAACTTTATTCTGAATTAATATAGGCCCCAATTCATCAAATACTTAAGCATGTATTTAGTCTCACCTACATCATTCCCTCTGATTTTTCTGACAGTATTTCTGCTAACCTCTGAAGGAAGCCTGTTGCACAAAACAGCTGTTCCCTGGTACCACCACTAGTTTATATTTTATCTTTTGTGTATGTACTTCACTCAGCGTGCATAGTAAAGTTTGATTGACACTACCTAAGCTCCGGTTTTAGTCAATTTAACTTTCTTATTCCTTCACAATCCTGTTCAATGCGGATTTTCAACATAACAGGGGAGTATTAAAATTAGAAAAGAAACCGATTTAATGCCTTTTAAAATGTAAACTACTTTCTTTAATGAAACATTTCTATACTTCCTAAATTTTTTAAGACCACCCTTATAAATGTAAGCTTATGCTATTTGAAAGTGTCTAGTTAAGATGCAAGGTGGGTGAGGTAATATATTTTATTGGACTGACTTCTGTTGGTGAGGGAAAAAAGCGTTCATGCTACACAGAGCTCTTCTTCAGATCTGGGAAAGGTACAAGAAGTTTCACAACAAAATACAAGATCAAACAGACAGTTTATCATGAGTATTTAGCACATATTCTAAGAGAGCATTCAAGGTGAAGTGGCCAGTTAACACCCCTATAATCATAGGATAAAAAGGGGGGTCACTGGGTTAAAACCATGATTTTTAGTATCTACCAAAGTTATTAATTTAAGCTCCCAGGCTCGTCTTTTAAAAGTTGTGCAGGTTTCCTTTGAGGATGAGGACTGAAAGGTCAGATATAGAGTGATCGCTTTATGAAAAGTGTTCACCCCGTCGTGATATCATGTTTTTATCTTATCATTTTCCTGTGTGAGTTCATTGGAGAGTGTAGTGACTGTCTGGTTTCACCCACATAGTTGTTGCTGGGGTATTTAGTGTACTGGATAACATGCATATGTTTGATATCATCACACCTACTTTCATAGAACCAGTAACCATTCCAAACACACTAAGAAATCTGTTATCTATAGCTACTCAGGCACTCAGATACTACAGAATATGGTCTGAGGAGAAAGTCCAGTATATACACCTTAACACACTCAAAACCGCCTTCGCCAAACAAGGACAGTCCACCAGAGAAGTAGATCACGTCATGGAACATGCCACACAAATATCCTGAGAGAACCTGCTTCAGTACAGAAATAAACCCACCTCTCATTGCACACCCCTGGTTTGTCACCTTCTACCCCACACTAGAACCAATACAAGGTGTCATCAAATAACTACAACCAATACTTGATGGGGACTCCATCCTATAAGAAATCTTTCCTGAATTCCCTCTTCTGGCCATCAAACAACCCTCCCAACCTGTCCAAGCTCATCATCAGAAGCAAGCTTCCCACAGACCAGGACACACCAACTCAAAGCAGAACTTGACCCTTCCAGAACAATAGATGCAAAACCGGCAGACATATCTCCATTGCTACAAAGATCAACACCTCCTCCAATACACCTCTCAAAATCCCTGAGTCCTACACATGCCTATCACAATATATGGTGTACCTTTCAAAAGATGATCCTGGAAGCTTAAATTCATAGCTTTGCTAGATACTAAAAATCATGGTTTTAATAAAGACACTGGATTTATGGCTTATTGCAACAATCTGTAACCCACTAACCCCCCATTTTGTCCTATGACTATAAGGGTGTTAATAGGCCACTTCACCTTGAATGGTCTCTTAGAATATGTGCCAAATACTTATGATAAACTGTCTGTTTGATCTTGTGTTCTGCTGTGACACTGACTCCTAATACCTTTTCCAGACTTAAAGATCTCTGTAGCATGAAAGCTTGTCTCTGTCACCAACAGAAGCTGGTCCAATAAGTGATATTCTTCTCTCAGGATTACTAACTGTGAGGCAAGCGGAACACATATGAGCACTAATCTACAGCTGACTTCCAAATATTAAAAAAATCCAGGAAGCCATTCAGTCTTTAGAAGTGTGAATTATTCCAATATAGGAGTGTCCAATTGTGATCATTTGCCAACTGACATAATGTCTTTCTGAGCAGAAACAAAAATTAGGTTAGATTGCTCACAAGCTCTGCGTGAGCAGCAATATGAAACTGTGCAGCCACAGGAGCAGATCAGACACCAGGTTGAGTGTTTTTGAGTCAAACTCAGCTGTGCTTTCTGATGTGCAGAACCAGTGCTGATCTACAAGTCCACCCGCTCATTGTACACCCACCAGTGTGAGAAGGAGCATAATAGTCTTGTGGAGGTTGCTTCTACTCAGCATTATGATCTGCAGTATGGGTAAACCCAACAGCAGATTGAGGATGTTCTTTACATCCCCTTTTACCCTGTGTGGGTATGCAGCTCCCTAGTTATGATTGTGCCCAAAGGAAGTATAGACATGTATACTTCCAGCTATTTAGATGACTGCATATTGTGGAGACTTTAGCTTTATGGGATTCTATCTGACGAAGTGGGTATTCACCCATGAAAGCTCATGCTCCAAAACATCTGTTAGTCTATAAGGTGCCATAGGACTCTTGACTGCTTTTAGTATCTTTAAGACATTTCAGACCCAACTATATATATTTTTTCCTCCATAGCAATAGTACATGTACTTTGATTAATTTTGTCTTAAATTGATCTATTGGCGGGGGGAATGTTAATTCAGTTGAACATGGATTACTTAGTAAAGCATCATGTTCTTAAGTACAATACATGTTTTTCTTCTTCACTTCTGGAGAGTGTAAATTAGAAACTGAATTTGTCATACTTGATCACTGAATCAGGTTTATGTTTTCTGTCTCATTTTTAAATAATTAGACTGTTATATTACATCAAGCAATTGAAGAATATTGGACAAGAATATTAACAACTCTGTAATGATATCATCTTATGGGAATGTTTTTGTCTAATTTAGCAGACATTTAGTTCCAAATTACCAATATTTTTGTATACTTAAGTTTGTGCATACCAAGATTTTCAGGGTCAAAAATGTGAGGAATGTTATCCATTTAAAAAGAAAATCAGTCTATTTTATGTAATCAATACAGCAGTATTTGCTAGTTGAAATGATAAATTGAGTCAATCCCTAATTTCCATAAACAAAGTATGTAACATACCATAAGTAAAACCCAGAGTTTCAAAATGACTTTGGGTGTCTGAATTTTTGGATGCCCAACTTGAGACATTTACAGGGACCTGATTTTCAGAGAATGTATGTTCAGCACTTTCTGAAAAGCAGAACCTTTAAGGAAACACAAATATACACACTAGTGTGCCAATATCATTGGCTATTTTTGAAAATTATGATCCAAGTTTTAATTTTCTAGGTCTTGTAATATTTTCCTACAACCAAGATTTTTACTGGCATAAGTAATTATCTTCGTAAATAATGTATTAATGCAAGCGGCTGATGGTTCTACTTTATTTTTCCTAGGTTTTCTTTTTCTGTATTCTGTAAATAAATTCCATTTTAAAAGAATATGTGAAATGACTGACAGATGTACATATTTTTCAGAGCACAGTTTATTCCTTACTTGGAGAGTCCCCTATCATCACTTGATCTCATTGGGAAGTAAAACAAACACAAAGTATGTGTGACTTTTTTCACTTCTGTCTGATATTGGCATTAAATATGCAGTTCTTACTGTGGATGTTCATCCCCTGGTGATTCCTGATCTCACTAAAGTCTATGGCAAAATTCCCATTTACTTAAAGGGGACCAGAAATTCACCCTAGCTGCTAAATATAAAAGGACCATAAGACAAAATGTGGGAAGCATAAGCAGCAGCACTGGGAACTACCAACCCTAGTTTGGGACAGGCCAAGTCATTCCTAGAGCTGCTGCTTATACTTCTTTTTCTATTCTGTTGTGACATCTCACATCTTCTCATTTAGTTTTTTTTAGAACTAACAAAAGTAAGATTATAATTTTGTCAGGGTACCTGTGATGATCAAGACTGTTATCCTCTCCTTCTGTATTGGTCAATGAGTATACAAACTGGACTACAACATGGTTTTCTAGGCAAAGTTTATCTTTGGGTCAGCTCTGAAACAATTCACTCTTCATAAAAAGTCTTTGCTGGGCAGAGGTCAGCCATATGAAATAATAAACAACTGTTAACAGGACAATGAATAAAACTAGTTTGTCTGGGACTTTACAACATCCTCTGTCAAATACTGACAGAAAATGGTATGTTTTTCTAAATGAAGATCTAAGCAAAATTTTAGTTTTCAATTAAAATAAAAAACCAAAAACCTTGAATTAATGTTTGTAACAAAAAAATTCCTGCTAAAACATTTTTAACTACTTCTAGTTATAATGCTTAACAATTTCATTCTATGTCAAGAGGAATCATTTAAAAAAAGGAATATCTTTGAAAGTAAAGTACATATGTCCAAAGCAAACATATTTAAAGTTTCTGGCAAAAATAATGTTGCTTAGTTTCTGGCAAGAACAAAGAGAAGTGGTTTCTTAGATCAAATTGCTCTAATAATTACACTTACAGTAGACATCAAAGGCAGAACAGCAAGATAAAATGTAATACAATTACTTCTGATGAATGCACAGAAAGACTGCCTACTGAAAAAAAAATAGCAGTTTTCACTGTCTATAGGCCAAAACCTGGGCAAAGCCAGAGTAAACTGGGCTTTGCAAACAGGATCCTTGCAAAGAGATGTCAGGTGAATAGTGTAGTATTCTCCTTTCTTTTCAAGACACACAGTAAGTCATCAGAGTAGCTGCTACAGCCTAGCATCCAGTCCCACTGTTTGACTCTACCCTTCAACCATAGGCCAAAATATCTACATACTTCTGGAACTATTGGTCACATCCTGGCTTCTCTCATCATCTGCCACAGTCTACCCCTCCAAGATGCTACAGAAACAGCTGTTGCAAAGCACTATGTGGAAGAGAGGAAATGCAGAACCCCCATAAAGGCTTTTCTGCAGCCTCCTCCCTTCCTCAATAAAAAGATATCCCCAGTAGAACATTTTATGGTCATTGGTATCAGAATTGGGGGAGTGGAGCAATAGTTTTTAAACAGATATTTCTCTTTCATTAGAAAACTATTTATTTCTCTGTAGTCAAGTTTATTCTGTTCAGATGCTTATATCACCCTCATCACTGTGGTATCCGATCCCTGCTCTGCAAAAGTAGTCACACTGAAGTAATTGCCACAAGAGTTATAGAACTGGGACATTCATTTTTATAAAATTCAACTTTTTTTTAATCCAAGTGCAAAAAAGCAACTGAAATACTCCAGATGCCACTTTATGTTTTTTCAAAGCAGGCAATTCTAAGCCTCTGGCCACACAGAGGCCATAGTTTTGGGGGGATAATTACAATTAATATAGCAGGTAAGAAACCTCCATGTGTGATTTGACTGTTGCCATAAACAGTTGCTTGTGACAGTTGCCAGTGAAAGGTGTTTCCTAATGAATGGTTCCATTTTTGAGGGAAGGCGCAGACTGAGAAAGTCTTATACTTTGACCTTTTAGGCTAGAGCTGGTCAAAACTGCTTGAACAAAAATGTTTTTCATTTAAAAATGACCTTGTTTCAAAAACAAATTTTTGTGAACATTTTCCACTTTTTCAGGATGATTTTTGACAACCCTCTTTTTTGTTCTTTTCACCCTCTTCCCCTCTTCCAGAGGGAGAAGGAGAGTGAGAAGAGTGGAAGGAAAAGAAATGGCGTTTTTTATTTTTTGCAAGTGTTCAAATAAACCAAAAATCATTCCTTTTGAAAACTTAAACATTATTTCTACATTAATTTTGTCATGAAAAATCTCTCATTTTTCAATCAATTCCAGTCCAGACTTTGTAAAACAAAAAGACAAGCAATTATATATAGCACCTTTTTGTTAAACTAACTGAAAATAAAGTTGGCAATACATCACACTCAGTTCACTAGAGCTTGGAAAAGTGAGCAATGTAGAGCGGTAGATACAGAATCAAAATGTTAGTTCACTCCTCAGGTTTCTAGTCAATTCAAAAACAGTGCATAAAAATCAAATGGTATCAGGTACGATTGTGATCTGACGTTCTTCTACTTGCTGTACAGCAAGTAGGTGTCCCATTGGCTGCCAGAGTTGCAACCACTCACTCCAAACATGGAAAGGCCAGATGGGACATTCCTAATCTTTTTCTTACAGCATATATTTAAAAAATAGAGTCCCAGGAGCCATAGAATATACTCAAATGTATGGGTATAAGTGCTTCTAAACTTTTAAAATATATCCGCAGTCTCATGAAGCCTGCAGACTTCACAATTCTGACTGAGCTGTTATCCTAGGGCTTGATTCTGCTTCCACTCAATTTAGTGAAAAAACCTCAAATTAATGGGTAGACCCAAGCGCCTCAGATCACATGCCACTCCTTTTGAATTCAATGGCAAAACTCCCACTGACTTCAATAAGTAACAGAGCCAGCCTCCATCATGATAGAGGGTCAGCTAGGCAAAATCTGAGTGAAAGGCAATGCAATATCATATATGGGGTTGTGGCACTACAAAACCCCATGTGCCATGTTGCAGTGCCCAAAGTGGGAGCAATGCCCAGCCCTGAATGACAAGAGCTGCTGCTGTCAGATAAGTGAAGCACAGGTTCACTCTCCAGATCCGTGTGAAAAATTGTTTTATACCTCCTTTTGTCAATTGCATAATATGCTTGAAAAGGCATCACACATACAGCTAAAGGCCACCAGAGGCAGTCACATTCTCCTATCCCCATCAGCTCCACCAGTGACTCCAGTGCTGCTTGTAATGGGCTTGTCATGACACAAAGTACCTGCAGCTGCTACTTTTAATTGAAGGCAGATTGTATAAAAGAAAAGCTTCCCAGTTTCAAAACTTCTTGTGTATATAAAACTCAAAGTCATAAAATGGTTGGATTTAAAGTAACTGCAAGTTATTTTTCAATCAAGCAATTAGTTCCACTGGCTTTTGGAATAAAAATACCTATTGCAGAAGAAATCATATTTAACGGTAGGTAGCTCAGGGTATTGGGGGGATGTGGACCTATTCATATCTAGGTCACAAATTCAAATGTGGTCCTCATTAGCAGGAAGAAAGTTCAGTAACAAAGACATCAGTTCTTTAGCCAATGTGCAAAGAGTTGGGAACCTCATGCTCTTCACTGTATATAATAAACAGCAATGTCAGCAGGCTGAACTTTTTCACAAGAGAAAATTGCGTTGAAAAGTGATCTTTCTTTAAAAAATGAAACTTTAAAAAAATTGTTTGTCAAAATTCATTTTTTCATAGGCTCTTCATGTTAAGTTTTATTGAAACTCAAAATTGGTATGACTTTTAGTTTACTTCGAATTGTGTCTTCTTACTGGCAATGGAGTTTTGAGTAAATTAAAAAATTATTCAAATATATCATGGAAAATTTTTGCAGAAGATGGGGAAAAGCATCTTGGTAAATTTTTGTTAAATTGTTTTCCCTTTGTTATATTTTGACTAGCTCTAATAGTACTGCTGATAGTCTCAGCAATAACATATTGCTGGTGGCCATTGAAAGTCACAGCAGGGATGAATTTGGCCTGAGGATTAAAAGGGGGATATAAACTGAACTACAAACATTCACCTAAGTGTTTCTCTCTCCATGTCCAGGATACAGCAGATTGCCTCGCCAGTGTGGAAAATCTTGCCCTACTGATCATCATCCTGTACTAGTTCTACAGACTTTGGTTTCCAGAATATGAGATCTTTAAACAGTATTATGTTCATTTGAAAATCTTCCACTCAGTACAAAATTTCCCAGTTGTTTTTATGAAGATACCTGTTTAGTAATGGAATTAACATCTAAACTAAAATGTAGTAAATGTGTATTTTTCAATTTTACAGTCACTTCTTATGTTAGAAACAAGATCGTTTGTCAGTTATATCAGGTTATTTTGAAGGCACATTATAAAATTCACATATGGTGGGTTAACACTAACAATTGGACAGTTTCAGGGGAAAAAAACAATAAAAAGAGCTTCAGCTCATAAATAATTTCTTAGGTTATTCTTAAAATTCAGAATGTCCAGGAAACTTGCCTGCCCACATTCCCTTAGCAGACTTTCTCCCACAGCCTCTTTTGAGATCAATATCATCTCCAAAGGGGCAATGGCAAAGACAGTAATCTTCTGAACAAGACAGTCCTTCACCAAGCTTTACAACTATCTAAAATATTTTGTCATTATTTGGTATTAAAGAGGTAGTTGATATCCTCACTGTTATTACAGGGATTCACTTGGTGCTACAGTGTCATAACAATGGCTTTTATCACCCTTGCCATGCATTCTTTGGTATTTTCAACACTCTTTGGTAACGTTGCTGATCCTGGGCCGAACAGTATAATCCTGGTCACACTGAAAATAATGTTAAAACTCCTACTGACTTCAGTGGGGTGGGATTTCAGCCAGGAACTCCATCAAAGCACAGCATATAATACTGAAAGTGATGTTCCATAGTTGCAAATGATTATCTGGCAGCGCAGCATCGTTTTCCACTGCACAGCAGTAAATGCAGTGGTCTTGAAGCTACTTCTCAATATGCAGCCTAAATCAAAACCTCTAAACCCAAAATTGAGAATGTTATAACCCTAAATTCAGAGCTGCAAATGCTTTCAACTCAGCCTGATAGACAAAGGCAAACTTTCATAAACTGGAGGCTGATATGTCTGCAAAAAGAGCACATATAACACAATTACTTTGCATCCACAAATCCAGGCGTATATATAATTTTTTGGGTGTAAATCCATCTCTAGTTTTCTTGAAAATGTTGCCCTGTAAAATAGATAATGCTTTCCTTCAATAGAAGCTAAAATGTGCAGCAATGGTAAGCCACTAAATGTCAAGAATTAACAGGTAGATATTCAAAGTCACAAAAGGCAGCAGGTGCCTGACTCCCTTTAAGACAATGGATATCTGACTGCCATTTATGCCTTTGAAAAATTTCCCCTGAAATGTGTTAGGGTTACATGAACTCAACATTTCTTTGCTTTTTTGCTCATCTGTATAATCATTTTGCTATAAATAAAATACTTTTTATAAATATATTGATATGAGACAGGACAGAACATATTTCTCACTGTAAAGTTGAAGGCTACTTAGCAAAATTGAAGAGAATAAATAGAGAAAATCTGAATGGAGGAGCATTCAATAGCTACAAGAACCTCTGCTTACTTTGATTATGATGAGAATAGAAAGAATATTTTATCATAGATGAAAAAAAGGAAAATCTTATGTGCCTACTTTGCAACAGTAAAAATAGAACATTATTCAGAAAGATGTTATATAACACTATATATACCCCATCTTGAAAAACTTTATCAAATATAGCCATAACATGTTAACTTTTTATTATGAATAATCAACCATAGATCAAAAATAAGGAATAGATCAGGACATTCATATTTATCAAGGATATGCAATGTGGGATCAATTTTTAAACTTGGCACCTAGACACCCATTCCAGCCACTTTTAAATGCCTGAATCAACACTCTTGTTCCTAAAATGGGTATGTAGGGGTCAAATCCTGGCCCCATTGACATCCATGGCAAAGCATCCACTGACCCATTAATAGGACTGGAATTTCACCCTAGGTGGCTAAATACAGACTTAGATGACTGACTTTAGGTGCCCTCACTTGAAAATTGCATTCTTCATGCAATAATTTAGAGCCTATGTCAATGGAACTCATTATCTTTATAGGATCATAGTGTCCTGCTGCTTGATAAATATTCAGATGAAAGTAAGCTTTTCCTTTAAAAAAATCAAATTGGTCTGTAACAATGCTTCTTTGAACTGATTTGTACTGAAGCACTAACTTAGGATGCTTAACATTTTGTCTAATGGATGTCAGGATATTACAGTGACGGTTGCTCACTGTCCCATAAATAAATGGAGAACAGACTGTGTATGATTTACCCAACCCAAAGGAGGCCTATCTATAAAACTATCAGTGGGAAATAATGTAAAAATTACCACAAAGAAAAAAAGCTTCAGGACAGTTTACTATTAAAATTTCAGAGTTGACCAAGACACAGATTTAGCATGCTATATAATTAAAAACAAGAAATAACTTTATAAATTTAGCACAGTACAGATGCCTCAGTAATTGAGTCTGGTTGTATTGTTTGTCTCAGTCTTGCAGCTGACTTCTGTCTCTTGATGAGACTATGAAAAAATCAGCAGGAAGTATGGCACTGTATAGTGTCTTGCGGGATACGTGGTAGCTTTTAACTTCTGCTGAATCTTAACTCTGCACCATGTGGCCAACACTACAGCTAGGGTTGTCATTTTGGAGCCAGCTGGGCCACAGTGACTTCAGCTACTTATAAGTCACATAGCTCCTGTGTTTTTCTGACATCACAACTAGAACTGGTTAAAATTTTGTCAAAAAATGGGTTTCAACAATAACAGAAATTTGTGGAAAAACTTATTTTTGTCAGTGTCTGAGAAAATTAACATGAAAAACATTGACAATTTTTTTGAAATTTCTTTTAAAAAAAGATGATTATTTCCCCCTCCACAAAAAAAGCTAAAAAAATAAAAAAAAATATGAAAACATTTAAGGAAATTCAAAAATCTTTATTTTTCCCTCAATTTTTTCATGAAATATACACTTTTTTAGTCAGTTCTATACACCATTGTGGCGGAGTGCTTTCCATCCATGCTTAGCAGGACATTTCAGGTGGGGTCCCACAGAGTTGTGTCATGGGTCCATTACTACTTAATATTTTCATTAACTATTGGATGATGGAGTAGCAAGTATGCTTGTAAAACTTTTAGATGACACCAAGCAGGGAGAGTTTCCAAGCACTTTAGAGGACAAGATAAGAATTCAAAATGATCTTGATAAATTGGAGAACTAGTCTGAAAACAAAATAAAATGAAATAAAGACAAGTGTAAATTACTGCACTTAAGGAAAGAAATAGTAAATGCACAAATACACAATGTAATACAAGCATTATACAGACTTTGCAGGACAGAGCTTGATTTTACTGGTTATGATAACAGGGTGAGGAATGTAATTCACACAGTAAATACTTTTCCTAAGTACTGTGACACAGATCCTGAGACACCGGAGTGTAGCATGAATAAGTTTCACCACTTAACAGTGTGTGTGTGTGTATGTGCGTGCGCAGACCCAATAACTGGCTAGACAGTGATATTGCGGAAAAGGATCTGAGGGTTATAGTAGATCACAAATTGAATATGAGAGAAAAATGTGATGAAGTGGCAAGGTAAATATCATTTTGGGGAGTGTTAACAGAAGTTATGTAACACACAGGAGGTAACTGTCCTGCTCTCTTTAGAGCTGGTGAGGCCTCAGCTGGAGTACTGTGTCCAGTTTTGGGCGCCAAATGTTCAGGAAGATGTGGAAAAATACAAGAGAGGGGAAAAAAATGAAAATAGATTTAGAAAACCTAACCTATACGGAAAGGTTTTTAAAAGGGGCATGTTTAGTCTAGAGGAGAGAAGATTGGGTAGGGCTTTATAACAAAAGGTTGTGATAAAAAGGACAGTGATCAATTGTTCTCCATATCTACCAAAGGTAGGACAAATAGAAGTTAGCTTTTTTTGCAGCATGGAAGATTTAGGTTAGAGATTAGGAAAATCTTTCTAACTATAAGCATACTTAAGCACTGGAACAAGTTACCTAAGGAGGTTGTGGAATCCCCATCATTAATGGCTTTTAAGAACAGGTTAGACAAACATCTACCAGGGTAGACTAGGTATATGTAATCCTCCCTCAATGCTGGCTGATAGATTAGATGACCTCTCAAGGTTCCTTTCAGCCCTACATTTCTGTGATTCTATGATTCACTTTGCTTAACTGTGCTTGTAGAACTGAATTCTGGGAGATTCTGAGTAATTAATGCATATTGGCCTGGGCACTATTCCTAGCAAAATGAGTCATGGCCACATCTAACTTGCCCAAGGCTTCCTCAAATTATTGACTATCAATCTTTGCCTTTCCTCCTACATATGTTTTATCATTTGCATTACAGTAATACCTAGAGCAGTGGTTCTCAACCAGGGGTACCTGTATCCTTGGGGATACACAGAGGTCTTCCAGTGAGTACAGCAACTCATCTAGATATTTGCATAGTTTTACAACAGGCTACATAAAAAGCACTAGCAAAGTCAGTACAAACTAAACTTTCATACAGACAAAATGAGAAAGTAAGCAATTGTTCAGTAATAGTGTGCTGTGACACTTTTGTATTTTTATGTATGATTTTGTAAGTATGTAGTTTTTAAGTTTTAAGGTGGAATTTAGGGGATGCAAGATAAATTAGACTCTGAAAGAGGTACAGTAGTCTGGAAATGTTGAGAACCATTGGCCTAAAGGACTTACTCTCAGTTGGAGCCTCATTGCACGAGGCCAGTGGATCTCAGACTTTTTTACTAGCAGCCCCTTTCACACAGCAAGCCTCTGAGTGCAACCCCCCTAATAAATTAAACACACTTTTTAATATATTTAACACCATGATAAATACTGGAGGCAAGAGGGGTTTGGGGTGGAGGTTGACAGCTCGCGACCCCTCCAAGTAATAACTTCATGACCCCCTGAGTGGTCCCAACCCCCAGTTTGAGAACCCCTGCACTAGGCTTTGTACATAGTAAGAGACCGTACCAGATCCAAAGCGCTTACAGTCTAAATAGACAAGACATATAAAGTGTAAGGGAAGAAACAGAGGTGAAATGACTTCACCAAGGTCACACGGTGGATCAGTGGCAAAGTCAGGAATAGAACCAGCTCACCTGAGTGCTCTATCCATTGGACCATGATGCTTCTCAGTGCTGTTTTTTTCCTGACTCCTCCTTTCTTAGCTTTCTTTCAGCCCGGTAAAATCTATGCGAAAACCCTAGGCCTGCAGGACAAAGTCTGCTTATATAGGGGCACCTTCAACACATGGGGGGAAAGCATTGTAGAGTGTTTGCAGGAGAGAGCTTGATTTTACTGGTTACGATAGGAGGGTGAGGGATACCTCTTCACACAGCAAAAAAAATTGCCTAACTACTGTGACACAGATCCTTTAATGGGGTGTTCCATGATTGAGATTCACCAATTAACAGTGTGTGTGTACAGACCATGCTAAGGGGCTTATCCTCATCTGATGGCAATTGATTTACTTCAATGAAGTTGCATTGTTTTATACCAACGATACTCAGGCCACAGTGGTCCAGGAGCTACATTAGTGATCAACATTACCCAAAAGACTCATAGTAGGGTGAATTCATTGTTTCATTTACGATAGTACTATATATTCATATTTAAATAGTATGACAGGGAAAATATTTTATATCTATTAGGGCTGTTGATTAATCACAGTTTACTCACGCAATTAACTCAAAAAAATTAACTGCGATTAAAAAATTAATCAAGATTAATTGCACTCTTATACAATAGAATACCAACTGAAATTTATTAAATATTTTGGATGTTTTTCCACATTTTCAAATATATTGATTTCCATTACATCACAGAATGCAAAGTGTACAGTGCTCACTTTACATTATTGTTTTATTACAAATATTTGCACTGTAAAAATTATAAACAAAAAATATAATATTTTTCAATTCACCTCATACAATGTAGTGCAATCTCTATTGTTAAAGTGTAACTTACAAATGTAGACTTCTTTTGTTACATAACTGCACTCAAAAACAAAACAATGTAAAACTTTAGAGCCTATAAGTCCACTCAGTTCTGCTACTTGTTCTGCCAGTTGCTAAGACAAACAAGTTTGTTTACATTTATGGGAGATACTGCTGCCTGCTTCTTATTTACAATGTCACCTGAAAGTGAGAACAGCGTTGACATGACACTTTTGTAGCCAGCGTTGCAAGGTATTTACGTGCCAGATGTGCTAAGATTCGTATGCCCCTTCATGGTACAGCCACCATTCTGGATCAATTAATTAAATCATACAGTACTGCAAAGAGCTGCAGGAGACACATTAAAAAGCCACTTGTGGCTCTCCAGCCTCAGTCTGAGCATCATTGATTTACACCATCTGAGCATCTCCCCATGTTTTTAAGCCAACCATCCCCCCAGTGAGTCAATGGACAGTAGAAAAGTTGGTGTGACCTTGAACTGAAAGCTTATAAGGTAATAGCATGCCAACCAGTGTGAATTACTATAAGAAAATGAAGTCACTAGACTCATCAGTACCATATTTTGACTGTTTTAATGCGAGTGATTTTTACTGGTTCTCTAAGATCTCTTTTGTATCAAAGCTTAATTTGTATATGATAATTTACTTCAACATTTCTTACTGTGATACCCCTAAGCAGATAGGCAATGCATTTGAAATGTACGTTTTTATCTAAGAAAGTAACTTAATAAAGCATTACTTGCAATTGTTTAGCATTCCCGTGTCAATCAAAACATAGTTCATCCATGTCACTTTTGGATGGCATTAATTCACAGAGGAAACTTAGATGTTACTCTCCAGTCTGTGACTCTCCTACACAGATTCAAAAGACAAAGGCTGAATTGTCTGCTTCTAAGGAAAAACTGCTGGAGGCACTTCTTTTGTGTTCCTAATGAACATCATATGAAAACAGTCATAGAACAACTCTACCCATATGCACTGGTTTATTAAGTCATGATATATAGGCTGCCCTTCTTGGCATGCCTGGGTACATATGACAGTAGTGAGATAACAGTGGCCAGTTTAATTACAGGATATTTTTTCTCATGAAGCTACTGATATATTGCTTTGATTGGAATTTTTAACATGGAGTGTGTGAGAGCATGTACATCTAGCTTAAAAGATCTATCAACCAGTGCAGAAATGTGCAAAGGAAATAATGTTTAATTACTCTAAATGCTATTAAATCAGTGCCATTCCTTCATTAAACTGAAAAGTTAGATTTTTTTGAATAACAAATATTGTTCCTTTGAATTTAAAGTTTCTTCTATGCAGGGTATGATAGGCTGTTTAGAGGGCCAGGGAGCCTACCAGTTAGTGCACCTCACCACCAGCCCCTTGTCTTTCTGTCAGGGCAGTAGAGTGCCTGTTTCTTGACCCTAAGCCAGGCGAGTTTTGGCATCCACCCATGTCTGGGCCTTCACCCTTAAGGTTGTGAGGGGAGACACAGGCCTCCATCTCCACCACATACCAGCCCAGGGTCCTGCGGGAAGCAACACCAGAAGGGTCCTCCGTGCAGAGAGACTAAATCCACTACACTGAGCTACTTTCTACCTCCTCCAGATTGAGGTATGGCCCATATTGTCCAAGCAGAAGAGTCCAAATGAGCAGAGTCCTGCTCAAATGGGGTGGTGGTTGGAAAAAACACTGCCTGTGGGCCTTACACACTCTGTTGTCCCCTCTAAGGTTCATCCTTCTGCATGGCTTCCTGAAGGAGGACTCACCAATTCAACACCTTTGACTGGGCTTCTGAGCTCCTTTTAACCTGCTCCTCTACCTGGAGTATACTTGGCAGAACTGGAGAGGCGGGGCTACATGGGCCCAATATTGCCTCTTAACTCCTTCAGGCCCAGTGTGAGGTTTATATAGCCTATCTCACAGGAGTAGGAAGAAAGGTCTAGTACAGTGTTTCCCAATGGGAGCTGCTGGAAGCGGCACAGGTTGAGGGATGTGCTGGCTGCCACTTCCAGCAGCTCCCATTAGCCTGTAGCAGAGAACTGTGGCCAGTGGGAGACGCGATCAGCCAGACCTGCGGAGCAGCAGGTAAAGAAACCCGCCCAGCCCGCCAGGGGCTTTCGCTAAACAAGTGGTGTCCCAAGTTTGGGAAACACTGATCTAGTAGACAGGGTACTGGGCTAGACTCTGGAGACCCTGGTTCACTTCCTGGTTCTACCACAGACTTCCTCCATGATCTGGTGCAAATCATATTTCCTCAGTTCACCATCTATGAAATGAGGATAATGTTTCCCATTTCATAGGAGTGCTGGCAGGGTAAAGTCAGTTAATGACTGTGATGCCCTCAGATACTTGCAGTGAGGAGGGTTATATAATAATACATAGGTGCTCTGTAGCACATTTTCTCCACAGACCTCAAAGATTTTACAAAGGAAGTTGGTATTGTTATCTCTATATTATAGGTGGGGAAACTGAGGAACAGAAAGGATAGTGACTTGCCCAAGATCATCCAGCAGGCCAGTGGAAAAGTTAGGAATTGAATTCAGATTTCTTGAGTCCCCCATCCACTAGGTATAAGTACCTAGAAAGACATGCTTGATAATAAAGATACATGTAAAAGGAAATTTGGGCCCTAATACAAAATAGATAAAACCCTTACATGAACTATTATGATATAATGTCAATATAGAAGTGAATCTACTATTTATTATGTAATCTAGTCTAAGGACATTTTTTCTAGCTATATATAAACTCTGGGCTAGATAATCAGTTTGCAATTTAGTCTAGGGTAAGGAGCAGTGCATTACTGCGTGATCTCTGGAGCAGGCCAAGAGAGAGATTGTGATTTCTTGAGTCACAATCTCCCTCCTGGTCTCCTGCTACTCTGGAGAGGTAATAAACTCTGGCAGGTCTATATCTGTAAGAGTATCCAGTCCCCAATGCATTGGCATAATTATATAACTGAACGTGTTGGATAAGTCAAGTCAAAGTTCTGTTGCGAAAGGGGTGTTGGACACAGTGGCTGCCCTAGAGGAGATCACTTATCTTTTATAAGTAGAATACAAGTATCAGAGGGGTAGCCGTGTTAGTCTGGATCTGTAAAAGCAGCAAAGAGTCCTGTGGCACCTTACAGACTAACAGACATTTTGGAGCATGAGCTTTCGTAGGTAAATACCCACTTCGTCGGATGCATGTATTAAGTAGAATACAATTATAGATAGGATGTGTTTCCATATATGATTTTTTTTAATTCCTAAATAGTTTTTATTTCTTCCAAAGATGCTAGTCTTCCTGTGAAGGTAACTCAAGTTTAATCCATGTGTTCTAATGACAGAAACTATGTTTCATAATAAAACCCTTTTCTGGAGGAATGGGGTAAACCATAGAGGCTTTCCGTCCAGTAAAAATGTCTCCCTACTAAATCTTAGTATAGAAAGAACAACTGACAACACCAGAGTGACAGCTTGGACAAAAGTAATAGTATAGAAAATGACTTTCTGAACATCAGTTTGCCAGCATGTGTCTGAAAGTTTCAGAAGGACTAACCACCACCAGACTGACATTACCATGCTTGCTGTTAAAGATAGCTTTCAATCAGTGAAGAATGGGCTGCAGGAAACTAGCATCAAAAGCCAGTGAAGTGAAGTAATGATTTATTTATGTGCAACCTGTGATATGACTATGACATACGAGAATATGACTTGCACAGTTGAGAGGGGTGTTCTGAAGAAATATTGCAACAGTTTGAAAAAAAATGAGTGCTTGCTACTGAAAACATTATATTAAAGTGAAAGAGATAATAAATATCTCTGAAGGTGACAGTTCAACAGCTCAGCTCCACGAGGTCACAGGTTAGTGACAGCTTTCAATGTCATAATGGATTTTTCCTATAAAAGGCTTGATAATTAAACAAAGCACCGCTGAAATAGTTAATGTTATGTTAACTTGACAGTACTTTACGTTTAAATATTTAAGCTTTCACAGTCAGATTCTCTTTGCTTCAATGTGAAGCAAGAATATAATCTATTTATTTTGTCAGAGGAACATTAGCAAAAGAACTGTTACATGAGCAGTTATTTAAAGTTGTGCTTCTTCCAACTTAAATCTTACCCTATTCTGTCTGTTTAATATGGTCACTAATAGCATGACATCCTGCACCCATACCACTTCCGGCTGTTACATTATCAGATCTTGTCAGATATGTGGAAAAAGCTTAGCAGCATCAGCTTCAAGTCTGAAATACCTTAACTCTTTGGAACTACAGGGTCAAATACAGGATATGGTCCACTCAGCCTTTCATCCTTTTTGGGTAGATAAAGACTAGAATCTGCATTCCAGGACCAAATTCCTTTATACTATAAAGTTTATAGGCAGGGCTGGCTCCACAAGTGGCGAAAAACAACAAACAAACAAAAAACAGATCAGCCGCACTTTGGCAGTGGGTCCTTCATTCTCTCTCTTTCTCTTCGGCAGCACTTCAGCGGCAGCTCAAACAGGAAGAGAGGGACTGAGGGACCCACCACCGAATCCCGCAGAAGACGCAGATGTGCTACCCCTTTCTATTGGCCACTCCAAGCACCTGCTTCCTTAGCTGGTTTCTGGAGCCAGCCCTGTTTACATGCTACAGAAGGATATAGCTTGTGCTGTCCTATGCAGGGATTCTTGGGAACTGGTTCAGCCCTAAGGGTTGCCCTAAGTGCAAGAGCCCTGGTGTTAATATATTCTACATTTTAGTGCAGAAACTGCTTCTGACTCACCCCAGCTCCACTCCTGGATTGGGGCCTTCTGCAACGATGGTATGTACATTCAGCAGAGTAGACTCCCCTGATCCTGCATGGGGCCTTCTGCTCCAGGCATATTCCCCAGAATGGGGACCTCATGCATTAGTGACATTTCGCAGAAGGGGCTTCAGTAGAGGAGTGAATTCCCCTGCTTGTGGAATGAAAAACTTTCACTGAAGTTAGTGGGAGTTCTGAGTGCACAGGGAATGCAAGATTGGCCCCAAAATGAGTCATGCCATGCAGTTCACTGTGTGGAAGGTCTTTTGGGAGAGAACCTTGACTCCAAGGTCCCCTTCAATTTGTGTGGACATGGAAATCTCGCAGCACTTTTAGTATAAGTAGAGGTTTGCCATGGTACCTTGGTCAACATTTATTCTTTCATCTCACTGTATTACAGAGGCTCGTAAGTTGCTGCCCTCTGTGGCAGAGGTGGAAACATTTCAGCGATGTTTTACATATATAGTTGAGAAGTGCTATACACATGTAGAATGTTGTTCTTGATAAATCAATACTTGGATGGGATTCAGCTGAGAAGAACCCGAATGTTATAGGAAGCTATGTTAGTGATTATAAGGGGCTGATCCTGGGGGGTGTAAGTTCAACAGGAGTTGTAAGTGCTTAAAATCAAGCCCTTAGCTGGTAGCACTCTTCCTCCTTATGAGTGAGATCCTTAGGATAGGGACAGATCCTCTGTTACGAGCCAGATGCACACATAGCCCAAGTTTGGGGGGGGTTGTGGGGGACAGCCTCAGAAAGTTCATCTTTTCACTTTGTGCTGGTCCAGTTCCCATAGGAAAGATAGACAAACCTCCAGTCCCTTACTTCTCCTGTCTATTCTTATGGTAGTGAGGACCTTAAAAAAGTACTAGGGCTCACTGATGGACCATGGATCATAATTTGAGAACCACTCATTTAATCTAGTTATTTTTAAATTAGCATTTTATAATTAAAATGTTCACTATTTCTGGGTTAACACTCTTATCTCCTATGAGCATTACACCACAGTTAATTATGCATCTGATGAAGTTGGTATTCACCCACAAAAGCTCATGCTCCAAAACGTCTGTTAGTCTATAAGGTGCCACAGGATTCTTTGCTGCTTTTACAGATCCAGACTAATACGGCTACCCCTCTGATACTTGACACAGTTAATTATGTTAACCTATAGTAAAATGCTAATTTAAAAATAACTAGATTATATGAGTAAATTAACAAATACCTTTTTATCTATAGGCACTCCCAACAGCTTCAGCTCTGGACTAGAATACCAGGAATTATTATCAAAAGATAGCAATCAACCATTAGAGGTCATAGATACGATTGTGGCTTTCAGGTGCTACCGTTAGATGCATATTAAATAATAATTTATTTTTGTACCAAATATTTTCAGTGACCTTTGTGCTTTACAATGGTATCTGGCATTAACATTTAGGGGCAAATCCTAATCCTAGTTTGTAGCCCACAAAATTGGGCTGTGTGTTGATGAGTTGCAAAGGGAAGGAATCCTCCTCACTAAGGCCTGGAATAGCATCTCTGTGCAGGCACGCAATAAGAGTTTCCATAGCTCTTATACTCTGTGCCTTGAATAGCTAGTAGATCCATGTAGTCATGAATCCACCAGATCCACTCACAAAGCTCCCTGGGTGCTGTGAACTAGGGACCAAGATACCACACACACACACACACACACACACACACACACACACACACACACACACACACACACACACACACACACACACACACACACAATCACATCACCACAAAGCATGAGAGATGCAATGGGGTGCCAGCACATTGCTGTCCTTCATGAAGTGGTTCTGATATAATTAGGGGCCTTCTTTACAGCCATGAGATGAGGAAAGGGAGAGACAGGATTTGTCCTTAAAGAAAAGTCACATAAAATAGAAAACAAAAATAAAATCCCTGCAGAAATTCCATGGCTTTTTGTTTTAGAGGTGACTAGCAGTGGCCCTGATTCAGTAAAGCACGTAAGTATATGCTTAACTTGGGGGGCATGCTTAAGAGCTTTGCTGAATTGGAGGCATTTTCATAGAAATCAGTTGGGTGCATTTTTAAAATTATAACATGCAGTTTGCTATGCTCTTAACTTGTTTCTAAACAAAATATTGAGAGGCATTGTGGTCATGCATTCAAGGTATGTCTACACTTGGAGCTGTGGGCATGATTCCCAGCTTGAGTAGACATACTGATGCGCTCATTGAGCTAGCGTGCTAAAAATTGTAATGCAGCCATGTTACCATGGGCACTGCAAGCAGCATCACAGGGTAGCTACCCTAAGTTGAAACCAGCCCATACCATGTGGATACATACCTGGGTGGTTAGTCCCTGCCACTGCCCATGCTACTGCAGCTACACTATTGAGTATGTCTACTCGAGCTGGGAACACCTCCGCACAGAAATAGCCTCAAAGTGCTAGTGAGAATGCAAACAGCATAGGAAGAGAGGTAGGCTTTTGGTCAACCAGATGGAAATGAAAAACTATAACAAAGACTAGTGTCAAATCATGAGACATTTTCTTTAGATTCCAGCTAGGGCTGGGTAGGAAATAGCTGTCTCATTCCACAAATATCTTTGAGAAGTTCCTCTCAAATCAGGATGAAAAAAATCAATCTTGAAAATGTTTGTGACTCAAAATTTCAAAACAAAATCCACTTCAAGTCAATCAGAACATTTTGTATTGATTTTGACCATTAAAAACAATCACTATAATTATCTTCAATTTCTAAACAGAAAAGTTGTTTAGAGACAGAAAAATGTTTGAAACTTTTCAAATTTTGTTTCAATCAAAAAATTTCACAAAAAATGACCCTTTCCCATTAGAGTTTTGGTTTCAGCAAATTGGCATTTTCCAACTGTCCACTGTCTGGAGTGGCTCACAACTGTGATTGCCTATTTCAGGGAAGACTGACAAAAAACAAGGGCAGACACCCCAAACTAATGGTATATTCTATTATTAGATTTCACTAAGCCAGTAACAAATGTGAACTCCTGAATCATTATAGCAGTCTTACCATGCAGTGAGACAGTCCCCTTAGATTCTCCAGCCTCTCTTATCACCCAGACAAAGTGAACTTTCTGATAAAAGGTTATTTAAACCTAAAATCACACCACATCAGGTTTCTCCCAGTCCCATGAGACCAGTCACTTACCCCAAATCAATTGGTATTCCAGATCTTACCCAAAAGACAACACTGGCTGCCAATTCTATAGCAAACGAACTATAGGTTTAGTAGCTTTAAAAAAAAAAAGAAAAAAGAATGAGAGTTATTAAGAGGTTAAAGCAGATAAAATATAACAGGTGAGTTTGTAAGTCCAAAATGGTGGTAGTTTCCCAAAAGTCTTTTCAGAGCTACCCAAAATAACTCTGGGCATATCCATCTTCTTATTCAGTGATTCTACCTTGTTAGAATCCAAACAGTCCAGATATAAAGGATCTTCCTTTGAATCAGTACTTACCAGTATATCTTCTTTTCCAGACAACTAAGTGTTTGTATCCACACAATGGCCAATTGCTTTGAATTTAGCACCCTTCTTCATTTGCATTTGATTAGTTATTTAGTCATTAGGATATACAGAATGTAAATGCTTGCCATTACATTATAATAGGAATAGATAAGCGAAAACAATACAAGTACATTCCAATAGATTTCATGACGTTCTAACACCTGAATACATTGTTACATTAACACACTTTGATCTAGAGTTATTTAATTATCAGGAATGCATAATATAAATGTAATGTAATAGTAAACAACAGGATATTGATAGGCAAAAACAATAGAATTAATATCTCCTTTGATCTCTATCAACACACAAGTGAATTGGCCTGTATATATATTAATACATATAACTCCTTTGACAGTCACACACAAGTGAATTCTTAGCCAACTTTAGAGAGAACCTGTGCTGATTTATAATTTGGTATGGAAATAGTGTGAAATTAATTGCCCCCCCCAGTTTCTGACAGTTTTTTTATCATAATAATTCTTTTTCTGATTACAATGTTCCCTGCTGATCACCAGAATAGTCCCTCTACCTTCAAATATATAAATCTAAACTTTAGCTGGTCTCCCAAGGTTTGCTTTGAATTTCAGGGTTCGAAAGCAAAATTAAAAAAGGGCAAACTCACCATGAAATAAAAATCTTTTCATAAAACCTGTGAATCAAAAACACCAAGTTCTACATAGCTATAGTCCAGTCTCATTTCTTGCTTCTTCTGGTGTGCAATCCAGATCTTAACCCAATAATAAAATAAAAATTGTATCCACCCAGTAAGCCAACACTGAATTACATTTCCCCATGACATAAAATATATGAAAAGGGCTAGATTCTCATTCTCTTTGGTGTCTTGGTTTTAGTTTTATCCTGTAGCTGATCAGACTTCTATAGTTTGTAGAAGTTGCATTCTTAACGTTCAGTCTCTGGAAAAAAATCACAGGAATTTCCTAGGATAGTTTGGTTAGTTTTCATTTTCACTGGGAGGGACAGCGTCAAGCTGGGTATTGCTCTGCATAGAGCTGATCTTGGTCATAATTTTCACAAATATAATCAAGCTTTGAGAAAATTAGTCATAGAATAAACAAAGCAATAATGCATCAAGTGTTCTCCATGCCATGGTAGTTTAACAATAGTCTCACTTTATGTGTGGGTCTTTTGTTTCTGGATCTGGGAACAGCATATGGGCAATTCCCCTAACCCTCAGAGGTCAGATTCCTTTATATCTGACCTCCACATTACAAACAGCAAACAAGGCCACTTGTGAGCTTTCTCTATTTATTATTGTTATTCATGCAAATCCTTGAATGGTACTATTTAGGACAGTCATTGTTTTAACCTAAGTTACAGTTCATGGCAAATGTATGCAAATAGACAATATATTGAGAGACGAACAAACAAAATATAAAGTTAACAGCAACATAATATGTAATAGAACTTTATTATGAATTTCTCCATGATATATTTAGTTATGGTAAGCAAAGAAAGGTTATAAATATTATACCAAAATGTATTATGTTCCCTCATTTTCATTTCTTTTTGTGTTTTCTCTTTCTTTCTTTGCTATTTTTGAAGGGGAAAAAATCACACTACAAATATAATAGTGAATATATATGGTATATGGAACAGGTATTACAGACAATGTAATAATGACAATGCTTTTGTACATCAGAATGTAACTTACAAAGAAGGCTAAGGTTAGCTCAAATTGTTACAAGAGGAAAAATAAAGAATAGCCATTATTGTCAATAAGAATCAAAGGACAATACATTCTGAGGTCCAATAACATTAATGTTAGATGCAGTGTAAAAAATGAGTGGTGCCCAAAATTGCAGACAATTGTAAGATTTTGTCTTGGTTTATCAGTGGGGAAAAGGGATCAGTGTAGTGAGTTTCTCCACAGCAAGAATATCTCAGAAATTGTTTGAACCAAGTATCTGTGGCGGGAACATGAGGGTCATACTACTCAGAAGCTATGGAAAGGTAAGCAGCAAAGAAAAGCAAATAAAGGAGGGGATCCAATTTATTAGTGTAATCAGAGTTACCAAGCCCCAGAAAGGCAATGGGCATACTAAATTGTATAGAAAACTCCAGAAACCAAGTGCGTGTTGTGTTGTGTCTGTGTGTATTTGTAAACGTTTCCAGAAAGATTCGGTCTAGTTTGCAGTCCCACCAGAGACGTTTAAAGGATCCTATGGAATGATTGCATTGCGAGCATAGGTCTGATTCAGTGTGGTACATTCTATAATATGATTGTGTGGTATCTAATGCAAAGTTTGTCATGTCAGGAGTCTTTGGAAGGGTCATTGGAGCATTGTTGTTATGGTAATGTTATAGTAATGTTATAGGTTGTAATTTCATGTATATAATTATGAGGCTGAAAATGTGTCAGAGACTCCTCTTGGGATAACAAACCTGGTGCATATCAATTTCTTTGTTAAATTGATGAACACATACAAGCTTCAAAGAATCCTGTGGCACCTTATAGACTAACAGACGTTTTGGAGCATGAGCTTTCGTGGGTGAATACCCACTTCGTCAGATGCACATAAGCTTGCAGTGTCCAGCAGGCATAACTGGACACTGTAAGATGGAGGTTCCTAGGGTTGTGTCTGGGACTAGAAATATTGGCTAATGGCATTTGGTTGCACAATCCAAGGAGCAGCTTACATGCCAAAGGCTGTTTGTGAACAGCCCAGGAGAGGGGATTCTCACAGCAGAACAGGGTAAAGCTGGCTCCCAGAGTAAAGGATTGGAGTGACCTAGCAGATCATCGGTCCATATAACACCAGAGGAGAATGTCACAGTCCCCTGAAAATTGGCCCCCTTCAAGTTGTATCAAGTTGGGCCCCCCAAAATGGAGGCACCCAAAACACTAGTCACTTTTGAAAATGTAGTCCTAAAACAGTAACATATTTAAACACACCATGTTGATACAGTTAAAGGCAAAATCAAGAGTACTGGGAATTTAGGATTCAGTATTCTTTCTTGTTGATGATAAAGTGGACTGCCAAATTGGAAGTAGAGAATGTAAAAAACAATCCTACAGTAGCCAAGAGATGGACTACATGCTCTGATAAGTTTGTAACATAAATGATTCTATATGACTCATCGCTTGTTTACAAAATGGGTTTGACTTGTGTAAATCTGACGTTAGGTGATATAACTGCTTAGGTTCTTTTCAAATAATGGTATTTATGCCAGGCTTATTTATAATAACAATTGTCCTCTGGAACTTGATCTTCTTGGAAGGGCACTTACTTTCTGTAAAAGAATAATATTCTGTATTTCATGAATAGGGAGTGGGGGAAATCCAGCAATTAATGATAAACTACTATGTATGCGGAGAATGCAGAACACACAAGTGACAAAATATCTAGGTAGGAATTATTATTCATTGTTATGGCTAAGATAATGAGTTTATGAATTTATTCATAAATTCAGGTTCATCTCAGTATCTCAATGTTGAGCTTATTTTTAGAATGGGACACAAACTCTATTAAACGTCTGCAAATTAAATTTAAAAAATAAGAAGATGGCTTCGTCAAACTTGGCTAGAAAGTTTGCTTCCATCCATTCTTCCATGTAGAGATAGCCCTATAGAGCAATCCTATCCTTAAAAGTGGTGTAAAAACCTTGATGTGGAGAGATTGGATGGACAGAGGAATCTTGACTGTGTTACAGCTAATTGACAATGATAAATTTAAACCATTTGTAGATCTTCATAACAATTTGGCTTGCCCTGCTCCAGATCATGGAAATATCTTCAGACAAAGCATTTACTTATGAATGTATTTAGACCAGATGCATTTGGAGCTTTTATTATTTTGGAGGAAACTTCTTGGATTTACTCAGCCAGCAGTATCCTTTTATGACTTTCTGGTCCCAAAACTCTGCCAAAGATTGATAATTTGAAAGTTGCTTGGAGCAGAGATTTAGATACATACGGTAACTGTCTCCATTTCAATGAAATACAATTGTCTCTAATGTTGAAAGGCAACTATATACTGAGACTATGGCTTATTCACCAAAAGACACTGGTCCCCATATAGACTAACGGTAATGTCATAAATGCTGAGCACGGTTAGATATGTAACTCCCTTGGTGCTACATTAGCTCATATGTTTTGAGAATGCCCCGGTATCAAGAATTTCTGGTCTGAGGTGGGTCAAAGTACCAATTTATATTGAATGTTAAGTTGGAGCCCTCCCCCTTAAGTTTCTTTCTTGGGTATATTCCTGATACCTGGAGGTTACCTGATAACAAGGCAGTGTGTTTCCAATGCACAGCTTTGGTAGCTAAAAAATTACTTCTGCAAAAGTGGAAAAGTTGATCCCCAGTAAATATTGATGTTTGGCTCAGTGACATGGCTGACCTTGCAGCTAACAAACAAGTGGCATTCCACAGAAAGGCAATGCCCGAAAAATTCAAAACAAGTTGGGATGACTTTTTCAAAGTCCCCTCCTCCCTTTATCCTAACTTTATTTAATTTGGGTATTATGATGAACCTGGTATTTTGGTATATTTGTTGTGTTTGGAAAAATTAATACAACATTATAAATAATAAAAAAGGAGATGGATAGGAAGTAGTGCGTGGAGATCCCTACTCTATAACATAATGAAGAGAAACTTCTCTCTTTCCCCCTTTTTTCTGCTTTTCAGCTTTATTTCCTTTTTGGGAAAGGCATAAGGGAATTACTATATTTAATATATATGGAGAGAAGTAATAGGCTCATCACTGTTAAGGGTACAACTAAGTTACATTATAAGTCCTGCTTTTAGCTCCTCTATATCTTTGACTTGGAAAATTTATTTGGACTGAAAATGGCCAGGTTTATCCTTAAGGCAAAAGAACATTCTGCTATATAATGTAAATAAGAAAGGTCAAACTCTTTCTGAGTTACAGTTCACTAGGAATTTTATCATTTATCTATTGTGTCTTTGTTGTTGTTCTAGTCCCAAAACAGCTATAGCTATTCGAGAGATTGTATAAATTCTGAGTGTATCTAAATATAGATCTACATTCTCTTAGCTCCATTTCCTTACTTGCAAATGTTTACTTTGGGCCAGACACTTGGCTGGTGTAAATTAGCTAGTTCCATTGACTTCAATGATGAATGAGGATGGACTTAAGTACTTGCTTAAAGTTATGCACATGTTTTAATGCTTTGCTGAATTGGAGTCTAAATCTATAAAACATTCTGACCCTATTAACTTCAACAGAGCTATGTCACTTTGCCCCAGCTAAAGATCTGGCCCTTTTATTTAAAACTGTAGTGCTCCTTGGTATGTAAATACAGTTGCAACCGTAATTTGAAATCAGAAATTTTCTGTCTCTTATCTGATATTTTATGTGAATATTTTGGATTACATTATACTTTACTATTTTATGCCTGGAATGCTATAGCCAACCTAAAACCTTATAGAACCTACAAAAGCTCTCATATCCAGCAATCCAGAGTACCTTATGTTATCTTTCCATGTCTGCAAAATCTTACAAGGAATTCTTCCCATGCCATCTGCCAGCACTAAGCACTGAAGTGTACTCTACCACTTTGAGACACTGCATTAG
Source organism: Gopherus evgoodei (assembly GCF_007399415.2). Lineage (NCBI taxonomy): Eukaryota > Metazoa > Chordata > Testudines > Testudinidae > Gopherus > Gopherus evgoodei. Next base: position 197,335,023 of record NC_044323.1, read on the forward strand.
TCACTGAAACTCTTCTGACTCACTGTTGAGCCAAATTAGTTGAAATATCAATACCTTTTCTTCCCAATACTAGTTTTATCCAAGGCTTTAATAGTGTTTACTTTATCTAGGACAGAGACTCTTTTTGAAGTTCTGAACATTTTCTCTCCCAAGGAAGCTTTATTAATAGAAGTTTACAGGCAAAATGCTGTGCCTACATTTTTGTCTGATTCATCTATTATCACATAGACTGAGAGACTTTTTTACATCTAGAATCTACTAAAACTTCAAAATGGTTTAGAATCTTTCAAAGCAAGAATTTTGCATTCCTAGCAGCTCATCTTAATGGGAAAAAAATTACAGCTACATTAGCATTCTGTGTCATGAAAAACTGCTAAGATAAGATTTATCATACCAGATCAAAGCACTGGTTCAACATCCTGTCCAAGTTAAGTCATCTGCTTCCAGCCGTAGCCAATACGTGATGTTTCATATGAAAGTGAACCCTTCTACTCCCTAAGACAGAGTTCATTGTGAGGTACTGTACATAGTGTTGACAGTTTGGGAGACACAACTGCATCCTAACCTGTACAAGTCATCATCTGAGTCCCTATGCTGCTCTAACCCATGTGAGACTGGGTTGGAGCATAATTAGGGATCTGTAACAGTATCTCTGATATCCTCATTTACCTCCTTACACTAAGCCCTATTAAACCAATGAGTTCTATTAAAATAGCTCCCCAAGTCTTAGAAGTGGACAGAGCTTTTGACAAGGCACTTATGTGTGTGCCTGTGCATCCGCACACACACAGTAGCCCAAGGCCTTTATTTTGTTTTTTTGCAAATTGAAAAAATGCCTTTTGTTTTCTCTTTGTATAACCACCTGCACCCCCTCCTCCCAAAAAAAACCTTGGAAACAAAGCCTGGGAACAAAATCTCTTGAGGAAAGGACTTTATTGCTGTTAGACTGGGTTAGCCCACTATTCTAGCTTAGAAGATAATATTGCATTTTATTAACAATGAATAATTCCTGATAAATATTAAAGTGACAGTGCATTCTTGGAGTTCCATTGACTTCATTCATAAACTACTCGAGCTCTACTTTCATGGCTTATGGTGTCAGTGTAATTTCTTTAGCAGTGAATTATCTCTCTAGTATTCTGAAAGGCCTTTATGTATTACTGTATATTTCACTGTAAATATCATAGTATCCCCCTAGCAGCAGTGTAATTAAGGTTGTCTTGGTGTTTTCTTAGTAAGTTCCATTTTCTGAAACAAGTAATTTGCCCAAAACCAAAATGTAACACGATCAGGTTTATCATACAAGTTCTCAGATCTGGAGACCATTTAAAATAAATTGTACAATAATGCTTAGGTCATTTTTGACTTGGTCTGTTTAAGTAAAATATAAAATGGAAGTGTATAGGGATTAGATAGTATGAAAGACTTGATTAACATTTTCTCACCATATTTTGAGTCTTTACATCTTTTGAAGGACAATTCACTCTTTAGATGAAATTCATCCCTATTCAAACAGCCAGGACAAAGCCTATATGCCACTTGGGTCCAGCCTAGGTTCTCAAAATAGGGTTTCAATGGGACTAAAGCAATATATAGATCTTATGTTGGCTTTATGCTTCAGGGTGAATTTAATCACTGGGATGAAATCCTGGCCCTACTGAAGTCAAGGGCAAAACTCTCATTGACTTTAATAGGGACAAGTTTTCATGTTTTCATTCTTTATATGTAATTGGTAACTGGGCAATCAGGTGTAATTTTATGTGTTTCAGTTTAAAAAATATATTGATAAAATTAAGACAGTTCACAGAAGGGTTACTAGGAAGATAAACAGCTTGAAGGAATTGATGTATGAGGGAAGATTAATAGAAATGAATATGTATAGCTTGCATTAGGAAAAGGAGGATGAGATGGATGACATGTTATCAGTCTATAAATATGTGAAGGTTGTTAAAATCAAGGAGGGGGAGGAATTGTTCATAAGGATGTCAGGAGAAAAAATGTAGGCATATGAAATGGTATACATAAAAAAAGATTAATCATCAGAAAAAAATGTTTCAAGTAAAAACATTTAGAATATAGAATAATTACATGAGGTCCAAAGTGAGCAATCATCAGAAACAGTTAAAATAGGCTAAATAAAACCTTATAAATATTCAGTGGGGACATTATGATCCCTGTAGTAAAAGTGAACTAGAAGATTTTCCCAGTCTTTTACACCTCTACTATTTAGCCTGAGATTTTTAAAAACTAATCTTAATTTCAACTAGGCATCCAGATCCTTTAGGTGGTTATGAAAAGTTTCATCCCTAATCCGTGATTCTGCATACAATAGATCTCACAAAAAGATATGCTGAAAGTGTTCTGATGATCTAAAGGATGGTCTTTATCTTCCCTTTCCTTAGTCATACAGTTCCAGCATTGTTTGTTCTATTTTCTCTTAGGCCATGGCTACACTTACAGTTCTGCAGCGCTGGTAGTTACAGCTGTGTTTGTACAGCTGTGTAGGGCCAGCGCTGCAGCATGGCCACACTGACAGCTACCAGCGCTGCAGTGTGGCCACATTTGCAGCATTTGCAGCGCTGTTGGGAGTGGTGCATTGTGGGCAGCTATCCCAGCATTCAAGTGGCTGCAACGTGCTTTTCAAAAGAGGGGGGTGGGGTGGAATGTGACAGGGAGCGTGGAGGAGACAGAGAGAATGGATTTTCGGAGTTGACACTGTTCTCAGCTCCCTGCCTTGCAAGTTCTAAGGACTGGAAGACACACTGTGTCTACCTTCAATCATTTTAAAAGTTCTGACTCCCTTCCCCCACCCCTCTCTCATTCACTAAATGCAAATTATGTACTCCTAAATAGCAGTCAGACCAGATAAGCATCTGCTCAACACGGACTTCCCCCTCCCCCTCTGCCGTGTGAGTGTGCTGTTTCTCTCTTCAAGCAAACAGCTGTGAACATTCCAAAGTAATTCCCCTGCCTGCCTCCACTCGCTCAGCAAACAGGAGCTGTGTTTGTTTTTTAAATAAGCAATCTGGCTGAACTCCGAGCTCTCCCTTTCTTCCGGTTTGTTGTGGACAGGAATTCTGGGATACCTCCTTATACCCCGGAGGTCAATAAAAGCGCTGGTGGGGTCCACACTTGCTGACCAGCGCTGGATCACCAGCGCTGGAATCGCTACACCCGAGGCTCGACCGGGTGTACAGCCAGCGCTGCAACCAGGGAGTTGCAGCGCTGGCCGTGCTTTGTAAGTGTGGCCACATCCTAGGTTGCAGTGCTGTAACCCCCTCACCAGCGCTGCAACTCTCTAGTGTAGCCATGGCCTCAGATAGCAGGTTTAGCAATTCAGGCAGGTCCATTAAGCTTTCTTTTACATATTTCTGTAAGGGACAGGCAGGATATCAATACTATTCCATCTGACTGCCCATTGGATTGTGTAAACAGTTCCTATATTTGTAGGTGTGAGCAGTGTGCTTTTACAGCTAGGGCCATGGCTACACTTACAGTTCTGCAGCGCTGGTAGTTACAGCTGTGTTCGTGTGGCCACATTTGCAGCACTTGCAGCACTGTTGGGAGTGGTGCATTGTGGGCAGCTATCCCACAGAGCACCTCGTCCCATTTTGGCGTTGTGGCTTGAAGGAAGGGGAAGGAAGTGTGCGGGTCTTTCCGCTTCCTGTTCCAACTCCCCGTGGTGCTTTGCTACACATTCCGAGCAGTTTGGCGGCATTGTGAGTCTGCAGTGCGATTTCTGAGATTTCTGTTACAAAAGGAGCCTGAGCTGCTGAGGACCTTGCTGATGAATGTTGCCAGCACATCACGCATGGCAGTGGAGCTATTCCTTCAGCTGCAAAGTGACAGTGAGGAGTCAGAGGATGATATTGAAACGCCTGATGCTCAAGACACTCAATTGCTTGTGGCAGTAACAGACGTGCTCAGCACCGTGGAATGGCACCTTTGGGCTCGGGAAACCAGTACTGAATGGTGGGATCACATTGTCCTGCAAGTCTGGGATGATGAGCAGCGGCTGCAGAACTTTCGGATGAGAAAAGCCACTTTCATGGGACTGTGTGCTGAGCTCGCCCCTACCCTGCGGCGCAGGGACACGAGATTGAGAGCTGCCCTGCCAGTGGAGAAGCGGGTGGCTATTGCAATCTGGAAGCTGGCAACTCCAGACAGCTACCGATCGGTGGCGAACCAGTTTGGAGTGGGAAAGTCCACCGTTGGAATGGTACTGATGCAAGTTTGCACAGCCATTAATCGCACCCTGCTAAGAAGAACCGTGACTCTGGGGAATGTGCAGGACATTGTGGATGGCTTTGCACAAATGGGTTTCCCTAACTGTGGAGGGGCAATAGATGGGACGCATATTCCTATTCTGTCACCACCTCACCTGGCATCAGAGTACGTTAATCGCAAGGGGTATTTCTCCGTGCTTCTGCAAGCGCTTGTGGATCACCGTGGGCGTTTCACTGACATTTACTCAGGATGGCCTGGAAAGGTGCATGATGCACGCATCTTTCGGAACAGTGCCCTGTTCAGGAAGCTGAGGGCCGGGACTTTTTTCCCAGACCGCAAGATCACAGTAGGGGACGTCGAAATGCCCACTGTGATCTTTGGAGACCCCACTTACCCCTTAATGCCTTGGCTCATGAAACCGTATACAGGGAAGCTTGACAGGAGCAAGGACCGGTTCAACTGCAGGCTGAGCCGGTGCAGAATGACTGTGGAGTGTGCTTTTGGCCGTTTGAAAGCCCGCTGGAGGTGTCTTTATGGGAAGCTAGATTTGGGGGAAAGCAGCATCTCCGCTGTTATATCGGCGTGCTATACCCTCCATAATATTTGTGAAGGGAAGGGTGAAAGATTCAGTGAGGAATGGACCTCCGAGGTTCGATGCCTAGAGGCTGAATTTGCACACCCAGAGAACAGGGCTACTAGAGAGGCCCAGGAAAGGGCTTCAAGGATTAGGGATGCCTTAAGGGAGCAATTTGATGCTGAGAGCCAACAGTAATGTTTGGTGCCTTTGCTGTGCTCCTTTCTACCTTGGGGTACAGTATTTACCACTTTCTGCAATAATAAAAAGTATTGTAAAAGCCATAAAATCCTTTATTCAAAGTACAGTACATAAAAGGCCAGGGGGGTTAGGGTGGTGGACTGTACATTCAGAGGTTTGAATATGTCCTGTTTGGATTGCTGTTCAATGTCTGCGGCACTTCAGGATTACTATGCTGCAGAGTAATGGGGGTGGAGTGCACAGGGTAAGGATTGTAGTTATCAGGGCTGGTAGGTGTTCGTACAGGTGTTGGGGGCAGCTGGCTGTAATAAGAAACTGGCTGCTGGAGAAAGGTGTTTTGTGCAAATACTGGGGAACAAGAAAGAGAGCTTTGGAAGGGTTGTGGGTTACCATGGTACAGATCTGCCTGCATGGCTACGAGAGACTCGAAAGAGTCAGTTTGGCGAGCCAGGAGGCTTATCAGGTGCTTTGTGGTTTTTTTGGTAGCAAATTCCTTTCTCCTGCTTTCTGTTTGCCTCCTCTCATACATTTTCTCTCTCCATTCCTGCGTCTTCCTACTTTCTCTGTTGTAGTGATTCATAACTGCTTTGATCAATTCTTCTTTTGATTTTCGCGGATTTTTTCTCAAGTTCTGCAACCGACGTGAGGCCGGTGATCCGGCTGCATTAGTCAAGGTCACTAAAAAAAACATAGATAGAAACGTAATACACAGAGGCTACATTGTTTATTATCACACAGTGAAGGAGTTTGTAGACTTTTTGTAGCATCATTCCCACATACCTAACATAACACAGAGAGGCCAGGGAAGCGAAGGCATGGCGAGCAATGGAGTGAGTGTTTCTGCCCCGACTTCACCTGGGAGGGGGAACTGATTGATGGCTCACTGGGGTTTATCTGCACTGGGTAGAGGAGGTAGCTGGTGGCCTGCACAGGGGATAGTAGGGAACATGAAGCTGGCGACCTGCTTGCGGGGGGAGGGGGGGTGGTCCGCGGAACTGCCGGCCTGCTGGGGCAGGGGGTGGAACGCACAGCGGTGCTGGCTACCTGCTGGTGGAGGGGGGAGACCGGAACGCACCAGGGAGTTGCAGCGCTGGCCATGCTTTGCAAGTGTGGCCACATCCTGAGTTGCAGTGCTGTAACCCCCTCACCAGCGCTGCAACTCTCCAGTGTAGCCATGGCCTAAGGCTATGTTGACTCTGGCACGCATACTCAAGTACTGGATCGTGTACATGCTCACACGTGCTCATCATATTTCTGCCAAGAGTCCACATATGCTGTGCTGGAAACAGGTATAGTGCCAGTGTAAGCTCAACCCCTGCAGCACCTCCTGCTGGTCTCTGTCGGGAATTAGTTCGTCTAGCTTCTGATGCGCCCTCTGCAGGCCGGTGATCCGCCTTACTGCTGCCACTTGGCATCTGTGTCCCTCCCTGGACTCCAGTGCCTCTTTATCTGGGGTGCTGCCCCCTGACAGTACACCCCCCAGTCTCATGGTCTCCCCGCCCAGGGGAACCCCCACCCCATATCCCCACCTTGCCTCAGTGTAAGGCTACTGCCGGTCAACAACTAGCCCCCACTCCCTGGGGCAGACTGCAGTGTATGCCACTCATCACTGGCAAGAGGGGGTTGGACCCGCTGCTTTTCTCTGCAACCCAGTACCTCTATGGGGCCTTGGACAAGGCTCTGCAGGCTGGGGAGTTGTCAGCCTGGAGTCCCCCAGTCCCTCTGGCCTTTCCCCAGCCCTGCTTCGCTCTAGGCACCCTGAGCTTCTCAGCAGTCAGGCTCCTCTCTCTCTGAAGGCGTGGCTGCAGCTCTGCCTACTTCTTCCAATCAGCCCAGTGGCTGCTTTCTCCTGCCACAGCCCTTTCCTAGGGCTGTTTTAAGCCCCTCAGGGCAGGAGTGGGTGTCCACCCCGCTACAGCCAGGTACACATATATACCCACATATATCTACCCATATACCCGCTGTTGTTATACAACATTAGTGCAGGGGTGGTATCCCACAGTTCTGTGCATCGCAGGGAGATACTCTAGGAACCACTCTGCTGTGTGTTGTTGGTACTGTCCCCTGCCTTCACACATTTACCAGTGGTAGTTCCTGTCACGTCATCCCTCACTGTTATTCCCTGCAAAATGGGATGGAAGATATGGAGCAATGGTATGATGATCTGATTCTGTTTCTGCTTCTTATTGCAGGACAAATGGTTATGCAGTGGAATAGGGGATTTGTGAGATCCTGAATGGAATTTGGGCAGAATTTTCTGAGATGTAGAAGACATCTGACCTTGAGGATCAAAAACAATGCATTCAGCTACCATCGTACAGGTATCATGAATGCTGGTATTGCCATGGTATGGCCTTGGGTGGACCATCGCTTTTGGTGCAGATGAACCAGCATTGTGTGATGGAACCACATTGTTTTGGAAACCTGGGATGACCAGCAGTGACTTCAGAACTTCCAAATGAAGAAACAGACCTTCATGGAGCTGTGTGAGGAGCTTGCATCAATCCTCCAGTGCCAGAACACTTAACTCAGGGGAGCCACACTAGTTCAGAAGTTGCTATTGCCATGTGGCAGCTGGCTACACCAGACAGTTTTAGGTCTGTTACAAATCACTTTGGTATTGGAAAGTCCACTGTCGGGGTTGTGGTTGTGCCAGTTTGTGAAGCAATTAACAGCGTCCTTTATACACAGGTGGCTGCCATATGAAAAGTTTCAGGAATAATAGCTGGATTTCAGAGGTCACTGATGGTACCTGTGATAAATGAAGGGGAGGGTAGCTTCCTTTTGTGGACACCCAGCCAGCTAGTTACATATAAAGTCCCTCTTGATGGCTGTCCTCTACTTGCTTTACCTGTAAAGGGTTAACAGAGTTCGCCAGGCAAAGGAAAAGAAGTGGGTACCTGACCAAAAGACCCAATGGGAGGGTTAAAACTTTTTAAAATGGGGGGGCGGGAACTTCCCTTTGTGTGTTGTGTCTCTCCAGGAAAGAAGGGGACAGAGGGCAGCAGGAATGCTGTGCAAGACTTGAACCAGGTATAAAAATTCATCTTCCATATCTAGAAGAAATGATTGGAAAGGCATATTTAAATAGACACGATTAGGTTTATTTTTTTTTTCATTCAAGGCTGAATCCCCACTGTCGCTTTGAGGGCAGAAGGTGGGAGCCTGCAAGGATTCTAAAAATTAATACTTGCCACTCCAGGCTTGTATTACACTCCCAAGGTTACAGCTTCTCTCTGACCTTGGCTTGGTAAACACTGCGAACACTCAAATGCAAAAAAAAACAACCCTTTGAATCTGGAAAGGTGCACTTGGGAATTCCTCCATGTGGGGTACCCTCAAGCCCTTTCACCACCACCCGCCTCTCCTGGGAAGAGCTGAGAAAGAAAACGAAGGAAATGAGCTGTGGCTATCAGCAAATCAACCAACATGCACAAACCTCTTAGGACACGAAAAATCCAAACCTGTTCTTAAAAAAGGTACATTTTATTAAAAACAAAAAGGAAAAAAATAAATCTGGAACTCAGGCTTTTTGCTAGATCTTAAAAGAAACAATTACAAAAATTGAACATCCAAAATAGATCTCTTGAGGGTTCAGCTTAAAGGTTACAAGCAAACAAAAGCATCTGGGGTTAGCACAGAGAAGATCCACAAACCAAAATTAAAAAAAATAAACCTAATCATGTCTATTTAAACATGCCCTGTCCAATAATTTCTAGATGCTGAGAGGGATGGGCCTGGCTGCTGGGAGCTGAGTGGGGTACCTAAAGTGGAGCGAGGCTGGGGAAAGGCCAGAGTAGCTGAGGAGCTCCGGCCCAGAAAACCCCCAGGCTGCAGGCCTTGTTAAAGGCTAAGAAGGGTACTGGGGTTGCAACGGGGCAGCCCAAGGGTAGGCAGAGGTAGCAGGTCCAAACCATCCCTGCCAATGATGAGTGGCAATTATACTGCAGTCTGCCCCAGTGAGTGGGGGCAAGATGGTGACTGGCAGTAGCCCAAGACTGAGGCAAGGTAGAGATAGGTGGCTGGTGGTTCCCCGGGAAGGGGGAGACCAAGCGAGACTGTGGGGTACTGCAGGTAAGGGGGAGGGGCACTGGGAGGGGCACTGGGAGGGACAAGGGTAAGTGGGACACCGGCCTGCAGAGGGTGCTCCTGAGTGGAAAGAGGTAATTCCCTAGATGACTATCAGGAGGTGCCGCAGGGTGAGTCATCTCCCTGTTACACCCAATATAAGCTTTATACAGAGTAAAACAGATTTATTTGGAGTTTGAACCACATTGGGAATTGGGCATCTGAGTGTTAAAGACAGGAAAACTTCTGTAAGCTGCTTTCAGGTTAAGTCTGCAGCTTTGGGGCATGTGGTTCAGACCCTGGGTCTGCATTGGAGCAGATGGGTGTGAGTTTGGCTCAACAAGACAAGGTGCTGGAGTCCCAAGTTGGCAGGGAAAGCAGGGGCAGAAGTATTCTTGGCACATCAGATGGCAGTTCCCAAGGGGGTTTCTGTGATCCAACCCATCACACCCATATTCCAGTACTTTGCCCATCACATGGGGCAAGTGAGTGTGTGAATCAAAAAGGTTAGTATACATTCATTCTACAAGGCTTAGTGGACCACAGAGGCAGATTCATGCAATATTGTTCTGTACAGTGAGCCTGTGCCAACTGTTATTTTGGGGGACCCCAAATATCCATTCCTGCCTTGGCTCATGAAACTACACCCTGACAGCAATAACCCTGGAAAAAGGGAATTCAGCTACAATCTCAGGAGCTGTAGAATTGTCATGGTATGCTGAAACCTCATATGCTCTGCCTATGCACTCATCTGGATGCCAATCTGGCATCACCTCCTGTTGCATAATATTTGTGAGGCTAAAAGGAGAGTACTTCTGTCCCAGGTAGGCTCAAGACAAGTCCGGTTTATAAACTCTGAACAGGCAGCCAGATCCCATCCAGGTGCAAATTGGTCTTAGTTCTCAGTAGGTGAGGGAGATCAGGGATGCCATACATGCATATATCTTGGCACAGCAGGGAGACAGAAAATTACATCCGTCAGTGTGGCTGGACACCTTCATATCTTGTACAGCTGCTGGAATGCATGCGAGGAATCATTGGTACATGGAGCTATACATTTTGTGAGGGTTTTGTTCCCCTGTAGCAAAAGGTTGTTAGCCTTTCTGTGACACAGTGACATTGCACACATTCAAGACAATCACCACAATATATGTTCCTTGGTTTATCACTTGGGGTTGGGCTTATGGAGACAGAGTTGCACAGTGTTCAGTGATTTTATCTTGACTATTCACACTTGCTTACAAACCTCTGTTATCAGGAGCACTCAATCTCTCTTAATGACCTTATGTGCCCAGTTCTGAGCCTCAAAATATTTTCAGTTCACCATACTTAAGAAGGAGGGGCCACACACAAGTCAAGGAAAATATAACATTTATCAAAAGTATTAGATGGAATGTTTAACTGAAATTTTTTTAACAAGAAAGGTCAGCAACAAATCTTTGAAAAATAAAGGGAATGCAAGTAGGAACACTGCCCAAATGTTAATGTCTCTGCACCCATCTCCTTGCTCTGCTCCTCAGAAAAGGGGATAACAGGGAAAAGTGACTCAGGAAAAACCTGGGATATCTCCTGAGAGGGATTTGGGGGCAGGCACTTGGTGGGATTCAGAGACTCACACAGGGTCATTGTTCACCTCCTGGACTCTCAGGTGGATTCCCCTGTGAGGGGTTTCAGGTGCCGATGGAGGATGAGGTTCTGGGAATCCTGCAGTCTCCATGTTCTCTTCCAGATCACTTGGGGGGGTTCTTGAATCAGGATTCCATGGCTCAGCAGCACCCTGGGCAACAGTTGGAGGAGGTGGCAGTTTCTGGTTCTGTGGCCTCAGCAGAACCCAAACTTGTTCCATTACCAGTTCAATGAGCCTCTCTATTAAGGAATGCTCCCATTCCCTATATGTGCCTTCTACTCCATGAACCAGTTCATCAGTGTCTCTTCTTGCTGAATATCCCACTCCTCCCGCATCCTGAGGAATTCAAACTGTTCCTGGTTTCTCCTGTCCATCCTTATGAGCTGCTCTTCCAGGGTCCTTCTCTGTCTGCCTCCGCTGTTTGTGGGGTACTGCTCCTGCCCTCCTGGTGGCATGGTTTCACTTTTGGGAGCTGAAGATCCTGTCAGTTCAAACAGAAGGGTAGCATTATACTTTTGGCCTTTGGAACAAGCTGAAAAATCCCCTTTATATCACATGACTTTTCTGTAGAAGGCCACAATTTTGATACTTTTCAGTATTCCAGGAATACAACTGTTGGATTATCCTTGTCTCAAGTTGGTGGGTGGGGGGAAGGAGCTGTCTCTTCCAGGAGCCATGTTTATGTCCAGTGTACAATTTCTTCTTTAAGGGCTAACCAACATTTGGAGAACATAGTATTTTTCAAGGTACCAGAATGGAAAAGACAAGTGATTTTCCAGTCTCATGCAGGAGATCTGGCAGTCTGAGCCAGAGAAATAGTTCTACTAATGGTCACCCCTCTACATATTGTTGAATGGAGTGGTTTGATCAGCTATAATGGTAGACCAAACAAATTTTCACTGTAATTGAACCTTAAGACCCAGCTGCTACACCAGAAATTTGCTGAAATATGCTTACAGGAGTGGTAGACAATTGTGGGAATAGAGGTAGAGAACAATTGAAACTTGAGACCTAATACCCCCATAGTGCTCCTTATCCACACTGAAAACTGGTACAGGCATGGAGCGGTGCCACAGTCTGAGGCATGTACTTACCCACACCCCTCGGGCATGCTATCTTACTTGCCTTCTACTTGCCTTCAGGCATGTGCTCCTGGGGTTTAAATGTGGACAATAAGTGGGTTATGGCACAACCACGCATATAGATGTGTACAGTTGCTAGTGTAGATGTACCTTAATAGTGATATGTATAGATAACTGCATAAGAAAATCCCCAAATGTCTACCTAGACCCCCTTCCTCTCTTCCACTTATGACCAATATTTGACTGACAAACACATTTCCACTGTTATGGTGCTACTTTTGATCAGAATGTGGTGATCTGGGTTTTCAAGTTCAGGGTGAAGAAAGAGAGAGAATTTAGTATAAGAAATCATATGAGTCTTCTAATGACCTCATCATGGCAAAGGCTGATTGGAGGCAATCCTGGCTTAATATAGCCATTTTCCTTTAAGGGAACATGTCCACCCTTCAGCTGTAGTCTCCTTTCTCTCCCAACAAAGGCCCTGTGTTGTGACGACATACTAAGCAGACAAATATAACTGGATGTGTTTCTCTCTGCAGCTTTATTGACACTCCTGTGTCAGTCGTAATCCATAATTTTATCTGAAGTATATCTCAAAGAGCTCACTCTCCCTCTAGGAGCTGTGTCCATTGCACTTCAGTCCTGGGAATAACCAACCAAGCTCATCCTTGATCTCTGCTCCCCTGTGCAATGGCACAAGTTGCCCTTTGGGGTAGCCCAGTTATTTGTCACTTTCAATTTATCTCATCTTTTTTTAAAAAGGTCTAATTAACCCCCTTTTGATTAGTACAGATGCAGTTTAAACAGCATGTCAGATAGTGGGTGTCTAAAAACACAGTAGTTCTGAACTTGCAGCTGGTCTTGCTCTATCCTTATTCTATTGCACTTTAAGCACTGTGGGATCTTTTCATTTGATGGTGCACAAACACTCGCACATAATTTTGGGCTAGATTGTGGCTTCAAACCCATATTGGCAGGTGGGAGGGATAGAGAAGGATGAGCTATGCACTAATAGCAGTTCCCAGAGATGCTCCCTGTTGTGCTGGGGAAACACAAGCAGCAGCAGCTGATTCTATACCCTTTAATAGGGAGTAGTGTGTACTTCCCCCGTGCCAATTCAGCTTTGCTTGTATATGTTCATGCATGCATGAGAACAATGTCATAACCTCTCTTTTGCTCTTTATAAGGTTTCTACAGTTATTCTGGACACTGGAGTCCCCTGGTCCTGGTGTACAACACTTGAGTGTGGCTGAACCTTGCACAGAAGAGCAAGTTGAGGGAAGAGAGAAAGCACCTTCAATTGTCTCCCCAGGCCTGCACAAACATTCATAACAAGGCACTATCAGCAATTTGTCCTGAATATTTCACTGTGAGATCTCTGCAGGGATAGAGCCTGCAAGGGTGGTTTGGAGCTAAAAACTTAAAATCTAAAATGCCGCTGGCATTGAAACATCACCATCTAAATGTTGCTTAAGCTGTGCATAGTGTGAACCCTCCAGTTGTGCTTTTATTAAACAGGCAGCCAGCGACTGGCCTCTAGTATTTAAAACTTAAGTAGTGGTTAAATGAAAAGCTTTAGGTCTAACAAAGTGCTGCATGCTGCACATCAGGCAAATGGTTATATATTATTAGCCATACAGAACCCCTCCAGCCTGCTTTCTCAAATGGACTGTTAATGTAATTAGTTGTTTTGTAATTATATAGCTAATTACATTATGGGGAAGAGACCTGCTGGTAGCAGAACCAGAAAAAGAGCAATTTTGCTACCTTAAGGCAGCAGGATCTGTATTATATCTGTCTAACCCAGGCTTCATTCAATATCAGGTCAGTAAATTTTCTTAATGCCCACGGGAGAAAAGTTTTATGGATACAGAATATTTCTATAATAAATCACTTTCTTACATATAACTATAAATCTGCTTCCTTCAGGCGCTGAGCACAGCAGCAACAGACACTGGATTGCTCTTTCCTCTGTCCTTGAAATTCAGAGTTGGAAGGTACCCTGGGCAGTTAATTGGCCTTCTTAGCCAGAGACCTATGTTCAATACATGCAATTTAGATTGCTGTATGCTAAATTTTAAAAAGTATCATTTTGTAGTTGGAAACAGATTCCTCTCCTGTAAGCATTACCCAACTAAGGGCTTGGCTACACTTGCAAGTTAGAGCGCATTAAAGCAGCCCCAGGCACCCTTACTCATGACCCGTCCACATTGGCAAGGCACTTAGAGTGCCTGGACTCTGCAGCTAGAGCATTCCTGGTAATCCACATCCTCAAGAAGCATAACGCTTGTTGCACCTCGGCTGAAACGCCCCTGAACAAGGTGTTGCATTACTGCATTTTGATGGGCCTCCAGAAACATCCCATAATCCCCTTAAATCAAGCGGCCATCTTGTCATTGTTTTGAACTTGGCTGTAGGAATGTGGATATGCCCTTTCAAAGCTCTGTTTCTGACAGCTGGCATGCTTATCTGCTCTGGGTCAAAGCAAGCCATTAGTGTGGAATGTTGCTAGCTGTGAGTGTGAGAGAGAGAGAGGTGAAGGGGAGAGAGATCTGCTGCTGTCTGAACTTACAAGACAGCATGCTAACATGCTTTCAGCCCCACAAAAACCCACTCTCTCTCCACCCACATACACACAACACACTCCTGTCACACTCCACCCCACCCACCCCCAATTGAAAAGGACGTTGCAGCCACATGCATGCTGGGATAGTTACCACAATGCACTGCTCTCTGTGGCATTGCAAGAGCTGCTAGTGTGACCAAGCCAGCGCGCTTGAATCTGACAGTGTGGACACACTGCAGCACTTTCCCTACTGTGCTCTCCCAGGGCTGGTTTAACTCACAGCGCTCTACATCTCCAAGTGTAGCAATGCCCTTAATCACGATAGTTATGCTAACAGCCACCAGTGCCTTCATAATATCACTACTGTACATTTTTTTGGCACTGAATGTCAGCCACTCCATGATGTCAAAACATCATCTGTAAGTAGTACTAGAAGGATTGTGGAAATCCTTCCTGTAACAGGATGGCTTGCCCAGTGGGCTAGAGAACCTGGGTTAAGTCAACCTGATTCCAGAATCAGCCCCACCTCAGGAGAATAAGGGCTTGTCTACACTTACAGAGCTGCAGTGGCACAGTAGTGCTTAGTGAAGCTGCTACCTATGCTGACAGGAGAGCTTCTCCTGGTAATGTAGATACTCCACGTCCCTGAGAGGCAGTACCTGTGTCAAAAGGAAAAGTCCTCCCATGAATATAACGCTGTCTGCACCAGGAGTTCACTCAGTATAACTGCTTCTCTCAAGGGAGTGGATTTCCCAAACCCTTGTGCGACATAGTTATACAGACCTAAGTTGGTAATGTAAAGCACGCCTCAAGCAAATACCCCATAAAGAACAAAAGGTGGCTGCAGTAGTGGAAATGAACAATAGGCTTAATAAACAATAGGTCTTAATAAAAGACCAGCTGGGGAAAGGTGTGTGTGTGTGTGAGGCAAGACAAGGCCAAACAAGCTAGCTCGCTGTCCAGGCAGAGCAGCCTCAGAGAGACCCCATTAAGTGGGAAAGAGACAGACCTAGAGGAGAACTTAAGAGGCTGGGTAGCAAGTGACACAGGGAAAACTACAACACAGATTGAAAAGCTGTGTTGCTTGCTCTGTTAGGGGCCCTGGATCCAGAGTGGATGATCAGGCTTGATTCCTCTACTGATTCCACTTTAAGGGTTTTGATCCCAGCAAGTGGGCTACAAGCTGAGGAAGAGTCTCAGAGAAGAGGAAGTATTTTTGTTTGTGTTAAGGACACTTTTGGGACTTTCAGTTGGGACAATTGTGACCCTTAAGTGGACTTAAGATGGTGACCCAGTTGGAGGGCCAAGTCACTAGAAGAGGAACTGCTGGAGCAATGTCAGCAAGGGGTGCTAGCACAGTCAGAGCTGCTACACCACTCCTGGCAGGGGTGAAAGTAACTTAGAGGACTTACGGATATGCCGGACTGCTGAGGAGGGGGTGTGGCCTCAACCGGAAGAGGCGGGACCTTTAAATACCCGGGCCCTTTAAATCACCCCAGGAGCTACCAGCTGCTGCTACCCAAGGGCTCTGGCAGCTGGGCTCGGGCAGTGATTTAAAGGGCCCATGGATCTGGCCGCTGCAGGGAGCCCTGGCCCCTTCAAATCACCAGCCTGGGGAAGCTGGTCTGGTCTGGCACGGCGTACTGGCTCTTGCCGGTACACCGGACTGGACCAGCTTACTTTCACCTCTGACTCCTGGTCACAAGGGGTGCTGACTCTATTATACTACCAAGCAAGTAAATTTGCTTCTATAAAAAATACAAATATTTCCACATTTGTCACAACTAACAACCCACAAGCTTTATATGAGCATGTTTAGTACTACAATTAATTCAAATGTGGGCTGTTTGGGGAAGGGGACGAGGATTGGGAGCCAGGATTTTAAGGAATTCAGTGCTGTACAAGACACAAATATCAAATGTTTGTTGGCACACTAAGTATTTACCACAGGATGTCTTTAGGCTGCCATTCGTAAAGTTTTCCTATATCAATCTCGCATTAAAAGTCATTGCATAACTATAATGTTTTGATGTGAAACCTGATTATGTGACTTGCTGTTTCTATTGGTCTGTTGTGCTGTCTTTACAAGTGTTTAACTTCTACTAGTTCTAATGGCAGTTATACATCAGCACATGCTAGCAGCTACAAATAGCAGAGTGGTTGCAGTGTGAGAAGTGGTACAGGTGGGGTCAGGTTGGGTTGTATTTGGGTGGCTAGCCAGAGCTGCTGCCTGTGTAGCCATGACAACACTGCTAATTTTAGCATACTAACTTGAGCAGAGCTAGCAGGTGCAAGTCTACCTGAGTTAGGAATTACACCTCCTAGCTGCTATGTAGACATAATTTTAATGATTAGATGGTAAATTCTAGTCTGATGGCTGCAACACAAGGCCTAAATGGTGGAGGAGACAAAGAAACTGAGAGCTTCTCAGTTTTATAAGGGGGATGCAAGAAATTCTTGTTTTGGGGAGAAATTGCCTAGGCCTCAGAATTCTTAAATTGTCGTCTACCTTCTGTAGACTACACTTTGAAAAAAGAGGCTCAGTTTCAACTTAAGTCGCAGTGTTTAAACACATACCCTCTTTACTGAGTGTGACTGCAGCTTCTGTGTTTTACAATTAGCATATTAACTGAATAAGATCATGGTCAGAAAACAACTTTGTAACAGTGACATCTTGGCAGCCATAATTAGTATTTCTCCATGACTTTGATATCCAATTTCTCAGTTTACACAAGGCAGTTTATGCAAGTACTGCAACCAATGTCTGAAAACAAAGCAGTATTCTTTCTCCTTCGTGTGTTACTCACTATTCATCATCACTGATTGAGAATATGGAGTAAGAAATCAGCAGGCTGGCAGTTCTGTTATGCATTTAATTCCTGAGGCAGAATAGAATAGATCCAGCTCATTCTTTGGCAGCTATTCTGACTCAGCAGCTGTGGCAATAGCAAAGACTTATTTTTGTTAACTAACTAAGCAAATTTGACTGGGGTGAAGACACACATATGGCTAAATTTTCAAAGCAACTTCTTAAAAATGTTCCCACAATATTTGGAAAAGTACCCATTGTCACAGGAAAATCTCTGTACTTGCATACGCAAAGCAGGCTTTTGCCCATATAATCATATGTACTTGCAAATGTTAACAGATGTACTTTTGTAGGCCCTTTCTGAAAATATGGTCCAAAAGGGATCAAATAAGAATTGCTGTTCCAGAACATACCAAAGGGCCTTCCAGTCTCTCTCCAGTAGTATCTAATTCTTAATGTTTCAGAGGAAGATATAAAACCTCACTGGGGCCAATAACATGCAGTTCCAAAGTACCATTTTTAAAAAACAGTTTTTCTTATAATTACTGAAGAGCTCATCAGCCAATCCCTTCTTATACGCTTATAGACATATGGTCAAAAAGAACTCTTATGTAGTAACATAACATCTTTGTATCTCTTGCAGTGTTGTCTTATTTCAGTGATCTTAGCTTTAAGCACAAGAGAGGCCTCTAAATAGCTTGTACTGGGTATTAAAAATTCACATATTAATAATCTGTTTCAAAAAGGATACAATGCGATCCTCAGATATCAAGCTGTGGTGGATATGAAGTTGGTCTGTATTAAATTATGACTGATGTATGTAGACCTGGTTATTGGGATGTTCACTGCCTGACTATATTGGTTTAATTTAATAGCAGATTATAAGAAAAACAAGCAGAAAGCGAAACCATGTCTTAAGATAGGGCACTCCGCATGTACCTTTGAGGGTTGTTATGGGACAATGGGAGTGCCAATGACTCTGATGAATCCGCTTCAATCTCTTGCTGAACCTACTGATCTGGGTTTAAGAAGCAGGGCTGAAGCCTGGCAACTAACAGGAATAAAGGACCTCAGGATGGATTACAAGAGACTCTTTTTATGGGGGAGTCCATTTGTTGGGGGCTAATTAAAGTCAGACTGACACAGGCACCCTCTGGCATGTCTGAGGAAACTAAGCTTGCCTATACTATCATCAGGAGATGATAAGCTTTAAATAAGACAGACATGACTATAGACTGTTGTTTTTAAAATCCTCTTTCTCTAAGTGCTTTCTTCCTACTGCTGAAATTAATAAGCAAAGTAATTAAAGTGTCTGGTTACTCTATTTATTACTGCTCACAGACTCCCAAAGGAAAGAGCTGCAGGTGCTGAACCTAGTCAGACCTGCTGGGTCAGCATGGTTGATACAGAGAACTTACTGCAGTCTAGGGTCCAGCCTTTAGAGTGGGAGAAATGCATGATTCCATTCCAGGAGAGATGAACGTACAAAGCCTGAGACCTGAAGGAGTGCACTTAGAGACAAGAAGGGAAACAGAGGTTAGGCAGCTGGCCCTGTAATCTTGACACAAATATGGCTCTGATTACACCCCATAAAACCCACTGACTTGACTTGAGCACCAGTATGTAATTTCATGAGTACTGTTGTAATTCTCTGAATTATAAATGTAAACAAGAATTTTCTTGAACACAGCCTACAGGGTTTATCACCATTTAGGGCAAATACTAATACCATTATAGATTACCTTAATACTTAATAAGTTTTAAATTCCATTATGGCTACTATTCAAAAAGACATGAATCAGTTTTCATTTTCAAAGCTGCTTCTATAACCATATTACCACTATAGAGCAAGGGTGGCTTCAAATTTTAGACAAATTCTATATCTAGAGTAACTCCACTGATTTTTATTGAAGTTACAAAGCACTCAGACAACTGAGAGCCTAATTTGACTCATTGTATTTGGCTGTCATTTGAGAATTAATATAACTAAATATGGATTGGAACAAATATGTGGACGCTGGTATGCCTCCTTGCACTATCCCTGGGGTAGCTGATGTTGCCATTTTTTCCTTGTCCATCCTGGAAGTAAAACACTAAGTTGTATTCAAAGCTAACGGCAAAGCAATGTAATACAGTAGTCTGCAAATGCATGGAATTTGCATACCAGTGTGTGAAGAACACACAGCAGATTCCTCTTCATATATGTTAGGCATAAGGTACCTTAAAATAAAATGTAATGTTTATTTTAGCACAACCTTCTTCTTTTTTTCCTTCTTTTTTTTGTAATACTTAAAAATAACATTCAGAGCCACCAAGCTGTTGCTTGCATATTGGGGAAACAATTATCAAGTGTTACTGGGTATTCATTATGAAAGGAATAGCCTATATGGGAAATATAGACTTTTAAATATGAAATTTTCAAGTTTTATATTTTAAATGGATTTCATCTTGAAAGGTTTTAGGATACTTTTCCTCTATCAAGACAAGGATTCCAGAAGACAAGTGGGCGATTTATAGTCCAGTTCCAAAAAAGAAAGATTACTGTAAATTTTCTTCTTTGAAAAAAGAATGTCAACTGATCATAAACTAGTTTCAAGCTTATTTTTAATTTTGCTGATGGATGAATGTTGAGTGACTGGCTTTTGCTAGGGTTCTTCCCCCTCCTCATGCCAAATAGCCATTTTAATAGGAGTTTTATGTTGAATTTTCTGTAAATTGGTGATACAGTGTCATCTTAAGTCCTTTTCAAACAGGCCATGCCAACTTCCTCAAAAGTAGTCTTATGTAACTGGATTTATATTATTTTGGGGTTGTAGTCTCTGTGCTATGAAAAACAGAATATTTTTTTAATTGCTTATTTAAATTAGACTTTTCCAAGTTGATCCTTACTAGCAATGACCTAATTACTTGAATCAGATTGGACCAAGGTAGGCCTTGCAGCTGATGTATCTGAAAACCTTGCAGTGCTCCCCTCCAAGGCCAAGTAAGCAAAGCTGCAAACTATGAGAATCAAGATTAAAGCAGAGAAGCCTCATCTTTTTGGGTCATGAAGCCACCTCAGGGAAAAATAATGTTCTAGATTCTCCAAGACCAGCCCTCTTGGAAAGAAGAAGTCACAACATCAACATACAGGCTACATCAGCCTTTGACCAATCTCTCCCTCCTCCTGAAGAAGGTCCATGAGCAAGAAACATCATGACATGCCAGCAGAATATCACTGTCTGTCTCTTTGACTACACTTCCAAATCCTACCCTATAAAAGTCCAGAAGTCTGTGCAATCTGAAGATTTCACAAACTCCGTTATATTAAGTATCATACTTTTCATTTTCATTTTTTAAAATTTGCTTGGAGATGTCCTAGCCTTTTTATAGCTTTCTTATATTTAGAATATGAGTGTCTCTATGTCTGAGCACTCAAAAAGTCCACATGGAGAAGGTAAGAGAAAGAAAATGCCCCAGATTAAAACATTCCTAGATATTATCCCATAAAATTGCTTATTAGACTGCAGTGTGATTTTGTTTAAAAGTTTTGAATAAGTTTTGAGATTATCTGTCTGTAATTTCCGGTGAACATGACTTGTCAAACTTCTGTTTACCAAGAGTGTTCTGTTAAAGTATTATAACATCTCAGGAATGGGAGGAGGGAAGGGTTAGTCAACACAAAAGAACTGAACTCTGAGATGAAAACTTGATAATTGTCTGTAAAATTATAGCTAGACATTAGATATAATCTGGTAGTACTAAACTGCTTGACCAGCTTTAAATCATAGATTCAAATGACTTTGATAAAAAATAATCCTTGGGATTTACAATCAAACAGCCAGTTACCTTATTAATATATATAAGGATTGATTATTTTTATATTAATTTCGTGATATAACTAATTTTGGTAATCAAACCCTAATTTAATACTAAGACTAACTTGATGATTTGACATTGATATAATCTTGATTTGATAGCAGTGATGTTTTGTGTTTAGTTTAATATTAATGATAGCTTAGATTTGATATGTTTTCTTGATTTTATTTTTGTTTTTAAGTGTCTTTAATAAAATTTGTTAAAAGATAGTCATAGTTCTTTCAATAAGCAATGGGGTGCAGAACCTTTGAGGACCTGAGTGGATATCATCCAGTCAGCCTAAAGCCTACTCAGCTCCCCCAGTGGAACGCACTTAAAATGACCTTTTCGAAAACACTATGAATAGGACAAGCAATATATTTATGCTTTATGCAACCTGTGGTGAGCTTGTAGAGCTCCCAATAAGGTCAATGTTGATCCAAGGTTGTCTATGTCCTTCCCTCCCACCCCCAAAGTCTGTAAGGATTATTCTAGTTCAAATCTTTTGTTTGGGGTGGGGGGGAGAGAGAAATGAAGGGAAGGATATTCAGTGGAAGGTGTTAAGACCAATTAAGGAATAAAATTGCTAAAATGGAACTGAATGATAAACTTTATAAAACAGTTCAGCAACATGATTTGCAGATCAGATTAATAGAAACTTGTGCTCCTAGGACCCACAGTTGTCAAAAGATAAAAAATAATAATGTTAATCCAAGACTTTAATTGTCTTAACAAACTCAGAGACCTTGACAAAATTTTGACAGAACCCTGTACTGTTCAGAGACTGATTACTATCCAGGGACATTTGGATAATTACACTTCTTGCAGATATCATGGTGTCAGGTTTGTGGGTAATGCTGAGTAAAATGCTATTTTGGATTTTTGACAAATAGCAACTGAAAAATGTGCATTTATAGTGCCAGTCACAACTATTGTGCCTATGAAGCAGTAACAGAAATAATTATTTGGACAAAAAATGATATCATGAGAAGTTGTTTGTTTTCTAAGGACCAGATCAAAAGCCTAGGTAAGTCAATGGGAGTCTTTCCATTGACTTCCATCGGTTTTGAGTCACACCTTAAACTGAGATAATTCATTTGGAAAAATCAGTACAGAGCCCTCAGATATATGAAGTCTTCACTGAATCTAGATCTGCAAAATTTGCTCAAGACAAGAATTTTTTTTCTGATGATTTTACTTGTCTTGAGAGAAACACCACAATGTTTACCCAAAAGCTCTGAAGGAACTCAAATATGAAATTGCTGAACTATTAACTGTAGTATGTAATTTATCACTTAAATCAGCTTCTGTACCAGATGACTGGCGGATAGCTAATATGAAGCCAATTTTTAAAAAAGGATCCAGAGGAGATCTTGGTAATTACAGGCCTGTAAGTCTAACTTCAGCACCAGGCAAATTGGTTGACAATATAGTAAAGAACAGAACAGACACATAGATGAACAAGATCTATGTGTCAACATGGCTTTTATTAAGAGTCAACATAGAAGAGTCAACATTGCTTTTATAAAGGGAAATCAGGGCTCATCAATCCGTTAGGAATCTTGCAATGAAATTAATAGGCAGTGAGTTTAAAGCAAACAAAAGACAGTACTTCACACAACACACAGTCAATCTGTGGAACTCATTGCCAGGAGACATTGTGAAGGCCAAAACTATATCTTGATTCAAAAAAGAATTAGAGAAGTTCATAGAGGATAGAACCATCAATGGCTATTAGCCATGATGGTCAGGGATGCAACCCCATGGTCTGGGTGTCCCTAAGACTCTGACTGCAAAATGCTGGGACTGGATGCCAGGAGATGGATCACTTGATGATTGCCCTGTTCTGTTAATTCCCTTTGAAGTATCTGCCATTGGCCACTGATGGAAGACAGGATACTGGGCTGGATGGACCATTGACTTGACTCAGTATGGCTTTCTTATGTTCATAGTAATATTTCTTCTGTGTTAATATGAAAATAAAGAATATCCATTTCTATCATCAATTATTTCTACATTATTAACTATAATTTCAACATTTTTTAATAAGCTAACATGGCTGCATATACGAAGATGCATTTCCTACCCCATCTTCAGTTACGATCATCAAAGGCCCTCCCTTCCTTTTAATATTTGTCTATCCTCCTCAAGTCAGAATGCAGTTTAAGACAGAATATTTGGCTTTGTGGCTTGCCCCTTCTTGTTCTTTCTCCTTAATTGACCCTATAATTGACTCTTTATTTGACACCAATGGATTTACAGAGTGCACTAGGTCAATCAGATACACCATGGTGTTATCTCCATCAAGTTAAATATTTTGGCAATCATTATTGATTTAGATACAAGCAATTTGTTTAAAATGTTTCACATAAACTGTATCTCAAATTCTTTGAAAAGTTAAATGAAAATAGGAGGGAGGAGCTGGAAAAATTACAAGGTATGGGCAAGGAAGAAAAGATGTGTTTTAACTATGATTATAAATGAGGTGAAAGGAAAATTCTCCATAGCTGCATCCAAACTGTACCTGCAATGTTGCACATGGAAACAATTTGTAACAGATTGGATAATTAGGTACTTGTATAGCAAGCAAAATTCTAGGTAAAAATCTAGAGTCCAAATTAAGACACATTTTGACATATGGCTCAGATTTTAGTAAGAAAAAATATAGAAAAGCTGTTCCTGATGATAGAAACTATAGAGGAAAAGGCTCTTACTCCAAAAGTAGCCAGGTTTTGTAAAGGGACCAAAAGGAAATCATTGCTAAGGGAGCAGAATAGGAGGAGAATTCCTGAGAGACACTGAAGCAGAATTATGGATGGTTTTAAGAAGAGAAAGGGCACCTTTTAAGTAGATGTTTAACTGGAGGAGGAGGCTATTATGGTTATGTCACTTTGTATGAGTGAAATGGCAGTATGCAGCATTCCACTTTTGCTGGAATATGGACAGCCAGGACTCTTGGAAACTATAGAGAAGGAGTTGCAACAGTTAAGATGAGGAAAGGCATGATGAGGATTTGGTCAAAGGTGAAGTCAAGATAGTGTCTTGTACAGCCATTGTTTTAGAGGTGATCATAGGAATAATAATAATATAATATTAATTGGAGATATACCAATCTTCAGAATAGGAATACTGGGAAGAGAGAATTCAAGTGGAGTGAACAATGGAGGCAAATGGATTGAGAAGTGAAACAGAAGAGACTAAGCCATGTTTGAGAATGCTCTTCAGAAAATAAACATATTTCTCTTCGAGACATTTAGCTGAAGGACAACTACAAGGTCAGATTAGACGGGACAGTACGCTTTAAAAGAACAATGGAAAGATCTTAATATTTGAGTATCATATACAGATAATATGACAAATAGAGAGAAGGTAAATAGAGCAAACAGTCAAGATCTGAACATTTTAGGATACTGGAAAGGAAGACAACACAAAAGGGGAGTTTGAGATTAAATATGATTGATGAAAAAGAGATTGAAAGGAGCTGTTTGAAAGGTAGAAACAAACCATGACAGGAGGTAACAGAAGACAGAGTACTACTGTACATCCTGTGACTGTGTAGAGCCCTAAAAGGAGATAAACTGTAAACCAATGTGGGCACACTTTAAATGAAACTCGGTGAATAATCCCCCCAGTGTCATTACTCCTAGTTCTATTAGAGATCAATAGGAATGTATACAGTAGAAACTCAATTATGTAAAAGTGAGCTAATAAGTAGAGATGTGTTCAGCAAGGGAGCCTGCTGACTGAAGGCAAGGAGAGGAGCTGCTTATACAACCATTTCCCTTCGGCCGAACAAAGATAATATGAGAAGGGAAAGAAGAGCTATGCTGAACACATAAAGATTTCTGTAGAGAAATAGATTCTTCTTCTTCAAAAAAAAGAAACTTCTATATCTGAAGGTCAGGATTTTCCTTTGAGGTTTTCTGCACACATAGCTAAAGAGGAAGACATGGAGAGATGTTGCCTGAGCTACTGGCTTCCCCAAAATCAGCAGACTGAACAGGAGGTGACAAGAAGAGAAGCTACATTATGCTTTTTCTGTTTAGTATTCTTCATGTGTATGACATTGATAGTTCCTCTCTTTCTTTGCTGAATTAAATAAAGTATGTTAGTGCAGGCTTGGGTTTTCAATGTGTCCACATAAGAAGGCAAATAAGAGGTATGAAATAATAGGTCTTGTATCTTTATAAATGAGCTCAGAGGTTGTGATTCTTTGTTTTTGGCTTAGTCCTAACATCTCTTGATTGGATTGTCTCAAGGTTTGAGATGCTCCAAATACTGGTCTTGAACATATCAAAATTTGGAGCATTTGGCTTAAGGCATACAGCAGAGTACAACAATTTAATAGAGAGGCATCATTAGGGATTGCTTAGGTGCAAGTGGACAGCAAGAAAAACTTACACAAAGGAATGTCAAAGGGGAAGAAGAAATCAGAGTTGACTGGGAAATAGTTATGGGAGTCTAAAGGCTGATGAAGAGCAGCAGACAGGGCAGATGGATGAGAGATGCAAAGCAGAAGGAGAGTCTATATCCCTGGGATAGACACAATAACTGGGACCCAGATTCTCTTCTTAACTGCTAAAGTGCTTAACCACACCCCATACAAACTGCCAAACCTTCCTTCACTTCCAATAACAAATGAAAAGTGTTGTTCCCAGCATCACCTCGCAGATACACCAAGCCTCATGACATCTTTTTTCCTTTTGGTGTAGCATTTGAAAATATTAAGCAAAAATTGGTCATCTTGATTACCTTTGATTTACATATCTCAAAGACAATGGCCTGTGAATGAGACAGTTTTCTGGACCCTTCTCTCACGTAAATATCCATATAATTCAGGCATCCAATATGGAGCAAAAATATGTCCTTACTTCCTTAGTGCTTAAGCTGACTGACCATAGTCAGACAGAGAAAGAACTTTCATTAGTCTCCTACAGATCCATTTAGCTTTGCATTTTCTTCTGAAATGTTATTGAACCTATTTTAGGGAGTGTAACACTCTGTACCTCGGGGGAACACACAGCACCCCCACGTTCATCCTTGTAAAATGATTGTATGGTATCCAAAGTAAAGTTTGTCATGCTGAGTGTCTTTGGAAGGTTTGTGATGCCCTGAGCATTGTTGTTACAGTAATGTTATAGGTTATAATTTCGTTTATATTATGAGGCTGAAAATGTATCCTCATGGCTTAAAATAAACCCAGGCAAAAACTCTCCAAGAGCAGAGAGGCAGTTCACACCTCATCAGGGCATGTATGGGATGAACCTTGCCCAACCTCACAGGAACAAAGGATGCTGGCCAAGGCAGCAACAAAAGAATCTGTTGGACTCTAGAGGGAGTCAGTTTGGAACTGCGATGAGGTAGTGCTCACTTGACTCTGAAGGAGGGAGAGGCAAAGCCAAGAGGGAAGAACAGAGAGTTAAAAGGGAGAGACGTTTTCCATGCTCTTCCTCTCTCTTCCACCTACATCTACAGACACAACACTAAGCGACTGAAGCACTGATCAAAGAGGAGAACCTGGCTGAAGAGCAGCCAGCCAGCCTGTGGTGAGAAGCATCTAAATTTGTAAAGGCACTGAAAGTATTAAGATCAGCTTAGAATGAGTTTTGTTTTTAGTTCATTTGACCAAATCTGACTTGTTATATTTTGACTTATAATCACTTAAAATCTTTTTTTATAATTAATACATTTGTTTGTTTATTCTACGTGAAGCAGTGTGTTTGATTTGAGGTGTATCAGAGGCTCCCCTTGGGATACAAACCTGGTACATGTCAATTTCTTTGTTAAATTGACAAACTCATATAAACTTGCAGCATCCAGTGGGCATAACTGGGCACTGCAAGATGGAGGTTCCTAGGGTTGTGTCTGGGACTGGAAAGATTGGCTAGTGTCATTCGGTTGCACAATCCAAGGAGCAGCTTACATGCCAGAGGCTGTACTTGAACGGCCCAGAAGCGGGGGTTCACACAGCAGAGCAGGGTAAGGCTGGCTCCCAGAGTCAAGGATTGGAGTGACCTAGCAGATCACCAGTCCAGATAACACCAAAGGGGAATGTCACAGGGAGTGACTGTGTTAGCTAAGCAATTCCTTCTTTTCACTTCTCAACTGAGGTACAATGTCATTCCACTAAAGAGTGAAACACTCCCATGGAACTCACGAGTTTCCCACAAATCTCATTGTGGAAACCTGAGAGTCCCTGTTCCTGTCTGATGGGAGCACTTTACTTTTCATTGTATGAGGTTGTAACTTATAGCCAAAAGGATGCTGTCAGAGATGCTGTTTCTGTAGTTGCTCATGAAAAATTTCTTTCCACTGTTAGACTTGTGTGATTCTAGCCTCTGTGGAAAAACTAATTGCAGCAATGATTGCAGGTTTATTATTACTTTAATAAAGCCCCTTTGTTTTATTACTCCATTGACACAAATACTATCCTGCAAAATGATGGACAACTCTGATTACTGAGTGAGAAGAAAAATTAACACTCGGAGGCAGGGCCGGATTAAATTTTTGTGGGCCAAGTACCAAACATATTTGTGGGCCCCAGGGGGCAAGGTGCAGGGGGGCGGGATGATCAGTCTCCACAGTCAAGGGCAGGCTGGGGGCAATGATGCACAGCGCGGCAGGAGCAGCCCTGCTCTGCGCAGCGCAGCAGGAGGGCACTGTTTACAAACCTGCAGCTGCCAGACGCACATTGGCCTGCCCAGTCCTGTGCTGCCAGCATACCCCTTTCCCTTGAGGCCGGCGTGCACCACACCGCTTCCCTGCCCAGAGTCCCACCCTTATGCCCAGCACCCCCTTACCCAGAGATCTCCATCACAGATCTCTATGCCCAGCCCCCACACGTCCCAGAGACCTCCCCTGCTGGCCTCCCACAACAGCAAAGCACCCTGCACACCACATCACTCACCCAGCACCCTCATAGACCTCCCCACTGCCCACCACCTTCCTCATATTTCCACAATCACAGCTAGACAGCATTCCATATTCCTGAGGGGATTCTGCACCAAAAATTTAAAAAATTCTGCTCACACTATTAAAAATTATGCAAATTTTATTTGTCAATTAAAAAATGTGGAGGCTCCAACATGGCAGTGGGGAGCACAGGCCACTGACTGCACGAAGGTGGGAGATTACCCTGCAGCCTCTCCCCACCCCACCCACCCGAGACAGGGACTCAGCAGTGAGGCTACACCCGATGCTGACACAGTGCAAGGGCTAGGCCTGCCCCAGAAACACCTTGGGGCCCTACCACCCTGTGCCAGGTGCACCAGGTGTGGGTGAGCAGGCTCAGCCTGGCAGCAGGATCCAAGTGTGAGGGGATCCAGGTGGGGGTAAGAAAGTTCTCTGTGGTGCAATCTGGGTGAGGGCAGCTCAGTGGGAGATTTCGATGCACAAAAGCTCATTGGGGGGGTTCCAGGTGCAGGGGCAATAAGACTGCAGGGGATCCAGGTGAAGATGTTTGGGGTAGATGGGGTTCATTTGGGCGGGGGTCCAGGTGGAGGTGGTTGGGGCTCATCGGGGTAGTACGCAGGGGAGGTGGGGCTTCTCAGGGTGAGGGTTTGATGGGCCTGCTTAAAAGGGGAGCCCCAGCTTCTGCCAAGGGGATGCCGCATGATGGGCTCCAGCTTCACCCCATTCCTGCTTTCCCCATTCCATGCCCCTTCCCTGCCGCTCCATCTCCTCCTCATCCCACCCCCTTCCTGCCTCTTTCCTACTGCCCCTGCTTCCCCAACCCTCTTCTCTTCCCCATCCCATGCCCCTTCCCCACCGCTCCATCTTCTCCCATCCCACCCCCTTACTTCCCACTGCCTCTTTTCCCCCCTGCCCCGGCTTCCCCCATCCCCTTCTCTTCCCTATCCCACGCCCCTTCTCCACTGCCCATCTGTTCCCCATCCCATGACCTTCGTCCCACTGCCTCTTTCCCCTGCCCCCTTCTCTTCCTCAACTGACCTCACGGTGCGGGGGGTGTTGGGGCAAAGTATCCAATTCAATTTTGCTTAAGGGACGGAGATCAAAGCCCAATAGTTTCACCCTACAGCACACACATTGTGAAGTTACTGAAAGAGTAAGGCTGAAATCTATGCTTTAGTTAATTTCACTCCACTGCACGCTGGCACTGCTATGAGGAGCAACCCCTGCAGCAACTGTCTGCAGCGGGAGAAATGACACAGCATTGGTGCAAGCAGATGAGCTGGGTCCCTTCACTCGTGTTGTGTATTTGGTTGTCATGGTTTTTGCTCCTATGGCAACCGAGTTAGATTATTAGGGGATAGCCCAGCCAGCTTCGGCCGGTTAGGCGAGCTCTGTGTCTGTAAATAAATGGTAGTTTTGTTAGCTGTCTGCTCTCAAGTGATTTCTTCCTAAACCGGCTGCCCCTAAGGCTATAACAAGTGGCAATGGAGGATGGGATTCCGGTGCTGCTCCAGTAAAAGAAGGAAGTAGAAGTCAAGGTAAAGAACAAACAAACAAAAAAACTGCTTGTTTGCACTGACTGTGAAAATGAAATTAAAAATCATGGCTACTCTGACCGGGCCACTGGAACCTTTTGATGAGAATATAGTGCAGTGGCATGTGTATACTGAGCGTTTTGAGCTTTTTGTTATTGCAAATGACATTACAGAAGCGAAGAAGGTGCCAATATTCTTAAGTGTTGTAAGGGCTAAAACCTACTCCCTGCTACGCAGCTTACTACACCCTGTTAAGCCTGAGACTAAATCTTACAGTGACATCGTGGAAATCCTGGGGTCCCATTTTTCCCCAGATCCACTGGTAATTGCTGAAAGATATCGGTTCCACAAAAGAGACCAAAAAGAAGATGAAACAGTTGTACAATTTGTAGCAATTTAAAAAAAGCTAGCAGAACACTGTGAATTTAAAGACATGTTAAATGATGCCCTGCGTGACAGGTTAGTGTGTGGCCTCTACAGTGAAGCTATACGGAAGCGCCTACTGACAGAGGCTCAGCTTACATTACAGAAGGCTGTTTATATTGCTGTCTCCATGGAACTGGCTACAAGGGAGGCGCAATACATTGGTGCATCCCCTAGGGTGCAAAAAGTGTCACAAGAACCTACCCACAAAACTGTGCAGAATCAAGAATGTTACCGCTGTGGTAAGCCAGGTCACCAGGTATCAGAATGCTGGCGTAAGGACCTGGTGTGTCGACACTGTGGCAAAAAGGGACACATTGAGTGTGCCCGTAAACAAAAGAAAAAGAGGCCTGTGGTCTGACTGACAAAAAGAGGAACCCTGCATACCCTAGAGCAGACCCAGGATGATCAAGGTGACACCTCATCGCAAGAGGAAGTGCCACTGCATGTTTTGTCTTTGACGGTGGGCTCACATGAATACTGGGTAACCCCGCTGTTGGATGGCAAACCTATACAGATGGAACTGGACACCAGTGCAGCCGTCTTGCTGGTCTCCGAGACTGTGTATAAAGAAAAGCTACAGCATCTTCCGCTTAAGGCAACAAAAACTGTTCTGAAGACGTATACGGGAGAAGCTGTGCTCATGTTGGGCACTATTGATGTTAAGGTGGAGCTCAATGGACAGGCTGCTAAATTGCCACTGTTTGTGGTGAGAGGTAACTACCCAGCCTTAACGGGTAGGTCTTGGCTTGGGAAGATTCAGCTGAACTGAGCAGAAGTGCACCGGATGACTAAAGAAGAAACCAGTCTAACCCCTATACTAAGGGAACATGCTGCTGTTTTTTGGAGATGATTTGGGAAGTATGAAGGGAATCACTGTGACATTGAACATTAAACCTGACAGTCCACCAAAATATCTGAAAGCCCGAACTGTGTCATATGCCATCAGGTCAAAAGTTGAAGCAGACCTGGAGCGCCTGGTCACCAATGGAGTCCTAATACCAGTTACCCATAGCTCATGGGCCACTCCTATCATTCCAATAGTGAAGAAAGATGGCTCTCTCGGATTTGCGGTGATTTTAAAGTCACTGTCAACCCAGTGTTGTGTGCAGAGCAATACCCGCTTCCCTGCATTGATGACCTCTTCGCAAGCCTGGCTGGGGGACAAAAGTTCAGTAAGATTGATCTGAGTCAAGCATATTTAAAGATGCACATCGATGAAAAGTCCCAAGAGCTGTTGACTATTGTGACTCATAAGGGGCTTTATCGATACTGTCGCCTGCCCTTCGGAATAACGTCTGCTCCCGCCCTGTTCCAGAGGGCTATGGACCAGATCTTGTGTGGCTTGTCAGGAGTTCAGTGCTATCTGGATAATATCCTGGTCATTGGAAGGAATGAAGAGGATCACTTAAAGAATTTAGAGGCTACCCTACAAAGACTGGAAGAGTATGGCCAACGAGTTCGCGAAGACAAGTGTGAATTCTTCAAGCCCTCTGTTGAATATTTGGGACACCTCATTGATTTTGCAGGTCTTCATAAGGTCCCTGCAAAAGTTAAAGCTATTGTGGAGGCTCCCCCACCTCGAAATGTAAGGCATCTGCACTCGTTTCTAGGACTACTGAACTATTATGGAAAGTTCATCTCACAGTTAGCCACGCTGCTAAAACCACTTCATGAGCTCCTGGGGCAGAACAAGGCCTGGAAGTGGACTGAAGCCTGTGATGTTGCATTTAACAAAGCTAAGGATGCATTGCTAAATTCTGAAGTTCTAACGCACTTTGATCCATTCTTACCCCTAAAATTGGCCTGCAGTGCCTCCCATTATGGAGTGGGAGTAGTCGTGTCACACATTATGCCTTCGAGAGAAGAGAGACCTATTGATTTTGCTTCACGCACTCTAAGCAAAGCAGAAACTAACTACGCCCAAATCGAACGTGAGGCATTAGGAATTGTTTTTGGAATTTGGAAGTTTCATCAGTACCTGTTTGGGAGAAAGTTTACTCTTCTCACAGACCATCGACCTCTGACGTCAATTTTTGGACCCTACACAGGCATTCCCCCATTAGCTGCTAGTCGTATGCAATGTTGGGCATTGTTACTTTCAGCACACACATATGAAATCAAGTATCGGAAATCCACTCTGCATGGCAATGCAGATGGCCTCTCAAGGTTGCCTTTGCTGGTCAAACATCAAGATAGTGCCCAAAAGGAAATTTTCTACTTTGAACAGGTAGAGAATACACCCACCACTGCTACTCAGATAAAGAAGGCAACTTGTGTTGACCCAGTATTGTCCCAAGTTATGGACCTGGTGATGCATGCAAAATCTCGACAAACCTCTCTGGTCTCACCCGACCTTGTTACCTACATGTCCAGGAGGACGGAGTTATCGGTCCAATCTGGTTGTTTGTTGTGGGGGAGACGTGTCACTATTCCACCACCACCGAGATCACAGATGTTAGAACAGCTACATTCCGGTCACTGTGGAATAGTGCGCATGAAGGAAATTGCACGAAGCTATTTTTGGTGGCCTGGATTGGACAGTGCTATTGAAGAGAAGGCAAAAGCTTGTATGTCATGTCAGGGTGTGAGGAATGCACCCCAGTGGGCACCCCTACACCCATGGCACTGGCCTGAAAACCCGTGGCAATGTATTCACATTGACTTCGCTGGCCCCCTTGAAGGAAGCATGTTCTTGATGGCAGTAGATACCCATTCTAAATGGCCAGAAGTCTCTATAATGCAGTCCACTACTGCAGAAAGTACTATCCAAACACTACGGGGACTCTTTAGTCGTTTCGGTCTGCCAGAACAACTTGTGAGTGACAACGGACTGCAGTTCGTCTCTCAGGAGTTCCAAAATTTTAAGAAGGCAAATGGGATACACCACATCACGTCAGCACCATATCATCCATCCACCAACGGATTAGTTGAAAGATTTGTGCAGACAATGAAACACGCTTTGAAATCAGCAAAGGGACAATACTCCATTCAAAGCGTCTGGATACCTTCTTACTTTCCTACAGAAACACACCTCATGCTACGACCCAGGCATCCCCGGTCTTTCTAATGATGGGACGACAGCTGCGCACTTGCTTTGATCTGGTGAAACCTTCTGAACCCCGGCAAATTGTGCAACATCAGCAGCAATATCAAATCATCAGACGGGCACCCAAAGCAAAAGACCGAACCTTTAGCCCGGGACAGCCAATTTTGGCTCGGAATTATACTTCCAGAGCTAAATGGGTCCTTGCCACGATCATCACTCAAACAGGACCTGTTTCCTACACAGTCTGGACTGCAGAGAATCTTACTGGCAGCGACATGTAGATCAGCTGTTGCCAGGTCATGCCAGTCCTCAGGACACATCTGCAGTTGAGTGGTCTGACTTCACCTCTTCTGGTGAGACACTGAATCACAAATCACCTGACTGTTCTCCTCAATTACTGCTGGCAGCTGAGATACCCCTTTGCCCAGCACAAGCTGATACCACCTCCTCACCTGTTCGTGCTGCGGACCCTGAGCCCACGGTACTTTCGGGTGCAACAACACCAAGTTCGCCGTAATCCACCCAGAGACAGAAGGCCTCCTCATCGGCTGGATCTTTAGCTAGGGCGAACCCATGGTTACGGGGCAAAATAATCCCCAGGGTTTAGCCGGGAATGGAGGCAGTCTACCCTCCTTCTCTAGTCTAGTGTGTGTTTTATTTAGGGGATGTTCTTATTTGGGGGGGAGGAATATGTTGTGTATTCGGTTGTCATGATTTTTGTTCCTATGGCACCTGAGTTAGATTATAAGGGGATAGCCCAACCAGCTTCCGCCGGTTAGGCAAGCTCTGTGTTTGTAAATAAATGGTAGTTTTGTTAGCTGTCGGCTCTCAAGTGATTTCTTTCTAAACCGGCTGCCCCCAAGGATATAACAACTCGCTGGGGGGGGCTTCATGTCCTGCAGCAAGCTCCATGAAGCCCAGCGCCCGTGAGGAGTCCCAACGGGTCTGGGCACCATGTGGGTTTCCCTCCACGGTTGGGGCCCTTTGCAGCCTGCTCCTTCCTCGCTAATCCCCAGCTCAGGGCTCTTCTCTAGGGTAGCCCGTCGTACCCGCCCGCGCCTCCAGCTGCCCCGTTCCAGGCGCGCGGCATCATGGGAATTGCAGGCCGCTCCGGGAAGAGCGGTGGAAGAACTGCATCTCCCAGGGTCCTTTGCGGGAGTGAACTACACCTCCCAGGATGCCCTGCGGCTTGTTGAGCCCACCCCCAGCAACGGTCTGTCCCCGCTTGCTCCGTCCCGGTCAAGGCGGAGCGGATTCGCTGCGGGACGCGGCGGTTGGATTCCCGGCGGGAAGCGCAGCGCCGGGAGGATGGAGCTGGCCCCGCTCATCAGGAAACTCGGTAACGGTCCCGGGCGGAGCCGGGAACGGCCGTGGGCATGTGGGGCTGCGGGGGCTGAGCTAGGTCTGTGCTGGGGGGCGAGAGTGGTTCCTGACGGGCTGCGTGTTTGATAGGTGCGGGTGTGTGTGTGCGTGCACACACGTGTACAGTGGGTTTGTGCATGACACCGGCATTGCCCCGCGTGCAGCTCCGCGCGCGTTATTTATCCCCAGTGCTCAATGCAAGGCACCCGTGTCAGGCACGAAGTGCGCGTCAGGTCTTCCTGCCATCCCTGTGCATGTTTTAGGCTGGTATTTTGCTAAACTTGCTTTCTTTCATGGTGATGGGAATGAATATAGCTTGTCAAGGTTCCTCCCTCACTCTGAACTTTAGGGTACAGATGTGGGGACATGCATGGACACTTCTAAGCTTAATTACCAGCTTAGATCTGGTACCACTGCCACTATCCAGAAATTTCACTGTCTGGAACACTTCCTGTCCCCCCAAAACCTTCCCCTCCCTGGGCAGCCTTGAGAGGCTTTTTCACCAAGTTCCTGGTAAACACTGAGCCAACCGCTTGGATCTTAACACAAGGAGAATTTAACCATCCTCCCCTCCTTTCCCCCACCAATTCCTGGTGAGTCCAGATCCAATCCCGCTGGATCTTAAAACAAGGAAAAATCAATCAGGTTCTTACAAAGAAAGCTTTTAATTAAAGAAAGAAAAGTAAAAATCATCTCTGTAAAATTAGGATGGAAAATACTTTACAGGATAATCAGATTCATATAGACTAGAGGACCCCCCTCTAGCCTTAGGTTCAAAGTTACGGCAAACAGAGGTAAAATCCTCTCAGCGAAAAGGAACATTTACAAGTTGAGAAAACAAAAATAAGACTAACACGCTTTGCTTGGCTGTTGCTTACAAGTTTGAAACATGAGAGCCTGGTTTGAACATCTGGTCCCTCTTAGTCTCAAGAGCAAACAATCCCCCAAAACAAAGAGCACAAACAAACGACTTCCCTCCATCAAGATTCGAAAGTATCTTGTCCCCCCATTGGTCCTCTGGTCAGGTGTCAGCCAGGTTTACTGAGCTTCTTAACCCTTTACAGGTAAAAGAGACATTAGCCCTTAACTATCTGTTTATGACAAGTTTATTGTTGTTCTCTGTTTGTCATTGTTTGTTGTTCTCCTTAAGAGAAACAACTCCAAATAGGGGGCTAACCCCCTGGGCTCAGAAGGAGAAATAAGAGTAAGTAATTCTGTCCCCCATCCCCTTCTCTTCCCTATCCCATGCCCCTTCTCCACTGCCCATCTCCTCCCCTCCCCACTCCCTCTTAAGGAGGCGAAGTTGATTATGGCAGTCAAGTGTTTTTTTTGTTTTATTTTTTAATGCAGTGCTGTTTATTTATAAAGAATGTACACAACGTCCTTTTTCTCTGAACACAGTAGAACCAAAGTAGATAGGTTTATGAATACAGCCTTTTATTTAAAAGTGAATTTAGAACGTTAGAAGATGCGCTGTTGACTTAGGGATGGAGAAAGACGTACCATTTGTCCCTGTGACAAGCAGCAGCACAAGTTTCCTAAATCTTAGATGTCCCTGCTGAGACACCAAACAAAACTAAGAATTGGGATGGTATTGTAGATATGTTTCTGGACCACTTTAATTTCTTAAAACTCCTTCACTATCCTCTTTTTTTTTTTTGCACAGGTCATCAACTTGCAGAGATAAGAGAACGAGCTCTCAAGAGTATATTGTGTAAATTAGATCATAATTTGACTTCATATGCTGATCTTGTCCAAGAACAGTTGCTTTTTCTCCATTTGCTGGAATGGTTCAATTTTCCTATAGTACCGATGAAAGAGGAGATACTAAATTTGGTGAACAACTTGGTAAAGGTATGACATTTTGTTCTTAAAGAGTATGCATTTACAATATTAG
Source organism: Gopherus evgoodei (assembly GCF_007399415.2). Lineage (NCBI taxonomy): Eukaryota > Metazoa > Chordata > Testudines > Testudinidae > Gopherus > Gopherus evgoodei. The sequence goes on from NC_044323.1 coordinate 197,371,192, forward strand.
ACATAAATGGAATTTACTCACACACTACACAGTGCTCTTTTTTTTTATGAGTGCTTTGCAACTAACTGAGATTAATTTATAAATGAGGATAAGTATCATTAAAACCATTATATAGATGAGGAAACAGACACACAAGTGAAATAACATGTGCAAGATGACATGGCAGGTCAGTGGGAGAGCTGGAAAAATAACGCTGGTAACTTGATTCCCAGTACAGGGACCAGTCTCCACTTTTGCCACGTAGACTGAAATAATCAGAAAAAAGGAGAGCAGGGATTTGCTTAGAACAGGGTTAGAGAAAACAATGATGAAAATGCCTTTCCTCCATTTATGGTAAAGTTTCCAGCACTGGTAATATCTGCATAGAAGCATTATTGTTGAAAAATAGGGGGATAATTGCCTGGTTTGAATGAATGTAAAGAGTTTAATGGCTTGCCTCAAGTGTCACAGCTAGTCATTGGCAGAGATGGGCATGGAATAGGATCCCCTGACTCCCACCCTGCACTAATCACCATACAACAATGTGGAAAAACATTTGATATTGAGTTGAAAAACTTTAATTTTCTGTAAGATAACAAAAAGCTGAATTTAAGTTTGATAGCTCTGTCTTTTTGATGTAGTATAGAAACTTTAAGAAATTGCCAGCATGTCTTAACTGATTGTCCTCTTTCTGATCTAGCATCCGTCTGCTGTCCGGCAATTGGTTGGGATTGGTGCAGTGGAATTCTTTTCTCAACTTCGTCATCATATGGATCCACATCTGCAGACTGTAATTGATGGGATCCTAGATGGTCTCTTCCTACTTCCTTCAGAAATTCCTGCCAATTATCCAGCAGTGTCTTACCAAGGACAGCCCTTACCATCAGAAGACAAACCAGGTAATTTGTATTTTTGAAAAGTTTACTTGCTTGGTATTTTAAAAATAATATTCTAATTTCCATCCTGTTTGCTTTCCCTTCGTATTCTCTGAGCACAAGTCTCTTTGGGAGAAGACACTACAGAGTTTTGTTTTGTGGGGCTCCTTATCTAGTCTCTTGATGTTTGTGGGAAAGGATGATGGTGATGTATCATTTATGTTGCTCACTGGCCTAACCCCTTTGTGTGTGGGTAAAGGTAGTGTCAGCAGCTATTCTAGCTTTGAGGTTGCAATGTATGAGAGTGGAACAATTATTTTTTTTTGGGCTCTTGCAGCCTTTCCGACTCTTGCACAATTTCTCTGTGCATAACTTGTTTACTGGGCCTCTGTGAGGAATCAAGGTTAGGCCATTAACTAGTGTTAGAGAACCCAACTGGTTTTATTGGTTCTTTTTTGACAGTTCAGGCAGATTTTTCCTTCTCCAGTTTTGATTGTGTGTATGAAATGTGGTGAGCCCCTCACAGCTACTAAGCTACAGTCCCTCTCCTCTGTCTGCCCTAAATATCACAATGCTACTACCTTACAGTAACTTCTAGTTCCAGTGTAAACTTTATGTGAGAAGCATGTGCTGGTTTTACTAAATTCTTTAAATCAGAAGCCATAATTGTCTCTTCTATAAATAGTTAGCCTTTTTTATTGTAGGGAAAATTTAAAAATCAGGCTAACAGCATGGATGTCGTTAGACCAAATGAGATTCCTAACTTGGTTTTCTGAAGCTTACTTTTGAGAATCCATATTGCTACTGATGTTCCAAGGGGATATTAGAATAATACGGGTGCTTGTGTATTTCATGTTTTTTTTATTATTTATATGTAGCCAAAAGCCCAGTAAACTACTGAGCTGACCTGCCACTTACTTTAAGGTTGACTATGTATCTCTAAACTATTATTCTCTTTGAAAACTTTACCTGCTTTGTTACAAAAGTAATACTTCAGATTAAAGGAAAACATTTTCTCTATCTTTCAGTTTTGTTTACTTTGTTCATTTGGTAGCACTTTGTATATAGTCAGTTCCCCTGATTATGTAGGACACAAGAAGAAAACAGAGAAACTGCTTAAAAATTGGAGAATGTAACTGCAAAATTACAAATTGAGAGGACTCGGGCAAAGTGTAATATCTGAAAGGACTTTTAACTCCATTTTTCTGATAGATAAGATTTATAATTTAGGGATAAAGTAGTAAACAATTCAACCACAAAATACAGAAAAATATTGTATTTGTATACAATGAAAACGTGCTTTTTTTTAAATTTACTGCCATGTTTTGTTTGATTTAGTTTTACCCCAAGAAGAAATATTCACTGGATATTTTCACCAAGGCAGAAGTAATTTGCAACAGATGGAAATCCCTCCCAAAAGATCAGTTGGTATGCAATTGAAATAATTCTGTCATATACATATATTCAATAGAGGATTCTGTGGAAAATAAAATTTCCAATATCTTTTAAATTACAACTGGCATTGTTGTGCCTTGTGCTTCCTGCTGCCATTTTGTGAATACTGGCCTCATAGAAACTTTAGTGGTAGAGATGATAAACCTAGTTTTCATCTAGTAATTCTAGTGGAGTAACAATTAAAAGTAGACATTTAGAACATTTTTAATTATTTTTTAATCTTTTAAAATTTAAAGCACCTAAGTCCCACTGGAAAAAGTGACTTAGAGAATTAGGCTCCTAAATACCATTAACTTGCAATGAAATATAGACTCTTATATGCCTAAGTCTTTTTTGAGAATGGGACCTAGGTGCTTTTGAAAACATTATCCTGTATCTAAATAGTAAATGGCACTAATGCTTTTTTATTTATCTAGTATTACTGAGATAACTATAGCAGAAACATAGCAGAAGTACCTCTGTCACACATGGCCCTGGTCAAACTTCCCCTGACTGGACAATCGCCTTATTGCTGTATTTGGATCTCATATGCTGGACATGTGTGCTCTTAAGCTTCTTGTGGTCTGAGTAGGCTTCAGAACTGTCTGTTCCCTTGGCTTCTTTGGCATATTTCCTGTCCATGGTCTCTGTCTGTTACCCCTTTAAGGAAATGGGGCCCTGGGGCCCCATTGCCAGAGACTCCTAGCCCCAGATGCCTCAGTAGTTCATGCACACCCTTTTCCAGAGTTCCACCTTGTGAATTTATAGTTCACCTTTTCAGGGACATGGACATGTGATAGCTGAGGGAAGCAGACCCAAAGTCTTTTTGCAAATGTTTCCAAACAAGTCATTCTTTACTTGAGAAACCATAAAAGATGTACAGATCCAGAGACATCCCTCTCTCACCCCCCACCCTCCCCGGCTTCCCCCAAAACACTCAAAGCCTGCTCACATTTCCCTGCCTGAATTTTCTCACCACTGGGGGCCATGCCTGCAGACAGTCAACATCAGCAAAATGTCTTGCAACCTGCAATCAGATTATCCTGATGGGACGCAGGTTGCCCAACACTGCTCTATATCCAGTGAATCAGAGTAGCATGCTGGAAAGCAATCCATAATGTTTAATATTCTTTTAATTGTGTTCTTATCAGTAGAGTGACAAGATGAAAACTGGGTTTTACAAGTTGACATTGGTGTTACCATACTTCTTTCACCAATTCACTTTTCAGCAACATATTGGCCATCATTAGGAATACAAAATTACTTAAATGCAATTTTTAATTAAAAGGTTAATTTAACAAGATATTGTCACAAAGTGCAAAATTACACAAATTACAGTTAGGTGTAGAAATTGGAAATAGAATTCTTTTACGTTCAAATTTTGGGAAAGTATGTGTTTTTGCAGCAGAACAGAAAAAGATTACAGATTGATGCATTTAAGGTAGGCGAAATATTGCTGCTACGTCTCCTTACTGAATCTTTTTATGTAATATCAATGAGTTACTGCAACTTGTTCATTCTCTGATTACTCTGCTGAAAACTCAATGCATTGGCAGCTCTTCAAATAGATTTAGTTCAATCAGGTTTTATAACTAAAAATTCACTGTACACATGCTACAAATATTGACTCTCCTAAAGAAGTACATTAACATTTTTGGAATATGCTTTTTAAAATACTTTTGCTATTTTTAACAGTAAATCAGGCAGTGAAGTGTTTGAAGTTTTCCACATTTCCTTGGTTAACACTGACCACAACAGATAGACATGTTCTTTCATCAAATGAAAGGTACAGTAATGAAGATTTTATAGTTTCTATTTTTTACTTCATTGGATTTCAACCACTCAAATTTTGTTTTTCAGCACTAACTACTCCTGTTGGGAATATTTTTTAAATGAGTCGAGTGATTATGAAAGCTATTCTGAAAACTGGTAGCAGTCATAGTACACGCTACCCACTGCAGTGTCTTAACTGCAGTGTCTTAACTTTGTCCTGTCTTAACCTTTGTCTTTAGCATAAATTGCTTGGGTCAGCCAACAATGCCAATTTGGTGGGTTTTGGGATGTGGACAAATTGTTGGTACTAACTGGAATGAGATCATGAACTTACTTTGCAAGGGCCCCCAAATCATTATTAGTAACTAACATAGATATGAATCCAGACAGCTGTAGCTATTTTATCTCAATTCCAGTTCCTTGAGCCAAACACTCCTCCTTCCTGGTGTAAAAGGCTTTAAACCTTGATGTTACTGCCTTGTTGAAAACTAGATCATTTTATAATGGTGGAATTTTAGACTATAAAAGCCTTTAGAATGTTGTGGTAAAAACTTCTGTTGCTTGAATCACTTAAGAATAGGCAAAACAGAAGATAGTGTATGTCTAGTACAGAGAAAAATGGAGGAAGATGGACTAGATTACTTAACAGACCTATTCCATCTCCAACTGATTCTTATTACTGTTTGCAGAAGAAACAGATTTGTCTACTTTTCCTGTGTGATAAATTGTAAAATCTGGAAAATCTATTTAATGCTTTTAATTTTCCCTTTAAATCTGACAGATCTCTGGTTCATAAAAAGGACAAGGTTGCTACTTTGGCTTGAGTATTTAAAAACTATTTGTAATGAAAGAAGAGGCACAGTGGGGAAGAGAGGGTGGAGTGAAAGAAAATTGAAAAAGGAAAGGAGAAGGACTTGAGAAAGGGAAATTGGTGGAGAAAAGAACTTTTTTTTAGACGGACAACAGCAAAGCTAGAGTAAATGCCATTTGTTTTCAATTGGCTTCCTTTATGTAAATTCTTACCTCTGACTGAAATTCTTCATGTTGCTAATTTGGGTAGTGGTGGTGGTAGAATTTTGTTACTGATGACATGAGTCAATGTGTTGTTTACCATAGTGAATGACTAAGTTCATAGGGAATTTCTGATTTTCTTATCTCTATTTAAAATTCCGAAGGGGTTAAGGAAGTAGCTTCTCCTTGAGAAATCTAGGTTGAAACTTGGTGTGATCCAAATGGAATTGAGTTTGAGTGTAACATTTTGCTTGTATTGATCTTCACTGTTGAGGATGTGAGGGAGATTTCCAAACCTGATCCATTCTTTTAGGTGACAGATATGAGGAACTGTCCCAAACTGAGGTGTCATTAGAGGAGATTTCGGAACAAATTGATAAACTAAACAGTAATATGTCTTCAGGACCTGATGGTATTCACCCAAGAGTTCTGAAGGAACTGAAATGTGAAATTGCAGGACTACTAACTGTCATTTGTAACCTATCATTTAAATCAGCTTCTGTACTAAATGACTAGAGGATAGCTAATGTGACACCAGTTTTTAAAAAGGGCTCCAGAGGTGACCCTGGCAATTTATAGGCCAGTAAGCCTCACTTCAGTACCTTCAGTACCTCACTTCAGGGCAAATTGGTTGAAACTATCATAAAGAACAAAATTGTCAGACACATAGATGAAAATAATTTGTTGGGAAAAAGTCAACATGATTTTTGTAAAGGGAAATCACGCCTCACCAATCTACTAGAATTCTTTAGGGGATCAACAAGCATGTGGACAAGGGGTATCCAGTGGATATAGTGTACTCCGATTTTCAGAAAGCCTTTGACAAGATTCCTCACCAAAGGCCTGTAAGCAGAATAAGTAGTCATGGGATAAGAGGGAAGGTTCTCTCATGGATTGGTAACTGGTTAAAAGATAGGAAACAAAAGGTAGGAATAAATTATTAGTTTTCAGAATGGAGAGAGGTAAATAGTGGTGTCCCCCAGGGATCTGGACTGAGCCCAGTCCTATTTAACATATTCATAAATGATCTGGAAAAAGGGGTAAACAGTAAGGTGGCAAAATTTGCAGATGATACAAAACTACTCAAGATAGTTAAGTCCCAGGCAGACAGCGAAGAGCTACAAAAGGATCTCACAAAACTGGGTGACTGGGCAACAAAATGGCAAATGAAATTTAATGTGGTTAAATGCAAAGTAATGCACATTGGAAAACATAATCCTAACTATACATATACAGTGATGCGGTCTAAATTAGCTGTTACCACTCAAGAAAGAGATCTAGGCGTCATTGTGGATAATTCTCTGAAATCATCCACTCAATGTGCAGCGGCAGTCATTAAAGCAAACAGAATATTGGGAATCATCAAGAAAGGGATAGATAATAAGACAGAAAATATCATATTGCCTCTGTATAAATCCATGGTACACCCAGACCTTGAATACTGCTTGCAGATATGGTCACCTCGTCTCAAAAAAGATACATTGGAATTGGAAAAGGTTCAGAAAAGGGCAACAAAAATGATTGAGGATAGAACGGCTTCCGTATGAGGAGAGATTAATAAGACTGGGACTTTTCAGCTTGGAAAAGAGGTGACTAAGGGGGGGGTATGATAGAGGTCTATGAGTGGTACAGAGAAAGTAAATAAGGAAGTGTTATTTACTCCTTCTCATAATACAAGACCAATGGGCCACCAAGTGAAATTAATAGGTAGCAGGTTTAAAACAAACACAAGAAAGTATTTTTTCACGCAGTGCACTGTCAACCTGTAGAACTCCTTGCTAGAGGGTGTTGTGAAGGTCAGTATTATAACGGGATTCAAAAGGGAGCTAGTTAGATTCATGGAAGATAGGTCCATCAATGGCTATCAGCCAAGATGGGCAGGAATGGTGACCCTCGCCTCTGTTTGCTAGAAGCTGGGATTGGGTGACGGGGCAGGGATCACTTGAAAACCTCTCTGTTCATTCCCTTTGGGGCACCTGCCATTGGCTACTGTAAGAGGAAAGGATACATGGCTTGATGGACCTTTCATCTGACCCAGTGTGGCCGTTCTTATGTTGTTTGTCCACAAGAATAACACAACCAAGAACCTTTACTTGGAAAAGGCTTTCAATTTCACTGATACGTTTGTAAGGAAATGTCTACCTCTGATGACTTCCACTGTTCTAGTGTTTCTGACATTAACTGAATTTCAACTTGATTTTTAGCTCTTTGAGAAGTAATAACCACAGTTTAATTTGGAGTACATGTGAGCTTCTACAGGATGTTATTATGCAAGATTTCCCTGCTGAGATTTTCCTTCAAAGACCAAAGATTGTTCAGGTTAGAACTGCCATCAGCGAAACCTTTCCATTGGGTTACAAAACAAGTCTTTTAAAGTGGGAGCTCAAATAAATTTTCCTGATAACCATCTGGAGCCGATGCTTCTGTATTTAGATAGAGTGGGCACTATTTAAATGAATGTTTGGCTAAATGGAAGGATAAAAGGGAATTTACTATATGGCACACTTAAGAGAGGAAACCTGCATTTTAATTTTTTTTATAGTCTCCTTCTTAGCTGTTCACAACATCTAATCTATATATACTGTGAATTGGCTTTTTTCCCCATATTACTCTGGCTAAAGTGAATGGCAAGTATCTCCCATAAAAGTTGTTTCTGGGATGGTAACAAAGGCTCATTTGAAATTAGCGTGAAGTACATGCTTCTCCTTGGTCTAATAATGTTGCCTTCAATGAACAAAGAACTTTTAACTGTGCCTTCAGTATGATTTTGCTTACACTCATTCAGAAGTTATTTTATTTCTGTTTACAAATTTCTGTTAATCCTTGTGTTTTTAGAGCCTTCTGTCTCTATTAAAGTTGGCTTTTGGAAAAGATGGAAAACACCGCTTAGCCTTGCAGGCGGTGTCATGCCTTCAACAGTTATGTGTCTTCTTAAGAAATAGGCTTAATTTTCACAGAGATCCAGGCTTTTTCTCCACTGACCAAGGTGTGTATATGTAAATGTTGTGGTGTGTGATTGTGGAATTGATTTTCCTGAAGATACTTTACATGTTTGAAAATTCCATCCTTTAGCAATGCGAGTTTGGGATGGCTGCCATGCTCAAAAGTGATGATGAATCTCTTCTATCACATGTAGGCTGTGCATGCTACATGTGTTAAATAAACAGTATTTTATAAATGTTTTAGGATTCTAAAAATATTAATTGGAATTCTTTCTTATGCTTCTCCACCTGTAAAATTAGGTGTATTAGTTACTGAGAATCCAAATGTACAGGCCTCAAATGGAGAGGAGAACTCAAATAAATTAAATTTTAAATTAAAACATCAACAGCAGCATTTGAACCTGGGACTTCTGGATCTAGAAGCAAAGCCTCATGACTCAGCAAAATCATGACTGACTTTCACTAAAGACTGAAGGACGCCCTCTCCTTCCATGGCCTATTACTCTGCCAAATTTCATCTCTTTACCTCTACCTGCTTAGATTTTAGAGCTGTTCATAAAACATTGCAAGCATGTTGTTACAGAAACGCTGCTTGTGATTCTGTAGTTAAGACTGAACTGAATATTGCACTTATAGCAAGATTCAGACATGTTTTTGCATGACGAATGGAGCACTTACTTTTTGAGTAAGAGCACCCAAATCTTTAACCAAAAGCTGACCCCAAACTTCTTTGAGTCTTAAATAACTTAAAAAAAATCTTTACTGGGCTCTGCACTTCTAGAACTTGAAGCAGAAGTACCAAACTACCACACAGTATTCATGTGAGACTTCTATTAGAATTTTACAGACCCAAGGATTATGTTTACATTGGTTTTTTTTTTCAATGTTAGTCTGCAATGAATCTCTGAACTTTTTGAGATTCATATGGACTAAAGTATCAGAGGGGTAGCCGTGTTAGTCTGGATCTGTAAAAGCAGCAAAGAATCCTGTGGCACCTTATAGACTAACAGACGTTTTGGAGCATGAGCTTTCGTGGGTGAATACCCACTTCGTCAGATGCATGTAGTGGAAATTTCCAGGGGCAGGTATATATATGCAAGCAAGCTAGAGATAATGAGGTTAGTTCAATCAGGGAGGCTGAGGCCCTGTTCTAGCTGTTGTACATGCATCTGACGAAGTATTCACCCACGAAAGCTCATGCTCCAAAACGTCTGTTAGTCTATAAGGTGCCACAGGATTCTTTCCTGCTTTTATATGGAGTAAAGTAGTTTTGTGCCAATCTCCTGTACTTTTCTCCTTATTTTTTTTATTCTGCTTTAATGAACAGTGTTAAAATTTTTTGCCATTTGTTACCCCGCTTGGACTTTTCATACTTCACTGAGTGGTTTGTAAGACTGAGAGGTGTGTGGTAAATTTATTTTTCTGCTTTTGTTGCATAAGGTACAGCTTCCCAGAATTCTTCTATGTCATGTGGCCAAGAAGTAAGAGGACCTCACCATTCCCAGAATCCATCGCTTGGAAGTAGTAGCCCTCGACCATCTGTGATTGGACATACTGGTCAGCGTCCCAGAGGTGATGGCCAAGACTGGGATGCAGCATCTTCCAGGTGAACACAGTGGGAGGTTAAGTTAATCCTATTGCTTATTACCAGAATTACCTATTTTGCTCCTAGCCAGCTTGTGGGAAAACATGTACAGTAAAACCTCAGAATTGTGAACACCTCAGGAATGAAGATTGTTTGTAACTCCTGAAGTGTTCTAACTCTGAACAAAACTTTTTGTTCTTTCAAAGTTTACAGCTGAGCATAGACTTAATACAGCTTTGGAACATTACTATTCAGAAGAAAAATGCTGCTTTCCCTTTAATTTTTAGTAGTTTTCGTTTAACACAGTACTGTACTGTATTTACTTTGTTTGGTCTCTGCTACTGCCTGATTGCATATTTCCAGTTCCAAATGAGGTTTGTGGTTGACCGGTCTGTTTGTAACTCTGGTGTTCATAACTTTGAGATTCTACTGTAAGTCTAATTGTTGAAATTAGAATGCTAACTGGAAAAAGTCTTTAAAATAAAGAAACTTAAATTTAAAATGGTATTCACAATTTGTAATATCCTTCTGATCTCTCACATTCTGCTCTTGAGAGAGAAGACTGGTATTTTACAGGTGAACTACAAATACTTGACACTCTTTCAAATGGCTTAAGATAAGAAATCAGCAATTCACTGTGTGTGGACTTGGTTTGCAGTGAGATTTGAAAACCACTTCTTCTGCTATTTACTTGACAAGTATTGAGATTGGGATTTTTTGTTTCCCTTCAACAGTTGGGAACATAGAAAAAACTTAAGAGTGAGTGTAGTTTAATCTGTTTGTTGTGATTATACATACTTACATAAAAAGTTTCTAAGGATTTTTGGCATACAGGCTTGACCACATAAAATTTCAATTGTGCATGATTTAGCCACACAGCTCAAACTTTATGACTAATTTACTGGAGACTCTTAAAATGTAAAGGTCAGTGTGTTTATGTGGTACTCATCTTGGTCCAAGATTTGTAATCACTCTGCAAGAATCAATGCCCTTTTATTATGTCATTACTTGAGGATTTAAAAAGACTGAATTCTTATTTACTCAATGGTGATACCTTTTTGAGTCATAATAGTTAGTGGAACTAACCAATATACAATAAAGTGTTCTCACATTATAGATATAGTAGCTCAGATGATTTTAACTGTCTTGAGAGCTATTACTATGTAAAAAAGTTATTGAATCTAGTACATAGAGTTTTTATGAAGCAGTTATATAGCACTATAAATAAACCCTGTGCTTTTCAGCACATAGACTAAGACCCTTCCCTCTGCCCTGAAGTGTTTATAGTCTAATACTGGAAAGACTTAGCACAGATCAACCCATCTAGAAATGGCAGGGGTGGCTATCTCATTGACTAGGAAATCAACATAGGATGATTTGAACTTTTAGCAAGTGAGAGAGAGGACATGTAGAGAACAAATGATAACTTGTTGCAAATGAAGTGCCATATTGTGACCTGTTTAACCCTGTCTGCATGCCCGTGCTCCCTTCGTCTCCTGATCTTGCTGTTCCTATGACAGGTAACAGCACAGACGTGAGAGCAGCCTCTGCTAGGCTACTGCTGTCATCCTATGCAGAAGGGTGAGGAATTCATGGAGCTTTGGGTCTGGTTTTAACGCATATGCTCATACTGCAGTGAAAGTAACCTATGCAGTGCTCAGGGAACAAAAGGGAGCCAAGAACTTAGACTATGTCTGAGTCAGTGCAACTACTTGCTGCTTCTTGCATGAGGCTTGTGGGAAAACCACAAATAACCCAGAGGCAACATGATGGAAAACCTGAAGCTCAGCAAGAGAATGAGATGATGTAAACAATAGAGATGAAAGAATTAAGGGAGAGGAAAAATGTTGGTTCAAAATTCCCATCCTTATGTCTAATACTATTGAACAAGAATCCTTTCTAGCCACCAACTCTTGTTCAAGTTCTCATAATCTGATTTATTTTTCTATTTCTGTTTCTAAATATCACACTTTTTCTTCTTGCCTAAAATCTCTGAAGCTCTGCTATCATCTCTTTTTCTATGTTTTAACTTCTGTTTGGAAACCTATCCTTTTCCCTTTTCTTAATACTTCTACTTTTAATGATTTGATGCATCGTCTCTTCCTCATCTCATAATCATACGTATTGCAATCAGAGCCATCCATTGTTGATTCATCTGTATTTTTGTTTACATTGCTGTATCGTCTTTTTATTCTCCTTCAACTCTTAAGTTCAAAGGATCTATAGAAATACGCTGCTATCCTTTCAAAGTGCATTGGAAAGAGGGATCCATTTAAAGACAATATAACAAAATGCAACCATACCAGAGATTGCTTTCTTCAAATTCTTCATAAGGGAAAATGAATAAAGCTATTGTATGTTGAATTGCGTTATAAAGCCTTTCAAATATTTAGTCAAAATAATGACTTGCAGAGATGAAAACAACTATAAGAAAAACCTTATGTCTTTGAGCTATCTTCAGTTCAACACATCCAGTGAATCTAGGAACCTTGAAAGGTAGCTGGAAAAAGATAAAAATCAAAATGTACTGTTGATGCATATGCTTGATTGTACTGAAGATGTCTTTTGAAGAGGATGGGAGAATTAGGAACTATTTATCCACTTTGATGTGTAAAAAAGGCCTGTAAAGGATTTTATGTTCCACTTGTTTTTTACATTAGAAAATCAGGTCTTTTGGGGACTGTTCTTTCCTGGAAGATTCTATGGGCAGCCAGAGAGGTAGCAGGGAAATGGCATAGATGATACCAAGAATTTATTTATTGAATGAGACTTTAATTCAGACCACTCCACTTTGGGTTATTTTGTTATTACGTAGCGCTTGTCTCCAATTACCATGGATCGATGCTGTGGTGATCGAGCCACCGAGGGTTGATTTAGCGGGTCTAGTTAAGACCTGCTAAATCAACCACCGATCGCTTTCCTGTCGACTCCAGTACTTCACAGGAATGAGAAGCATAAGGTAAGTCGATGGGAGAGTTTCTTAACCCCTTAGTGTAGACCTGCCCTTAGTTTTAGTACAAACGTCTAACACAGAAGGAAAAGCTCTTTTTTTGTCAAAGATTCAACACTCCATTCATTCCTGATCCACAGTTCTAGATCCATCTTTGAAGATCTCTACTAAACAGGCAACATCAGATTTAACATACTGTAGATTTCTAAGGAAAAAAATGTTGTCGTCCCCCACCCCTTTTTTTTTTGTGGGAGTAAAAGCTAGACTGCCTTTATAAATCATAAAGAAATGAAAAAAAGGTTGCAGTCCTATTTTTTACATCTTCAGGTCACTCTTTTTTTAAAAGACTATTTAAGTTTGTCTTGTTTGACAGTGTTTAATTCCTATACTGTATTTGCTTTGTAGTGGAAGCAGTACTCAAGCTAGTGCAAACTCCAGAATAAATCTACAGTCACCGCTGGATGTAGGGCACATTGACTTGCCAGACCTGGAAAGTGAGGATACTTTAGAGTTACAGTTCCAACAGCTCAGCCTTCCTCAGTTCTGTGTGTCCATCCTGGAATATGCTGTACCTCTTCTAAGAACAGGTGAATGGATATTAGATGGTTTTTATGTGTGCAGGAATACTTCTTTTCCCTCATTTTGTATCCCATCCGAGTAGGAGACTCCCATAATATTTTCAAAATGGGTGCTTTGTAAAGAATTATTTTTCTTTTTAAAGCAGCCATTCTTAAGCACATTAATCACATTATTGTGGTTATTTTGTTGTGGGGTATTTGGTCAGGCCCTGTAAAGTTGGATCAGCTAATAGATCTCTAGCTCTGTTTTGCCCTAGAAAAAGGTGACAGGAAGAGATTGAATGCATGGGGAAGGAGACAGAGGAATGTAGTATGTTTCAAAGGGAGAAGAAATAGTGAGTTTGGCTGAGACAAAGTAAAGTGGGACAAGGGTATGTGGACTGACAAGCAGGAAAGAAACCCTCTCTCAACTAAACCTTGTTTTTCTTCTGCCACCAGCATAGAATCGTAGAATATCAGGATTCGAAGGGACTTCAGGAGATTATCTAGTCCAACCCCCTGCTCAAAGCAGGACCAATCCCCAACTAAATCCCCATGAACGTGCAGCTCTTTTTCTCTTTACTAGTATCCTTTACAAGCTATATTCACCCTCCATAAGCTTATGCAATTCACATTTTTTAAATAAAAATTCATTTTAATGAAAAATTATTTCTATATAATAACTATGAAGAAAAAGATCTCTCTCTAACTAGAGCAGGTATGTCATCTCTGGGGCTAGCTCTGTAGCTTCCTGTCATGCAGCCCTGGTGTACCCAAAATGTTTCTTGACCTTGTCCATGTAAGAAAATATTCATGGGAGAAACATTTAGATTGTTTTCTGTATTGTTCAGGCCTTTTCTTTTTTGATAGACCTAGAACCTTAGGGTCCATTTGCTTTGCCTCCTGGTCCTTTTTATTTTATTTTATTTTTTACTTGGGGCGGCAGAAAATTCAGAGCCGGCCTTGTCTTCTTGCATTTCATTAATGACCTTACTAAAAGAAAGTGGTTATCAGATGAGTTGCAGAAAGGAAGGAGGGTGTCTTTCCTGTAAGAATAGCCTGTCAGTTATATTAGTTAGTCAGTTGAAAAATCCAGGTCACTTTTGACATGTGTTATAGGTTTTGTTTTGGTAAATGGAATATCCAGATAACTTTATCAGGAAAAGTATTTTAATGGGCAATTTATCTAAATTTATTTAGGATATATTTTATATTTTCTATTATCTGCCAGAACAGCAGAAGAAGTCTGCATTTTCATAGATTCATAGTGTTAAATTCTGGCACCATTGAAGGCAATGGCAAAATTCCCCTTGAGTTCAAACGGGCCAGGATTTCACTCATAGACTTTAATGCCAGAATGGATTATGATTATATAGTGTGACATGTAAGACTATTTAATTTATACAGAACAGATACATTTCAAGCTAGTCTTTGGTTTTTGCATGCGGCCTTTCATTTGAGTCTGTCACAGAAAGCCCCAGATTCATAGTACAGTGTTCTCTTCAACCGACGAAACAGCTATGCTTTGGCAGTAGGAGGAAGATTAGTTCCCTTGGATGATGCATAAGCATACATCTGTGCAGCAGTGTGATGGGGGAGGGTTCCAGAGCCCAGCCTGAACCGGAATGTCTTCCCAGTAATTTTTAGCCTCCTGGCACAGCCACAGATCTTGTATGCCAGTATAGATGTACCCTATGTGTCTAGATCTGGGGTGATGTGATTTCTCCCTGCTTTTCTCACCTAGGGGTGATGTAATTTCTCCTTACCAGCCAGTCTAGAGTTGAAATCCTTTATATGGCTTTGTAAGTGGGTTAGTTGTATCTTCCTCTGTCGCCCATAGGGTAGTAATGGAACATAAGTAGAAAACAATTTACTATATTTTCAACCTATCTCAGGACGTGTGAAACCGCATGATCTTGGGACAACCCTTATTTTCCCCCGTCCTCCCTTTCACAACTCTCTACCCCTCTGAGCTGCTAGTTTAGCAACAGTGTCTGAATTGGTCTTGGAACATAATTGTCGGCACAGTTAGTGGTACTATTAATCTAAGATGATATTTATATGCTCTTTATTTTTCTCAACTGGTTAAATTAGTAAGGATTAAATTAAGACCAAATGTGAAAAGTTCTCATCCAAATTTTACACTGTAGTATATTTTGGCCTGCCTTGGGTAATGTAAAGATTATTGGATTTGTAAAGATTTTTATTGGACTTATTAATGTACCACTTTATACTATCTTGATAGTGACGCTATTTGTGTAAAAATATTGAATCTTTAAGTGGCTTTTTATGTTTTTGGAATATGTTTTTAATCAATAACAAAGTTCTTAAATGGTTCTTTTTTTATGGTCTCTAATTTACTGAATATATAATCCAGTATTTAACTGTCCAGAAGCAAGTATCAATTTTGGACCTCCCTGAATCAAAGATCTTAACAGCCACAAAGCATTCTTATGGATCAGTGGAGCAACTACTTGGCCTTTGTTTTGTAGCATGTTTGTAGAATTATGCAGTTCATTAATTGCATTATTTATCAACCTATTTGGAGCTCTCTTGGTTTGAGGAGTTGGCAGGTGATCAGCTTTTTTATTTGAATACCATTTTGAACTACATTGTGGTGTGGGGATGTGGGAAGCTCTTGTTCACTGTATTGAACTTCTTTGGACTAATTGTCAGTAGTTACCAAGTGGACACTAGTATCTCACAGGAAGTAAGGATGTAAAAGGTTAACCAGTAAGCATTAGGCTTACCGTAAACTGACCTTAACCGTTAATCCCCTGCATGCCGACCAGAGAAGACCCAGACCCGGTGGTCCTGTTTATGGCTCTCGTATTTGAGAATGATAGTCAGTTTTGTCTACAATCCCAGAGAAAAGGCTGGTACACTAACTTTGCTATGCTGTTCCTCTTTCATACTGAGCAATACATTTTCCATTTGCAAATAGCGACAGAGATTCCAAACTTTGGTAGCACGACTACTACATTTTCCTTAATCGGTATTACAGCAATATACATATTGATATTCTAAACCCCATTTCACACGGAAGGGAAATTAGGTGTATCATACTTTGCTTCTAAACTTTTTTCTTAATTTTTTGTGGAAGTCAGTTGATGATTGCAGTTATTTCTGCATACATTAATTTACCAAATTTCCCCTTGCCCTTTTAGTAGTGAAGTTTTACATGCTTTCTAACAGCAGTTGGCTCACAGCGAAGAGGTCTGTAAAAGGACTGCACATTTCCACGTCCAGTTAGTTGAAGTAATTTGAAAACCTAAAGAAATCAACCTATACTTGTGACTCCTTAAGTGAACAAGGTAGGGTTACTACTTAGTTTTTCTTGCTTAATTTAAAATTCTCATCACACAAGGTTGAGGAAATGCTTGTCTGCATTAATTTCAGACTTTTAAGAACTTCCCAATATCTAGTCAGTTTAAATGTAATAAATGACTGATAATAAATCTAATACTGTGTAGACATCTTAAATGCTTTAAAACCTTATTTTGCTCTTTAAAAGGCAAAGGATAGTAATTCAGAGTAAGTCCATACTTCAAGCTAGAGTGTGAGTCTCAGCTTGAGGAGGCATATGGTAGCTATAATTGATCTTGTTCACTAAAACTAGAATGTAGCCAGGGCAGCATGACTGTGGGAAGATAAAATATTATCTAGCATTTCTGATCTCTGATGGCAATGCTTGATTGGAGCTAGTGTGAGTATGTCTTCGTGAGCTGCGAATCTCACCCCCAGCTTGTAGCATAGACATACCCTAACTTACTATCCTTTGCCTTAAACCTAAAGAGAAAAATAAGTATTAAAACATTTGATATTTATATATTATTAGATTCATTATCAGTCATTTATCTCTTGTACAACTTTAAACTGAAGTGTAGATGTACCCTCAGTGAAAGGTTCATTTTGCTTTTAACAGTGAATAGGAGATATTTTTATTTTAAATTATATAAAATATAAATACTTCTAGATTGGAAAATTCACTAAGATAAAAGTTAGTTATAAATAAACATATATTATTATAATCTTGATTTATAAAAAGTCAAAGTAAAAATTCAAAGTTCCACAACTGACATGAACATATTTCTGGACTCATTTTTCAGCTGCCCCCCACCCCTTTAAAGAAGTGGTCCCGGTATGTAGCCCAATCTTGATAAGTTTATTTTAAATAACAAATTTAGCTTCATTTAGGGCCTTCTCCTAATAATCCGGGGCTGGCAGTAGCATAGATGCATTTCTAATGCACCAGTCACTAGTATTAAGGAGCCACATGCATATATCCAAACTTAGACTGAGCTCTTATCCCTATTTTAAGTTTCTTTAGGGGAGAGGAGTTAATCTCTTTGGCCTTCCTTTCAAACATTATGGGGTCATTATGCTACTTTATTTGAGAAAGTCCTGTCTGAAGAAATTCTATTCATATGTTTGCCATCAGTGATATCACAGAGCAAAGGTCCTCTACTCTGTACCAGTTCTCGAAAATTTCACACTTATGGCTGATTGAAGGTGCTGAAACTGTGAGAGAGTGGGGAAAGAGTTCATATTAAGAAAGCTTGGCTCTTTTCCATTGATGGTAATACGTTTTAAGGTCTTGGTCCTTTATCTGGTATTGGACTGGATGCTAATATGGAGTATTGTGTGATACTCTCACCATTCTACTTTGTTTAGCAAGAGGACCAGAATATGTTGAATCAGCTGCAGTGTGCATGTGGGCTGCATAGTCATCTCCAGGTAGGGTGCATTGAAATTATCTAGCTTGGAAGTCACAAAAGTGTGGATCACGTTAGCTAAGTCTTTATCTGTGAGAGGTGGGTGCAGTCTCCAGCTAGAAAATGCTCTGGCTGCTGTTGCTATTATCAGTATTCATGAGGTTGTGCTGAACCTTGAGACTTCATTCCACCTTGATGATTGATAATGGAGATGTTTCCTTCGCTAGGTAGTGAAATTGTTGCTTTTGCCAGTTCTTAAATGTTTTCTCTTTCCTTTTCCCACACTCTCACTTCTGTCTTACCTGGGTAGTGTGAACTGACTACTTCTTGATCAGAATTCATACACATCTAGACTCCAGATCAAGTATCAACCCTCAAGGGGCTTACTGTGGAAATGTAGCATTTCACTACTAAATAAACATATGTTTGAAACCATAACTAAGATCAGAAACACTGCAGTGACTCTCCTGAGCTATAATGGGAAACTTAAAATTTAGTGTGTGGACTTCAGGTTTTCTTCCTGAAATACCCTCAAACAAGTATATCACAAAGGAGTGGAAGCATAAGAAAGAAAATGTACCCAGTGAGTCAGTTGCAAGAAGACCTTAAACACTGAGAATGCCAAACCTAACTTAGCCCTACTAAAGTTTTGCCCATGCTGGGAGGCAGAGCCTAACTTGTCTTGTTGAGAAAACTGCATGATGTTGAGTCCACTCCCTATAAATATGCAACAGATAAAGCAGCAGCTGTCATTTTGAAAGCTGCCAGCCTTCCATCTATGCTGCTTTTGTGGCCACTAATGGCTTAGCGGCAACTCTCATGTACAGCACATCTGCAGGCTTGCTATTCCAAGTTTCTTTTGCTCCCAGATTCTCAGCTGTAAGAATGAAGCCCTACCTCAAGGAGTCACCAATAGGCAATCCACATTAAGCAGAATGTAACCTTCTGGTTAATGGAGACAAAGAAAAGGGACTTACAAAATAAAAGAGTAAAAAAGAAGGCCAAAAAAGGAGTGGGAGGTGCGGGGAATGGAGTAACAAAGCGAAAGGTCCCAGGTTGAAGAACAGGAGAGAGAAAATGGACCAAAAAAATAAAGAAGTCTGTGACAGTAGCTTGGGATGGTGGGAAAGAGCATAGCAGAATCAACCCTCTCCCAGCCTTTGACAAAAAATAGGGAGCTGCTATCCTAGTACATAGACTAGTGTGGAAACATGTATTCTATGTTGAAAACAAAACCACCAAGAATGGGGAGATAACTTTCCTACTTTTTCAGGTGGGACGTTTCAGGCATATTTATCCTTGAGTGAAAAAGATCAATCAAATAATATCTCATCCACAGCAATGGTAAAATGTGTCTGCAATACTATAAAACTTTATATGTAAACATTCTCATCCTGTCCTTCCTCATATAGCCAACTGACTTTATTTGGCAAAATTCCTATCCATGGTAAATATACATTAGCCTTTTTATCCAGGAGTGTCTTCTCTGAGCAACTGTTCCCTAGTTGTCATCTCAGCTGCGATTTAAGCAGGTCACCCAAGGTTAGCAATGTCTCTTCACTTACATAAATGCTAACAGCAGGCACAATAATGCAGTAGAAATGTCATTGATGGTAGCTTTTCTAGTATAGGCTATATGTATTAAAACAGTCTGGAAAATACACCTCTATCTCGATATAACGCTGTCCTCGGGAGCCAAAAAATCTTACTGCATTATAGGTGAAATCGCGTTATATCGAACTTGCTTTGATCCTCCCGGAGTGCTGCTTTACTGTGGTATATCCAAATTTGTGTTATATCGGGCCATGTTATATCAGGGTAGAGGTGTATATTAAAGTTTAGCAGCTTCAGCACAAATTCTATTTCCCTGCTTTTTAATTACTGTAGTGCTTAATAATAAGAACTAATATCTTCTTTGTTTTTGGAGGGTGAAGGGGAAGAAGCGAAAAATATCCCTGTAACTCTTCCTTATTAAACATGGTGCTGCTGTATTTAGAAGAAGGAATTTATCATTTCAGTAAGCTGACCATTGTGAATTCAGGGTAATTAAAGAATCCAGGGTGGAATGTGACTTTTTCCTCACAAGAAGTGTGATTGGCTGGCTTAAGTAGTCAGAATCATCAACTAGCATAGGCATGGCCAACCTGAGCCTGAGAAGGAGCCAGAATTTACTAGTGTACATTGCCAAAGAGCCACAGTAATACGTCAGCAGCCCCACATCAGCTCTCCCCCTGCCCAACCCTACTCCCAGCGACTCCCACCCACCAGCAGCCCTGCCAATCAGCACCTCTACCTCCCAATCAGCTGTTTTGTAGCATGCAGGAGGCTCAGGTGCGGGGGTGGGAAGGAGCTAGGGCATGGCAGGCTCGGGGGAGGGGACAAGAAGGGATGGAGTGGGGGCAGGGCCTGCAGCAGAGCCAGAGATTGAGCAGTGAGCATCCCTCGGCACATTGGAAAGTTGGTGCCTGTAGCTCCAGCCCCGGAGTCGGTGCCTATACAAGGAGCCACATATTAACTTCTGAAGAGCTGCATGTGGTTCCGGAGCCACAGGTTGGCCACTCCTGGACTAGCATATGAAGAGCTGTCTGTAGTACAAAGAATGAAACCATGTTAAGATTTGAACTGGTGGGGAGGAGGGTGCCTAGTACTTTTGGTGAATAGTGAGTTCTCTAGTGAATTAACTCTCAAAATGTTCTTTCCAGAAAGCAAAGAAAAAGTAGACGTGATTCAAAGCTATTGCTGGATGTTGCAATGATGACAATCGATGCTAACTGAGTAGCATGAATGCACAAGAAAATTAAATTTACAGATTTTCAGAGTTAAAGTATTCCCTGTCTGAAAAGGGGCTGCACTACTAATATTAAATCATTTATACGCTGTCTACAATTGAACTGCTGTAACATATTTCACATTTTCATTCATAGGCAGTAGTAGAGTGACAATGCAAGTTCTTGAATTACTTTCTGAAGATGTGCTTCTTATTGGTGATGCAGTATCTGAAGATGTTTGGGAGGACCACAGCCTCTTTGGGTTAGAGTTGGTGAGTCTGGAAAATTTCTTATCTTTAGACTTTGGTTAATGGTATTTAGCAGTTTGCCTTTGCTGTAGACATCAGACATTTTCTGTACTGGAGGATAAACAATTTTACTGAACTACCCTTTTTCAAACATTTAAACAGTCCAGTAATTACAAAAAGTTGATATTGCTGGCATGTTCCTCTTATTTTAAACTTTGATATGTATACTCCTCCTCCTCCTCCTCGAAGTATTGAAGTCATGAGAGTTTAAGGCCATAAGAGACCACGAGATCATTTAGTTTGACCTCCTATATGTCACAGGCTGTCAGCACATTAAACCCAACAACAGAAACGAGACTGAAATAAATGAGCCCCACACGGAGAGCATAGGAGGGATCAACATGCACCAGTGCTAGAGGCCTTGCAATGGTGGGGAAATGATTAAATGAGATATACACAGACAGTCCTGGCAAGGGACCCACTCTCTTATGTGCAGAAGAAGGGAACAACCCCCCAAAGTCACTGCTAATCTGATCTGGGGAAAAAATTCATCCTGACCCTGTATATGGGGATCAATTAGACCCAGAGTGTGTGAACGAGAACCAGCCAGCTGAGCATCTGAGGGAGAGACTCCTCGGTGCTAGGACACTGAAGTTTCATCTTTTATAAATACTCAACATAAATTTTGACTTACAACAAAGGGTTACTGAATATCTATTGACAGACAAATATGTTTAGGGATAGGTTGCAGAATATATACATGGATAGTGAACAGAAGAAGACGGTCTTGCTTAAGTGGCGAGATTTCATTTCACTGACTTAGCCTTTAGTAGGCAGGGCCGGCTCCAGCTTTTTTGCCACCGCAAGCAGTGAGGAAAAAAAAAGGGAAAAAGAAAAACCCGATTGAGCTGCTGCCAAAGTGCCGCTGAGGAGGAGGACAGGGAGTGAAGGATCTGCCGCCGAAGGCTGAGGCGGGCCGGTTGAGCTGCCGCTGAAGTGCCACTGCCGCCGACCTGGACGTGCCGCCCCAACAACGGATGGAATGCCACCCCTTTCTATTGGCCGCCCCAGGCACCTGCTTCCTTCACTGGTACCTGGAGCTGGACCTGTTAGTAGGGCTCAGTTCATTTCCCTGACTCCCTCAAGGAGTTAACAATGTCTGGTACGCTACAGCCTTATTCATCCAAAGGGCTCAGCAGATACTCAGAGCTTTTAGATGAAAGGCTGCTGGTTGATCAGTTGAAAACGCCACACTCCAGGTAAATGATTCCAGACTTGCGTCAGGATTTGCTGCCCACATTTGCAGATGTCCCTTGGTCCCCTAGAAAGTGGAGATGGGCAGGCTTAAGGTTGACCAGACTTTATAATAGGGCCCTACCAAATTCACGGCTGTGAAAAACATGTAATGAACTGTGAAATCAGACCTCACCCGTGAAATCTAGTATATTGGAAGGGAAGAGGCAGGACTGGGGGTGCCCCAGCTAAGGGCTCCTACCGTACCCTGGGCTCCAGCTGCTAGTCCCCTCTGGGATGGGGAGCAACAAGACTTACTCTTCCCCTGCACAGCAGCTCTCAGTGGGAAGATCAGACCCATCTCCACCCTCAGCTGCAGGAAGCTCTGGGGTTGGGCAGTAACCCCAAAGCTTGCAGCTGCAGGAGATTCCCAGAAGTGGAGGTGGGTCTTCTCCTCCACCATGCTGATGGGAGCGCCCCAGCTGGGGGCTCCTAGCTGCTAGTCCCAGCCAGATTGGGGCGGGACTTGTTCTTCCCCTGCATGACCGCTCTTGGGGGGAGATCATACTCACCTACAGGCAGTGATGAGCTGCCAAAATATTAACAACTGGTTCCCTCTTCCTCACCCCATGAGGGGGTCGTGTCCCCCCCGGGACTCCTGCTCCATCCAACCCCCCACCTTCCTTAATACCCCCTCCCCCGGGACGCCTGCCCCATCCACCCCCTTCCCTGTCCCCTGACTGCCCCCTGCCACCCCATCCAACCCCTCCTCTCATTCCTGATGGCCCCCCCCCCCCGGGACCCCTGCCCCATCCAACCACCCCTTCTCTTTGTCCCCTGACTGTCCCTGGAATCCCTACCCCTGACTGCCCCCCACCGCTCCATCTAACCCCTGCTCTTTCCTGACTGCCCCTATTCAATCCCCCTGCCCTCTGACCGCCCCGACACTAATCCATCCCCCCAACTCTCCTGCTGCCTGGAGGTTAGGGCTGGGCCAGGCTGGGGCTGGGACCGGAGCCGCTCGGCCAGAGCCAGGGCGCTCTGCTGGGGCCGGACCTGGGGGCCAGGCTGGAGCCGTGCGGCGCCTGGAGCCCTCCTCCCGCTCGCGTCCCTGCCCCAGCTCACCTGCGGGAAGCCGCTGCTTTCTTCTCAGCGCTCCCAGGCTTCCCGTGCGAACAGCTGATTCGCAGGAAGCTGGGGAGGGGAAGGAGAAGCCGGAGGAGCATTCAGAGGAGGAGGCAGAGGCGCAGTGAGGTGAGCTGGGGCTGAGGGAAGGGCAAGGAGCTGCTAGAGCTTTTGTTAATTGTCACTCACCGGTGCTAAAAAGGCTTCTAAATTTAACAACCGGTTCCCGCGAACCGGTGGGAATTGGCTCCAGCTCACAACTGCCTACGGGTACCTCCCCCAGCTGCAGGAAACTTCACCCCCAATCACTTCCTGCCCCCATCGCTCTGCAAGGGATCACTGTACAGGGAGCTGCACCCCTTCTAGATGCAATTATTAGCTTGTTTAAATAAAAATATGAAGAAAGGTCAAGAACTTGACAGGATATTTTCATTGACACTTTACAGCAGCAAATGACATTCAGGATTCAACTCACTGATTGATAGATATGGAGGTGGGGGGGTGGGGGTTGTAGTATAGTGTTCTCAATTGGTAGCCTACGGGAAGACAAGTGAAATTACTTGAAAATGAGTGTTCAAAGTAAATCAAAAACTTCTTTAATCATTACTGCAGTGGATCCTGTGAAAGAATTTGGAAGCCAAATTCTACATGCCAATGGTGTATTTTGTACAAGCTGCAGTGTTTTTCCTTGGATCACGCATCTGTGACAATGATACAGTTCCACTTAGACTCGGAAACCCATAGAAGCAGAAAGAGGGCTGCATTGCTGGGAAACAAAGTTAAAAATCAAAATCCAATTTCATCTCTTTTTAAGAAGATGACAGAGAGTTCTGAGATCCGTCATTTAGCTAGAATGGAACCTGTGGATGCATTTTCAAGTGCTAATATACCTCTGGAGAAACTTGATCATCCAAAGCTGCGTGAATTCACAAAATGCTGGTTGCTTACCAAGTGTGAATAAGTTCCAACAGGACTACCTTCCAAAGGTTTTTGCTACACATTTTGAGGAGATGAAGTCTCAAATTAACTCATGAAATCTTTTTGGCTGAGTCCACAGATGAGCAAGACAACTACGTACTGAATGTTCTATTTGATTTTATTGCTGACAAGACCAAAGATGTACAGACAGGAAAGCTAGCAGTGCTCGCTGACTGCGTTTACTTGGATGCCCTTGCTATACTACAGTTTCTCAAGTGGTAATTAAAACCATTTCAAAATACGGTATGGATTTGTCGAAGTATCTGTTTTCATAAGTGACAATGCAACTTGCATCAAATTTTTCAAATCTGTTTTCCAAGGTCTAATGCCAAATGCTGTCCATATTACATGTAACTCGCATATAATTTTTCTCATCAGTAAGCTGTGGAGTAGCAAGTTTGGTAAAGATGACAAACTGGTCAGCTACATTAAAAAGATCTTTAAACACTGCATAAGCTGCAAACTTTGATACAGGCAGCACATTGCAAAGATGACTGAAATCGAGGAACAAAATATTGTACTCCTCCCAGGGCCAGTAATTACTCACTGGAATTCCTGGTTCTTGGCTGCTGTACCATACAGCTCACCTGAAGTACTACTGAGTTTGTCTCAGAAGAGCTTATACTGACATGGAAAATGCAGATTTTAACAGAATTTTCAAGCCTTCTGAACAATGTTCAGCTGAATGAGCAAGTTCAGTTTGTTGCCAAGAATGCCACAGGACTGATGGACTTAATCACTTGGTTCGAATCTTGGCATGTCACAATCCACTAAGCTTACAACAAGGTAATGAATGTACTATTTTGGGCTGGAAGCACAGTCAAATGAACATCAGTCTGACAATATTGAATTAAATGCCAGTGTTCAGCAGGAGTTTTCTTCAGTAGCGTAGCTTCAGGCAGGGGGGGAGCAGGGGGAGCGGCTGCTCTCCCACTGCGCACAAGTGGCGCCTTTTAAATTTTTGGTTCCTTTTTAATTTTTACTCTGAACAGGGAGCCAGACATAAAAAAAAGGCGCCCCCTGCTGCTCCTGCTTGAACTCACGGGGCGGCACTCCGGGTCTTCGGCAGCATTTCGGCTGCGGGTCCTTCAGTGCCACCAAAGACCCAGAGTGTGTGAAGGAGCCGCCACTGAAGTGCTCGCTGAAGACCAGGAGTGCCTCAGCGGATGGTGCCTTTTTTTATGTCCGCCTCCTTTGTTTGCTCCACCTGGCTACGCCACCGGTTTTCTTTCATGGCAAAGAAGCTCAGACAATACTGCTGCTACAGGGAAGAGTCAAGCGATGTAGCAGAAACAGCTCAAAAGTTTCAACAGCCTGCAGCAGGGCTCCTGAAAGCTCTATGTATTTTTGACACTGCACAAAGATACTTGATGATGATTGATTTAACCTCCCTTAATGTAATTCTTGGCTTTGACAAGAATTGTAGGTTGGAGATTCCTGCTTATAAAAATATCACGAAAGAAGCAGATTGTGGTTTGCCTGCGTTACAATTTTGGAACTCTGTTGATGGCAGAATTTCCCACCTCTCAAGGCTAGATCAGTATTTTCAGGCAGTTCTAATGAACTTCATGGATGCAGAGAGAGCTGTGTCTAAACATGGACAGGTGTTTTCAGTGCAGAGACGGAATGAAGAAAGACAGTGGCTGGATGCTCCATTCTGACATTCAGTTAATGATATTTGAAACAAGAACTTTCTTTTCACTTGCTTTTGTTAACTTAAGGCAGTGGCTCTCAAGTTTGAGGCTACCAATGGAGATCACTGCTCTACAGAACAGCCTCACATGCCCATATCTTCCAATCAGGGAGTGTTATTTGCTGCTGTAAAGTGTCAATCAGTAAAACCTGTCAAGTTCACATGACCTTGCTTTATTTTATTGAAATAAGCTGCTAATTGCATCTGGAAGTGTACATCTCCCTGTACACTTGCGTCCCTCCCATGGCTGCGGAGCGATGGGGCAGGAAGCAAATGAGGGTGTGTGTGTGTGGTGCTTTTTGCAATGGCTGTGCAGGGGAAGAGGAAGTCCTGTCCTTCCCGAGCCTGACTGGAACTAGCAGCTAGGAGCCCCTGACTGGAGCTCCCCCAGCAGCCTGAGGGAAATTAGACTCACCTCTGAGAATCTACCCTTGGCTTCAGGAAGCTTCACAGTTGCTGCAGCACAGAAGTGAGGGTGTACCAGCCTTACTTCTGCTCTGCCTCTGGAGGTGGGTCCGATTTTCCCCGCAAGACCTGCTGTGCAGGGGAAAGCAAATCTTGGCCCTCCCTACTCCAGCGGGGACTAGCAGCTAAGAGCCCTCTGCTGGTGCACTCCGAGCAGCATGGGGGAGAATGGACTCACCTCCACCTTTGGAAGCCTTCTCTAACTACAGGAAGCTCCGCGGCTGCTACCTTCAGAGCACAGCTATGAAAGCGCAGAAGTGAGGGTGGCAATCCTGTGACCCCTCCTCCCCCCCCACAACCCCTTTTTTGGTCGGCATCCCCACAGTTACAATACCATGACATTTCAGATGTAAACATCTCAAAACATGAAATAGACTAATTTTCAGATCCTGTGGCCATGAAATTGACCAGAATAGACTGTGAGTTTGGTAGGGTCTGTTTATAAAGGTTATATTGGTGTTCTTGGTCATAGAATGTGTCAAGTAATATACCTACTGATCAGATGTGACAATCCCCAAGGGAAACATAATTTATTTAACCTGGAGTATGGCAGGGTGCTGCTAGAGAGGCATTAATCCAGAGATGGGCAAACTTTTTGGCCTGAGGGCCACATCTGGATATAGAAAATGTATGGCAGGCCATAAATCCTTATGAAATTGTATGGCAGACTTTGCGAAGAGGCTGGGGATGAGGGATTAGGGGTGCAGGAGGGTGCTCCAGGCTGAGACTGAGGGGTTCAGAGGGTAGGAGTGGGATCGGCCTGGGGAAGGGGCTGGGACACGAAGGGTTGAGGGCTCTGGCTGGGGGTGCAGGCTCTGGGGTGGAGATGAGGGTTTTGGGGTGCAGGAGGGTGCTCCAGACTGGGATTGAGGGGTTCAGAGGGTGGGAGGGGGGTCAGGGCTAGGGGAGTGGGGGATGGGGGCATGGGGTCAGACATGCAGTCTCCGGGTGGCACTTACCTCAAGCAGCTCCTGGAAGCAGTGGCATGTCCCACCTCTGGCTGCTAGGCGGAGGCACAGCCAGGCAGCTCTTTGTGCTGCCCCTGCAGATCCCGGAAGCAGTAGCAGTAGCATGCCCCCCTCTGCCTCGTATGCGGAGGCATGGTGCCAGCCTGGCAGCTCTGTGTGCTGCCCTGTCGATAGGCGCTGCCCCTGCAGCTCCCATTGGCTGCAGTTCCCGGTCAATGGGAGCTGGGGGGGGGGTGGGGGTGATAGTGCTTGGGATGGGAGCAGTGTGCAGACCCCCTGACTGCCCCTACGCATTGGAGCCAGAGAGAGGACAAGAAGCTGATTCTGGGAGTGGGGTGGAAAGCCCCTGACCCTGCTCACCAAAGGGAGCTTGAGGGCTGGATTAAAAATTCTGACAGGCCGGACATGGCCCACGGACCATAGTTTGCCCACCCTTGCCTTAATCAGCTCCTGTCACCCCAGCCCCAATCGGGGGATTGAATTGGGGCTGGGTAGGTAGCTTGATGCTTGTCTGGTAACTGATCACAGCTGCCAGACTTGTTACCAGGAGCTATAAGACTGGGAGGAAGTGAGATCAAGGGGGTGGGATGGGGACAGGGACAGGAGTTGAAGGTCAGGTCTAGACTCAGAGGGAGGTGAGAGTCTCCTAGTCTGTTGCTGGCCAGGCCTGTGGTAGGCCAAGCTGTTGTAAAAAGCCTGAATATAGTTGGAAACAGGTTGGGAACAGGGGACTTGATCACAAATAAAGAGCATGGGCGTTGCACCAGCCTGAAGTGTCTCTGAGAAGAGGGAGAGAAGGGCCAAACCGGAGGGGCAAGGCATGTGCCCCGTTACATGGAGTTTAATCAGTATTTGATTAAACAAAAGTGTGGTGTGTGGTTTTATAAATATATAATTCACCACGTTAGTCATAAAACACACAGTTGAAAAGTATTTTTTTCAGTGAAAAACATGTAATATGCCAGTGTTCAAAAACATTTTTTTGATTTGCTGAAATGTTTATACCCCTCCATGCATGGCAAAATGGTGGATCACAGTGAGCTGTTGACCTCTACCCAAAATGTTTTACTGTCTGAAAGAAAACAATAAATGTTTCAATTAGGAAAATTTTGCTATGATTGCTGTGATTATCAGACTGATCAATTAAATGAAGTAGTTTCAGGAAGTTAATTGTTACATAATTTTAAGTACTATCCTCTTAGAATATAACAAATTGATTTTGTTACTTTAAAGGTTAAATCATTTATTTAAGATCTGGTCAATGCCAGTAATTTTGCTTTTAATGTTTAAATAGATCAAGATGTTCAAACACTTCTGCTGTTTTGTTGAACTATATAGGAAAGTGTAAAGATCCTTCTAGGAGAGGCATGGCTTCATCTGGTGTATGTAAATAGATTAAGGACTTGAAAGATTAATTAGAAACAGTTAAATTGCCATGTGCATAGTATTAGCAAACTGCCATATAGGTGAATGAAATTGAACTAAATTTAAATGTCTAAAACCATACTAAAAGCGGCAAAGAGTTCTGTGGCACCTTATTGACTAACAAACGTATTGGAGCATGAGCTTTCATGGGTGAATACCCACTTGGTCGGATGCCCACATCCCTCGGCCGCGTCCCTTCCTGCCACCATCATTGGCCTGGGACGGCGAACTGTGGCCAGTGGGATCCGTGGTCTGCCGAACCTGCTGATGCGGCAGGTAAACAAACTGGCCCGGCCTGCCAGGGTGCTTACACTGGCGAGCCGTGTGCCAGAGGTTGCTGACCCCTTGCCTAGAGTAAAGGGTGCATTAATAATGTTTACATGCTGGAAACATGCATGTTGTCATTTTATATAAAATTGGCTATGATTTGTATATCCTTTTGCTGCAGAGTTGTTTTCCAAAGTCTAAACTTTCTTCTTTTTTAAATTCTTAAAAGAGAACTGTCCAAATGTGACCCCAGGGCAATACTTTTCCTGAATAGGTTGACAACATGAAGGAACAGCTCTGAGATGTGTGAAGTAGCTTACTCACCCCTGAGTTCATTCTGAAAGCTAATGATGTTGAAATTGTTAACTATTTAAATGCTGATTATCTAGATATTTCTATTAATATTATGTGCTTGTCCCACAATCCCAAATGCCCTTGGATATCAAAACTCCCAGCTGTTTGCTAATAGGATGATGAATCATCTTTCTCTGACCACTTTTATAATATAATTTATGACAAAAATGTGCAGCACACTAAAAACTTGCAGCAGAATAAAATTTAAAATTAACATCCAAATATGGAATAGTGTACTGATTGTTATTTTCATATCTGACCCAGTAACACCTTTTAAAAAAAAATTACTCAAAGTTGATTTAATCAGTTGATTCTCAAAATATTGCAGAAATCAGGGCCTTGTCATAGAGTTTGAATTTAGTTTTCAATTGAGTGCACAGAGCTTTGCCTTTAACTGTAAAAATGTCAACAGTTGTGAAATGTTGCTATTGTAGCATTCACCTCTTAATAATTTTAATTTTACAAAATTTAAAACATCTGACACTAAGTGATGGTAACATGGCTGTAAATAATTATTTACAGGATCAAGTCAGTGAATGGCAGATTTCCCATTGCTTTAACCTCCTGGAAGCTAATGTTTTCAGTTGTTCAAGCACAGTTATAACTGAGCAATATTAAGTCTATTCTGAAGTCTCTTTATTGGAGATTTGATTTCCAAATAGTTTTAATCCTTTGACTAGATATTATTTGACTTGGATGAATTTGCTCATGTGAAAGAAACAGATAATACAGTAGGAAGAAATATTTCTTTACACACATCCGCAAGAGCACTTCTGTTCTGAACTGCCAGCATCAAGTCCTGAATCTTTGTTGACTAAAAAGAGCCAGGCATGTTAAATTTCATGTTGGAGTTTTGATTTGGTTTAAGTTCCAGTAGGGGTTTCCTAATTAGGAAATATGAAACTGAACATGCAGAATAGGGGAACAAAAAGATTTGCGGTAAGGGAACTGTCTTATTCCTGTCTTTGTTGTTGGACCTGAGATGATGATTTTGGGAGACCAACTGTTCAGCTTGATTTTCTATTTTAGTGCTACATCAAATGAAACATCTTTATCTTTCACCAGGACTTTTTTTTAATAGTGTATGCTAAATAAATCTATTAGGCTTCGCTTCTTGAAAAGTAAATGGTGACTTGAAGTCTTTTATAAATCAAGTTTTGAGGACTTCAGTAACTCAACCAGAGGTTATGGACCTACTAGAAGATTTGATGGTGAGGTTCTGTGGACTGCAATGTGTCGGATGTCAGGCTAGGTGAATTATGATGGTCCCTCCTGGCTTTACAAGTGTATACCACTCTATAAGAGTCTTTGTTTTGGATTAGTTCTGGGGGAGTGTCTCTTGTGACCCAGAAATTTCCTGGGCACTTAGTCTTTTGTATTTTCCTTGTTTTAGTCACAGCTTGACAGCTCTGTGAAAAGAGATCCTATTTTTTTTTTTCTTATTTCAGATTCTCTAGAAGAGAAAATTGATTTTGGTAATCCCTTCAAGAACTAGTAGTGGATGCCTCAGTACCTACTTTTGTCCTCTACCCATGTTTCTGTTCCCTCAGTCTTTTTTTGTTGTTGTGTTTCTGGTTCTCATTGGTGTTTGGAATGCTTCCCAATTGTTTCTAATGTAGATTTAATTAGTGTGCTGTTTTCCTCTTCCAAGTCAGTAATGTGAATCTAATTTATTGGAAAATAGGGGGCCTGATACTATAAATTGTCACAGGCTCAACTGTTTGTATCACTAGCAGGGATATGACTGTTTTTTAGGAGTAATAATTCTTGATTCTACCACTGAGTTAAAATACTCTTCTTATGTTCCTAAACCAGGAAGTCAAGATACTGTATTAGTGAGGCAAGGAGAAATACATTTTCTGTATTTTTTCAGATGAGTATGAATCCTTTTCATCTGACTATATAAGAACTCTGGACAGTGTTTACTTTGGAAGAATTATTGTTCTGTTCAGTTATATAGCTAGGTATCAGATACTGTTCCCACCTTCCAGATTCTAGCAAACCAAGCTTTACTAACGGTTCACAGTTCAATCCATTCCTCTCTCTCTTAACATCCAAAGAACTGATTTCATTTGGTAGTGATCTCCATTCACCAGTGATTCTATCCATTCCTCTTCTGCGCTAGACTTCTAAGCAGTTCTAGAAATCGCTTATTGTTTCCTGGTAGGGCTAGCAGACATAACAGAAACTTCTGATGTTCTCAAGACTCCCTTTTTTACTTACTAGGATAAAACAGACATTCACAGATTTAAATTAGATCCTAATGTTTCTAGTACTGAAACAGACTTCAAAATGTGTTTATGCAAATATTACAGAGTGATAGAAGATCAAAACAGGATGTATGAAATTCTAATTAGATTATTTTTCTTTAAAAAATAAAACAAAAACAAAAAACCCCCATCAAATCCCCAAACTAGTGTACAGAATCTCTAAGATTTGTTCTAGAACTTTTCAGCACATTTCTGTTTAAATGCCAAAATACAGTTCAACTTGTGTTATATTTTTTAATAATATAAAGAATAATAATAGAATGTTGACACTTTGCTTAGTTGTGGTACTTATATAAATATTTCACTTTTGTTCTTGTAAAGGTACTGCTCTAATAGAGAATGATTGGTGATGATGCTTTCTGTTGATAGGAATTTATATTGTATCTTTTCGTTTTCACTTGCAGAAAGATAAGCTGCTTATGGTCCTGGGTTCACTTGGAGAAACCATATCCTACCACAAAAGTAACATCAACTCAGAGCAGCCTGAGCTGATGTTAGTGCACCACAGAATGGCGTTTATTAGCATTTCACTTTTCACCGTGCGACTATTACAAACACTTCTCCCTGTAGAAAAGGTGAGGGGGAAACAAAGTTAGTAATGAACTGAATATTGTTCATGCTCTGGCAGTTGGCCATTGGAATGTAGGGTGGAGCAGCATTATCACGTAAATAGTACTTACTCTTGAAGATTGTTTATTTCATCGTGACTGCCACTAGCACTGTGCATTGATTATAAATGCATCATTTCCAAATACCGTTACCTGGAATCATATTAGATCAGTAGATTAGGTTATGCAGGAAAAAGATTTTAAATGACCTAATTATGTGATTGGCTTACAAAAGGTTTATTTGCTTAATTGATTAACTGGTAAGTCAGTTAAAAGGATACTTATACAAAAGCATAATTTTATCAAGGCCATGTTTTTCAAGCTATTCCAAGAGTTGTGTGGTTTGCGAGACTATGCTGCCCTCTGCTGGTTAATAGCAAATTGAATACTGTTCAGATAGAATTATTTTTGCTTCACTTGCTGTATAAAGATAATTGAACTTTTGCTGATGCTTAGACCATTATATGCCATGATGATACCTTATATTTTGCAGTAACCTTAAAGTTTTACTGTTTGCAAAGAATAATTACGTCATGATAAACAGCTCTGCAATTATCTATAAATTGTAGACAGTCTAACAAATTGGAGCTCTATTTAGGAGTGGAGTCTTTAGAAACCTGGGAAGTTTTTGGTTTATATTTAATAACTTGTCTCTACTTAAACAATTTTTCACTGCTTTGTCCTGCAGCGTAACTTTGGTTTTTTTCAGAAGTTTTGTGACTTAACATTCATTGTCTAGGAGGATCATTTAACTGATACAAATATGAATTACCATGAATTATATTGTACTATTTAATGTATATGCCTTCTCTCTAGTCCCTAAAAAATGTGCATTTATATCAGTTTTTGTATAAATACTATTTTCATTATTATCATTTTGTGTTCAGCAAATGGTTTTTTGTTTATTTTTTATCTTGTGTACTGACAGGAGTTGAGCAATATAGCTTTCAGACTCTGAATTACTAACTGCAGCTGAGTTACCAATTATTGCAATCAGAGCAAGTTCTCATCTGGTAATATGTTGCAACATCATGCAAATGTAAAGCTGCAAGAATTTTAGGGATTATAAAGATACCTGTAATGATAACATTATAAAGGGCAAGAGGCTCCAGAACTAATTGAGTCTATGTTACCATCTGGTAGTTACTCATTAGACAAAATTTAACAAATTAGTGGAGGATCCAATCCCATGGCTGGACTATATATATAGTCCTTTTAGGAAAAACCGAGGGGAACCTATAGGTGTAAGTCTGTGCTGAAGTTTATATATGTATAATATATAATATATAATAAACTTCAGCACAGACTTAAACCTATAGGTTCCCCTCAGTTTTTCCTAAAAGGTCTCCATCTGCAGCAGATGATTTGCTCAAACTTGTGTAATTTGGAAGTCACTTTTCAGATCTTCTGTTTTTAAAAAAATGCTAAATAGCAGCACTGAGGATTGCACTGGTTAAATAATTCAAAAGTTAAATTTAATAGCTAATGTTTATACTAATTTTTCCCTTTTTTCCCCCCGATCAACTTTTCTCAAGGCCAACAAAGTGTTACCAGAGAGCTTGGTGACTGCTTTATTTCTTCTTTCCTTGGACATGCCATTCTCCTTGGAATATCCAAGTATTCATGAGTCGGTGGCAGCCTATTTGGAGCAGATGAATTCTGAGAACTACAGTATTTATAAACAAGCTGCAGAGGCTGTTCATTCAATTGAGTGCACCTGTAACTTTATGATGGATGTCCATAAGGAGGTATTGAATTTTGGTATACAAACTATTCTGAAAAGCCTTTTGAAAATTAAAAACAAACAAAAAACTAGAGAGCAAAATATTTAGGTGTGAGAATATTGATGTGTTGATATGTGTACTTATCTGACATGAGGGTAACAATCAGTTTCACTTAATATTAACCACAAAGTTGAGAAAATCTTGCAAATGCAGGAGGAAAAACTAAGGGGGTATTGCTGTGTGAATTTATAAGCAGAAAAGTATGAAAGTAAGAGTAGCATATTTTAAAGGAAAAATGCTGTAAAGTAATTGTGCACTATTTGAAATAACTTAGAACATTTTATATTCCAAGCAGTCCAGATAAGATGGCACTAACAACTAGGTAAAGACCTTTGAACTCTCATTATGCTGCTAATTTTGAGAGAGAGATCATTGTTGTCTTCATGTGTTTTATGGACATTTGCTCCATTAGGTACTCTATTCCTTGTCTCCTTGTTAAGGACATAAATGTGTTTTATAGAATTAAATGATTCCAGTGTGGTACTAACATGTCCTTTTCCATGACCCAGTGTAAAGTTGTTCCTGTTTGTACAGACTACTACATTCTTTGTTCTATTAATAAAGCCAATAGAGAGAGGTTACATCAGGCATAGTACCAAAGAAGTCTAATCTTATTTCTGGACAGAAGTATCATCATGTGGTTAGATTGCTGAGTTCATTCATCAGTTACATACACAGATTCAGAAACTGAATTTATGTCCTTTTACTTAACATCCAGCTTAACTAGCTCTTAAAATTTAAAGTTTTAAATGATTCATATTTAATACCTAACTCGAAAGGGTTAGCCTTAACAAATGTACAGAAATATAATATTTTGTGTTTTGATGAGATTAATAAAGTTAGTTCTAGTACAGATAATCTGGATTAACAGTGTAATACTTTATAGAACCCCAGTTAAGAAAACACATATTGATCTTTACTGTTGTCTTGAAGGGCATATTTCATAATTAAAATAGCTTAAATATTAAGGGCTCAGGAATATTTTGAAATGCTCTGATGTGTTATGGTCCTAATGCCGCAAAATGCTGGGAACCCGCTGTTCGTATTGACATTAATGGGAATTGAGGAAGTTCAGCACCTGTGAGGTATTTAGCAGCCCACAAGATCAAGCCCTAAATATGGGCATTTGTACTCGTTAACATGGACAATTGATCACATTGTTGTAATTTGTTTTTAAAAGTATTTAATAGTAACTGTAACTTGTTATCCTGGTTAACCACGTGGAATAGTGTTATTTTCATTGCAGAGAGAGATTGAGCCTGGTAATTGGTGGATTCCACAGAATTTTCTAGTACTCAGAATGTATAGAAGTAGCTTATTTTTTAAATTAACATTAATAATTGCCTTTTTTATTTATTTATTTTTTTTTTTAGGGAGAAAAAAATTTCTTTGAACTAGTGGAATTGGCAGATCAGGCCCTAAATAGTCTTCCTTATCATCAGCACTTTCCCATGCTTCAGGAAATCATCCACATTTGCTTGAATATGTAAATAAATTATTATTTTAAATTATTACTGTTTGAGGAAGTACACTGTTTTCTTTGTACAGAAGAACTGTGTCCCATATGTTGCAGGTGAAGTGTGGGATGTTTACTTGTTCTGGATTACGGTCTTGTTCCCATCATTAATTTATCCAGCCATATCTTAAAAGAAAAGAGCTGTGCAAAGTTTTGTCACTAAACTAATTACAAAAAGGGATAGAGCATTTGGATTTTTTTTTAAAGGCATTTCACATGTGTTTTTGAAGGTCGAAGCCACTATTTTAACGCTGACATTATTTGAAAACAGATTAGAAAGTAACTTTAAGGAGACTAGTTTAAGGACATCCTGGCATAATTTTGCATTTGAAGCTTAAATATGATAATGAGGAATTTGGGGAGTAACCCTTAAAACTTTTCTGGTAAACCTTCTCACTCCTGGGTTGTTGTCCCTCCTTCCCCTTTTGACTGACTTCTGCTCTGATCGCCATTTTGGATATTTTCCAGAGATGATTTTTTTTTTAACTGCAGTTATTCTAGCATAATTTCTAAAGGAAACTCTTTCTTGTGTTGTAAATTCCAATGGGAGCTTATTTACCAAATATCTCTTTTAAACGTACAATAGGTGCTAGTCTGTGGTTCCCAAAAAGAAGATTCTGCATTGTAGTCTTGGTATGAAATTCAAATCTCAGGTGGCTAATTATACTTCAAAATTCTTTTCATGGCCAGCGGGTATCAAAGACTGAGGGATGCTGTGCCTCCGCAAACAGCCTTGTGTGGTCCTGCTCATGCTCTGCCCCACAGACCACCTCCTGCTTCCTGTTGGCGTTCTGCGGCTCTACTCCATGGCTGGAGCCTCGGGTTGGGGCTGGTGCTCGCCAGGGACTCTGGGCAACGGGAGCTGGTGCTTGTGCTGCCTGTGCACCTACCAGCCCAGCATTCCGGGTCTTGGGCTGGGGAGGCCTCTGGCTGCTTGCCTAGCGCTCTAGGGCTTGTGGAGGGGCTGCTCACTTAGCGCTTCAAGGCTTGTGAGTGAGGGGGCATACCACCCACCTGGCGCTCCGGGGCCTGGAAGAGTGCCATGCACTGGGGCTTAGGGCACTGAAGCAGTCCTGGGATGGGGGTGGGGTTCTGGTGGCAGGTAGGGTGGGATGGGTGGGACATTGAGCAGAAGGGGTGGACCAGCCTGGGGACTAGCCTCCCTGAGCCCAAGATTCACCCTCTGCCCATGATTATTTTCATTTTCACATATGTAGTTCATTTGGAAAGCTGTGGTTTCTGACAGTTGTGAGCAGGCAGGAAACAACACATTTCATAGTCCAGAGAGACATTTCTCTTCATGCTGCCTGACAGAAAATGTGAATTCCAGTCCTCTATTTTCTGCTGTTAATTAGGTTTATATCTGATAAATGTTTATTACTGCTAGTGGATTTGCTACTACCTATTACTGTTAAGGAATCATTTTAAAAAGTTGTGATCCTTTTTTCAGTATCCACTGCAATTTTGAGAAGTATTGACTGCCAGATTCACTTTTGTTTCTGGTCATTTTCACTTCTTGGTCCTTATGTATTAGTGCAATGTCATTTCAGCTGTTAGCTCTTTTAGGAAAGGTTCACTTATAGAAAAAGTTTACTGAAAGTATTAATAAAGGCACAAACATATTTTTCAATCTGTATTCAAGTAATTGATTTACATGTTTATTACTGCAAGTGGATTTGCCCTACCTCTTAGTGCTAAGCAATCACTTAAAGTTGTGCTCCTTTTTTCAGTATACATTGCAATCTTGACATCGACTTTGTGGTTTTAGTTATGTTGGCTCACTTATATGTACATTGTTTTGATCACGTGCCAGATTTATACAACTTAAACATAACTAAAATGTGAAAAATATCACAATATTTATATATTTTTCAAATTCCCCAACCAGGATTGCTAGTCTGATCATCTGTAGTGCCACATTATATCAAGGTAAACTTAAGTGAAATGTTCACAGATGTGAATATCAGTATAATAAGTTGCAGTTTTACAATGTTGGAGGAAAATTCAGAGTGGCCTCTGAACTCTCTGTCTATTGAGTCATTTCCTCTTCAAGATGATGACCAACTGTACTTTAGAAGGAACGTTGCCTGTGTGCCCTGCAGTACACTGGATGTCATGATAAATTTTGTAGAAGTCCTCCATGTCTTACTCTGTAAAACAAGCATGTTTATCAATATGGTACAACAAACCGTATAGCAGCTAATTTATCTTGGATATTTAACTGTTTCCACTTGTAGCTGGAAGTCTGCCCAGGCTAACCCATTGCTACAGGCAGAGAGTCAGAAGGTGCTTCTCCATCTGTTGTCCCATCCTCTGCTGAATATAAAAGCTGAAGCTTACCATTGCTGTCTGGAAATTGTTAAGGTTAGAGCTACATATGGGTTTTGTAATGTTTTCTTTGAAGAAAATGTGGATTTTTTTTTTTTGTGGTCATTTATCAGTGGTTTTACAGCTTAGTCTGTTTCCAGTCTGCTATATATTGGTCTGGATTTGAAGATTGATGTTTTACTTGTAAAAGAGTAAAGTTTAACTGGTTTGGCTATAAATCATACTACATATAGTGGCTGGGATTCATATTGTTTGAAAAATCGAAATAATGTGTTTAGGTTTTTTCCAAAAACCCTCTCAATAGCCTGCATCTCATTAATTTTACCTCCCTTATAACAGATTAAAATGTGATATTTAAATTAATTTTAGATCACAAATGAGTTATGCAGTCTAATTAGCTTGGACAGTGAGGCTAGACTAGCGAAGTTCACTTTTGTTTCTGATCACTTTCCCTTCTTGATCCTTGTGCATTAGTGCAATATCATTTGAATTGACAGCTCTTCTAGGAAAGGTTTATATATAAAAAGCTTACTGAAAGTATTAATAAAGACACAAACATATTTTGTGAATCTATATTCAAGTAATTGATGAAGGATCTCTTTAGACTAACAGATGACCTGAAAAAACAACATAAATTCGTTTGTGTTCTTTTTCTTCTTTATGACTGAAATAGCCTGTTTAAAGAGTTTTTAATTTAAGACAAGTCAACCTTTTTGTTTACATGTTTGTACCTAATTTTCCTTTAAAAATATCAGGAATATTAAATCTTATCTCTTCATTTTTCTGTGGTTATGTTTTATGGATAACTCATACATATGGCTTGATAAGGAGTTTCTTGTCCTTTAGCCAAAGGGGTAGAGTTGCGACTTCCTTAAAATGTAGCTGTAGTCTGAAAAGTGACTAAGTAGACTTCGCAACTTCTTACCTAAAAGCTTACTTCCTGCTTGTTGTTGAGCTGTATTTGTTCACTTTAGTGACAAATATATTTTTACTACTTTTTACAATTCTGTCTAAATGTTAACTCTTCCAAAACAACACAATAACAGGCACAGAGAATTATGGATTTTTTTTTCCTCTATGAACAGAACTGTTTCCTAAATTTCAGTCATTTATATTAGTGCAATCCAACTGAAGGTTGTACATGTGTGTCACTGAGTGATTCATTTAACTTATAATATCTGCGTTACTGGGGCTGATGCATAAAATAGACAGAACACTAGTTGAGTTTCACAGACAAAAGTTAAAAATCAAACATCCATTGTACTTGTAAACAGATAGAAATCCTTTAGACTCAAACAAAAAACCCCTCAGTTCCTGCCTCAGAGAGATCTCTTTGTCTTCCGTTTGCACAGTGCTTGGCCTGTGGACCTTGTATGTGACTTAGGTATCTAGGCAGTACCACAATACAAATAATATTCAAACTATTATTTTTAATCACTTTTCACAGTCCAGAACCTGTCCCAAATGTTTGCATTAAATATATATTCACAAAAAACAAAAGTTTAAGGAGTTTGAATAAAATCAGGTAACTTCTCAATTGTTTTTTATTTTCACTTTCATAGTATCTGTGATGTCATAATCCTACTAATTCTCCACTTATCAATCATCTAGGGTAGACAAATCTAATTTTTGATGCAAACAACAAAAGGACAAAAACTTTTCTCCAGGTCATGATATATATATTTTAAAGAATAGTATTCAATCTTTTCATTTGTAGGGTACCTTTAAGAAATTTTGGTGAAATTCTGTGCCTATTGTAGTTGATGGTAGTAGTCCATTGACTTCAGAAGAGCCAGAATTTCTTCCTTGGTCTTTCTTCTCTCTCTCTCCCCCTCCCAATCCGCCCCCAAATGTTTTCTAATACATGAATTATATTTGTCTAATCTAGCTTCTGCAGCGTTTGGGAAAATACCTGCATACTGGATGAGATGCATATTGTATATTTAGTTTATCTGATTCTTTTTACTAAATCTTCTTTTAGTAACCCTCCTCTCCCCCAGTTTTATATTTAGGAATTTCACATAGACTATTTCAGAAAGTTTGAAATGACATTCAACCTTTAAAAAAAGTTCATGAAGGATCAGCATCTACAGCCTACTTTGCTTGGGATTCTCAGTGAGGAGGCAAATGTGTCTACTTCCGTAGCGCTCCGCTTTCAGGACTGTGGTCCTCTGAAATGCTCAGGAAATGCCCAATTAACCTCAAATGAGAATTGAGTTACCAAGTTGTCACAGCAGAAAAGGGGGAAAGCAACAACCTGTAGAGAATAAAATAATTGTAATGACATATAAATGTATGAAGCAACAGTAGCACCAACATTTATTCCGTAGCTCCTGAATGTTTATACTTTGCATGGTAATTGGGGCCATTTTAGCATAATATGCTCAAATCCTTATCCCTGGAGTGAGAAATAGCATCTGCAAGATAAGGTATAGAAATGGGAACTTACTTGAATTTTGGAATTAACCATTTACTTTTTTTCTAGGAATGTTTGGGTATCCATAATGTCACAACACCTGTATCTTCAATTTGTCATGGAGTTCACTTTCTTCTCCATCCAAAAGTTTTATATGAAATCTCTGCATTTGGCCTCCAGGAGTCCAAAAATGAGGTACAATATTTAAAAAAATCTTATGGGTTGGCATTTATGCATGAAAGAATGGTCCATCTCAATATCGTTAATGGTGTTTTCAGTCTTGGGAGATGGAAAGATAATTTTAATTTCTCTTCAGGAATTTTAACAAAAGAGTTTAAAGTACTTTTTACTGAGAAAGTAATAATAAACCGAGAAATAAAGTTAATAATTTCACTGCTTAGTTTCTTGCATACTGAAAAGCTGTATATACAGAGAAGCTGTGCAAAGGATTCTTTCCTGTACATGTATTAACATACAGATGAAATTAATCTGGTTTATATCACTAGATAAAAATCTTCTCTAATGCATTGATTTTATTGGGAAGATACAGTAAAGAGGAATATGTTTTGTTTTGTTTAATCTTATTATCCTGACTAGCAAAATAATACTCTAAGTACTAGCTTAACAAAGTCTTTGAAGTGCATATAAAGTTTAGTGAAGTAGGTAAATGGATATCCTCTGAGGAATAAAAACAATATTTTTTAAAATTTTGGGTACCCTTTGAACTTGCGTTAATAGCAAATAATCTTAGGTCCTGATTCATCAAACACTCTTAAGTTTGCTTAAATTTAAGCACGTGAATAGTTCTGTTAAAAGAAAAGGGACTACCCATGTGCTTATTCAACTTCATGTATAAATGTTTGAAGGATTGGGTTCATAATTTATATTCATTCCATCAATTTAATTTAGAATTGGGGTAAATTGAAATAATTTGAAATGTAGTTGAAATAAGTGTAATTGTACTTACTTTCTAATAGATTTGGATTTGTACTGTTGTCTGTTGATGGTTAAGGATTCCCTTAAAGCTATATGTAAGCAACATTTAACAGCTTTCTTTAGCTGCAAATTTGCTGAAAAGCATTCTTTCAAAGATTAATATCTTTAAGAGGCTTAAGTAAAATTTTGTTTGAATATTTACATTTTGTGCATGGGTTTTCTAATACTGTAAAAGAGCAAGTACAATAAAAGCTGTGTTATCTGGCGCTTTACCAGCCAGAAAGCTCTAGAAACTGGCATTTGATATCCATTAAAAGTCTGGTTGGCACGGGTCTGGCAGGCTCCCTACCTGGCTCCATGTGGGTCCCTGGAAGCGGCGACATATCCTTGCTGCTCCTAGGCAGAGAGACAACCACAAGGGCTTTGAGCATTGCCAATGCCGTTCCCTGAGCACTGGCTCTGCAGGTCCCATTGGCTAGAAACCACACCAATGAGAGCAGCGGGGGTGGTGCCTCTGGGCGGAGGCAGTGTGCAGAGCTGCCTGGCTGAGCCTCTGCCTCAGAGCAGCAGATACATGTTGCTGCTTCCAGGGAGCCACCTGACATGAGTGCTAGCCGGATCCGGCACCTCAAAACCTCTCCTGTGTCCCAATCCCCTGCATTTAGCCCCTTCCTGCACTCAAACTCCCTCCCACATCCTGCACCCCAAACCTCATCTCACTCACCAATGCCCAGCCCCCTCCCACACCCAAACTCCCTACCTTCATTAGTATAACTCTTTGTTAATGGGAATTTTTGACTAACCGGCACACCCCATTTCCCCAACATGCCGGATAACAAAGCCTTTTACTTTTACTGTGATTTCTCTTATTTAGATATTTCTTTAAAAATGACTCCAGTTCATTTTACATAATGACATGAGAATCACATGGCAATTTGAATTTTATTTTTGGAAATATAATTTAAATTGTGCTGAACTAAGGGGGGAAATTATTGGACTTGGAACACACACATATATACATGTGTGTGTGTGTGTGTGTATATATATATATATACACATACACACTCTCTTGATTTGATGCTGTTCTTTTTACCTTTAAACAAGTAGCATTCTGACACCCTTCCTAAGCATCCTTCTAATAAAATATATACATTTAGATAAGATGTGGACTTACACTTTTCCTGGGGTTTGGGTATATTGATTCACTTCGTTATTTAAGTTTCAGCTTAAGCTTTCAAGCACTTAACATCAGGGTGACTTAACACAAGATCCCTGGATTCCCATGCAGAGTCTAAGAATTTCCTAGGCTGAACCTCAGTCTGGGAAGGATAAGTTAGTGAGTTATGGTTATCCACTAAATGTTTTTGTTGTTGTTTGGAGGGAGTGGGCATTTACCTTTTGCTACATAAACCTTGTTGCCATAGAGCAAAAATAGCATTCAGCTCTTAAACTCTTTGAAACATGTATAGTTATTGGTGATTGTTGCAAGTGTTATCTGGGTCTTAGGCCATGTGTGTACTTTACTGGTGTAGAATTACTGATAAACTGTGCCAGCAAAACATGCCTACTGGGGAAGTTGCATGTATAGTAAAACCACCCCACATAAACAAAACTAGCTGTACCAGTAAAAATGCAGCTTTGTCAGTTTAGCTGTGTCTGCACTAAGGACTTCTGCCTGCACAGCTGTGTTGATAAGCGATCACACTCCTCAGACCCCTGACTGATGTAGGGCAGACATAGCCTTAGCTTGTTTTGTTTCAAAAACACAAACAACTTGCTATCTTTTGTAGTGTATGAAGAGTAATTTTGACTGTTTTCTTGAAGAAAGATAAGTGATCATGCAAATAGCTTTAAATCACTCTGGGGAAAAAACAGTATGTCTCGGCAGATTGAGAATTAAATGTTCCAGAGAAGTACAATCAAATAAGAAGGGAGAGAGAACTTGTTGTTATATAAAGCCAGAGACTGAAGGAAACTAAGAAAGAGGCCAATAGGTGTCTGAGTTCATAGTGACTAATTTCTCTTAATGAATAATACTTTCAGTGCTTGGAAAGATTCATTAGTCTTTGAAAAGAATATGAAGTGCATTAAAACTTAGAGTCTAATTGTGGCATTTAACCACTAGTATAAATAGGAGATGGTACAGAGTTGTGTTGCCACATGTACTGGTTGCAGAGGAGTTGTTTCAGAAAGAGCAATATCTCCCCTCATGGCTATGTGTACAAGTTGACTCAATTTTGAATCATCATTTGGAATGGTTGAGCCTGCTACCTTTGGTGCAACTAACCTGCTCTGTGGAATGAACAAT
Source organism: Gopherus evgoodei (assembly GCF_007399415.2). NCBI lineage: Eukaryota > Metazoa > Chordata > Testudines > Testudinidae > Gopherus > Gopherus evgoodei. Next base: position 197,414,703 of record NC_044323.1, read on the forward strand.
GGCCTCACCCCTCCCACTCTTGCCCTTTTGGGATGAATGGAGGGAATTATACCCTCTGAGCTCAGAGACTAAGGATTGTAAGTCCTTGCACGAACTGTATAAGGGAGAAGAAACTCCTTTGCTTGTTCCCTCTCTGTGGTCTCCTGTAAGGGTCTTTTGCAATCTAAGCTCAAATGTGGAAGACAATACTAAACTAGCAAATAATAGAGTCTAGTCCATTACATTTAATTACAGGTGTTTTCTCCTTCAAAACCTAATTTAGAAAACACAGCTTAATTTCATACTGTGGGATCAACAAATTGACCTAGTCACTTTCTTCTTTCTTTATTACGTTATTTTGTTCTTTGTTGTTGAACAGGTGAACTCTGCTGCCAAGGCTATTCTACTGTATCTCCTGCAGGGGCGATTGATGATGACAGCACTGACCTGGAACAAGTTTATTGAGGCCCTCTATCCCATCATTCCAATTTTACAGGTACCTGCAGCTTTTTTTAAAGCACAGTTTATCTTGAGCTGAGGTTGATTACCATAAGAACACTTGTGTAACATAACAATGTTGCAGTATAAGGAGAAGAAAATTTAACAAGGTAGAGGGTGGAATAGATGAGCAAGTAATATTCATTTGAGCAGGCCAAAATATATGGGTGTTAAATAGGGGACAGTTTTGTATGTATGCTAAGCAAATATGGGAAGTTCATTGCAACTGAAGAATCTGGTACGCCTGTAGAGATAAGACAAAATTTCCTGTGTCAGTTCAGAACCCAACTCTTTCCATCAGCCCAAATTCTTGCCTCCAGGTTCAGGAAAACTGAAACTTTAATGTATTTCTAACATATATCTCAAGTATTTTTTTACGAGTTTTTCTGCCTTCAAACCTCCCAGACCAGAGGAACGCTAAAACAAAACAAAAAACACCAAACTGTAAATGGAAAAAGCCCAAGAAGCTTTCCCTTAGGAAATCTTTTTAGGATCAGGGTCTCGTATACTACAGTTTGGAGCTTTAGTCTCTGTTTTTTATTCTATTATGTCTACTTTTTTTTTGCCTGAGAGATCTTAATGTAAAGGAAAATACAACAATTTTTATTGCAGTTATACAACATTCTCATCTTTCAGAATGGAAAAATACTAAGTGTCTGTCTTTCTTGTGAGTGATTTGATGTCAAGATTAGAGACCAAAAAGTTGTGCAGTAGCTAACCACATGATCTTATTTGTTTCCCTTATGCTCCTTCCTCCTTTTGCTTGTCATAGGATTTATTTAGACTTGAATTTTATAGTTAATTGACAATGTATTAACTAACACAACTATATTTGAAAATAAACACCACTGAGAACAAATGTTCATGTCCTGAAACAAATGTTCATGAAGTGTCTATGGTAGAAATTACAATTGTGTTAGTTAATATGTAGTTATCAACACTTGTTAGAGCATGACTGAAAATTCCAGTGTAGATGAACACACACTCACTTGTAGCATACTGCTCAAATGAGATTGCAAGCTTTTTGAGGGAGGAACTGTATTTTACTGTTTATGTAACATCTAGTATAATGGACTCCAATATAGATTGGTGCCTGTCGGCGCTACTACAACATAGATTGTAAAAATAATAAGGATCTGACCACTTTTGCTTTATTTTCCCTCATTGTTTTTTGCGTCACTTAAGTTTGGACATCTGTGGGAGGTCCCTGATTATTCAAATTTCAAGTAACTTAGTGCAGTACAGACCTAAATATTCTTACTATGTTTTGGCAGGAATTGACTGTCCTCCATTAGGGTAGCTTGTCTTTTTGAAACTCTTCTGTTGTCTTGATTAAACATAATTAATGACCCTTACTGCCCTGAGACCTTCAGCCAGTCTCTATGCCCTGCTTTTTAAGTCAGGGTTTGTCTACACTAGCTGTGGATATGATTTGCCGCTTGTGTAGATGTACCCACACTAGCTGTGCTCTAGCTAACTAGCTAAAACCAGCAGTGATGATGCAGCAGCATGGATTTCAACATGATGTGTCCAAGCTTCCTCTTCTTCACCCCCACACCTCCCTATGGATGTACTTGCTGATGCAGCCTGTGCTACCTCATCCTCACTGCTGTTTTTAGCAAACTAGCTAGAGTACAACTGGTGTGGGTATGTCTACACCAGCTATAGCTTGTATCCCTGCTGCAATGTGGACATGCTCTTAGAGCAAAAGGTATCCGTTTATCTTTACTCCCTGTTCAATCTGACGAGAACTCTTGCCCTTCTCTTTTCTCCCATATCCTACTTGCTCCATCCCATCCTTCATATCTGTGTCTGGTGCTAAAATCTCCCTTCTACTATGTGCTTCTACTCCTACAAGCTTGTACGTCATGTTATGTCTGACTCTTCTTGATTCCTTCCTTTTGCCTAACGTTTAAGCACACACGGTCATCTGTCTTCCCCCATTTTCCTTTAAATTTCTTACTTCTGCGCCTACTTTTCTTCCTACATCTCCCTTTTCCTGAACAGTGATTCCATATTTTTTCTATTTTAGGCATTGATCCTTTCAGTGAGCTGTGTAAGAATAGACACTTTCATGGAACCTAATCCAAGCACTGGGGCCTCAGATTACAATCTCTTGAGTGCAAATAATGTCCTGTTTATGATTTGCTATGTAAACGTACAGTGCAGTGATTTTTGTTAAATAACTAATGGTGGGTTGTTTTATCATGGAAATGAACACTTTTGTGAGTGCTTTGAATATATTCTCTCCCCCAAAATGTCTAGAATTATTTTAAAACAATTTTTTCCAAGCTATTAAATTTTTAGGGGTCTGCAAATAAAAAAAAAAAAAGGTTAAAAACCACTGCTGTAGCTCCCCAGGCTAGAGGATCCAATGTTCGCAGGCTCAGAGGGTACTGTACCCTATGTCCCCTAAGTGATGGATACTAAAATGTCTTTTTGCTCTTATAGTGCCCAGAGTCCATTGTCTCAGCCTCAAGAGTCGCGAAGGATTTCTAAGGAGCTTGCAAAGCTGCTGCTTGTTAGCTTGATTGCTTTGTTTACCTTTTATGTAAATATTCTTTCCTTGTCCTCTGCCTGTAATCAAGCCAGTCAGACAGGTGAATCCACATATCAGACTGGATTTATGCACTGCCTCCAAAACACACATTAAGAACATATTTCCAGCGTGCGCACGCACACATATCTTTGTACACAAACTGTACATATATCAAGTGGTGATATTTGGGACCAGCTTGTCACCAGTTTATGCATGATACTTTATGGCATACCTTTTAGATACACACTATGACAACAGTGTTTGTGGAGGGGATAGTGAATATGTCAGGCCTAATCTGAGTTACAATATGGTTGGCCTTCTGCTAGTAGGCATTGAGGAACTCTTAAAGTCACACCTGGTTTTTGTGGAAGCATTTTATTTTGCAGAATTAAAATGATTTACATCATGAAACAAAGTGACAATTGCTTAAACAGTCCATCTTCTATTGTCTTAAGATAGGTGGCGACCTATTTTTTAAATTACTGGGTTGTAAGAAATCAACTTCGGTGTGTTCTGGAAAGGTAATCCTTGTCTAAACTTGAATTAGAAAGTGTGAGAGGCAATTCCTTACCCGGATGTTCTTAGGGGGAAGAAGCATAGACTTATGAGCTGCTTGCTTTATGTGCACTTCCAAGATGGTTTCATATGAAGTAGTTAGTACAATTTAATATAATCTTGCCTAGAAAACATAGTTTCCATTCATATGATTTTGTTTTTTGTCAAAAGTAGATATGCTTGTTTCTTATTTAAAAACCTATTCACCAGTTTGTCTAATTATTTTTAGGGTTATGCAGACACAGAAGAGACACTGGGTAACTGCATCCTCAGTCTAAGCGAAACAGCTTCTGACAAAGGAGAAGGGATTCTCCCTAGAACTACTAGATTAAGGGCTGCTCTACGACTTCTCTTCTCAAAAAAGCAGTTGTGAGTAGTAATGTCCTGTAATAATTTCAGCTTGTGATTGATGCGTGATATTAGCAAGTCTAACCTAAACTATTAAGACTGTTTTAATTGATTTACAGTGAGGGCTGATTTGAAATGTTGTGGATAAATGATAAATAGAAGTAAGTCTTAAGCATTATCAGTGTGTTTTTCTGACATTTTCTAACTCTGTATGTATATCTGAAGAGCTAAAATGCCCCACTGACAAGAATCTTGATCCTTAGTAATTTGTTTCCTTAGAGTCCGTTCTGTGGCACTGAAACATCTAACATTCCATCTCATGAATGAAGAAGGGGCCAGCCTGAAGCGCCCTCTTTTGCATGGTAGTGTTTTCTCCAGTGTTCCTAACTTGTTTGTTGTGGAAAGATCTATTGAGCTGAAATTGGATGATACAAAAGAGTCAATTTTTAAGGTGACCAAAATATCCTTTTAACATATTTTTGTAATTCTGTCCTTTTTGGACTGCTTATTAACATCATGTGGGAAGGCTGCTGCATGTCAATTATTTCACCTTCTGCAGGTTGCAGTAATCTTTTTCCCTTGAATTGTCTTGCACCTTATAAATAAGTCTGCCAGAGAACCTCTACCCTACAAACTTTAAGAGTAGCTTTTATGTTATAAGATACGTAATAGGGTCGCCTCTCACAAGTGCCCCCTTCTGGTCCGGTGTGAGCCTTCCATTCCCCTGGAGACACTGGCCTCTATAACAGTCCAACAGGGCCCATCGCAATACCCTCCATTGAGGTGTCCTTTTCAGCAGCCCTCCCTAGGCTCAGACCTTAACTAGACCAATAGGGCCCTTGTGGTACCTTTGCTTGGTCTGGCTAGGTTCTGGGCTCAGTCCTTGCTTGGTCCCTGCAGCCAGCCAGGACTTCTTTCTTAGCTTCTCTGATCTTCGGCAGTCCTACCTGGTCTCAGCCCTGCGCGCACTGAGCTGTCTGTAGTCCTGTTGCTCTTCCAGCCAGCCAGGAACCCAGTCCTCTGTCTTCCAGCTCCAGGCAGCAACTGACTGCTCTGTCTCTGCTGCTTTTCATATGGCTCTTGTGGCCTTTGCTCGGCCCTCCAGCAGCCCCTCTGATTGATTGCTTCCCCTGCAGCCACTCTAGGCTGCCTGGAGTACTTCTCTGCTCCTTTGTGGGGCATGGTGAGACAGGGCCGTGAGACCTCCAGCAGAGGGCCTCTGGACCTAGACCACTCTGTCACAAGGTGCAACAGTGAATGAGACATGGATTCACTTACTACTCAGCTTCACTAGATTTTACCCTGTGCAGATAAGTTAGCTCCACAAATGCAAACTGGATGTACTTAGCTGCACACTGTAATAGCTTATCATACTTGTTCAAATTCTATTGTGCATGAGTAGAACATTTTTTCAAATGGTCATAGTTCTGTTAAATCAAAACTACCTTTTACTAGAACACTCAAAGGCACTTTTCAGTGTGAAATATTTCCAGGCCAAATGTCAAGTTTCTGCCTCTGGTCACTTGTGCTGCTGGGAAACAAAAGATCACAAGGCTTTTCTAATAACGGGAAAAGTGTACCTTTAAACAAAATTTTCCTTTCACTCAAAGAGCTGAAATCTTTTTTGCTCAGTTTCCAAAAAATATTCGTATTGGGTAGTCTGTCTAGAAAATCTCAGCCCAAAAGATGAAAATTTTTTATGATGCAGATATGAACAACTGAAATGGGATTAGCAGAGAAATAACTACGTAACCTTTGGTAGTAGTGGTAGGTAGTTCCTACTATAATTTTTAATAATACAGGCTGACATCAAAGCAAATATCAGAGGTCTCTTCATACTGTTATCTTGTCTTTAGCTGTGTTTTTTTGCTTCAGGTTGAACAAAATTCCACAGATCCATGTTCTCATAGTCAGTCTCACAATCATGGAAGGAATTCCCGTAGAAAGTAACTTTGGCATAGAAGAATGCATGATTATCATATGCAATAGCGCCCACTATGTGCTGGTTTCTTTTGAGACACTAAAGGAGTATCTGCTTGGTAGAGCTAATAATGGAAGGATAGAGAGACAAGTAAACAGATTAAGGGATGGGGGAAAAACAGCAGGCCCTTAGGTAGGTGCAATATCTGCTGCAGAAGATAGGTGAATATCACACACTTTCTGGAGGCCAACAGGTAAATATATACCTTTTTGGTCATGTTACTATATGTTGAAACTTGTTGAAAACAGTTTATTGTTCCAGCTGCCTATGTTGTGCAGCCTCAGCCCCCAATAACAGATGCTTGTAATTCAGGATATGGTAAGTGCAAGACAATTCCTTACCATACAAGCAAATCCTACATCTATAATCTAAGACAAAATCCAAGACCTGCTTGTGGCTGTGGGGCTCTAGATTAGAAGTTCATGGTCTGCAGGAAATAGATGGAAACAAACAGCAACCAGTAAAATAAATCAAAATGTTAAACGAGTTCTGAAAGATGACATTCTTTCTCTAGCATAAAAATAATCTAGCCCCTCAGTTTACCATAGATTTTAGATGTTGCTTTTTTTAAAAAATCAATCTGTATATTTTGAACTTAATTAACAGCCGACCTAAACACAAGCCATTTTACAGATAGTCTTTTGGATTTAGCTACAACTATACTGCAATGAAATGTCAAGCATTTATAGTTGGTGAACATAGGGTATAGGACTATTGACCCTCGTTCCCTGCTATTGTAGGTTACTACATCACATAATCATGAATATATGCACATAATAATAATGTACATTACTGCACTTGTTAATTACACTAGAAAAATGAGTCTGTATATAAAGACTTTTTTGAAATTTCTGCATTTGCATACTTTAAAAACCAATGGGCATGATATGTTATTCTTTCCAATTGCTACATTCTGGAAATTGTTAATTTTTTATTCCCCAAGAAATGCTTTAGAAGCTCAGTAAATCATACCACGGTCAATTCTGAGTGAATATATATATATGCTGCTTGTAAGGATTTTTAGAATGTATCCTAGTCACATTTATTTATATCTTTTTTTTAATATTTCCTACACTTTGAGGGAATAAGAAGGCTACTTTTCCTGTTTAACTAAGAGACATATATTATATGTATTTCTAAATGTAGTTTTGTTTTAATAGGAGGAGACAGTGGAAAAACTATATGGTATTCTTACTTCTGACACCATTGATCTAGTTTTGAGAAAGTCTGCAGCAGAGCAACTAGCTATAATTATGCAAGGTAAAGTGTTCTGGTAATATTGATTCATATGCTGGTGAGCTGGTTTTCTCCTTGGAATGCTATTTTCAAATTTTTAAATACATAACTTATATTACCAGACCAATATTGCAAAACTGTAATGAAAATTTCATAGCCCAAGTTCAAAATTTACTTGCTTGCTCTTGTTATGCGTGAGAATGAGGGATGTAGATTTTATTCTCTTATCTGGGAAAAAAAGAGGGGCTCAGCCTGGGTGAGAGGGCAAGTACAATTCTGCAAAGTTAAGGTAAACCTAATGACTGATCTTTAAATTAGGCCTTTTTAGATTGTCCCATTCGACATATCTTTTCCTTCCTTTTTTTTTTCCCTTGAACTTTATCACCTAATTTATTCTTGTTTATTAGAGATGATACTGCAAAATTCCTGCATTTCCATGCTAGTTATTTCTGCTTGTGTGGAAGAGACCATTCTCCTTAGCAAAGAGTAGGTGGGGTTTTTTTTCAGTGTCATTCTTGGCTTATACTTCATAATCTAAGAAGTGACAGTCTATTTTGTAGACTGCAGTATTTTCTTCAAATGGGTAAGGTCAGTCTTTAAATTGATTTGATTAAGTTACACTTGAAAACATGAGCAGTCACGGAAACAGTAGAGTCTTCTCTTATCCAAATGGTCTTGTATTCAGAGTGTTTAATAAAATAATTCCAGGGGCTAGTATATGGAAGAGATTGGCAATGCAATACAGGATTTCACTTGAGGAATAATGGTAAAAATAATTCTCCGATGTCTACTATGTATTGAGAGAAAATGAGTTCATGGTCTCTCTTATACTTAGTAGGCAGGCATCTGTATCTCCACAACTGCCATTGTGACTGGCATAGTTATCGGCAGCCTCATTCTTGAGGCTAAGTATTGAATGAGTGTGTAAACCAAACTTCCTTGTGACCCCTTGAGAATAGGTGTAAGACACGTTGACAAGGCTTTGAGGAGGCTTGCATTGCTATTGCTTGTGCTATACCTGTTCAGTGGATAGAGGGCTTTGGCATTCAGTGATGTAAAATTGGTACATCTCACCAGCATTAAAATGGTGTGTGCTCCCACACAGGAAGTTAAATATAAAATTGATGTGGAACTAATGGCTTTTGCTAATACTTTTTTCTCTTGCAGATACCAAAATGCATGCTGTTGTGAAAAAACTGGGTCTGATAGATAAGTTATTTGTTTACTTTACTGAATGTGTACACCGGGATGGCAAGGTAAAAATATTACCATGAGGTTTTTTTGTAAATGTTGTTGTGGTAAAAGCAGTAGAACTTGGTATCTACCACTTTTTTTAAGCACAGTCTTTCAGTACATTAATTCCACTAATAAAATGACAATCTAAGAACACAAGTGTGTAATCTTCCTGTATCTTTGCTTTATTCACTTGGCTTTTGCTCATGATAGGTTCACTATTAACTTAATCCATATATGTAGTTAATATAGTTATCTAAATTGCGATGGAAGAATCCTCTATCCCCATTAACACAGAAACATAGAAATGGTCTAGGAGAGACTACAAGAGGTCATCAAGTCCAGTCCTCTTTGGTGAGGCAGGACCAAGTAAGTCTAGACCATTCCTGACAGATTTTTGCCCAGTCTGTTCTTAAAAACCTCCAGCAGTGGAGTCCACAAGCTACCTTGGAATCCTGTTCTTCAATTGAGTTACCCTTCTAGTTAGTTTCTCCTAATATTTAAACTAAATGTCCCTTGCTACACATTAGCCCATTGCTTCTTATCCTACATGGAGGACATGAAGAACAGTTGATCTTGGTCCTCTTTATAATAGCCCTTAACATATCTGAAGACTGTTATCAGGTTCCCCTTCATTCATCTTTTCTCAAGACTGAACATGTCCAGTTTTTTTTAACCTTTTCTCAAAGGTCAATTTTTCTAATACAGTAACTCCTCACTTAACATCCTAGTTATGTTCTTGAAAAATACAACTTTAAGTGAAACAATGTTAAGCAAATCCAATTTCCCCATAAGAATTAATGTAAATAGGGTGTGGGGTTGAAAAAAATTCAACAGACAAAAGACATTAGATACATATACAGTATACGTTTTAAATAATTTTAAACAAACAATTTAATACTGTACTCACCAGTGATGATTGCGAAGCTTGGTAGAGGCAGGGTTGTAGCGGGTTTGGGCTGCGGGGGCTTGCCCCGCTCTGCCTGCCAGGCGTTCCTGCTGGGGAGCGGGAGGGGGGAGGGGGGCTTACAAATGGAACATTTCAGGACTTGAAAGGAGTTTGTTCTCTAATAGGTCAGCAACTTAATAACAAAACAATGTTAACTGGGAAAACGTTAAGTGAGGAGTTACTGTACTTGCTATATTTTTTGTTGCTCTCTGGACTCTCTTCAGTTTATCCACTTCTTTTCTGAAGTGTGACACCCAGACCTGGACACAGTACTCCATCTGAGGACTCACCAGTGCTGAGTAGAGTGGGACAATTAACTCCTATGTCTTACAAACAATGCTCTTCTTGATGCACCCTAGAACGTTAGCCTTTTTCACAGCTGCATCACATTGCTGACTCTCATTCAATTTGTGATTCACTGTCGCCCTCAGATCTTTTCAGCAGTACTACCACATAGCTAGTTAATCTCCATTTTTGTAGTTGTATATTTTATTTTTCCTTCTGAAGTATAATATTTGCACTAGTCTTTATTGAATTTCATTTTGTTGATTTCAGACCAGTTCTCTAATTTGATTTCAGTTCTGTAATTTGGTTAGGTTGTTTTTAATTCTAATCATATCCTCCAAAGTGCTTGCAATCCCTCCCAACTTGGTCTCATCTGCAGATTTTATAATCCTGTTCCCAGTCCGCTATCCAAGTCATTAATGAAAATATTAAAATCTCGAATCTCTCGCTTGTTGAAGACTAAAAAGTGATATTAAAGGGTTCATAAAGACAGACATTATGTCTTTAAAGGTTACATCCTAGACTCCTAAAGTCCAGCGTCAAACAGGTCATAATCTATAATATGCATTGTAAAACATCCAAAGCTTATTGAGGAACATACAGATAGAAATAAAACAGCTTCCTGAATGATTGAAAACTGGTGTCTTACAGAGCATTCACCAGGGAAATCTCAGCAGACAAGGTCACCCATAGAATTGAACGAGTTTGTAGCAAACAATCAGACATGCCATAGCCTTTTTGTGTTTGTGATTTATCAGAAAACACTTAATTTCATGATTGTGCATTATTTCAAAGTGTTGGAGTGCTTTATGTAAATACATCTTGGGCAATAAGCTGTTCACAGGCTATTTGCTTGGATTAACTTTGACTGCTGGTTCTAATAGACTTCAAGGTCAGGTTATAAATCCATGGTATGCCCACATCTTGAAAACTGTGTGCAGATGTGGTCGCCCCATCTCAAAAAAGATATATTGGAATTGGAAAAGGTTCAGAACAGAGCAACAAAAATAATTACGGGTATGGAATGGCTTCCGTATGAGGAATGATTAATAAGACTGGGACATTTCAGCTTGGAAAAGAGCTAAGGGGGGATATGATAGAGGTCTATAAAATCATGATTGATGTGGAGAAAGTAAATAGGGAAGTGTTATTTACTCCTTCTCATAACACAAGAACTAAGGGTCACCAAATGAAATTAATAGTCAGCAGGTTTAAAACAAAAGGAAGTATTTTTTCGGACAACGCATAGTCAACCTATGGAACACCTTGCCAGAGGATGTTGTGAAGGCCAAGACTATAACCGGGTTCTAAAAAGAACTAGATATACTCATGGAGGATAGGTCAATCAGTGGCTATTGGCCAGGATGGGCAGGTATGATGTCCTTAGCCTCTGTTTGCCAGAAGCTGGGAATAGACAAATTTTGCAGAATTTTTAATTTTTTGGTGCAGAATTCCCTCAGGAGCCAGAAGATCACATAACGCTTGTTAATTCTACTGAAGTTTTAATTTAAATTTATGAAGAAATGTTTTTAAATATTGACACTGGAAAAGGTATCTTATCTCAGTCACATTAAGAAGTTCTATAGCCAGACTCTGATAGCTTGAATGTGAGATCTACTCAAAGCTATTGCTGCCATAAATCAACAAAACAAGCAGAAGAGGTTTAATTCCCACAGTTCTATTTTTCCAATTTTATTTTAGCATGATAACATGTTTTTGTTTAACATACATAATACTAAGATAGAAAATTTTTTTTGACTTCTAGTTTTGTCTATAGTTAGCACTACAGTACTGATGTTTTATAATATCAGAGTATAAACCCCTTAACAGGCATGACTGAGAAATAGTGCTGGTGGTGAATCTAGGGTAAAAATTTAGTGCTTAAATTAACGAAGAACCTAGGTCACATTAAAAGTCAAGTCTAAGTCAATATTAAGTCACTTAAACACTTCTGAAAATTTTACTTTTAATCTTAATGGAGGGAAGATTGTTTGTGTGTACAGGAAATTTGGAAATCACAGTAAGCTGTCACTAACCATGTTACCTCTGTTTTGGCTGGTGCGTTTTGTTTGTTTATCTATGGTGTGCTCAAAGTGGACAGGTGGGAGAGGAAGTTTTGATATAGAAAGGGGAAGTACCTGTCTTCATCTTCCTAAATAAACTTCTACATCACAAAAAGTCTGAATATCCCTCATAACTAAATAACTTGACTAAAATTCATGACTGGAATATTTGCTAGGTTAAGTCAGTCACTGATACTCTCAAAATGCTCTTGAAATGTGACTGGACCAGGGGTCCGCAACCTTTCAGAAGTGGTGTGCCAAGTCTTCATTTATTCACTCTAATTTAAGGCTTCGCGTGCCAGTAATGCATTTTAATGTTTTTAGAAGTCTCTTTCTATAAGTCTATAATATATAACTAAACTATTGTTGTATGTAAAGTAAATTAAGTTTTTTTACAATGTTTAAGAAGCTTCATGTAAAATTAAGATAAAATTCAGATCTCCCTGGACCGGTGGCCAGGACCCGGGCGGTGTGAGTGCCACCGAAAATCAGCTCACGTGCCGCCTTCAGCACCCGTGCCATAGGTTGCCTACCCCTGGACTAGACTGACAGTCCTGGAGAGTGAAGTTCTCTAACCACAGAACAGTTATGAGCCACATCTGTGCAAGCTCCCCACTAGTATCTCTCTACCCTGATCTGAAGGGACCCTTTTATGGTGAAGAGATCATAGTTTAATTCCTATGTGCATTCAATTTTTTTTGTGTACTTAAATATTGACTGCATACAATATCAAGATAACTGAATGCACTAGTTTGAAAAAACATACATTGAAATATAAACTTTTCAATAATTGTTTAAATATGTACGGTAAGTATCCTTTTGGGGAGGGCTGCCAATAGAGTGCTGGGAAGAGCAGAGATCTAAATAAAGCCTCAGAAGCAGCCTCTAGTTATAGTGATGCAAACAGATTTCACAAAACAAATCTCAAGTATAGAATCTAAGGAAAGCAAAGTAATGGAATAGTCTCTGAAATACTAATATCTCAAAGAGATATTGGCTTTAGTTCTTGATGTTCACTGACCAAATTGTCCATATTTATTCTGCTCTTTACATTCTGAATGAGGCCTTGGTTCTGTTTCTGGCTAGTCCACTGACACTCTAATGTTCGGCAAGTTACCTCACCTATCTCTTCTTCAGTTTTCCTGTCTGTAAATTTTTGATAACAAAGTGCAGCACAGCAGTGACTAAATTTTGAGATCTGCAGATGAAAAATGCCATAAAGTATAAAATATTTTTTATATCTTATTTAATCAGAGCTATTTGGAAATCTTTCAAATATAGACAGGACTTTAATATTGGTCTTTGAAATGAACATTCAAAGAGGGGTGTGAGGTAGAAGTCCAGAAAAATATCTGTTTACACCTGGGCGTAATTAAAATTTTCCCACTGAACTTGTTACAGCCAGTTAGGATGCACTCATTTCCAGATTCAATCTGATTTGGTTAACAGTTTTCTGGGTCTTGGTGCATTTGGTCTTTTGAGAGGATTAATAGTAGAAATGTCCACTAGTTGTAAATTAAGAGTTTTCTTATATACTTGACTATATAGTACTGCATATAGGGAGACATCTACGTTACCATATTTTTTTCTCCCCTTCAGATCATGGAATGTATTGTGTTGCCATGCCTTACACTTCTACGAAAACTTGTATATGCTGATCCAGTTACACGCTTGCCATTAGCGCAACAGCCTTCTATCCTGCTAACGTTATTGAGAGGTGACTTTAAAAGGCTTTGAAGTGTCTTTGATGTACTGTAAATGGAAAGAAAATGTCTGAAGTATGACTACATATTTACAAACTCTCCTCCCCGCCCCCCCCCCCCCCCCCAAAAAAAAAAACCCACCAAACTCTCCACTGACACAGGATCAATCAGTGGTTGCTTCAGATAGCATAACATTTTAAGAAAAAATGGCTTACTGATTCAAGTCATGAATCTGTTCCTGTTGAAGTTAGCATTCCTGTTGAGTTAAAAAGGCTATATCTGTGCTCTTGTATGTATGTGTGACATGCGTCTGACGAAGTGGGTATTCACCCACGAAAGCTTATGCTCCAATACTTCTGTTAGTCTATAAGGTGCCACAGGATTCTTTGTCGCTTTTTACAGATCCAGACTAACACGGCTACCACTCTGATACTTGTATGTATTGTTGACTACCAATGTTTTATTGAAGAATGTTTTAAATTTATCTTGTTTTGTTCAGTTTCCTTGATTTTCCGAGATGACCGTGCTGTTCTAACTGAAAATGCAGCATTGCTTTGCCTTCTGTTGTTTGATGAAGTAGCAAGAAAAGAAATCTGGTAAGCTAAACTATAGTAATTTAATTATTCCTCTCTACATTATCCCTTTGTATCAGTATCTGGGATTTTCTAATGGCAGTAAGTGCATCAGCAACTCTATTCAAAATTTCTACATTTCCAAATCTATAATTTTCCTGTTATGTTTTTGAGTTTGCACAAAATATTTATCCTACAATTAAAATAGAGCCTGATCTAAAGCCTATTGATATGAAGGGGTGTTTCTCTTTTGATGTCAGTGGACTTAGGTTTTAAAGGCCTCATCCAAAGGTCCTGTTCCAGCTGTCGGATCCTTGCACTTACAATGAATAACTCCTGTGGAGTGATTTACAAGATAGAGGCATAAGACATTTTTCTTTAACCTCAACAGATTTTCTTTGTACATTTATTTCTAATGCATTAATGAAATGTATTTCATTTCTTACAATTTGATATATATGTTGTTAGTCATGTTTGTACACTGCTTAACACGATAGGGCCAGAACCTGGCTGAGGCTTCTGGATTCTACAGCAATATAAATATTTCATAATAATTCTGTTGGCCTTAAATTATAATATTATTGTAAAAGCCCTTAGTGTTTGTTTACATACCTTTTCTGTAAACGCATTCCTCAGTTATTTACACAGTAAGCTCTGGGTCTACTTCATCTTTCTGTTCTCTTAAAATTTGAAAAAAGAATACTGCGATTCCAGTTAAAATATGTTTGTCTTTCCAAAATAAACAGTTGTATGTGCTTCATCACTCAAAAGAAATTTCAAGTCATTGGAAAAGAAAGTTAGTATTGTCTTCTTGCAGTTCATATGCTTGAAACTTATTGGAAAGAGTTGTTACTTTTATGTGAGGAAATACAGATTTAATTTGAACTGACCATATCACTTTAATATACTTCTGTAATGTTACCATACAGTAGAGACGTACAACAGATATTCTAGATGTAAATATCAAAATGTCTTAAATTATAATATAATTGCAAAAGCCCTTATTATTTGTTTGCATGGTCTACAAACAAGTCAGTATTAACAAAATATTATATGAATATACTGTTTGTTCAGAAATATCCTGTGAAGAGCCAGAAAGGAGTAAGGAAATAAAAAATAGCTATCAGAATTACGAAGTCATGGAGCCTTAGTAGAAAAAGTAGGGTTTAAGTCAGGAAATAGCAGCTAAAGATTAATTTCAGTCTAATACTACTGTGTAATGAATCTTTCTTTTTGCAGGTCCGATGCTGTATACAGTAATTGTTCTAACCTACCTGCTTTCAGCTTGCCTGTAGCTATTGTCAGACGGTAAGCTTCTTTGCAATTAACGTCTTTTTTGTCTATATGCTGCCAACTGTTGGGGACCAATACATTCCTGGGATAAAAAATATAGCTACAATAGAAACTCACTGATCTGTATATTTTGAAATTCATACAGAAGAATGGTGGTAACTGGGTCTTTCAAAACAAAATTCTCAAAGTAAATTAAAATATATTTTGTGATGCATTAGCCTTACTGTTCTGTTTTTTCTATTTACTTGTTAATTTGCAGTAAGTTTCCTAGTTAGTGTGACCAGATGTCCTGATTTTATAGAGACCGTCCTGATATTTGTGGCTTTGCTTCTATAGGCATCTGTTACTCCCCACCTCCTGTCTTGGTTTTTCACACTTGATATTCGGTCACCCCTTCCTAGTCGTCTGTGTGGATTCTGAAAATTGTGTTATAAAGAGCAATGGTACTGTGTGTTTTTGCCCAAGTGCTTATTTTATAGGTAAATCAATATGAAGCTTTGATATCAATGGGATTTTACTTAGTAGACATGAAAATTCTATTTGTTTCACTGAATTGATTTGAAATTTCTGATTTATTTTTTTATAACTTCAGCTCTACTCAAGCTGAACGAATATTGTTTGCCATTGTGACCTGCAGATGACAGCAAACAAAAACTCTGATCCTGTAAGCTCTTATGCAGGAGTTTAACCTACATGGGATAGTCAGTGGGATTATTTACAAGCGGAAAGATAAGCACGGACATAATTGCAAGCAGGATTGGATCCTCAGATGCTAAATTTGGAATTCTGAGTTATGTTAACTTTCTCCTCAGCTCTGTGTTTTACGTTTCCTGTAAAGTTGTCAGCTGCAAATTCTGCAAAATACTGTTGGCTGCAGAAGGACTAGTGGCCCATTGTGGTAGGCACTATGCATTTAATGGATGCTTGTGAAAGAAACAACACCTGTACATCAAAGAACTTACAGTCTAAGCCAGGTGGCCAACCTGAGCCTGAGAAGGAGTCAGAATTTACCAATGTACATTACCAAAGAGCCACATTAATATGTCAGCAGCTCCGCCAATCAGTACCTCCCCATCCCTCCCTGCACCTCCCGATCAGCTGTTTCGTGGCGTGCAGGAGTCTGGGGGGAGGGGAGGAGGAGTGAAGGCACACTAGGCTCAGGGAAGGGGGTGGGAAGCGGTGGAGTGGGGGCAGGGCCTGTGACAGAGCCAGGAGTTGAGCATTGAGCACCCTTGTCACATTGGAAAAGTTGGCACCTGTAGCTCCAGCCCCGGAGTCGGTGGCTATACAAGGAGCCGCATATTAACTTCTGAAGAGCCACAAGTGGCTCCGGAGCTACAGGTTGGTCCACCCCAATCTAAGCATATGATGAGAGGCAATAGATGGAGAAAAGCAAACTAAGTGAGGGTTACAGTGAAGTGGTTAAGTTTTTGTATAATAGTTAGCAGTCAGAGCAAATCAGTTGTTAGGCAATATCTTTAGCTTTGTTACTACTGTAATAATATATCACACTATTAAAACTAAAAGAATTGTAAAGATCTAACCTGTTTTTTCAATAAGGGCCAGATGCTAAAGGGAGCTGTAAACACATGAAAGTCCCCTGAAATAAGCACAAGGCTTTAACTATTCATCGATTTTGTTGTTTTCTCAGCCTGGATAATAAAAATATAGTGCTCAATTTCACTTTGATTAATAATCACTTTCTAACCAATTTCAAGTTCTCAGGCACTGGAGTATTATTAGCGTTTAGATTGCTAATGCTTAAAGGGATAGTTGTTTTATAATAAAAAAAAGAAACACCAACCAAAATTACTAACTTTATATTGGAATAACCCCCGCTCCCACCATGAGGTTGACAAAGTTGCTTTTGTTTACATAACCTAGATTTTGGGCTATGGTTGGCCTTTGCATCACTTTAAAAAGGAGTCTATCCGAAAAAGTGACTAAAATGACATTTTCGGTATTCCATACTTTTGCCTTGCTCTGGTTTCCATATCAGATTTGCCCACCATAAAGGTTATAATTTTTTCCCCCCATTTAAACTTTTCAGTTCAGGCTAATAAGGTTTTGAAAGGTTTCAGAGTAGCACTGTGTTAGTCTGTATCCGCAAAAAGAACAGGAGTACTTGTGGCACCTTAGAGACTAACATTTATTTGAGCATAAGCTTTCGTGGGCTACAACCCAGTTCATCGGATGCATAGAATGGAACGTATAGTGAGGAGATATATGTTCCATTCTATGCGTCCGATGAAGTGGGCTGTAGCCCACGAAAGCTTCTGCTCAAATAAATTTGTTAGTCTCTAAGGTGCCACAAGTACTCCTGTTCTTTTTAAGGTTTAGAAAGTATCAGTGAGATCTGAAGTTAATGGAGTTGTGACTCAGGGATTAGTTTGAACTACAGATCTGTTGTTGATGAAGCTGGTGAGATTGAGAAAACTCCAGCTGGCTATCACAGGTCAGGGTGAATATTGGGGCTCTCAGTTTTAAAACAGCAAACAAACAAAAAACCTTCCAAACTGAGTACATTACATGGAAATCAATAAGTAATATGAAACCTCACAATACATGTGTAGTCCTTGCATGCTTAAGTGTGTTCATTCTGAGCATCTTCGAGTGGTTTTCTTTTTTGGTGTGGGGAGGGGACTGTGGGTTGGATTGAAGTGTTTTCCCTTCAGTTATTCTTTTGTTTCTACTCAGAGGCTCCAGTTTTGAGTCTTGCATTGTTTTATATTTTGACCATGTTGATAGTGTCTTGTTGACTGTCATGCTGGTACAAAATGTTCAGAAACAGACATACTGAAAAAGAGGTTACAGATGGAAATAAAACATCTGCCTTTTAATGAACTTGCATTTCTGTAGTGGCAGGAGTAGTAGTAAATGAGAAGCTAAATTTCTAATTGTTTTAGCAACCTAATTCTATGATGTTCCTATATGCCAGCCCAGACAGTAGTCTATATTTCCCAGCCGAAGGAGATGGAAACAAAGTGTAGTTCTTCACTTGTTTATCTCTTACACATAGGTGGTGGTGTAAGAAAATCCTTTTTAAGCTCTGTATTCAGTGTTTTGGAAGGAAAAAAATGGGCTGCTTCAAAGCTGAGTAATCTTTCTTCACACACAGAATCCTTCAGTCTGGGAACTTGTAGCTTCCAGACTAGAGGATGCTTTTGTGAAGGGAAGGACATATTTATGTTCTGTGTTTTTAAGTTGTAAATGTGACTTTTTTTTCTCCCCCCGCAGACTTTCAAAAAACCTTGCTTGAAAGATTGAATGTCATGTTATAACAGAATATTTCAATACAATTTCTCTAAAGGTATCACCTCCCAATCAGAGTCACTGCTCATCATGCAGTTAGTCCTAACTCTGTTGTTTTGCTGTTATCTTCTGACTGCTTGACCTCGAAACCTGTGTCTGACATGCTTAAGATGGCTTGGAATCTGTCATGGTATCATGGGATTGATAAACTATTGCAACTGGTGAACTATGAAACAGAAGCACAAGCGTAAGTCATGATATCTGTATATTGAATCATAATATAATTGAACTAGCCTTCCTTCAAGGTTAAATACCCTTTGACTTTATGCTGCATTGTAATCCAAACTGTTCGTGGTTCAAAATTGCTATCATTTTAAGTGGTAAACGATCACAAGCAGCTGGTTGTGAAAAATGCTGTCGGGCTGCTCGTTCATCTGAATTTCAGCTCTGACAAATCTAGAGCCTGCTTCTACTCCCATTTATATAGACTGAAAAACAAACTCCCTTTGATTACAATGGGAGCAGGTTAAGCCATAAAGATAAGTGTTGCTGAACATGAGGCAGCTCATCTTGGTTTAGGGAGTGCTATATCCTGCTGAAGTAAACACTTGACTTAAATTCTTCATCTTACTCGTTGTTTTGTTTGGGATGGAATTTCCTTAAAACTGTTAATTTTATATATGTGAAGGACCATACTGGTCAGACAAGAAATTAGCCTTCATATCTCTTTAATTATATTTAGTATAATTTTTAAAAGTGCTTAAATTTGCTATATTTTGGAGTATTTTGCAGAGCTTAAATATTCTACAAGGTTGCTCTGCTCAAAGGGCATTTGATTTATTTAGTAGGACTGAATTATCTGCTTATGTATCTGTGGTGCTTCCTAGGGTTACCCAAGGCTGTGAGGCATCTTGCTACCACCTGCCCTTAACGTGAGGCAGCCTTGTCTGTACCTGCTGTGGATCAGTTCCTTGGCTGCACCAGCCTTTGGCAAAACAAACACTACCTTCTCAGGCCTTGCTTTCACTGTACAGGTTAGCAATAGGCACACACCAACCCGCAAGTCTTTCAAGCGTCCCTCTGGAGTGCCCAGCCCATGATCTGTGGAACACTTTGAGGACTCTGATACTTTAGTCACAAATTGCTAGTACGTACCAGCTTATAGTTTTAATTGAGGATCACCAGTCTGCTTAACACACTGCACTGAGATATATTTTTATACTGAAAACAAGAATAAGTTTATTATCAAAGAACAGAGATTTAGATGATAAATAAGAACTTTGGGAACAAATGGTTACATATAAAATAAAATCATAACATGCTTTCTACAACCCAAATTTAACGAATACATTATCTTCCTGTGTAAAGAAGTTTCTTACTCAAAGTTCTTCTCAGCATTTTCACCAAGCTTGACTGAGATCCATTTTTCCATGAAGCAAACTAACTGTCATCTTAATTCCTTGGTGAAGAGTGAAATCTCATCTCCTCTTTGCTGCTTTTATACAGTTCCTGAATATGGTCCCTTACTGCAGGAGGTCCCCTGTTCAAATGCTTATCTTGGGGTTTCTTTGTTTTTGTAAATCCTTGAGCCTTCACCTGACCCAGACAGCAAACAGAGCCTATCTCCAAGTATGTACATTTATTTTATGGTGATTAAGTTGGCCCAGAAGCATAAAATACGCAAAGATCTGCCAGAGAGAGAAGTGTTTGCTACCCCCTTCCTGCCTAGAATCTATTAATAACCTTCCAATGACCTGTCTTAGCTAGCACCTTTTCAGTATACATACCTAGTTCCTTATGCGTTATCTACACATACATCACGGGGTGTGGTTATATATTTTAAATATTTCTTCCAGTTCCTGTTCATCTTAATAATGACTTAACAATGAAGTAACTTGTCTAGGATAAGATACTTTTCTGTCTTATTATCTATCTATGACATTGTAGAATTTTTTTAACTGAAGGAGAGGGGGGGAAAGGAAGGAACAGAGCTGACCAAACTGAGGCTTTTCCAAAGGTGCATTTATATTGAAACTCGTTAGAAAGGGGCATAATGAAGTGGCATTGGCATGTTGATAATGCCAGATGTCATTGCTATTGAATGTCTTGAGTAGCAGATGGTATGTGAGAAGGTTTTGGTTTCAGTTCATCTCTCAGATGTCCATGTCATGAAAATCACTACCAAAAATAGAATTAATTTAATACTTCTATCTGCAAATTCAGCAGAGAAGCCAGTGATTTTCATGAAGGGTGAAACTGGGGTATTGTATAAAGCTACCTCAAATCAGTAGATTGTCTGGACAAGCAGAGGAACTGATGATGAGTTGTGGACTTCATTAGAATGGGGACGGAGCTATCCTTTGGAAGTTTCATCTATTTTAGGACTTTTGAAGGCACGGAGCCACTAACAACATCATCCTTATGGCAGGACAGTCATATTTATGGTGACTTTCCATAGGCAAATGCACACTGATCTACTATACTCTTTCTAGTATACTTTGAAAATAAAAGAGTATTCTCATAGAAGTGACTGCCAACATTAGTATTGTGAAGACGTAAGTATCATAATTATGCCCAATAGCTTCCTAATACAAACTAACCTTTAAAAAACAAGCCAGCTCAGGATTTATTTTTTTTTAAGACATGATGGATCAAACACAATACCTAAGAGGTTCACAGTTAATTTTCTCATTAGAACAAGAAAAATGGAGAAATCAGTGGCTATTAAAATCATTTAAAGATGCAGGCTATTAACTGTCATTCTATGCCTTTATTTCTTTCAGATTTTTAGACACATTAAAGTTATCCTCAGAGGACTTTCTTACGTTGAAGATAACACACACAGCCAGTGGACTGCAGGATTGTCTTAATGCAGTAGTTCAGGCCGTGTCCCACAGGGAAGTTAGAGCTGCTGTGACTAGGATGAGTTTTTATATTCTAAATGACAAGCTGGCTTTAAAATTTAGCATTGGCTCTTGCAGGACCACTTCGAAGGGCGTGGCTTGGCAAACAGCATTCAACAGGTAAGCATAAATGAAAAGTGTAGTCACTAGTTACAAAGCAGTGTATCAAGGTATATAAGTATATTACATTAACAATTCTGACATTGAAATAATGTTATTTGTTTGCCAAGTCAAGCACTTGCAAACTAGGACACTCAGATTTATAGTTGTCCAGACAGCTTTAATTCGTCCCTTTGTGCCTAGTATGTGCACTGAATGAAGGTTTAGGGATGTCTCGTTATTGTTTTAGGGTATGGAGACAAATTAATAGGAAATTCACATTGCTACTACCATGGCCAACAGCCACCACTCTCAATACCATACCATGCCATCCATACTTCTGGGCTGCTGCTGGCGGCAGCTCTGCCTTCAGAGCTGGGCGGCTGGAGAGTGGCGGCTGTTGGCCAGGTGTCCAGCTGTGAAGGCAGTGCCCTGCCAGCACCAGCACATAAGTAAGGGTAGCAACACCCTACCATGCCTTACTTCAGTACTGCTAGCCTGCAGAGCGGGCCCTCAGTCAGCAGCCTCCACCTCTGGCCACCCAGCTCTGAAGACAGCACCATAGAAGTAAGGGTGGCATGGTATGGTATTGCTACCCTTACTTCTGCACTGGCTGCTGGCGGGGCTCTGCCTTCACAGCTGGTGCCTGGCCACAGCCACCACTCTCCAGCTGCCCAGTTCTGAAGGCAGCACATAAGTAAGGGTGGCAATACAATGACCCCCCTAAAATAATCTTGTAAAATAATCCCTGCAACTCCTTAAGGGTCAAGACCCCCCAATTTGAGAAACCGTGGTCTCCCCCATGAAATCTATATAGTAATAAGATAATAAGACAAAACTGCTGCAATGTGGGTGGTGCCAGGTCTTCGGCTCTTTGTCAAGAAGCTCTCCGTCTTTGGGATTTTTGTGTGTGCATGCCATTCTTCTGATAACTGTGCACCTGACCAGAACAAGGAATGTCTCAGCAGATCACCTCAGCAGGACTTCTCATCTTGCCACAGTGGTACTCCATCCAGACGTAGTCAGCATAATCTTCCAGAAGTGGGGGACTCCCCAGGTGGATCTTTTCACAGCCAGGCAGAACAGAAAATGCACATGTTCTGTTTGATCCTGGGGATCGACAGGGGCTTCCTATCAGATGCCTTTTTTATTCTGTGGTGGAGGGCGCTGATGTTGCCTTCCCGCTAGTGCCATTGATTAACAAGGTCCTTGTGAAGATCAGCCAAACAGAGTGGAAATTATCCTAATAGCCCCTGCATGGCCTCATCAGCACTGGTTCAACATGTTGCTGAGCTTGTCAGTAGCCGCCGCTGCTGTAACTGCCCCTCCGTTACAAATGGAACCCAGCTCAGTAATTGCTCTCCTTGGGAGTTGAGGAGGAAGGGAGTGGCTCCAGGGAAAGCTGGCTTATCTCTCTTTCTTGGCTCCTTGTATGCAGGAGTTGAAGAAGCTCTTGTCCTGTGTGCTTTGGGCATAGGTGGAGAGATGGGATGAGACCGGGTGCTGAGAATGGACGAGCAGGCAGGAAGGATTGTGGGGGGAAGCCTGGCTTTCCCCTTCTCTTCCCGATCCCCTTCCACATAGCAACTCTGGCAGCTCACAGGTTTGTGATGTTGCTAATGCTACTGTGGCAGATTTAGCCAGTCTTGGAATCTTCATTAATTTTGACACCTGCCAAAAAATTTCTGATGACGGCAAGTGAGATGGAAAATGATGATTTGAACACTTTAGAACTGAGCTAAATCTGAATGGAATTGCCTGGAACAAAGAAAAAGCACTTGTCCTGGTATAATTCCCCACTCTGAACCTTAGCGTCCAAAAGATGGGGCACCAGCATGAATTCTTCTAAGCTCAATTACCAGCTTAGCACTTGTAGCACTGCCACCAACCAGGAATTCCAGTGCCTGGTACACTCTGGTCCCCCAAAACGTTGCCCGGGGACTCCCACACCCAGACCCTCTGGATCTTACACAAAGAAAGGAAACCCTTTCCCCCCGTTGCCTCTCCCAGGCTTCCCCTCCCTGGGTTACCCTGGAAGATTACTGTGATTCAAACTCCTTGAATCTTAAAACAGAGAAGAAAATTCACCTTCCCCCCTCCTTCTCTTTCCCCCTCCCAGACTCTTCCTGAGAAAGTATCTTAACACAGAGAGAAATTTAACCTTTCTCTCCCCCTTCCCTCCTTTCTCCCCATCAATTCCCTGGTGAATCCAGACCCCATCCCCTGGGATCTCACACCAGAATAAAAAAAAAACAATCAGGTTCTTAAACAAGAAAAGCTTTTAATTAAAGAAAGAAAAAAAGTAAAATTATGTGTCTTTCAGCTATAGACACTGGGAATACCCTCCCAGCCTAAGTATACAAGTACAATTAAAATCCTTTCAGCAAATACAAATTTGAACTCCTTCTAGCCAAATACACATTTGCAAATAAAGAAAACAAACAGAAGCCTAACTCGCTTTATCTACCTAGTACTTTACTATTCTGGACATATAAGAGACTGTATCAGAGAGATTGGAGAGAAACCTGGTTGCATGTCTGGTCACCTCTCAGAACCCAGAGAGAACAACAACCAAAAAACTAACAGCACACAACAAACTCCCTCCCTCAAGATTTGAAAGTATCCTGTTCCCTGATTGGTCCTCTGGTCAGGTGACAGCCAGGCTCACTGGACTTGTTAACCCTTTACAGGCAAAAGAGACATGAAGTACTCCCGTTCTATTAACTCTTAACTATCTGTTTATGACAGCACTTCTCTGTGAGAAGATTTCCCTTGTTGAATAGCAAAGGCCTGCTACAAATGGAAATTTGATAGCTTCTTATGGAAAAGGTCAAAAATCTTACATAATGGAAAATGTTAAGCAACCTAAATAGAGGTTCTTCTTCGAGTGATTGCTCACATCCATTCCAGTTAGGTGTGCGCGCCGCGCGTGCACGTTCGTCGGAAACTTTTACCCTAGCAACTCCAGTGGGCCGGCAGGTCGCCCCCTGGAGTGGCGCCGCCATGGCGCCCAATATATATCCCTGCCGGCCCGCCCGCTCCTCAGTTCCTTCTTACCGCCGTGTCGGTCGTTGGAACTGTGGAGCGCGGCATAGCTGTCCTCCACGTCCCTAGCTCTCCTAGTTTCTATCGCTTGTTTATCGCTTATCTCTAGCTCTATATAGTTGTTAATTAGTATTGTTAAGTAGATAGTTTAGTAAATAGCTGTTAAGTAGTTCCTTGCCGGGGGCTTAGCCCTTCCCGGCACCGGGCGCCAGGCTCATGCCTGTTTCGCCAGGCTTCAAGCAGTGTGCGGCCTGCAAGAAGCCCATGCCTACCAGCGATCCCACGAAGCGTGCCCTGAAGTGCCTCGGGGAATCGCACAGATCTGACAGTGCCGCATCTGTAAGGCTTTAAGCCGAGGACAAAAAAGGAGAGGGATCAGAGGCTCCGAACTCTCCTAATGGAGGCGGCACTTGACCCGTCCACTTCGCAGACCGTGGTTTCGGCACCGGCACCGGATCGCTCCGGCACCGAGAAGACTCCCCGGCACCGACCTTCTCCGGCACCGGAATCAGAGCCTAGGCCGTCGAAGTCTAATACTCCGGCCAGGCAGACCCTGCTTGAGCGCCCGGCCTCGACATCGGCCGCGGCGCCGCCGGCACCGTCAGCACCGTTGACTCCGGGCCCGGCGGGTCCGTTGAGTCCGGTGCCGCCGAGCTCCCCCATGAGATCTGGGGTTGAGATAGTGGTCCCATCCACACCGGAGACCTTCGCCTCGGCTCGGGACCTTATTGCCCTGACGGAGCCTACTCGGCTGCCACCCCCGGTACCTCCGGTGCGGGTCGCGTACCAGAGGCAAGCCCATGATGTCGGCACCGCCCACAGACAGTCCGTTCGCCATCCAGGCCCCGACGTCTTGGCGCTTCCAGATCCCCGACGCCGCTCGCAGTCCCGGCAACCGCTCCCCTCAGCGGTACCGGTCGCACTCGCGGCAACCGGTCGGCATCGAGACGGTCCCGCGGTCAGGCTCCAGTCCGACACGCGGCACCGCGGACCTCCAGGAGCAGGTCCCGACGCTACTGCCGCCGACCCGGTCCGACCTCCCGGCAACCGAGCTGGTGGCAGTGTCCCGTTCCCGGTCTTGCTTCGCCCTCCCGGCAACCGGAGGCGGCCTGGGTGGCAGGTCCCAGGGGGGGGGGGTGTGTGGGGGGGGGGGGGGGCCCCGGTCGACCTCTCCGGCAGCCGAGCTGGTGGCAGGTCCCGTCCCGGTCGATCTTCCCAGGCACCGAGCTGGTATTAGGTCCCGGCCACAGAAAGCGGCGCCCCGGGTACCGAAGCGGCGCCCGGCACCGTGACAGATCCCGGTCCCGAAGCGGCGTCCGGCACCGTGACAGATTCCGGTCCCGGTCCCGATCCCGGCCCGATATTACCTCACCGGCACCCGGTCCCGCGGCACCAAGACGATCCTCCGTGCCGGCCCGCGGCGGACCCCGTAACCAGCCAATGGTTCGGCCCCGCCGTGGCCCTCGAGGGCAGCCGTCCGTCTTCTCTCCCAGACGGACAAGCGGCTAGGCGCTGGGCACACGACCGGCAGGCGGCGCTGTTTGCTGATCCGCCGCTGCAGGACCAAGGCCCACAACAGTGGGGATCTGGACACCCTGGGCGTACCATCAGGCCCAGGGCCCCCAGCAGCTCCCTGCTAGGCCGGCGACTGCGGAGCGTAGGGGCCCCTGAAGCCTCTTTGTCTCGCCCCCCTCCCCTCCCGGAAGGGGACGAAGGGTCCAAACAGCAGGACTTCCCGCTGCGGCTCCGGAGACAGAGGCGAGGGCTGAGGAAGACCCTCAGTTGGACACTATTGTGCCTGGGGTCTCATCATCCTCCTCCCCGGATGAGGCGGTGGCGGGTACCCTCCTCCAACAGTCCCCCCCGCTGGATCTCAGGGCGCACCAGGACCTCCTCAGGCGATTGGCTCAAAACCTGAGTCTGCAGGCAGAGGAGGTCTCGGAGATAGAGGACCCAATTGTCACCATCCTCTCTTCCGATGCTCCCACCAGGGTCGCCCTGCCGTTCATACGGACCATTCAGGCCAATGCCAATACTATCTGGCAATCCCCGGCCTCCATCCCTCCGACAGCGAAAGGAGTCGAGAGGAAGTACATGCCCCTTCTAAGGGGTACGAATATTTACATGTTCACCGACTCCCGTTCACTGGTAGTGCAATCGTGAACGATAGGGAGCGTCACGGCCAGGAGGCTCCAGCCCCCAAATCCAGAGAAGCCAGGCGGATGGACCTCCTTGGCCGTAAGGTGTATTCGGCTGGGGCGCTGCAGCTCAGGGTCTCTAACCAGCAGGCCCTGCTGAGCATGTACGCCTTTAACTCCTGGGTGGCAGGGACAAATTTAAGGAGCTGCTGCCACAGATGCTCGCCAAGAGTTTACGGCCATCCTGGACGAAGGCAAGAGGGTCGCGCGACGGCCTTACAAGCCTCCTTGGACGCTGCGGACTCGGCTGCCCGTACCCTCGCGTCAGGAGTTACGATGCGTCGCATCTCCTGGCTGCAGGTTTCCGGCCTTCCGCCAGAGCTCCAGCACACGATACAGGACCTTCCCTTCGAAGGCCAGGGCCTGTTTTCCGATAAGACGACCCCAGACTTAAGAGTTAAAGGACAACCGGGTCATTGCGCG
Source organism: Gopherus evgoodei (assembly GCF_007399415.2). Classification (NCBI taxonomy): domain Eukaryota; kingdom Metazoa; phylum Chordata; order Testudines; family Testudinidae; genus Gopherus; species Gopherus evgoodei. The sequence continues at coordinate 197,441,857 of NC_044323.1, forward strand.
GTCCCTCGGGATGCACACCCCCGTGACACAGCGTAGACCCTTTAGGCCGCAACAACAGCAGCACCGCGGCCGTTTTCCCAGTTCCGCCAGCGGCAGGACCCTTACAGGCGCCACGGCAGGAACGGGAGGCGCAGGCAGTCGGGGAACCAAGGGGGGCAGAACCAAGGCTCCTCAAACCCCCGCCTGGTCCTAAGCCTTCATTTTGAAGGTGCGCCGAGGGCGCAGTAACAGTTTCCCCTATGGATCCTTCCCCCCGTTTTCCAACCGCCTTTCGTTTTCCTCCCGGCGTGGTCCCAAATAACATCGGACCGCTGGGTCTTAAGCGTGGTGCAGACGGGTACCGCCTGCAGTTTGTTTCGTTTCCTCCTTCCCGCCCTCCTTCCTCGTCCCTCTTCAGGGACCCCTCTCACGAGCAATTCCTTCGGCAGGAGGTTGCAGACGCTCCTCAGCAAAGGAGCTATAGAGGCGGTTCCCGAAAACGAGAAAGGCAAGGGGTTTTATTCCCGCTATTTTCTGATCCCCAAGGCCAAGGGGGCCTCAGGCCTATCCTCGACCTGCGAGAGCTCAACAAATACTCGTGAAGTTGAAGTTCCGCATGGTATCCCTGGGACCATTATTCCATCCCTGGATCCGGGAGACTGGTACGCCGCCCTCGACATGCAGGACGCGTATTTCCACGTTGCCATTTGGCCACGCCACAGACGCTTCCTCCGCTCGTTGTGGGGGCTCGTCATTATCAATTTGCGGTCCTCCCGTTTGGCCTGTCCACGGCCCCGAGGGTGTTTACAAAATGCATGGCAGTTGTCGTGGCGCATCTTCGGCGCAACCGTGTCCACGTGTTCCCTTATCTGGACGATTGGTTGTTATTCGGGGCACGTCGGAACAGCAGGTGTACAGCCATGTCCGCGTGATCACCGCATGTTTGCGAGTCTGGGCCTCTTGATAAACACAGACAAGTCCACCCTGAGGCCCACTCAGAAGGTGGAATTTATCGGGGCCGTCCTGGACGCCACTGTGGGCAGGGCCTCGCTGCCTCGCAGCGGTTCCAGACCATGGCGGCGATCGTTCAACGCTTGCGGTCAGCCCCGTTGACGTCAGTGAGGACATGTCTAACCCTGTTAGGCCACATGGCGGCGTGCACTTTTGTGACCGACTACGCTCGGCTCCGCATGAGCCTCTCCAGCTGTGGCTTATCAGTCATTACAGGCCAAGGCAACCGCTAGACATGTTAATCACAGTCCCCCAAGGTCTTAGATTCCCTCGGCTGGTGGTTGGACCAGTCCGTATTGTGTGCGGGTCTTCCCTTTCACCCGTCTCAGCCCTCGGTATCCCTGACAACGGATGCCTCAGATCTAGGCTGGGGGCCCACCTAGGGACCCTGCGGACGCAGGGCCTATGGTCCCAGGAGGAGGTGGGGCTACACATCAACATGAGGGAGTTGAGAGCGGTCCGCCTTGCTTGCCAAACGTTTTGTCATCAGCTTCAGGGTCGTTGTGTAGCCGTGTTCACGGACAACACGACGACCATGTATTATATCAACAAGCAGGCGGCACCAGGTCCTCCTCCCTGTGCCTCGAGGCGATACGACTCTGGGACTTTTGCGTAGCCCACTCCATTCACCTCAGGGCTTCCTTCCTTCCCGGAGTACGGAACACGCTGGCGGATCGATTGAGCAGATCCTTCCTGTCACACGAGTGGTCCCTTCGCCCGGACGTCGCTCTCTCCATTTTCCGGAGGTGGGGTTATCCCCGGGTGGACCTCTTTGCGTCCAAGGGGAACAGGAAGTGCCAAGCGTTCTGCTCCTTTCAGGGCAGGGAGCCGGGGTCGATAGCGGATGCCTTCCTCATCCAGTGGTCGACCCACCTGTACTATGCGTTTCCTCCGTTCCCTCTGGTTCACAAGGTCCTCCTGAAGGTGCGCAGAGACAGGGCTCGTGTGATCATGGTGGCCCCGGCATGGCCCAGACAGCACTGGTACACCATGCTGCTAGACTTGGCCGTAGCCGACCCAGTTCCCCTGCCCCTTCATCCGGACCTGATTACCCAGGACCACGGGTCTCTCTGTCACCCAGACCTGCAGTCGCTGCACCTAGCGGCTTGGCTCCTGTGTGGCTAACTGGTTCCGAGCTGCGCTGCTCCACGCCTGTGAGAGAGGTGCTCTTGGGCAGCAGGAAGCCGTCCACAAGAGCCACATATTCGGCAAAATGGAAACGCTTCTCCTGTTGGTGCGTAGAGAGAAATCTCCGCCCTATGGAAGTTTCGGTATCCGAAATCTTAGACTATGTTTGGTCCCTCAAAGGGCAAGGTCTGGCCTTATCGTCGTTGCGAGTACATCTGGCAGCTATCTCCACCTTTCACCCGGGTGCGGACGGTCGCTCCGTTTTTTCTCACCCGACGGTGTCGAGATTTCTTAAAGGGCTGGAACGGTTATTCCCTAACGTCCGTCCCCTGCTCCAACCTGGGATCTTAACCTGGTGTTGTCCCGGCTCATGGGGCCCCCCTTTGAGCCGTTAGCTACTTGCTCCCTGCTTTACCTCTCTTGGAAGGCTGCCTTTCTAGTAGCTATCACCTCAGCTAGACGGGTGTCGGAACTCCGAGCCCTTGTGGTAGACCCCCCATATACGGTCTTCCACAAAGACAAGGTACAGCTTAGACCACACCCTGCCTTTCTACCCAAGGTGGTCTCAGCCTTCCACGTCAACCAAGAGATTTTCCTCCCGGTTTTTTCCCAAAACCTCACTCCTCAGGCAGGGAGCAGCAGCTCCACTCGCTGGATGTCCGTAGAGCTCTCGCGTTCTACATAGAGAGGACCAAACCCTTCCGCAAATCCCCCCAGCTTTTCGTGGCGGTAGCGGACCGTATGAAAGGGCTTCCTATCTCCTCCCAGAGGTTATCCTCGTGGGTTACGTCCTGTATCAGGACCTGTTATGACTTGGCCCATGTCCCTACGGGCCGTGTGACTGCGCATTCTACCAGGGCGCAGGCGTCGTCGCTGGCTTTCCTTGCCCGTGTGCCCATCCAGGAAATCTGTCGGGCAGCGACCTGGTCATCGGTCCACACCTTCGCTTCCCACTACCCTGGTACAGCAGTCGAGAGAGGATGCGGCCTTCGGATCTGCAGTGCTCCATGCCGCGACTTCTCACTCCGACCCCACCGCCTAGGATGGCTTGGGAGTCACCTAACTGGAATGGATGTGAGCAATCACTCGAAGAAGAAGAAGACGGTTACTCACCTTTGTAACTGTTGTTCTTCGAGATGTGTTGCTCACATCCCTTCCACACCCGCCCACCTTCCCCACGGTCGGAGTAGCCGGCCAGAAGGAACTGAGGAGCGGGCGGGCCGGCAGGGATATATATTGGGCGCCAGGGCGGCGCCACACCAGGGGCGACCTGCCGGCCCACTGGAGTTTGCTAGGGTAAAAAGTTTCCGACGAACGTGCACGCCGGCGCGCACACCTAACTGGAATGGATGTGAGCAACACATCTCGAAGAACACAGTTACAAAGGTGAGTAACCGTCTTTTGTTACCAGCTGCCTCTATAATATTGAGTATCTAAGCTTAAAGATGTATAGAATACTTGGAATTTTCCTAATAAACTTTTCTCTACAGAATAAAGTGATAAGAAAGATCCTCTGTTTTCAGTATTTTAAAAAAAGATATGTTAAAAAGGAATTTACTTTTTAGTTTCCAAGTATATTAACGTAAACTTAGAAAAGGAGCAAAATCTGAAAAATATGATTAAAACATCTGAATTTAAAAGGTGAATTGTAAAAAAGAAGGCAGCTAATTCAGCTCTTTTCCCTTGTAGTTAGTTTTGGTAGTATATTTAAGTGTTAATAGCTCTTTCCCTGTCTTTACTTCTGTTCATATCTCTAAATTTAATCCTTACTATGGAGAAGTCCATAGTGTTGCTATATTAATGGATATGTTATATCATGTTGGAATTTCAGATCTCAAGTCATGTGCTTCAGATATGAAGGTGAAATCTATAGTTATACTGTATGTTTGTACCAAAGGTTTCTGCAAGTACTTCCAGCTTCTACAGAAGATGAGAAGCTTCTGGTTGATGTCTTAAGTTTTCTAAACAAGTTGCTTAGGGAACAGAAGAAGAGTTTGGAGGCAGAACATCTAAAGTGGATTCTGGAGGTACTGCTTAAACATATAAGAATATACCTAGGGGAAAATATATAAATGGCAGACTTCACAAAGTGATATAGCTGCAAACCATCCACAAATAAAGCCTTTAAAATGAATCTTGATTTTGTTGTTGTTGTTTGCTTTTGGTTAAAGCATTCCTGGTAGAAAACAGCTAAGCAGTTTCTGCTGCTCTAAAGAAAATCAGATTGTTTTACAAAATCAAGAACTACAATTAAATTTGTCATTAGTAGTGATAGGTTACCTTGTAGTCTGTACCACAACTTCTTAATATTTTGATGATTTAACATCAAACAATTGTAAATGGTTTTGCTTTTTTGTTGTTGTGTGAATGACTTTTCCGATGGCAAGTGTTGCTTTTGCCAGATGATACTATTGAGTTTCTACTCATATACTTCTGTGATTTCAGTGTTAAGCTTATGGCTACGTAGTAATGATACTACTTAAACGGTGGTAATACATCTCTATTTGGACTGGCTGCTGATTGTCTGTAGCTTGTAATAAAACTTCTTTTGAGAGATACTGTGAAAAACTGATAGTAAGATACTATTAATCAAGGATGAAGTCTGCAGTACGTTTAGGTGCTTGAGCTTATAAGGTAGTAGTTGCTTTATGTTCTAAACTACATGGGCCTAAAAGAAGGATAATTTATTTGCTTTTCTACCTTGGAAGAGATCCTGCATAGGGCATATCATCTGCTTTTTAAGGAGTACAAATGAAGTGTAATCTGAGCATAAAAGTAAGTATTCAGCATCCAGCAGCTCCCATTACTCTCACTTATTATGAAAATCTGACTACTTATGGAAATCGGATCACTCCATCTTCTTAAATGGGAGGCTTAAGCACTGTTGAAAAGATAGCCCCATTAAATATAAAATATATTAACAACTAAAAGCCATCAGATTGAGTCTTTCAGGAAACGTAGTCAAACAGGAGGATATAATTGAATTAATATCTCAATTGCATATGTGTATTTTTCACATGCTTTTTGAATCTCAGGGAAAGAATTCATCTGACATTTGCATATCTTGAATACCACCGTTTCATAATGCAGTTTACTGTGACTTAATGATCAGAATTTTTCTTGTGTACCTGCTTAGTAGACTGGCAGACCTAATAGAAAATTATACATTTCAGGTTTTTAAAGTAGTGTTCATTAGTGAAATTATAAATACATTTAACTTATAACAAGTGGACCAAAAAAAAAATTTCTCAGTAGACAGGGTATAGGATAGGAATTGAAGATTTTAATATTATTCCCTCTTTAGAATTCAAGCTCACTGTTAGACCTTCTGGTACGACCTGAATCCCAGGAGCAGGATGAAACAGATGACATACAGACTGCTGTCAGGCAACAACTGCAGAAAGAACTGATTGGTCTCTTGAACATGTTGCTACTCTGCTTCACATCAGTTACTCACAGGTACAGTATAAGAGAATCTGTCCACATGATTCAGGGTTCAAAGTATATGGTTGCTGAAATATTGTGCCTCAGTAATATAAGTCCTTGGGGCAAATAGAAGAAGATTGTAACTACATAGTTCTCAGATTTTTTTAAATACCCTCTCCCCGCTGTATACATGATCATGTATACTGTATGAACATGAACAAACTTATTTAGTCACTTCAGTTTTTATTTGGATCCGAAAGATCAGGACTATGGCCAGCTATACATAAACTGCTTAGATCTGGTTTTTTTTGCTAAGTGTGAGCCTCTGAAAGAATTGATGATACCAATTGCACATATTAGTTCACAACAGTCTGGCTTTTGGACAGATGTGATTATCGGCAGAGTCACCTATGAGTTTCAGATTGATAAAAGCCATGGCGTTTAGTTTAATTATTTTAAAATAAAATAACAGCAGTTGTTCCCGCCCGCCGACCAAGCAGCAAGCCAGCCCAGCACAAAGGACCTTGCAAGTGGAAGAGATTACCATTGCCTTCGGATAACCTGGATACCTTCGAGGCTGCCAGAGGGCTTATTGAAATGACAGCCCGCTACCCCTGGCCCCGGCCCGTGTGCCAGTACCATCCAAGGGCAAATCAGCAATGTTCGGACAGTCAGCCCCCAGACCAGCATCTCTGTGCTGAACGGAGTCCCAGCGTCATTCCAAGTTCCGGCACCGTCCTAGGTACCAGTCTGACTCACGGCACCAGTCAGACTTGCAGCACTGGTCCTACAGTCCCAACCCTCAGAGCTATTCCCACTCAAGGTCACTGTTGACTGCTGGAACATTCCCACTCGAGGTCCAGATCTCGCTCAGCGTCCTCGTGGCACTGTTCCGATGACGCCGTATGGAACACCAACCCCCGCATTAACTGTTGCTACGGCACCGGCTCACAGCTTGACACCGATCCGCTTCGTGGCACTGCTCTCCAGTGGGCCACCAGTCACCGGAGTGGCACTGCTCTACCATACGTCACCATCCCTCATCGTTGCACCAGTCTCCACTGCGGCACCATTCTTCACTATGGCACCAGTCATGGTCACGATCAACCTCATGACACCGATCTCGCATGACTTGCGGCTGCCAAAGGACTCGGTGCCTCCTTCGCTCCATTCTTGCACTGCTCCTCCTTCGCTGTTGTGATCTCAGTCCCCTTCTAGGCGAGGTCAAGGAGAGCTTCAGGGATTTCGGACATTCCCTGGTTGGGCTCAGGAAGTCTCGGTCAAGACCCCCCAGCACCCAACTGGCATCCCCAGTGGCAATTTTGGACTCCCTGGGCATATTACCAGGCCGAGGACACCCCACCCAGTTGCCCGACCATTGTCACGCTCGGACATCCGACCTCTCAAGGCAACCCTCAGCCGTCCCCCTCCGGTCCTGGAGCAACCCGCTGAGTCAGCACCCGTGACTTCCAGTAGAGTCGTCTTCATCCTCTCCTGATGAGGCTGTGGCTGGCACATTCAAGTCTGGCCCACCTCCGATGGACTTTTGGGTCCTACAAGAATTGCTTAGGCGCATGGCCCTTAATATGAACTCCAAATTGAGGAGGTTGTGGAGGACAAAGACCCTATGGTGGACATTTTAGGCCTGGAAGGGCCTCCAGGGTGGCCCTTCCCATGAATAAGACCATTCAAACTAATGCCAACGCTCTCTGGAAAACCCTGGCTTTCATCCCTCCCACAGCCAGAGGGGTGGAAAGAAAATACTTTGTCCCCACGAGCGGCTATGAACATCTTTTCACTCACGCCCGCTCCATGTTCCCTTGTGGTGAATGCCAGAGAAAGGCAAAGCCAACAAGGAACCTGCTTCCAAGTCAAAGGACGCTAAATGGCTGGTCCTTTTCGGAGAAAGGTTTATTCTACTGGGAGTCTCTCACTACAGATCGCTAACCAGCTGGCGATCCTCAGTAGATACAATTTTAACTCTTGGTCTGCGGTCCTCAAATTCCAAGATCACTCCCAGCAGAGATTCATACAGAACTGGGGCCATTGCTGAGGAGGGTAAATTGGTTGCTCGGACCTCCCTTCAGGGTTCCCTCGATGCTGTGGACGCGACTGCACGCACTCTAGCATCAGGCATCGCCATGCGGCGGAATGCCTGGCTTCAGTCTTCAGGACTCCCGCAGGAGATTCAGCACACCATCCAAGATTTCCCCTTTGATGGTCAGGGCCTGTTTGCGAAGGAAACTGATTTCTGCCTACATACCTTAAAGGACACAAGAAACACCATTAAATGCTTGGGTATGCATACCCCAGCTAATCAAAGAGAGCCATTCAAACCCCAAACCACCCAATGCCCCATCCCACCTAGATCCAGGCAGGACTTTTCTCGTTGCAGAAGCAGATACTCTTGATGTAGACTGTCTCGTCCCCCCCCTCTGGACAGGGTCAAGGGCAACTCCAAGGCTCCCCTAGGTCCTAAGCGCCTTTTTTGAAGGTGTGCCCAAGGACGGACTACCAGCTCTCACCCTGGACAATTACCCCTTTCTGAACTGTCTCCATCCCGTTTTCTACCATGCCTGGTCCCATATTACATCAGGACCACTTGGTCCTCCGCATGGTACAGATGCAATATTCTATTCATTTCCGCTTCATCCCGTCCTCCCACCCTCCTTCCCCATCCCTCTTCAGCAACTCCTCATCCAGGAGGTACAATACCTCCTTGCCCTAGGGGCAGTGCAGGAAATGTCTCAGGGGCAAGGGTTTCTACTCCCGCTATTTCCTTGTCCCCAAGGCAAAGGGAGGCCTAAGACCCATTCTGGATCTCAGGGAGCTCAACAAGCACATAGTCAACCTGAAGTTTCCGTATGGTCTCCTTAGCCACTATCATTTCCTCTCTGGATCCGGGAAACTGGTATGCCGCCCTCGATATGAAAGATGCATACTTTCACGTTTCAATTACCCCATCTCGCAGACGTTTCCTCCATTTCGTGGTGAGCAAGACGCACTGTCCAATTCACAGCCCTCCCGTTCGGCTAGTGCACAGCTCCTCACGTCTTACTAAGTGCATGGCTGTCATGGCAGCTTTCCTTTGCCGGCACCATGTGCACGTCTCTTCCCGTACTTCAACGACTGGCTCATACGGGGCCAGTCTCACCAATAAATCCAGTCTCAAGTTCAAGTGGTCACTGGGACACATTTAGTCGCTGGGCATCATGCTGAATGTAAGCAAGTCTGTCCTCTCCTCTTCTCAAACAATAGAGTTCATTGGAGCATCCCTGGACGCAAACCAAGTGAGGGCTTTCCTCCTGAAGACCCGACGCCTGGCTATAGCAAGCATAATTACCAGCCTCTGCAAGTTTCCCACCACCACAGTAAGGCAGTGTCTCAGGTTGCTGAGTCACATGCCATCTTGTACTGATTATGGTGCAACATGCCAGGCTAAGACTCAGACCTCTGCAGACGTGGTTGGCATCAGCCTGTCGACCGGGACGCAACAGCCTAAAAAATGGTTCTCACAGTCCCAAAGCGCACACTCAACTCCCTGCGCTGGTGGCTGGATCCTGTTGGTGAATGCCGGTGTCCCGTTCCATCCCCCTCAACCCACCTGACTCTGGTTACAGATGTGTCTGCCCTGAGATGGGGGGGCCTCTTCAGGAGCTTGACAACGCAGGGCTTATGGCACGAAAGCGAGCTGTCATTTCATATCAGTATCAAAGAGCTCAGGGTGATTCGCCTTGCGTGCCCTCCCTCCCAGGATTCTGGAATTTTCTTTCCCTCTCTTTGGTGTGTTCCTTAGTATATTACAGGATTCTTTCTGTATTCATCCATTTTTTATTTGAGTGAGTGTTCCTAAATTTTTCAAAATGAAATTTGGGGCTTTCAGAACTGAAAAACACTTGAAGCTGCAAATGTCAAACTTTGTCCTGCTTTATCATATACAAGAGATTTGGATACCTAGATTTATAGAACTACAGGTACAATAAGATGCCATTGGTATCCAATAAAATAATACTGATTACGTTAATTTTTATACTTCCATCTAATACATTTGCCTTTTGTATTTGGAACAGAAAAGGCTTGGCACTTACTGATTGTTTCCGAACACAGCTGGCTCTGAAACTGCTACAGTGTTTACGGGTAACAGATGCGCCCCACTTTTATGGATTGCCTTCTTTGGAGAGAACGTTACGAGGAATGGTCCATGTCACTGCACACCCAGGCTGGAGTTCATACTCAGCGACAGCTGAGCCATTCACAATTTGTATGAAATATTTGACAGGTCTTCTGAGGTAAGTAACTTATGTTATCATTTGTATTTTGGTGGTTGCAATCATAAAACAAGGTACATATTACTCTTGTCTGTTTTGTTAAATGAAATATGATTATTGGGAAATTTTACTTGGTAATCTTGTAGCACAGTGATTTCAATGAAAACAGAACGGTAAATGAATTCTGGGTGTGTGTCCATCATGCAAGTTGCAGGGAAGGAGTATCGAATAAACAAATATTTAATGTCACCAGTTAGAAATTAAAAAGAATAACTTATGAGTGGTGGAGTGAAGCAGATCCATTTTTACCAGTTGGAAGTTGTATATTTAATGTCTTTGTGTTTGCTTATTTTGCCATGTTTGATCCTCTGCTGGACCTTTTAAGAAGACCTTATGAGGTGTACATGTTGAATATCACCACTGCATTGTTAAGTGAGATGCTATGTTATTCGTGCATGAAGGTGTAGTGTGGTCTTCCTCTTTTGTGCACTTTGGTCTTTACCCTGTTCCAAATGAAATTAATGTCAAATTCCTTGGCATAATTATATAGGATTGATTCCTTTGTGAGCTTAGTAAAAGTCTATGCAAAATATAATGTGCAATATAATTTTCAAAGAATCTAATTGGTGAACTCAAAATTAATTTAATCCCAAACAACTCAAGTCTATGCCAAATGAGGACTATTTTCATGCCAAGTACACCCTCTACCTCGATATAACACGACCCGATATAACACGGGTTCTCATATAGCGCGGTAACTGCTCTCACAGCAGCTGGAACCCTGGACCCTTTAAAATGTCACCCGAGCGTTGCTGCTGCTACCCACAGGGCTCTCACAGCGGGAATCGTGCGGCAATTTAAAGGGACCGGGGTTCTGGCTGCTGTGGGGAGCCCTGGGCCCTAAAAATCACCGCTGAGCCCTGCTACCGCTACCCCAGAGCTGCGGCAACGGGCCTTGGCCGACGATTTAAAGGCTCAGGCTCCCCACAGAAGCAAGATAGCCATAAATAATATCTTCATAATATTGGAAAACCGGCTATCCAACGGACAATTATGAAGAGCTACAAAATATTTTAATAGACTGCCAATAACGGAAAAGTATGTGTGTCTTTATCAGCCATGCAAAAGATGCTTTGTTTTTAAGTTATCCAAAGGGGGTGTTTTAATACAAAATAGTAACTTGGGACATAGGTTTGTGTCAAGCTGGATATGTGTCAAGGCTAAAAATTGAACATGTTTAGCTAAACAATTCATTGTAATCCCAGACATACTAATACAAGACTCTGAACAAAAACACCTGATCATGAATAACTGTCACAACCACATAAAAGATCCATTAGGTCTCTGGCCCATAGACAAATGAAGGACACTGTAAACCTGAATGAGAGCCAAGAGAAGAGCAGGACATTGAACACTGCTGTACAGCCTTATCATAAATGAACCTCTGACCAAGTAGCTTGTATACTAGAAATGTAAGGTATTCCTAAAATTGCAGGTAAAGGCTGCTATTTACACTTAATCATGATTTATATTAACTGAAGTCTGCAGGACTATTTGTATTTATCTATGTATTCCTCATAGTAAAGCCACCATGAAATTATGTTGTTTGTTTTTACTTTTTATTTATTACAGGTCATCTCATCTTTTTATGTTGAATGGGGAGGAAATGCTATGTCCTTCATGGGCAAAGGTGTCACAAAGAACACAGTACTTTGCTTGCTTCACCTGTCCCATGAAATGATGGCTCAAGCCAAAAATATGGTGAGAGCACTAAAAGATGCCCTTAGTTTTTCATCTGTGTGATTTAAGCATTGACACATTGTTACTGACAGAGTTCAAACTGACAATCTAGTTTTGCTTGACTTTAGAGAGCAGAAAATTGAATTTTAACTGATGTTTTCCTTGGAAATGTGATGCTTTAATTTACTGAATTTGAATACTAGAGAATGCTAATATCACTATTATAAGTGTACCACATATACTATCTAAGGTCCAATTCTGCTAACCTTACTTGCTGAGCAGTATCACTCTGCAAGTAGTCCTTCTGATTTAAGAGGAACTACTTGCAGAATGAGGTACTACTCAAAAGCAAGGATGGAAAATCAGGGCTAATAGTATGGTATTTACTTCTAAAATAATTTTGTAATAAGTATAGTTTCTTCAAGAATATTTTAAATGAAGTTACTTCTGGTACTTGGAAACAGTACGGTTGAATAAAAATACCTTGATGTGCCTGACAGTTCTGGAAATGAAGGTTCTTTTAACAGAATGCTGGCACAATATTAAAACTGTGCTTATGATAGCGTTGATGTACAAGATGGCTGATTCAAGAAAGTCAAACATGTTCTTAACGTTAAATGTGTGAGTGAGTCCCATTAAATTTAAGACTGTGCTTAAGCTTTGTGGTGTTCTGGACCACTGAGGTTCTGGACTCTTCTATTAAATGTCTTAAGTCTTTGTGCAGATGTAGATAATCTATAAAGTTGTTAGGTGCTTATGTGAAAAATTAAACTGGCTAAAATACCTACTAATGAGTATGGTTTGATTTTGTTTAATTAAATCCTCATAATGTAGTCCCCAAATGTGCTTGTGACCATATTCTGTAAATTGCATTTTTGTAGGGTTAAGAGTAAGGTAGAAGTCATGGTCCTGAGCTTAAACTGGCTAAAAGCAAAGCCAGAATTTTACTATAATTAATTTTGGAAGATTAAAATCCAGAATAGGAATGCTGTCTGTTACAAATGAAAAAAAATTAGTTCAGGAAGTTCACACTGGGTTCAGATAGCAGATATTTTAATTCTGCTACCCTTACTCATGTTGCACAGTATTTTACTCTGGAAGTAGCCCCAATAAAATAAAGGGCCTCCTGGTGAAGTAAAGTACTACACAGTTCAAGGGTAGTAAAATTAGTGTCTTGGATAGCATTTCTCACTTGTGCAGGTAATAGACAGAATTAAGTATTTATTTCTCAGCATTTATTTTTCTTTGCTAATTTAGAAACCATTATACCATATTAAGACGATAAACTTGTCTTACGGACAAGTACATTTTTCATTTTAATTTTGTTGTAATTTTGTATAATGCAAAAAGTGTTTTATATCACACAGTAATATTGTTAAGCTTTACATTTTGCCTCCAGAATCTTTGCCAAACAATATTAGTGCTTTGTACTGAAATAAAGAAAAAATAGTTTATATAGTTGGAGGGCAGAGTTTATTTGAACAGTTACTGTCTGAAACACATCCTTTTTCATTTTTTTTTTGATCAGGACTGGGTGTCTCTCTGGTTCTTGCCTTACGATAAAAGTGAAGAACAAGTTCCTTCTCGGCTTGGTCTGGCATGGCTAGTTCCATTATGGGTAGATAGAGATCCTGAGGTTAGTGTACTCTGGCATAAAACTGATGCTCCAAGTTGAAGAAACAAATGTATTACAAATCTAAAAATTATGTTTAATATTGAGACTTAACTAACTTGTCATAATTTTAAATGTGTGTTTTTAAAAAAGTATTCTAAAGAATAATCACTGTTAGAATTTTTCCGTCAACGCATCTTAAAATGAATCCTTATCCTTTAGCGCTATCAAGCGATTAAAAAATACTAATCACAATTAAAAAATAATCGTATGATTAATCCCACTATCGTTAATAGAATACTATTATTTAAATATTTTGGATGTTTTCTGCATTTTCAAATATATTGATTTCAATTACAACACAGAATACAAAGTGTACAGTGCTCACTTTATATTTATTTTTCATTACAAATATTTGCACTGTAAAACCAAAAGAATAGTATATTTCAATTTACCTAATACAAGTACTGTACTGCAATCTATTTATAATTACAATTGAACTTACAAATGTAGAATTATGTGCAAAAAAAACTTCATTCAAAAATAAAACAATGTAAAACTTTAGAACCTACAAGTCCACTCAGTCCTACTTCAGCCAATCACTCAGACAGACAGGTTTGGTTACAATTTGCAGGAGATAATGCTGCCCACATCTTGTTTATAATGTCACCTGAAAGTGAGAACAGGCATTTGCCTGGCACTGTTGTAGCCAGCACTGCAAGATATTTGTGCCAGATACACTAAAGATTCGTATGTCCCTTCATGCTTCAGCCACTATTCCAGAAGATGTGCGTCCATGCTGATGATGGGTTCTGCTCGATAATGATCCAAAGCAGAGTGGACCGACGCATGTTTATTTTCATCATCTGAGTCAGATGCCACCAGCAGAAGGTTGATTTTCTTTTATGGTGGTTCGGGTTCTGTAGTTTCTGCATTGGAGTGTTGTTCTTTTAAGACTTCTGAAAGCATGCTCCACACCTCTTCCCTCTCAGATTTTGGAAGGCACTTCAGATTCTTAACCCCTGGGTCGAGTGCTGTATCTATCCTTAGAAATCTAACATTGGTACCTTCTTTGAGTTTTGTCAAATCTGCTGTGACTGTGTTCTTAAAACGAACATGTGCTGGATCATAATCCAAGACTGCTATAACATAAATTATATGGCAGAATGCAGGCAAAAAAGAAAAGGACACGTACAGTTCTCCCCCAGGGAGTTCAGTCACAAATTTAATTAACACATGATTTTTTTTATGAGCATCATCAGCATGGAAGCATGTTCTCTGGAATGATGGCCAAAGCACGAAGGGGCATACGAATGTTTAGCATCTCTGGCATATAAATACCTTGCAATGCTGGCTACAAAAGTGTCAAGTGGATGCCTGTTCTCATTTTCAGGTGATATTGTACGTAAGAAGCAGTCAGCAGTATCTCCTGTAAATATAAACAAACTTGTTTGTCTTAGCAATTGGCTGATAAAGAAATAGGACTGAGTGAACTTGTGGGCTCTAAAGTTTTACATTGTTTTGTTTTGAGTGCAGTTATGTAACAAAAAAAATCTACATATGTAAGTTGCACTTTCACGATAAAGAGATTGCACTAAAGTACTTGTATAAGGTGAACTGAAAAAATATTATTTCTTTTGTTTGTCATTTTTACAGTGCAAATATTTGTAATAAAAATAATATAAAGTGAGCACTGTACACTTTGTATTCTGTGTTTTAATAGAAATCAATATATTGAAAATATGGAAAAACATCCAAAAATATTTAATAAATTGTAATTGGTATTCTATTTTTTAACAGTGCAATTAACTGAGATTAATCGACAGCCCTACTATCCTCATTTCCCTGTCTCCCCTCACCTTCTGTTCTTTTCTTGATAATCCAGGATAGTTGTTCCTGGGGCCTTAACATGGAAGAGATTTGTTTGCATTAGTTTAACTAGGCAGAAACATTTTGAAATACTCTTTTAAAAAGTTGTTTGCAGTGCTGTGGTAGTGTTTTGGTCCCAGGATATTAGAGAGACAAGGTGGATGAGGTAATATCTTCTATTGGACCATCTTCTGCTCGTGAAAGAGACAATCTGTCAAGCTTACACAGAGCTCTGCTTCAAGTCTGGGAATGGTACTCAAGGCATGGCTACACTTGCAGATGTAGAGCGCAGTAGGGAAAGCACTGCAGTCTGTCCATACTGACAGCTTCAAGCGCACTAATGTGGCCACATATGCGGCACTTGCATTGGCGTTGGGAGCGATGCATTATGGGCAGCTATCCCAGCATGCAAGTGACTGCAAAGTGCTTTTCAAATGAGAAGGGTAGGGTGGTATGTGGCAGGGAATGTGTTGTGTGTATGTGGAGGGAAAGAGTGAGTTTTTTGGGGGTCTGAGAGCATGTCAGCATGCTGTCTTGTAAGTTCAGACAGCAGCAGACCCCGACCTCTCTCTCTCTCACACAGCATTCCATACTAATGGTTGCTTTGTCTCAGGGAAGATAAGCAGCTGGATGTCAGAAATGGAGCTTTCAAAGGGCCTATCCGCATTCCTGCTGAGATTCAGAACAAAGACAAGAATGGCCACTTGACTTAAGGCAATTGTGAGACGTTACCGGAGGCTGATCAGAGCACAGTAGTGCAACACCCCATTCACACTGGTGCCGCAGCACTCCAGTGGGGGCACAGCAAACGTTATTCCACTCGCCGAGGTGGAGTACCAGCAGTGTTGTAGCCGCGGAGTCAGAGAACTCTACATGCCTTGCCAGTGTGGACTGGTAGTGCGCCTGAGGCTCCTTGGTTGCGCTGTAACTCGCAAGTGTAGACCGTCCCTCAATGTCACAGCTAAATACAAGAGTGGAATCAATAAGGAATTAACATATGTTGCAAGAGACCATTTGAAGTGGTCAATTAACTTCTGCAGTCGTAGGACAGAGGTGGATGAGTGAGTTGCAGATGCTTGTAATGCGCTATAAATCCAGTCTTTATTAAGTCCATGATATTTGGTGTCTATGTTTTTGGAGTTATGAATTTAAGTTCCCAGGCTTGTGTTTTTGAAGGTATGCAGGTTTCCTTTGAGAACAAGGACTAAGAGGTCAGATATGGAGTGGAAAGTGTTCTTCCCAGGTGATACGGTGTATTTGTCTTTGTTATCATTTTCCTGTGTGAGTGCATTCAAGAGCGTAGTGCCTTGTTTCACCCACATAGTTGTTGGGCCAGTTAGTGCACTGGATGAGGTACACCACATGTTGTGATAGGCATGTGTAGGACTCAAGGATCTTGAAAGGTGTGTTGGAGGCATATTGATCATTGTAGCATGAGAGATATGTCTGCAAGTTTTGCATCTGTTTTTATGGCAGGGACTGATGCCACCTTGAGTTGGTGAATCCTGAGCTGCACGGATCTTGCTTTTGGTGTTGAGTTTGGAGAGAGTGTTTTTAGGCCAGAAGAGAGGATTGAGAAAGATTTATTTCATAATGTGGTATCCATCAAGTATGGGTTGTAATTGTTTAATGATAAGCCATGTGGGCTTCAGGGTGGGATGTTCAGTCAGAAGTTTTTTGTTTTGTCTTTTGTTTTTCCTGTGTTGAAATAGGTTCTCTCAGGGTTTTAGAACTGTGTTCCTGCTCCGCTCCATTTCCAGGCAAAACACTGCAGCTCTACTGCTCCGCACTCCAGCTTCGGGCTCTGCTCCAAAGCCCTGGGTTATCTCAGAGTATTTGGATGGCCCGTTCCATGATGGTGTCCTTGTTTAGTGAAGGCAGTTTTAAGTGTGTTAAGTTGTATATCCTGGGTTTTCTTCTTGGAGCATATTTCTGTGGTATCTGAGTGCCTGACTGTAGATAACTAATTTCTTGGGGTGGTTACTAAATCTGTTAAGGTAAGAGGGGTGATGCATGAGTTTCTTGATATACTTCCATTGTTGAAGCTAATCATGATGTCCAGGAAGTTCATGTTGGTGTGGGACTATTCTAGAGAGAGTTTGATGGATGAGCGTGGTGGTTGAAGTTGTGGTGGAAATCTGTGAGGGAGTTTAGGATGTCTTCCCAGAGGATACCAATATCTTTGATGTGTCTCCGGTATATCACTGGTTTTGTGGTGCATTTGACCAGATATTCTTCCTCACGGTGGCCCATTGGGAAGTGATCCTAGTATCCGGGGCTGATTTAAAACAAAACAAAACACTGTGTCCTCTGTGGGCAAACACTTCTTACAAAATAATCACTACATATTGGTCTTTGTTTTCAAAGGAAACCTGCACTACACCTTCATAAGACAAGACTGGGAACTTAAACTGATAACTCTGCTAGACACCAAAAATCATGGACTTAATAAAGACTGGATTTCTGGCTTGTTACAACAGTCTGCAACCCACTGACCTTCCTTTGTCCAGCTACTGTAGAGGTGTTAGAGACCATTCAATAAGCAGTTACAATATGAGTTAACTTGTCATCGGTTCCACCTTTGTATTTAGCTATGACATTCATTACCTTCCCCAGACCTGAGGAAGAGCTCTCATAAGCTTGAAAGCTTGTCTCTTTCATCAACAGAAGTTGGTCCAATAAAAGATATTACCTCACCCACCTTGTCGCTACTTAAAAAAATGTTCCTATTAACATGACATTCACAAAAATTTAAAGCAAACTTGCTCAGACTCAAAACTATCAAGAACATTTTATTTAAAACTGGTTCTCTGGAACTTTACGTATACAATTCCAGAATAGGCTCACTCTGAAAAGTAACTAGATAATGCCATCTCCTTACTCATCATATCTGCTTTCTGTGTGTATTCAGTCCTATTGCCTTATTTTAGCAACTATCTTTGGTTTGATCTTTAGTGGCAGTTAGATGACACTATGATGGTGGGTACCAGAGATGAATATAAATAGAAAATTTTGGGCTTGCTGTCTTTTTTTTCACAAAATGTTATGACCACATTGACAAGAAGACTATCTGAGGGAGTATTTTGTATTTTACAGTTTGGGTAACAAGGTGTTCATGAACAACTCACTATCCATATTTAGTCAGGGATACAGTCATAGTAACCTACTTACTAAAACAGTGTATAAACAGCTTTGATCACCCAGGATTCAAGACTAGTTTAAACACTGGTGCCATTTACAGTTAAAAAGAATATTCAGGTTTTCTTCTTTCATGACATCTTAAGATGTTTGTAGGCTCCATATAAGGTATCTGTATCCATTTTCCTACTGAGCAGTTAATATTAAATGGTGAATGCTGTACTATTTTGTTTATACTTGTTAATGAAAATATATATACAGTAAAATGCTCCTTTTATATAGTGCAGGGATAGGCAACCATTGGCAGACACCTTGCCAGGGTAAGGACCCTGGTGGGCCGGGCCAACTTGTTTACCTGCCACGTCTGCCGGTTCGGCTGATCGCAGCTCCCATTGGCTGAAGTTTGCCATCCCAGGCCAATGGGGGCAGCGGGAAGCAGAGCAGGTCGAGGGATGTGCTGGCCGTCACTTCTTGCTACCTCCATTGGCCTGGAGTGGTGAACCACGACTGGTGGGAGCCATGATCAGCCGAACCTGCGGATGCGGCAGGTAAACAAACCAACCTGGCCCACCAGAGTGCTTACACTGGTGAGCCGTGTGCCGAAAGTTGCTGATCCCTGATATAGTGTTACAAAAATAGAGGTGTGCACAACCCTGAGACCACTTAAAGATGTTCACATATATTTTCAGCTTTCTAGACATGCCTGATCTGTTTGTTAAATGGAGAGAATTATCTCATCTAAATACCGAAAGCTATGTTGTTGGTCTTTTATATGCTCTTCTATGATAATACAAGTAATTCATTAGTAGCTGTTAAGAGAATTTAGAGATAATGAAGACTGCATGCTTTATTATAAAGGTTTCAGAATGAACTATGAAATATTAACATTTCATACAATGAAATGCAGCTTCTTTCTTGCTAAAATGTTCCAGGTAAGGTTCACCTCCCTTGGAATCGGATCAGCTCTTACATCTCTTGAATTAGGATGCATTGCTTTAGCGGACAGCTGTCAGAACATTTCAGGAGGGTTATGGGGAACAGTGATAAACATTCTTCTGGACCAATTGGAATGTAGCATGGTACGCAGAGAGGTATGTCTTTGTCCTATTGTCCATGAATGCACATTTCTCTTATGAATGTATCTTCAAGGGAAAAACTAGTACAAGATGCTTTCTTTGTAAGCTGTTACTGAGAGGAAAGCTTCCAAGACTTTATCTCAGGTGGCACACCATTCCTGCTGCCTTGTAAGTTAAATGCTACCTAATGAAAATGCATCTTTTTCTTTCTTGTTTTAGCATTTGCTTGAAAAGCACCAGAGACATGACTACTAATGTAAAACAGAAGTAATTTGTTCTTCTTTGAGTGATTGCTCATATCCATTCCAGTTAGGTGTACGCGCCGCGCGTGCACATTCGTCGGAAAACTTTTACCCTAGCAACTCAGTGGGCCGGCAGGTCGCCCCCTAGAGTGGCGCCACCATGGCGCTCCATATATACTCCTGCCGGCCCACCCGCTCCTCAGTTCCTTCTTACCGCCCGTGTCGGTCGTTGGAACAGTGGAGCGCGGCTTAGCTGACCTCCACTTCCCTAGCTACTCGTTTTCTCGTATATAATTATGTAGTTATAACACTTTTATATATATATTTGTTTGGTTATACGTGTTTTCTTTGCTAACATGGTTAGTTTAGTTAGCGGGGTTCAGGAAGTAGCCCCTTCCATGAGCCCAGTGCCGGAGCCATGCATGGCTCACCGGGTTTTCAAAGGGGCCCGGCTTGCCAGAAGCCGCGGCCGAAGAGAGATCTACATGACTCCTGTTTCAAGTGCCTCAGGGAATCGCACTTGACAGATAAGTGCCCCATTTGCAAGGCTTTTAAGCCGAGAACAAAAAGGTGCGGGACTTTCACTTACCCCTCCACCTTGGGCGCCGAGCGATGTTCAAGCGGCGGGCAGAAGCGCCTCCTCGGCACCGGACCCCGCCGGTACCACCAAGGCCTTTCGGCACCGACCGTCGCCGGCACCGATGTCGACTCGGCACCGCTCCCTTCTTCCGAGGTCGAGAGAGTCTACGATTCCTGCTGGTGCCTGGCGGCTCCCCGGCACGCGCCGTGGTTGAGCCTTCTGCTCCCGCTACTTCCGTGCCACCTGCATCGCAGCCAGAGAGCTCGCCTAAGTTGCGTTATCCGGCACCGTCACCTGCAGAGGCACCGATGACTGCGGCTCCGTCGATTCCAGTCCCCCAGGACCATGGATTCCGGTGCCTGGCAGCTCCCCGGCTCGCGCCGTGGTAGAGCTTACTGCTCCTGCTGCTTCTGTGCCAGCTGCACCACAGCTAGACAGCTCGTCTAAGATGACTCGCCCGGCACCGACGACGTCGGCACCGTCGATCCCGGTCCCACGAGGGCCGTAGAATCCGGTGCCTGACGGCTCCCCGGCACGCGCCGTGGTTGAGCGTCTTGCTCCTGCTGCTTCCGTGCCAGCGGCACCGCAGCCAGAGAGCTCGTCTAAGTCGGATCGCCCGGCGCCGACACCTGCTACGGCACCGATGACGTCGTCACCGTCGATCCCGGTCCCACAAGGGCCGTAGAATCCGGTGCCCGACGGCTCCCCGGCACGCGCCGTGGTTGAGCGTATTGCTCCTGCTGCTTCCGTGCCAGCGGCACCGCAGCCAGAGGGCTCGTCTAAGTCGGATTGCCCGGCACCGGCACCGGCTGCGGCACCGATGACGTCGACTCCGTCGATCCCGGTCCCACAAGGGCCGTAGAATCCGGTGCCTGACGGCTCCCCGGCACGCGCCGTGGTTGAGCTACTGCTCCTGCTGCTTCCGTGCCAACGGCACCGCAGCCAGACAGCTCGTCTACGTCGGATCGCCCGGCACCGACACCTGCTGCGGCACCGATGGCGTCGGCACCGTCGAGCCCCGGTCCCGCAAGGGCCGTAGGATCCGGTGCCTGGCGGCTCCCCGGCACGCGCCGTGGTCGAGCTAAGGCTCCGGCTGCTTCCGTGCCAACGGCACCGCAGCCAGAGGGCTAGCCTAAGTCGGAGCGCCCGGCACCAACACCTGCTACGGCACCGATGACGTCGGCACCGTCGATCCCGGTCCCGCAAGGGCCGTAGAATCCGGTGCCTGACGGCTCCCCGGCACGCGCCGTGGTTGAGCTCCTGCTCCGGCTGCTTCCCTGCCAACGGCACCACAGCCAGAGGGCTAGTCTAAGTCGGATTGCCCGGCACCGAAGCTTCTGAGGCACCGACAACATCGGCACCGTCGATTCCAGTCCCACAAGGGCTATCGAATCCGGTGCCCGACGGCTCCCCGGCATGCGCCGTGGTTGAGCGTATTACTCCCGCTGCTTCAGTGCTGACGGCACCGCAGCCAGACAGCTTATCTAACTCGGTTCGCCCGGCACCGGCACCTACCGAAGCTCTAATGGCCTCGGTACCGTGAATCCCGGTCCCACGAGGGCCGTCGAATCCGGTGCCGGACAGCTCCCCAGTACGCACTGTGGTTGAGCCTGCTGTTCCCTTCACGCCGGAGATGTTACCAACGGCGAGGGCTCTCAGTGCCATGACAGAGTCAGTGCTGCCTGACCCGGGCACCGCCGGTACGGGTAATACAGTCTCTTCAGGGGACTGTCCCCTGTCAGTACAGCAGAGCGGCACCGTCCATGATCACGGTCCCGCAGACACTCCAAGTCCCGTCGGCACGCCGGACACCACTGGCAGTCCCGGTGCTGTTTTCCTCGGTACTGGTCACACTCGCTGCACCGGTCGGTATCCCGTTCGCCGACCCGCTATCGGCACCGTTCCGACATCTGGCACCGGGGCAGGTACCTTGACTCCTGTAGCCCTTCTCCGAGCCTCGAGATCTCGGTCGACCTCCCGACACCGTTCTGGTTGCGGGTCTGGATCTCGTTCCAGGTACCGATACGCCTCCCGATGCCGGTCCCCGGTGCCGAGTTGGGCAAGGTCCGAGTGCGTCAGAGACTCGGTCCGTGCCTTCTTTTAGTACCTCCATGGCCGTCCGGACACGCATCCGTGTCATCCCATATGCGCAGATTTTATGCTCAGGACCACGATCCTGATATGATGGCCAGCGGGCGCCAGCCCCGAAGCAGAAAGAGCCTTGGCGAATGCAAGGTGTACTCTGCAGGGGCCCTGCAGCTCTGGGTAGCAAAGCAATAAGCCTTGCTTAGCTGCGATAATTATAGCACCTGGGTGAAGGAGTTTCTCACTCAAAACTCCCACCTGGAGTTCGCTGCCGTCTTGGAGGACGGGGGGAAGAATTTACCCTTTGTTGGTAAAGGCATCTTCGCGGCAGAGACAGCCCCAGACTCCGAAGCCTGCTGGACAATAGGGTCCTAATGCGTCTCAGCATGTATACGCCAGCGACCAAACGCAAGCCTTTATGGCCCCAGCCGCCATACTCTGTGCCTAGCCAGAGGCAGAACTCTGGAAAACGGCAAGGCCAAGGTGGTCGCAGACAAACGTCAGGCCCCCTAAAAAGCCAAAGTCAAGGTCCCTCGCAATTACCACTGGGACCAAAGACGGACCTTCCAAGGTTCGCCGGAGGGCGGTGTACCAGTCGCAGGACGGGATCCCGATCCCGCTTTCTCCTGGCATGGCCCCAGTTACTTTTAGATCGCTGGGTCCTGCGCACGATGGAGCATAGGTACCACCTTTAAATTGCTCCAGCCCTGTCCCCCTTCAGCGGACGAAAGGGGCAAGGGGTTTTACTCCCGTTATGCCCTAGTTCCCCACTCGAACACAGGTCTCAGACCTCCCTGGTCCTGCATGGACTCAACCAGTTTGGGATAAGGTTGAGGTTCTGCATGGTATCCCTGGGAACCATTATTCCATCCTTGCGTCCTGGGGGCTACTATGCCGCCCTGGATATGAAGGACGCGTACTTTCGCAATGCCATCTTCCCTCCGCACGGGAGATGCCTCCGCTTTTTAGCCAGCGGTGAATACTCCCGGTTTACGGCCATAGTCGCCGCCTACCGTCGCTGATGTCGGATATGCGTTTTTCCGTATCTGGACGATTCGCTTATCCGAGGAGACTCTGAGACACAATATGATTACTATAGAGCAATCCACTCTGGTTCCCATGCAGAGGTTGGGCTTCCTAGGGGCTATCCTGGTCTCCTACCTAGCCGGAGCCTGCTTATCACAACTGCGGTTTTAGGCGATGGCAACAATCATCTGAGGTCTGAAGGCTTTCCCAACGACCTCAGCTCGTTCTTGTCTCAGTCTCCTGGGTCCATGGTTGCCCGCAAGTTTGTAACCAAACACGCCAAGCTCCGCCTCCGTCCTCTCCAAGTCCGGCCCACCTCGGCGTACCGCTTGGACAGGGAGCCAATGGTCATGGTAGTCACCGTTCCCTCGAACGCCTTAGGCTCCCTAGAGTGGTGGCTAACTCCCTCCTTGGTGTGGACAGGGATGCGGTTTCATCCGCCCCAGCCCTCACTGCCCCTGACGGCGGACGCATCATCTCTCTGCTCAAGTGCTCATGGTCACCTCCGAGCTTAAGGCCTTCGGTCTTCTAGGGAGCTGGCATTCCTCATTGATGCCCCAAAAATGAGAGTAGTCCGCCTGGCATGCCAGGGGTTCCAGCGGCAGCTGCGAGGCCGTTGTATCTCGGTGTTTACAGCCAACACAATGGCCAGGTGCTTCATAAGTATTCAGGGGGGACATAGTCCTCCCCCCTTTTTTTGTCAGGAGGCCATCCATTTCCGGGTCTTTTGCATGACCCACTCGATGGAGCTGGCGACGTCCTTTCTCCCAGGCGTTCGGAACGTCTTAACTCTTTCACTCAGCAGGTCTTTCCTGTCTTACGAGTGATCACTCTGCCCCATGTGAGGCGTCCCGCTTTCCGGAAGTGGAGATGGTTCCTCACACAGACCTGTTCGCTCACCGCGAGCGCAGGGAATGCCAGGTGTTCTGCTCCTTCCAAGGTCTCTCCTCGGAATCGATCTTGGACGCATTCCTGATGCCGTGGAACGGCCAACTGCATTATGCCTTCCCACTGTTCCCACTGGTTCGTTGGGTCCTGCTCAAACTCCGCAGGGGCAGAGCGCGCATCATCATGATCACTCCAGAGTGGTCCAGGCAGCACTGACATACCACGTTGCTCGGCCTGTCAGCCCAGACCTCATCACTCAGGGCAATGACAGGCTTCGTCACTCGGACCTGCAGCCTCTTCGCCTCACGGTGGCTCCTGCGTACCTGAGTCGGGGTGACAGGCAGCCTTCCACCTGGTCAACGTACCGGGCCAGGTGGAAGCGTTTCCTTTACAGCTGCAGTACGCTCGATCTTGCTCCTGCTGAGGTCTCGATCCCCTCTATTGGCCTGCCTCTGGCCTTCAGCGGCAGGATCTGGCGGTATCATCGCTGAGGATACTCTCAGCAGCCATCCCTACCTTCCAGCAGGCTAAGATGGACGTTCAGTGTCCCACGCTCTATGGGTTCGAGGTCCCTCAAGGGCTTGGAGCGCTTGCACCCTCGGGTGCGCCGCCCGGCCCCGCCCTGGGACCTCAACCTAGTCTTGGCCAGACGGGTCTCTGAGATCAGAGCTCTTACGAAGGTTCCACAAAGACAAGGTGCAGTTATGACCGCACCCGGCTTTCCTCCCTAAGGTGTTTTGGCCTTTCATGTTACCCACAGCTCAACGCAATAGGCATAACCGTTGCACTCCTTGGACATCTGTGGAGTATTTCCTAAGGTGCCCCAGCTCTGCCCCGGTAGCGGGCCAAAGGGAGGGCTTGCTTGTTTTCCTCTCAGAGGATCTCATCTTGGGTGATGGCGGACATCCCCACTTGTTATGATTTGGCTCATATTTCCCCAAGCCACATCAACGTGCATTCTACCAGGGCTCAGGCTTCATCTGCCGCCTTGCTGGCTCGTGTTTCTACCCACGAGATCTGTCGCGAAGCTCCATTGGTCCTCGGTCCATACCTTTGCTTCGCAGTATGCCCTGGTTCAGCAGTCAAGAGAGGCTGTAGCCTCTGGCTCAGCAGTTTTATTCTGCCACATTTCACTCCGACCCCACCGCCTTTGTAAGGCTTGGGATTCACCTAACTGGAATGGATATGAGCAATCACTCGAAGAAGAAAAGACGGTTACTCACCTTTGTAACTGTTGTTCTTCGAGATGTGTTGCTCATATCCATTCCGCACCCGCCCTCCTTCCCCACTGTCGGAGTAGCCGGCAAGAAGGAACTGAGGAGCGGGTGGGCCGGCAGGAGTATATATGGAGCGCCATGGTGGCGCCACTCTAGGGGGCGACCTGCCGGCCCACTGAGTTGCTAGGGTAAAAGTTTTCCGACGAATGTGCACGCGCGGCGCGTACACCTAACTGGAATGGATATGAGCAACACATCTCGAAGAACAACAGTTACAAAGGTGAGTAACCGTCTTTTTTAGTGATATGCTAGTCTCAATGGGGTCATAAAAATAATGAGTTGCATACAAAGATATTGTCTGCTGTTACTTTCTTTAACCTTATAAGAACAATCTCTAGCCATTCTTGCTATACATTTTTATAGCATCTTGAAGTCTAGACTGCAAATGGTTTTAAGTTCATTTTGATGTGGTATGTAATGCAGAGGCTTTTCTTATCTGCTTTCTCTGTGTTAAAAGAACTTAAAGGTTGGGTTCACTTTATTCTCATTACTTAACTTTGCACATTAAACTGTGTATTTTTCTTTTATTAAATAGAAAAGTGTATCAAAATATTTATTAGTAATAAGTGACACACGTGCTACAGATTATAAATTAGAAACTTAATCCTCTGCAGTTAGAGACCACTTTCACATTGGTAGCTAACACCACAGCACTGTGTAAAATAAGCTATTACATTATACGTTCAATTTGTATTTATTATCCAGTAGCTGCTTACTTAATGTAAATAGTTTAAAAAAGTACTCTAGAGGTCTGTCTTTTCACATGTTATTCAATGGGTGGTTTGTAAGCAACAAAAACTGCAAGATGATGACTAGTAGTTTGTCTATTGCTAGCTAAGAACACCATGATACTCAAATATAAAGCACAAAGTTGTGCGCGCTTTCAAAACCAGTGTATGGTACTGGTCTCTGTTGCAACTTCTGTTAAATTCTGGAATAAGCTCAAATTTTATTTATACGTTGATACTTTAAGGTTGATGCACAATTCATGGAGAAGCATCAGAGGTATATTTTGCCCAGTGTAACAAGTATATGTAATACAATAAGCAATGAAGCATCTCACCTTAAATAGAAAATTCTTGTTTCTTGTTTGTTGATAAACCATTCCCTGGATACCTCTCATGGACTGCGAGAAAGCCTTATGAACAGTTGAGCGATTGATCTCTCGGAGTGCATCCCTAGACAGGTGTTTGTCCAACCTGTTCTTAAAAACATCCATTGATGAGGATTCCACAGACTCCCTTGGAAGCCTATTCCAGGATTTAACTTTCTAATTATAAGGGTAGTTTTCCCTAATATCTAACCTAAATCTCCCTTGCTGCAGATTAAGCCCATTATTTTTTGTCCTGCCTTTTAATAGATATGGAGGACAATGGATCACCATCCTCTTAATAACAACCTTTAACACATTTGAAGACTGTTGTAAGGTTCTCCTCCTCACCTCCTCCTTCAGTCGTCTTTTCTCAGGAATAAGCATGCCTAGTTTATTAACCTTTCCTCATAGGCCATGTTTTCTAAACCTTTTATAATTTTTTTTGCTCTCCCATGGACTCCATCTCCAAATTTTCCACATCATTTTTAAAGTTTAGAGCCCAAAACTGGACATGGTACTCCAGCTGAGGCCTCCCCAGTGCTAAGTAGAGAGGACAGTTACCTCCCAGATATTATGGCCAACACTGCTGTTTATATACTCCAGAATAATATTAGCCTCTTTCACTACTGTGTCACATTGTTGGCTGATATTCAATTTTTGATTCATTATCCCCCCCAGGTCTTTTTCTGCAGTATTACCGCCTAAGGCAGTTATTCCCCATTATGTGTAGTTGGGAATTTGATTTTCCCTTCCTAAGTGTCGCACTTGTCTTTATTGAATTTCATCTTGTTGATTTCAGATCAGTTCTCTAATTTGTCAAGGTCATTTTGAATTCTTATCCTATCCTCAAAGTGCTTGCAACCCCTCTGAGCTTGGTGTCATCCACAAATTTGATAAGTCTACTCTCCACTCCATTATCCATTCATTAATGAAAATATTGAATAGTACTAGACCCAATACTAACCCCTGTGGGACACTACTAGATACACCCTCCATTTGGTAGTGTATTGTCCTACACCAATGATCTTACAATTTAAACAAAAATAGTCAAGCACATAATGCACTGAGGGTCATTGTTGAAGGATTTTGCTGAAGTGCAGTGTCTTAAAAAGAGTCAACTTGAAATCTACCCATTTTTAAGTTTGAAGTAGTCTCAGTTACTACACCTGCCCCAGACTTAATCTGCCTTTTTTGATGTCTTTAAAATCATATTTCCCTGTTCTTTCAAAATATTTTTCTCTTGACTGCTGCTCTGTAAAATCCACACCAACATTATACTGGGAAAACAATAAACTGCTGTATTAAATGCTTTTAGTTTCACAAAGTGAAGATTTTTTTTTCTCTGACTTTGTTATAGTTGTTGTAGGTGTTTGTGATTTTTAAGTTGACTCTGTCCCTTTTAAACTTTCTAGAAGCTTGAAATTTGAAACCGCCTCAGGAATAGTTAAGTCAGAAGGGTGACTTGCTGATTAACATATCAATTTGACCTATGCTTTTGCTTTTAAAGTGCTGTTGGATCTGGTTACTTTGCTTTGCTTTGTTTAGCTGCTGCAGCAAGATGGCAGTATCCATGCTTTCATTTCTTTTTTTAGGCTGCTTTTATTCTTCAGAATCTTCTTGTAATCCCAATGCCAACTGAAGAACTGAAAGATTGTGCTTGGCAGGTGAGTGGCAACATTTTAGTAAGAAAAGTCCATGTGATAGAAGTAGATTAATTGAAATTAAAACAATTTTGCATCCTCAGATATTTATTGCATGTAAGTATAAGTGAACGAAATCATTCTGTGTAGCTGTCAGAGCTGATTCAGGTATTTTTCAAATGAAAAATATGAATATTCC
Source organism: Gopherus evgoodei (assembly GCF_007399415.2). NCBI lineage: Eukaryota > Metazoa > Chordata > Testudines > Testudinidae > Gopherus > Gopherus evgoodei. The sequence goes on from NC_044323.1 coordinate 197,470,134, forward strand.
TATTCTTTTCATGTTTTCAGTTAGAGTTGGAGAGAAAAATATCTTTTTGTTTAATTATATGGAATGCAATATACAAAGTGCAGCTGATAGTCTCCATTTATATTAGTGATATTACACAACATGAGTAATTCAGATTTCTTGAGATATATTAGTAATTTGTTTTGACCAAACTCAGAATGTGATATTACTTAGGAAAAAAAAGCTCTTTGGGCATATATTTTAATCCATTATTAAACATGTTAAAAGTATCAATAGGTAAAAACAGTCATCAGCCCTCCTCTGTCTCCCCCCCCAAAAATGATGAGGATTATGCTGCATAAATAACCTTGATCACTTTTTTAAAATTTAAAATTTCAAGAGCCCCTGTGCATTCCCGCTTGTGGGGTATGGTATGCCTGGTGTTGAGATGTGGAACTGCCTTGAAAAGCCATGTTCATTAGTGGGTGCACAAGAGGCCTTGCATGAGGGTGATGACCTTTCCCTACTTTGTGTGAGGGAGTGAAGCCTTCAACCACCGCAGTTCTTCCACATCAGCACAGAGAGTGAGCAGATCTCACCTTTGTGTTCTCAGACTAGACCTTCCCTTATCCTAGGGTAAGATTTTCTTGTAAACATTTAGAGTGGCACAATGTAGAGTTCTTTCCCTGTCTCAGGGGTCTTTAGCCCCTTAACAGGACCATTTTTAGTCCAGAACCACAAAAGGACTTCAAGAGGTACATTTCCTACCTGGTGATCATATAAAAAAGACACTCACATTCAGTGCCTTCTGTGGCTGGGTGAGACCTACTTGGAAAGTCAGTATGCAGTTTGTATGCCTTTGCTTTCTGTGCCGAGAGAGAGAGAGAGATGCCTGAGGCTTCAGTCTTATCTAGTTCTCAATGTATATATAGCATGGTACTCTGATGGGCTCACTGAGGGTGCAGGGACCAGCTTCTGTGCCAGCATCTTGTTACACACGACCCAAGATACACTTTCCACGTTGGCTTCAGTGCTGCCTTCTGTCACTGGCTTGAAACCAGAATCTCTTTGGCCTTATATTTGGAGCAAAGCCCTTACACGGCTAAATCTAAAGCAGAATCAAACAACAAACCAGGATTGCCTATGAAGTTCTCAATAGCCTTGGTGATACTGGAGAAGTGCCCATCTGAGCACCTACTCCTTATTTTGAACCATTAGCCTTTAGCACCAGTTCTGTACCTGTCTGGCACTGACTTCTCTGTCGCAGCACCACAAGCCTACTCAGGACCCATTTGGACAAAAAGAAGAGGAAGCATATGGCCCCACAAGAGAGGCAAAAGCAGAATACAGAAGAGGAAGTGCCATTTCTCTCTTCTATACTCTGACCCACAAGTGCTTTGTAGATGTAGGCAGTAGTGTTCTTGCCTCTTCTCCACACTCCTCCAGAGCAGGATGTCATAACACCAATTTAACTTGGACCTCTCAAAAGTTTTTAGATTCCGCTAACACCTTTGATTTATCTGTTTTTGAGAATCCCCTGACTGAAACACAGGACACCAAACCTCTTCCTTTGCCTCAAATCCACACATCATCATACGGAGGCCCTCTTCAATTACTCATGTAGCCATATGTGCCCTTCTCTTTTGGAAGGTGCGAGAAAAACATCAGCACTGGTGCTAATAACTGGTACACTCTTTTTGGCACCAATGCCCTCATCAGTACCCATCTCTCATTCTGCATAACCAGAGCCTTCCTTGTCTGCACCAGTCCCCCAGATCTGCAGGATATTCTGCCTGTATCTCAGGAATGGAGTTGAAACTCCATCAGAGGGACCCTACAAGACTCCTTTGGAGGTACATACAGATGGCACCTCACAAGAGGGTCAACAAGCATTGAAGAAAACATTCCTCTCTCTTATCTGTGGAGGCCAGAATACTATCATTATAGTGTATCCAAAACCAAATCCATTTCATTTCACTACAGCTTGTAGGGGAGGAGAACATGAAGGTAGACTTTCAAATCTGGCCCTTGTTTTAGTGTTTGTACAGGACAGTTAAATTTAGCTGATGTACTTTTAGGCCTGGTCTAGACTGAAAAGTTAGGTTCACCCAGCTACATCACTCACGGTTGTGAAAAAATCTACATTCCTGGGCAACATAATTAAGCTGATCTAACCCCCAGTGTAAGCAGATCTAGCTTCATGGAAGAAATCTTCTGTCTACCTAGTTACCTCCTCTCGAGGAGGTGGATTACCTATGCCAATGGAAGCATCCCTCCCATTGGCATAGATAGCGTCTACTACACTGAAGAGCTACAGCTGCAGCATTTCAAGTATAGACAAGCCCTTAGAGAGTTGTGAATTATAATATAAAGCCATTTGCAAGAGGTAAAAGCAGCAAAGAATCCTGTGGCACCTTATAGACTAACAGACGTTTTGGAGCATGAGCTTTCGTGGGTGAATACCCACTTCCTCAGATGCATGTAATGGAAATATCCAGGGGCAGGTATATATATGTGTGCTAGCAAGCAAGCTAGAGATAACGAGGTCAGTTCAATCAGGGAGGATGAGGCCCTGTTCTAGCAGTTGAGGTGTGAAAACCAAGAGAGGAGAAACTGGTTCTGTAATTGGCAAGCCATTCACAGTCTTTGTTCAATCCTGAGCTGATGGTGTCAAATTTGCAGATGAACTGAAGCTCAGCAGTTTCTCTTTGAAGTCTGGTCCTGAAGTTTTTTTGCTGCAGGATGGCCACCTTAAGGTCTGCTATAGTGTGGCCAGGGAGGTTGAAGTGCTCTCCTACAGGTTTTTGTATATTGCCATTCCTAATGTCTGATTTGTGTCCATTTATCCTTTTCCGTAGAGACTGTCCAGTTTGGCCGATGTACATAGCAGAGGGGCATTGCTGGCATATGATGGCGTATATTACATTGGTGGATGTGCAGGTGAATGAACCAGTGATGGTGTGGCTGATCTGGTTAGGTCCTGTGATGGTGTCGCTGGTGTAGATATGTGGGCAGAGTTGGCATCGAGGTTTGTTGCATGGATTGGTTCCTGAGCTAGAGTTATTATGGTGTGGTGTGCAGTTACTGGTGAGAATATGTTTCAGGTTGGCAGGTTGTCTGTGGGCAAGGATTGGCCTGCCACCCAAGGCCTGTGAAAGTGTGGGATCATTGTCCAGGATGGGTTGTAGATCCTTGATGATGCGTTGGAGGGGTTTTAGCTGGGGGCTGTATGTGATGGCCAGTGGAGTCCTGTTGGTTTCTCTCTTGGGTTTGTCTTGCAGTAGGAAGCTTCTGGGTACACATCTGGCTCTGTTGATCTGTTTCTTTATTTCCTCATGCGGGTATTGTAGTTTTGAGAATGCTTGGTGGAGATTTTGTAGGTGTTGGTCTCTGTCTGAGGGGTTAGAGCAGATGCGGTTGTACCTCAGTGCTTGGCTGTAGACAATGGATCGTGTGATGTGCCCGGGATGGAAGCTGGAGGCATGAAGGTAGGCATAGCGGTCGGTGGGTTTTCGATATAGGGTGGTGTTAATGTGACCATCACTTATTTGCACCGTGGTGTCAAGAAAGTGGACCTCCCGTGTAGATTGGTCCAGGCTGAGGTTGATGGTGGGGTGGAAGCTGTTGAAATCATGGTGGAATTTTTCCAGAGTCTCCTTCCCATGGGTCCAGATGATGAAGATGTCATCAATATAGCGTAGATAGAGAAGGGTTGTGAGTGGACGAGAGCTGAGGAAGCGTTGTTCCAGGTCGGCCATGAAGATATTGGCATATTGTGGGGCCATGCGGGTGCCCATAGCAGTGCCACTGATCTGGAGATATATATTGTCATCAAATTTGAAATAGTTGTGTGTAAGTATAAAGGCACAGAGCTCAGCAGCCAGTTGTGCTGTGGCATCATCAGGGATGGTGTTCCTGACAGCTTGTATTCCATCTGTGTGTGGGATGTTTGTGTAGAGAGCCTCTACATCCATGGTGGCTAGGATGGTGTTTTCTGGGAGGTCACCAATGCATTGTAGTTTCCTCAGGAAATCAGTGGTGTCGCGGAGATAGCTGGGAGTGCTGGTGGCATAGGGTCTGAGTAGAGAGTCCATATATCCAGACAGTCCTTCAGTGAGAGTGCCAATGCCCGAGATGATGGGGCGTCCAGGATTTCCGGGTTTGTGGATCTTGGGTAGTAGATAGAATAACCCTGGTCGGGGCTCTAGGGGTATGTTGATTTCTTCTGGTGTTAGTGTAGGGAGTGTCCTGAGTAGATGCTGTAGTTTCTTAGTGTATTCCTCAGTGGGATCTGAGGGAAGTGGCCTGTAGAATTTGGTATTGGAGAGCTGTCTGGCTGCCTCCTTTTGATAGTCAGACCTGTTCATGATGACAACAGCACCTCCTTTATCAGCCTCTTTGATGATAATGTCAGGGTGGTTTCTGAGGCTGTGGATGGCATTGCGTTCTGCACGGCTTAGGTTGTGAGGCAAGCGATGTTGTTGTTCCACGATTTCTGCCTGTGCACGCCGGCGGAAGCATTCAATGTATAGGTCCAGGCTGTCATTTCGACCCTCAGGAGGAGTCCATGTGGAGTTCTTTTTCTTGTGCTGTTGGTGGGAGGGCACCCGTGTATCAGTGCACTGTTCAGTGTTGTCCTGGAAGTATTCTTTGAGTCGGAGACGGCGAAAGTAGGCTTCCAGATCGCCACAGAACTGTATCATGTTGGTGGGGGTGGCAGGGCAGAAAGAGAGTCCCCGAGATAGGACAGACTTTTCTTCTGGGCTGAGTGTGTAGTTGGATAGATTGACGATATTGCTGGGTGGGTTAGGGGTACCACTGTTGTGGCCCCATGTGGCAGGTAGGAGTTTAGACAGCTTACAGTCCTTTTTCCTTTGAAGAGAGGTGAAGTGAGTAATGTAGATCTCCTGTCTTATTCTAGTGAAGTCAGTTTGTATAGAAGTTTGGTTATTAATGAGAGTCTCCAGGTTGGAGAGCTCTTTTTTGATGTTTTCCTGTTTGCTGTATAGGATGCTGATCAGGTGGTTCCTCAGTTTTTTTGATAGAGTATGACATAATCTCTCACTGTGGTCCGTGTAGTATGTAGATAGCAGTGGATTTTTTACCTTTAGTCCATTTGGTATGATGTCCATCCGTTTGCATTTGGAAAGGAAGATGATATCTGTCTGTATTTGTGCAAGTTTCTTCATGAGGTTGATGGATTTCCATTCCATACGGCTAAATGCAGTGCCTTGCATGGTGTCAAGTATCAGAGGGTAGCCGTGTTAGTCTGGATCTGTAAAAGCAGCAAAGAATCCTGTGGCACCTTATAGACTAACAGACGTTTTGGAGCATGAGCTTTCGTGGGTGAATACCCACTTCCTCAGATGCATGTAATGGAAATATCCAGGGGCAGGTATATATATGTGTGCTAGCAAGCAAGCTAGAGATAACGAGGTCAGTTCAATCAGGGAGGATGAGGCCCTGTTCTAGCAGTTGAGGTGTGAAAACCAAGAGAAGGAGAAACTGGTTCTGTAATTGGCAAGCCATTCACAGTCTTTGTTCAATCCTGAGCTGATGGTGTCATCCTAACCACCATGGATGTAGAGGCTCTCTACACAAACATCCCACACACAGATGGAATACAAGCTGTCAGGAACACCATCCCTGATGATGCCACAGCACAACTGGCTGCTGAGCTCTGTGCCTTTATACTTACACACAACTATTTCAAATTTGATGACAATATATATCTCCAGATCAGTGGCACTGCTATGGGCACCCGCATGGCCCCACAATATGCCAATATCTTCATGGCCGACCTGGAACAACGCTTCCTCAGCTCTCGTCCACTCACACCCCTTCTCTATCTACGCTACATTGATGACATCTTCATCATCTGGACCCATGGGAAGGAGACTCTGGAAAAATTCCACCATGATTTCAACAGCTTCCACCCCACCATCAACCTCAGCCTGGACCAATCTACACGGGAGGTCCACTTTCTTGACACCACGGTGCAAATAAGTGATGGTCACATTAACACCACCCTATATCGAAAACCCACCGACCGCTATGCCTACCTTCATGCCTCCAGCTTCCATCCCGGGCACATCACACGATCCATTGTCTACAGCCAAGCACTGAGGTACAACCGCATCTGCTCTAACCCCTCAGACAGAGACCAACACCTACAAAATCTCCACCAAGCATTCTCAAAACTACAATACCCGCATGAGGAAATAAAGAAACAGATCAACAGAGCCAGATGTGTACCCAGAAGCCTCCTACTGCAAGACAAACCCAAGAGAGAAACCAACAGGACTCCACTGGCCATCACATACAGCCCCCAGCTAAAACCCCTCCAACGCATCATCAAGGATCTACAACCCATCCTGGACAATGATCCCACACTTTCACAGGCCTTGGGTGGCAGGCCAATGCTTGCCCACAGACAACCTGCCAACCTGAAACATATTCTCACCAGTAACTGCACACCACACCATAATAACTCTAGCTCAGGAACCAATCCATGCAACAAACCTCGATGCCAACTCTGCCCACATATCTACACCAGCGACACCATCACAGGACCTAACCAGATCAGCCACACCATCACTGGTTCATTCACCTGCACATCCACCAATGTAATATACGCCATCATATGCCAGCAATGCCCCTCTGCTATGTACATCGGCCAAACTGGACAGTCTCTACGGAAAAGGATAAATGGACACAAATCAGACATTAGGAATGGCAATATACAAAAACCTGTAGGAGAGCACTTCAACCTCCCTGGCCACACTATAGCAGACCTTAAGGTGGCCATCCTGCAGCAAAAAAACTTCAGGACCAGACTTCAAAGAGAAACTGCTGAGCTTCAGTTCATCTGCAAATTTGACACCATCAGCTCAGGATTGAACAAAGACTGTGAATGGCTTGCCAATTACAGAACCAGTTTCTCCTCTCTTGGTTTTCACACCTCAACTGCTAGAACAGGGCCTCATCCTCCCTGATTGAACTGACCTCGTTATCTCTAGCTTGCTTGCTAGCACACATATATATACCTGCCCCTGGATATTTCCATTACATGCATCTGAGGAAGTGGGTATTCACCCACGAAAGCTCATGCTCCAAAACGTCTGTTAGTCTATAAGATGCCACAGGATTCTTTGCTGCTTTTACAGATCCAGACTAACACGGCTACCCTCTGATACTTGCAAGAGGTAGCCATTGTAACATTTTAATATTGGTTACAAAAGATTTTCATGAAGTTGCTTTGTCTTTTTATAAAAGAAGTTTCAAAGGCTTAAAAATAAGGTGTGAAAGAATCAAATCACAATTTTCCAAGTGAGGTGTAACAAATTTGTAACTGCTACTGGTACTGATTTGAGTCAATGTAACTTTTATTAAGAAATGCAATTTACCTGAAATGTCATTTGTCACTTAAGTATTCATGCTGAAAGATAGTATCAAACAAGATTTCAAGGTAACTGGTTGATTTAATACAATAGAGAATCAAGTCACCAATTTAAAATGTAAAATTACTACCAGGATTAAACTTTGTACTGGGAAAAAAATATAGTTTTCTCCTCTCCTTGGTGTCAAGTGTAAGGTGATTTATTTATAAACCATCTAACACAAGAAAGTTCAAAAGAAAAACTGACAGAATATGGAAGATAGTAAGGAAAAGTGTCATAGGCATGCAGCACATTAAGATTTTTATCCCTGAGGCAAACAGTTAAAAGGTTGTTAATAGAGAGCACAGCCCAGATTTTGGATGTTAATGTTTATTGCATAGTTAGTGTCATTATTGTTCTTGATGGCAGCAAGTTCTCTGTCTCCCACATCTTTAAAATGGCATAGCAAATTTTTGCCATCGGTAAAAATCAACCCATATAATTTGATGTTATTGGATCACACACAGTATGTTATCTCAAGGTTGTTGAAGTCAGAGCATGCTGTGAACATAATTGGTGAAAGACTTCAGTGCTTTTTAGCACACTCCTGTGGCCATGAAGTGCTTGGCACAGGATTTTTAAATTGGCATAGGCATCTCTGGATATCAAAACTTGAACTCAGTGTCATCACATTTATTGTCTGTAAAATTCCCTGATTATACAGAAATTGTGGTTGATGTAATCAGTGCATAGTGCCGATAGCTCTGTGCATATGGAGTGCAACTCTGTAACTCATTAACAATTTACACAAAACACAGATGTATTTGTCTAACTGTTGTATTATTATTGTGTTTCAGTTGGTGCAAAAAGCAAATGTTGATTATTTGCACTGTTATGTATTGATGCTACATTATGCACACTAAAAAGAAAAAAAGATACCGCTGGATTATCACTCAGAATAACTTTATAACCCAGAGTACACTTTGTCCTTCTAGTTTGTTACCCACTTGTTTTTCTTCCAGCTAAGTTTAAATTCTGCAGAAATTGATGTGTTAGGGCCTGATTTGAGGCCCATAGATGGTGACAGGAGTCTGTCCATTGACTTTAATGGGCTAGGGATCAACTTCCATGCCCTTCATATGCCAAAGAAAGCTACCACCAATGACAAGTTGTTTTCTTTCAAGGAATTTTTACAATAGTTTCTCTTAAATCAGTGTGAACTGCTATTAGGACTTCTTTTCAGAGTAAGCTTTTCTTGTAACGTGCTTTGTTTGAACATTACTCAGTGTGAGTTCCATTGTCAAGTAATTCTTAATTATTGTTTACAGTCAATTCAAATTGGGTCTAGTGAAACCTAGCTGAAAGAATGTTAAGTTCATTGCATATCATGTTGGGAAAATATTTTTAATCTAAGAAGTCATTATAATAGTCTTAGATTGGAAACAGTCCTGTTAAGCCTTTCTCTAAAGGTGTAACACAAGTCTTCAGATTTATTTGTTTCTAAATTCACTGCCTAAAAATAAAGTGTTTTAGAAACTTATTGTCTTTAAAATTATTCCCAATCTCCCTCCCCACTTGTATTCTTGTAATTATTTAGCTGTGTCAGATATTCTCTTACTGTTCAGTATATTTTATTTTCTAAATAGATTTATATTTCTTATTGGATTGGAATGAATGGATACATCTTAGTGTTTCTGTAGCTTCAAACTGTATCTAATTTGTTGAGGATACTTATGTTTAGGGGCAGATAAATTAAGTATATTAGAATGCTTTGAAGGTGCAATGTCCTTTAGTGATCTGCTGTCACCCCCTAACTCTTAATATTATTTTTATTGTTGTTAAAAGTATGGAACTTTCTGGGCAAAGAGTATGATGTGCATGGTAGTATATGCCCTCTCAGCACATGCTTTAGCAGCAACATCTATTGGCTTCTGAGCCAAGATTTCTAAGATTCCTTAAGTTATTTTAGTAACTTTAGCTTTGCTCAAAATCACTCCTTTTTCCCTTTTGAAATAAACTGTCAGTTGCTATTCATGAATAGAATTAAATGAGAAATTATAACAACTTTCTAGAGGCTAATTGTATAGCTTTCTTGATGATATACAGGAGCAAGCACAGATTGAAATCCATACTCTTATATTATAATTAGCCACCAGAAGTCTAGTTGTTTAACTGTTATTTTAAAACAACCAGGTTTTTTTTTTAATTGACTACTTGTGATTTACAAAAACTGCATTCATGTGTGATGAATGCTTACAAACCCATATAATGTGTGACTGAACATGTTGCCATGATACAGAACAAGTTTGCTTATTTTAGTTAAATATAATTTATATGGTGAGACTTTTCTTCATACAGACTGTATAGTAAAGTTTTGGGCTTTGTTTCCCCCACAGGGGAGTATGTTTTGTAATCTAGATTCCTGTAAATAAATACATTTTGTTTACCCTTGTTTCCTCAGGGGCCTTGTGTACATGATGAAGATTCTGGTCTGTCTCATATAGGAAAACCTGCCCTTCAGGCTCTATTATATCATTGCCACTTCTATGAACATTTGAATCAGATGGTGAAGCACTGTTACTTGGGTCGATACACATTTGATTTGAATTGTTCCGCGGGAGACAGCCTGATGGCAGAAAAAAATGGCATAAATGGTAAGTGACATTATTTATAACTTCAATGGTATGTTTTTAAGCCAAATGCTCTTCTAGCTTGGAATTCACCTGTAGGTGTTTTTACAGAACATCGTGTTTATTCATTGCAACTGCCATTTTAAATTGAATGTATACTTAAAGAATTAAGTTGTGTGTGTTAAAAAGTTAGAATTGTTGGTCTCTCAAAGATGTAAGAATGAAAATTTCAGTTCACCTACTCCAGTATCCTAGAGACAATCATGTATTTTGTATATGTTCATGAAAGTTATAGATGGAAAATACCTCTTAGCTCATCCAGTCCGTTTTCCTGCAAAAGGTAAAGATGATGGGAAAATACTTAAATTAATTTAACTTTTAAGAAGTGTGACTTTGCAGTATAATAGCAATGAGAAAACTCAGGGAGGCATTGAATATGTGACCTGTTCTTAAAAGTGAAGTGGCCTTCATAGCCTCTTGAGAAGACACAACTTGTGTGTCTTAAGGAACTTCCACAGGGGCTCTAAACAGAATGGTGCTATTCAGACTTACTCTGATATATAACATAGGAAGGAATGTTGTGTGGTGAATATAAGATATTATTTGGCAACTATGGAAGTACATTCTCTTTGTCCTCAGTGAGTGAGTGATTGAACTCATACTGATGCAAGACAGGAGAGGAGAGTAAGCTGTGACTCCATATATAGGATGTCCAAAACCATTTTGTTATAGTATCTTTTTTACACAGCATTACACAGACTCAGAGAATGCATGTCTAGGATCTCAGCGGTGAAATGATTATACATCACCTTGAAATTACTACTCCTTGAGCTAATTTCCAGCAGGACAACACCCTTACTTGTGTCTTAATTTAATGTACTTTGAACTGTTCTATACCACAGAAAGGTGCTCTTCAATCAGAAACATAGTTTTGAAAAATCTGTCTACATTCATTTTAGGGTCATAGTTGTCTTACACTTCCTCACATAACATTTCTTTTTCATTTCTCACAATAGGTTCTTCTTGGCTTATCCTATCTAGATTTCCTTAAGCTATTCTATTAATTTTTTAGTGTTTGATGTATTTTCCTTACTTACACTCTACAGTGCTTTGAAAGAAGTTCACCCAAGGTGCAAAATATCTATTTCTAAGGGAAGTAAACAAACCAAAACCTATCTTGGGACAGTTACTAGATTTTTATTGCTGCAATTTTTAGTATTTTGTAAATGTAATCATATAACCTTGTGCTGTGTAAAGCTAGGCAGAATTGGGTTTGGTAACTATTTTCATGGAAGACATCAAAGGAAAGCCTACTGTAGTACCATATGGTGTATTGTTGGTGACATAGTATGCGGCACTTTTCGTTCTCTGCCAACCTTTCCCTCTCTTTTCTGGAATCTTAACCGATGTTGGGGATTTGGAGAAGTGGTAGAGGGAACTGAGGTGGTTGGAGCACCAGGCCCAGTTTTATAGCCTCACCCTTAGAATATTGGAATACACCAAGGGAAGGGGTTAAGAGGAGCTCATGTGCACTTCTGTGGCCATTGCTCATAAAAGTTCTACTGTCTGAGCTGCCCCCAGCTGGCACATCCCCTAAGTGGGAATATGCAGATCCTGTCTCAAAGAACTCCGGTTACAAGTAAGTAACGTTCATTTGCTTAGTAACTTTATTTTCTTGGTTGATTATACGCACCTTTCTTTCCAGGCTTTCTCTACTTTTTTGACCATAAGAATAAAATCTTAAAACAACTAATTTTTGAACTATTCTATTTCCTTTTTCTGCAGATTTTGATGACTATATTAATTTTTGGAGAGTTCCATCCAGTCAAAGCCAATCTCCAAGTTCTCAGTCAACATCTGATACTATGGTAAATGCCAAAGTATTACATGCATATTACATTTAATGTTGTTTATATAGTATTTTCAAGAAAACAGACAGTAATGTAAGTGCTTAAACTGTAAAAATTGAAAAACTAAGTTATGCAATCATCAAGCTTTACACTTGTTTAGTTTTAGTAAATTGAGTAAAACCTCTGCATTTAGTCACGTATGCAAGTTCAAAAACAGTGGCTTAATTTGCCCAGTTAAATATGCACGTAAACTTCAATTCTAGAGCTTCTAAATTTGATGAAATTTCCTAAATTCCTGTAATTTACTCTATTAATTAAATCCAAATGAACTTGTTCCTAGTTACTTGTTACTTTGTCCAAACTAATGCTTAATGGTTATACATCAGCATAACGTCACAGAATCATGACAATGTGTCAGAATATCATTGTGTGCAGGTGCAAAGTCACAACATCTTTTGGGCCCCAAAATGTTTTTAGAATATATGAAAATTCCGCAAGCAATGTTTGCAAGACATAGGAGTTAGCAAATCTCTTTCTGGCTAGAAGAATGATAGCTGCCATACAAGACTACAAGCATACATTATCCGTCAAGATATTAAATATAAAGCAAGAGAAAATTGAAATGAATCCTCAGGGCTCAAAGAAGGGAGTCATAGGAAAAAAAGGAAAAGGAAAAAAATATTGTACAACATTCATATCTTACCTGGTGTAAGTTTTACATGTCTTGTTTATTCAGGGTTTCCCAAATGGTGTTGAGATATTGTACAAACATTTTAAGTTTAGTAAAATGTAATTCAGTAAACTTAAAATGATAAAAAATAAATACAACAGAAACCCTTTAATGGTATGTACCTTGAGGTTTCTGTATTATAACCTGAGCACCTGAAGTGAAACTAACTGTATGAGGAACATAGATAGAACTTCCAGCTAAGGCTGCATTTCAGACAGCCGCCAAAAAAAGTGCCCAAAAATGTTGGCAAGACCTGTCCAAAAAGATTCAGGTCTGTTTTGAAAGAGGGGACGTTTGTGGTATCGATGATAGAATTAAAGAGGCACTTGGTCCACCTTGTAAAAAGACCACAAATCTGAAAGTGAAAGATGATACCATATTGACTGATAGGCAAAACCAACTTGACTGATGGATTGAGCATTACAAAGCACTCTATTCAAAGGATTCCATTATCTGTGATACTGCCTTAGCTGCCATTCCCTAGCTTCCAGTGATGTAGGAGCTGGACCAAACACCAACTCTTGAAGATCTAGAGAAGACTATCAAGGAGATTGTGCCTAGGAAAGCAGTGGGCAATGACCAGATACCTCCAGAGCTCCTAAAGGCAGGGGTGAGAGAGCTTGCGAGTGACATTTATGCCCTTCTCTGCGCTTGTTGGGAAGAAAGCCATATACCCCAGGATCTGAAAGATTCAAAGATAATTACTATATATAAAAATAAAGAGGATAGGGAAGACTGCAACAACTATCAAGGGAAGTCTTTGCTCAGAGTGGTCAACTAGGTGCTTGCAAGGGTCCTGTTGAAAAGACTCCAAGTCCTTGCTGAAAGAGTCTAGCCTGACAGCCAGTGTGAGTTCAGAGCAGGATGCTCCATGACTGACATGTTCTTCACATTGCACTTGTTGCAAGAAAAAAGCTGTGAACAGGCACCTCTCTATCTAGCATTTGTTGACCAGCAAAAGGCCTTTGTTACAGTTGGCAGGAATGGCATCAGTAAGATCTTGTTGAAAATTCGCTATCCACAAAAGATGCTCTCCCTATTCAAGGAGTTCCCTGAGGGAATGAAGGTAATCATCCAGTATGAAAATGAAACATCATCCAAGTTTAGTATTGATACTGGTATGAAGCAAGGCTGCATCTCAGCACCCACTGGCTTTGGTATCTTCTTCTCTGTTCTTCTTAAGTATGCCTTTGGAAATGATCAATCTGGCATATTACTTGAATTGAGGATGTAAGGCAGCTCGTTTAACATCAGATCATTCCTGCATAGAAGGCATGGCACCCAACTTACTATTTGTGATGGTCTTTTGCATATGACGCTGTATTCATCTGTAATTCACCTGATGAACTGCAGGTCATGATGAACAAGTTTTCTGATGCATGCACCAAGTTTGGCATGGTAATCGGTATTAAAAAACAACAACAATATTCCATCTAAAATCTATGTCGATAATGAGGCTCAGGACAAGATGGATCACTTCTGCCATCTCAGCTCAATTCTTACCAGCTCACTTAACCTGGATAGGGAACTTGATGCTAGAATGGGCAAAGCTTCTGTTACTTTTGGCAAACTTACCTCACGTGTTGGGAATAACAGGTTGCTAACCCTGAACATAAAGGTGTCTATTTATCAGGCTTGTGTCCTTAGTAACATCCTTTATGGTTTTGAAAGCTGGGTTACATATTCCAAGCAGGAGCAGAGATTGAGCAGTTTCCACTTCCACTGCTTTAGAAAAATCCTTGGAGTTACCTGGGACCAAACAGATCATCAGTAACGAGATCCTTGAGAGAACCAACCTACAATCTATTCAAACTATGCTGGACTTTCATAGGCTTTACTGGTCGGGACGCATGGAGTACATGCCTCAAGATTGTCTGCAGAAGGCTGTGCTCTATGTACAAGTTAAGACCTGCCCACAGCACAGAGAAAGACCAGAACTCCGATATAGTGCCAAGGGGGGAAGTAAGACCTCAAGAAATTCAGCATTCCCACAGGCAGATAGGGAAAAAACTGCACAGAATTGTTCAGTTTGGAGAAGCTAGGTTAAGTCTAGTGCAACTACTGCAGAGAGCCATCAGAGCGCCCAAGCTGAGGCCCACCAGTGAGCCAGGAAGCAGAGTATGCTTCAACTTCCATCTGATGAGTGGACCTGTGGCCACAGTGGGAAGGTTTGCCGCTTGCACATAGGGCTCTTTTCCCATACCATTGCTAAGCACCACTGACGGGCCAACTTTGTCACATCTCTTTTCATCTGTCAAGACACTGACAGCCATAACCAGATGTGTATCTTTAAATTTGACCTTTATCTAATTAAAGGTACCAAGAGAAGATTAGCCTAAGCCCAATAGATGTATGCTTTCCCTGTCACACCTGAGAGAGAGCCTAGATGTTTTAATTGGTGAGAAATAGCAGGAACATTTATGTTCAGTGCAGATTAAGTCTCACTGACCCTAAGTGACATATATTGTAGGATCTCTCTAGATTGCTGATTTTATACCATATCTGCATCTTTAGTTTTCTATCAGTTTGTAGTATGGATAGTGGAAACATGTAATTTCTACTTCTCCGAGAAAATGTTTCCTTTCAGCAGATACAGTATAGTAGTCAGATATGGTGAAAGCACTCTTAAATAAGAGGTTTCTTTTTAACTTTCCCTCTAATTAATAGTATCACTGAATACAAGTGACAATTATATTATGTTTATTTTGTTAGCTTTATATTATAGTATTAGGTGTCCAAAGATCTCAACCAGTACTGTGGCCCAAACATGCTCAGTCTTGTACAAAGAGATAGGAAGTTGTAGTCCCTGTCCAGGAGTGTTTATTGTGTCAGCATGACCAGTTTGCAGTAACTTTTACAGAAGGTGGCACAAATTGAAGAAACTAAAACCATCTCCGAAATGTGGCCATAACTTACAATGGTGACCATCCTTCCCTAGGGAACCTTCTCATTATTTTATACGTGTGTGTTTATGCTCTGGATCCATGGCTATCAAAGTGTTAGACAGTGAGGTGTTTAAACCTGGGATGGCGCTCTCACTAGAACTGATTATTCAAGGTCTATTAGGGCAATGCCAATAGTTTGTTTTGGGGGTGGGGTTAATACTAATGGTAAAGAAAAGAACTTTAATTTGTAAGTAATGGTAGATGAAGGACAAAAACTCAATTTTTTTTTGTAATTTTTGTTTACATTTATGCTTTCCATTTTATTAGCTAACTCAAATACCCCTTACTTCCCTGTCTTTTCCAATCTTCAAAATCTTTAGTTTTTATGCCATAAGAAAGTTTAAATTACTTCTGGTGAGAGGACATAGGTAGTGGTAAAAATATCCTTTTACTGGATATAATGTCTTGTACTCTAAGTTCATCACCAACAGAGGTGATTTGTGAAGGTGATAAGATCTTTCCTTCCTAGAACAGCAGAACACTGTGAAAATGACGTTGTTGTGTTGTATGTGTCCAGTTTAGATCGCAGAAAAATTCTGTTTTTAAGCTTTATCCTGCTGTGATGCTATGATGCCATTACCAGCAAAAGCTTCACTGGTGCAGGAAGCTAACTAGGTACATTTTTATAACCCGTTTAAATTATTGTGGATTTTTACTTACTTAAGACCTTGTTTTCCTTTTCTTGGGCTGTAAGATTCAGGCAGTTTGACAACACAAAGTAGGGATAAGGAAGGTGTTAAGTGTACATGTTTTACCTGTACTATATGCTGTGCTACTAATGGTTTCTTGAACTTTTGGATGACCATAATTGAGATTTCTTCTCTAAGCTTATTCTGTATTGTGATAGACCCAGGCCAGTTGGGTACAACAAAGTAGTAGAAGGCAGATACACTGGCCACTGGATTAGCAGTTTTCTCTTCCCTGACTGGCCAGAGCAGGTGCTGCTCCAGACTAATGAGAACATCTGACTCCAATCCTACATTGCTCGCTCCATCACTATTGCTACTTCATTCTTAATGGCAGGAATGTCTCTTGAAAAAAGTTTCTGCTGGAAGATCACCCCACTGTTATGTCTGGATTCCAGGAGAAGGGGCCACGGAAAGGGCTTCTTTCCTTTCTCTTTCAGCTATTTACACTTGCAGCGGAGAAGCCCTAAAAGAGGCGGTGATGGAGATTGGCCACAGGCAGATTCTCCTCCAGTGCTAGGGCCTAAGCAAGCTAGCGCAGCCTCCTGCTCATCATCCCCGGCCACTCTGCTGCTCCTTTGCCCCCTCTCGCAGGGAGTCAGCCCATGGAATGGGCTGCCCGCCCGGCGCGGAATGGGGCTGGCCTGGCTGGGGCTGCTCAGGAGCTGGGCAGCCTCCAGGAGCAGAGGGGGTGGCTGGGCCCCGAGCTGTTTGCTGCTGCCCCAGCCACCTGCCGCACTCGGTTCAGGCTGATCTGCTGCAGCTGCTCCCAGTTCCGCCAGCCTGCGCTTGCCTCTTCCCTCCTGTCCACCTCTCGCACATACACAGGCTGGGGGAGCCACTGTCTGGCCTCAGTGAGGCCTGCGGGGTTCTACCGCCCGCAGAATCAATCCTCTGCAGAGCTAGAGCTCCGACCTTGTCCCTGTGAGTCTGGCACTTCTAGGAGGTTTATGCTAGCCTCAGGGGCTCACTGCGACCTTCCACATAGCCCTTCTCTCCCTAGGGCCAGGGTTACAGTCTACTGAGCCCTTCTCATTATAAGCCAGCAAGGAGGTTGGTGAGAGAACGCCCACAGTCTCTGTTGTCCCTAGGGCTAAATTCAGAACAGTTTAGCCTCCTATCCTGACAGGGACCTATCTTCCCTTCCCAGGAGGTGTTTCTGTAGTGGCAGGTTGGAGGGGACCCCGGGTCCGCCCTCTGCTCCGCGTTCAGGCCCAGGGACCCTAATGGTAGCTGCTGTTGGTAGCTGACCTTTCACTGCCAGAGTTGCTACATTTCCCTGGGCCACTTCCCCACAGCTCTCCTGCTTCTCCCTTCTTCACCCTTACCCTAGGGCTCCCTTACCTATGGCTTGAGGGTGTCTTCATTAACCAGCCCTTCAGCTGCACTTCCTCTCCTCTGCCTCCCTGGCTTTCCACAGCCTGACTGGAGTGAGCTCTTTTGTAGTATCAAAAGGGCCTTAATTAGAGTCAGGTGTTCACATTACCTTAATGGACTCACCTGACTCTTTGCAGGTTAATTGGAGTCAGGTGTTCTCATTAATCTGGAGCAGCACCCACTCTGGCCAGTCAGGGAACAGAAAACTGCTAATCCAGTGGCCAGTATGTCTGCCTTCTACTGCTTTTGTTGTACCCAACTGGCCTGGGTCTATCACAGTATGTAATAACGAACTCTTTCTTTCAACACTTGGGCACGCTTACACCTTTGCTGGTTTATGTAATGTTATTTGCTAAAGGTTTTTCTATGACTGCTGGAGAGTTTCTTTAAAAAGAAACAGATTTAAGGCTTTAGCCAATCATTAAAAAGATTTTCAGAGTGAAGGTGCAATGCTGAATAAGTGCAGAGTTGCCCTAAGTGGGCATCTCTTCACTTTGCTGACCATTGTGACTGCTGCTTTGTATTTGGGCCTGGGTTTTTTGTCAATGAGTCTTCTGATTTTTTTATTTTTATTTTTTAGTAGTTTGGGTTTATTTTATTTCTGGATCCTGACCTTTACCAAATTACAAGACAGCTGTGCTACACCTTTCTTTCTGCATGTACCAAGGCATTTCAGACCTGTCCATGGGCCTGCAGGGATTGGCCAAACCACCTTGTGTCAGATTAGCCGCTTCTGGTGATGCAGACGGTGGCGATTCAACACTCCTGTCTTACCCATTAGCTTCATAACTTTTTAAGTTGATTTGAGGAAGTTGCAAGCAAGGCTTTCACATTATCCACTTCTTAGGGGACTTTTTTCTTTTACTTTTATTTCTTTCTCCCTATGTTCCTCCCAACAAAGCTGAGCAAGTCTAAGACTAAGAGGTGAACCCAATCTGAGAAGAGACCCTCTCAGACCCTCAGATCTCCCAGAATCAGCAAACACTTGCTCAGAAAGTACTTCACAAGGACATCAATCCTCTTGAGTGCTTGGGATTCAGCAAACTGGTCTCTGCTTATTCAAGGATTTTTCTTCATGAGTAAGCCCAAAGTTACCCCTGAACAACCTGGTCTGGTCCACCTCTAAAGGAATAAGTGACAAACTCCTGACCCTGATGCTTAAATGGTCAGTTAAGACCACTTGACAAGGAATCTGACATCCATTTAGACTTTTTCCATCTGTGCAAAAGGAAGATCTGAGTTCTGTTAGGATGATTCCCTGCACTTCGTCTCCAGTTATTGGAGAATGAGGAGCATCATGTGTGATGTGGATAAGCTCAGGACACATCCACCAGCATGGGTTATGACCGAAAAGGAGAGAACAGACAAAAAAAGTAGTTGGTCCTCAGGGGGGACTACTATGTGCTCAAAAGGTAAAAGGAAATCAAAAGGACCAAATATATATATTGGATAAAGTCCCAAAGCTGTCCTGTTACTCATCTATTTCCACAACCTCTAGCATCTACCCCAAAGAAGGGAAGCTCCACTTTGGATCACAGTAACAATGAAGCTGAGAAGCATAAGAAAAATTTTCCATTCAACTTCATTCCTTTTTCAAGGAGGAATGGGAAACTCCTAACAAAGGGAAAAGGCTCTGTCAGGAAGCTTTGAAATTCTGTAGGATAATAGAAGCTTTTCCCTTCATCCTCCCCAAAGCCAATATAGCAATTGTACTCCCCACGGAGAGCATACTTTCTGCAGACAAAAAGACAGAAGCCACTCTTAGAAACTTTTTCAGAATCCCTGATAGCTTTATTTGCAGCCACATGCTTCACTAGAGCAACGAGCTAAAAAGACCCGATCATCATCATAAATTCAACTTGTATTATGGAAAATATTTGTAGCCTCTGCATTTGTGATTCCCTGAAACTGGTAGCAAGAGTTGTGACATCCAGCCACTGAAATAGCTATTTAAAGCACATTCTTGGTGCCTCAAAACTATCTGGTGGACTCATGTTTGAGAACTATTGATAAGGTGGTCTCTGATGATCTGGACAAGCTAAAGCTTCTCACTCCAGCAAAGTCCTAGGCTGACTACAAACCCTTGGCAAGGGCAGAGATTCCTTTTTAGACAAATCCAAAACCCATTGAAGTCAGTGGTGTACCTTTCCATTGATTTTGGTGGGCTTTGGATGAGACCTTTTGTTCTTGCCTACAGAGAAAGCGAAGGGAATCTTCTTATGCCAGGGGTAAAATCTGGACATGGAACACCCACAGGAAACCCAGACCAGGTAACAAGTCCAACCCATCCTTCAAGTCCAGTCACTGATTGTAATCAAATGTCTGCATCCAGAAATAAGTCCGGGGGCAGGGTATCCCACTGCTCGGATGCTAGGTTCCAGCTGACTTCAGATTGGTGGGCATTGGAGAATGTAGCATGGATACTTGTTCGACATTGCTTATTCATTACTTCTTTAAATTCAAGAGACACCAAGAAACATCAAAACATTTGTGAGGAATGTGGGAGCTATCTGTACTTTTTATGAACATTGTGGGAATCCCCATTTGATATTCAGTGGATGACAGATATAAGGAAGCCTTATGGTTAACTCAGTGCTATGGGGCTCTGTAGGACTACAGGAAAAGCAGACAATGGATGTGGTTAACCCCAGTCCCTGGTATTCAACACATAGTACAGGTGCTAGTTCCTTTGTAAGTTGACCCATGCTATGCTCTCATCAGCAAGCAGGTTGGTGGCCCGGAAGGGAGTGGGAAAAACTTCAGGCAGGAGCTTCTAAACCAGGGGTCAGCCACCTTTCAGCAGTGGTGTGCCAAGTCTTCATTTATTCACTCTAAGATTTTGCGTGACAGTAATACATTCTAACATTTTTAGAAGGTCTCTTTCTATAAGTCTATAATATATAACTAAACTATTGTAGTATGTAAAGTAAATAAGGTTTTTAAAATGTTTAATAAACTTAATGTACAATTAAATTAAAATACAGAGCTCCTGGACCGGTGGCCAGGACCCGGGCAGTGTGAGTGCCACTGAAAATCAGCTTGCGTGCTGCTTTTAGCACAAGTGCCATAGGTTGCCTACCCCTGTTCTAAACAAAGGGACTTGGCAAAAGCTAAAAGATATCCTAGGACCTGAGCAACACAAACTGAGGGGTTTGGGGGGTGGGGAAAGAGATAAGGCTGTTTGAGAACCAGCATTTGTAGGGGACAACCTGTTTCTCCCAGTCACAATGGTTGCAGTGGTGCCTGGGTTAAGCAGAACACATTTAAACTGGAAAAGAAAGGCTACGTTTAGGTAAGACAATGCATGTAGGCTTTTGATATTTTTGACCCTTCTTTCTGCTTGCAGTGTTCCTATGATTAAATAAATCATACTGCTTTGAATAAGCTATTTTCTGACCAGCTGGTCACAGCTTCTGGAGAAAAAAGAATGAGGAGTACTTATAGCTTAAGAAATTAGACTAAGAAATTTATTTGGGCATATTCTTTCGTGGGCTAAAATGAACACTGGCAATCATACTGTGGCCAGGCAGCATGAGAAGCTGAAATCTAAATGCTTTAGTGATTCAGATTCTTTTCCAAGGGGGTGAAAAAAACCCATGACTTCCAGAATTAAAACAGAATGGGATTGGGAGGCTTCCAATGTATCAAACATCTACCAGTCAAGAAAACTGATGTGCCTCAGCAGGTCTATACTCCTTCATTAGGGTTTGCAATGACAGGACATTTTACAATGAAGTGTTTAAAGAGAAGACTTAGGTCCTGAACCTAAAGAAACTTACTCAAGCACTTACGTTTAAGAATATGAGTAGCCCCATTTTCAGTTCAGTGGGGCTACTCACATGCGTGAAGCTAAGCACCTACATGATACTTTCCAGGATCAGAGCTTAAGTGTTTTCAAAAAACTGTCCATTGAATGCATGTGTATTAATATAAACAGCTAATGTAATGTTCACAACCAACTGTTGTGTGTCTACAGCAGGGGTTGGCAACCTTTCAGAAGTGGTGTGCCGAGTATTCATTTATTCACTCTAATGTAATGTTTCACGTGCCAGTAATGTTAATGTTTTTAGAAGGTCTCTTTAAGTCTATAATATATAACTAAACGGTTGTTGTATGTAAAATAAATAAGGTTTTAAAACGTTTAAGAAGCTTCACTTAAAATTAAATTAAAATGCAGAGCCCCCCGGACCGGTGGCCAGGACCCGAGCAGTGTGAGTGCCACTGGAAATTAGCTTGCATGCCGCCTGGTCTACAACAGTTGCTAAGGGAGGAGCTATTTGCTTACTGCTACTCTGGTTATCACATTAATCTGAATATTTAACTATATTCACTAGAGATGAAATCAAAAGGTGTGACAAAAAAGTTCTATTGTAGAAGGTTTTATTCCATTTTGCATAGTTGAAAACAGTTGTGGAAAAGGCTGAGGTGCATTAATGATCTGTCATGACCATTGAGCATGTGTCATTGGCACTGTGGAGCTTCAGGCGAGGCCAGGAACCAATTTTTTAACACTATTAAAACAAACACACACACACCCAAACACTTTGCTCCTGAAAAATTATCTATCTTTGGACAATAAACATAATACTAACAAAGAGTAAATCAATTGCTTTGTTTTTATCGCTTCCTAGATCCTTTCTGCCTCACCGTCAATGGGGAGCGTTGATGAGCTGCAGGCCCCTGCCTCGCTAACATTAGCTTGTTTTGTCCCTGAAACACCAGTTGACCGACTTATGGCTCAAGGTAAACCAGATTTCAATTTAATTTTTAAGTGTATCCATGGACATAAATATTTTTTTATTGCTTTTGGGGTGAGAGGAGATTAGCAATATTGCATAAGATTTTCTGTGGAATTGAAAGTAAGAAATCCTTTATCCTTGTGAGAAGCAAGAGAATTACACATGAACATTAAATACAACAGCTACTTCTTAAAGTTGTAGCTGATTTTAAAAAATATCTTTCTGGAAGTTGATTGGTTTGGCGACCTGACCCACATTTTATACAAATAAAAGGTTCTATGTACTAACAAATTGGTAATAACCAAAAGTTGCATGTGGTGGCTTTTTTGTAGCCTGTCTGAAATACATTCATGGTCTGTCAGTTTTTCTAATGGACAGATGTCTGCATTGCAAAAACAATCACCACGCTTGGCACTGATTGGTGGTCTTACTGGTGGTCTCAGCAGTGGGGCCATGTTATATGGGCACAGAGTCTGAGGTTTTCTGGCATAGCTCTGTAAGGAAGCCTTTAGAGATCTTTTTAGAGATACACATGTTTGATAGACTTTGGTTTTTATTGTTGCCAATCTGTTAGCTTTCCAGAACACTAGGCTCTCAGTAGAGAAATAAATGTCTCACATAAATATATTCTGTTATGAATTTCATTGTCCCATTCTTTCCCCATTTCTCCTAATCTGTCCTCAATCTAAAAAAAAAAAAAAAAAGTATTTCACTCCCCTGTAGAAGAGTGATTGTTTTTTAAAGTGATAGTTATGTTACAATGAAAAACTGTATTTTTAACATTTTCAGGCAAATTAGCAAGCATTATGAATATGCTTCTTTGGATTCCTCAGTCATAGAATCTGGGCATCATCTTAATTTATATAATTTGTGATGATATATTTTATTATCACAAATGATTAAATAAAAACAATAATTAAGGGAAACACTGCATAAAAATATTTCATTTATTATTTTAAATTTTTCCTGCTTTTCTTTTTTCTGATCATTCAGGTTTCTTGTGCCACAGTTTGCCAAGCAGCTTTCCATATTTGACTTCTTATAGTTTGAGGTGTAACCATATGAAATTTCATATGTTTTGTTCCAAGAAGCTCTTGTTTTACTGTTTAAAAATCTATAGGGGAGTTGGATACACTGGGTAGCAAATAAAATGTATATTTCTTTGTATTATGTAATTACTCTGTCTTATCTTTGGATGAGTGTTTTTGTTTTGGTCACTGTGTTCTAGGTCAGAGTGACACTACCACAACAGCAACTCCACATGATTCTCCCCAGCCTGATGTTCTGTCTAATCAGTGTGCTCTAGTCACACCTCCTCTCCTGTCAGCTGTGTGCAGCCTGCTGGGAAACCTGCTGGTGGTTGTTCCAAAGGACACTGGAATTGCTCTTCAACAAGCACACTTACTTACACATCTCAGTAGGTAAGAGCTCAATAAGTGCTGAGCTACAAACAGGTGCAGCAGTAGAGGAGAACTAGAATAGGATAAGCAATATCCATGTTTCTAACCAGAACTTTGTGACAGATATTGATTGGCTCTTGGGTACTCTGAAATGTTCACTAATGCTTTTTAAATGAAGCTAGCAGACGCATGTGTTCATTTTGTGCTTACGGAAAAGGTACCTGTTTCCAAACAGATGATTCACATTATTTTCAATGAGTCTTTCTGGTACAGGTTTTCATCAGTGCAGGCATCTCCATTTTCCCTCTGGTAATGATTAACCTTTGTTTAGATGGGTATTTATTTATTTATTGACCATTTTTGAATATGTGATCATCAGACACTGAGAGTTGTACATGATTATATTTCATTATGATTTTTTTTCATTGCACAAAGTGTATGTTTGTGTATATTGGAAAGTTGGGTTTGGAGGGGAAAGTGGAATTTAACAGCATGGGTCTTGTCCTTTTTCCCTCTCCTATATCTCCAAGCGATATATGGCAGCTGTGAGAGGGCTTAGGTTTGAGTCTTTCACTATTTTTGTTTCTTTTTTTAAAGAACTCAAAGTAATTAAATGCAGAAACTGTTAATACTAAACACCATTAAAAGTGATACTCAGGTTAAAGTTAATATATATTTTTAGAATAAATGTACTTACAGTATGTTACAGTTTGAAAAACTAAACCTTTTTTGTAAGTGGTTGGTCCACTTGTGACATATGAAGCACTGGAATTACGTTTGGTCACATGAAGGAAGTATTTGACAATGTTTTTAAACAATGAAGCTTCCTGCTAGTTGTATCGTAGAGTATGTCTACACTATGGGATTATTCCAATTTTTACAGAAACTGATTTTTGGAAACAGATTATATTAAGTCGAGTGCACGCGGTGTGCACATTAATTCGGTGGTGTGCATCCATGTACTGAGGCTAGCATCGCCTTTCGGAGCGTTGCACTGTGAGTAGCTATCCCATAGTTCCCACAGTCTCCCCCGCCCATTGGAATTCTGGGTTGAGATCCCAGTGCCTGATGGGGCCAAAAATTTGTCACGGGTGGTTTTGGGTAAATGTCATCAGTCAATCCTCTCTCCGTGAAAGCAACAGCAGACAATCATTTCATGCCCTTTTCCTTGGATTACCCGGGCAGACACCATAGCATGGCAACCATGGAGCCCGTTCAGCCTTTTTTCACTCTCTCATTATATGTCTACTGGATGTTGTTAATAGACGTGGTATTGCAGTGCTACACAGCAGCATCCCCTTGCCTTAGCACTTAGCAAAGATGGTTACCAGCCCTACTGTATCATCTGCTGCTTCAGGGGTGCTCCTGGCCGGCCTTGGTGAGGTTGGTTGGGGGCGCCTGGACAAAAATGGGAATGACTCCCCAGGTCATTCTCTTCTTTAAGTTTTGTTTAATGGAGAGTCAATCCTGCCTAGAATATCAGGCAAGCCTACTAAAAAAACAGAGAGGCAAACAGCCGCTCCGGGTCAGAGCCCCAGGCATCCCGCAGAAATGATGAGCTGCATGCCATTCTAGGGGGTGCCCCTGCAACAATGCCACCCATTGCTTCCCTCCTCTCCCACCCCTCCTAGGCTACTCTGACAGTTATCCCCCTCATTTGTGTGATGAAGTAATAAAGAATGCATGAATAAGAAAAAACACTGACTTTATTGCCTTTGCAAGCAGAGATCAAAGTGGGTAGGAGAGGGCAGCCTCCAGCTGCTGTGATATTCCAGGCATGAGTGAATCTCCATTAGACAAAGCTTAAAGAAGAGAATGACTTGGAGTCATTCCCATTTTTGCCCAGGCGCTCCCGGCCGACCCCACTGAGGCCAGCCTGGAGCACTTGCAGGATGACAATGATGGCTGTCAGTCCTACTGTACCGTCTGCTGTCCACAAGGCAAGGGAAGGGAAGGGGATGCTGCTGTGTAGCGCTGCAACACCGCGTCTGCCAGCAGCATCCAGTAGACATACGGTGACACTGAAAAAAGGAGAGAGAGGATTTTTTTTCCTTTGCTTTCACGGAGGGAGGGGTGCCAACGATATATACCCTGAACATCGCGCAACAATGTTTTTGACCCTTCAGGCTTTGGGAGCTCAGCCAAGAATTCAAATGGTTTTCGGAGAGTGCGGGAACTGTGAGATAGCTGTAGTCGTCAGTCATCCCTCGCTCCATGAGTGTCCATTTGATTCTTTGGCTTTCTGGTACACTGGTCTCAGCTCCTTAGTTTCATGCAGCACTGTGCTGAGTCCCTGTTGTGGCTTCTGTCCATCATAGCCTTAGGGATTTTTTCAAATGTTTTGGCATTTCGTTGATTGGAACAGAGTTCTAATAGAACAGATTCATCTCCCCATACAGAAATCAGATTCAGTAACTCCTGTACGGTCCATGCTGGAGCTCTTCTTTGATTCTGGGACTGCATGATCGCCTGTGCTGATCAGCTCTCCACACTGGGCAAACAGGAAATGAAATTCAAAAGTTCACAGGACTTTTCTTGTCTACCTGGCCAGTGCATCCGAATTCAGATTGCTGTCCAGAGCGGACACAATGGTGACCTGTGGGATAGCTTCCGGAGGCCAATACCGTCGAATTGCGGCTTCATTAACCCTAATTCGAAATGGCAATAGCGATTTGAGTGATACTCCCCTCGTTAGGGAGGAGTACAGATATCGATATTAAGAGCCCTTTATATCGAAATAAAGGGCTTCATTGTGTGAATGGGTGCAGGGTTAATTCGGTTTAACACTGCTAAATTCGAGATAAACTCGTAGTGTAGACCAGGCCTTAGTGCAGGACACTCTTTAGAATTTCAAAGACTTGTATTAGAGGCTTGTCTACACAATACATATTAGTGGCATTAAAGCATTAAAATCCTACTACTGTGGATGCAGTTAACCAATATTAAGGTGTTTATACCTGTATAGCTTATTCCTGTATGGGAAGGAGAATAAGTTATAATAGAATCAGGCACCTCCCTATTGATAGAACAACATCCACACTAGTGGTTGTACTGGTAAAACTATTTTGCTTTAAAAAAAATTACAAACACCTTTTATACCAGTATAAGTGCATCTGCACTAGGGTTTGAAATAATATAACTATTTGGGGATATTTGTAACATCCATGTAATGTATTTTACTCTAAGTTAATGATATGTACTGTTATCTTTAATAGCATATTTGTAAAGTTTCTTTTGTTTTGCATGTAAGTTGAAACATATTACTCTAACAAATTATTTATCCTATATTTTCCATTAGTCTTGTAAATGCTAGGTTGGTTGAAAGATGTATGTTGGAATTGAAAGCTCCTCTGTCTCATCCATGTCACACTGAACATACAAAAGTTCAGGTTAGTTTTATGTGATTATGAAATGCACTGTATGAATTTAAAAGCTTGAAGTTCATTAAACGTATACAACTATATCAGTTTGTTTAGACTGTATACCCAGTATCTTAGAACAGCTATCAAAGCTTTTCTAAACTGTCATGTCAATTATATTAAATCATAATTCAATCAAATTCTGTGTAAACTTGAGAGGAAAATATACTATGCACTATTCACAGTAGGCTATTCATTGTGTTTTAAAAAAGAGTTGTACATAAAACTGTCAAACTATAAAACAGTTTTAACAATCTATTCTAAACCATAAAGAAAAAAATATTTTCTTTAAAACTTGATTAAAAACCTCCCAAACACTACCCTAATTCTGTATGTTAATTTTTGACCTAGTGTGATATGTAGAGATAAACTAGAAACTCTCCAGGTCATAATTAAGGCTACAATTCTATCAGAGAGGTCACGGAAATCATGAAATCCGTGACTTCCATTGACCTCCATGATATTTTCTGCCACGAGGTTGGCGGACCTCTCCGTAGCTGACCTGCGCCACAGGCAGGGGGACTGCGGAGCTCCTATGTACCCCAGCAGCAGTGGGTGCTGAACCTGCTTATCCATTTAGTCAGGGATATGTTTAGTGAAAGTTAGGGATAGGTCACAGGCTTCTGTGAATTTTTGTTTGTTGCCTGTGACCTGTCCATGACTTTTACTCAATATCCGTGACAAAAACTTAATCTTGGTCATATTGTATTTTAATAGTGATGATACAGCCATTGCTATTGTGGTAGTAATGGAATCACAATAGTTATATTGAAACACCATAATAGTCATTATGCCAAAGACATTATATTTTAAGTGTCAATTAGCTTAAAGTACGTGGTGGTGTGTCCACTTTTCAATGACAAAAAAATGTTCTGAAATGTGTAAATGAAAGAGAGACTGTCAGCAAATTGCTAGGATACTGTTGTCCCACATGTTCTGTTGTAAAAATGTAGCCGTATGTCTTCAGAATGAACTCTTTAGTTATACAAAAGCACATGACAGGCTGGGCATTATGATGTTTTATACTGAATAGTTTCAACCAGTTACTAACTCGTATATCTGTTGTTTTAAGTAGCTGTTTAGTATGCAAATCCTTGCATCTGGCTGCACTCGTATTTCTCCATCTAGTTGTCCACAACAAACATGGCCACTTCAGTTGAGGCCCTAGATCTTGCAGACATTAAAGCAGATGTGTAACTTTACATATGAGGAGTTGAATTGTTAGTGGGACAACTTGCACGTGTATAGTTATACACATACTTAAGAGTTTCCAGGATTGGGGCCCTAGTGCTAAATGATTTTTCTTTCATAGAGTAAATAATATTATATAGGAAAAAACATGGGCAGAACTTGTCACAGAAAACTTGAGAAAGAAATTAAAAAAATTTAATTACCTAAGTTTTGCAGGCAGATGTACTGAGAAGTCATTACCCACTCCTCAAATATTTTGTGAGGCTCACCATTGATGTATGGGGTGAAAAATTGAAGCCAAGATCTTCCACAACATCTAAGTTATATCAAAAAGAACTTTCATAGTCTAACTGTATGAAGGGCTGCCATATTCTTTTATCAGTTTACTTAAACTACCAAAGAGACTGCAAAGAGAGCCTATTTTGAGAGAGACTGGAAACACGCAAAAAGATGTAATTCACTGACCCTCCTTTAGTTCCTTTGGGAAAAATCACTAACATTTTTTTAAATCTTCAGTTACAGTGGCCATTATGAGGATATATCCATATTCTCATCAGTGTCCCCATGCTGTTTTTTTTCTGTTTGCTTCACAACTATTCCGAGGAATATCGTTTAGTCCTTTAGGTTTCTCCACAACTTCCTCCTAAGAAATTTCCTTATCTATCAGTGATACCTTGGATTTCACACCAGAGTCTTCAGAACGGGAATTTTCCATCGTCTTGTATAATAAATATTTGTGGGGAAAAAAAAACTAACTTCAGTCCGCATCACCTTAATTGCCCATCTCTTTAACTGATATATATTTAGGCTTGACAGGATGAAATTTTAGTTGATAACTTTCAGTAATCGCTGAAATCAATGACAAAAAAATCAATGAGTATCTGTAGGTGTATCTGAGAGTCCATGCTGGGAGTCGTCTGCAGTTCTGCTGTCATGGAAGTAAGTGGGTCTGTGACAATGCAGCTATACAGGGCTCCTTGTGCTACCTCAGGTGACAAATTAGGGATGGGAGTGGGGGAAGAGTCTGCGGTCCTCATGGGGCAGAGCAGAGACCCCTGACTAAGGCTGTGAGAAGGAGTCCCCAGCTGTGGGAGAGGCCACCCCACTGCTGAAACTGCAGTCCTGCTGACACAGACCTGCTTTCTCATTCACTAGCTGGGCATGCTGGGGTTCTCTGCTCTGCCCCACCAGGACTACAGACTTTCCCACACCTTGTGCTAGCAGGGATCAGGTGTCACCAGCAGCTCCATTGTCACAAGAGTGAGGGGATAGGGCTGTGACAGCAGAGCTGCAGAGGATTCCTATGTCTGCTGGGCTGGTTATACCTGATCCCTACAGACTCAAGGTGCAATGGAGGCTACGGTTGTCCTGGCCTTGCAGAGCAGAGACATCCCCCCTCCCCGCACCGTGACTAGGACTTCAAGGAGGAAGACGAGCCCCTGGTGGCAAGGAAGACTACCCCACTGCTGAACAGTTGCTGCATGGGGTGGCTCCCACACTCCTGGCTGATGAATGTGTGGGTGAGGCCAGTGACACCCAATTCCTGCAGGCACACGGTGCAGGGAAGGTTGCAATCCAGGCCCAGCAGAGCAAAGACCCGCTTAACCCAGCTGTGGGGGGTTTTAGGAACTAGTCAGCAAGAGGGTGGCCTCATCTGCAGCCGGGGATGACGACAACTCCTTATAGCCCTGGCTGGGAGTCTCTGCAATACCCAGACAGGACCCTGAGCCTTCTCTGCACCTTATGCCAGCAGGGATCCAGTGTCAGCAGCTTCATGGCTGTGCAGGGAGCCCTCTGGAGCTCCCTAATCATGGCCCAGCTCGCCCACTCACCAGCCAGGAGTGTAGGAGCTGTAGCTGACAGAAACTGTTCAGCAGTGGAGTGACTTCTGCAGCCACAGGATAATCCTCCTTGTGGCTGGGAATTTCTGTTCTGCAGGTCCAAGATGACTGCAGCTTCCCCTGCACCTTAGTCCCTGGGGCCACAGAGAGCGCCCCCCGTTGTCAGTACTGCCCTAACCCTAAATACAACCCTATCCCACACAACTTTAAAAATAAAAATAGTTAAAAATAAAAAAATCTTAAATAAAAATGGACAAAAAGATCAAAATTTCAAAAAAGAATATCAAATTCTGCCAACTATATATATATTTTTTTTTCTCAAAAAGGTGCATTATGTGGTATTGCCTAAAGTCGGTCTTAACATACTGTAAAATCAGGTTTCAAGGATCCAGCTTTTGTGTCCTTTTTACTATTTTAACAGGTTTTATTCCTACTTCAGTACTTGTCTTCAGTGTCCAGGCTTCTACAGTCATGTTTATTGGTAGACACTCACCTTGTGATCCAGGATGAGCTAATGAAACCTCTTTTGGGAAATACCTTAATGATCCTCTCCGTTCGCTCTCTGGATGGCTTGGGTAATATGTAGATACTTCTCTTGTCAAGACAGACAGATGCACGTCTTATTCAGCAAAATCAGTACTATCTTTCCTGACATTGTATGTTAAACTGTAGAGTTACATGTTTCATTTGCTACATGCTAATATTTAGAAGTTTATATCTGCTAGCCATTTACTCACTAGTCTTCAAGCATAATTATGAAATAAAGGAAGAAACTGAGTTAAAATTGGTTTGGGGCTGAATTATTTGTGTATGGGATGGGGGTTGCATGTTTGTTTTTTTCCAGACTTTTTATTTTAAAGATAAGTTTCTGTGGTCAGGCTTAGATATCCAGTTTTCTGTTTATGGGTTAATAGCTTAAAGTTCCTATGTTCTGTTTGCAGATACTGAGTTAACATCTGCGGTTCACCAAACATGGACAGACTTGTTTAGCCTTCTGGCTATGCTGTTAAGGAAAAGTGGCCAAATCGCTCTTCCATCTGTGACAGCAGCTCTTGGAAAACATTGGACTGCAATAATTGGTAATGCCTATTCTTAGATGGATTTAGGCCTTGCAGCTAATAATGAGGATGACTTCTTATTAGATGCTATCAAATACTTATAAAGGACATATCCATAACAATAAACAAAATGTGCCTGCTTTTTACTGAGAAGATACCCTTGTTTGTTTTTATAACTTTTTTCTTATATAGTTCCGTAAAATCATTTCTCAGCTATTACACAGCTTTCCAATTTTTTTTTTTGTATAGACTTCAACAGTTTCTGGTTCTGAACTTTGGGATAAAGTAAATCAGCTTTGATTAGAGGCTGAACAGAGCCATAGCATACTGTTTTTTGTTTTGGGTTTTTTTTTTCTTACACTGATCATTTATGTAAAACGCACAAAAGCAAACAAAAACATACAAACCTGAAAAATATTTTTAAAGGTCACAAACTTTTCTTGCTACATGAGTCATCATGTAGTCAGTTGTTGTTGTATAATGGTTTAAACTATTACACAAATAATAAGTTAATTATTATAATTAAGACCCTGATTACTTTGCTTAATCTATCATGTGCCTACAATTAATCACCTAAGTAGTCCCATTGAAATCTATGCTTTTAGTTAGGCATGTGCTAAGTAACTTGTTGAGCCAGGGCCTAACTGCACTTCTGCCAACAGAGTGAGCTTCTAATGAAAAGCTTCTGATTGTTGCTGTCTTTAGTATAATGCAAGCTCTGGTTTAAAGTGAGGGGAAGGCTAAAAAATTGAAGCAAGTGACTCGTCTAGCAAGTGAAGGTTGACTAAACAGTTTCAGTGCTCATTTGTGGTTTTGTTCTTTTAATTGCAAATGTGACATGGAATACTTAGTCATTCACACTTTCCATAAATTTAGAATACAAAAATGTATTTTTAAACTTAGGTGCAAATACTTAGGGCTCATTGGATGTCTCTTGCAAGCACTAGTGTGCTGTTCCATGACCCAGGCACATACCTTGGATTAGTTTGTTCCAGTTCTGAAATGTTTAACATGTCTTGAAGCTGAAATTAAAAAAAAAAAATCTCTTATGTATTTGATCTTTTAGATACAATTTGTGACTGTGTGCATCTGTCTACCACATGTCCCAGTTTATATATGGCCAGTTTGCAGTTCCTCTCCATTCTCTTGGCTGAAGAGGGGAAAAGGCAGCTCCAAGATAAACAGAATATTTGCCCCAACCCAACAATTACTTTTCTTCTAGATGAAGCGGAAGGAGGTTTGGCATCTGGGGCCAAACTTAATGAATTAATAATTCAGGTATAAATTTATATATTCAATAAATTAATACAATGGTATTATGGTTTTGAGTATATGACTGAGATCATGTTTCTATTGTAATGCTGAATGTCTAATTAAAAGCTCGGCCAACCTATTTTGAGAACTAGTCTTAGTAAAGAAACCAGAGCACTTCAAACAAACTGGTTTATTAACTATATGTAAAAATCACTCTTCTCACCACTGTTATACAGCTTTTTAACACCACACAGCAACATTACATAATAGTTTAAGGTAGGAAGTGAATACAATATCTGATTTAAATGGCAGAGGAAGATTTTACATAATTAGAATATTATTATGCAAATTGAAATTGGCCAAAAGGATTCCTACTTTTCCAGATATGCCTTGGAATGTTTAAGGATTGAGACCTTGTTTTTCTTCCCATAAATGACAGCACCAGAGTGCTCTTTAACACCACACAATCATAGAAATTAGGGACTGATAAAACCCATTTGGCTATTTAGTCTGTCCTTTGCCAGTATCTGATTATTGCATACAGGACTTCTATTAATGCATTGTACTATCTAGTTTTAAATCTGCCAAGCATTGAACTTTTATCTCTTCCATTGGGAGACTGTTTCTCAACATAATAGATCTCACTGACAGGATAATTTTCTTGATATTAGCCAAAATGTATTCTCTTTCCTAATTTAATCTTATTATTCCTATTTATACTTCCTTGTACTACCCTAAATAATTCCTTTCCCTCCTTGATATTTACACCTTTGGTTGCAGACCATTAACATGTCTTACGTTACTTGTCACTTAGACAAGATATATTAGTTGCTATATATTTAACTTCTCTTTCCTCATAAGTCCTTCAGCTCCCTATCATTTTCATTGGCCTACTCTTAACTACCTGCACTTTATCATGGTTGTCACAAACAGATAAGAAGAGTTAATAGAACAGAAGTGCTTCATATCTCTTTGACTGGAAAGGGTTAACAAGAACAGTGAACCTGGCGGTCACCTGACCAGAGGACCAATCAGAGGACAGGATACTTTCAAATCTTGAGGGAGGGAAGTTTTTGTGTGTGCTGTTAGATTTTGGTGGTTGTTCACTCTGGGGACTCAGGGGGAGCAGATGTGCAACCAGGTTTCTCTCCAATCTCTACAATACAGGCTCTTATAAATTCAGATTAGTGAGTACTAGGTAGATAAAGCGAGTTAGGCTTATGTTTGTTTTCTTTATTTGCAAATGTGTATTTGGTTGGAAGAAGTTCAAATGTGCATTTGGCTGAAAGGAGTTTAATTGTGTATTTGGCTGAAAGGAGTTCAAATTTGTATTTTTGCTGAAAGGATTTTAATTTGTACTTGTATACTTAGGTTGGGAGGGTGTTCTCAGTGTCTATAGCTGAAAGACCCTGTACCTATTCCATTTTTTAGAAATTTACAAAGATAATTTTTACTGTTTTTTCTTTCTTTAATTAAAAGCTTTTCTTGTTTAAGAACCTAATTGTTTTTTGATTCTGGTGAGACCCCAGGGAACTGGGTCTGGATTCACCAGGGAAATGGTGGGGAAAAAGGAGGGAAGAGGGGGAGAGAGGCTGATTTCTCTCTGTGCTAGGATTACTTTCTCTCAGGAAGAGTCTGGGAGGGGGAAAGAGAAGGAGGGAGGAAGGTGAATTGTCCTCTCTGTTTTGTGATTCAAGGAGTTTGAATCACACAGTGATCTTCCAGGGTAACCCAGGGAGGGGAAGCCTGGGAGACGCAACGGTGGGGGAAAGGGTTTACTTTCCTTGTGTTGAGATCCAGAGGGTCTGGGTCTTGGGGGTCCCCGGGCAAGGTTTTGTGGGGACCAGAGTGTACCAGGCACTGGAATTCCTGGTTGGTGGCAGCGCTACAGGTTCTAAGCTGGGATTGAGCTTAGAGGAATTCATGCTGGTACCCCATCTTTTGGATGCTAAGGTTCAGAGTGGGGATTATACCATGACAATGGTATATTTGGTAATAATAGTAAGATTTCATGTGAAACTATAACAAATGATTTATTAAAACTGAAATATCCACATCGGTCTGTTTTTCACTAGATTTAGTCAATAGAAGCTGTCAAGTTTGTCTGAATTTGTTCTTTATAATCAGATATGGCTAATTGCTCTTATTGTTCTGATACCTAGATGCCCAGTGATATTTCTCTTAATATTCCATTATTTTGCCACAATTGCTGGAACAATAGTTCTTTTTCAAGTATGTGTCGGGTGGATCTTACTGTAGATGTGCTTTATTTACACACGTGAGACTTGAAAAACGTTGAGGAGCAGTGACTGTTGAGGCCTCTCATGCCCTGTGATACCTTAAGCTCTTGTGCATGGACATGAAGGGAGGTGTGAACGTCTTATGGCAATACTGGGTCAGACCAGTGGTCCATCTAGCCCAATATCCTATCTTCCGACAGCAGCCAGTGCCAGATGGCTCAGAGGGAATGAACAGAACAGGGCAATTATCAAGTGATGCCTCCCCTGTCATCCACTCTCAGCTTCTGGCAATCGGAGGTGTTGGGACACCCACAGCATGAGGTTGCATCCCTGAATATCTCGTTAATAGCCATTGATGGACCTGTCCTCCATGAGCTTATCTTTTGCTTCTTTGAAAATAGTTATACTTCTGGCCTTCATTAAATCCCCTAGCAACAATTCCATGGGTTGACTTTTCATTGTGTGAAGAAGGAAGAAAAAAGGAAGTTTTGTTTTAAACCTACTGCCTATTAATTTCATTGGGAGACCCTGGGTCTTGTGTTATGTGAAGACATGCCTAACACTACCTTATTCACTTTCTCCACACCATTCATGGTTTTTATAGACGCCTGTCGTATTCCCCACTTTAGCTGTGTTTCTTCCAAGATGAAAAGTCCCAGTCTTTTTAATCTGTCACCATGCAGAAGTTGTTCCATACCCTTAATCATTTTTATTTCCCTTCTCTGTACCTGTTCCTATTCTAATATATCTTTTTAGAGGTGAGGTGACCAGAACAGCATGCTGTCTTAAAGGTGAAGGTGTACCATGGATTATGGCATTATGATATTTTCTGTCTTTATTATCTATCCCTTTCCTAATGGTTCCTAATATTCTATTAGCTTTTTTTGACTACTGCTGAAAATTGCTGTCTAATAGGAAACTGAACCTGCACTGTGGGTTTAGGCTCTTCAAGGCTTGATTTATCCCAACTGGTACCACTTTCCCTGGGGTTTCCACTTAGGGAAGGAACCTTTACATTGCTTTCAGAGCTTGCTAAAAGCTTAATGTTGGAGATTGCTTGCATAATGACTCACCAGAGCTCCCAGCTGTTCTGGCTTTATCCCTCCCTTCCTAGGACCAATCACATTTTGAGTTGGCTAATTACATACTCCTTTGTGAGTGTTGAGAGGTAGTATGTGCTGCCACAATTCTACACTCTTCCAAACCCTTCTGTTCTTTATTATACCCACCTAACCTAGCATTCCTAAAGATAAATCAAGCCCAAAGTCAGTTTTCTGCTGTTGAGAGATTTCCCAGCTGGAAGGCTTAGTGAGAGATTTTCAGTGGCCCAAAGGGGAGTTAGACAACTAACTTGTATGGACTTTCAATGGGAGTTGAGTGCCTAAATTATTTTTGTACCTTTAAAAATTTTCCTCTTATTTCCAACCACCCAATACATATAATTCTTTGCATCCCAAACTAAGCCGTTCTTATTTAGCTTCCATTTCCCCTGACTTCTCTTGTTAGTATCTGAGATGCCTTCCAGTTCTACGCACTACTCATTTCTCCTAAGGTGATTTCCTTGAGCTGCCATACTTCAGTCAAAAGGTGACCTACATATAAGAACTACAGCATCATATTTTTTCAAGTTATGTTAAATCTGTTAGTGGTTGATGAACTGTTCATAAACAGTACTTCATTCTAGATTTTCATTTGTTGCGGTCTTAGCAGAAGAGATTCCCCCTCCCATCTAATCCGCTTCACCTACATCAATATCCTTGCAGATCCCCTGTTCTTAGAGTATTTTACTCTTCTCTTTTCTTGTAGAACTGTTTTCATTAGATATGACCTATTGCCATCTAAATCTTTATTTTAAACTTTGTGTTAGTAATATATACAGAGCCACTTTATGTCTTTGTGGTTTAATCTCTTCTCAGTTGCCCATATAGAGTATGTCTACACAGCAAATTAAAACCCGCGGTTGGCCCATACCAGCCGACTCAGGTTTCTGGGGCTAGCTGTGGGTCTGTTTCACTGCTCTATAGACTAGGACCCTGAGGGCTTCAACTCGAGCCCAGAAGTTTACACAACAATTAAACAGCTCCGTGAACCTGAGTTGGCCAGCTGCAGATTTTTCTTTGCTGTGCAGACATACCCATAATCAAAATGTTTGTTTTACTGTCCAAAAAACATTGCTCTTTTTTATTCCTATTTTGACTTTTTTTTTTCAGGCCTGACTTACTGCCTTAAACTCTGCACTAAATAACCCTAAAGCAAGCATCAATTTATTGCACATTTAGGGCTTGAAAAACATACTGGACAATGATGTATCTGGAGGGCTAAAGCTAATAGCCTGAGAATGATATGTAAGATAGAGGCGGGTGGGGTACAATCTGTGAAGTCTAGGCACAATGCACTCAGGAGAATTTCTCTTGTAGGTGGTAGGATTTTACTAGGGTTCTATCTTCGTTGATAATTTAAGTTCCCTCTAGTGCATTCCAGCGGCTGGAAGGGAGGAGACCTTTCCCTACAACCCAGAACCTCCTTGCTGCTGTTGTGTGAGCGTCCACTCTAGCCTTTCCACAGCCTTATGGGTTCCCTTTCTTTTTAGGGCTCTTCTCAAGTATACATCCAGGGTTCTGTTCGTAGCTTTACCAAATAGCAGCAGAGTGACTTTTACAATTCTGTAGAAATTGGTGTCTTATCTGCTACTCCCCACTTACTCCCTAGGGCAGGGGTCTCCAACGCAGTGCCTGCGGGTGCCAAGGGGACCGCCAGGGCGTCTTAAGTGTGCCCACATACTGGCTGGCGGACGAGCATCCGCCGAAATGCCGCCAAAATCCGGTGGCATTTTGACAGTGAATCCTCTAGATGACGCTGTTTGCTGCCAACAAACAGCGTCACCTAGAGGCATCGCCGCTTCTGGATGATGCCGCTTGCCGGCAGCATTTCAGCAGATGCTCGTCGGCCGCCACGGTCCTCCGTGGCTCGTCGTCTGGCACCCGCCAGACTAAAAAGGTTGGGGACCACTGCCCTAGGGGAAGTTACAAATTGGTGAGTGGATTTTTGCAGCTCTCTTGATATAGCAAGATCAGTACACATAGTATTTAGAAACTCAGGACTTTACACTAAACCTAGGGATTAACTTAGTCACTTTCCCAATATCTAGCTAATCTTCCTGTACACTTTTCCCCAGCAAAAGGTAGCACCCATATAGACACATTTATCACAGATTGACAGTTATGAAGGAGAAAAATTAATTGTTCTAACTTCAATACGTTTCTCTCCAATTAAAGTAGATAGACACCATGGTTTAGTATTCGTAAAACAAAAATTTGCATAATATCTGGCTTGTGGGAAATTCTGAAATGTTGAAACTTCCTGCAAAATGAAAATTTTGATTTTTGACCAGCTCTAATTTTGAATCACTGAGAATTAAAAATGGTACATCACTTTTACAGGCATAAACATGATCATGAACATTTTTCTCCAGTATATGTTTTACTTTTCCAATGTAGTGATAAAGTCTTTACTTATTTGCAGAGCTATGAAGGAAAATCCTCTAAAGATGTGCTGAAACGAGTTGCTACAGGTGCTTTACTGTCCCTGTTGGCTGTCAGTAAAAGTGCCCAGAAATGTGCTTTGGAAGGTAAGCCTGAAGAGAGACATGCTACAATATACTTAAAATACTCTGTAAATCAAATGCTTGCCAATAATATTTTTTCATGGTCTTCAGTCTAAAAATAAAGCTGTTATTTTTAATATTGCTTTTAAGAAGCTGCTCTGTAAATAAAATGTTTGATTACTGAAGTTTACAATTATATATAAATGTCAGTACCCAGTGCAATCTAACTTTTTTTGAATTAATTGTATCTTTATTATTAATAATAATATTTCAGGTTAGATTAACAGGTTACAACCTATAGCATTTCATTTAAGTGGATCTAACTCTTAGTACTAGACAGTAGTGATCATCTGATGACTATCATCTTTGGCCGGCTTGTCCTCATCTGTGCCTCCACAAATGCAAGTCGAATCCACACCATGCTATTTTGTTCTGAGCACATTCTTTACATTTCTGGCCAAAGTTTTGTCATGAGATTGGCCCAGCAGTCATTTATGGTCTCTGGGGATCCAGTCATTGATGCGGTTTGTCCACCTATCGTGTTGCCTGCGGAAACAAGCAATATCCACCCATCTTTGCTTTGCGTCATATATCGCCTGCACTGCATCGATCACCTCTGTATGCCTTCTGATCTCTTCATTCAGTGTATGATCATGGAGCAATATCTTACACATTCACCTTTCCATTGGTCTCTGGGTGACAGAATTTTTCTTCCTCCGCTTGTGTGGAGAAAGTAAATAAGGAAGTGTTAATTACTCCTCACAACACAAGATCTAGGGGATCACCAAATAAAATTAATAGGCAGCAGGTTGAATATTTCTTCGCCTAACGCACAGTCAACCTGTGGAACTCTTTGCCAGAGGATGTTTTGAAGGCCAAGATTATAACAGTTCAAAAAAGTACTAGATGTTCTTCTTGGAGGATAAGTCCATCAATGGCTATTAGCCAGGATGGTATCCCTAGCCCCTGTTTGCCAGAAGCTGGGAGTGGGTGACAGGGAATGGATCACTTGATGATTAACTGTTCTGTTCATTCCCTCTGAAGCACCTGCATTGGCCACTGTCGAAAGATAGGCTACTGGGCTAAATGGAGCTTTGGTCTGATCCAGTATGGCCATTCTTATGTTCTTATGCCATGTGATAAAACAAGGGGTTTATTTTTACCTTGTCTCTTTTAAGTAAGTATAATGTTTTAGAAATTTGTATTCCATTAAAAGTGTATGTTGGGGGAATCCTTCAAGGGTTTAAAGTTGTCGAAGTAATTAGAATAACCCTCATATGAACAGCATAAACTATAGCATCTTCATTCTTAAAACCCCTAAAATGTTAAAAATCTCTAACTGACAAGGGAATTTACATCAATATTAATCTACCATTGCAGTTTGTACATATGGTTAGTAAGAGTATAGATAAGTGAGAAGGCAGCTTATTTCAATAACAACCTTAACTCTGACCACAAGCTTATGAAATTGCTTTCCCCTTCCAGACTTACGGAATTTTGCAGAGATTGTCTCACCTAAGCTTCCCCTGCTGCTTCTGTCTCAGTAGTGATGTTATA
Organism: Gopherus evgoodei; assembly: GCF_007399415.2. Lineage (NCBI taxonomy): Eukaryota > Metazoa > Chordata > Testudines > Testudinidae > Gopherus > Gopherus evgoodei. The sequence goes on from NC_044323.1 coordinate 197,509,992, forward strand.
TTGCCAGTTTCTCATACTGCCGTACAAAGTGTGCAAGAGTCTCTATAAACCTTAGAATGTTGCAACAGCCCTTTTAGGGGTAGATCAGTCGTCCACAGTTGTTCACCTCAAGAGATATACAATACTGGGGTTTGCCTGCTCGATACCTTAGGACAGTGGTGGGCAGCCAGCGGGCCGTATGCAGCCTTTTAGGGTAATCCGCTGGTGGGCCGCAAGACAGTGTTTATATTGACCATCCACAGCCATGGCCGCCCGCAGCTCCCAGTGACCGTGGTTTGCCGTTCCTGGCCAATGTGAGCTGCAGGAAGCAGCGCAGGCCACAAGGGTGTGCTAGCCACCGCTCCCCGCAGCTCTCATTGGCCAGGAAGAGTTAATGCACTCAGAAGGTTTATCACTGACAAATGAATTAGAGTCTCTGCTGTTTATGGGTAACAAGACCCACTCGATCAACCAGACTCTCATATGTCTCCGGTACCTTCAAATTCCTATTCATCACCTGTTTTGGTTGGAGCTCCTGCACTGGTAAGTGTTGAGGAAGATGATGAAGACTTCCCTTCACTCTCGTCTGTCTCAGTGCAGAGCTCTCTTACCTATTTATACAAGAACCTACTCTTTGACACCCACCGTGAGAGAGAGAGAGGAATTTTGAGGAAGACGTCACTGATGGTGCGAAAAACCTTGGATGTCACCACCTCTTCTTTATGGCCCCCTACAGTAGCCATGCTTGGGGTCCCTGGACAGCATACCAACAACAGTTTTCCAAGGCATTGAGTCTCATCCACTGGGACAGGAGAGGCACACAGTCCCCTCCACCCTAACCCGTTCCTCAGGAATAGACACTAGAGATACAGGAATCCTGTGCAGATAAGGAGACTGCCCCTCAAACTACCATTTCCTCATAGTCTCCAGATGAAGCAGTTACGCTTCCACCATCCTCTGTGGCTGATGATTTCTGGCAATTTCAGGACTTATAAAATGGATGATGGATGCTCTACCGATACCACTCGAAGAGGTGAAGGAATCACAACACAAGTTGTGGGATGCTCTGCAGTCAGCAGCACTAACCAGAGTTGCGCTATCTCAATGAGGTCCTTTTGGACCCAGAAAAGATGGTTTGGCGGACCCTAGCAACAGTACCGCAAACTTGCAGATGGGCAGATAAAAAATATTATGTCCTCTCCATGGACTCTGAATTTTTATTCTATCACCCACCATCACCACCTAATTCTCTGGGGGTGGATGCAGTTAGTGAATGAGAAAACAACACCACATTAAGTCAATTCAGTATGACAAAGGCCAGAAGTGTCTGGACCGTTTTGGAAAAAGTTCTACTCATCTGCAATCCTGCAGTTTTTCAGATAGTGAATTACCAGGCAATTATGGCAAAATATAATTACACAAACCACACAAAAATTACTTTTATGGAGCACCTTCCATTGGATCAAAGAGAACAATTTCAGGCCATCATTGTTGAAGGACAGTTACTGGGCAGGATGTCCCTTCATGTGTCTCTAGATGCAATAGACTTTGCAGTCTGTTCCATATCTATGGCAGTAGTTGTGCACAGGGCATCCTGGCTTCAGCTGTCCAGCTTTCCCAGAGAGGATCAACCTTTTGATGATTTAAAGTTGTTTTCAGAAACAATAGATGAATGCTTTGAAAGACACCAAGGTCACTTCATGATATCTAGAAATTTACACTCCTACAAACAAAAGAAATTGTAATAGGTCACCCAGAGAACTTGTCCAATCCAATTCTCTGGGTTCCACTGACCTCCTCCCATACCCGAGTAAGATCAAATAGATGCCCGAGGGGGGAAAAAACTCTCATCCACCGCTGCCGGCATCAAAACATCAGTTTTGACTTAACCTGTCCATGAAAATGGCCTTTTTGGTAGCCATCATATCAGTCTGAAGAGTTGGAGAAATTGGGGCCTTTATGGCAGATCCCTTTCATAGTATTCTTGAAAGACAAGGTTTCTTTCCATCCGTAAATTCCTTATTCTTTACATTCCTATCTAAGGCATCATCCTAGTTTCATCTTAATCCATTCATTCACCGCTTCCCCTCTTCCCCCCCCCCCGAAACCCTACAATTCTCAACTTGAGACTTCCTTTCATACTTTAGGTGTCACATGAGTTTAGGCCTTGTATATGGATAGGACCATACTATTTTGGAAGTCTCCTAGACTTTGTTTCCATTTCAAGCAGATTTAAAGGATCCACTGTCTCCACTCAGAGGTTATCAAGGTGAATCTTTTGGTGTATTTTTGCATGTTACAAAGCTACCAGCATTCAGCCTCCTTTTTGGGTTGTTAGCACACTCTACAAGGTCATAATCAACATCTGTGGCATTACTTAAAGACATTGTAGTATATGAGATCTGCAGAGCCACTAGCTGATCTTCGGTACATACCTTCTCCTACCTTGGACCATGCCTCTAGATCTAATATAGTGGTTGGCAATGTGGTTCGTTCTTGAGTTCCTGCAATCTATTCCAAAGCTCCCTTCTCCCTGCGGGTGTGATGCTCAGGAGTTACCTGAAGTGGAGTGCACTCATGGGGCACTGCTCAAGGAAGAAGAAAAGATTACTCACCCATGCAGTAGCTGTGGTTCTCTGAGATGTGTGTCCTTATGGGTGCTCCATTACCTGCCCTCCTTCCTTCTCTGCTTCAGTATTTCCTTTGTGAGGCTTTGCAGTAGAGAAGGAACGGAGAGTGGTTCATCCATGCAGACCTATTCGGCCTCTGAGCAGGACATGAGGTTGAGCAGTGTGCACGTGTAGGTCAGACAGACACCGCTAACGAAAATCTCTGAAGGCATATGGGACATCTGTGCACCTGAAGTGGAACACCCAGAGGGGGACACATCTCAAAGAACCAACTACTGCGCATGTAAGTAACCTTTTCATCAGAGAATAGAGGCTTGTGTGTAGGTTTTTAATAATGTGATTTATTAGTAGAATATTATACGTTCTATATTTATTTTTAATCCTTACAACTGTTCTGTGTGATGTAATTATAGAATCTACTGCCTTAATGAATGTTAGAATACAGTTTGAATCACTACACTTGATACAGACACACGAATATTTCATTTGCCTAAATTTCAAAAAAGAATATTTTTAAATCTGTTTATCTTGTTTCTTTGAAACTATATATATCACTGAGCATTAAACTTGAAATTTAGAAAACACAAAGGCTCTATTTCTCAGTCTAAAGATATTGTCTGTATAAGATTCTCATTCCTGGTTCTTGGTTCCTTAGCATGAGATTGGTAGAATTCTGCTGGCTCTGAAGTATGTAGATGCATGAAGACAGTGAATTGGATAGAGCATTAAGCCTTACTAGAAATCATCCACAGCCCTTGCCAAGTATAAGTATTGCCCTCTGAATGTTGCTTCTTGACTATAGTTAGCAAAAGAACTCCCTACAAGCTACTGCTCAGATCACAGTGACTTGACGCTCATTAAGTATACTTCCTCCATCCCAGCTCTACCTGCTGGTCGGGTCCAGTACACCATTATACATTTCTGAAACTTGGGCACATCAGTGTACTTTTGTGGTGTTCCAACACATCTGTCTTAATGCTTTGACACCTATTTTCCTCAGCACTTAGAGGACTAAAAACATTCAAACACAGCTGGTGTCTAACACCTGTTTTTTTGTTTTGTTTTTTGTTTTCTCTTTACCAGTGTCTCAGCATTTGTGGTGTTCTCTGTGAAGATGCTGTGTCTTTGTATATGTGGACAGTTGTAGCACGTTGGGCACTCCAAGCATACAAATAATAATAATTATTATTATTATTAATATGCTGTCGTAAACTAGTTAAACTGTTACCTTTTTTCATCTCAGAAGGGCTGTATTTTGTAGGTGGATCCCTTTGTATAGTCTGCTTATTATTCTAAACTTGTGAAGCACTTTGGGGTCTTCTGGGATGAAGAACACTAGCTATAGTGTATATATAAGATATTACATCCCCCAGCTGTTGCTGTTAGGTCATGTAACTTCCACTATGTGAAATTGCCTCACAGATCCCCACTTGCCTGACAAATCCCAGAGCTATTAAAAACCAATTTGCCTAGAAGGGGACACTATGCCTTGATGCATGCACACAGAAACAGAGAGAGTTTTAAAAGTGTACAACCCTAACTCCATTTGTTCCTGGCTTTTTTTTTCAACTAGATTGATGGATCTCTAATCCTTTGTTCATAACTTCTTAATGTGAACTGGGTTTAGATATTGAAGATATCCTAACCACTTAATTATTTTGAGTAACCAGTTGGATTATTTGTTTTTACTCTTGCCTCATTTCCATCATATAGAGAGCCTTAATTGTGCTTTCCACATAAAGTTTAAGAGTTGATTAGGAAACAAAATTTCTTATACTTCAAATTACAGGTGAAGGGGTTTTGATACCTTTGAATATAAATAGGCTTCTGAATTGTATGGATTTTGTCTTTCAGCTAACCTTATAGACAGCTGCATGGAACAGATGAAGCACATTCATGCACAGCTGAACTTAGAATCCCTAAGGCCTGGAAAAACAGCACAGAAAAAAAAGGTAATTGTAAAATCTACAAGGCGGACGCAAAAAATTGTATCTGCTGTAGAAGATTTTTTTTTTTTCAGATATTTGATATTCTTTCTTGGAAGTGAGAGTGCATTTGGTTAGAGTATTGCCCAATTATTGTATTTTAATTAAATAATTAAATCTTTCTGTAGAGAGAAACAATTCAGACAGGGTCTCTGTTCCGCTAATCAGCAGTCCAGCTAATTTAATCTGCTTGGACTCTTCACCCTTTTGGAAGGGAATTATGAAGGGGAGGGTTGAACATGATTCTAGAAATATATGGAGCCACAATACTGTAAATACTGTGGATGAGTATCCTATTTGTATGTTTGCAACTTTCTAACATCCCAGTGATTTCCATACTGTTAATGTTTAATTACAGGGCATTGGTTTTTTGGAAAGAGGATTGCAGTTAGGGTTTATTATTTAAATACAAAGATAACTAATAGTGCATATAGAAGCGCCTACAGCAACTTTTGATTGCATGTTATCTGTATTTTGTTAAAATGGGAAGAAACGTGTTACAAATGTCACTTATAAAAATGACTTGCATATTTCCTTCTATTTCATCCTCCCCTTCTCTCGCTCTCTCACATGGCCTCTTTGAGAGGCCTTTTACTTCATCACTTAGAGCCCCAGCCAGCATACTTAAAGGGATTTAAAAACAGAAATAGATTTCTGTGGTGGATGTGCTTACTGAAATATCACTTTTCAGAAATGGTTAACATTCTACAAGTAAAGGTTCTGTGTAGGATGACCAGATAGGAAGTGTAAAAAATCGAGACGGAGATGGGAGGTAATAGATGCCTATGTAAGAAAAAGCCCCCAGAATCAGGACTGTCCCTATAAAATTGGGATATCTGGTCACTCTAGTTCTGTGGCATAAGTGGAGAGTTTGGGTATTACAATATAGCCATTAAGACAAACATGCTGCCTATATAAAATGGATTCTGTTTTCAAATTGACACTCTTGAAACATTTTTGTCCAAACAGGAGGATAATCTTATAAGGGAACTAAGGGTTGTTCTGCAGCTCCTAAGAAACTGCCTCTTTCGAAATGAAGAGTGCAAAGTAAGTAGTCATACTATTGGTATTATAATATTACCACATATGGCTAGTTTGGGATCTAAGAATAAAGACTACAGATATGTTCAATTTTAAACATTGTTCAGGTTGATCAGACCTCATCTTAATACTAATGGCTAGAATGCCTCATTGTTTCCTGCAGCAGAGAACATTACATGCATACATCAGACCTTTTAACTGACACTGAAACTTCAGCTCCAAGCAACTGAATACAAACTTCTGCCAACAGAGGTGGAATGGGATGCTATGCTAAAAATCTGTAGCTTGTGGCCAAAATATTGGGTAGGGGACAATGGATTCCAGAGACCTGCTCCAATAAACTTTCTTTTCTGTTTCCTACCCATTTCTTACTTTCCCCTGCTAGAAGACAAAATTTCCAAAGTGAAAAATGGAACACTTATTGGAAGGATGGGGGTGAGGAAAAACATAGGAAAGAGTTCTACGAGATGTGTCCCCCTATTGGTGCTCCACTACCAGCCTGCCTGCCTCCCCTCTGCTTTGGAGAGAAGGAACTGGGGAGCAGTTGGACCGTACAGTGCTATATATAGCTGCCGCTCACAGCGCAAGACAGGGAGGTGTGCATGATCCAATGGGCACTGCTACCAAAGATCTCCAATCCCAGGGTTGGGGATGCTTGCCGCACCTACAATGGACCATCCATAGGGACACACTTCTCGAGGAACCTCCGTTATTGCACAGATGAATTTTTTTTTTTTTTTTTTTTTACTGCTTATGACTGAAGTTCTCTGAATGTATTCTCTACAGAACTACAGGATCTCTGCAGCTCCTCCTTTCTTTGCTGCTTTTTCCAGAGTTTTAGTAACTAATTTAGTTGAGGTAGAGGAGAACAGTATGTGTAGGAGGGTGAGGCCTTGTAAAATCACAGTTGGAATTTTAGAACATTTTCAGTTTCATGTGCATGCTCCCCAGTAATTAAAATTAAAAGTTCTTCTTCGAGTGATTGCTCATATCCATTCCAGTTAGGTGTACGCGCCGCGCGTGCACATTCGTCGGAAAACTTTTACCCTAGCCACTCAGTGGGCCGGCAGGTCGCCCCCTAGAGTGGCGCCACCATGGCGCTCCATATATACTCCTGCCGGCCCACCCGCTCCTCAGTTCCTTCTTACCGCCCGTGTCGGTCGTTGGAACAGTGGAGCGCGGCTTAGCTGACCTCCACTTCCCTAGCTACTCGTTTTCTCGTATATAATTATGCAGTTATAACACTTTTATATATATATATTTGTATGGTTATACGTTTTTCCTTTGCTAACATGGTTAGTTTAGTTAGCGGGGTTCAGGAAGTAGCCCTTCCATGAGCCCAGTGCCGGAGCCATGCATGGCTCACCAGATTTTCAAAAGGGGCCCGGCTTACCAGAAGCCGCGGCCGAAGAGAGATCTACATGACTCCTGTTTGAAGAATCACACTTGACAGATAAGTGCCCCATTTGCAAGGCTTTTAAGCCGAGAACAAAAAGGTGCGGGACTTTCACTTGCCCCTCCACCTTGGGCGCGGAGCGATGTTCAAGCGGCGGGCAGAAGCGCCTCCTCGGCACCGGACCCCGCCGGTACCACCAGGGCCTTCCGGCACCGACCGTCGCCGGCACCGATGTCGACTCGGCACCGTTCCCTTCTTCCGAGGTCGAGAGAGTCTACGATTTCTGCTGGTGCCTGGCGGCTCCCCGGCACGCGCCGTGGTTGAGCCCCCTGCTCCCGCTACTTCCGTGCCACCTGCATCGCAGCCAGAGAGCTCGCCTCAGTTGCGTTATCCGGCCTGCAGAGGCACCGATGACTTCGGCTCCGTCGATTCCAGTCCCCCAGGACCAGGGAATCCGGTGCCTGGCAGCTCCCCGGCTCGCGCCGTGGTAGAGCTTACTGCTCCTGCTGCTTCTGTGTCAGCTGCACCACAGCTAGACAGCTCGTCTAAGATGGCTCGCCCGGCGCCGACGACGTCGGCACCGTCGATCCCGGTCCCACGAGGGCCGTAGAATCCGGTGCCTGACGGCTCCCCGGCACGCGCCGTGGTTGAGCGTATTGCTTCTGCTGCTTCCGTGCCAGCGGCACCGCAGCCAGAGAGCTCGTCTAGTCGGATCGCCATGCGCTGACACCTACTACGGCACCGATGACGTCGTCACCGTCGATCCCGGTCCCATAAGGGCCGTAGAATCCGGTGCCTGACGGCTCCCCGGCACGCGCCGTGGTTGAGCGTATTGCTCCTGCTGCTTCCGTGCCAGCGGCACCGCAGCCAGAGAGCTCGTCTAGTCGGATCGCCCGGCGCCGACGCCTGCTACGGCACCGATGACGTCGTCACCGTCGATCCCGGTCCCACAAGGGCCGTGGAATCCGGTGCCTGACGGCTCCCCGGCACGCGCCGTGGTTGAGCGTTTGCTCCGGCTGCTTCCGTGCCAACGGCACCGCAGCCTGAGGGCTCGTCTACGTCGGATCGCCCGGCACCGACACCTGCTGCGGCACCGATGGCGTCGGCACCGTCGATCCCGGTCCCACACGGGCCGTAGAATCCGGTGCCTGACGGCTCCCCGGCACGCGCCGTGGTTGAGCGTATTGCTCCGGCTGCTTCCGTGCCAACGGCACCGCAGCCAGAGCTCGTCTACGTTGGATCGCCCGGCACCGACACCTGCTGCGGCACCGATGACGTCGGCACCGTCGATCCCGGTCCCGCAAGGGCCATAGTATCCGGTGCCTGACGGCTCCCCGGCACGCGCCGTGGTTGAGCGTATTGCTCCGGCTGCTTCCGTGCCAACGGCACCGCAGCCAGAGCTCGTCTACGTTGGATCGCCCGGCACCGACACCTGCTTCGGCACCGTCGATCCCGGTCCCGCAAGGGCCGTAGAATCCGGTGTCCGACGGCTCCCCGGCACGCGCCGTGGTTGAGCGTATTACTCCCGCTGCTTCAGTGCTGACGGCACCCCAGCCAGACGGCTTATCTAACTCGGTTCTCCCGGCACCGGCACCTACCGAAGCTCTGATGACCTCGGTACCATGGATCCCGGCCCCACGAGGGCCGTCGAATCCGGTGCCTGACAGCTCCCCAGTACGCACTGTGGTTGAGCCTGCTGTTCCCTGCGCGCCGGAGATGTTACCAACGGCGAGGGCTCTCAGTGCCATGACGGAGTCAGTGCTGCCTGACCCGGGCACCGCCGGTACGGGTAATACAGTCTCTTCAAGGGACTGTCCCCTGTCAGTACAGCAGAGCGGCACCGTCTATGATCACGGTCCCGCAGACGCGCCAAGTCCTGTCGGCACACCGGACACCACTGGCAGTCCCGGTACTGTTTTCCTCGGTACGGGTCACACTCACTGCACCGGTCGGTATCCCGTTCGCCGACCCGCTATCGGCACCGTTCCGACATCTGGCACCGGGGCAGGTACCTTGACTCCTGTAGCTCTTCTCCGAGCCTCGAGATCTCGGTCGACCTCCCGACACCGTTCTGGTTGCGGGTCTGGATCTCGTTCCAGGTACCGATACGCCTCCCGATGCCGGTCCCCGGTGCCGAGTTGGGCAAGGTCCGAGTGAGTCAGGGACTCGGCCCGTGCCCTCTTTTAGTACCTCCATGGCCGTCCGGACACGCATCCGTGTCACCCCATATGCGCGGATTTTATGCTCAGGACCACGATCCTGATATCATGGCCAGCGGGCGCCAGCCCCGAAGCGGAAAGAGCCTTGGCGAATGCAAGGTGTATTCTGCAGGGGCCCTGCACCTCTGGGGTGCGAAGCAACAAGCCTTGCTTAGCTGCGATACTTATAGCACCTGGGTGGAGGAGTTTCTCCCTCGAACCTCCCACCTAGAGTTCGCTGCCGTCTTGGAGGACGGGGGAAAGGATTTACCCTTTGTTGGTAAAGGCATCTTCGCGGCAGAGACAGCCCCAGACTGCGAAGCCTGCTGGACAATAGGGTCCTAATGCGTCTCAGCATGTATACGCCTGCGACCAAACGCAGGCCTTTATGGCCCCAGCCGCCATACTCTGTGCCTAGCCAGAGGCAGAACTCTGGAAAACGGCAAGGCCAAGGTGGTCGCAGACAAACGTCAGGCCCCCTAAAAAGCCAAAGTCGAGGTCCCTCGCAATTACCACTGGGACCAAAGACGGACCTTCCAAGGTTCACCGGAGGGCGGTGTACCAGTCGCAGGACGGGATCCTGATCCCGCTTTCTCCTGGCATGGCCCCAGTTACTTTTAGGTCGCTGGGTCCTGCGCACGATGGAGCATAGGTACCACCTTAAAATTGCTCCAGCCCTGTCCCCCTTCAGCGGACAAAAGGGGCTAGCGGTTTTACTCCCGTTATGCCCTAGTCCCCCACTCGACCACAGGTCAGACCTTCCTGGTCCTGCATGGACTCAACCGGTTTGGGATAAGGTTGAAGTTCTGCATGGTATCCCTGGGAACCATTATTCCATCCTTGCCTCCGGGGGGCTACTATGCCGCCCTGGATAGGAAGGACGCGTACTTTTGCAATGCCATCTTCCCTCCGCATGGGAGATGCCTCCGCTTTATAGCCAGCGGTGAATACTCCCGGTTTACGGCCATAGTCGCCGCCTACCGTAGCTATGTCGGATATGCGTTTTTTCCGTATTGGGACGATTCGCTTATCCGAGGAGACTCTGACACACAACCCACTCAGCCGTGGGCATCGTCACGGTCTTATTCACAGATCAAGGCCTGATGATTACTATAGAGCAATCCACTCTGGTTCCCACGCAGAGGTTGGGCTTCCTAGGGGCTATCTTGGTCTCCTGCCTAGCCGGAGCCTGCTTATCGCAACTGCGGTTTTAGGCGATGGCATCAATCATCTGAGGTCTGAAGGCTTTCCCAACGACCTCAGCTCGTTCTTGTCTCAGTCTCCTGGGTCCATGGTTGCCCGCAAGTTTGTAACCAAACACGCCAAGCTCCGCCTCCGTCCTCTCCAAGTCTGGCCCACCTCGGCGTACCGCTTGGACAGGGAGCCAATGGTCATGGTAGTCACCGTTCCCTCGAACGCCTTAGGCTCCCTAGAGTGGTGGCTAACCCCCTCCTTGGTGTGGACAGGATGCGGTTTCATCCGCCCCAGCCCTCACTGCCCCTGACGGCGGACGCATCATCTCTCTGCTCGAGTGCTCATGGTCACCTCCGAGCTTAAGGCCTTCGGTCTTCTAGAGAGCTGGCATTCCTCATTAATGCCCCAAAAATCAGAGTAGTCCGCCTGGCGTGCCAGGGGTTCCAGCGGCAGCTGCGAGGCCGTTGTATCTCGGTGTTTACAGCCAACACAATGGCCAGGTGCTTCATAAGCATTCAGGGGGGACATAGTCCTCCCCCCTTTTTTGTCAGGAGGCCATCCATTTCCGGGTCTTTTGCATGGCCCGCTCGATGGAGCTGGCGACGTCCTTTCTCCCAGGCGTTCGGAACGTCTTATCTCTTTGACTCAGCAGGTCTTTCCTGTCTTACGAGTCATCACTCTGCCCCATGTGAGGCGTCCCGCTTTCCGGAAGTGGAAATGGTTTCTCACACAGACCTGTTCGCTCACCGCGAGTGCAGGAAATGCCAGGTGTCCTGCTCCTTCCAAGGTCTCTCCTCGGAATCGATCTTGGACGCATTCCTGATACCGTGGAACGGCCAACTGCATTATGCCTTCCCGCTGTTCCCACTGGTTCGTTACGTCCTGCTCAAATTCCGCAGGGGCGGAGCGTGCGTCATCATGATCACTCCAGAGTGGTCCAGGCAGCACTGACATACCACGTTGCTCGGCCTGTCAGCCCAGACCTCATCACTCAGGGCAATGACAGGCTTCGTCACTCGGACCTGCAGCCTCTTCGCCTCACGGTGGCTCCTGCGTACCTGAGTCGGGGTGACAGGCAGCCTTCCACCTGGTCAACGTACCGAGCCAGGTGGAAGCGTTTCCTTTACAGCTGCAGTACGCTCGATCTTGCTCCTGCTGAGGTCTCGATCCCCTCTTTCTGGCCTGCCTCTGGCCTTTAGCGGCAGGATCTGGCGGTATCATCGCTGAGGATACGCTCAGCAGCCGTCCCTACCTTCCAGCAGGCTAAGATGGACGTTCAGTGTCCCACGCTCTATGGGTTCGAGGTCCCTCAAGGGCTTGGAGCGCTTGCACCCTCGGGTGCGCCGCCCAGCCCCGCCCTGGGGCCTCAACCTAGTCTTGGCCAGACGGGTCTCTGAGATCAGAGCTCTTACGAAGGTTCCACAAAGACAAGGTGCAGTTGTGACCGCACCCGGCTTTCCTCCCTAAGGTGTTTTGGCCTTTCATGTTACCCACAGCTCAACGCAATGGGCATAACCTTTGCACTCCTTGGACATCTGTGGAGTGCTCGCATTATCTTGTGCTGACTGAATCATTTCCTAAGGTGCCCCAGCTCTGCCCCGGTAGCGGGCCAAAGGGAGGGCTTGCTTGTTTTCCTCTCAGAGGATCTCATCTTGGGTGATGGCGGACATCCCCACTTGTTCTGATTTGGCTCATATTTCACCAAGCCACATCACCGTGCATTCTACCAGGGCTCAGGCTTCATCTGCCGCCTTGCTGGCTCGTGTTTCTACCCACGAGACCTGTCGCGAAGCTCCATTGGTCCTCGGTCCTTACCTTTGCTTCGCAGTATGCCCTGGTTCAGCAGTCAAGGGAGGCTGTAGCCTCTGGCTCGGCAGTTTTATTCTGCCATATTTCACTCCGACCCCACCGCCTTTGTAAGGCTTGGGATTCACCTAACTGGAATGGATATGAGCAATCACTCGAAGAAGAAAAGACGGTTACTCACCTTTGTAACTGTTGTTCTTCGAGATGTGTTGCTCATATCCATTCCGCACCCGCCCTCCTTCCCCACTGTCGGAGTAGCCGGCAAGAAGGAACTGAGGAGCGGGTGGGCCGGCAGGAGTATATATGGAGCGCCATGGTGGCGCCACTCTAGGGGGCGACCTGCCGGCCCACTGAGTGGCTAGGGTAAAAGTTTTCCGACGAATGTGCACGCGCGGCGCGTACACCTAACTGGAATGGATATGAGCAACACATCTCGAAGAACAACAGTTACAAAGGTGAGTAACCGTCTTTTCTGTTATTTGGCTCTGTACCAACCGGAAAGCTCTATAAACAGCATTTCTAATCTTCATAGAAAGTCCAGTTGGCACGGAGCCGGCAGGCTCCCTACCTGGCTCCACGCGGCTCCCCGCAAGCAGCGATCTGTCCCTTCTGTTCCGAGGTGGAGGCACGGTTAGGCGGCTCTGAACACATCCTCTGCGCGCAGGCGCTGCCTCTGTAGCTCTCATTCACTGCTGTTCGGGTCCAATGGCAACTGCAGAGCAAGCGCTCAGAGGAGGGCGGCAGCGCATAGCTGCCTAGCCGCACCTCTGCCTCAGAACAGCAGGGACAGGTCTCCACTTGCGGGCAGCCCCCTGTTGTCAGATGCTACCGGTGTGGTGCTCTGCTCTGTTCAATGTTGATGTCACTTGGCTGCGTGCGTGTGTTCCCTCTTGTGTGCTGCCCCAGCTCTGCAGATAGCTGACACAGCAGACCCGAAGAGAACCCCCAGTGACCACAAAGTCTAGTAAGGTACGAAGGCATGTCGGCCAGGTTTATTGCCGTATGAACACAATGGCAGTTCTCTGTAGATTTCTTAGTCTAATTCAGGGCATATTATGAGAAAGTGCCTCTTGGCAATGGACTCGGCTCAGTCAATGGCGGGACTTTCCACTGCCCCCTCGGCCGGACAAAGACACCGCCCCAGGGATACATTTTTATACACAGGTACAAACAAGTTACACGTCACTCCTGACGTACTGAGGTGCAACCCCTCTACGTAGCAAGGTACAACCCCTCTACATAGTAAGGTGCCGCCTCTCACCTTGTACATGTTTCGAACAAAACAACTTTATCCATCATATTACCCTTTTGTCCCTGTCATTGGGATGGGTCAGTCTGTTCCTTGTTATCTGTGTGGAGTGTACAAGTATGCAAATGTTCTGATATCTGATGTTCTTTACCTTTTAGGTACGTATCTTCTTGCAGCATCAGCCCTTTCCTTGCCAGCTTCTGTGAGCAGGGCCTGCCTCTGGCTCACAGCTTAACTTTGCTTTATGTTAGCAAAGTCTTGATCATTACTTTAGTTCAGGCCTTAGGCCTCATACCAGGCCTCTGATACCAAGGTTTATATCTCAGGGCCTCTTACTACATTGTCCCACTTTTTGTCTTTTTATGGGGAGGATGTTTACCCATCGTCCCGGAAAAGCATAATGCATGGACTAAAGATAACCCAGTGGGCTAAACACTGTTATGTGGTTACCTTATTTTACCATCCATACACTCATGCCCCATGTCCCCCCCATTATTGCTGTACTATTGTATTATCATTGTACTGCTGTATTATTGCTGTGCAACATGTACAATGTGTATAACCATCTTTTTAGTCTGCACATTCCCTCGTACGACTGTTAAGCAGATTTTATTATCCAATTATTTTTTAGTCCCTTATGGTGGGCCTGGGAATGTTAGGCCCGGGACCATGACTGAGCAATGTAATATTATGATTGAGCCTTAGAGGCACTTCCAAATAATTAATATATATGAATTATATGGATATGGCATATATATTTGTAGTGTATATGGGCATATATGTGTAGTATGTATGTGTACCTATGACATCACCTTATATCCAAGCATAACCATGTTTTTCTAGTCTGCTGGTGTACTCTGGCACTTTTACTTTGGTGACACAGAAACACACTCCTATTAGGGCAATTCCAGTTATTTGTCTCATCATTAGTAGTAGGCTGAGTGTTTTAAAATACTGGGATAGGGATTGTGATAGTGTGTCCCACAGTGTTATGTACATGAGAAATAAAACAGAAATTTCGAATAGTGACACTACCACTGAGACCTTTATATATAAATATATTGTAATTAGTTACTACACAGTACTGTCCATTCATATTATAGGTTTCCCTTGCTGCTGGTTGTCACCCTTTGGTCAGCTTTTCTGGGCAGGAAACAGAAGTGAGTAGCTTCTCTGTTCCATTGCTTGATGTAGATCCAATTGTTTCTTATGGATGCTGTCGTCCAGATAACCTACTGAACAGACAGTAACCAATTTATCAAATATTGCTGTGTCAGGATTTAATATTGGTACCCAGACACTGAATAAGATTGTTTTGAATAACATGTGCCTCAGTTAGGATGCAGTGTCACTGACCCAAATTATGACTCGTACTAACAGGCAATTTGTTTACCCAATTTCTAGTTATTATGTAACTTAGTTTCTTTACCAAGTTGTTTTTTGGCCTTCATGTTGTTTGCTGCCATTCATTTGTTGATTTTTACCTGTATGTTGGTTAAACAATTTAGCAAGGTTATACACATTGTACATGTTGCACAGCAATAATACAGCAGTACAATGATAATACAATAGTACAGCAATAATACAGTTGTTTTTACACAGTAACCAAGTTGAAATTAAATGACAGTTTTCCTGGTCCAGCTAGTGGTTTTTAGCTGATTGTTAACTTAATTGTCCATATATGGTAGATAGAGGTGTATTTGACCAGTCTCTTATTTATAAAACACTTCATTTTTCTTTTCTTGATGCTTGGAGTTTTTTTCACTGTATGTTGAGTCTTCAGGGTGTGATATTTTCTGGTGTTTGGTCTGTGGGATGCAACTTAAACAGCTTTTGTTAGTTAACAGTAAAGTTTTTGTTTGTTTGTTTGTTGGTTTTCAGTAACCCAAACTTAATATACAGTTTTAAAGTTTGTTTACAATGTAATAAGAACTATGTAATAGGGACCGTGTCTTTTACAACACAACCTATACTTTTACAATTGTTCTATAGACATTCATTTTCATTTGGAGAGCATTACAAATATTTCATACTAAATGTAATGCTTAACGACTAAAATAAATGCTTGTAATCTTCCATGAGAAGGTGTATTGTTTTCCCTTGCTGAACACTTTGTTTCAGCAAAAGAGTTAATAACATAATTTTAACCCACTTTTTAGAGTTAATTTGCTTGTGATACCAACTTCACTCTTGTTAACTGTTTAGAAGCACAAACCTTAACAACCATTGCTTCCCATTAACATAACATAACAAAAGAGAAGCATATAAAATTAAACTAACTATAAAATTAAACCAAAATAAATTTTAAATACAGATACATGCAAATACTTTGAGGGTATTTGAGGGTATACTTTTATGATGCTTTGCTATGTTTGGAAGCCAAAGGTGGAAACCTGTTGAAATTGTTTGGTTAGCTTTATGCATAAATTGTTGTTTTAAAACATTTTGGTTATGACATTCTTATAACTATAGCCCATACAAGAAATTGACATTTTGTTAATATTATTTTTACCTTAATGTTGAGGTTTCCCCTTACATTTTTTCTTTGAATAGCAATTAAAAAAAAAAGTTAAAAAAACCCAAACCTGTGATTGATAAAAGAGAATTCTTTTTGTTTGCAATTGCATTATTTGTTGAGGCAGAAATATATGTACATATATTTGTAACTGAAACCTTTTTGAACTTTGCACAACAAATTGGTGTTAATAATACTATGATTATACCCCAACCATGATTTTAAAATAGTGTGGTGCCACATATACTTTTTTAAAAAATAAAAAAGGGTATAAAATTGACTTTTGTTGCAACAAAAAAGATAAAAATAATTTTTAAATAATAGTCATGTGATACACACAACATAGACACGACACACACACGACATACAGGACAAACTTACAATTAAAAACAAATGGCACCAGAATTCTATTCATAACTATACAAAATAACATCACCAAAAATAAAAAGTAAAAGGGGTTAAACATTTGAATAAACAAGTTATTATCTCATTTAAAACTTGTAGCATGAATTTGATAAAAATATATTAATATTTGCCAAATGTACTATATTAATTTGGTAACAAGGAATTTTGCATTACTTTATATTTAACATTATTTTAAAACTCTGCTATATGGAAATAAGAAAAGCCCATGTTTCAAATATTAGTTAGTGGTTAGGATTAGAAGCAGAGAGTGCATTTCTGTTGCTTGGCAACCATATCTTCAAGAAAGTTAGGAATAATTCCAGCTGTTGCATTCCTGAAGGGTTAAAATAATTAATTTACTGGATTTATTTAAAGTAAAGGTTTAACCTTGTTTTCTTTTTGTTTTGTTCTTTTTTCAATTGCTTTATTTTTTTGGAGGTTTCTGTAAAAACTATAACTTTTAACTCTTAAAACAAAGAGAGAGCAGAAGTGAGGAGAGGAGGGGGAAAGGGGTGTGTGAAGAACAACCTAGGAAGGTAGCGAGACCTGAGCCAAGATATTTGAAAGTACAGGCAGCAGCAGCAAGTTTAGCAAACTGGGAAAACATATAAAGGACAAAACTTAACTAGTATGTAAAAATATTTGAGAAAGAAGGTTCTATTTTTAGATATGAGCGCGGTGTGTGGTTCCATGGGTCAAAGCATTTGGGAACCTGCACAGTTGGGAATTCCGCCCCTGGTTTTTATCCTGGCTCTGAGAGGAGATTGGGGGTAGTTACCTGCTCTTGTAAAACCTGAATTTGTTCCCCCAGTGTCTGTTGCTTTTGTTTGCATGCTAAATGGATAGTGGGAGGATGAAACAAACAAAAAAAATCAGTGCACATCTATGAGAATTTAGTAACAAGTCAATGGAGTCTATCTTTTTTGCTGCAGTTAACTGTTTCTGGGCAGCTCCACGTGTTAATGCATCAATTCTAGGTGTTAACCTGCTTAATTTCAGTTTTTTACTTTGAAATTCTTTTTTATTCACTCCCCTGCGATCAAGTTGCAACTCCTGTCTCCTAATGTGCTCTGTGAACTGTTCCATTTTTTCCTTCATTTGATTTACCAATTCAATGAGAGTATTGTTTGCTACTCTTTCCCTCTGTGCACTTACTTGTCCCGTTCTGACAGGCACCAGTCTAGGTTCCGGTTTAAGTTTAACTGAAACCTGGCTTTTATCATAAGGTGATGGTTGCAATGCAGTGGACCCAGTTTCATCTTTTACTTTTACTAGGACCACCTTTTTCCACTTCTGTCCCCATTCTTCGGGCACTGTAACAGCACTTGAAGTGCGTTGAACACCAGAGGATGGCACTTTTTGCTTCTGCAGGTTTTCTACAGCTGTCTCCAATTTTTTATTTTCCTGCTTTACTTGCTAAAGCATATCATGAGTCTGGACTGCCTGTTGCCCTGCTAAAAGAGCTTGGGCTTTCCAGTGCTCAACTGCCCGGGTTGCCTCTTCTACTTCTCCTGTTTTTTCTTTACTTGTTTGGCCAGAATGCTGTCTAAGCCATCTCACTGCCATAGACATTAGTTGCAAAATTCTTGCTTTTTTACTTTTATTACTATTTCTCAGAGCCTCGGTTTCTACCATTGCTCTACATATGCCAGTCCATGTTTCCCCACTCTCTTTTTTAAATTTATATGGACCCCCTTTACTGGCAATCCATCAGGTCCAAGAGTTATCAAACTCCGTGGGGATCATAAGGGAGGAGATCAGGGGGTTCCCTAGCTCAAGGTTTTCTGCCATGTTAGATTGTGATTCTTACATGGGCAGGTTCGCTTACTCACCAGATCAGCGGTTGGGGTCACCAGTGTTGTCAGATGCTACCAATGTATCTGACATGCTATGGCTCTGCTCTGTTCAATGTTGATATCACTCGGCTGCGTGCGTGTGTTCCCTCTTGTGTGCTGCCCCAGCTCTGCAGATAGCTGACACAGCAGACTCGAAGAGAACCCCCAATGACCACAGAGTCTAGTAAGGTACGAAGGCACGTCGGCCAGGTTTATTGCCATATGGACACAATGGCAGTTCCCTGTAGATTTCTTAGTCTAATTCAGGGCATACTACGAGAAAGTGCCTCTTGGCAATGGACTCGGCTCAGTCAATGGCGGGACTTTCCACTGCCCCCTCAGCCGGACAAAGACACCGCCCCAAGGATACATTTTTATACACAGGTACAAACAAGTTACACGTCACTCCTGACGTATTGAGGTGCAACCCCTCTATGTAGCAAGGTACAACCCCTCTACGTAGTAAGGTGCCGCCTCTCACCTTGTACATGTTGGTTTGAACAAAACAACTCTATCCATCATATTACCCTTTTGTCCCTGTCATTGGGATGGGTCAGTCTGTTCCTTGTTATCTGTGTGGAATGTGCAAGTATGTGAATGTTCTGATATCTGATGTTCAGTACCTTTTAGGTACGTATCTTCTTGCAGCATCAGCCCTTTCCTTGCCAGCTTCTGTGAGCAGGGCCTGCCTCTGGCTCACAGCTTAACTTTGCTTTATGTTAGCAAAGTCTTGATCATTACTTTAGTTCAGGCCTTAGGCCTCATACCAGGCCTCTGATACCAAGGTTTATATCTCAGGGCCTCCTCTTACTACACCGCACAAGGTGAGTGCCTCCCTGATCTGGCATCCAGAGCCCCCTCCTGCACACCGAGCCCCATCCCACACCCAAATTCCCTCCCAGAGCCTGCAATCCACACCCCCTCCCACGGCCCAGCCCCACATCCCCTCCTGCACCCAAACTCCCTCCCTCTTAGTTAACTGGAAATTTTCATTTACTGGCACTCCCCATTTCCCCAACATGCCGCATAAACAAGCTTTTACTGTATTTAGTTGCTGGTAAATAACCTTCAGTTTATACAGTATGAGGATGAAACAAACAAAAAAAATCAGTGCACATCTATGAGAATTTAGTAACAAGTCAATGGAGTCTATTCCCGTATCAAGAAAATAGCAAAAAGTATTAGTGCATGTAAATAAAGACAATCTTATGGAGTCTAGATGGAACCAGCTCAGTCAAGTCTGTGTTGACCTGAATTTAAATGTGCTTGAGGCAGCTTGTGGAGACAACATTCCAGTATTGAAATAAGACTGTCTTCTGCCTCTATTACCATTTAAAGCAACCAAGTAAATTTGAACTAAAGGAATCTAAAGTACATTAAAGGGAACCTTCAAAGTAAAAAGAATTTTTAGAAGAACTCCATAGGATGTTAAAATTTTTAATTTCCTTTGTTTGCTTTCAATATTACACAAAATACTTCAAAACTATATTCATTATTGTACTGTACATTCCTCCTCATTCCTTGCTGTTAGGTGGCAGCACTCGAAGCTCATCTTGTCCCTGTCCTCCACTCTCTGTGGCCATGGTTTATAATGGATGACTCCTTAATGCAAATTGCTCTTCATTTGCTTTGTGTCTACACTGCAAATTATCCCACAGGTAAGAGACTCAAGTTTTGGTATAGTATCTCAAAACATTGTATCCAGAATAATTTCTATGTAAAGAGAAAAAAAGAGGCAAAAGAATGACTACTTCTAGTGCTCTTTACAAACAAGTATAAAAAAAAAAAAAGGATGAAACGTGGCCTCATCAAAGTGGATGGGAATTTTATCATTGCCTCAATAAGAGTCAAGAGTGTGCCTCAGGTCCCTGTTCCGAGGAGCATATTCTTTAAATCTGAAAGTCTCTTCATGTCTTTGGGGGTGGGGGAAAGCTTGAGTTTTAAAAGATCCTATATTAAATAGGTGTTAAATTCCAGGCGAGCGTCAATGCTATTAAAATCCCCATAGACCCACACATGTGGAAATACCTCCTTCAGGAATTACGTGGCAGAGCAAAGTATAACAATACTTCCTTTATTAAGAACACTTGTGGATGAGCCATTATTAAGAGGGCTGCATTCCTGCAAGAAAGTGGAATGTGGCATTATAAATTATAAATTCATAGAATTTAAGGCCTCAAGGGAGTATTAGATCTTCTAGTCTGACTTGTATATTGCAAGCTATTAAATTTCACCCATTTATCCCTGTATTGAGACCACTAACTTGTGTTTGACTGAAGCATAACTTGTTTTCCAAAAAGGCATCCGGTATTGATCTGAAGGCATCAAGAAATGGAGAATCCATCACTTCCCTTGGTAGTGTGTTTCAGTGGCTAATCACCCCAACTATTAAATTCAAATTAGAAATAAGTCTTATCTAGCTTCCAGCTATTGGTTCTTGTTATGCCTTTCTCTGCTAGATTAAAGATCCCTTCAGTACCCATTATTTTCTCCCGATGAAGGTACTTATACATTGTGACCAAGTCACCTCTCAATCTTGTGATATGTTATCATAGCAATAGCAAGTACCTTTGTAAACACTTGATAAGCATTGTTTTAGAGGCATCTGTGTTTTTATTGTGCTTCCAACAACCTCTGTCATTATTCTCTTTCCATAATAAGTGTACCTCAGCATTCAGAGCATCAAGGGTAAATACAATGAAACAAACTTACGATTATCTGTTAATTGTGATCTGCTATCAGCCAATCAAATTTCTGTTCCAGTAAGATTTCCTGTCTTCTCCATATTAACTCACTGTGCAGTGCTGTTACCAGGTTCCCTAGTAAATAGAGAGAAATAAAACCCTCTATAGGTGAGTCAGCTTCAAGCCTGCTCTCCTTTCAGGTAGGAGTCATTTGGCAGAGGTCATCCAAGGAGCTTCTGCTTCCGTCGACCCTTTCTCAGTAGCTAAGGAATGAAAGTCTGCTGTCTTCTTTGCACCACCCTCAGCTGAACTTGGTTTCTCCCTTTTAAGCTCTTCCATCCATTTTTGACATCTCTCACAAATATGATGGGGTGGGGCAACCTGAGTCCATATTAGCTCATTAACCCTGTGTTACCCAATGTGTGATTTGTATACCCCATCACAAATTCTCTGAAATTTCCCTTGGGGTTGTCTACACAAAGGAGTTGCACCTGTATAATTTAAATTGGTTTAAGCCAGTGCAAATACCTATGTGGACGTTCTTATATCAGGTTAAAATTGGTTATATCAGATTAGCTTGTGCCTAATATATCAATGCAGACTGAATCAAAGTAGGCCAGGTTTAGAGTGTCAACACGCACAAACTAAATACACCTTAGTTGAATGGTGAAAATTAACGTGTGGACCGTGCTTTAATGTATTTCCAGTAATGGACCTGTTCAACTGAATTATCTGTTGTATTCAGCCTACTGAGGAGAGGAGTGGTCAGAAACAAAAGACATATCAAGTTTAGGAACTTCCAATAATGAAAAACATTTGTTAAAATGAACGTTTATATAGTAAAAAATGTATGGTTTACTTGCTCATTTTTATTTTTGTTTTAGAATTTAACTTAGCGTATACATGCAAGAATTATCTGAAAGGTGGTTTTTTTAGTAGTAGTGAAGGACTTAATATATTAACTTATATTGGAACAGCTTCATGGTGTGGCCCTGATCCTGTACCATGTGGACAGATTGCAGTATTTGCATGGAGTTCCATTGATTTCAGTAGGGATCTGCCCATACATTACAACTTGCAGCATAAGACCTGCATCAGCCAAAAACACAGGCAGTTGTTAAGAAACTTCAGTGAACTTTCAAGAGTTACCTATATTGGTGAAACAACTGGAATACTGTGTGTGTTTTATCCACATTTAAAAAGGATGTTGAAAAACTTGAGGCCGAAAAAGAGCCACAACAATTATTTGAGGGCTGGAGAAAATGCCTGATAGTAAGAGACTTAAAGAGCTCAATCTGTTTAATTTATCAAAAAGAAGACAAAGATGACTTGATCATAGCGTAGAATCTAGCAGAGAACCATGCTGGAAACTGAAGCTGGACAAATTCCTAGAATTCTTAAAAATAGGGCATACATTTTTAACAGTAACAGTGACTAACTAATAGAACAAACTATCAAAAGAAGTGGTTAATCCTCCTGACCCCTTCAAATCAAGACTGGATGCTTTCTGGAAGTTTATGCGTTAACCAAACACATTAATGGTGTCAGTGCAAAGACAACTGGGTGAACTTTTACTGGTCTGTGAAATGTAGGAGGCAAGACTAGATGATTTAATGGTCCCTTCTGGCCTTAAACTGTTTGAATCTAGGTTAGAAGGAAGTTTCCATTTTTTTATTTTGCTGTACTTTGCCTATAAGGGGATGTGGTTTCAGTTTAATCATGTTCTTTCTTACTATTCAGGCTAGCTGCAAGCTGAGCCAACCCACTCACCTTATCAGTTCATTAAACCACTTCCGTTAGCATCCTTGGAGTAAAGCAATGTTTAGTGATGTTCATCTATAAGCAACAGCTAGAGATGAACTACTTTGTTTTTGGTATTGTGGGGGTCCAGCTTGGTTGTGTATGTGTGTGCTGGCTGCTACTGCAGTATAAAAATTAAATACATGTAAGGTAGGGAGAAGGGGGGGTATTTGTAATGCAGAAAATATTTTGGGGGAGGGGTGTGTGGAGGAAAATTGAACCTGACCTTGCTGTTTAGCTGCATAGAGTAATGTGGCTCTCACAGTCCAGCTTGCATGAAATGAAGGCTTTCAGAGCATTAGGTTTCTATTTCTAAAGAATAGTATTTCAGGAATCACTTTAAACATTCAAGGCAGTTCTGCTAATTTTTCCTGTGAGCAGTAACTGTGCACATTACCTTAGATGTAGAGACTGTGGGAAAAAAGGCCCTGATTTTTGTGATGTTCGTCTCAACTATAGCATGAGATTAGTTTAACAATTGCACCACGAAGGCCCTTATTTCTGCAAATTGTTCCTTTCAGGTAGGTCTGTGGACTTTTTTGGAACTTCATACAGAATAGCTTTCAGGATTGGGGTCCATCTTTGTATTCCAGAAAAATAAAATGGTTACTGATATGGCAGACAGAGGCCAGTTTATTACCACAAAGATACCTTGTATTTCACACATTGCATTTATATTATATTTTATAATCCAGAAATAGCTAACTTTGAGGTTAATTTTATACCTTTCTTTTCTTTTTTGAGGTTATAATAGCTTTCCTCGCACCATTGTGGGAAGTGTAATAATGACATTGAGTCCAGACTGAGTATATGATGATAATTATTTAATAACAGCCATTCTATTAAGGTTTTGATATAAATAACTGAAAATAAAAAATAAATTCACTGAATAGCATAAATATTGCTATTTGTCATTGAATAAACGTAAATGTAATTATTGACTTGATTGTTGGAGAATTACTTTTCCCCGCAAATTCAACGAAAGGTAACCATATATTTAAAACCATTTTTTTCCCAAATGTTGAGTAGTTTTTTTTAGATGAGACTCCCTGTTGCTGCTGTTTACCAAGTTTTATAAAACAATATGTTTTTGGAAGATAATGTGTTTTCCCATAATTTGCAATAGAACTACTAAATGCAGCTCACCAGAATATCAGAATATTCTTTAATTAAAATATATTTTTTTCCAACAGAATTAGCAACAATTGTACCAGTGGTCCACTGGTAAATTACAATTGGTGTAATATATTTAATTTGTTCACACAGTTGTTTCTAATTATTTTTTAGGGTGATACCTCTAAATTGTACATGAAATTCCTTTGTATCACACAGTCATCTTTTCTCGTCTTTTCTATTTTAGCCTTACTGATGTAAAGTAGTGCTGATAAGTAACATGTAATAATTTTCTTTTGTACCACAAGGTGCTATTCATTTTTTCCCTGTGACACTTTTTCATTTCTTCAGTAAAGGCAGAAGTTCTTCACTGTAAAACTTAAGATAGTTGTCATTCACTTATCTATAATAAACAGTGTTCCTGTTATGTATTCTTCGATTTTGTGAATATAGCAAATTTTAGGAATTGTATTTTCCTTTATCTGTTAATAATGTCAGTGACAGATGAACCCCTGTTTTCCCCCAATATTTGATAAAGTCCACCTTTGCTAAACTAGGATTAAAATCCTTATATTCATATATTGGCTGAAGAGACGATTGAGGCGTTTAATTTCTTTGACATGGAATCTCATATTTTAGATGTATAATATAAAGTGGAAAAAAGACTTTACAGGAGCATCCAGAAGTCCCAAGTAATATCAGATTTCCTTTGTGCTGGGAGCTTTATAAACACAGTGAAAGACAAGGCTGTGCCTGGAAAAACTTATTATCTAAATAGATCAGACAGACAGAGGGACAGAGGTGAAATGTCTTGCCCAAAGTCACATAGCAGGTTAGCAGCAGACTAGAATTAAAACCCAAGTCTTCTGACTCCCAGCCGCTTGCTCTATAGTCTAGCTGATGCTGTCTTTCTATAGATATAGTGTATGCTGATTTCCCCCATCCAGCCTGATCACTTCTTAATTTTGTAATATTGAGGCAGTCTCATGTAAATATTAATGATAACAATGTTTCATTCTTTAAGGCTGTGGTTCTCTTTGCTGGGCAAGCAGTGGACTGTCTCCATTTCAGACCGCACAGAGAAGCGCAAGCAGCAACTCACTAATACACAGCATTATCAAGTTAGCTTCCCGAACACTAACTGAGAACAGCGCAATTCAGCGTATGATCTTTACTCTTCTTTCCAACCTTGCTATTTCTCATGACTGCAAAGGTGTTATTCAAAAGGTAAGGTGGCAACATTATTTATTTCTATATTTTTTGAGCACCTAAAGAGTTGCAAGGTGCATCACAAAACTAAGACAAGACACGTTCTTGGCTCTTGAAGGCAAAAAATCTAAAGCCCAATCCAGCAACACTTGCCGATATGAGTTACTTTGTGTATGTGCAGGGTCCCAAAAATGTGAATGGGACATGTTTAAATATTTGCAGAATCAGGTTCCTACACTCAACATGACCTAAATAAGAGAGACCTGTAAAAGTCTCTTATGAGAGACACAAAGTGGGTGAGGTAATATCTTTTATTGGATCAAATTCTGGTGGTGAAGGGGACAAGCTTTGTAGCATCATAGAGGTCTTCCTCAGGTCTGAAGATGGTAACCAGAGTGTCACAGCTAAATACAAGGTGGGACAGATTGTTAAACATAAGGGGTTCATACGTGTTGTAGGAGACCACTTAAAAATGAAGTGGGCACTTAACACCTCTGCAGTCTTAGGGCAAAGGAGGGTTTATAGGCAGCAGTGTGTTCCAAATTGTAGTTTGTGAGCCATAAAACCAGCTTCTGTTAAGTTCCTGATTTTTAGTGTCCAGCAGTGATGAAGGATGTTGCTGTATAGGAAGGTGGCATCCATGATGACAAGGATGTTGTCTGAGGAAGGTTGTTGATGTTAGAGAGTTTCTAGAGGAAGTCAGATGTATCCTAGAGGAAACTGTCTCTTTCTGTTGGTGAGTGATTTGAGGGTGATTTCTAGGAGTCCTGATATTCATTTCAATAAGAGTGCTGCTGATATTCATTCAGTGAGAAGGATCTGCCTGGGTTCCCTTGTTTATGTGTCTTGAGAAGCATGTGGAAGATCCCTGGGGTGATTTTTGTAGGGGAGGAGGCTGTAGAGTTTATCTTTGAGTTGTTTAGGGAAGGATTTCGTGATATCCTTAAATTATTGTGGTGTGGGATCTTCTTTGAGTTCTTTATCGTAGATGAGATCCAAGAGTTGTCAGCTGACCTCTTTAATGTAGTCATCATAACTGCATACTCTTTGTCTGATGGTTTGATCACTATCTGGTGTTTGGATTTCAGGGACTGTATAGCTGTCCTCTTGATGGTAGAGAGATTATGGTGGATGTCATTTTTGTTAAAGATTTCACAGTTGATAATTTTTCCTGAAGCAATCAATATAATGATGATCAGGTGTGTGTTTTTGTCTACTGAGGGGAGGTGTCCCGTCATGATATTTTTTTCTTGTAACAGAGAGAGGAGACATGGTTGTTGTGAGTGAATTATTTGAGGAAGAGTTAGTGAAAGAATTCTTCTAGTTCCACATGTTAGTATGGTATCAGGTTCTGTGGTGGGGCAGAAGTTCAATCCCTTAGAGAGTAAAGATAATTCATTTCATGTTAGGGGGAGTTCTGATCGGTTGATGTTGTCGAGGTGTCATTTGGTGTCAGTGTTATGGGTCCTGGTGTTGTGGTTCCTACCAGAAGGGTCAATCTGTTGGTTGTGGAGTTGCTGAAATTGGTTAAAGTGTGTGTGTATGTGTGTGTGTTTTGAATGGCTGTCATTAGGGTTTTTTTTGGGGGGGGGTGAGGGTGTTATAGTTGTTTTAGGTTTCCTACAGTACTTCCATGATTTTTTTTTAGGAATATAAGAATGACTTTACTGGATCAGACCAAGTCCATCTAGCCCAGTATCCTGTCTTCCAACAGCAGTTGGTGCAAGATGCTTCAGACTGAGTGAACAGAACAGGTCAATTTATCAAGTCATCCATCCGCTGTCATCCAGTCCCAACTTCTTGCGGTCAAAGGTTTAGTGCAGAGATCCCCAAACTTTTTACTTTATGTCCCCTTGAAACTCCTGGTGCGGGGAGTGGGGCCCCAGCTCTGTGAGGTGGGGACGCAGACAAGGGTAAAGGGGCCAAGGCTGGGGCCACAGTTGTAGGTGGGCATGGAGCCTGGACGCAGAGCCGAGAGCCCAGATGGAGGCCAGCAGCAGCGGAGCCCCAGCTGTGCCCCCACCAGCATTCGTCAGTACCCCCTAGAGGGTGCGCCCCACAATTGGGGACCTCGTTTAGGTCAATCAGTGGCTCTGGGTGTCCCTATCTTCCATTAACTTATCTAATTCCTTTTTAAATCCAGTTTTACTTGTGGCCTTCACTACATCCCCTGACAATGAGTTCCACAGGCTGACTGCATTATGTGGAGAAATATTTCCTTATGTTTGTTTTAAGCTGGCTGCTTATTAATTTGAGTGACCCCTGGTTCTTGTGTGATGTGAAGGGGTAAATAACACTTCCTTATTAACCTTCTCTACACCATTCATGATTTTATAGACCTTATTATATCCTCCCTCAGCAGTCTCTTTTTCTGTCTGAGAAGTCCCTGTCTGTTTAATCTCTGATATTGAATCTGTTCCATACCCTTAATCATTTTTGTTGCCCTTCCTCTGTACTTTTTGCAATTCTAATTTTATTTTATTTTATTTTTATTTTTTTTTGTGAAATGGGGTGAATAGAAATGCATGCAGAATTCAAGGTGCTGGAGTGCCAGGAATTTATACAGTAGCATTATGATTTTTTTTTTCTTTCTTCTTATTTATCCCTTTCCTACTGGTTACTAGCATTGTTAACTTTTTTTGACTGCCGCTACACCTTGAGCCGATGTTTTCACAATGACTCCAAGATTTCTTTTTTAAATGGTAACTGCTAATTTTGTATTTAGAGGTGGAATTTTTTTCCAGTGTGCATTACTTTGCATTTGTCAACACTGAATTTCATCTACCATTTTATTACCCAGGCACCCAGTTTTGTGAGATCCCTTTGTAACTTTTTGCAGTCAAGTTTGGGCTTAATATATTGAGTAATTTTGTATCATCTGCAAACTTTGCCACTTAGGAAAAACTATTTCACTAGTAGGGTGCTGAAGCACTGGAATGGGTTACCTAGGGAGGTACTGGAATCTCCGTCCTTAGTGGTTTTTAAGGCCCGGTTTGACAAAGTCCGGTCTGGGATGATTTAGTTGGGGTTGGACTAGATGACTTTCTGAGGTCTCTTCCAGCCCTAATCTTCCATTATTCTATGAGTTCACTATTCATTTCTTTTTTCCAGATCATTTATGTTCAACAGCACTGGTCCCAGCTGGGAGACACCATTGTTTACCGCTATCCATTCTGAAAACTGATAATTTATTCCTATCCTTTGTTTCCTGTTTTTTAACGAGTTACTTGTCCGTGGGAGGACCTTCTCTCTTATCCCATGACTCCTTGCTTTGTTAAGAGCCTTTGGTGAGGGACCTTGACCGAGGCTCTCTGAAAGTCCAAATACACTGGATCATCCTTGTCCTCATGTTTGACACCTTCAAAAAATTCGAAGAAATTGGTGAGGCATGATTTCCCTTTACCAAAGCCGTGTTGACTCTTCACCAACATATGTTGATCTATGTGTCTGATAATTCTGTTCTTTACTATAGTTTCAACCAATTTGCCTGATACTGCAATTAGGCTTGCCAGCTTGTAATTTCCAGGATCACCTCTGAGCCCATTTTATAAAATGACATCACATTGGCTATCGGCCAGTCATCTGATACAGAGGCTAAATACCATAGTTGTTAGTTCTGCAATTTTGTATCTGAGTTCTGTTAGAACTCTTGAGTGAATATTAAAAGTCTGTAAGGTGCCACAAAACTCTTTTGCCACTTTTACAGATCCAGACTAACACGGCTACCCCTCTGATACTTGTCATTCTGGAACAGTTTCTCAGATTGGTCACCTAAAAAGAATGGCCCTGGTGTGGGAATCTCCCTCATATCCTCTGCAGTGAAGACTGATGCAAAAAATTTATTTCGCTTCTCCACAAAGGCCTTATCTTCCTTGAGTGCTCATTTAGCACCTTAGTGGGCCAGTAGCCCCTTTGATTGTTGGGCAGGATTCCTGCTTCTGATGTACTTCATTTTGCTGTTAGTTTTTGTCTTTTGCTAGTCTTTTTTTGTCCTGTCTAATTATACTTGACTTGCCAGAGTTTATGTTCCCTTCTGCTTTCTAGGATTTGGCTTCCAGTTTTTACAGGAAATCTTTGTGTCTCTAACCACCTGTTTTGCTGGTTGTATTTTATTTAATGTCTTTGCAGAGTCCTTTCCAAATTAAGATTATATTATTACTGGTGCCCCTTTTTGATTAAGTTGCTGTGTTCTTAATCTCTCCTTTCTCCATGTGCTGTCAATGTACAGTATTGCACTTGAAGCTAATTTTTTGTTTGAAAATAAAATAATTAGTAGAATCATGTATACAGCTCAGTATATTTAGAAATGAATATATTGAAATGACTCTTATATCAGTGTTTCTTTTTTGGGAAAGTT
Organism: Gopherus evgoodei; assembly: GCF_007399415.2. Lineage (NCBI taxonomy): Eukaryota > Metazoa > Chordata > Testudines > Testudinidae > Gopherus > Gopherus evgoodei. Next base: position 197,539,388 of record NC_044323.1, read on the forward strand.
TTCCTGTTGGAAGATATCTCTCTAGCCTTTCATTTTGTTTTCTTTTACTGTTAGAGCAACTGTCTCTCTAGTGATAAGATTTGACTGTGGTTTTCTCTCCAGAGCTTATCCTGTGCTTTGGCTACAAAGGTTCACTAGTTGAATGATTTCTCCCTCCTCCCTACCATCTGAGTGCTCCTGTCACAGATCGTGCAGGTCCTACTGGGGTTGAATTACATTCTCTTGTGAGAGAATTAACTGATCACTATTCTACTTCATGTGATCAAAGCCAAGAAGTGTCTTATCAACAAGATAAAAGATGTTTTGTTTTGTTTTCTTGATTTAACAACTACCATAATGTGTTACCACTTCAGATCTGAAAGGAGTGACACACTCAGCTACAGACCCTCCTTAGAGTGGAGACCAACAAGCCAGACCCTCTCTCCCATGCAATGATAGAGTAGGGCTTCCATCTGCTCTAGAGCTCCTTAAAGTGGAAGTAGAGTTTTTTGATACCGTGACCAATGCCAGGTCAAGCAAATCAAAGAGTCTCTGGGGCATCTCCAGCACTGAGGAAGCTATGTTCAGGAGAATGGAGGTTTCATGGCAGCTGCACAGAAAAGAAGGTCAACAAAGGATGGTTACTGACAATGGGAGGAGTGGGCAAGCTCTGTTACGCTTTGTTTCTAGACCATTGGAGTAGATGATGCACTTTCCTGTAATGGCCAAGAAGTTCATGCCCTTTCACCACACTTTATTTTCTTAAATGCTAATCTAACAGCTTTCTTGAAATGTAAGTAACATGTACATACTGTTTGGATTTTTATGTCTACAGATTGAGAGCGTCATGTGAGCCAGTGAACTGAGAATGAGACAGTGTAACTCTTAAAACTGTTTAATCTGACAGATCACCAAGAAAAATGCCAGTAGTCATTGACACGATAAGAAGCACTTAGTTTTGAAACACTTTTTTTTTGCTATCGCAAAATATTGCAGAAAAAATGTTCTGAATAATATGGACGTAGGAGACTAACAGTGGGAACGTGGGGACAGGTAGACCGGTACTCTGGCTACATGGAGGGTGTGTGTGAAAGCAGTGTTACTTAGCAATGAAATAATACTGTGTATTTTCTCTCTTCTGACAGAGTAACTTCTTACAGAACTTTTTGTCTCTGTCATTGCCAAAAGGAGAAAATAAAAGCCTTAGTACATTGGCTAGCCATTGGCTAAAGCTGCTATTGAATATATCCTTTGGAGAAGATGGACAGCAGATGATCATGAAGCTAAATGGTGGTTTAGACCAGCTGTTGGAGATGAGCAAATACAAACACAAGAGTAGTCACCATATAGTCCTCCTTATTCTGCACAACATCTGCTTTAGTCCAACTAACAAGCCTAAGATACTTGCTAATGGTATATATCCAAATGACATCTAAACTCTCGTATTTTATTGTAATTTTGAGTACTGACAAAAAATCCAGTATATTATTTGCAAAAGCATTTTTTATTAAGTGAAGTGTTCAGTATTCTAACAAAATTTTGGGAAATTAACATATTTCTTCCAGTTTTTGTGGTTTATAAAGAATACTGTAGCAAATATATCAGACAGCTAAAATTATTTTTATTGATTCTTCTTCAAGTGCCGGTCCCAAAGGGTATCCACTCCGAGTGCACGTGTGCTCCAGGCACGCCAGAACCAGAAATCCTTCAGTAGCAATGTTCAGTGGTTCATGCCTACACCCTTAACCTCATGCTTTCAGTTGAGGGAATAATGGGTGGCACAGGTCGACCTGCCTCTCCATTTCCTTTTCTACCACTCCTGGTCTGAGATAGAAACCTCTTGTGTCTATAGTCTTTAGTTTGCTCTAAGCTCTAACCTGTGAATACTGTAAATAGTTTAATTATTTTAAAAGATTTAGCATTTAATTTGTTAGTAGTTTTAGCAGGGAGCAGGGGATGTATACCCCCAGTTATTCCTCCAGTGCTTAGGACACTTTTATGTCCAAGGTCCTTGCTTTGTCTCACCTCTGGTCTTACCATTAAGCAGCCCACACAAGAGCTGCCTGTACTTGCTTGGGAATCACACATCCCATCAAAGTGTGAGATCTGCTGTTCCTTCTCCTCTTGCACTAGGCAGTCTTGGGAGTTTAGACTTTGACAGCATCTGATGGAGCTCTCCATGAGACCTTGATTGGGTCTGGGACCCTTCTGCTCCCTGACTCACCATCTGGTGCCTCCAGCTTGGCACCAGCACAACCCTTAGTAGGTCCAGAGACTCTATGAATCAGAATCATGAGCTTCTGAGTTAGTTATGAATGCTGTCTTTCAATTATACAAACCTAGACTATGCATATTTCCTATACCCTCCAGAAATCTGTGCCTCTTAGGTCAAGTCATGCCACTTTTCTCCAGACATACCAGGGGTTCCTAAACTTGGTTCACGGCTTGTTCAGGGTAAGCCCCATGTGGGCCGTGAGATGCTTTGTTTACCTGAGCATCCGCAGGTATGACAGCTCGCAGCTCCCAGTAGCCACGGTTCACCATTCCCAGCCAATGGAAGCTGCGGGAAGTGGTGGCCAGGCCCATGCTGCTTCCCGCAGGTCCCATTGGCAGGGAATGGCGAACCGTGGCCACTGGGAGCTGCGAGCTGTCATACCTGCAGATGCTCAGGTAAACAAACCATCTCACGGCCCACATGGGGCTTACCCTGAACAAGCCGTGAACCAAGCCCCATGTGGGCCGTGAGATGGTTTGTTTACCTGAGCATCCGCAGGTATGACAGTTCGCAGCTCCCAGTGGCCACGGTTCGCCATTCCCGGCCAATGGGACCTGCGGGAAGCAGCATGGGCCTGGCCACCACTTCCCGCAGCTTCCATTGGCTGGGAATGGTGAACCGTGGCTACTGGGAGCTGTGAGCTGTCATACCTGCTGATGCTCAGGTAAACAAAGCGTCCTGTGGCCCGTCAGGGGCTTACCCTGAACAAGCCGCAAACCAAGTTTGGGAACCCTGAGGTATACTGATCCACTCATGTACTATAGGAATGAGTATGGCATAAATGCTTACTGTAGCGAGATAGAAACTCTCTTTTGTAGTTTGTAGAGGCCAAGACTGCTTAGACAGGATGCTCCACTCTTCCCTAATGAAGTTCCCAGTAGCTTCCAACTGAAGCTGTTCTCAAATTTTTCCAGATCTTTGTTGAATGACTTTGATAAATAATCGTTACTCAACTCCATAGTCTATCCCAGGGGTTGGCAACCGGCACGTGAGCCGATTTTTGATGGCACGCAGCATGGGCTGAGCTGCTCAGCCTGCTGACGCTCTGGGGTTCCCGCTGCTGGCCCCTTGCCAGCCAGTGTCCCGCCTCTGGTCTCACTCAGCGCCCGCTGCTGGCTTGGGTGAAGGAACCCCAGGCCGGCAGTAGGCTGAGACCCTGGCTGGCAGGAGCCAGCGGCCGAAACCCCAGAGCGAGGCGGGCTGAGCCACTCAGTCGCTGCTCTGGGGTTCCCACTGCTGGCCCCTTGCCAGCGGGATCCCCCATCGCAGCCCCACTCACCTTGCTTCTGGTTGGAGTTCCAGCGCAGGCCCCCTGCCAGACAGAGTCCAGGCCTCCGGCCCTGCTCAGCCCTACCAGCTCCACTCACCTCAGCTGCCAATCTGGGGTTCCAGACGGTTAACGACTGATCACTCAGAAGCCTGTGTGCAGCCTAAAGTATCCAAATACATGCCAGACATTGGAAAACTCAGCAAGGAAAAACAAGAGCAAGGATCACACTAAACTGATAAGATCTTCATTTTAATTTAATTTTAAATTAAGCTTCTGAAACATTTTGAAAACCTTGTTTACATATAACAGTAGTTTGGTTATATATTATAGACTTAGAGAGAGACTTCTAAAAAATGTTAAAATGTATAACCGACACGCAAAGCCTTAAATTAAAGTGTATACATGAAGACTCGGCACACCACTGCTGAAAGGTTGCCGACCCCTGGTCTACCCAGTGCATTTGTATTGTGGAGTGAGCAGTCAGATGTGTTGAACAAGTAGACCAAATGTCTTTCATTCCACTTAAAGCCCAAAGGTAAACTTTGGAGATGAGAGAATCTGAGAAGGTTAAGGCAAAAAATGTGACAGTAGTGATATCAAGCAGGTGGTAACCACTTTAAAAATTGGCACATTGTCTTAATTCTAGCCCGTTGATACTGTATATATGCCTATCATGTGTTTTTAAAACAGCTTAATATGTAGTATCTCTTATGTGGTTCAATATTTATGTGCAACAGTCAGCAATGCATGTTGTAGGGGCTATAATTTAAAACACCCATTCTTTTATGGCTTAATCTTAATTTTTAGTATAGACTATAATTTGGTGCTTGTATTTATTAAAATTATTTTATAATGCTTACAAGTATGCTAGGTACTTATTCATATTAAACTATCTGATTTATATAACTTTGTATTTGTTGTGCCATAGCAATATTTATCATGGAAATAGAGACAAATTGCCAGAATAAGAACATTTCATAGGTGGAAATCTGTCATAATGTGTTTTACTAGTCTTTGTGTATGCTTTTGTTTTCTTCATTAGATAAAGCTATTGCAGTGCTATCTGCTTGTTTAGAAAGTGACAGCCTCACTGCTCAGAGAATAGGAGCAGCTGCACTTTGGTCTTTGCTCCACAATTATCAGAAGGTTAGTATTTGGAAAACACTTCCAATTAAAAAAAAAATAAATAAATATAAAAAATCAAAGCACTTAAGCTGCAGTAATAATAGTTATATCCTTGTAACATTTTTGCTATAATGTTGATCTACTACAAGTTAGATGTACTGTAAAATATATCCTCTATGTACAATTATAAAATTAGGCCCCAGTTCTGCAACTTTTTCAGCCTGGACAGATACCCATGCCTGGGCAGATCCCATTGACATGAATGAAGCTCCATGCAGATGTAGGGATCCACTTCCAAAGAACAAGTTGCAGGATTGGGGCCTTAATAAATAAAAACCTACTCACTGGAAGATTCACATCCTTTAAAAATATTTTTAATTAAAATTAAATCACTAATTTTCCTTTAAGAAGAGGTAGATGAAGGAGGGACATATTATTTTTCACATCAACCTAAGTAACATGATAGTGTTCTTGTAAGTTATCATGTAACTTCTGAGATATGCTGATTACAATATGACATTGCTTTAGAAGTCACACAATATATGCCTTTTTGTACTGTGCTTTTTTTACCATGAAGTTTGCAAGAATATCATTTGTGTTTGCCAATTTAATATTCCAAGCAATACTTACTGACACACCAAGCCATGGCTTGGGAAATGGGTTCCATTATTGCTGCAATTCATTGCTCGCCTGTTTATTTTTCACAAATGCAGTATACATGATGATATAATCACTTGTGGAACTGTTAAATTCTTCAATGCTATATTGTGTTGGCTTGCTGCCAAAAAATAGCTACGGGTTGAAGACATAGCCTGATTTTAAGGGCATCAGCATGTGGGAATAAATGTAGTTATTGGATTATTCTTATTTGTGCTACAGGCAAAAGTGACTTTGAAGAATCCATCAACAAAGAGAAGAGTAGATGAGGCTTATTCTTTAGTAAAGAAAAGTAAGTTATTGGAGAATTTTGTTTCCATCTCAAAGGAGTAACAGCCAATTCTGTAATTTTTCTGTGAAAAGAAATCATTAATACACTATAGTGCTCTGCAGTACAAGAGAAAGGAAGCATTTTCTTGTGTTGTAAGCTTTTTCTAAAATGTGAGGTTCTGCTTGATGATCCTTTTAAATCCACATGTGCTTTGCTGTTCGGCATCCCCCCCCCCCCCCAAAAAAAAAAAAAAAACCTTCTGGTGACAAATTGTAAATAAGATTTGTGCGGTGGTAATTGCTAAGGATTAGTCTGCAAGATACATTTGATTGTGCTGGCAGCAAAACGATTTTGTTGCCACAGGCTTTCTCTGTGCTAAAACCTTGTATTTTGGTGATAAGAACCACTGCCCAGTTACAACTGACTTCATTTAACCTTGCTGAATTCAGCTACACAGGAAATACCAGAATATTGTGCTATCCTGACAGTACTGCTCTGTAAATTGGCTGGTTTTTACTTGGACTTTTTAAAAGCATGTTGACTGTTTTAGGAAATTGCAGTTAGCTATAATTTGGATGGCTTTTACATAATAGATAACTGTACTTGCAAGCAGTCCAAAAAAATCAAAGCATCTCTAATTGGACATTTCTCTGAGCAGCACTATGGAGTGGGGTTGTAGCTACAGTAGCTAATATGTGGGCACATTTGTTCTGCTCATTTTCATTGGGACCCTGCTCCTGCAAAGATTTACGTGCATGCTTACCTTTAAGCACTCGAGCACTCCTAGTGAGTTCAGTCGGGCTGTACATGCTCTTCAGTGCACGTACACATCATTGCACAATTGGGGCTAAATTGCCATATGTTTACACATCATTGCACAATTGGGGCTAAATTGCCATATTTGTTTACAAGACAGAGTGGCCAGCAAATGGCTGCTAAATTCAGATGATATTTGTTTTATTTTGGAGTAGACTAGTTCTGGTTAGATGGATTTTTGCCAGCATATCTGATAACCATCCTGTGTTAGGAAATACATTTTAAGTTCTATATAATGAATGTACAGTGGTTTTTTTTCCACTCATTTGTATATTGTGTTTTGTTCATACTGTTCCAGCTTATTCATTCAGTAGCTTAAAAGTACTTGCAATCGGAATGTGTTGTTTGCCTGGCAAAATCATTGTACCTTACAGTACTTTGTATGTCCATAGAGCTATATAAAAACAGCATATGCTGCTGGGAAAGCTTTCATGACTTTACAAGGCTGAACAGGCTTCCAACTAGGAGAGTGAGTGGGAATATGCTGGTTGGGGCACCTTAGAAATCCTTTTAGAGTTCAGGTTGCTCAACTTCTGAAGTGCATTAGTAGCCTTGTTTTAGCCTTGTCCTTCCCCACTCTACCTTGTGCTCTGGAGGAGTTGTAGTAGAAGCATAGTCTCTCATTCATGCTGAGGCAACTGCCAAGGATACACTGGTTGGAGCCTGAGCAAAGGCTCGCTTGCCTTCCTTGTCCCACTTGATTGGAAATTTCCAAGGGTATTGTATTAGTAAATGTTTTGTAATGTCTTTTTTGTAGAAACAATGACAGCAATATGAAATGCTAGTACAGGATATTGCTGTAAAATATTTGAGGGAAACACCACTGCCAATTTGTTGTGCAGGTTATAAAATGTGTGCATTAGTAAGAGGCTCTTGAATCTGTGGGTTTGATGTAACCTGTGAAGTCCTAGTATGTGAAATATTGAAAGGTAGTAGAAAAGCTCTGAAGTCTTGTTTTTTTTTTCTTTCCTCTTTAGCTCTTTCACAGCCAGAAAGAAACCAGCTAAAAGCCTATCACTTGAAATGTCTAGAGAATCTAGTGAGACTTCTCAATAGTTAATGACTGTTGGTGAGTTCTCATGTTGAACGTGGATTGCTTAATCCATGGAAGACTGGAATTTAAAGAAAAGATTTCTAATGCTGAGATTTGTGGAGGCATCGTGTCACAGAAAAAATGTACTACGTCTTTGGGAAGGGAGTTGATCACCTAACACCAAAGAAAGAATATAGATTATGGTTGAAACAGCATATACTGTATTCCCAATGGGAAATTTTGGTGATATGCATCTGGGAAATGCAAAAGGAGAATGAGAACATGGGGGTTGGAGGGAGAGGAGGAAAGAGTATAAGAAATTAATAATTTTATTAAATTATGTGTTGAAATTATTACTGGAAAATATTAATGGTTGGTTTGAGCCCATATAAATAAAGTTTTTTATTAAAATAAATTTTATTTGTGGATCATAATTTATAGATGAGTGTAAAACATGAAAAAGGAAGGAATGCAACTCCTCACTTGAGAGGTGTGTCAATTTTTACATCTGCTGTGCTGAGATACCTTGGTATATCATAATGATTAGGTGTCTAACAGCAAGAGTAAATCTTAATTCTTCTTCAAGCGCTTGTTCATATCTATTCCAATTAGGTGTGTGTGTGTGCCACGTGCACAGTCGTCGGAATGTTTTTCCCCTAGCAGCACCCGTTGGGTCAGCTGTGGAGCCCCCTGGAGTGGCGCCTCAGTTCCTTCTTACCATCCATGAGAGTCGTTGGAACTTCAGCTTGCTTTCGCAAGCGCTCCCCTGGTTCTTCTATAGTTCAGTGTATATAGTTTTCATAGTTTATAGCTTTATAGTTAAGGCTACAATTTGGTCACGTAGGTTGTAGAAGTCACACTGTGACTTCAGTCTGCAGCTACTGGGATCTGCAGGGTACCCCTACCTCCCATGGGGGCCTGGAGCTGCGGGGTACCTCCGCCACTACTGGTGGTGGTGGGGAATCCCCTGGCTGTCCCCAGCTACCAGGGACGCAGGCGGTGTGGGGAAATTCCCTGGCATCTCCCCAGCCCCCACAGCTCCCTAGCCACTGCAAATGGTAGGGAATCCTCTGCAGCTCCTAGCAGCCACAAGTAGGGGTCTCTCCCAGCCACAAGGCAGGAGTGGCAGCTCCCAGCCACAGGAGGGCAGAGTGCTGGACCCTCCTCCCTCCCCGTTTCATCATGGACATTTTTAGTAAAGGTCAGGGATGGGTCACAACTTCTGTGAATTTTCGTTAATTGCCTGTGACCTGTCCATGACTATTACTAAAAACGTCCAAGACAAAATCATAGCCTTACTTATAGTTATTTTGTTAGTGTACAGGGGAGGTTCTTCCCCACCCCAACTTTCCTGTTTCCCTTGGGATTCGGGACATGCCTCGATCCCAAGGATTTAAGCCTTCCCACAAGTCCATGCCAACAGGCGACCCCCACGATTCTTGCCTCAAGTGTCTGGGAAGCACACCAGACTGACCGGTGCAAGATTTGCAAAGGGTTCTGTCCCAGAACTTAGAAGGAGCAGGACTTTAGTTAGTTTAAAACAGCACCTCATGGAGGTGGCTTTGAAACCTCAGCCCTCCTCGGCACGGCAGGATCCGGCACTGAGTTCTGTGCGGAGTGCTCTGGCCTTTATAAGAGAAGCAGTGCTGAGGAAGGACTCTGGGCATAGAGACCATCAGCACCGTCGCTCCCTGGCACCAAAGCAAGGTGAACTGGTCTGATTCCCCGGTGCCACAGAAGCAGCTCTGGAAACAGGACGGGGCTGACCCCCTACACCGAGATCTGCTGCCCTGGAAGCCACCATTGGGGTGCATCCTACAGAGGAGTAGGTTCATGAGCCGGCACTGTCAACTTTGACCCTGCAGAACAAACGAGAGAGGCAGGGCAGCAGGTTCCTACCCCCAAATCAAAGGAGTCTAAGTGACTGGACCTTTTCTGATGCAAGGTCTATTCAACCAGGGCTTTACAACTCAGTATTGCCTACCAACAGGAAATCCTGAGCAGGTACAGCTTCAGCTCCTGGAACTCCATGCTAAAATTCAGGGAGCTGGTACCCACTACTGTTAAAGAGGGCAGGGCAGTGTCACAGACCTCATTACCGGCTACACTGGATGCTGTGGACTCAGCATCGGCATGAGGCGTAGCTCATGGCTCCAGGCCTCGGGTCTGCCAGCCAAGGTGCAGCAGACCCTCCAGGACCTCCCATTTGATGAGGCGGCCATATTTGTGGAGCAAACTGACTCCAGGCTGCATAGCCTTAAAGACTGTAGGGCTACGCTGAAGTCACTAGGGGTGCATACCCCAGCCACTCTGCAAAAACACTTTAAACCTCAGCCCTCACAGTGCCCTACCAGCCATACTCTAGATAGGTCTTCTCTAAGTAGCGTGGCAGGAACGGCGGGTGCAAGCTGTCTCAGCCCTCATCTAACCAGGGCCATGCGTGCACTTCCTCAGGCTCTAAGCAGGTCTTTTGAAGGTGCTCCTGGGGATGACTTATCAGCCATTGGATCGGATCCTCATCCCTGCTTTCTGAATCATCTATCCCACTTCTACCATGCTTGGTCCCAAATAACATTGGATGCAGGGTTCTTTGCATGGTAGAAGTGGTATATTCTCCCCAATTCTGCTCCTCCCCTCCTTTCCACCCCACTTCTCTGTCCCTCTTCAGGGACCCTTCTCACGAGCAACTCCTTGCGCAGGCAGTGCAGACACTCCTCACCGCAGAGGCAGTGGAGGAGGTTTCTCAGGAGTTATGGGGCAAGGCATTCTACTCCTGTTATTTCCTAATCCCCAAAACCAAGGGGTTTTGAGGGGAGGTGTCTCAGACCCATTCTAGACCTGTGAGACCTCTACAGATTCATGAGGAAGTTGAAGTTCTGCGTGGTCTGCCTGAACTCTATTATCCCTTCTTTTTATCCAGCAGATTGGTATGCCATCCTTGACCTCAAGGATGCGTACTTCCACATATCCATATGCCCTGCTCACAGACAGTTCCTCAGGTTTGTGGTCAACCACAACCATTACCAATTCATGGTCCTTCCCTTTGGCCTGTCGACAGCCCCCCAAGTATTCATCAAGTGCTTCTTGGTCATGGCAGCCTTCCTCCATCAAAGTCAGGTGCAGGTATACCCATACCTCGACAACTGGCTGCTTGGGGGTGCTCCAGGGATCAGGTGGACTCACAGATCCACTTTATGAGATCTACCTTTGACAGACTTGGCTTTCTCCTTAGCGAGAGCAAGTCAATCCTGGTGCCAACTCAAAGGATAGAGTTTATTGGGGCAGTGCTGGACTCAGGTCGGGTCAGCGCATCTCTGCTGAAGGCCCACTTTCAAGCAAAGTCAGAGATCGTACAATGCTTCAGATGCTATCCCATCACCATGGCACTGGGCTGCCTCAGGCTTCTTGGTCATATGAACGTCCGTGGTTAAGCATGCAAGAATGTGCTTCAGACCTTCCATGCTTGGCTTGCAACAGTCTGGAAATAGTGGTGACCCTTCCAGCACAGGTCATCCAGTCCCTGGGCTGGTCGCTAACCCTCAGGACATATACAAAGGAGTCCCCTTCCACAGGCCCCAGTTCTCCTTCTCCCTGGTAACAGACACGTCAGCACTGGGGTATGGCGCACAACTGGGGGGACCTTCAGACACAGGGCCTCTGGTCCTAGGATGAGCTCTGGCTCCACATCAACATCAAGGAGTTGAAGGTTGTATGACTAGCATGCCAAACCTTCCAGGTTCACCTGTAGGGTCAGTGTGTGGGAGTTATGATGGACAACACAACTGCAATGTTTTATGTAAACAAGCAAGGTGGGGCCTATTCCTCTTCCCTGTGTCAGGAAGCCCTCCAGCTGTGGGAGTTCTGCATAGCCCACTCCATTCACCTGGAGGCGACGTACCTCAGAGGTTCACAGAATGAGCTGGCGGAGTACCTCAGCAGATCCTTCTGCAACTACGAGTGGTCCATCCATCCAGATGTCTTTTATGCCATGTTCCAGAGGTAGGGAACTCCTCACATCAACCTCTTCACCACTTGGAGCAACAGGAAGTACCAGATAGTTAAGGGTTAATGTCTCTCTTACCTGTAAAGGGTTAACAAACAGGGAACCAAACACCTGACCAGGGGACCAATCAGGAGACAAGATACTTTCAAATCTCTGTGGAGGGAAGCCTTTGTTTGTGTTTTTGGGTTTGGCTTTGTTCTCTCTGGGATCTGAGAGGGACCAGACGTACTACAGACTCTAATTTTCTATTCAAGTAGTAAGTGCAAGTAGAAAGGCGGTTTAGTCTTTTTAATTGGTTTTCTTTATTTGCAAATGTGTATCTGGCTGGTAGGGGTCTAACGTGTATTTGACTGGAAGTATTTTAAATTGTATTTCTGCTGGAGGAGGCTTTTTCTCCAGTTTCTATAAGCTAACAGACCCTGTAACTTTTAACATCTAAATTACAGAGATAACTTTTACCTTTTTCTTTCTTTTTTTATTAAAAGTTTTGTTTTTAAGACCTGTTTGATTTTTTTCCCCTTGTTACGGCAAAGGAATTGAGTCTGTACTTAACAGGGAGGGGAGAAGGATGGAATCCCTTTGTTTTAGATTCATGGAGCTTGAATCTGTCTCTCTCTCTAGGAGCCCAGGGAGGAAAAACCTGGGTGGGGGGGAGAAGGGGGAGAAGAAACCTGATTTCTCTGTGTTGTGATTCAAGGAGTTTGAATCACAGTGATCTCCTAGTGTACCCAGGGCGGGAAAGATCTGGGAGGAATAAAGGAGAAGGGGGGAAAATGGTTTATTCCCCTTAGTTGTAAGACTCAAGGAATTTGGGTCTTGGGGTCCCCAGGGAAGGTTTTGGGGGGGACCAGAGTGCCCCAAAACACTATATATTTTCGGATGGTGGCAGTGTATCAGATCTAAGCAGGTAATTAAGCTTAGAGGAATTCATGCTGGTACCCCAACTTTTGGACTCTAAGGTTCAGATTGGGGAAAGATACTATGACATGGTGACAGTGTGTGGGAAAGATGGAATCCAAAAGCCAGTAGAAATATTATTTTTCTTTTTCTGCTTTTCTCCTCCCCTAGTCAGATCATCTGCTGTACATGTTCCCACCATTTTCGCTCATGCACAAGGTCCTGCTCAAAATCCTCCAGGACCAGGCAATTGTCATAACAGTGGCACTGCCATGGTCCCACCAGCATTGGTACACCATACTCCTGGAAGGTTCGGGGATGCCCCGATCATGTAGCCGCTACTTCCGGACCCGATCACCCAAGACAATAGTCACCCTCATTACCCAGACCTCCAGTCTCTTCACCTCATGGCCTGGAAGCTTCATGGTTAAACCGCACAGAGCTCAGGTGCTCGGAGTTGGTTAAGGAAGTCCTGCTTGGTAGCAGGAAGCCCTCCACTCGGGCCACCTATCTGGCCAAGTGGAAAAGGTTTGCCATCTAGTGCTCCCAGGGCCGTACTCCGCCATTGCAGGCCTCCATTCCTCTCATCTTGGAGTACCTGTTACACCTTAAGCAGCTTCTTCCATCAAGGTGCACTTGGCAGCTGTCTCTGCATTCCACCTGGGAGTGGCAGGGCACTCTGTTTTTGCCAACCCCATGGTTGACCATTTCCTCAAAGGTCTCGAGCGTCTGTACCCACAGATTAGGCAGCCAATGCCTGCGTGGGACCTCAACCTGCTTCTTTCCAAACTGATGGGGCCTCAGTTGAACCCCCGGCGACTTGTTCGCTTCTGTACCTATCATGGAAGGTTGTCTTTTTAGTCACCATTACTCAGGCAAGGATGGCCTCAGAACTGAAGACTTGCACCTCCGACCCTCCCTACGTGGTTTTCTTTAAGGACAAGGTGCAGCTTAGACCTCACCCTGCTTTCCTTCCAAAGGTAGTGTCCCAATTTCACTCCAACCAGGACATTTTTTCCTAAACCTCATGTGAGCAGCTGGGAACAAAGACTCCACTCACTGGATGTACGACAGGCACTCACCTTTTACATCAAGCGCACGAAGCCGTTCTGAAAATTGAACCAGCTGTTTGTGGCAGTGGCAGACCATATGAAAGGTATTCCAGACTCCTCATAGAGGATCTCCTCATCGTGGATCACCTCCTGCATCCGCACCTGCTACGAATTGGCCAACGTGCCAACCCTGGCACTCATGGCACATTCTGCAAGGGCACAGGCCTCCTCGATGGCATTCCTGGCTCAGGTACCGATTCAAGAGATCTGCAGTGTGTCAATGTAGTCCTCAGTCCATACTTTTGCTGCTCACTATGTGATTACCCAGCACGCCAAAGACGATGTAGTATTCGGCAGAGCGTTGCTCCAGTCTGTGATTCTATAACTCCGACCCCACTGCCTAGATAACACTTGGGAGTTACCTCACTGGAATTGATATGAGCAAGCACTCAAAGAAAAAATGGTTACTCATCTTCTTGTAATTGTTCTTCGAGATGTGTTGCTCATGTCATTCCAAACCCACCCACCTTCCCCTCTATTGGAGTAGCCGGCAAGAAGGAACTGAGGAGGCGGCGGGTCAGCAGGGACCTATATTCATCGCCATGGAGGTGCCACTCCAGGGGGCTCCATAACTGATCTGACAGGTGCTGCTAGGGGAAAAACTTTCTGACAACTGTGCACGTGGCATGCGCACACACTAATTGGAATGAATATGAGCAACACATCTCGAAGAACAACAGTTACGAGAAGGTGAGTAACCATTTTTTCCCATTGATTTTTCAGTTTAAAGTTAGAACCTTTACTTTAAAATGTGTACAAGAGAAGTCTCTATTGATATTGCAGTGACAGTTATGTTAACATATCAGCTTTTATGTCTGTGCAAGTGTTTGAGGTTCTTCTGTTGGAAATCAGAAAGGAAAAGTTATAATTGCAACATTGTAAGAGACATTTCCAGAAACTGTGTTTATTATTTGTAGAGTTCTGATGCCTTACAAAAACCACAGAGACAGAGTGCTACCTTGAAGAGATTAGACTGTTAGGCAGGTCTGTGTATCCCTAAACTGCTATCATGTCATTAACATCATCATGGTTTTCCTAATAAATTCTAGATACATTCAGGAACATCGGAGTTGTAAGTGTGTCACCATATAGTGCTTGGCTGAGACTCCATTGCAAGTACTTCTGAGATTCATGTCATGTTGCTTCTCCCTAGGTACACATGTTTTCATGATTCCCCCAGGGAGAACCGACACACAATCATTTCAAAATGAGCAGAGAGCAGGATAAGCATGAACAAACCTCCTAAGAAACACCTGAAGCAGAGACCTGAGTCTCCATTTTTAACTGTCCTACTTCTCCTCCAGACCAGACCACAAAAGACTATAGCACTTTTGAAAACTGATCTATCTTTGCTTATTTCTGAAATTAGATTCTGTCAATAATTATAAAACTGTGCAACTTTATAACATAATAATAGACAGTGCCATGATGCAGATAACATTGGGATAGCTCACTATCAGGACAATGGTGATTTTCCTGAAAGGAGAAAAGAAGTCCTTTTGATCATCAAGGCCTGATTCTCCACTACCTTGCACATTGCATAGTCATTTATCCTGGCCAAGCTGCTGTGAAATGCTGCCATTCTGACCTAGTAGTGTTTTACACGCACTTTGAATAAGTGTAAATGACTGCACAAAATGCAAAGCAGCGGGGAGTCAGGACTACAGTCTCTAATTGATTAAGTAGATTATGTAGAAAGTCATCACGACAGTTCTAATGTATGTACTTTATGATTCCCTGAGGAATGGAAACATTACTGCCATCCTTCAAAATGTATTGTTTAAAGATTTTTCTGAAAAGGCAACTAATGAACAGGCACATAAAATGTTAACTGTTCCACCTCATCTGACAGAGAGAGACAAGAAGCCAGGCCTTTCACTGCCAAATTCATTAATTTTAAATTTAAGGAATTTATTATGCATTTAACAAGTGTGGCAAATTGCCGGTACTGTTATGCTGGGTCTCGCGCTTTCTCTTCTTTGGGGAAGGTTCAGGGCGCCATTGCTTGCCTCTGAACCGGTATTTTAATTACCCCACTAGTGTACTTGAGGAGGGGAGTGGAGAGGGAGGGACCTGGGCCTGCCCTCTTCTCCAGGTCCCAACCCAGGGGCCCTGAGGTTTGTGGTGAACCACTTGAACTAGCAGTTCCTCCCCCTGGGCTACTTCCCTCTCCTGCCCTTCAGCTTGTGAAGGGGCTTCTTGCCCTCCTTCTACACAAGCCAGTGCCCCTTACCTATGGTTTCTTTTGGATTTCTCAGCCCACCGCAGCACTCCTCCAAACTTTCCTTTTGTCTCTCTTCAGACCTGTTCTCTTCTCCAACTCCCACACTGACTGAAGCAGGGGGTTTTTATCACATGACTGGCTTCAGGTGCTCTAATTGGCTTCAGGTGCTCTAGTTAATCTTTAGTAAACCTTCCTCCCCTTGCAGGGAATAAGGCTCCCTGCTAACACTCTCCTGCTGCCCTCTGGCCATGCTGTATCACACAAGAGAGAGAAGAAAGCTGTTATATCAATGTAAAAATATACTTTTCCCAAATTTACCACATGGATCCAATAAGGCAGAGAAACAGAGTGGTAACTGTCTAGCTAACTCAAAAGCCAGTTGTATTTGGTTGATACAAAAAAAATGTTTTTTTCTCTGTAGAGGTACAGAAATTGAAAAGCTCTTCACTATTGTGCGGAAAGAATCACACATAACACACTCAAGGAATAAAAGATTTCGCAGCTCAAAGGAAGACCTACCTGGAAGATTACGAGCATGGTGACAAAAGACCTGTCTACATTCTGAACTTTTAAATTCTGCACAGACAAGAGTTCTTTATGTCTAATTGGTATCTGATATTGATGTGTCTAACAGATACACCTCTACCTCGATATAACACTGTCCTTGGGAGCCAAAAAATCTTACCACTTTATAGCTGAAACAGTGTTATATTGAACTTGCTTTGATCCACCGGAATGCACAGCCGCCCTTACCCCCCCGCTCACTGCTTTACCTCGTTATATCCGAATTTGTGTTATATCGGGTCACATTATATCGAGCTAGAGGTGTAGTCTAAGAAAAATTTCACTCAAATCCAGGTGCAGTACAGATTTAATAGAATTGGATCTCCTTTTTAATTATATCATTTTGAATGTATTAAATTATTTGTGTTCCTTTATCCAGTTACTCCTATTGTAAAATGCAGGTAAATTCCTGTTATATTTTTTTCTACAGCAAATCTTACTCTATTATTTTGTACATCTCAAATTCACATCCAGACAAATTGTTTATATTTCTCAACATTTTATTTATGAAGCAATAATGGGAGGCATTTTTAACTGTTCCCTATCATGATTAAGGTAAATATGTCTTAGGAAATTGGTCTACAAGCATAAATTTGTACTCAAGCCGGCTAAAATTCTTAATGTAGAATGTGTCAGAGACAGAAGACATTTTCATGCAGTAGGAAAGGTTTTTTTTTCTCTGCTCTACATAACGTTCATGCTCATGCTGTTGTTTTCAACCAGTGTATACTAATAACTCATGTTAAAAAGTTCCCCTTTGGTAACATACTAATACATTTCTCTCATGGAAGCTAAATATATAACAAAATCCGAGAACATATAACAGATGTAATGTCACACCAAACATTCACCTTCATCTCTTCTAGGAAATGGTTGAAGAAACCACATATATTTCTCTGTCAGACTTCCTGTACGAGGGTCCTTAGAGCAACTCGTACAAACATAGACACCATTGTACAGACTTAAAGACTTAAGATGGAAACTTACTGAAAATTCATAAGCAAAATGGCAAATAAGCAAAACCTGGTTTTCATCTGTGGATTTCAAAGCACTTTACAAAGCAGGTAAGTTTTATTATCCCTGCTTATCAATAAACTGATCTGATATTCTTACGCACATTTACCCTTACTCTAAAACCTAACAATCATCTAATTGATGGGAATATATGCATCATTTAACTGTGCAAACCTGTTGTGAGCTGTGATGGGGTGTTCACCTTATAAAAGCCCTGAAGGGGTTAAGGTAGCCAATTAAACATATAGGCCACACCTGGGTGGGGAAGTGGCACAGACTGGGAATTGGCATGAAGGACTGCCAGTGTACAGACAGGAGTTGGTCCAGGAGGGACTTTTATACCCAGGAAGGGAAAGGACTAGATAGTGACCTAGCTGGAGGGCACAGCCACAAAGGCTGAGTTCTGTGAAGTCTGAGACAAGAGGACACCACAGCTATAGAATGACTGACTGAAGTAGAGTGCCATGAGCTAATCCGCAGACCCAGCCACATGGGGACACCCCAGCAGTGAGTGAACCCTGTCACAATTTGATGGAGAACGCAGGCATGAGTGTTGCCCCCATGACTCACCCAAGGCAAGTGTGAGAGGCTGCAGTGGAAGAACAGGAAAAAGAATAATAGTCATGTATGGAAGCCTTTTTTTGCAGAAAGCAGGTACTCTCCCACTTAAGGGGGCTGACAACAACAAGAGGGGTTCCCAGCAGTACTTAAACAGGTCCCTGGAGAACAATATAGACAGTGGGAAGCACAGTTATACTTGTAGAACTGTTGGATGAGACTGGGGGAACAGCAGTATTTATATAGGCTCTTGTGAGAGAAAATTAGCAGAGACTTCAGAGGCTGGGAACAGAAAAGAGGTTCTTAGGTCAGCAGTGCAGCCAAGGAAGCTTTATGTCTGTGGGAACATGCAAAAAAAGAGTAACCCTACCTGTATGGAGATAAGAAGCCTTACACTGGAGGTGGGAATGCAGGAAAGCCCTAAGGCACCTAACCTGTTGGGAAAGTTGGAAGGGGATGCACCTTCTCTTCTGTGGGGAATTGTGACACATGAGGAGGCATTGTCCTCATAAGGAGCAGAAATGTGGCCAAGAGAAGTGCAGGGTCCTGACTTAGGGCCTGAAGGAAGTTGGTGAACTGCAGCATTGGCACAGGTATAGTAAAGAAAGCTGTGATGACAGAGGGTGAGAAGGAACTGAAAGGGAGAAACGTTCTTACAAAGACAAACCTGAACAAGGCAGGGATAAACACAGAGATTAACCAGTATCTGTTTGGATCCCCGATCCTGATAGAAAGTCTACAGAGCAAGGGAAGGTGCTACAAGGGAAGGCAGAGCAGATCTTACAAGTAGCTGTACAAGATCTAGAATATCAGAACGAAAAGTAGTGGTACACCATGGAAGAAAGGGGAAAACTGCTTCTTTTGATGGGTGAATTAGAGCAGGAGCGAAATGACTTCCAGGCCCAGCTCTGGTAAATGCAGGGTTGGGGGCATTCATACCCGACAATTGCAGTCTTGATGGGAAGAGTGTGTGATGGGATGTTCACCCCATACCAGCCCTGAAGGAGTTAAGGTGGTTGAGATGGGGCCAGTTAACCTTATAGGTTGTACCTGGGGGAAAGTCAGGCTTGACTGACAAGCTCTAAATGAAGATGAAGTCCAGCT
Source organism: Gopherus evgoodei (assembly GCF_007399415.2). NCBI lineage: Eukaryota > Metazoa > Chordata > Testudines > Testudinidae > Gopherus > Gopherus evgoodei. Next base: position 197,558,290 of record NC_044323.1, read on the forward strand.
GGGCAGGAGCAGATTGGGCTTGTATAAAACTAGGAAATTGAGAAAGGTGCTGGAGGGAGAGATTCAGCAGTCACTCTGGGCACAGAGAGGTGGGTATGAGGAAACCCTGGGATTCTCCTGTCCCTCATGGAAGGAGTATAGTCAGTAGAGTTGCAGGGAAGAAAGCCTGTGGAAGGCAGAGTAGGAAGAAGCCCAGGGAAAGAACAGCAAAATTCGACTGTACAGACTTTGGCTTCTGAGGATAGGGTCCCTGGGCTGAAACCTGAGAGTAGAGGAGGGAATCACTGGGAAAGTGGCACAGACTGGGAATTGACATAGAGGACTGCATGGGCCGGTGTACAGCCAGTCCAAAGGAACTTGTGACACCCCAGAGGGGGAAGACTAGATCAAGACCTAGTTGGAGAGCAGAGCTACAATGAGGGAGTGCTGTGAAGTATGTGAGAAAAGACTGCTGCAGCAACTGAATAACCAATGGAAGGGAGTGCAAAACCAAGCAAGAACTAATCTCCAGATCCAGCCAAAAGGAGATGCCACAGTGGTGAGTGAAACCGGCTGCATAAACATAATAAATCTAATAACATACCACCTTAAAATATTTTTAAATGTTCACAATGACAATAAATTGCACCCTGATACAGAAATCTTATGTTTTTAGAGAGCGCTGTAACAAACGTATTATACCTATAAGTTACAAGCTTCTGAAAACATCAAATATAATAAAATCAGTTTTCCATACTGAACAGGGCTTAGTCAGCTAACTCAGATGCCAGTCACCTCCACAAAGTAAGTGGTTAGGGTGTGTAACTAAACTCTTGTTAGCAAGGTCACATCACCTTTCATGATGGAAGCAGTAAATATCTACATGATACTTACTGCATGTGTTTGTGCACATACCAATGCTGCTTCCTATCAGTCTGGTGTCTGAGCCTCTACCGTGTAAAATTGATAGCAATAGCAAAGTTCCTAGTGAACTCTGTGGCGTCTCTGAGTTTCCTCGGGGAGTAAAAAACTGATATTTTTTTGAGGATGGGGGGGACTGATATTTTGAGTGGTTTTTTATTTTGCTTTTTGTATGTTAATTTTCTCATACTATGGGGGGTTATTTTTGAATGGGGGAGGTTAGGATAGAAGGTGTCAGTGATGTCATTCCAAATCCCGTCCATGTCAGCCATCACAATTAGGCATTCCTGTGCCCATGACAACTGGAGGCAGACCAGATCTTTGCTTTGAGCCTGGGCTTCTGAGGAAGACATCCTCAGAATTCTCTGCCTCCAAGCAGCCCATGTGGCAGACCCCAGGTCTCCTACTAGAGCAGAACTTGCAGGGGATTTCTGAAGAAGATTTGTAATTAAATGTCTCTTGAGTTTGTTCATTGGCTTCATTTTTTTTCCTCCTCAAAATGGCTACACTTAAAAAAAAAATTGACTTTCTGAGGAGGGTTTTCAGGGCTGTGGGCTGTCTTCCTTTCCCCCCGCAGAAATGGCAGTCAGGGATAGAGAAACCTGGCTCCAGTCATGGTCACCACTGAGACAGTGAAGTTTCCTTCACTGAGACCAAGCCAGAATTGGTGTCCCTGTTGCATTTAATAATGCAAGGATAAGAGTAAATCTAGCATGTCCCCTAGGCATGGAATTCCTATTTCCACAGGTTGTAGGGCCAGGAGGAAAGTTTCACTGGAGTCTCCTGAATCTCTGGGAAGAGATCTCCCCTTAGCAACCAGGAAGGAATTCCTGCTCCCAGCCAGCATGCAAGCCAAATCTGCGCTGAGATGGTGGAGAAGATTACAAAGCATTCTAGCCTGTCTTCCTACAGGCAGTCAGACCTCGGCAAACATGAAAGGTGCCAGCCCTTGTGACCTCCCTGATACCAATGAGTCATTTGTCCAGCACTCATTTTGTGTGATCAGTTCCCGCTCAGCCTGGCTCAAGCAACAGGGAGCATGGCATAAAGTGAATCAGATCCCCTTATTTGGGAGATGGACCTACCTCCTCTCCCTCCCAGTCTCCAGGGGTTCTACAGGAGATTATAAAGTGGCTACTGGTTTCCTCAGGGTACATGCCTGCAGACTGTTTTCACCATCTTCCTGATAATGCATTCTGCCCCTCACAGGGCACATCCACATTTCTTTCAGGTGTTTGACCCAGTGACTGGTGAAGCATATTCCTCACAAGCAGCTCTTAAAGGGGCAGCACAAAGATGTAAACCTTCTTTTGAGGGATCCCTGCCCTCTTTTCCTCTGAAGGGAAGGAGAAATCTCTCTAAAGCTGGAGCTTTGTGTGAGAACTCAGATTGTCAACTAAACTTCCCAGAATTATGTGAGAATGGGGATGTAACTTTACAGGTGTTTGTTTTCAGAAAACAAAATACAAAAAACAAATACATCAACCCTGTAATTCGTCCTCACCTAGTTTATGATGGCATGATTAGGGTGGAGTAGAAATTCCCTGTAAATACCTGCTTGAAGTTAAGCCTTCTGTGGTCTCCTTAATAAAGGGCATAGTTCAGGGATGGGTAAACTACGGCCCAGGGGTCGCATCAGTCCTTTAGATGTTTTAATCTGGCCCTTGAGCTCCCGCTGGGAATCAGGGTCCAGGGTTTGCCCTACTCCAGCTGGGGAGTGGGGTCGGGGGCTTGCCTTGCTCCACACATGCCGTGGCACCACGTGGCAGGTCCCTGCTCCAGCTCCTATGCATAGAGGCAGCCAGGGAGCTCTGCATGCTGCCCCCATCCCAAGCAGCTTCCATTGGCTGGGAACTGCAGCCAATGGGAGCTGCTGGGGCAGCACCCATGGATGGGGCAGCACACACAGCCTCCTGGCTATGCCTCTGCATAAGAGTTGGAGAGAGGACATTCCACTACTTCCGGGAGCTGCTTGAGGTAAGTGCTGCCCGGAGCCTGCACCCCTGACCCCATCCCATGCCCCTGCCCCATCCCTGATCCCCTCCCACCTTCTGAACCCCTCAGTCCCAGCATGGAGCACCCTCTTGCACCCAAACCCGTAAACTCCAGCCCCAACCCCAGCTTGAGCCCTCACCCTCCTTCCTCCTGAGCCCAAAGCCCCCTCCTGCACCCCGAACTTGTATCTGGCCCCACCTCAGAGCCCGCAGCCCCCAGCTGGAGCCCTCACCCCTTCCCACACCCCAACTCCCAATTTTGTGAGCATTCATGGTCTGTCATACAATTTCCATACCCAGATGCCCTTGGGCCAAAAAGTTTGCCCAACCCTGGCATAGTTACACAGCTGAAGGAATATGCCGTCAAATACACAGGCAGAAGATCATCACTCAGGCAAAACTTCAGTACAGTAACTCAGCCTTGAAGTACTGAAATATGCCATTACAGCATTATTGTTCCAAAACTTCAAAATATGAAAATAAACATCCTGGATGTCTACTGAAGACATGGAGAATCATCCAGAGAAACCTCTGCTACAAGAAGAAACATTTTCAATACAGAGCACTCTCTTTTTGGACTTGTAACATGTACATGGGTATTCATAAATGCCATATTATCCCTCCCTCACAAGTGAAAGGAATGCATGTCTTTCCTTGCCTTGTTATGCTATTGTTAGAAATCTTCCAAAATACGGTTTTGAGCAAGCAAATAGAAGGGCCAATTGCAGCCTCTCACAAAACTCCACTATCGATTTTAAGTTGTTACCCAAGACCATATTTCTTTCAGAAGAGAGACAGAAGTAGTATGGTAACAGAAGCTGGCTTTTTTTGCAATTCTGTGGTTGCAGTTTTGCTGAGAACAATATATTTTGCAGGTGCACACCAGCCATACCACCAAGATTACAGTTTGCTTATGGACCTTAACTATCCTTGCCACACATTAATGCTCTGAAATTACAAATTCTCTGACCCTGTGCAAACACAAATTAGAGGGCAGAGTAGAAACTTGAGACAGTTTAGTGATGTGGAGTCTACAAGCAAGTAGGAGCATTATCTCATCACATTTGAAACTTGTAGATCATTTGCCAGCTTGAGTACACACTTTTAAAGCACTGAGGCACTGGTTTTGAACACTAACCCTCGTGTAGTCCCACTGCAAGAGAGAAGCCTACATATACTAAGATTGATAAATTGCCATTTTTGTGCATTATTATTGCCCCACCCCTTCTGCCCGAGGCCCGGAGCTGGGCCCCTGCTCCATAAGTATTTAACATTAACTTTCGCCCCTGCTTTGAGTTAATATTTGTGCTTTTTGAGTTCTTTAGCTGATTTTGAACCTCTGTTCCAACTGGAAAAAAATCCATAATCATCTTAAATGTTCACTTCTGGATCTATTCTTTTTACCAGAATGATATTCTGATGTTAATTTCAGTAGAGGGCAATAAGTAAGTCAATAAATAGTGGCTAGGTTGGGAGGCAGTTTGTCCTCTATGCCTATCATGTTAACTTTTTAATACAAAAACCTGTATATATATATATATATATATATAATATGGTAGAGCTTGTTGGGAAGTGATTTTTTTTTCTTCCTGCAAAACCACAACTTTTCATTTTTGCTCCAGGAAAACCCTAAAGTTCATGTCAAGGTTCTTCTGCAAAAGGTTTCAGCTGACTAGCTCTTTAAAAATTGTATATAGTTAACTTCCAATGCTGAAAAATACTGTAACTCTGGGGAGTTCTTCCTGAGAAGTGGTTCAAAGCATAGGCTCAGAGCCAAAGATCTGATATGCCTGCAGTTGCCATGGTGAAAGGAAAAACTTCCTGTTGCGAAGACTTACAAAATTCCCAGGTAAGGCAGAATTTTCCCTTACTTGCTCTGATGGACAGGTGGTTTTGAAGGTTTACTGCATCTCAGAGGATGGTACAACTCTGGATTAACTTAATCTCTCCTGCAAATTCATTCCATAGCTGGATCTCCTCAGCTGTGACTGCTTTGTCCCCAGCTCTCACATGCTTAATTTTAGACTTTGTCATCTGCATTCTCAGAAGGGTGCAACTGTCTCAGCAGTTCTGCTATTTAAAATTCAGTCTTTAACATAATTGGGGCTTGGTCCATTAATTGCTTTGAAGATGAAGACTAAATTGGCCTCTGAAACAGACTAGAAGTTAGTAGAGAGACTTGAGATTTGGAGAGCCTATTGTGCTCATGGCAGCCAAAACCATGGAAGAGACAGGCATATGTGTTCTGTACCAGCTGGAAATTGTTTGACCAGCTCTGCTACTTGGTAGACATGGGAAATAATTTCTGCTTCCCCATCAGACAAGGAAATGCAGTTTTCTTACCCTGCTCTCACCTGACACACTGCAAAGTTAAACCTTTTTATTTCAATTCTATTACAGACCTTACTGGCAGAGCCGCCGACGGGAGGCAAAAAGGGCAGCTGCCCCAGGGCAGCAACTTAAAAGGGCCCAGGGCTCCGGCCACTGCTGCAGTAGTGGTGGCCAGGAGCCCTGGGCCCTTTTAAATCGCCACCAGAGCCCCAGGCAGTGCAGACCAGACACTGCAGATGGGCTGGCTGGGAGAGGCTGACCCCCAGCCCCACCCCGTCTGGGCCCCTGTTCCATAAGTATTTAACATTAACTTTCACCCCTGCTTTGAGTTAATATTTGTGCTTTTTAAGTTCTTTAGCTGATTTTGAACCTCCGTTCCAACTGGAAAAAAAATCCATAATCTTCTTCAATTTTCACTTCTGGATCTATTCATTTTACCAGAATGGTATTCTGATGTTAATTTCAGTAGAGGGTAATAAAGTAAATTAAGAATAACATGTAAGGGTCTTGTTTATGTGAGGAGGAAAAAAAGCTTTATAGTCTTACTGATGTAAGCAAAACCACTCAGGCCCTTAGAATACATGTATATATTGACCCTTTGGAAAAATTTCAGTCCTTGGTTCTCTGTTTTGTTTCTTGAAAAAAATTAGGTCAATCAAACATGATGACGGAAGTAAAGTATTTTTAATATGGTCATTTGTATCTATTGGGGAAGATGGAAAGCAAATTTTTGTGATTTCTATAATGATAATATGTTTCTGTGATTTTATTTTACTCTAGTTCACTTTGGAGAGTTATAGGCCAAAATGCCAAATTAACAGTTTCTACTAACGAGATAGATAGCTTTAATATACATCAAAGCTGGATATCTACTTTGAGTAGCTCCTACTGCTATTTCTGATACTGATAGTCAAAAATCCATTTATCGATCTGATTGCTTCCTTCTGGGACAGTAATGAGAACACTACCCATTAATGCATAGAAGAGAGTAGGTCAGGTTTCACTGGCCTTCCTAATTTCACCTCTTATCTAATATATAAAAAGGCCTAAGTCTTCTGCTTAGTTGGCCCAGTATTGTACTAAAATGGCTGACGGACCAATATGAAAAAAACATATTGATTGTCTCAGGTAAACACCTGTGTGTAACTTAACTGTAACACTACATATATAGAATTTTAAGTATTGGAGAGAGCATTTCTAAGAAATCTTGGCTAACAACCCTTATCCCACAAAACCTTCATGGCAAACACCAAGCAATGGTTTGCTTTATCAGCAAACCCAGGAAATGCATGTCATTTAATTATGATTTTTCTTCTCTGATGAAGGCGGGACCTACACACACACACACACACAAGTGCAACCCTTTGGATACTGACAACCCAAAGCTTGCCCAGATGAAAGCTGCAGTGGCAGTCTTGGGCTACAACCTTTCTACTAACTAGCAATGGAAGTTTTGAGGATGCTGTTTATTCACTCTACATTCTCATGTTTCATTTATATCTACTTTCTTCTTTACATAGTCATAAAATATCCATCTAAATAAATAAACTGCTCATAATTTAATAAGTGATTATTTGTTTTAGCAATAACACTAAATCTAGAATAGTTCTTCCACTTGGCAATGTGTAAAATCAAGACAAAGTATGCTATAAAATATTTCCCTGAACAAATAGTCCACTGTAAATCACCAGTAAGATTCCTGTGTAAGTGTAATAAATAACTCCATGTATTTATATGGATTAAATGGGATCAGAAAAGCATGGAAAATATTTGGTCTTTAGTTGTGAGGAGCATCAAGGTTTCTCACACTGGATGTCACTGTTTTAGAAAGGGAGGTTGCAAATGCTCTCAGCTTTTTGCAAATAAAAATATATTCTTCAACTTGTAGAGTAAAACTCCAACAATGTAAGAAATAATGAAAGGGGTCTGTGCATCACCCACGCTACTGAAAAACCGCAGATCAGCAGATAACCTGTCAGCCTCTTGAAAACTCTCAGTAGCAAAAGCCCCTGCTAGCTGCTCATGTGCAATAAAATGATGAGTGCTGCTCATATCAGGGGGAGGGGGAGGGAGAAGGAAAAATTTTACAACTAAAGGGTAACTTCAAACATATGGTGATAATACTCCATTCTTTTCAACAAAACAGCAAATAACCCAAGTATCTTGGGCTGTGTGATTGTAGAAATATCAGCAAGCATTGCAGATCAGTTTCATACTGGCAGTTGACATTTTTAATATTTGTTTTGGAAATGTTCCAAGGCTCCAACTAGGATTAAGAACCTGTTGTGCAGAACAGCTGCTGTCCTTAAGAGTTTTCAGTCTTAGGCCCCAAACTTGCAATAAGATTCACCCCATCTGAGCTGTGCAGGATCAAGGCCCACGAAGACAAGTGGTGTATAACAATGGCCATAGTGGGTTAGACCTGTGATCCATCTTCCGACAGTGGCTTTCAGAGGGAATGAACAGTACACAGCAACTACTGAGTGATCTGTCCCCTATCAACCAATCTCAGCATTTGGCAGTGATAGGTTTAGACTCACCCAGAGGATGGGATTGCATCACTGACCACCCTGGCTAATAGCCATTGATGGACCTATCCTCCATGAACTTATCTTTTAATTCTTTTTTGAAGCCAGTAATATTTTTGGTCTTTTCACCATCCTCTTGTAATGAGATTCACAGGATGACTGTGTTGTGTGAAGAAATCGTTCGTTATGTTTGTTTTAATCCTGCTTCCTATTAATTTCGCAGCTTGAACACTGGTCTGTGTGTTATATGGAGGGGCCCATAATGCTTTTTCTCCACAGTATGCATGATTTGATAGACCTCTGTCATATTCTCCCCTTGTCTCTCTCTCTAAACTAAACCGTCCCTGTCTTTTTAATCTATCCTCAGATGGAAGTTCTATACCCCTAATCATTTTTGTTGCCCTTCTCTGTATTTTTTTCAAATTCTAATATATCCTTTTTGAGGTGAGGCAACCAGAACTGCACACAGTATTCAAGGTGTCGGCATGCCATGGATTTATATAGCGGCATTATGATATTTTCTTTTTTTATTATCTATCCCTTTCCTAATGGTTCCTAACATTCTGTTTGCTTTTTTGACTGCTACTGCACATTGAGTAGATGTTTCCAGTGAACTATCCACCAGGACTCCAAGATATCTTTGAGTGGTAACAGCTAATTTAGACCCCATCATTTTGTATGTATAGTTGGGATTCTTCTTCAATGTGCATTACTTTGTGTTTATTAACATTCAATTTAAATTGCCATTTTGTTGCCCAGTTGCCCTGTTTTGTGAGATCCCTTTGTAACTCTTTGTAGTCTGCTTTGTCCTTAATGATCTAGAATAATTTTGTATAATCTGAAAACTTTACCACCTCACTGTTCACCCCCTTTTCCAGATAATTTATGAATATGCTGAACACACAGATCCTTGGGGGACCCTGCTATTTATCTTCCTCCACTGTATAAAGGATGGAGGGAGAAGGATCAAGTCAAATATTAAAGCTGTCAACAAAATCCATAAAATATTGAGAGAAAAGGGCTTTTCAATGAACGGAAAATTTTAAGAAACTTGTTTTTGTCAAACTTTTATCAAAATGGTTTTCAACAAAATTAAAACAGTTGGTTTAGAAAAATGTTTTTTTCAGGAAGAAAAATAATTATTCCCTGACCAGCTCTCTCAAACTGTGCTATTGAGCGTCCTCTATGCCCAACTCCTCTGAAATAATAGTGCACAAGTAGGGTTATCAACTTGCTAATTTCTGAAAACAGGACACACACACCCTTTACCCCATCTCTCTCCGCTGAGGTTCTGCTCTGCCTTTTCCTTCGAGGCCTTGCCCCCCTTGTTCTTCTCCCCTCCCCCTTTATAAAGTCTGCTAAGCCCTCTGCTGCTTTAATGCCTAAGCAGATTCCAGTCCCAGCAGCACCTCTCTAAACCCTGGGCAACTCCAGCATGAGCAGCCCCAAGGGACTTGCAAACTCCAGTTCCAGCAGGCCACCTGGGAGTGCAGGTCAGCTGAGTGCTGTGGTCTCACCAGAGCAGTCAGGCAAGCTAGGATTCAGCCCTCCTGCACTGTCTGCCCAGCAGCCCCCTTACCTGCCCATTCGAGCCCTCCCAAACCCCGGAGCTGCCTGACAGCACGGCCAGGGAAAACACTGAATGACACTGCAGCTCACGTTCCTTCCCTCTTGGGGAACGTTCCATGCTCGCCCCTTGCCCCACTCGCCATAGGTCCCTGCACTCTGTCCTCCACCTCAGCCTTTAAAAGGGCCGTCCGAGTCGGTGCATGCATGCTGCCGTGGGAGCTGCCCCCTCAGGGCCGGGTGACAGGCTGCCACTTCCTCCCACCCCATCCCCTCACCCACAGTGACCAGACTTTTGGTTTCCAGTCAGTATATTTGATTGGACCCTGCAAGATCCCCTTTTTGACAGGAGAAGAGGTATTAATCCTTCCATACTTGGGCTTCTATCCTGCAATGGAACTATTCACGTGTGTGCTGATCTCAAGATAAGGACCTCAGTGCTTTAAAAGTTTGTGCTCAGGTTGGAAAATGATCCAGAAGTATGAAGGGTGATGAGAGAACGCTTGAATCAATAGATAAAACATCAATAGAATCAACAGGTCTCGGAAGTTTCCACTCTGCTTTTTAATTTGTAGTTTGTATAGGGTCATAGTACATGCTACTTTGTAACATCAAAGCATAAGACTGTAGCAAGGCAGTAAAAGTATGTAGCAAACTTTTGTAGACTCTGTGGTCTGGCTGTTGTGCACCTGCAAAATGTATTGTTTTCAACAAAACTGCACAGAATTGCAGAATGGTGCCCTATGAGAATATACAACATATCCTTCAACGGTCTGGCTCAGTTATAACAGAAATTAACATTTTAAATTATTTACATGCTTCATAAAAACTTTGAAATAAAGTTGCTTTAGGGTCTTTGTAATTGAATTTCTTAATACACTAAGAAAGTTTTTTTATATTGTACTACTTCAAAAATCTGTACGACATAAAACTATGCAATATTCATATTTATTCATTTCCCCCCATTGAAATGATAAATCCTTCTGCTTCTCAGAAATTATCACACACACCTGGTGGGTTACTGTAGTCTGCTGTTATAAATCGGGCAATCTGCAACCGTCTCTGCAAAAGCCAAATTAATATGAAAGAACAAGCAGAGTTGTTTAGTATTAAGTCATTGCAGTACGAAAGGACCAGTCAGGAGTCCTTTCAGGACCAGTATTCTAGCCTTTAGTTTAAGACTGTTTGTCATTCTGAAGTTTGTGCTAAACTAGAATGTATGACAGTGAATAGATTAAAAAGAACAATAATTTTAAGCAATTGTTGCTTTTAAAGGGACATCATCAACTTAAAATCACACTTTTGTCAGATGTCATGGACTAATAGACTTCAATGTTTATTACAGAAGAAAAACATTTCTTTTTTATGTTTACTTTGTCCATTTGAGCATTTTATATATAGTCAATTTGTTTCCTTGTGTAGTCCATTTCTCCACTTATTTGTGTGTGTCTTTCATACAGCAAGAGGGCAAAGACAAAAGTTGTTTTTTAAAAAAAAATAGGAAAATGTTTTTGGAAACTGGCAGAGTGAGTGCAGTACAAGCAATTATGCTGAACTCATTTTTTGAAAATCTTACTATTTCTAATGACAGAAAAATCCTGCAAACTGTGTGAATGAAAAATAAGAGACTGAGTGTTTCATCCTTTAGTATTTTATCTTGTTCCTAGCTTGTATGCAATTGACAGTTTTACATTGGGGTTTTTATCAAGAAGAAACCTAAAAAATATTGCATGTCCTTGCATTCGGTACATTGAGCACTATGCATCCATGACACTAAGTAAAACAGCAACCAATTCAAAGTCCATTGAAGTCAATGGGCACTGTGGACCATGTCTTAACAGAATTAAATATTGCTGTATAGATGACCATATCAATAGGAAGTACATAGGGAGTTAAGAGGAAAATGTAGTAACCGAGAACACAGGTCCCTATGAACTCAGTTTTATGCCACCTCTGAAAGGAGGCATATCGTAGCAGCAGAGAAGACCCTAACCCTGTGCGGAGGGCATTGGTTCAATAACTAGAGAGAAGAATGTCACATACTGAATTGCCAATAGATTCCTTACAGTTCCTTGGATTTTCCTTCACTGTCTCCAGACACATACTGATCACGCCAGTTCTTGCTTAAATGCTAAAATCTGAGGTTACAGCCTGAAGTGGAAAAGATATGGCTGATAAAGAAATGTGTGCACTTATCTGAAGGTTTGAAATAGAGCTTCAGGTATCAGGAACTGAAGAGGGGTGGGAAGGAGGGGAAGAATTAACAGAATAGTGTTGATACAAAGTGGCTGTTGGGATTATTGTGTTTACTTGTGATAGATATCTGAGATTCAAGTTTATACTACCAGTACTGGAAGGAACTTGGAAAAGAAATTTAGTGTGTTATAGTTTGCATTAATTATTTTTTTGTTTGTACTTGGTTTCTTTAGCAAGCATACAAATAAAGATAATGACCTGCTGTATTCCATTGCTGCATTGTGGAATTTTTAGTTGAACCCATCGGTATGAATAACATTGCCTAGCACATGACAGTGATGTCATCCCGAGGACAGAGAGATCTGCTTGCTGGTTTAAACTAGATTAAACAGTTTCTCAAAATGACCTATTCTCATCATGACTGGCATGATTGAGACAAACCTGTTTCTGAGTAAGACATTAGTTATTTCTTTTTTATAGATTAATTTACTGTAACTTGTCTGCAACTTCCCAGAAGTGAATTCAAACAAAAAGTTTTAGGCCTGAACTACACATGCATTTTGTACTTATATAATAATTTCAACAATAACAATCTTTTTTTACCTATATAAATTATACTGGAGCAGTGTATAGATGTATAGAATGCAATGTATATTATAGATGCAGTTATACTAATGTAAGATGCCTTATATGAGTATAGCTTATTCCTCTTCCCACATGGGAACGAGCCATAACTGAGTGCCTTCATGCCAATATAACTGCAATAATACTAGCAGGTTGTACTGCTTTAACTGCGTTGGCATAAAGTGGTACAACTTTTGTGTGTAGATAACCCCTTAGTTTTCTCCATTGAGAATAAAGGGAATAGAAGTGTGTCTTGTTAGGCTGTTTTGTTTAGGTTTTTCTCCTGCTTAAATGCCCTCATTCCAACATCCTGCAAAGTTATAATGATGACTCATTTCTGGGTTTAGCCAGGAACTTTGCTATCTTTTCTTCTGATTTCTAAAGAAATATAACAATCTGATTTAGTGTGACAGATAATCAATATGACTAAGGTAGAGTGAAATGTTTCCTAGGCTAGAATCTTTAGTAGAGCTACAGCCAGATTCTACCAACAGCCAGATTCTACCAATGAGTCACTTTGTGTAAAGTTTACCCGTCTGTAAAATTGGGCTAACTACCTGCCTCATATTGGCATTATGAAGCTTAATTTGTTTGCTATGTGCTTTGAAATCCTCAGATAAAATGTTTGATGTACATGCAGAGTATTGTTGCTGTTCTATCATGTAGTCAATGATTTTTACTGCTGCTACATTTGAAGGAAGCTATTCTCTCAGTAGTCCATTCACTGAAAAAAGAAAATGTGTACTTTGGAGATACTGCAGATACTTTTGTTAACACAAGACAATACTAGCAGTAACACGTCTTTCACAAAATATTTGACGAGTGTATTTAATTGGGGACAAATTAGACACATCTATACAACAAACTTGATATTGCCCCCCCTCAAACACAGCAGAAAGGAGTGATGTGAAAATGAAACCTAAAGAGTCAGTGTTTCTCACTTCAAAATTAGTTACTTCTCACGTTGCTAAAATCATGCCCAAAAGATCCCATTGCTCCCATTTAACATGCTTGAGTGACTGTCTTATACAAAGAATAGATCATATCTGGCAGGATATCTGTATCTGTGTTCACATAAGTTACTGTTCACCAATTTAGTTCGCATATACAGTGAATAATTTTTAAATTGCTCCAGAAGTAGCAAAACTTCTTCTAATTAAATGACAATTGGCCATGTGTGTTTATCAGGCTTATAGAAAAAGGCAATTGATGCAGTGGTGGAAAAAGTCTATAGTGCCTCAGACGTACTACCTATCAATCATCATCTGCCACTATGTGCAACATAAAAAAGACCAGCACAAAGGCTTCAGTCATGCTAGGAAACGAGGGAAGAAAAACAGTTATAACCATGCCAATGTAGTTGGAGCATGTGTTTTGTGTTTAGAGTAATATGCACATCATAAAACCTAGATGCTGGGCATCCAGTTGTCTTGTTGAAAAATACATTGCAATAGATGCATCCAGCAATACAAGTAGGTTAAAGAATAAATACTTTTGACTGCAGCTATCCCAATTCAGGCTGGTAACTTGGCACAAGCTAAGAAAAGTTGAGCCAAGCTAGAGCTTGGATGATTTCAGAGAAAACCCAGCTCTGCAGGGAAGTAGTAGGGAGGATTGGATAAATGGCACATCTTGCCTTGTTTCTAGAACTTAACTAAAGGTCCAGCATTGTATTAGGGTTACTGTGCTGTTGGAGGTGTTACCTTTTGTCTGAGACACCAAACCAAAATCTGGACTATTTTTGATCATTAAAGATACCATGACACTTATTGTAAGAGTTTGGAATGTTAGTTCATTTTGGTAATCAAGAGGACTATTCATCTGGGCAAAGTTACACCTGTGTATCAGTGTTTCTAAGACAGACCCTTTGTCATTTCACCTAGTCGGTTGGGCAGATCTTTTGCACAGAGACAAGAAATCATTTTAAAAAATAGTAAAGCATAATTGTAAATGCAGAGATAATGGCTAGAGGTAGGTGGGGTACCTGAAACTTTTAACTCAATTTTAAAAGTGACTATATTTCAAATTCATGGTGTGCTTAAGGTAAAATAACTTTTTGATGATTAGCTCCAATGTTCAAGGAAGTTTGCCTTATTTCTGAAAATTTTCTTTGTGCCAAATGTTGACACATGATTTTTGGATAAGGTGGAGTTAAAGCAAATTTTGAGAATAAAAGAAATAGTGAAGCTTTCTGGATGTATAATGGTACTAATAACTTAACATTAGGGTATTTGAAAAATCATACTTGAGCTTGTACAATATTTTTTACAAGCATTTAGTTCCTCATGTGAATCAGCTGTTTTTAAAAACCTCTAAGAGATCAGGTTCTTTGAGGAATATTTTAATGTAGTAAATAGGCATGTGAAGTCAAAATAATTGAATTTTTCAAAACAAGTCTTAGTAGACTTGCACTGCTTCTATAATGGCTGCTGTAATTGTCTGCTGACTGTGAAGAGATAACATGAGTGAATAGAAAATAGTTGCAAAATGAATGCTAGATAAATGCCAATGCAAAGCCATGACATTCCTTTTCAAAGGATAAGATGTTAATCCAGTGATGGGGACTGATTCATCACTGCTTTAGCATAAACACCACTGATTTCATTGGAGTTACACTAGCATAAAACAGAAGTAATGTGGTGGTGAATAAGGCGTGAGTTTCTGGTACAATAACTCTTTCTATTAAATCAAATGATTGCTGCAGATTCCCTCATTCTTGCTTTGGTTCAGTTAGTTTACAGCTGCCATTCTTGAAAAGCTCCACTGCTATGACACTGTAGCTGGGACACCAGACGTCTGTAAAAATGACATCCTATTCTTCCACATTTATTCTTCCTTTGGCAAGGGCATGGCGAATCCTCTCTCCAGAACTCAAATGGAGACTCTGTGTATGGGAAGCTGGAATGTGAACGTACTGTGCACTGGTCTGCTGTGCACTAAATTGCCAAGTGGACCCTGCTGTCATGCACAAAAATTCCATTTCTGTTTCAAAGAGCAGTAAGTCAATGAGCTCTATGGAACTTTAAGTGCCTGGTATCAGGGTCCATAATCAGGGATTTAGTGAATGGCAGACTAGTGTGTCGTAAGCTCCAGCTTGCCGTGCACTAAGTCTCTGTATGGACAAGCCCTGACTAACTTTGTTGGGATCTTTGCACAGAGAAGTAGAGGAGGAAACTGATCCCCCTTTCAGTCTACAGTCTAATGTTTTTGCATCTCTATGGCCAGCCTCTCCCTGTGAAGTTAGGGATGACTGGAGGATCTATGTAGCACTTTTGGAAGGTGTTTAGATACCATTGTACTGGGTGTGGTATAGTAAGCAGCCTACCAGAGACTCTAGCTCAGTGGTTTTCAAACTTTTTTTCCGGTGACCCAGCTGAAGAAAATTGTTGATGCCCGTCACGCAACAGAGCTTGGAATGAGGGGGTTGGGGTGAGGGCTGTTGGGTGAGGCCAGAAATGTGGTGTGGGCGGGGGATCTGGGTAGGGGTTGAGGTGAGACAGGAGATCAGGACTCTGGGACAGGGATGCAGGCTGTGGGGTGAGGCGAGGGATGAGTGGTTTGGGGTGCAGAAAGAGCTCTGGATTTGAGGGGGCTCAGGGCTGGGGCAGTGGATTGGAGTATGGGGTTGGGGCGCAGACTTACCTCGGCGGCTCCTGGTCAGTAGTGCAGCAGGGGTGCTAAGGCAGGCTTCCTGCCTGTCCTGGCACTGCGGACCATGCTGCACCACAGAAGCAGCCAGCAGCAGGTCCAGCTCCTAGGCAGAGGTGTGCAAGCGGCTCCGCGTGGCTGGACCTGCTGCTGGCTGCTTCCGGGGCATAGTGCAAAGTCTGAACAGGTAGGGATTAGCCTGCCTTAGCCAGGCAACACCCTTGACAGGAGTTTTAATGACTCGGTCAGTCGTGCTGACCAGAGCCACTGTGACCCAGTGCCTGACATTCTGCGACCCAGTACTGGGCCGTGACCTGTAGTTCGAAAATCACTGCTCTAGCTAGTAAAAACAGGAACTGTTGCGCTGGAGTGAAGAGGTAAAATGGGGCCCCCCTGGAGCCACCCCTCCCCCATTGTAGAGAAATAATAGGTAAAGAACATATAGTACAATCTGGAAAAAATATAGAGGGGTGTGGGGGGAACTGAGGAAAGAATGGCCATGTACTGAAAGCATTGGGGGGAGGCACAAGTTGGAAGAGGCTTTATTCCCAACTCTGATACAGATTTCCTTCAGATCTTCAAATCTTTCTGCATCAATGTTTCCTTTAGTAAAATGAAGACAACACTTTTTGTGTTAGAAGGTATGATAAGCATTATCAATAGAAAACTAATGAAAAAGAGAACCGAATGGGGGAAAGGAGCTAAATTTAAAACAGTGTTACCAGACTCACTGTTGAAACATCAGTAAATGAATCTGACAAGGACTTAAATGCTACACAACAGCTGTCTTTGGGAGGTAATGTTTGTGGTTTGCTATAAATATACTTCAAATACTTCCTCCATTATAAAATGCCAGTTATTCTCAAGTAGATATATGTAGGTGTCCTCTGATATCTATAATAGGACTTACAACAGTCACCAACATCACACAGTTACTTCCTATTCTAAATATAGAGGAAAACTACACTCTTTGTGAGGCAAACGCTGACTTTGTAATGGTGACCATTGTCTGATTAAAACAGGCTTAGATGAACAGTGGCTAGTGACATCTTATACCTGAGTCTCTAAATTATCACTTAGAATATGTTGTCTCTTTAAATATTTAATTTCTCTCAAGTCCTTGTCTGATTATTTTCTTATGATTAATTATTTTTGAGTTTTCTCTGTATCTTTTTAACTTCCTTCAGTTTGGTTTTGGAAAATATGATAAAGGAGAGGTCAAGACAATCTCCATCTTTATTTTAAGCTAATGTCCAGAAGAAATTACCCTCAATTTCTTTTCACAGTGACTATTCTTCCTGTTTCACAAACCTAAGTTAAAAAAAAAAACAACTAAGCTGTGCCCAACTTCACAGTTAATTACATCATGGACATAATTTTTCTTGCTACGAAACTGACATAAAATCAGTTACACAATGTCTTTTAAAAAACCAAAATGAACAGCCGTCACTCTTTAGCAAGGTAGTCAGTAATGCTACCTCTGTGCCCAGTGCTTTGTTCAATGTAGTTTTAATGCTTTCTACAGGGGTGCTTCTACCACATCCCTGGTTAAAATTATTCCACAGACTGCTAAACCTCACTGTTAGGAAATTCATCCTGCTAATTTTTTTCCTTTGTTCAGCCACCATCAATTAATCAGAGTTAGTCCCTCTTAGAAAACCAATAAAATGAGCTTCCTGAATCTCAACATTTCAGTGACATCTGTGCACACATTGCTTTGCATCCTTCTGTCACCGGCAATCTGTAATTTCCTGACACATTTGGGTACCCAAGTGATGCTGGGAATCAGCATTTGCAGTTAATGTTGCCTAGCACCAGAAATGTAAAAATAAAATGTGTTGTCTGTCTTTCTAAGAGTTATCACTAATGGCCTTTTCTCTAGCATGAGCATATGGTTTAAAAAAAATCTCGCCACACTCCACTGATTTGACACCACTTTTATTAAACTGATTTTTGTTCCCCATGGCTTGTTGAAATGCTAGAGAACTCCTGTGCAGTGGATCATTAAGTTGTCAGTATTGTAACTACAGTGTATTAATTCCATCAGTTGTTATGCATTGAGTTTTTATAGAAAGCCATGGATACATAATTCCCTTGCCAATAATGTGTGTTCATATTTTTTGATCTAAGGCAAATCGGAAACTGTACAATAAATGTTTTCATTTCAAATGATGTTTTTATAGTGTTGCCTCTCAAAGAAATTATTGCGATTAAATGTATAGGACTAACCTGAAGATGTACAGTGCTCTCTAGATTTCATTCTCTCTCCTTTCTTGTTTATCGGCAAGGTCAAATTGGATTCCATTTCCTCCCCTTTGAGTCATCTTTCTCACTATGTCTCTAAAATATGATAGTATTTAATTCATAACTTTCTCCCCTCTCTGTTTAGAGTAATAGATAGTATTAACATATCCTTTCCTTTGAGGTTAATGAATACACGCTAAAGATTTCTATCCATTATGTCAGTGAGTCAGGCATGCTTGCTAGATTAATTCAATATTATTTTAGGCTTTATTGATTCAGTTGGATTAGGTATTGGAAAGGAAAACAGCAAATTAAATTATTGTATGTTTAGACTGCAGCAGAGAGTCACCTTGCTTAACTGTGGAACGGTAAACAGCAGGAGGGATGATTTCCCTGGTGAGGGGTTCATTCACCACAGGACGCCTATCATTCATAAGGAAACAAGTGTATCTATTGGTTCTTAATTGACCCATTGTTTCCACTTCAGTGAGTTTGGTTTCCTTGGAAAGATTCAGGTAAATCAAGAAAAATGAAAAATATTTTTTTCTTGCTTGCCTCAAATTTTTACTTAAGACTCAACAAAATTAACTATTTGTAGTGCATATTATTGTCCCTTTTCAAAGCAAGCAGTTAGTCAAATTTCAGGGCTTCCAGGATGTTCCAGTTAGAAGTAGAAATTGACAGAATCTGATAGTTTCTTTGATACAGTTTTGTTTATTTACAAGGAATATACAAAGTCCTGTGTCTCTGAATGCAGGAGGAACCAAGAACAAAAAGAGCAGGTTTGTTAGCTTGTAGCCTCAAAGCTTCTTTAGCCAACTAGCCCAGAAGCTTTTGCTCTAGCCTTTTACAAGGTCATACTGTGCTCACAGGCTATAGCCTGGCTTTCTTACCTCAGCCCCTCTCTGTTCTTGGTTTCTCTGTGTTCTTTCACCTTCTCCACACCACACCCCAGGTCACAATACCCAGTGGAATTCCCCTGCTCACATAATGCTGGGTACCAGCCAGGCTTTTTTAGGCCTTGTTTCAGGTGTGACACCTTAACTGGCTTACACCTATTTGAAATGAATGGCTTTGAATCACAGACTTGTAGGACTGGAAGGGACCTCAGTAATTCATCTAGTCCAGTCTGCTGCACTCAAGGCAGGATTATATAATAATTAGACCATCCCTGACAGGTGTTTGTCCAACCTGTTCTTAAAAACCTCCAGTGAGGGAGATTTCACAACCTCCCCTAGATAAGTTGATCCAGTGTTTAACTACCCTGACAGGAAGTTTTTCCTAGTGTTCAACTTAAATTGCCCCTGCAGCAATTTAAGCCCATTGCTTCTTGTCCTATCCTCAGAGATTAAGGAGGACAATTTCTCTCACTCCTCCTTGTAACAACCTTTGATGTACTTGAAAACTGTTATCATGTCCTCCCTCAGTCTTCTCTTCTCCAAACTAAACAAACCTAATTTTTTCAATCTTCTCTCAGAGGGCATGTTTTCAAGACTTTTAATTATTTTTGTTGCTCTTCTCTGGACTTTCTCCAATTTGTCCATATCTTTCCTGAAATGTGGTGCTCAGAACTGGACACCATACTCCAGATGAGGCCTTATCAGCATGGAGTAGGGTGGAAGAATTACTTCTCATGTCTTGCTTACAACACTTCTGTTAATATATCACAGATTATAATTATATATTTTGCAGCAGAGTTACATTGTTGACTCATATTTAGCTTATGATCCACTATAACTCCTAGATACCTTTCTGCAGCACTCCTTCCTAAGCAGTCATTTCCCATTTTGTATGTGTGCAATTGATTGATCCTTCCTAAGTGGAGTACTTTGCATTTGTCCTTATTAAATTTCATCCTATTTACTTTAGACTATTTCTCCAGTTCATCCAGATCATTTTTAATTTTAATCCTATCCTCCAGAGCACTTGCAACCCCTATCAGCTTGGTATTGTTCACAAACTCTATAAGTGCATGTTCACAAATTAGTTTGAACAAGGTTTTAACTCAACCAGAATAAGGTTTTACCCATCTCATAACAATATTCCAGGGCCAGTTCTGTTTTTGTTGTATCCTATGTAGTAAGAAGCCTGAAAACGAAACACAATTCTTCACCTTTATATAGTAACTTCTATTTGGGGGAGGGATAGCTCAGTGGTTTGAGCATTGGCCTTCTAAACCCAAGGTTATGAGTTCAATCCTTGAGAGGGCCATTTGGGGATTGGTCCTGCTTTGAGCAGGAGGTTGGACTAGATGATCTCCTGAGGACCCTTCCAACCCTAATAATCTATGATTTCAGGTTCTTATAACAGACATTTATGCAACATACTTCAAAACATCTCTGTGCATTAGGGTATTCTCTGTATTTTGCAGGCTGAGAACAGATGCAGATGGACATGAAGTGACTTGCCCAAGGTCACGCAGGAAGTGCATCAGCCGAGAATAAAATCCAATGCATGTGTTCACTGCAAGATCTACTTCCTCCTTTTTTTTTAGTTAAAAATCTTCTAAGTACATTTAATGTTGGAGTTATGGTCTTGGGGTAAGAACTTTACAATACTATACATGTAACTCTGGTTACTTTGGTTACTCTTGAGTACAAGTGGTTACACTTGAGTATGAGTCTTCTATTCCCAGAGAACAAATAGGTAGCAGTTACAAAGTCCAGTCTTCCAAGAAACTGTTTCCCTTGTGATAAAGATACAATTATATATATGAAGGATCTGCATCCTTCTAACGAGAGGGAAAATAGCACACAATTAGGTAAGGTACAGTATCCTGACTCATGTCCTCATTATGTCACTTTCTAAATTTTTTTGAGACTCTGTATAACATAGCAACTCAGTGTTTTGTGAGTGATATGCAATATGTTTCAAAACAGATGAATTTTTAAAATATGTAAATAGAAAGCTCCTATAGAATTTATTTAAAAAATCCTTTCTGTGGAATTTGTAACCCAATTTATCCATTCTACAGAAATTGACAATATTCTGTAAGTTTTAGAGAAAAACATCTTTGTTTTCCTGAAGGGAGAGAAAATGGCAGAGCATAGAGATTGAAAAAATGTTTTTAACAGCTGGCTGTGATTGTATATTAAATATTAGGTGAAGGGGGGCTCCAGGAGCAATCTGTTTAATTGTATTTCAAAAATTTGCTGTAAAGTGCTCAGAGCAAAATATAGGAGCTCCTTTTTCATGGAACGAGTTTATAAATTGAAGGTAAATAATTTCTATTGAAACCTATTAGTCCTATCCCCAGGCATCTAAAAAATTCTTCCTTAATGATTGATGTGATCCCACCTGTTACAATTGATTTATGAGACTAGTTAAATTAATATGCTCATCTTAGTTTTCCATAGTTTGTTATAAAAGTTTAATGTTAGTAAATGAGCAAAATCCCTCTTGAGGTAAAAGATTACTTAAACTTTTTGCCATCTCCACTTTGATAAAATGCAAGTGAGCTCCATCCTCACCTTCCTCTGTGTTAGTGACAGAATTAATATAGATGAACTCTTAATGAAATACTACAATAGAAAAGTATTCTTCTTACAATAGTAATGTTGTTTTTCCATAAGCTCTCTGTCTTTGTAGGTTTTGGGATGTCACTCAACAGTGCAATATCATCACAAAGTCTAGGTCTTCTATGCATTTGCCATGTACCTATGCTATGGCAGTCTTTGTGTTGCTAATACTTCATTATTCACTCTGTGGCAATGCCAAACAACAACAGACATAGAGTGTAGCCCTGTTTCTCACCAGTGTCCATGCTGAACCACTCTGTTGTTGTTGTTCAGTCTTATAGTGCACTCTGAATCTTTATGCATAACCATGATGTTCATGACTCTAGCTGGAATTCCATAAGACTGAAGAACATTCCACAATATATGTCTATGCAGGCTGTCAAATGCATTTTAAAAATAAATGAAATTGATAAGGGGGGCCTGCTGTTCTAGGCATTCTTCTGTGATGGTCCTTTAGTGAGATTATCTGATCTATACAGGCTGTCTTAGGCCTGAATCCAACCTTTTCTTCTGTAAGCTTTGCATCCACTGCTTCTTTCACCCTGTGTAGTATCACACTACAGAAAACTTTCCCTACAACAAGGAGAAATGACTTTTCTCCAGTTGTTCAGTCAGTAAGATCACCCTTTTTGGGTATTCTGACAATTATTCCACTGGTCAGAAAGAGTCTCTTTCCCACCACCAGACTTCACTGAACAACTGGGACAATTTCATTAAGGTGGTAGCGTCAAGTGATTTGATCAGCTCTCCACACTTTATTGCTTTTTAGCTTCTTGACTGAGCTTGTACTTCTGATATCTCTATTGGACCGATGTTGTTGATGTCAAGTTCATCAGGCTGGCATGTTTCATTGAACTTGGGGGCTGAAGTAAGGCTTGGTTTGTTGAGATCACCTTACTCTGCCCATCTATTCTCCATTTTTCTATCTTTATTTTTTATTGGCCTATTTTATGTGTTGAATTTTCCACACAGGGTTTTAATCCATTGGTAAATGACTCTGTGATTTCCCATCATAGCAGCAGCTTCAGTTGGCAGGTCTTCACCATATCTGTTTCTCTTTCCTTGCACTGCTTTTCACTGCTTTGTTTGCTTTCTTGTACTCCTCCATTGTTTTTTGTAATATTTCATTGGTCTTAGCATTTAGGAGGTTTTTTTCAGTGCTTTTCTTTCTTCAGTAAGACACCACATCTTTTGGCTTATCCAATTCTTGCTCTACTTATGCTGATATCCATGTTCATCTGCTGCAGCTTGATCCACATCGTCTCTAAGCACTGACCATTTTTTTTCTGGTCCAGTCAGTGTCTCACACTTCTCTACTTCTGGCAGTGCTCAGATCTTTCCCATAGTTCAAACTGGAATTTCTCACAGTACTCTGTTAGCCAGTGGAGACCTCAGGAAAGAGATGGCATCAGCATTCACTAAACTCAGCAACATGTGGAAATCAAAGATATACTATACCAAAACAAAACTGAGAATTTTCAGCTCAAATGTAATCTCTGTTAATGTATGGCTGCGAGAGCCAAAAATCTATTAAAATGCTAGAAAAGCAGATGCGTTTGAAAATAAGTACGTACAATAGATTCTGAGTATTGGCTGGAGAGACTATAACCAGCAAAGAGATGAGCAATCATCAACCAGTTGCTCATCTCCATTAGAATTAGAAGGAAGGGGTGGACATTTTGGGGGCATGTACTCTGGGTGCCAACACACAGATCCCCGACATGAAGCAGTCAAGTGGAATCAACTGGTGTGAGGAAATAAGGCCAGGCAAGAGAAACCTAAAAAAGAACTCTCAGCACGGAGGGCATGAAAATCAATCTAAGAACATAAGAACGTCCATATGGGGTCAAACAAATGGTCCATCTAGCCTAGTGTCCTATTTTCCGACAGTGGCCAATGCCAGATGCTTCAGAAGGAATGAACAGAACAGACCTATCCTCCAGACCTTATCTAATTCTTTTTTTGTATCCTGTTGTAGTTTTGACCTTCACAACATCCCTTGGCAACTAAGTCCACATGTTGATTGTGTGTTTGTGTGAAGTAGTACTTCCTTATGTTTGTTTTAAACCTGCTGCCTATTAATCTCACCACAATGGAGCAGATAGAAGCAGGAGCAAATGGCAGAGAGGAATGGAAGAGGCTGGTTTCTGCTCTGTGCACCAATACTAGCACCAGATGATGTAATAATAACAGTGGGAGCCTGGAGTCCTGAGAACTGTTTGCAGGGGATCCTGGAGAAGCCTTATCATTTATGCTTCTGCTTCTCATGCTATCTGACCCCCATCATGCTAGCCTGTTTTCCTCCTTTAAGCCTCATTCTGTTCTACTAATTCCTCTGCTAACAAGGCCTTGAGGTGGCCTGCTGTCCCTCCTTCCCTGCTTTCTCCTCCCTGATGGCTCCATGATTGCTGGGCACTTATAGGAGAAGCCTCCCTGTAGCTCTGCTGTATTTATCAGAGATCTAGCTGCTGCTGAAACACTTGCTCAGAGACCTCAATATAAAATCCCATGCACCAATTAATTTTCAAGATTGTAGATAAAAAAAGCAAGACACATGTCAGGCTATACCCAGGCCCTGCCCAATCCCCACCAATGGGGACAAGTCCCATGGTATAAGCCTGCTGTAAAATACCACAGAGTTGCAGAAGTTGGCAGTAGAGAGCTTGATCAGGCTCTTCCAGTGAGAGCTGTGTCCTTCTAATGGCTAGTCCACAGAGAGGATTAGGGAGTTAATACTAGTACTGCGAGATAGAGTTGCAATAAACGGAGTGACCCCCTTACATGTTCCCCTCACTCTGAGCAGGAGGGAAAGGATCTAGCCAGTGGGGTGCATTGTGTTGTACTGTTCAATATCCAGACACTAGAGCACTCCATACGTTCAGTAAAAAGGTGTGACAGCCTGAGATCAAGGGTGACAAGGGCCAGGAAAGATCCAGAAGCTGCATGTGCGCAGAAGAAGCAGGCTGGAGGCAGCTGCTAGAGAACTGGCTGGGAAGGAAGTCTGGGTAGCAGGCACACTGACAGCTGAGCAAGGAAGCAGCATGTTGCCAGTAAAGAATCTGTAGTAGTTGCAGCAGGAGGATACAGGGCAGTGACTGATAAGCAGGGGACTACCTGCATGTGATGCCAGGAGGTCAGTACAGATGGGCTCCAACAAGGCCATAGACAAGAGAAATGAGTGAGGAAAAGGGCCACTGCTTTGTTGCATCCAGAAGATGGGTAGGCTGGTGTCATAACCTTAGTCCCAGATTTGGACCTTAGCGTCCAAAATATGGGGGTTAGCATGAAAACCTCTAAGCTTAGTTACCAGCTTGGACCTGGTACTTGCTGCCACCACCCAAAAAATTAGAGTGTTTTGGGGCACTCTGGTCCCCCTGAAAAACCTTCCCTGGGGACCCCAAGACCCAAATCCCTTGAGTCTCACACAAAGGGAAATAATCCTTTTTCCCTTCCCCCCTCCAGGTGCTCCTGGAGAGATACACAGACACAAGCTCTGTGAAACTACACAGAGTGACTCCCCCTCTCTGTTCCCAGTCCTGGAAACAAAAAGCACTTTCCTATTCCCCCAGAGGGAATGCAAAATCAGGCTAGCAAATCCAACACACACAGAATTCCCCGATCTCTTCCTCCCACCAATTCCCTGGTGAGTACAGATTCAATTTTCCTGAAATTTCCCAGTAAAGAAAACTTCAACAGGTCTTAAAAGAAAGCTTTATATAAAAAGAAAGAAAAATACATACAAATGGTCTCTCTCTATTAAGGTGACACAACACAGGGTCGATTGCTTAAAAGAATATTGAATAAACAGCCTTATTCAAAAAGAATACAAATCAAAGCACTCCAGCACTTATATTTATGCAAATACCAAAGAAAAGAAACCATATAACTTACTATCTGATCTCTTCGTCCTTACACTTAGAAACAGAAGACTAGAAAGTAGAAACTACTTCTCCAAAGCTCAGAGAAAGCAGGCAGCCAGAAAACAAAGACCCAGACACAAACTTCCCTCCACCCAAAGTTGAAAAAATCCGGTTTCCTGATTGGTCCTCTGGTCAGGTGCTTCAGGTGAAAGAGACATTAACCCTTAGCTATCTGTTTATGACACGCCCCCCAAATTGCAGACAGTGGGGAAGCTCACTGGCGGCAATTTCCTTATAGAACCTGAAAATAAACAGGTTAATACAACACATGCACCTTTACATATACTACTAAGTATATAACTAACAGACTTTTACATTTTAAGAACACTTTTTAACTACTGGATTCTGGGAAACTCTCACGGGAGAGTGCATCAGCAACTTTGTTAGAAGCTCCTGTGATGAGTTGAATTTCAAAATCAAAATCTTGGAGAGCTAAACTCCAACGAAGAAGTTTCTTGTTGTTCCCCTTGGCAGTATGAAGCCACTTTAGTGCAGCATGGTCAGTTTGTAGTTGGAACCGCCGTCCCCAAACATATGGGTGTAGCTTTTCCAGGGCGTACACAATGGCATAGCATTCCTTTTCACTGACTGACCAGTGACTTTCCCTCTCAGACAGTTTCTTGCTGAGAAACACGACAGGATGGAAGTTGTGATCTGTTGCTTCCTGCATGAGCACTGCTCCTATACCACACTCAGATGCATCTGTGGTTACTAGGAATGGCTTGTCAAAGTCCGGGGCCCTGAGCACAGGGTCAGACATGAGCGTTGCCTTAAGTTGGGTAAAGGCCTTTTGACACTCATCAGTCCACTTAACTGCATTTGGCTGGGTTTTTTTTGGTCAGGTCGGTCAATGGGGCAGCGATTTGGCTGTAGTGTGGTACAAATCGCCTGTAGTATCCGGCCAAGCCTAAGAAGGATTGGACCTGTTTCTTTGACCTTGGGACAGGCCACTTTTGGATAGCATCCACTTTGGCCTGTAGGGGGTTTATGGTTCCTCGACCCACCTGGTGCCCCAGGTAAGTTACTCTGTTTTGGCCTATTTGACACTTTTTGGCCTTAACAGTTAGTCCGGCCTGCCTGATGCGCTCAAAGACCTTTTCCAGGTGTAGTAGGTGTTCGGGCCAGGAGTCTGAAAAAATGGCCACATCATCGAGGTAGGCAACTGCAAATTCTCCCAGTCCAGCTAGTAGACCATCTACCAGCCTCTGGAAGGTGGCGGGTGCATTTCGAAGGCCGAAAGGAAGGACATTGAATTCATACACCCCCGCATGGGTGACGAATGCTGACCTCTCCTTGGCAGGTTCATCTAGTGGTACTTGCCAGTACCCCTTGGTTAAGTCTATTGTAGAGATGAACTGGGCATGTCCCAACTTCTCCAATAGCTCATCAGTGCGTGGCATTGGATAGTTGTCCGGACGAGTTACCGCATTTAGCTTACGGTAGTCCACGCAAAAGCGTATTTCCCCATCTGGTTTGGGTACCAGAACTACTGGAGATGCCCATGCACTGGTAGATGGGCGGATTATACCCATCTGTAGCATGTTCTGGATCTCCCGTTCTATAGCAGCTTGGGCATGAGGAGACACCCGGTAGGGTGGGGTTCTGATTGGGTGAACATTACCTGTATCAATGGAGTGGTATGCCCGTTCAGTCCGTCCTGGGGTGGCTGAGAACAATGGGGCGAAGCTAGTGCACAGCTCCTCGATTTGTTGCCGCTGCAGACGTTCCAGGGTGGTTGAGAGGTTCACCTCTTCCACGCCACCGTCTTTTTTCCCGTCGTAGTAGACACCGTCAGGCCACTCAGCCTCATCTCCCTGGACTGTAAACTGACAAACCTGTAAGTCTCTGGAATAGAAAGGCTTGAGAGAATTAACATGGTACACTTTAGGCTTTAGTGAGGAATTGGGAAATGCTATGAGGTAGTTTACAGTTCCCAGGTGCTCTTGGTCCGTGAATGGCCCTTCCCATGATGCTTCCATCTTATGGGCCTGTTGCGCCTTCAAGACCATAACCTGGTCTCCTACCTTGAAGGAACGTTCTCTGGCATGTCTGTCATACCAAGCCTTTTGCTCTTCTTGAGCATCCTTTAGGTTCTCTCTAGCAAGGGCTAAAGAGTGTCGGAGGGTGCTTTGTAGGTTGCTTACAAAGTCCAGAATGTTAGTTCCTGGAGAAGGCGTAAACCCCTCCCATTGCTGCTTCACCAACTGTAATAGCCCCTTAACCTCGTGGCCATACACAAGTTCAAACGGTGAAAACCCTAAACTGGGATGTGGTACAGCCCTGTAGGCAAACAGCAACTGCTGCAACACTAGGTCCCAATTATTGGAGAATTCGTTGATGAATTTTCGTATCATGGCCCCCAAAGTTCCATTGAACCTTTCCACCAGGCCATTGGTTTGATGGTGGTACGGGGTGGCAACCAAGTGATTCACCCCATGAGTTTCCCACAGTTTTTCCATGGTCCCTGCCAGGAAATTAGACCCTGAATCTGTAAGGATGTCGGAGAGCCAACCTACCCTGGCAAAGATGTCTGTTAGGGCCAGGCACACAGTGTTAGCCCTGGTGTTGCCTAGAGCGACTGCTTCTGGCCATCGGGTAGCAAAGTCCACTAAAGTCAGTACGTACTGCTTTCCTCTGGGCGTCTTTTTTGGGAAAGGGCCCAGAATATCCACAGCTACTCACTGAAATGGGACCTCAGTTATGGGGAGTGGCTGGAGAGGGGCCTTGACCTGGTCTTGAGGCTTTCCCACTCTTTGGCATACCTCACAAGACCGGACATACTTGGCAACATCCTTGCCCATCCCCTCCCAGTGGAAGGACTTCCCCAACCGGTCCTTGGTTCTGTTCACCCCAGCATGGCCACTGGGATGATCATGGGCTAAGCTTCCCACGGTACTTAGTTGGAACCACCAACTGTTTTTGCGGCTGCCATTCTTCCCGGTGTCCACCAGAAAGAATTTCCTTGTATAAAAGTCCTTGGTCTATAACAAACCGGGATCGATTAGAAGAGCTGAGAGGCGGTGGGGTGCTCCGTGCCACCGCCCAAGCTTTCTGAAGACTGTCATCTGCTTCCTGCTCAGTCTGGAACTGTTCCCTTGAGGCTGGGGTCACCAGTTCTTCCTCAGACTGTGGACTTGGGCTTGGTCCCTCTGGAAGCGATGTAGAGGATGGGGTTGTTTCCGTTGCTGGTGAACCGCTCTCCGCTGGTGCACCTGAGGGTATTTCAGGCTCTGGCTGAGCCTTTTGGGTATGGCTGTCTGTTGTTTCTGCCAGTTCTGGCTCGCTGGCGCCCACTGGCGTTGAGTTTGAAGATGGGGTTGCAATTGCTGGTGCTGGGTGCTGTTCCAGTTCCGGGCCTGGGACTGGAGATGCTGTGGCTGTTTCAGTGGTAGGCATGGAATCCAGGTCCACTACCTCTGTCTGGGTCTCTGGTAACACAGACGGGGCCTCTGTGGACGGCTCAGGAACAGGAATGGGTCTGGAAGCTTGCCTGGTTTGGCTACGTGTAACCATTCCCACTCTCTTGGCCCGCCTCACCTGGTTGGCCAAGTCTTCCCTCAGTAGCATGGGGATAGGATAATTGTCATAGACTGCAAAAGTCCACATTCCTGACCAGCCTTTGTACTGGACAGGCAGTTGAGCTGTAGGCAAGTCTACAGCTTGTGACATGAAGGGGTAAATTGTAACTTTGGCCTTTGGGTTGATGAATTTGGGGTCAACGAAGGATTGGTGGATAGCTGACACTTGTGCCCCTGTGTCTTTCCACGCAGTAACCTTCTTTCCGCCCACTCTCAAATTTTCCCTTCGCTCCAAGGGTATTTGAGAGGCATCCGGGCCTGGGGATCTTTGGTGTGATGGTGGTGTAATGAATTGCACTCGCATGGTGTTCTTGGGACAGTTGGCCTTGATATGTCCCAGTTCATTACACTTAAAGCATCTTCCATCTGATGGGTCACTGGGCCGAGGTGAGTTACTGGAGACTGGTGAGGTGGAAGGGTAGGGTGTTTGTGGCTTTACTTGGGTGGTATGTGGGGTCTTTGGCTGTCCTCGGTTGTAGGGTTTATGGTCTGTGTGCCCCCTGGGGTAATCGTTCCCCTTGACGTAGCTTTCTTGCTTTCTGCCAGTTCCATCCATTTGGCTCCAATCTCCCCCGCCTCAGCGAGATCTTTGGGTTTTCCATCTTGTATGTACCGTGTGATGTCTTCAGGAACACCATCCAAGAACTGCTCCATTTGTATGAGGAGGTGCAGTTCTTCCAAGGTTTGAATGTTGTTTCCTGTTATCCAGGCCTCATAGTTTTTTGCAATGTAGTAGGCGTGTTTGGGAAATGACACCTCTGGTTTCCACTTTTGGGTTCTGAAGCGCCGACGGGCATGATCTGGAGTTATCCCCATTCTGTATCTGGCCTTGGTTTGAAAAAGTTTATAGTCATTCATTTGCTGCTTAGGCATTTCAGCTGCCACCTCTGCTAAAGGTCCACTGAGCTGTGACCTCAATTCTACCATGTACTGGTCTTCGGGGATGCTGTACCCAAGACAGGCTCTTTCAAAATTTTCCAAGAAGGCCTCGGTGTCATCACCTGCCTTGTAGGTGGGAAATTTCCTGTGCTGTGGAGCAATAATTGGCGCCAGGTTGTTAGGGTTGGCTGGCACATGCAGCCCAGCTTTTGCCAAGTCCAGTTCATGCTTTCTCTGTTTTTCCTTCTCTTCATTTTCTTTTTGTTGTTTTTCCATTTCTTTTTGTTGTTTTTCCATTTCTCGGCGGTGGGCCAACTCTTCTTCTGCTTGTTTCCTTCGGTAGGCCACCTCTTCTTCTTCTAGTTTTCTTTTGTGTGCTGCCTCTAAGGCTGCCTGTTCTCTTTGGTAGGCTGCCAGTTTGATGCTTTCTTCCTTTTCTTTTAGCTCCAGTTGTCGCCGGTGTTCAGCTTCTTTGAATTGGTTTTCGGCCTCAATTTTTGCCTTAGAAGTCATGATTCCTGTTTTCTTGTGTTGGGGTGCCCTCCGGTGTTTATCTTCTGAACTGCAGGTTCTCTGTTGCCTTCTGAAGTCTGCCTAGCAACAGTGTCTTTAGGTAATCTTCAATGTTAAGTAAACCTGAAAAACCACTTTATTTGCATTTATATAGTGCTGGTAATGACTCTCAATGGGAGTGCTATTGTGTGACAAAAGACTCGTGATAGCACCTTAACGACTTCTTGCTTAACATGCAAGCCACAAACTGCCAGAGCGAGCAGAAAAAAAAAATTCTCTCTGGTTCCCTTTTAAAACCAAACTGTTTCTCTGTGCTAAAAAGCCCTTAGCAGAGAAAAGAAAAATATAATATTCCTACTGGCTTCTGGATTCTGTCTATATCCCACCGCTACCACCATGTCATAAACTTAGTCCCAGATTTGGACCTTAGCGTCCAAAATATGGGGGTTAGCATGAAAGCCTCCAAGCTTAGTTACCAGCTTGGACCTGGTACTTGCTGCCACCACCCAAAAAATTAGAGTGTTTTGGGGCACTCTGGTCCCCCTGAAAAACCTTCCCTGGGGACCCCAAGACCCAAATCCCTTGAGTCTCACACAAAGGGAAATAATCCTTTTTCCCTTCCCCCCTCCAGGTGCTCCTGGAGAGATACACAGACACAAGCTCTGTGAAACTACACAGAGTGACTCCCCCTCTCTGTTCCCAGTCCTGGAAACAAAAAGCACTTTCCTATTCCCCCAGAGGGAATGCAAAATCAGGCTAGCAAATCCAACACACACAGAATTCCCCGATCTCTTCCTCCCACCAATTCCCTGGTGAGTACAGATTCAATTTTCCTGAAATTTCCCAGTAAAGAAAACTTCAACAGGTCTTAAAAGAAAGCTTTATATAAAAAGAAAGAAAAATACATACAAATGGTCTCTCTCTATTAAGGTGACACAACACAGGGTCGATTGCTTAAAAGAATATTGAATAAACAGCCTTATTCAAAAAGAATACAAATCAAAGCACTCCAGCACTTATATTTATGCAAATACCAAAGAAAAGAAACCATATAACTTACTATCTGATCTCTTCGTCCTTACACTTAGAAACAGAAGACTAGAAAGTAGAAACTACTTCTCCAAAGCTCAGAGAAAGCAGGCAGCCAGAAAACAAAGACCCAGACACAAACTTCCCTCCACCCAAAGTTGAAAAAATCCGGTTTCCTGATTGGTCCTCTGGTCAGGTGCTTCAGGTGAAAGAGACATTAACCCTTAGCTATCTGTTTATGACACGCCCCCCAAATTGCAGACAGTGGGGAAGCTCACTGGCGGCAATTTCCTTATAGAACCTGAAAATAAACAGGTTAATACAACACATGCACCTTTACATATACTACTAAGTATATAACTAACAGACTTTTACATTTTAAGAACACTTTTTAACTACTGGATTCTGGGAAACTCTCACGGGAGAGTGCATCAGCAACTTTGTTAGAAGCTCCTGTGATGAGTTGAATTTCAAAATCAAAATCTTGGAGAGCTAAACTCCAACGAAGAAGTTTCTTGTTGTTCCCCTTGGCAGTATGAAGCCACTTTAGTGCAGCATGGTCAGTTTGTAGTTGGAACCGCCGTCCCCAAACATATGGGTGTAGCTTTTCCAGGGCGTACACAATGGCATAGCATTCCTTTTCACTGACTGACCAGTGACTTTCCCTCTCAGACAGTTTCTTGCTGAGAAACACGACAGGATGGAAGTTGTGATCTGTTGCTTCCTGCATGAGCACTGCTCCTATACCACACTCAGATGCATCTGTGGTTACTAGGAATGGCTTGTCAAAGTCCGGGGCCCTGAGCACAGGGTCAGACATGAGCGTTGCCTTAAGTTGGGTAAAGGCCTTTTGACACTCATCAGTCCACTTAACTGCATTTGGCTGGGTTTTTTTGGTCAGGTCGGTCAATGGGGCAGCGATTTGGCTGTAGTGTGGTACAAATCGCCTGTAGTATCCGGCCAAGCCTAAGAAGGATTGGACCTGTTTCTTTGACCTTGGGACAGGCCACTTTTGGATAGCATCCACTTTGGCCTGTAGGGGGTTTATGGTTCCTCGACCCACCTGGTGCCCCAGGTAAGTTACTCTGTTTTGGCCTATTTGACACTTTTTGGCCTTAACAGTTAGTCCGGCCTGCCTGATGCGCTCAAAGACCTTTTCCAGGTGTAGTAGGTGTTCGGGCCAGGAGTCTGAAAAAATGGCCACATCATCGAGGTAGGCAACTGCAAATTCTCCCAGTCCAGCTAGTAGACCATCTACCAGCCTCTGGAAGGTGGCGGGTGCATTTCGAAGGCCGAAAGGAAGGACATTGAATTCATACACCCCCGCATGGGTGACGAATGCTGACCTCTCCTTGGCAGGTTCATCTAGTGGTACTTGCCAGTACCCCTTGGTTAAGTCTATTGTAGAGATGAACTGGGCATGTCCCAACTTCTCCAATAGCTCATCAGTGCGTGGCATTGGATAGTTGTCCGGACGAGTTACCGCATTTAGCTTACGGTAGTCCACGCAAAAGCGTATTTCCCCATCTGGTTTGGGTACCAGAACTACTGGAGATGCCCATGCACTGGTAGATGGGCGGATTATACCCATCTGTAGCATGTTCTGGATCTCCCGTTCTATAGCAGCTTGGGCATGAGGAGACACCCGGTAGGGTGGGGTTCTGATTGGGTGAACATTACCTGTATCAATGGAGTGGTATGCCCGTTCAGTCCGTCCTGGGGTGGCTGAGAACAATGGGGCGAAGCTAGTGCACAGCTCCTCGATTTGTTGCCGCTGCAGACGTTCCAGGGTGGTTGAGAGGTTCACCTCTTCCACGCCACCGTCTTTTTTCCCGTCGTAGTAGACACCGTCAGGCCACTCAGCCTCATCTCCCTGGACTGTAAACTGACAAACCTGTAAGTCTCTGGAATAGAAAGGCTTGAGAGAATTAACATGGTACACTTTAGGCTTTAGTGAGGAATTGGGAAATGCTATGAGGTAGTTTACAGTTCCCAGGTGCTCTTGGTCCGTGAATGGCCCTTCCCATGATGCTTCCATCTTATGGGCCTGTTGCGCCTTCAAGACCATAACCTGGTCTCCTACCTTGAAGGAACGTTCTCTGGCATGTCTGTCATACCAAGCCTTTTGCTCTTCTTGAGCATCCTTTAGGTTCTCTCTAGCAAGGGCTAAAGAGTGTCGGAGGGTGCTTTGTAGGTTGCTTACAAAGTCCAGAATGTTAGTTCCTGGAGAAGGCGTAAACCCCTCCCATTGCTGCTTCACCAACTGTAATAGCCCCTTAACCTCGTGGCCATACACAAGTTCAAACGGTGAAAACCCTAAACTGGGATGTGGTACAGCCCTGTAGGCAAACAGCAACTGCTGCAACACTAGGTCCCAATTATTGGAGAATTCGTTGATGAATTTTCGTATCATGGCCCCCAAAGTTCCATTGAACCTTTCCACCAGGCCATTGGTTTGATGGTGGTACGGGGTGGCAACCAAGTGATTCACCCCATGAGTTTCCCACAGTTTTTCCATGGTCCCTGCCAGGAAATTAGACCCTGAATCTGTAAGGATGTCGGAGAGCCAACCTACCCTGGCAAAGATGTCTGTTAGGGCCAGGCACACAGTGTTAGCCCTGGTGTTGCCTAGAGCGACTGCTTCTGGCCATCGGGTAGCAAAGTCCACTAAAGTCAGTACGTACTGCTTTCCTCTGGGCGTCTTTTTTGGGAAAGGGCCCAGAATATCCACAGCTACTCACTGAAATGGGACCTCAGTTATGGGGAGTGGCTGGAGAGGGGCCTTGACCTGGTCTTGAGGCTTTCCCACTCTTTGGCATACCTCACAAGACCGGACATACTTGGCAACATCCTTGCCCATCCCCTCCCAGTGGAAGGACTTCCCCAACCGGTCCTTGGTTCTGTTCACCCCAGCATGGCCACTGGGATGATCATGGGCTAAGCTTCCCACGGTACTTAGTTGGAACCACCAACTGTTTTTGCGGCTGCCATTCTTCCCGGTGTCCACCAGAAAGAATTTCCTTGTATAAAAGTCCTTGGTCTATAACAAACCGGGATCGATTAGAAGAGCTGAGAGGCGGTGGGGTGCTCCGTGCCACCGCCCAAGCTTTCTGAAGACTGTCATCTGCTTCCTGCTCAGTCTGGAACTGTTCCCTTGAGGCTGGGGTCACCAGTTCTTCCTCAGACTGTGGACTTGGGCTTGGTCCCTCTGGAAGCGATGTAGAGGATGGGGTTGTTTCCGTTGCTGGTGAACCGCTCTCCGCTGGTGCACCTGAGGGTATTTCAGGCTCTGGCTGAGCCTTTTGGGTATGGCTGTCTGTTGTTTCTGCCAGTTCTGGCTCGCTGGCGCCCACTGGCGTTGAGTTTGAAGATGGGGTTGCAATTGCTGGTGCTGGGTGCTGTTCCAGTTCCGGGCCTGGGACTGGAGATGCTGTGGCTGTTTCAGTGGTAGGCATGGAATCCAGGTCCACTACCTCTGTCTGGGTCTCTGGTAACACAGACGGGGCCTCTGTGGACGGCTCAGGAACAGGAATGGG
Source organism: Gopherus evgoodei (assembly GCF_007399415.2). Taxonomy (NCBI): domain Eukaryota; kingdom Metazoa; phylum Chordata; order Testudines; family Testudinidae; genus Gopherus; species Gopherus evgoodei. The sequence goes on from NC_044323.1 coordinate 197,593,294, forward strand.
TCTGGAAGCTTGCCTGGTTTGGCTACGTGTAACCATTCCCACTCTCTTGGCCCGCCTCACCTGGTTGGCCAAGTCTTCCCTCAGTAGCATGGGGATAGGATAATTGTCATAGACTGCAAAAGTCCACATTCCTGACCAGCCTTTGTACTGGACAGGCAGTTGAGCTGTAGGCAAGTCTACAGCTTGTGACATGAAGGGGTAAATTGTAACTTTGGCCTTTGGGTTGATGAATTTGGGGTCAACGAAGGATTGGTGGATAGCTGACACTTGTGCCCCTGTGTCTTTCCACGCAGTAACCTTCTTTCCGCCCACTCTCAAATTTTCCCTTCGCTCCAAGGGTATTTGAGAGGCATCCGGGCCTGGGGATCTTTGGTGTGATGGTGGTGTAATGAATTGCACTCGCATGGTGTTCTTGGGACAGTTGGCCTTGATATGTCCCAGTTCATTACACTTAAAGCATCTTCCATCTGATGGGTCACTGGGCCGAGGTGAGTTACTGGAGACTGGTGAGGTGGAAGGGTAGGGTGTTTGTGGCTTTACTTGGGTGGTATGTGGGGTCTTTGGCTGTCCTCGGTTGTAGGGTTTATGGTCTGTGTGCCCCCTGGGGTAATCGTTCCCCTTGACGTAGCTTTCTTGCTTTCTGCCAGTTCCATCCATTTGGCTCCAATCTCCCCCGCCTCAGCGAGATCTTTGGGTTTTCCATCTTGTATGTACCGTGTGATGTCTTCAGGAACACCATCCAAGAACTGCTCCATTTGTATGAGGAGGTGCAGTTCTTCCAAGGTTTGAATGTTGTTTCCTGTTATCCAGGCCTCATAGTTTTTTGCAATGTAGTAGGCGTGTTTGGGAAATGACACCTCTGGTTTCCACTTTTGGGTTCTGAAGCGCCGACGGGCATGATCTGGAGTTATCCCCATTCTGTATCTGGCCTTGGTTTGAAAAAGTTTATAGTCATTCATTTGCTGCTTAGGCATTTCAGCTGCCACCTCTGCTAAAGGTCCACTGAGCTGTGACCTCAATTCTACCATGTACTGGTCTTCGGGGATGCTGTACCCAAGACAGGCTCTTTCAAAATTTTCCAAGAAGGCCTCGGTGTCATCACCTGCCTTGTAGGTGGGAAATTTCCTGTGCTGTGGAGCAATAATTGGCGCCAGGTTGTTAGGGTTGGCTGGCACATGCAGCCCAGCTTTTGCCAAGTCCAGTTCATGCTTTCTCTGTTTTTCCTTCTCTTCATTTTCTTTTTGTTGTTTTTCCATTTCTTTTTGTTGTTTTTCCATTTCTCGGCGGTGGGCCAACTCTTCTTCTGCTTGTTTCCTTCGGTAGGCCACCTCTTCTTCTTCTAGTTTTCTTTTGTGTGCTGCCTCTAAGGCTGCCTGTTCTCTTTGGTAGGCTGCCAGTTTGATGCTTTCTTCCTTTTCTTTTAGCTCCAGTTGTCGCCGGTGTTCAGCTTCTTTGAATTGGTTTTCGGCCTCAATTTTTGCCTTAGAAGTCATGATTCCTGTTTTCTTGTGTTGGGGTGCCCTCCGGTGTTTATCTTCTGAACTGCAGGTTCTCTGTTGCCTTCTGAAGTCTGCCTAGCAACAGTGTCTTTAGGTAATCTTCAATGTTAAGTAAACCTGAAAAACCACTTTATTTGCATTTATATAGTGCTGGTAATGACTCTCAATGGGAGTGCTATTGTGTGACAAAAGACTCGTGATAGCACCTTAACGACTTCTTGCTTAACATGCAAGCCACAAACTGCCAGAGCGAGCAGAAAAAAAAAATTCTCTCTGGTTCCCTTTTAAAACCAAACTGTTTCTCTGTGCTAAAAAGCCCTTAGCAGAGAAAAGAAAAATATAATATTCCTACTGGCTTCTGGATTCTGTCTATATCCCACCGCTACCACCATGTCATAAACTTAGTCCCAGATTTGGACCTTAGCGTCCAAAATATGGGGGTTAGCATGAAAGCCTCCAAGCTTAGTTACCAGCTTGGACCTGGTACTTGCTGCCACCACCCAAAAAATTAGAGTGTTTTGGGGCACTCTGGTCCCCCTGAAAAACCTTCCCTGGGGACCCCAAGACCCAAATCCCTTGAGTCTCACACAAAGGGAAATAATCCTTTTTCCCTTCCCCCCTCCAGGTGCTCCTGGAGAGATACACAGACACAAGCTCTGTGAAACTACACAGAGTGACTCCCCCTCTCTGTTCCCAGTCCTGGAAACAAAAAGCACTTTCCTATTCCCCCAGAGGGAATGCAAAATCAGGCTAGCAAATCCAACACACACAGAATTCCCCGATCTCTTCCTCCCACCAATTCCCTGGTGAGTACAGATTCAATTTTCCTGAAATTTCCCAGTAAAGAAAACTTCAACAGGTCTTAAAAGAAAGCTTTATATAAAAAGAAAGAAAAATACATACAAATGGTCTCTCTCTATTAAGGTGACACAACACAGGGTCGATTGCTTAAAAGAATATTGAATAAACAGCCTTATTCAAAAAGAATACAAATCAAAGCACTCCAGCACTTATATTTATGCAAATACCAAAGAAAAGAAACCATATAACTTACTATCTGATCTCTTCGTCCTTACACTTAGAAACAGAAGACTAGAAAGTAGAAACTACTTCTCCAAAGCTCAGAGAAAGCAGGCAGCCAGAAAACAAAGACCCAGACACAAACTTCCCTCCACCCAAAGTTGAAAAAATCCGGTTTCCTGATTGGTCCTCTGGTCAGGTGCTTCAGGTGAAAGAGACATTAACCCTTAGCTATCTGTTTATGACAGCTGGAAGGGCGTATCCCTGGCACTAAACTGAGAGCCCCTAGGTACAGTTACCTTTATACCCCTGCCTCAAAGAACTGACTTCTGTACTGTTGGGTTGATGAAAAGTCCTTGCACCTGGGTATCTGCACTTTTTATTTTCTGGCAGCCCTAGTGTAGTAATCCCGTTAGTTGAAATGTGTGAGTGTTAACAGGTTTGGTGTTCAGTGATCACTCTGTGCTTTAGGAGCTTGCTAGAGATTTGCTTTTTATTATGTCAGTTTCCAGCTAGCTGTGTGTAACAACAAGAGCTTCACAGCGCCCTGCCCAGACTCTGGCTGTGAAGCTGAGCCCTTAAATGCGCAGTCCACAAAACCACAATAGGAACTCCCTACCCAAAGACTAAAGCCTACAAAGAGCCTAGTGCTTGCAGCAGCTACGGGTTTGTCTTCCTAGCTCCTGGTATACAAAGTATATGCGCCCAGATATCTAAAGTACACTGGTGTATCACAGCACTCGCAGGGAAACTCTGCAGTGGATTGGTTTAAAAAGTTCCCCTTTAGCAGAAGTGTCAGAGGATTGTGTTTCTGAAACTACATGTCCAGCATTGTAGTCCCTGCTCTCCCTGTGTGAATTATGTAGTAATTGTGCCTGGCATCTGCTGACATGTAGTTGTTACAACATATCACACCAAAAATAATTAGGCATTGTGTAGGGTTGGTTATTGATCTTAGTAAGTTCCATTTCTCTTTCAATGACAGCTGGAGAGAAATGAGCCCGGAATTCAGTTCAACAAAATAGTCATTTATATATAAACAGATGAGTAAAATTTACTTTCACTGAAAGGAATTTGTCATTTGTGAGGCTTCTTGAGTAGTCCAGCTCCATTCCATTTAAGGATGACAGATGTGTAGGATGCTTCACTAGGAATAATAAAAACAAAATGTATTAGCACAAGTTTACATTTCTTTCTCTATCCGGTGCCAAATCCTGCAAAATGCCATGCTCAACTGTGGCATTATATAAATAATAATCTTCCAGTCTAGAAAGCCATTCCCCTGTGTACAGACATTATAGGTGGTTTGCAGGTTTTCCTGCTCCAGCAAGGACATGAAGAGTGTTTTGGTGGAAGTTTTCTAAAGTTGCAATTTCTTAAATAATAGATTTGGGCCTAGTTGACCATTGTTCCAGTCTTACATTAGTGTAACTCCACTGAAATCAGTGGAGCTATACAGATGGAAAAAGGGAGTAATGCACTGGTGAATCAGGCTCCTTATTTTTCTTTTCCTCTGAGCATTATACTGTCTGATCTAGCTGTCTATTTCAGAATATAAACTCTTGGAGCAGAGACCTTGTCTCCATCTTTTAATGTAAAACACTTAGTACGTTATAAAAATAAATATAACCCAGCACCTCTCCCTGTCAGTGATTATTCCTCCCAATAACCAGGAACTGAGGGCAACTACAGCATCATAGGAGCATCCATACCTGAGGGCCCTTCATCTTCCAACAAGATAGCCTGAGGTATAAAAGAGTTCCATTCCCTTTTGCCCACTCAGTCCTTCCTAAATAGGTTGTAACCATTGATTTTAACATTTCAGTCATGCAAACCTTCCCACCAAGTTTGTTATACTAACTTGGTCAAATTTATGCTCTTAAATGAGCAATTCCAATTCCTCTCATTTATTACCCAGACTATTAGCATTGTATATAGGCTATTAAATAATTTATTCTCTTTATGTTCCTTGGTGTCTTGATTAATTTTGTTCTCAACATCATCTTGATTTTGTTTTATATAGGTTCTCATTTATTCTCCCTTTTCACCCTCCTCTTTTGTTCTTCTTTAATGCGTTCCAGACTAGTCTAGCCATCATGTCCCCTAGAAGATATGTTCCTCTTTTATTGAGATGAAGGCCATCAAATTGTACAGCCTCTTTGCCCATAGAAGGTGGATCAATGTTCCACAAAACTAAAACCCTGTATCTGACACCACTTACCAAGTGAGCATTTCACTTCCAGAATCTTCTATTTTCTGTCTTCCTTCACTTCCAGATAGGAAGGATTTCCAAGAAGATCATGTGGACATTCTTCTCCTTCAGTGTCCTTCCAAATTCCCTGAAGTTGTCTATAATTTGTGCAGCAGTGTTATTATATTACGATTGATACACCATCATCAATGGATTCTTGCCCACCAACTTCAGAACCTATCCAGTCTTACAGTCAAATCTCGTGACTGGGAAGATAACACATCTTCCTGTTGTCCACCTGTGCCTTGCAGAATGTTCTCTCCATTCTTATGAATATCAAATCCCCAACAGGGATAGGCTATCTTCCTTGGATGGCTGGAGATCTCTTCATGGCAGCCTCCGTTGCCCTGCAGGTTGGGCTGTACAGCCATCTACAGTATGTCCTATGCAGCTCTCCATTCTGTTTGACCAGCTGGATCTTCAGAGATATCTTCTACAGTTTCCACATTGAGAACGTGATAACAGTTGAGTACTTCTGGCTGTGTGGAATTCCTATTGGGGCTCTTCTTTCTGTTGGTCACAACGTGCCCATCCTTCATCTGCCTCCTGCCACATAGAAAGCCACCTGGCCCTCTTGCCTCTGGTGGTTATGAACTACCAAACCTCCTCTCCAGTTTCCATACTCTCTGGTTCCTTGGCAGCTAGTTCCTTTGTTTTTTGAATCTGGAGTGGTGAAGCTTTCTGAATCTGGTTGTCCAAGAATCCCTCAACCTCTCTGATGCTCCGTGGTGTGTATACTTGTCCTTCCAGACTACAAATCTTTTCTTCCAGCACAGTTTCCAACTTGTACTTCATACAGAGGAAATCCCTCGTGGCTCCCAGTAGGAAACAAAACATTGCACATGTATTGTTCATCACAATCACGGTTCTATTGCTGGACATCACAGCATTAAGTATAGAGATATACCTAGAACAAAAGCTCCTGTTTGCTGTTCGTGTTCACTTGGTCACGAGTTTACTTGGCAAATGATTTTCACTCGTTGCTTCAAGAAGCAAATAACTACTCACCAAGTTCATCTACCTCCAAGCACAGGATCAGCAGCTATGCACTCTGAAACTCCCATTTGCCACTCCTCTTTGCTGTTATGGTCAACATTTTGTGTCCTCTGTGGCAAGCTGGATCTAACTTAGACTTTGGCCTAAGAAGGATAAATTTGTAATGGCAATAGAACAAGTCCTAACTCAGATCCCAATTCTACATAGGTTCTCATATCACACCCATCATTATGATATCTGAATGTGAGGAAGCCACTTGCTAACCTATAGCCCATTGTATTAAAATCAAGCCTTAGTCCTTAAATGAGATACATACTGGGCATTTCAAATCCGGTGTTGCCCTTTCACTGGTCTTCCAAATAGTGTTGAGTAGGAAACAAGTGAAACAACCATGATTCAAGACCTATCAAGAAGATCAGTTCTGTGATAGTCACAGGACTACTTATGCTCGAGGGTAGTCTGGGGGATTGCTTTCCCGTTTAAACTACTGTAGAATGAAACCATGCAACTAGTTTTCTTTGAATACAATAGGAATTTTATTGGCCTGCACAGATGAAAACTAAGGATCCCTCTATCAGTGGCTTTCAACCAGGGGTTTGTGAACCCCAGGGAGTACACAGAGGTCTTCTAAGTGGTACATCAACTCATCTAGTTATTTCCATAGTTTTACAACAGGCTACATAAAAAGCACTAGTGAAGTCTTTATGTTTCTTTATACCGCTCTATACACTATACACTGAAATATAAGCAGGGCCAGCTCCAGCGTTTATGCCACCCCAAGCGGGGGTGGGGGCGGGGAGTGGGAGAGAGGGGAAAAAAAAGCCGTATCAGTGGCACTTAGGTGGCAGCTCTACTACCCTTGCTTCATGCTTTGGTGGTAGGTCCTTCCCTCCGAGAGGGACTGAGAGACCTGCCGCCAAAAAGCCAGACGTGTCGCCCCTTTCTGTTGGCCGTCCCAAGCACTTGCTTGCTGCACTGGTGCTGTTACCCAGGGTTCTTCAACCCAAAGCTCTTGGCAACTCTACTCTGTGCTAGGAGGTGTCAGGAAATAAATCAGGGGAAACACGGCTGTCCAACTAATAGATGGCTGGCACAAACAGGACAACACAAGAGTGCTTTCACTTAAAGCTAAACTTTACTAGTCTCAAGCACTTACACACATCTGCAGCAAAATTAATAAAACACTCTCAACCCTTGATAATTACCAAAGCTGAGTGTGGCTTTCCAATGACACAGCGGCAGGTTTCTGGTGGCCAAATCTTCTGTCTGCCAGTGGGGACTGCAAGATGTATCCAGAGGGAGAGTCTAAAACAGTCCCCAAACGAGTCCAACTATCTCAAGCTTTCCCCCTTATTTATACATTAGTAATAGAATGACATGTGCCTTAAAGAAACCTTGTTAAATAAGCAGTTTCAAGCAAGAGGTTCCTTCTGATTATTGATTAACCAGGTATGGGTTTTTCCAGAGTCTGCAGCTCTGAAACCCCAATAGACATTCCTGCTCTTTTAAAAGAGCAGGAATCAGCAACTTCAACACAATTCTTATCAGGAAGGATGCAGGGTCAAGTTGCCCTTTCCGTGGCACCCAAACCCCTCTTCCCCTCCTGCCTTGGTCAAGCTGAGATTGCCGAATGGCCAATTTATAACTTGCTGACTTGATTGCTTTTTAACAATAAGCCATAGTGGTTTTAGGCACTTTGCTGGCTTGCCAAGGTCTCCCCGTACGGTGCCTGGAACCCGCCCTGAATGTAAGTACAATATTTATATTCTAATTGATTTATTTTATAATATGGTAAACATGAGAAAGTAAGCAATATTTCAGTAATAGTGTGCTATGGAACTTTTGTATTTTTATGTCTGGTTTTGTAAGCAAGTAATTTTTAAGTGAGGTGAAACTTGGGGGTACACAAAAAATCAGACTCCTGGGGGTACAGTAGTCTGGAAAGGTTGGGAGAATGTGCCCTAGATCACCTCCTCCTCCTCATCATCATCATCCATATTTCTCAAGTTCTCTTGGGGTTGGGAATTTTTTGTTTCAGTGAATTTTGATAGACATTTAGTCTGATGTGAATAGCTGAACTATACTGTGAACCTGATTGCCTATAGATGGGGCTATTGTTTATGTGAAAGTAAAAGCACATTGTTTCTTTCAGGTGTCTCATTTCAAAAGTAAAGACTTCAGTGATAACAGTCAATTAGGAAATAGCATGTTGTGAAGGGAGTCTGAATAAAGCTGTATGACATAGAAATCTACCCCAGCGCTCTCAGAGATGGACTATCTTGCCTGCCTTATTGTTGTTCTCCAGTTAGCTGAAAGTAAGATTGCTTTCTTTTTCTTTAGCAATATATGTTCTTTTTTTCTTGCATGACAGATATAATCAGAATTCATCAGTATTTGTGTGTGGCTTAAATAATTTTGAAGGCATTCAGAAAAACTAACTGTTATAAGTTATAACACCCATAAGGATTTTACTGGGCTTGTTCTTGTGCTGCCAGGCTTTTCAACCTCTAAAATATTTTGCTTGATCTTAGAATGTTAGCTAGCTAGTTGGGTTAAACTTTGAAACTATAGTTAGTGCTAACGCTGGGTATGTGTTTCAGCCACAGGGGAAGGAAGATTTGTGGATGCAACTGTAAAACTCACCAATAATATGAATCTGGAATGCGTCTATCCAAAGACAGATGGCATAACCCAGATGTCCTGGGTTAAGAGTATTGTAACTGGCAAAGAAGTCATTGCTGTCTCCCACCCATTGTACGGTGTGCATATTGAAGACAAATATAAGGACAGAGTTCGCTTTATAAATGCTTTCTCAAGAGACAAGTCCCTAAACTTCATGAAGACCACTGAAGCAGACACAGGCTTGTATTTATGCTCCATAACATTCCCAAATGGAGTCTGGGAAAAGGTGGTACAGGTTATCCAATTAGGTAAGTGAAACCTTTGCTATTTTATAAATTGGTGGTAAATGCAAATATATACAAAGTTAAGAAAGATCTGGGCTCTCATTTTGGTAACAGAATTTGATGGATGATTCAGTTGCTCTGCTAATGGAGTCATTTGAAGATTGCTTGCTACCATTTCAGGAAATAATTACATTGCCAGGTATCCAAGGTAGGAGTGATCAACATATATCACAAAGGAGAAGAGCTGAATTTTTGAGGGAAGACATCACAGCAGTGATACAAATGTATTTAATTGCCATGACAAGGGTTTAGCAATGACAGAGTTTTAGAGAATATTGCACATTGCACCATCAGTGAGCCATTTCCATTGGGAAATAATATCTCATGACCTTGCAACCTCACTACCTGTATGAAATTAGCCTTTGTCACCCTGTAGATTGTACTGTTTTGGGGTACATGCTTTTGGGTCCACACTACCTAGTTATCAGTCCTTCTGGCCCAGAAGTTCTTCAGAAACAGAATGACAGAGTAAATAGCCATTTAGGAGTTAAGAGACTACAAAAGGGAGACAGTTAGGATAGGATGAAAAACAAACAAAAAACCCTTTCCCAAATGGGCACTGTTTAAAGCTGGGGAGAGGAGGAAGGCATGGCCACGTTAATAAAGTCTGTACGGGATAGGGAATGGGCCCATGTGGCTTCACCTATCTCTGTAGTTGCTGTTTGCTATTCTTGCTGTTTGCTTTCTCTTCTTGTCCCTGTGGAAGAGGAAAGCTGGAGGATCCTTTCTTTCTTGCTATCTCCTGGAGGTGGGAGCAGCAAGGTAGTTGTCTGTTTGGCTCTTCTGTCAAGACTGTCAGCAGTAAGGCCAATTAGTGCCAATTATGATGTGAACATCTATCTACTAGGAGCTGGATTATAAACATGAATTCGTTTTGTGCAGGCTGTTGAAAAGCTTTCAGAAGATAATACGTTTTGGTTACTCCTCAGCCTCGGCTACGTTTAAACAGCTAACCATTGAAAGACTGTGTCCTATTCCAGGCTGCTAGAGCTACCATGGTAAAATGTGACTACTCATATCTTCATTTTATTTATTTATTGGTATTTCCCTTTCAAGCAATGATGAGCTAAAGGAGAATTTAGCCTCTAACTGTTGAAGTCCAGTAGCTGCTAATGGGATACTTCCTTTTTAAATGCCATCTTCCTTCCTGCACTCTGTCCTCTACCCTTCATTTATTTCAGCATCATTATAAGTTAAAGTTGCAGTTGTAGTCAGTTGTCTGTTTAAAATGATATTTTGGGGATCTATATTCTCCCCAGATAATATTCTTTCACATTAATTCCAAGTCAAATAAGAGAGAAGACTTTTCTGACTGCCAGGCTCAGCCTGGGATCTAAAATCCAACCTGTGTTCCCTCTACCTCTCAGCTTTCCTCCAAAAATGAAGATTTTGCCCTTGGGTTTAATATGACACTTTTATTGAGATGGAACCTAGGTCATTCTTCCCTACCTAACTTAGCTTTGTCAACAGTAAAAAACTTCTCTTTGTCAGCATAGTGACCAGATGTGGGGAATGGGAAGATGCTGTTTTCACACAGTTACTTTCCTGACTAAACAACACTTTTAAAACTTGCTAATTCTGTTTGTTTTCCCCCTGCCCCCAAAGCTGTTTTATAAGAAATTCTGGGATGGAAATGACTATACCTGTTATGTAGTCATCAGTCATTCTACCAGTTGAGGGGAGCATTTTGTTTTCCTGAAACAAGTATGGGGATTGTGTTAGCAGTCTCCCTACAGCAGGGAAGGCTTAATTAGCTGCACCTTGCACCTGTACCAGTCAGTCATTGATAAATCCAGGGTGGAGCTCCATACTCACCCTCACCAATGGTTTCCTTCAGTGACATCCCTGAGTAACTGCTTTCTTGTTCTATATCTCTGGTTATATTTAGGGTCTTTACTGATCTTCTAAAGAGACCAAAATGCAAACTTAAAAGGTTCTGGAAGGAAAGAAAACTCTCCTTTGCTTGAAGGATAAGAGGGAAGATTTCCAAAAGGCCTAAGGGCAGTAGGGACCAAATGCTAATTTGAGCCTTTGAAAATTTTCCCCTAAAATCTTCCACAGAACTTTTAATATCAGTCATCCCGGAGATTGTTTCTAAAGGCTAAACCAAGCTATTAGGTCCCATAAAAATAGTACATTTTTTGCAGTTTTAAAAGTGATTTTAAATAATGTCTGACTGGTACATTTGACTTTCCAAATCCTATTTTTTAATTAATTGAAACACAGGAGGTTTAAAGAGAATTGTAATGGAAACCCAAGTGCAGTGGAAGGAAAGTTTGTGGTCTTCACTCTTCCTTTTGGTGAAATGTCAATATGAAAATATCAGTGATGACACCAGCAAACACTTTAACAGTTTTTTTAATTAACTTTCTGTGATACTATTTGCAGAGTGTAGAAAGTGGTTTTCACATGCCATCTATTCTAGTATTTCATTTAGCAAGTTGTGAGGCACAGGTATGTAACCCTGACTCCAGCACATTAGCTAGCAGTGCCATTTACAGACAGACCAATGGGCCAGTGGGCTATATCTGTATTCAGTTCTTGCATCCCACACACACTGACCAGCCATCTCTAACAAATTAAAAACCTAAACCAAACAGAAGTCTAGTTAAGACTTGTTGGATTTCAAGACATGATCACAGGTACCTTGGCTTGGCTCCCTCTCAGTGGTACTGAAATACACCCCTGGATAGTGCCAGATTGAATCATAGGCAAAAATCTTGGTATGCCTCAGAGACTGGCCCCACAAGCCTTGTGATGATGTCAAAATCTAAGTTTTCACTTGGGGAAAAAAAAAGGTTCTAGGCCTTAGGTTGTAAAGAGAAGTTTGAAAACTTTAAAAGATACAGTGATGTTCGCTTGAGTCTGCAGACGGGGTTCAGCAGAAGGAGGAGCAGCAGTTGTTAGAGTCAGAGAGAAAGCCACCTGGCCTCAGGCTCATACTCCTGACCAGGTTAGGCCCTCACTGACCTGGGAAAGGGAAAAGGTGCATGAATAGGGTTGTCCTGCTGGGCTATGTGGGATCATCCCTTGATTGGGCTCAGATGTCCCACTAGCTTCCACTTCATAGCCATGAGAGTTCAAAGCTTACTTTAAAACAAAAAAGTAAAGAACAACATGGCTGTCTCAAGAAAAAAGGGACAAGGCTGGTGACCCTTTGTGACCCATTCCAATTTGAGCTCTGAGCAAGTCTACCCTTTCTTCACCGGAATTTGCCAAAAAATCTAAAAAGTTAGAAGTGAAAGAGACCTATGGGTCCTTTGCTCCATCACTCTACCATTTCAGGATTGTGCCCAGATCCCTATTTTTTGAGTGCTTTGGCCAGTCTACCTTAAAATTCCTCAAGAAACAAGGCTTCCACCTCATTCCAATTTCCTTTGGGAAATTAGTCCTCAGTGTAATATCTGCAAATGGCATCCCCTTCACATGTATCAGCAAACTATAAATCCCAGTTAAAATTGCTGCTGTTGTCAGAGGTAACTATCTAACAATGATATCATGACGTTCTGTATGCTCAGTTAGAGATTCCCACCTCCCCACCCTCATTTTAGTGCTTTAAAAAAATTCTTCAGATGTTCTCTTTAATCTGCCGAGAGAGAATAAATGTTGCATAGACATAACATTTTTTTCATTTAGAAAAATTAAGCCTGGAAACAAGAACAATTTGTGAGAATTATTTGCTTCCCTAAAGGTGTATGTAAACATTGGTCTAAATTGAATGAACTGCCTTACCAGATGATGCCTTATAACTTTATTCTACCACATGCATTAAACACTTAATTAAAAATAGGGCATGGAAAGATATCTATCACTGCAAGATCATAGCAGAACATTTTCTGTCAATTATATCTAGTTTTACTGAGCCATTAATCAGTACAGTATCGCACATTCTATAAGTGAAATTCTGCTTCTTTGAAGTCAGTGGCAAAGCTCCTATTAATTTCCATGGAGCCAGGTTTTCACCATATGTATATACAGTCCTGGAGCCAATGAAAGCAGGATGATCTAGCAAATAGAGCACTGAACTATAATTCAGGAGACCTGAGTTTTATTCCCAGCTCTGCCACTGACCAACTGTATATGATCTTGAACAAGTCACTTCCCTGCTCGCTTTTAGTTTCATAATGCTGTGTTACAGTTTTTCTACCTTTAACATGGAGAGAGTCAAATTTGACGTCTTTTCTAAAATGCTTTGAGATCTATGGATGAAAAGTGCTATATGCGAGCTAAATATTATAATTCCCTCTGTTTTGCTTCATGTCCTGCAGGGTAAATTCTGTTATCAAGTAACATTCAGTACCTGTAAAAAGATAGCTGTTTATTGAGGCAGTATTCTTTGTATACGCAAATCCGGTCAGTATATCAGAGAAGGGTCATTTTGGCAGACATATGAGACTGTTTTTGAGTAACAATGACTTCATGAGTTAAGATTTTTTGTTAAAATTTGTACTTTACTGACTTTTAATGGACTTTTCCAAAAGGGCTGGTTTCTTTGTTTAATTGGGTATTTTGAAGTTATTTTATACATTGTCTGCAGACATTATGAACCTCACTTCTTCTATTTTTTGAAAATGGCATATCTGGAATTTTGCAGTAAGCTCCATCTTTATGAAATACAGTGAACTGAATGAGATCTAAAGTTTTACTCCAAAATATTTGAAATCCTTGTTTTTCTTGCAAAGTAGTTAGTTTTATTTTCTATCGTTTTGTTAGGCGTGCTCTACATGCAAAGTTGCATCACTTAAACTAAAGGTGTGATTTTTATACTAATTTGATTTAAACCACTATTACTTTTTCTGTGTGGGAGCTCTTAGATCAGTATAAGCTTGGCTTATATCAGTGCAGCTTGCAGTGGTAAATTTACAGGCACAAGCTAAACTCTATATAGCCAGTTTTAAACCAACAAAAGGGTGTTCACGGAGTTTTGTATTTTAACTAATTTATCTAAATCAGATTTTGAACTTAAATTTAACTTGCACAACTTCTGTGCACAGATAAGCCCTAAGTGTCTTGGATCATTCTTTATTATAAAAAAATATCAACAATACTCCATTCAGACAATTCTCAGCACTGTAGTGCATCACTTAATTTCCAGATTAGTTAGAGTGGAAGAGAAGTGTTCTACAGAAGTTGTAGACATAATTAGAATCACACATAGTCTAGACTATATTTGAAGATTGTGAAAAACTCTTGGGCTACTATTGAGCCAACATTACACTAACAGTATTGGATATGGATTCCTTTCCTTGCTGTTATCTCAGCCATTGTTGGTGGAGCTGGTTGGGAATTTTTTGGTAAAATATGTTTCTGTTGGGAAATGCCGATTAATTGAAACTGAAACTTTTCATGGAAGTTTATCAGTACTGCCCAAAATTTTAAAAAAATTCATCAGGAAGGTTGTTCAGATTCAGGATTGGGAGGTATGGGATGGGGAGGCAAGGAGAAAGAGAGATCCACCCTAGAATAGCCTGTAGCTAGTTAGCATTAGGACACTCACCTGGAATGTGATAGCAATACTATTTCAGACTTGGTTTTGGTAAGTAGTGAGGCCATTAAGGAAGAGCAAGTTGTAGAAAATAACCTTAAATCACCAATTGATGTAGCTATGAAAAAGGCAAGTGTGAGGTGAGGTACTTGCAGCAGAGAGAGAGAGAAGAAAGTAGTAACATCTTTGTACAAGGCACTGGTAATACTATGTATGGTTCTGGTCACTCATGTTCAAGAAAGAGGAATTCAAATGGGAACAGGTACAGAAAAAAGCTGTACCAGGATGATCAGGAGAATGGGGAGTCTGTCTTACAAGAGAAGACTAAAAGAGCTTGGCTTGTTTATTTTAGCAAAACTAAGGCTGAGATGGGGATATTATTGCTCTCTATAAATATATTGGGGAGGGAGGTAAAGGACAATCTAAAGAACAATTTTTGCACAATGACAAATTCATATAAATTTGTCATGAGTACCTTTTAGGTTGGAAAATAGAAGAAGGTTTCTAACCATGAAAGGAGTGAGGTTCTAGACTACCTCCCAATAGGGTTAGTGGGGGCAAACAACCTAGCTAGTTTTAAAATGGAGCTTGATAAATTTTATGACTGGGATGACATGATGAGGTAGCTTATGATAGCTGGGGATCTGGAATCGATGACTCAGGAAGTCCCATCCATGTCTGTGTGCCTATGGATGTGGGAGACTCTGGTTCAAGTCCCTAGTCTGCCAGATCTGGAATAAAAGAGCAAATATCAAAGCCTTATTTATTGTGTGTGATATAGAATCCTTGTTTTTCCAGTCAGCCCTATTTTATACTCCATAGAGGCCTTGAGCTGGATTATCTTCTACCTTGCACCTTGGATAGTACTTTAACACACAAGCAAAGTGAGTACAAAGTCAGAGTGAATTGCTACCATTCTGATTTGGTAGCATTTTACATCCATTTTGCACTGGTATAAATGATTATGCAAGGTTCAAGGCAGGACCCCTGAAGTTTGTCACTGGGTAAATATGGCAACAAGTGGCTAATTTTTTGATTGTCCACATTCACTTTAGTTGTATTTGCTGAAATACTTAAGCACCAAATAAAACTATAGGTATTTTTAGTGTAAACACCAAGTATGTTGTTTAGATATGTGAGTGAAGCATCTATAAGTGGATGAAATAATGAACATCTAGAATATTACTGTAGAGACCCTGATGGTACATTCTGTCTTTATTTGATTTGATTAAACAGGGCATTTGAAAACTCTAGTGTCCACCAGGGAAACGTTTGCCAGCTCCGTCATTTTTATGATAGTGTGTCTTGCTGTGGTCTGAGTGTACACAAAGCTGTTTAGAGTTCTTTAAGGGCCTTCTTAGTAGTATTCCTATCTTGTGTGAACTGCAACCACTTCCTATTACCCTAAAAAACCACAGAGAAAGCTCCATTAAGATGCCACAAATTGAGCTGAATGTAGGGAGTTTGCCCATCCCATATAGCTATTGTTTCAGGCTTTCTTCCTGCAGCACACTCAGCACTATACATGTTTGCACTCTGTTCACGTTTGGGAGGTTCTCTTTAGGACCATAAAGGCTAGAAGCTGCCCCAACTATCCTAAAATAAAGCTTAAATTCCGCAGATGCTGCTGAATTTCATTGGGAGAATGCACTTTGACCCCAGGTCTATGACCGATTGCTGGACTTTCTGAAGTCAGTCGTTGAGCTGATTAGGGATATGAAGTTTGGTATAGCTACATTTGTAAAATGTAACTCAAGAGCTCAGAGACTAATTTTTGCAAAACACAGGTTTTTTTAAATTATTATTTATTTAACGAACAAAATCCTCATCCAAAAGAATTAATTAAGCTGAAGTTTAGATTGTAAACACTTATGAGTTCTGGAAGGAAAGAAAAATTTAGACCATTAGAATAAAAAACAAAAACAAAATAAAGACAGGAAATTCTAAGACAATGATAAACTGAAAAAAATCAACAAAATCAAGCATCTGAAAGTATGGAAAATAGACAGTTAAGATACTACAAACAACCATTTATGTGTCACTATACCATTGCCCACCCACCACTCAAAATGATGAGATAATCATGCCTACACTCTGCATCTTGCACACGAAAGTGTGAGGCACTTACTCCCATTCTCTCACCTGGAACTTACCATCCTCCTGTTCACACCACAAAACTCCTACATTTGCATCGCCTACACAACTGCAGACTATCCTCTTATTCACCCCTTCTTGAGAAACGGCAACACCAACATCTTGCTTCTTGTGCTACGTGTACACACACAGACCTGTCCGATGTCAAACTGCTTTTCTCATACAGTTGTCAACCTGGAAATGTTACAGAGGCAGAATCCTCTAGATCTAATTTACCCATCTACATCTACCTAAGGTTTTTATACTGTACTTATCAGTATGGTATCTAAAATAGCACAAGAGCCCCCTCTCCCCTCAAAAAAAAATTCCCTTCAGGCAAAAGGGCATGGATGCTTGATTATTTATTTTAAGGGCATTTATTTTTGTGGGCAGAAGTTACTGAACAGTAGATTCTACCATCTGATCTGAATGACAGCTGGCTTGGACTCAGCCTGATCATTCCTGATAGCCTAGCACCAAGAATGTTATGTTCCCAGTGTTGTGTTATCCCTGTGGAGAGCAAGGCATTCATTGAGGTACTGTTTAAATAGGTTCCAGTGCAACATGTCTTTTGTAGATTAGGACCAAGCCTCTTAAAATACTTTTTGGAAGAGTCCTGGGAGCCTGTGGCATTTAGAAAGCACAGGTGCTCAATGCCTATGTCAGCCTTATGTTGCCAATGACATGAGCTGCTGTGAGGTGTACCCACTTCAGTTTTTTTGTGGTGATTGACTCTAAACTCAGGTAAGAGTGAGTTGATGAAAACAGGAATGACTGTGGCGACATTAGGAATGACTGTGTCACAGCCTCCTGGCCAAGAGAAGATGAAAAAAGACTAGCTGTTCGTTGGCAGCTGGAGTTTCCTCAGTGGTCGGGCTCACCACAGGTTCAGATACCTTGCTTGCCTTTTGTTATGTGGTTTGCTCTTTACACAACAAATCTGATAAGACAGAACTATATGGGAATAGTGGAGTTCAAGTAACCATATTTACTGAAGATAAGCAGTACGTGGGGCCTTGCTACCTGTATACACTGCTGCTATAGTTCTATGTTTGGGTTCTTGGAGCTTCTAAAACATAGAAAACATGGTTAGCATGACTGGCGTACTCAAGCTATTTGAAGGGATAGTAGTCTATTCCTACACACTACGCCTTTGTTGTTAATCTATGTATATCCTATTACTTAAACAAAGTGGGCGTCTTAAAATCTGCAGTCAAGGGAAGAGTTTATAACTAAATGGTCAAGGCATACAAGGTTTAAAATGGAAACTAGTGGTAAAGCCAGAGACATCCTTTTATGGTGTGTGTGCAGAGCAATGGTACATAGTGACAGAATTAAAGTTGCATGAGGAACTTTCATTGCGTGTTTCAAAATATTGTAAGTAAGGAAAGTTTAACCTTAAATAAGAATTCCCAGGTTCTTTCCTTACTATTGCGTTCAGAAGGTAAAACAGAATCATTGCTCTTTTCCCCCAAACACTCTCATTTTAGGCTTTGAACTGAAAATGGAATATTCCATTTACACCAAGAATTACTTTAAAATCTCGTGATGTGAATTCTGCATATCACCTGTTACATCTTGGAAAAGTTTATTTGAGTTCTTTCTCTGGTTTCAGAGCTCTCTCTGAAAGATAGTAATGCAAAGAGAAATAGTTTAATTTTTGACAAAATTTGTGCTTCAATCTATCAATGATAATGGGCCATTTGCCCCAGGGGGATGCATTTCCTGAGCAATAATAAATATGAGAGGTAGTGTATTAATAGTGTTTCAGTGCCAGATGTACCTATTAAGTATTATCACATTTTAAATAGAGTGATCTGCTCTGTTCTGTGATAGCAGAGACAGAGCGCAATTGTTCTTAACTAGTGCAATTATATACCGACACTGCACTACCTTCCAGATTGCTGTTCTTCTGTTTGCTTAAAGCAGCACATTACATATATTTTCCCCATGTCCTTATTCACCTTAAATAACATTTTTTCAGCTTATCTGTGTCTAAGTATGGAATGAGGTTCATAGATTTGTAGTGAAAAATTATCAGCCACTTACTGTAGCTGGAAAGAAGACATGATTCTGATGGGCCTTTGCTCGTTATCTCTCTCTTAGATGTGAGCTCCTAAGGGCAAGGACAGTCTTTGTGTCTTTTACAGTGGCAAGCACATTCTTAACAATTAATAGAAAAGGAAGCGGCTCAAACCAAGTGAGACTGCCCTTCCTAGATATCTGCCACGGAGATGTGATTGTTAAAAGCTTTTTTTTTTTTGCTGCTTGTTTTCTATTTGGGGGAAAGGAGTACAGACTGAAGTTCACCATTTCCTTTCAGTAGAGAAGGTGGGGGGAAAAGAAACAGGTGGAAGGAACCCATTTTTCTTCTTAAGAAGGGGCTCAGATTGTGAGGGACACCCTTTTCTTTGTCTTTTTGCAGGCAGGGGAAGTCTAGGGCTAAAATAAACTGTGTGGTCCATCACTCTTCTATTCTGATACTTCGTCTACATACAGACTTGCACTGATTTAATTAAACAAATTTCAGGTTAAACTAATACAAAAGGCTATGTGGAGGGATTTAGTTCTCTCCTGGCATGTTCGGGTAAAAGGACTAACTGAAGGGGGAACGGAATGGAACGTATATAGGATGCAAAAAGCGACAGAGTCCTGTGGCACTCTATAGACTAACAGATGTGTTGGAGCATAAGGTTTCATGGGTGAATACCCACTTCATCAGATGCATGTAGTGGAAATTTCCAGAGGCAAGTATCCTATAGCGAGAAAAGTGTGCAAGATGGGTAATAGATAATAGCTCACCTTAACTGATCACACTCCTTATAGTGCATGTGGTAACACCCATTGTTTCATGGTGTGTGTGTGTGTGTATATATATATATATATAAAATATCTTCCTACTGTATTTTCCACTACATGCATCCGATGAAGTGGGCTGTAACCCACCAAAGCTTATGCTCAAATAAATTTGTTAGTCTCTAAGGTGCTCCTGTTCTTTTTGTGGATACAGACTAACATGGCTGCTACCTTGAAACCTGAAATAAAGATGTCTGCATTTATTCCTCTTGAATACTGTAGTTTGCATAATTCTTTATTGTGCAGTGAGGGAGAGTCCCTTCATCTCCAGGCTTTTTGTTTTCACGTTCAGTTCGGAAATCCCTGTGCTGGAGTCTCTACGGAAAATCTCTGTGGCTGCTAGAGTGGGACATCTTTTTCTAATTATGATAACATTGCCAACTCTGATCCTTCTCCTAAAGAGAAGGATCAATGTCCCAGATACTTGTGCCTGGCTGGAGACAAAATGTCCTGTTATAAATGATGAAAATAGGCAATCACTGGAAAATATATGGAAATGCAATGTAGCTAGATACCTTGCAAATGTGACAGTATCTTGGTAGATTCCTTAATTAGATCAGTTTTTAACTCTAGATATAATATTAAAGGTACATCTACACAGGAACATGGTAGAAATTATTTTCACATTTTTAAATGAAAATGTAAAGTGTAGTACAGGAGAACTTTGGATGATCCATATACACAGTGTAGGGAAATTGCCATTAGGAAACTTGAAGGTTTTCAGCCCTGAAGTTCTCTCAATCTCTAGGTAGACAGGAAATCACAACTGGAACTGGAAAAAGGAGTGGCAAGATTGCTTAGATGATAAAAGGTCATGTACTTTCTTTATGTATTAATTCCACTTCTTAAAAATGATTTTATGAAAAAACAAAAACAAAACAACCCCTCAGTATTTATTTATTAGGAGGAATAGCATATGGAAGATTGGTTGAAAGAAGGGATATTTGGAGGAAGAAAATGGGACGTTATTGTTACAGGTATTAGCATATAAGACATCAGATAAGCTGATTGAGCCTGGTTATTTAGCAAAATATTAGACAGAACAACACAGAAAAGTTAGTTACTAATTTGAAGAACAGCCTTGCAGCAATCATGTGGATTTTTCTGTTCTAAAGTGATTACAAAGCTACTTATTTTTAAACCATACTTGTTTATACTGTGTCTGCCACCTTCTTCCCTTTTTTTAGCTTCAATACAATTTATAACCAGTCACTCAAGTAACAGAACCAAACATATTTTTGCCTAATAAGCACATTTATTTTTAGTCATATGTGGCATAACATGTGTTAACATATACACTAGTCTTACACCACTGCCAAGCACAGAATTAATGTCCCCTGCAGATTTACACTCCCTCCCATCCCAAATAATGATTCTGAAGGGGAGGCAAAGGGAAACTGCAATTACACCTTTTGCTGACCAGGGCTGATGTGGCACCAGAAAAGAGGGCAGCTGGCTCACAGGCTGGAGCAGCTAGCCACAGAGAGGGAGGGGGAGAGCTGCCTTCTTCATAATGCCACACCCACAGGGCCAGGTGAGGAGCCACTGGATGTGGGGGAGGGAGACAGAGTGGGGCACGTGAGGCTGCTGTGGGGAGGGTATCACACAGACTGGCCTAGTTGAGGGCACGGACTTGGGTGAGGGCACAAGAGCTAGTGGGGTGACAACACTGAGCCAGGGGCTGAATGGGAGGGTGGGTTCAGGGCCATATGGGATTGGGTAACAGGGCTGCCCAGAGGACTCAGGGGGCCTGGGGCAAAGCAATTTCGGGGGCCCCTTCCATAAAAAAATTGCAATACTATACAATACTATATTCTTGTGAGGGCCCTATGGGGCCTGGCGGAAATTGCCCCACTTGCTCCCCGCCCCCAAAAACGGCCCTGGGAAAAATAAACCTTCTGCATCTTGGCACAAACCCATTTTTGAGAAAACTTCTTTACAAAGTATCACTGGTTCTCAGCATCAGCTAGTGCTAAAAGGCACTAAAGCTCATTAAAAGGGTTGGACAAATATTTTCCGTCAAAACTTTTTCTGGATCGAAAACTAGGGGGGGGTTAAAAAGCAGAAAAAAATCACGGACAGTGTCTGCTTTCCTTCAAAATTTGTTGTGTTTTTTGTTTTAATTGAAAAGCTGAAATTAGTCTGCCAAAACCTGAATATGGTTTGGGGTTTCAGAAGTGTGTGGCCAAATATTTGCTGCTTGCTGTGTTTGATTGTTTAAAGAAACAATAAAAAAAATTCTGCTTAAAAAAAATCCAAAACTTTTGAACCACCTCAGTCAGAGATTTTTCCAGGTTTCTGATACTCTGCTGGCTTCCTTGACTCACATCTGCCTCCATAACTTTGGGTTCATTTAGGTTAGAACATAAGAACAGTCATACTAGGTCAAACCAAAGGTCCATCCAGTCCAGTATCCTGTCTACCGCCAGTGGCCAATGCCAAGTGAACCTAACAGGTAATGATCAAGTGATCTTTCTCCTGCCATCCATCTCCACCCTCTGACAAACAGAGGCTAGGGACACCATTCCTTACCCATCCTGGCTAATAGCCGTTAATGGACTTAACCACATGCATTTATCTGTTTCCTAGAGACTGGCTCCAAGGGGTCCCTCACAAAGTGGAGACGGTTACTGTGGGTTTCTCTTTAGTATAGCTTATGTACATACTGCACAAACTGAGCATTTGAGCTTGTTCTAGAATCTGGGATGAGCCTATGTTGTGAAAACTGAAATGCTCAAAACAGCACATGCATGCGAATGGACACACGGTGCTAAAATTAAATTAACCCAGGGATTCTCAAACTAGGGGTTGGGACCCGTCAGGGGGTCACAAGGTTATTACTAGGGGTTGCAAGCTGTCAGCCTCCACCTCAAATCCCGCTTCGCCTCCAGCATTTATAATAGTGTTAAATATATTAAAAAGTGTTTTTAATATATAAGGGGGGGATTACACTCAGAGGTTTGCTATGTGAAAGGGGTCACCAGCACAAAAAGTTTGAGGACCACTGACTTAACCTCTCTGAAGCCTCAGGGAATGCAGGGGAGGGAGGTCTCCCTTGGTAGCGTTGGGAAGGATATTGCTCTTCTCATGTGATCCCTCCTCCAGTGGCAAATTTTAAATGAAGCTACCTTCCTCTGACATGAATCTCCCTATGGCACTGAAATTAAATATTGGCTATAATTTGGCATTGAGAAGTGAAAGGGATGGTAGCCCTAATGGAAAAGCTAACAGCTTGGCTCTTCTGCGAGCCTCCAAACTGCTGAATGAGCTTTAGGGTAGGGAAGGCTGTCCCTCCCAAACAGCCTGGCCCTGCCCCCTATCCGACCCCCACCCGCTCCCTGCCCCACAACTGCCTGCCTCCCTCAGAATCTCAACCTATCCTGCTCCTTGTCTCCTCACCGTCCCCCGGAGACCCTCCCCCAACCACCACCCCAGGACCCCACCGCTTCTCCCTGTGCCCTGACTGCCCCGACCCTATCTACCCCCCTGCTGAGTCCTGACAGACCCCTGGAATGCCCACAATCCAACCCCCCATTCCCTGACCATCCCCCCCACCTCTGCCCCCTCCCTGTGCCCTGATTGTCCCTGGGACTCCCTGCCCCTTATCCAACCCCCCCCCCAGCCCTGGCCCCTTACCCCCAGCTCCTCCCTCACCCAGAGCTTCAGTGGGTCCAGGACCGTTGCTGAACAGCTGCAATGTGGCTCCGGCAGGGCCCCTGAGCCCTGCCCTGCTCAGAGCTGCGTGCTAAGGGGGCAGGGCTGCGAGCTCCACGCTGAGAGGAGGGAGCTCAGACCCTGCTGGAGCTTGCAGCCTCGCCCCCTTAGCACGCGGCTCTGAGCAGGGCGGGGCTCGGGGGCCCTGCCAGAGCCATGCTGCAGCTGTTCAGTGATGGTCTTGGATTCGCTGAGGCTCCGGAAGAGGGGCTGGGTCGGGGCAAGCTAGGACCAGGGACGGAATCTCAGCCATTCTCATGGGGGCCCCTGCAGAGCCCGGTGCCTGGGGCAAGTTGCCTCACTTGCCCCTACCTCTAGGCGGCCCTGTTGGGACGGGGGGGGGTGCAGGGTCACATGGGGGGCTGAATGGGGATGGGACAGCTATGCCTGGCTGAATGGGGAGTGGAGTGCAGGGACACATGGAGGTGGGAAGATGTGCCTGACAATGGGAGAATCTAGGGGTCAGTCAGGGTCATGGGCAAGATTCCCTAACTCTCTAACAATCCCACCCTACAAAAAACATATTCCATAATTCTCCCATCCACACCCAACAATGTGTCAGGTTCACTCCTAGGCTGTTTCCCAGCAATTACTTCCCTCTCCCTCAGCTCCTCCATTACCTGTGATTCCCTCAAGCCTTTGCACTATTTCTGAAGAGTATGGGAAATAGGTTCCTGTATTATAGTTTCAATGAATTATTACTCAAAATTCTGCATTATTATGCTGAGTAAGGAATCTATTTGTCAAAAAGCATTTCCTGAATCTTTTTTATTGTCTGTGTTGTTACAGACGTACTTGCTGACAGGTATTTGCATTACTAAAAATAATTGAAACTGGCATGATTCTCCTTTGTTATTTTGAGAAATAAAATATGCAGAATTTTATAATGTGTGCAGAATTTTTAATTTTTTGGTTGAGAATTTCCCCTTGGAGTAATACAGCACACTGGAAATTTTCCTTGCTTAGCATAACCGCAAAACTTCATGGGAATCTGGTTCATAGGCTAGCACTATGAAATGTGAAGGTTGTTCTAGGCATAGCGCATTCTTAATTTTAAGGCTGTTGTCAAATTATATCTTTTTGAATATATCTGTGTATATGACAAAAATTATTTAGTTTGCCAACTATTATTCCACAGCATTATACTGCTGCAACTACGATTAAATTCACTTGGCTTAAGCATATAATATCTGCACTATCCACCATTACCCCTCTGACACCCAGTAGCTTAGATCTGGAGCTGTTTTTTCCCTTTCCCTAAAGAAAAAATTTGATTTGATTAAATTTTGTGTTAATGGAATATGCATATTATTACATAATGCAATGGTGGAGGGAAGTGGAAAGTGTACAATGGTAAATTAAAATATTTAAAATGATGGCGCTGGGTAATAGGCTCCATAGAACAGACCGAGAAACATGTTGTGCTGGGAAAATATACTGCATTTTATGACTAATCTGCAGAATGAACCCAGATAGGAGATGAGAAAAGTGTGAGGGGAACTATAAATTGGGATGGTTAGACTTCCAGTATTTCAGTGGAGTCCATTGAAAGGAGCTTACTTGTTAATATTCTTAAAGTATCCCAGATCCTCTTTCCACTGCTGCCTCTAAAGATAAGCCTTTCTTTTGGCTCATTTGTCAACTAAACAGTATAATTGGGAATTTAATAAGGGAAGAAGGAAATGGAGATGAAATGTGCAGTAGAAACCACTGGTGATGTATGGGTTTCTCTTATTTATCTATTTGATACTAGAGTATCTGGTACTAAGAAACTTAGCATGAAACAACCTGCCTCATTTTTAATAAGGAAGAAACCTGTAATACCTGGATGGAATCAAAATAAAATGTAGGATTGTACAGTGCAGGTTCAAAATTGAAATCTTTTGTTGGTAGCTCTGGATTAGATTATGGTAAAACAAGAATCCATAAAAAAGTATCCTCCTTATTCTGGGCAGAGAAGGGAGAACATGTTTGGAGTGAAGGCTGTGTACTGGTTTATGCTAATGAAGTGGAACCTCGGCACCTGCTGAGGTTCCCCCATATCTATTTGTCTTTGAAAAAGTAAGTAGGAGCAAAAATAGCTGCAAAATTGTTACCACCTGCAGGGATGTGAAAAATATGCAAAAGTAATTTGTTGAGGTGCCTCTGCTCCCTACCCATAGGCTGCTCCCTACCCATATCGTTGAACTAGATGCACCCTGATGTTGACTGTAATTGATGAGCTCAGATGGAGTGCTCCCCACAGCAACCATGTGTACTCATGCCTTGACTTAGATTGTTGCTAGGCAGCAAGTGTACCTGCCTAGCATCAGCTTGCCTCACCCTGCATGAGTGTGTATGTATGAACTGCAAGAGTAGTAATTAACTTTTCATCACAGGATCTCAAAGCACTTTGCAAAGGAAAGTGTCATTATCCCAATTCTGCAGAGAATTAAAATGAGACCAATCTGGGAACAGATTTTCAGGGTACTAGAAGAGAATCAAGAGAGCTATCTATTAGATCTCATTGTGTGTCTAATCAGATGCGAAATTTTCCAGCATTATGCAAAACAAAATCTAAATATATCCAAAAATAAACTGGTCAAAATAGACAAAACAAATGCAAAGCCACAAGAAGGCATAGGATATCATTATGCATTTTCTTTCTTTTCACTGAGCTATGCCTTGCTCATGTTGGCAGGATCAATGTTTAAGGTTACCGTAATTGTCTTTCTATATCAAAAATTTAAAAAGACAGTAATGTGTGATGTTTATAAAGTAAAGTTAAACTCAAGAACGAATATTAGGTTTACAAGACTGTAAATCTGGAAATAGTGCAACTTGTGATAAGCAGTAATAGTCATATATACCGACTTGAAAAATGAATGAAAAACTAGCTGGGAGGGGGAGAGCCTGGTGTCTGAATGATTTGCCAGTGAAGAAACAAAAACTAAGTGAGGTTGACCAAAGAGTGAGAAAACTATTAGAACTGGGTAGGAAACAGTTCTCTTGTCCTGCAAGAATTTTCAAATATTTTTTTAAAAAAACTTTCCCATGTCCAATCAGAACAAAAAGTAGGAATATTGAAAATTTTCAGAAGCTGAAAATCTGTTTTTTTTTAGATCAGATCAAAAAAAGTTGTTTAGATAATTTAGAACCATTTCATTTTGATTTTTAAAACTTTTTAAAACTAAAAATTAACTTTTTCAATTCAAAACAAAAAGTCCTTTCAACCCTAAATCTGGAACTTTTTGTTACAGGATTTTGAGAATAGATACTGGAATCCTTAGCTCCAGCCAACTTCCTGTTGCAGAATTTGAGCTTAACTGCTCGTCCTCTTAAACCCTAGCAATTAATTTACATTGGTTGATATCCATTTACATTTTCAAGGCTATGATAGCAAGAAAAATGGATGGAGACTTATACTTTGAAGAGAAAAAAGTAGAGATTTTCTTTCACATTTCTAGTGGCCTCAAATCATGGGGAGGGGTCCATGGCTACAAGATATGAGTAGACAGAAGATAGCTCTGACTGTGACTGAATTAGTTCCAGCATTAGCAGGGAAAAACTGTTATTCAGAGAGTCTGACACACACATCCCACACAAAGCAAGAAGTAAATATATAGTGAGATGTGTTAAAAAAAGAAAGTTGTTACATGGAGGAGGGGGTGGAAAGTACTGTGCTAACACCTGTGTCAAGATAAAGAGAGCTAATTAAAGAAAACAAAAGCTGCAAATGTGCAGTATTTTTGATCCATGTATTGGGAGCATTTAATTAGAAATGTGTAGACCTGATTCTTCACTACTGTGCACCTTCTGGGAGCACCTATGCACAGCATGTGTAAAGTGCTATTGTGTCAGAATGGCAGCATTTTACACCCACTTCCACAGGTTTAAATGACGGATGATGCTCAAACTGCTACATATTGGCAAGGAATTTCAGTGCTATCCTTGTTTGTTTTATTTTTTTTTAAATATGTCTGGCTATTATTTTCATTTTCTTCCTATCCTAATATTTATTATATCAAAAATAACCAAGTTAATGCAATATCATGACTGAAGTGCACAATATCAAGTATTTAAGTTCATACAAGTCTGAAAATGATAGGTTTAAGGTCCACAGCCACCTTTATTCTATTCTTCCTGTGTGTATATTACAATAGGATCTCTTACTGCAAGATGCTATTCTGCTGGTAACTGTTACATATTATTGGGTCACTAATATAATATGAAGAAATAGCACTTTTCATAAAGTCATGGATGTAAAGACCGGAAAGGATCATCTAGTCTGACTAAGCATAGTGCAAGTCAGAAAGATTTCTCTGAATTAATTTGGACCATATCATGTCTCTTAGAAAAACATCCACTCTTGATAATCTTGGCAAGTTGTTCCAAAGGTTAATTACCCTTGTTGTTAAAATTTTGCACCATACAGTATGAATTTGTCTAGATTCAACTTCCAGCCATTGGATTTAGTTGTACTCTTGCTCATTAGAGTTCTATTCATCAAAATTTGTATTCCCCAGGAAGGTACTTATATAAACTCTGAACAAGTCACCCCCTTAATCTTCTTTTTGATGAGCTACATAAATTGAGCTTCTTGAGGTTTTTGACTATCTGGCATATTTTCCAATTCTTCAGTCATTCTTGTGGCTTTTCTCTGAACCATCTCCAGTTTTTCAACATCCTTCTTGAAGTGTGGAAACCAGAACTGGAGATGATGATTTCAGTAGTGGTTGCAACAGTGTCAAATATATAGGCAATATAAAAGCAGCAAAGAATCCTGTGGCACCTTATAAACTAACAGATGTTTTTGAGCATGAGCTTTGGTGGGTGAATACCCACTTCATCCAGACTAACACGGCTACCCCTGATAATAGGCAATATAACTGCTCTACTCCTGCTTGATATTCTTAAATTTGTACATCCAAGGATCACAATCTTTTGGCCATATAGTTGAACTAGATGCTTCTGTTGAGCTGATTATGGACCATGATCGCCCCCTTTTCAGAATCAATGCTTCCCAGGGTAGAGTCCCTCAGCCTGCAAGTTGGGCCTCCATTCTTTGTTCCTAGGTGTATGTCTTTGCATTAGGTCGTATTAAAACACATACTGTTTGCTTGTGCTCAGTGTACCAAGCAATTCAGATGGCTCTGTATCAGCGACCTGTTTTCTTCATTATTTATCATGTACGTGGCATATTTTGTATGAAATATCACAACCATATGTGAATGTGAATCTGGTGGTTAGAGGGTGCTACTTTGCGGTACAGTGTAAATTTCTCATTTACAATTACATTTTGAGAGCTATCAGCCAATTTTCAATTTACTTAATGAGACTTCGTATTATTTTGTTTTACTTCAGTCTCCTCCATATGTATGTTAATGATACCAAGCACATGTGAAAGCTTGAGAAATGCATCTTGGGACAAGTTTCTGAAGTGAACAAAGGCAATATGGGATCCAACCCTTCAGTCCTTACCTCCAGTGGGAATTGAGTACACTGAGCACCCTGGACTGTTCCTTTTACACTAACTTGATCTCCAACCTCTTTCAGCACCAAATGTCTCCAAACAAGACAAAAATATCTATTGCCATTTAGGAGTTACATATATCCAAAAATTGATGTTAGAAACCAAGCTGTTCTTGAGTCCTTTGAATGTCAAGAACATTTACAGTTGTCCTAAAGAAGAGAATTTTTTTTCTTGCTTTGTTTATTTATAAGCAGCTAACTATTTCACTCCAAAATTACTTCTGGGCTAAGAAACTTCAACAAGAAAGATTTTTAAAAAGAATTACTTTTAAGAAATTTGTATAACTGAGAAGTTAGTTTCTTGAGCTGATAGTAACTGATTTAGTTCGTTTGGGGAGTTACTGACCTTTCATAGGACAGTCAAATATTTAGCTATCATGCAAGTTTTTCCTTAGTGGCAGGTCTGGGATTTTTTGAGGTGCACTGGGGTTGTGGTTGGGAGAATTTCAGTTCATTAACTGGTACCTTCTGTAATCTAGCTGATGAATGTAGATTTGGAACTATATAGGGAATTGAGGTGTGGTTTTGTTTTAAGTATATGTGATGAGAGATCACAGCAGGCAAGTGTTTATTAATCTGGAAAAGAAAAATTAATGTGACTGAAAAACAGACTTTTAGAAGGAAAATACCATCTCAATCTTAACTTGATTGTTACTATAATTTTCTTGTGGGTGGGGATTTATTCAGCAATGTGGGTAAATGGGTAATGCATTAAAATAAACTTGAAAATGTCTTCACATCCTGCATTATGGAGGTGTTATAATATAGCGTGTGCATATGTGCACATATGTAATGTAAAAACAATGAGGAGTACTTGTGGTACCTCAGAGACTAACACATTTATTTGTGCATAAGCTTTTGTGGGCTAAAACTCACTTCATAAGATGCATAGAGTGGAAAATATAGTAGGCAGGTATATATACACCAGGGGTCAGCAACCTTTCAGAAGTGGTGTGCAGAGTCTTCATTTATTCTCTTTAAGGTTTTGCATGCCAGTAATACGTTTTTAGAATGTCTCTTGTCTATAATATATAACTAAACTATTGTTGTATGTAAGATAAATAAGTTAGTTAAAATGTTTAAGAAACTTCATTTAAAACTAAATTTAAATGCAGAGCCCCCCCAGGCCAGTGGCCAGGACCCAGGCAGTGTGAATGCCAGTGAAAATCAGCTCGCGTGCCTGCTTTGGCACATGTGCCATAGGTTGCCTCCCCTACATACACAGTACATGAAAAGATGGGAGTTGCCTTAAAAAGTCGGGAGTCAGGGGTTAATGTGGGTATGTAATGTGTTCCTTTTCAGTATTTTAAAATTACCAGATGACTTAAAACATCCTTTCACTCTAAGCCAATTAATTCATATTAATGCGTAATATTAGCATATGCTCAACGGTACTTCTTGGAATAGATTGTTGCTCTTAAATATAACTGGTATCCATTATAAACAGTCTTTTTTGCTTTCCTTTTAATAGATTCTTTTGAGGTCCCCGTGTCACCAACCAACCACATGATTATTGAACCAGGGGGAAATGTGACACTTAGATGTTCTTACAGTGTTGGAGATTTGGTGCGGCCAGTGATGTGGGAAAGGATTAAAGCAGATCGGATGGATACCATAGTCCTGTGTAACTTGTCAGAAGGGAAAACCTATGGTTCAGATTACCAGGAGCGTGCAATTGTAGACTGTGCTACTCAGGAGAGCGACATTCTTGTCATTCAAAATGTTACATCTTCTGACTCTGGAATTTACCGCTGTCGTCATGGTGGAAACAAAACCCATGTGATGCGCTTGACTGTCACTAGCGGTAAGTGAAGGGGCAGATAGTTTCACAGATGGGAACTCTTTGAACTGCTAATGTTTTCTGTCCACACACGCATACTTGTAACTGCTAAGTGGACTTCTATGATGTCACATTCAAACTAGCAGTATGTCATGAATAGCAGAATGGTGTGTTTACTGTGGCTTCCACAAGGCTGGGCTGACTTTGAGCCTGGCTAGTCTCTCAGTGTTACTTTTACAGCTGTCTCAGGGGAACCAGTGATTGTGTGGGAGTGAGAAAGAAAGTGAGAGGGGTGGTTTGGAACAGGGGAGAATAGTGGGAGAGAGCTACTTAAGGTTGGGAAGGGGAATCTCCAGCTCCGTTCAAGCTGCACCCTGGGAATTTCCCAGTGTTTATGCTCTGGAGCAGGGGTGCTGGAATAGTTTTTATAGTGGGGATGCTGAGAGCCATTCAACCAAACTGTCAACCCTGTATATGATGGAAACCACTTCAAGCCAAGGGGTGCAGCACCTAGTTCCAGCACCTCTGCCCTGGCGTGCACTACACTGGGTTCCAGAAGTGTGATGCACTCTGAGTTGTAAATATCTAGGAAGCTCAGGAGTGCATTTTTTCTGGAGCTGCAGCGTATCAAACATGGCTGCCATCATATGTATGTTAGGTACTCATTTATTTACATATATTTGTTGTTTTGCGTATGAATAGAATATTCATCCTATCTGTATTTTTAAATTCTAATATAATGCCTGTAAAATGTGCCAAACTGGCAGCTACACTTGCTGAAGTCCACTCATTATCCTTGGAACAGTCTAAGCACACACCGAAAGAGTGCAGATTCCGCCCCCACCTTGCTCTAAAATGACCTAGGCTTGCCCAGGTGAAAAGATAGCTTGGTCACCCTAGCTCAGTGGTGGACAACCTGCAGTCTGTGGGCCTCATGTGGCCCATGAGGGTAATCTGATTGGAGGCCGCAAGACATTTTGCTGATGTTGACCATCCGCGGGCATGGCCTTCTGCAGCTCTCAGTGGCTGCGGTTCGCCATTCCTGGCCAATGGGAGCTGTAGGAAGCAGGATGTGTTGCCCACCACTGCCCTAGCTTCTCTACTAATTGTACTGATGATATGGGGATATGGCCACCACCACATTAGTAAATTAGATAAAGACCATGAAAATTATTTCTTCTAGACCACTGAAGAATTGTTGTGTGATATCAGCCAGGCCCGGCTTCTCACTGGCAATCTGACAGGAAATGCTCCATGTTCCATTATCAATGCACAGAGCCATCCAGCTGGCAGTGTTTTGCATCACTAAGGGCCTATGGATTGAGATCTCACTACCTTGTGTCAGAACTATATAATGCAGATACCGCATGCAAAGTAAAAATTCAAAATAGGAATTTCTTTTTTTTTTTTGGTTTTCTTTTAAGGTCTAGTCAATTTTCATGTAGTCTTCATGCTCAGAAATCTATCCACTGAATTTACAGCCAGGAGAGAACACAGTGCAAAGTGTTAACTATGACGTATGTGAGATTAAAGACAGTACATGTGGGAATATGGAAACATTTTGCACTGATTGCTTGCAACAATCTCCTTCTTCCTAACAGGAAATCTAACCATTGTGAAAAATCGGATATTCTCCTGTGTATATGTGGACTAACTCACATTTTATTGCATTTTCCATTCATCCTGATACCGCAGAGCCCCTTTGATGGTCTATTCTAAATAATCCTGCTGCAGTTTTGATTTCTACTTTAAATATGCTTTGAAAGCGCTAAAACTAATTTTAGGTTGTTTTGAGCATGTTTTGAAAGTATAAAGCTCCTCTTGTGCCTTCCAAATTTGACTCCTTCCATTCATATTTAAGTCCATGCTGTTAAGTACCTTTAAAGGTACTGTTTTTTCTTTATCAGAGGGGTAGCCGTGTTAGTCTGGATCTATAAAAGCAGCAGAGAGTCCTGTGGCACCTTATAGACTAACAGACATATTGGAGCATGAGCTTTCGTGCATCCGACAAAATGGGTATTCACCCACGAAAGGTCATGCTCTAATAAGTCTGTTAATCTATAAGGTGCCACAGAACTTTTTGCTGTTTTTTCTTTGTCATAACTGAGTTTCTGGATATTCAACATACATCCTAGGACTAAAAGACTTTCTTTAAGAGAAATAGTTTCTAGGGCAGGGAGTCTGAATCAGGTTCAGGTCTGTTTGATTATTATTGCATAAGGTCAACATTTTAAAACTTGAGTGCTTAAAACTGTCAAAGTCAAGAGAAATGCAAGATTCAAAAGCTTTTTTCCCTTCCCCTCTCATTCAACAACAGGTTAGGTGTGCACAGTAATATGCTGGGTTCATTTTCCTATGTTTCTACCCCCTAATAACCACCCTTTGGATTAAACATTCTGAAAGGATTAAGTGTCTAGCAAAATTCCTATTGATTCCAAGTGCAGAAGGACACACAAAGCCCAAACCACAACAAAAAAAACCCAAACAATAAAAAGGACCAGTCTACCCCACCTGTTAAAACTCCCTCTCCCAACCTAAAGATTGATTGTTAACCTTCTATCACTTTAGAGAAATCCTACGTATCCTGGACAACTTTGACATTGTCAGTGTACATTTGGTTTCTGCTTCTCACAACTGTTGTTTGAAGAGAAAGAAGTTGAAAGGCTGTGCCTACAGCACAATACAATTCAGTGTGTGTCAAGCCCTCTCCATCTCAGGTACACACACTGCAACATTACACACACAACTGTGCACCAAGGGTGACCAGACCGCAAGTGTGAAAAATCGGGATGGGGTGGGGGGGGTAATAGGAGCCTATATAAGAAAAAGACCCAAAAATTGGGACTGTCCCTGTAAAATTAGGACATCTGGTCACACTATGTGCACCAAATATAATAACTAAAGGAATTTTTTTTATTGAAATGTTTTTCCAATCATTTTGTTTTTATTTTTCAAAAGTGTTATAATGTACAATGAATGAATGAGAGAACTAGGGGGAAATATTAACTGGAAGTGGGAGAGAGAACGGGTATCACTTCTATACATAATAATGCACACTGGAAAACATAATTCCAACAACACACATAAAATGATGGGGTCTTCATTTACCATTGAAGAAAGAAATCTTGACGTCATTGTGAATAGTTCTCTAAAAACATCTGCTCAATGTACAGCAGCAGTCAAAAAAGCTAAAAATATTAGAAAACATTAAGAAAGGGATAGATAATAAAACAGAATAGATCATAATGATACTATGTAAATGCATGGTATGCCCACACCTTGAACACTGTGTGTTATACTTTCTCAAAAAGGATATATTAGAATTGTAACAAGTACAGGATGAGGTAACAAGAATGATTAAGAGTATGGAACAGCTTCCATATGAAGAGAGATTAAAAAGTCTAGGACTGTTCATCATAGAACAGTGGAGGGGTTGGGGGTGGGGGAGGAAATATGATAAAATCCTGAATCTATAAAATCAAGAATGGTGTAGAAAAAGTGAATAGAGAAGTGTTATTTACTCCTCACATAACACAAGAACTAGGGGTCACCCAATAAAATTAACAAGCAGCAGGCTCAAAACAATCTGAAGGAAGTACTACTTCACACTATGCACATTCAACCTGTGGAACTCATTGCCAAGGAATGTTGTGAAGGCCAAAAGTATAACTGTCTTCAAAAAAGAATTAGGTATGCTCCTGGAGGATAGGTCCATCAATGGCTATTAGCCAAGATGGTCAGGGACATAAGCCCCTGCTCTGGGTGACCCTAAGACTCTGACTGCCAGATGCTAGGACTGTATGACAAGATGCGTCACTCAATAAATTGCCATGTGCTTTTCTCTCCCTCTGAAGCAACTGGCACCAGCCACTGGTGGAAGGCAGGATACTGGGCTAGATGGACCATTGGTCTGACCCAGTATGGCCGTTCTTATGTTAACATTCTGAGAGATGTGGGGAAATTAATGAAATGTCCAGCCAAGGTGAAATTTAGTTACTATGGCCTGGTTCAGCACTTGTTTTGGATGACCCTCCTTCCCCCCCCCCCAAAAATTCATTTCTAGGCATGACTACTTGATATATCATTTTATGCATTTCTTTGTCATATCCATTTAGTCACCTCATTTGGCCTGGCTTTCATTTGGGGCTGCAAAGCCAAGTAATAGTCCAGGTTCAATCTCCTATCAAACTCATTACCAATTCTTCCTGATCTGGAAGTGGATTAAAACTTTGAGAGGTTCAGTACAAATATTGGAAGCCAGACTAGATATAGGGTAAGGAGAGGGACGAGTCAAAGATGAGTCAGGTTTTGAGTCTGGGAAATTGGGGGGAATAGTAGAATTGTAAATAGTGATAGAGAAGTGGTAGTGGAGATGGATTAAGAGGAAAGATTAGAAATACAGTTTTGCTGAGACTGAGTTTGAGAAGATGGTTGGCCATTGTGGAGAAAATGTCTGACAATTTTGGAAACAGAGAAACTGGACAGAGCAGCATCGGACGGGGCAGATAAATAGATTTGGGAGTCATTTGCAGAGTTGAAACCATAGAAACAGACATACTTGGATTATGAGAGAGAAAATACTGTGGGAAAATAAGTGTTTCCCCTTTTCTAAATGTGCATTTCTTCGTCTCTTTTTGCAAACAGAAATCACACCGTGCACTTCCTGTCAAAATCAGGAGGAGTATAAGCAAAGTAAGAAAATATACCATGGAAGGCTCATACAACATTTGTCATTAGAAGTCCGCATGCTACAGCTTGACATTTTCTCACAGGAGTGAGAGAGTGTGACCCGCTTAATACTTTGATTTTTTCCCAGTCTATCCTTATTAGTTGCATGTATTGGTTTATTTGTGTTACAATAACACTTGGAATCCCCCATTGTATGGGATGCTCTACAATCAGATAAAAGACTTCCTCTGTCCCTAAACTCTTACAATCTGGCTAAAGATGTGACATGACGGCTAGATTGCTGTATACAATATAGAGAAGGGTTACAGTAATAGGGACACAGGGCTGAATATATTGGCTAAATTGATAATATTATTTTATTTTTAAACAAGCAATCTTGGCTGTGTTCAGCAGACCTCAGAAAGTTCAATTTCTGGTTTGTGGTGGAGTGATCTAAGGCTGTCTATTGTTCTGCAGGAAAAGTGTCATTTGTAGGGATGCTGTTTCAGATCTTTTAACCACCTAGGTTTAAAGTGCTGGCAAAGTTCACTACTTTTGTGCTGCTTATTTCTCTGTCTGCCCATCACAAGAGAGATCTTTACAAAAGGTGGTATAACAATTTATTTCTAATCTAAACAAAGGAAGACAGAAAAGGTCTGGGTAGCTGTGGGATTTCTCTCTCTTCTTTCTGAAAACCAGGCAAGTTTTTTAGGTGCTTAAATAAGGATTTAAGGGCCAGAAGTGCATCTGTTCTGCACTGAGTTACACTTACTGAGCATCTGGCCCTATGTGGCAAACTTGTAGGCACGCAAGTTTGAAAATGTTGCCTATAAAAGGTCGGAGTGTCATTATTATACCAAGGTACATCTGCTATATTATATTTAGACATTTTGTTTTAAAGTTGGTTTTTGAGAGTGTTAAAAGGGAGATATAGTAAAGAGACCACAAAGGGGGAAGTAATGAGTGGCTAAGAGACCTTGAGCTACCTGTGAGCACTGCTGGAGGTATTTTCAGTCAGGGGATTAAAGTGAGGTGCAACTTTGAGAAGTGCCTGTAAAAATAAAAAAAAACAACCCCCCCCCCCAAAAAAAAAACCCAAAACACAATAATATCATTGGAATGAATTTTTAATGTTGCACTGATTTCCATATTATTAGAAGTAAAATTTTCCATCTTTCAAGTTGAATATGTTTAATGTTTCTGAGGCTGTAGCCTGTGTAGTGTATCATATCTTCTCCTGGTGACTTGGTTTAACCGCAGTAGCACACTTGAGTTTCAGTGATGATTGATCTCACAAAGACTTCAAACCTCTTGTACTTGTTTTGCAAAGTGTGAAATCTAAAATCCAAACTTAGTACAGCTCAGATGTTTTATTTTCTAAAGCACCAATGTGCTATGGAATCTGTGCCTCTACCATTCAAAAGGATTGTAGGGCATTTGCTATGGTATGGATCTATTGTAGGATACAGGGAATGTAAGATGTTCATGTTAAGTACCTTATTTTAATTCTAGAAAGCTCATAAAGTATCTTTAAATTGGAAAAGTTGCTGCCAGCTGCCAGTTTTTTGTTTAGTATAATAGTTAGAATTAGTGTTTAATTTCATAAATCTTTGCAATAGATGTCATTGTAGCGCTAAATAATTTTTATGCAAAAGAATTAAATCAATCATAACTATGCAATACAAACATTCAAATTAAGATCAAGTTGACTGTGCCCCTGGTTTTTTTTTTTAAATACTGTGTAGTTGGATTCTTTTTACTTACCTTCTTATCTTTAAGGCTTTAGGGTTCACCTGAGGAGAGGTGCCACACACTCTTCTGTACACCGCTCTCACACTGAGTGTGTGTGTGACCAACTGACCCAACCCTCCCTGCCCAGTGCTCTCCATCCTCCATGCCTAGCTGGGACCCCGGGATGGACCTGCCTCTCCCAGTGCCGCATCTTCCTGAGACAACATGTAGGGGGAGGGGGAGCATAGGTTCACATGCCCCCCCCCATGCCGTATTTCTGCCAGGGTTCACACCAGAATGTGGCCAGCAGCAGCCTTTTGGCACTGTGTGGGAGGGAAGGGCTGGGAGCTGCTTCAAGCCATGGGGGAGGAGAAAGGGTGGGAAGGGGTGACCTGGCCTGGTCTTTGCAGAGCTCATCTCTTCACCCCACTGCCCCATTCCTGCCTGCAAAATGTCAAAAGGCTGCTAATACCTCAAGGCTGCTGTTGACCACCAACATAACCCTTTGGCTACAGCACGGACAAGGAGGGGTTAAGCCCTAAAGATGCATTGTGCATCAGGGAAGCTGACTGAAGGGGTTTCAGGAAACCCTGCCACAGAGGTGACTCAGCAGGTGAGGGTGCCTAGGGGAAGAATCCAAGTTCCTGAGGGCAGGACCCAGGGTGGAGTGGAAGGGGTCAGGTGAAGAGGGTGCTAAGCTCTGGACCTGGCAGCTGCTGTGGAACCTGCAGGGTTGGGGCATGAACAGGCTGGAAATTGCTTGCCCCCCTCCCTCCCAGAGTTAGAGGCTTCCCTGTGCCAGTGCTGTTCAGGGCTTTAGCACATGCAGGGCTTTGCTCCTCCTGGCCAGCGCCCTGGATTGGAGGGTCTTGGGCTTTCCTGGGGTGTTGGCTCAACCAGAGGCAGTAGGGGAAGGAAGCAGCCTCCTGGCCAGGCTGTTGGTGAGCTGAGGACTCTGGACGGGCTGCTTCTCTGCACAACACTGGGAGCGAGACGCACACCGCCAGTGGGGATATGGAGGAGCAGTGGGATGGCAGGGGGAAAGGGTAAAGCAGAGAGAGGGGGAACATGTAAAGGGATGATTAGTGAGCAGCGGAGGCAACATGTAACTAGCTGCTGCCTGGCAGCTGCCTGAACTCACCAGCCACTGCCACTTGCAGCGTGCAGCCAGTGCCGTCTGGAAACAGGATGTGGGGCAGGGTCCTGCTGGCCAAGATCCAGCATGCAGCAGGGGCTGTGCGGATGGACCATCAGAGGGAGCAGCCAACCTTGCACATTGCATCTTCACCCCAAAACCAGCCTTGCACACCCACCCCCCCTCAACTTCAACTGTCTTTTAATACATTTTAACAGATGGAAACCAGGAAGAGACAGCACTATGTGACCAACCTGGTTTCCTGGATCACTGTTTGAGAACTCCTGATATATAGTATAATATAGCTAATATAGCCCATATATTAAAAGTCTCCATTTTTAACAAATCCAATATTTGCCTTTCTCAGCCCATGTCTTCCTTACTGTTCGTGACTTTCATTTCTGTGTTACTTCAGAGTTTGAAAACAGTAAGGTTATTTGTTTTTGCATTCTGTTTACATTGGGCTAGATCTATATGCACAGAGGCAAAAAAAGCAGAAGAATGTATAAGGCAGTATCTGGTTCCTATGCAAATAGCTGGACAGAATCCCTCCCACCAGTCGGGTTGACAGGGTGGTGTGTCTGTTCACACACTGACTCCCTACGGCATAGGAGGTGAAAAGAGCTGGCTAATGCATATGCTGCTGTTAACAGCTTGTGCTGTCTGGGTGTGCCCCAGTGCCTGCCCATAGGAGGAGGAAGCAGTGCATTGTTGTGGGCTGCACAAAGGCTGATTAGAAGCTCTGTGGTTTAACATATGTTTTTTCCTGCTTCTTTTAATCAAAATCAGTATCAAGAGTATGAGGAAAATCTATTCAGTAGAACTACTGTAGTTCACTAGTAAACAGTACTGAAGAGGGATGGTTGTAGGCCTGAGACACTGGACTGAGACTCAAGAAATTTGGGTTCAGTTCCTGGCACTGCCACAGAGTTTTTAGACTCATATACTTTAGAGTCAGAAGGGACCAATATGATCATCTAGTCTGACCTCCTGCACAAAGCAGGCCACAGAATCCTACCCATCCACTTCTATAACGAACTCCTAACCTATGTCTGAGTTATTGAAGTCTTCAAATAGTGGTTTGAAGACCTCAAGCTGCAGAGAATGCACCAGCAAGTGACTCATGCCCCAGGCTGCAGAGGAAGGCGAAAAACCTCCAGGGCCTCTGCCAATCTGCCCTGGAGGAAAATTCCTTCCCGACCCCAAATATGGCGATCAGCTAAACCCTGAGCATGTGGGCAAGACTCACCAGCCAGCACTCAGGAAAGAATTCTCTGCAGTAACTCAGATCCCATCCCATCTAACATCCCATCACCGACCACTGGCATACTTACCTGCTGATAATCAAAGATCAATTGCAAAATTAAGCTATCCCATCATACCATCCCTTGCATAAACTTATCAAGCTTAGTCTTAAAGCCAGATATGTCTTTTGCCCCCACTACTCCCCTTGGAAGGCTGTTCCAGAACTTCACTCCTCTAATGGTTAGAAACCTTCGTCTAATTTCAAGTCTAAACTTCCTAGTGTCCAGTTTATACCCATTTGTTCTTGTGTCTACATTGGTACTAAGCTTAAATAATTCCTCTCCCTCCCTAATATTAATCCCTCTGATATATTTATAAAGAGCAAGCATATCCCCCCTCAACCTTCTTTCAGTTAGGCTAAACAAGCCAAGTTCTTTGAGTCTCCTTTCATAAGACAGGTTTTCCATTCCTCGGATCATCCTAGTAGCCCCTCTCTGAACCTGTTCCAGTTTGAATTCATCCTTCTTAAAAATGGGAGACCAGAACTGCACACAGTATTCCAGATGAGGTCTCACCAGTGCCTTGTATAACGGTACTAACACCTCCTTATCTTTGCTGGAAATACCTCGCCTGATGCATCCTAAAACTTCATTAGCTTTTTTAAGGGCCATATCACATTCGCGGCTCATAGTCATCCTGTGATCAACCAATATTCCAAGGTCCTTCTCCTCCTCTGTTGCTTCCAACTGATGTGTCCCCAATTTATAACTAAAATTCTTATTATTAATCCCTAAATGCATGACCTTGCACTTTTCACTATTAAATTTCATCCTATTACTATTACTCCAGTTTACAAGGTCATCCAGATCTTCCTGTATGATATTCCCATCCTTCTCTGTGTTAGCAATACCTCCCAGCTTTGTGTCATCCGCAAACTTTATTAGCACGTTCCCGCCTTTTGTGCCAAGGTCAGCAATAAAAAGGTTAAATAAGATTGGTCCCAAAACTGATCCTTGAGGAACTCCACTAGTAACCTCCTTCCAGCCTGACAGTTCACCTTTCTGTACGACCTGTTGTAGTCTCTCCTTTAACCAGTTCCTTATCCACCTTTCAATTTTCATATTCATCCCCATCTTTTCCAATTTAACTAATAATTCCCCATGTGGAACTGTGTCAAATGCCTTACTGAAATCGAGGTAAATTAGATCTACTGCATTTCCTTTGTCTAAATAATCTGTCACCTTCTCAAAGAAGGAGGTCAGGTTGGTTTGACACGATCTACCTTTTGTAAAACCATGTTGTAATTTGTCCCAATTACCATTGACCTCAATGTCCTTAACTACTTTCTCCTTCAAATTTTTTTCCAAGACCTTACATACTACAGATGTCAAACTAACAGGCCTATAGTTACTCGGATCACTTTTTTTCCGTTTCTTAAAGATAAGAACTATGTTAGCAATTCTCCAGTCATATGGTACAACCCCTGAGTTTACTGATTGATTAAAAATTCTTGCTAATGGGCTTGCAATTTCATGTGCCAGTTCCTTTAATATTCTTGGATGAAGATTATCTGGGCCCTCCGATTTTGTCCCATTAAGCTGTTCAAGTTTGGCTTCTACCTCAGATGTGGTAATATCCACCTCCATATCCTTATTCCCATTTGTCTTCCTTCCATTATCCCTAAGCTCCTCATTAGCCTTATTAAAGACTGAGGCAAAGTACTTATTTAGATATTGGGCCATGCCTAGGTTATCCTTAACCTCCATTCCATCTTCTGTGTTTAGCGGTCCCACTTATTCATTCTTTGTTTTCTTCTTATTTATATGGCTATAGAACCTTTTACTATTGGTTTTAATTCCCTTTGCAAGGTCCAACTCTACATGACTTTTAGCCTTTCTCACTTTATCCCTACATGTTCTGACCTCACTAAGGTACTTTCCTTGCTAATCCCACCCATCTTCCACTCCTTGTAGGCTTTCTGCTTTTTCTTAATCACCTCTCTGAGATGCTTGCTCATCCAGCTTGGTCTACAACTCCTGCCTATGTTTTTTTCCCCCTTTCTTGGGATGCAGGCTTCAGATAGTTTCTGCAGCTTCGACTTAAAGTAATTCCAGGCCTCCTCTGCATTTAGATCCACAAGTTCTTCAGTCCAATCCACTTCCCTAACTAATTTCCTTAATTCTTTAAAGTTAGCCCTTTTGAAGTAAAAAACCCTAGTCCCAGATCTATTTTTGTTTATCCTTTCATCTAGTTTGAACTAAATTAGCTCATGGTCACTCGAACCAAGGTTGTCCCCTACAACCATTTCTTCTGTGAGGTCCTCGCTCCTCACCAAAACCAAATCTAAAATGGCATCCCCTCTTGTTGGAACTTCAACTACTTGGTGAAGAAATCCATCAGCTATCAGATCCAGAAAAATCTGAGCCCTATTATTCTTACTAGCACTTGTCCTCCAGTCTATATCTGGGAAGTTAAAGTCTCCCATGATCTCATAATTCCCATTAGTGATTACTTCATTAAAAACATGAAAGAGGTTTCTATCCATATCCAGATCAGATCCCGGCGGTCTGTAGCACACCCCAAGCACTATCTCAGAAGAGGTTCTAGTAGCTTTCTTTCCCAATGTGATTTTTGCCCAGACAGACTCTGAGAGGCCCTGGGCAAGTCACTTCCCCTCTGTGCTTCAATTTTCCCATTTGTAAAATTGGGGTAATCATCTCTTACCTGTCAGGAGTGTTGTGAGAATATATTATCATTTGTGGTGCTCAGATGATGGGCACTATATAAATAGAGTGTGTGCAGGGCAGTCTCAGGATTGGGGGCGCACATGTGTCTTAAAACCATCTTTACCCTCTCTCATTGGCTATTTGAGTGCTCCTGGGTTACAGTTTGGGTCTGGCCCAGTAAGATTTTCAGAAATAAAATCTAAACATTTCAAGGA
Source organism: Gopherus evgoodei (assembly GCF_007399415.2). Classification (NCBI taxonomy): domain Eukaryota; kingdom Metazoa; phylum Chordata; order Testudines; family Testudinidae; genus Gopherus; species Gopherus evgoodei. The sequence continues at coordinate 197,635,225 of NC_044323.1, forward strand.
AAGTCTAATGTAATATTGATTATAAAGTACTTCTCACCTTGGTTATGGTTCTCAGAAAGTGTCTTTGTTTAAATAGTAAAACAGATGAATAGGTTCTCCAATCTTTCTTCAAACAAAAGTCCCAGGACATGGGATCTATCATAGGGACACATTTTTGTGGAAATGCTTGTTAAAACAGTTTCCCATATAGTAAGCATAGGAAATAACTAGCATGATTGTGTACTAGTATCTATTGGCAAATGTTGACAATGTAATGTTGACTGTGGCAACCTTTTTGGGGTCTCTGAAGAGATGGCAAAGCTATTGGTTGTTTTCAGTCATGAGGCCAGGAGGCTGAGTTTTGAGAGATTGTTGGACTATTTGTTTACGATAACATCTGTAGAGTAAAATCATAGGCCATATCTGGTTCTGCAATAACTTTTACACAACTAGCATGCAGTATTTTTATTATTTCTACCTGAAGAGATCTTGTTCGTGATATCAGACTCTGGTTTCCTCAGTGGGGAAAGAAAATAAGCTATGTGATGCATTGTTTAGTCCCTATCTCTGTATTGTGGTCTCTCGCCTTCTGTGATATCAATGTAAACTCTGCTGAGAACCTCAGAAACAAAGGTGCTCTTGGGGCCTGAGGGGTGGCAGGGAGGGCCAGTCTCATTTTCCCCTTTAGCTTTCACTTAATATGTTTTTATTCATATAACTGTTGATTTGAACCTTAGTGGAAAGTGAAGAATTCCTGCCTCTTCAAACTGTTGATGATCTTTATTATTATCTTCTAGCAACTTTGGATCATCACTGGCATATTTTGCTCATTGCTGGAGGGGCTGCTGCCTCATTATTACTACTGGTCACCATACTGATCATCAGCGTCACTGTTGTTTATCGTAAAAAGTAAGTAGAGTAACAGATCCAGTTCCTTAATGACACTAAGTAGCTCTAAAGTCTCTAGGACCTCATAATGAGGTGTGGAAATGTAGCAATTTTTTAAAATTTACCTCTTTTACTGAAAATTTGAAATGTCAACACTTGAAAAATTCTGATGCTATAGCTGGTAGAAAAAAACTGTGAATGTTTCAAGATTTTCCTAATTTTTAAAAAATGTTGAATGTCAAATTTTGAAAAATTTCAACACGTTCTAATCTTCATGCGCCTATGAAAAGCTCTCATGGCATAAATCACAACTAGCATGTTCTGTGATTACGTGCTAAGGGATTAAGTTCTGAATTTGTTATTTCCCACTTGAATGCCTTCTTCCCGCTCCCCCAAGTTTACTGCATCCCCTACCAAATGACTGAAAGATGTTGAACCCAGATTTTATATCTTTGTTTTTGTTGAAGTGGCAGAAACAAAAGCAACAAAATGAGACATCTTCCCCCCCCCCAATAAAAAGCATTTTTAGAAAAAAGGTCATTTTAGCTAATTGGCAAATTTGTCTTTACATTCACCTGAAATGGGGCTGTTTTTTTTTATGTCCAAATGTTCTGCTTAGCACTATATGAGACAAAGTCAAGTAGGTTATAGTCTATAGTCTATATCTCAGACACCCTAAGCTACCTAGGGATCCAGAGGCGAGGCTGATTGGAGTCTCTTCTTTCTTTTGGTTTGAGTAAGAAGATAAACCCAGCCCTCCATTATCTCTCTCATTTCTAGTTCTCCCTGGGAAGCAAAATCCCAAGATGCTAGATGGCCTTTTAAGCCTTTTTTGGTTATTATTTTTGTACTGATGATATTATACAGATTTATGGTGCTAGAATTAATCTGCTCAACTATGTAAATGTTCATTTCCACTGTAATATTCCTGTTGAATGTATGTCACCAGAAAGAAAAGGAGAAAGATCATGAAGGCCCTCTCGAAAGCCCTGTACTCTACTCAGACCCGGGTAAGACTGGCCAAAGATCTACTTGCTTTTTGCAGGATTTTTTTCTTTAAATGTAACAACATGAAAACAGTACTTTTTGCAGTTCGCAATTTAGACTGTACTCTTACTATTGGTGCTTTTTTCACTGTCTCTCTGAAATATGCTGATACTTGTAAGAGACAGCATCATGTAGTGGTCTGAGCACTGATCCAAGCACCAGAAATTCCTGAGTTCTAATCCTTTTTATGGGCTAGTCATGCAGGCCACCATTCTCAAGTCAATGAGAGTTGCAGATGCTCAGCAAAAGTCCAAATCAGGCCCTGTGTATTTGTCCTAAATATGGATATATGGGCTGGTTTTGAGCTCCCAAGGGGAAAATCTGGCTTTAATATCTTTCTGAATTTCTGTTTCTCCTTGAATAAAAATGGATAGCTAGCTTAAGAGGAGTACTGCAAGGGTTAGTTAATATTTGTTAAGGACTTTGCCAAAATAATTAGCACTTCGATGTTTAATACTGTCAGTGATCCTTCTGTGATATAAGATGTTAGATATGATTACAAAGAATTTACCTTTAGGCTTGAAAGCTAACCCCATCATTCCTCCATATGTTGCATGCATGTTTAATTTTGGAAATTGAAGGTAACATTGGTTCATTCTATTATTTGATGCATCTTCAGTTTGTCTTAAAAGTAATACCTAAACATATTGCATATGTATGCAGGACTTCTGCCATGGGAGAAGTGTAACAGGAAAAATTATGTGCTATGTTTAGGGGTGACATGTGAGTTCACCTACTCTAATTTTGTAGGGCAGATACCTAACTTTCAGAGGTTTCCCTCTTTTTTGTTCTTTAGAAGTGGGACCTTAACACTAATACTTAAACCTTTTTAGAAATTTGTGTTCCTTATGATATGATATTATATAATATAAAATATAAAATAATTAATATAATATAAATCTTTATAGAACCCTAAGAACGCTGAGGTGAGGGGAGGGTGCCAACTTAATTCTGCTCCTGCCTTTCCTCTTCATTGAATCTCAGTCCTGGCTCCTGAGACCACCTTTGCCATCTTTCCCACTGAACACTATGGCCACGTCCAGACTAGATATTAAAATCGATTTTAGATACGCAACTTCAGCTACGGGAATAACGTAGCTGAAGTCAAATTTCTAAAATCGAGGTACTCACCCGTCTGGACGGCGCTGCATCGATGTCCGCGGCTCTCCGTGTCGATTCCGGAACTCCGTTCGGGTTGATGGAGTTCCGGAATCGATGTAAGCGCGCTCGGGGATCGATACATCGCGTCCAGACTAGACGCGATATATCGCTCCCCGAGCAATCGATTTTAACCCGCCGATGCCGCGGGTTAATCTGGACGAGGGCTATGTAACCTTTCTCAATGAGTGTGGGAGTCGCTTGCTGTTCCTCTCAGTCACCAGCTTGCCCATGAAGCACTACGAGTTGCATGGTAGAGATTTCTTTAAAACTCCATCTGTGCTCCTAGTCTTCGCTGCCTCCCTTCTGTCTTATATTGATCAGAAAAAGGGTGAAGCAGGCTGTAATGGGAGTACAGCCTCAGGGTAGTCCCTGCACTCAGAAATCTTCCCTTTTTCTGTGATTAGAAGCCCTAGTGGGACCCATTCCCACTTTAGGAATAACTTAGTTCATAAAGCAATTAATGCATGAGGAATCACTAGTTTTTTAAGACTGAATGAATCATGCAGTTGTTTTCATCTATCTACTATAGGCCATTTGAAATTATTTGAGAACTATGTTTTGAATAGCAGCCTAGTTTCCCCAGCTACTTGATCCTATAATGAAGCATTGTTAACCCTGTATTTGTGACAAAAGTCGTTGTTGTTTTTTTGGGTTGATTTTTAATTTGGAAATGAGTGAGATATAGCAACTATCTTGGCTCTTTTTTTTAACCGCTTACCACTTAAACATTCTGGACCAAATCCTCAGCTGATGTAAATCTGAGGAGTTCCATTGAAGGCAGTGGGCCTACACTGGGTGAGACTCTGGCCCTTTTTTCTCAGCCTTTATTCTCTAACGAAGGGAGGAATTGCAGTAGCAATTGCTATTTCTGGGCAAAATTATGTGATTCTGGTTTGCAGGGTGATCAGGCTTTTCTGATGAACCTGGGCTGCGTTTCTAACTATAGTCAGAGACTTTGAGAGGAGATTTTGGCAGCTGGAGAGGAGTGTCAAGTCTGGGGTGGGGAGAAGGGCTGAAAGTAGAGCTATCAAGCAATTAAAAAATTTAATCACAATTAAGCACACTGTTAAACAATAATAAAATGCTATTTATTTAAATATTTTTGAATAGTCTCTATATTTTCAAATATATTGATTTCAATTACAACACAGAATGCAAAGTATACAATGCTCACTTTATTTTTGATTACAAGTATTTGTAAGGTAAAAAACCAAAAGAGATAGGTGAATTGAAAAATACTAATACTGTACTGCAATCCCTTTATCATGAAAGTTGAACTTACAAATGTAGAATTATGTCAAAAAAACCTGCATTCAAAAATAAAACTATGTAAAATTTTAGAGCCTGAAAGGAGTCAGTCCTACTTCTTGTAAAGCTAATCACTCAGTTAAACAAGTTTGTTTACATTTGCAGAAGATAATGCTGTCTGCTTCTTGTTTACAATGTCACCTGAAAGTGAGAACAGGTGTTCTCATTGCACTGTTGTAGCCAGAGTTGCAAGATATTTACGTGCCAGATGCGCTAAAGATTCATATGTCCCCTTCATGTTTCAACCACCATTCCAGAGGACATGCATCCATGCTTATGATGGATTCTGCTTGATAACAATCCAAAGCAGTGCAGACCTACGCATGATAATTTTCATTATCTAAGTCGGATGTTAAGAGCAGAAGGCTGATTTTCTTTTTTGGCAGTTCAAGTTCTGTGGTTTCCGCATCGGAGTGTTGCTCTTTTAAGACTTCTGAAAGCATGCTCCACACCTCATACCTCTCAGGTTTTGGAAGGCACTTCAGATTCTTAAACCTTGGATTGAGTGCTATAGTTATCTTTAGAAATCTCACATCGGTACCTTCTTTGTGTTTTATGAAATCTGTAGTGAAAGTGTTCTTAAAATGAACATGCTGGGTCAACTTCCAAGACTTCTATAACATGAAATATATGGCAGAATGCAAGTAAAACGCAGCAGGGGCATACAATTCTCCTCCAAGGAGCTTAGTCATAATTTTAATTAATGCATTGTTTTTTTTAATGTGCATCAGCAGGATGGAAGCATGCCCTCCAGAATGGTGTCTAAAGCATGAAGGAGCATATGAATGTTTAGCATAACTGGCACGTAAATACCTTGCAATGGCGGCTACAAAAGTGCCATGTGAATGCCAGTTCTCACTTTGTGGTGATATTGTAAACAAGAAGAGGGCAGCATTATCTCCTGTAAATGTAAACAAACTTGTTTGTCTTAGTAATTGGCTGAACAAGAAGTAGGACTGAGTGGACTTGTAGGCTCTGAAGTTTTACATTGTTTTGTTTTTGAGTGCAGTTATTTAACACACAAAATCTACATTTGTGAGTTGCACTTCCATGACAAAGAGATTGCACTACAGTACTTGTATGAGGTGAATTAAAGAATACTATTTATTTTGCTTGTCATTTTTTTACATTGAAAATATTGTTAATAAAAATAGTATACTCTGATTTCAATTACAACACAGAATACAATATATATGAAAATGTAGAAAAATACCCAAAATATTGCACATTTCAATTGGTACTCATTGTTTAACAGTGCGATTAAAACTGTGATTAATTGTGATTAATTTTTTGAGTTAATCACGTGAGTTAACTGTGATTAATCCACAGCCCTAGCTGAAAGTGTGTTTGGTGGCTAGACAGGAAGGAATGGAGGTGATTTGCCTTGAAGAAGGAAGGGCATGTGCATTGGGATTGCTTGCCAGCTAAGAGGGGATAATTACACATACTTCTTTCACATGTTTTGTTTTTCATTGCCATCTTTCATCCCTTCCCTTCTAACCCTGCTCGCCACTCCATCTCTCATGTAATGGTGCAGCAGATGAGGAGATGGAACCACTGTGGGAGCACCCTGTCAGTCTTCACCCTGTTTCAGCCAGAACAACTTTGCAATCAGGACAAGCTGTGAACCCAGATATCTGGGCACCTTGCTTAGCTGCATACATTTGAATGATTTTTTGGCTTATATACAAAGAGCAACTCTACTTGCCTTTTAATCAGTTATGTTTAGTTTAATAATAATACAAATACTGATGTCCCTATCTTTGTGGTCTGAAAGACACCAAAGAAGTTTAAAGTTAATAGCACCTCACAGAAGTGTTGTGGGCATAAATACTTGAATGACTGTGAAGTACTCATATACTACAGTAACAGAGGCAATATAAGATAGCTTCTGAGAACACAGTTTGAATTATAGAAGCAGCTCTTGTCTCAGAGATCTAGAGCAGGAGTTCTCAAACTTCATTGCACTGCGACCCCATTCTGACAACAAAAATTACTACACAAATCCAGGAGAGGAGATTGAAGCCTGAGCCTGTTTAAGCCCTGCCGCCCCATGCCAGAGGGAAGCCAAAGTCGAAGCCCAAGGGCTTCAGCCCCAGGCAGCAGGGGAGCAGGGTCTGTAATGAATCTTTAGCGTATCTGGCAAATAAATATCTTGCAATGCCAGCTACAATGGTACCATGAGAAGGCCTGTTTTCACTTTTAGGTGACATAAACAAGTGGGCAGCATTGTCTCCTGCACACGTAAACAAACTTGTTTGTCTGAGTGATTGGCTGAACAAAAAGTAGGACTGAGTGGACTTATAGGTGCTAAAGTTTGACATTTGTTTTATTTTTGAATGCAGGTTTTTTGTGCATAATTCTCATTTGTAAGTTCAACTTTCATGATAAAGATATTGCACTACAGTACTTGTATTAAGTGAATTGAATTTTTTTTATTTTTACAGTACAAAAATTAATAAAAAATAAAGTGAGCGTTATGCACTGAAATTGAAATCAATATATTTGAAAATGTGGAAAACATCAAAAATATTTAAATAAATGGTTTTATAATACTCTATTTTTTTAACCATGTGATTTTTTTTTTTTAATCGCTTGTCAGGCCTATCCTAGATGTTTTGAGAAAACTCTGGAACTGTTGAAATGTTCAGAATACTAAAAGCACCAACTTGTTCCAGGTTCCTCTTCCCATCTCTGTTCTCTCCAACCTTACCTTCACTACTGCGTTATCGTCTAGTGCTGTAAATGAGATCTGAGCTCAAACAGCTTTTCTTCATTTTTCTGACATTCCTATTACTGTTGTTCTGAGGGCATCCAGAGCCCAACACTAACAGGAGCTCTTGAGCTTTAGTTCGATTATGAGCATCTCCTTGGATTAAATAAAGTGTGGCTATCTAATGAACCACTGATTTGCAGTTCACTGTTGACATTTTTTAACGGCTTTATGTTCTTCTAGCCCAGTAACAGTTATGGAAGATCCAACTTTCGTGGCACACCAAACAGCGGAAGAGGAGTAGCATCAGTATCTGGGGAGATGCACGAGATTTATATCAACTACAGAGACTTCTCACGCAAACCTAAGACAAGAGCATGAGTTTCCTTCTCACGTCTGAATAAAGTAACCAATGTAGAAGTACAGGCTTTGGATCATAGGCTTTATTCTCCTTTGTACCAGACTGACCTTTATTTTTTTAGTCTCCATCAGCTAAGTGACTTTGATTTATCAGTGCAGCAAGAGATTATTTGTTTGTCTATAATTTACATCTTCTAAGGCTTTAACTACATTTTAAGCAATATTTTAGGCAGGGAGGGAGGGAATAAATTAAGAGGCCAAATTCAGAGCTGGTGTACCTCCCATGGCACTGGAGCTGCATCTGCCTACACCAGGTCTGAATCTGATCCTGAAAGTTTATATGAACGACTGAAGCAGAGGGAAAATGTGTTCTTTTCTGTCTAGATCCAGGTATTTAACATCTGCAGTGGCACTTTATACTGTGTGCTTTACAGAGTGGCAGCAGAATGAAACTGTTTTTGCCATCTGGTAACATAATACCTGCATGTGAAGTGATAGGATCAAATACATCAGGTTTCCTCTTGCCCAGAATAAGAAGGGTTCATAGGAGCCCACCATCCCTCCCTCTCAATGGCCACACATGATGTTCAAGCAGCCATTCAGGTCCTTATGGTTGAGAAAAAGATAGAAATCTGGCCCTGAGGCACAGCAGCACACTCAGGTGGAAACAAAACACAAAGACTCAGTCACTGACAAGTTATATTTAATAATAATTTATTATAAGGTTTGGCTGCACAAAAAAAATGAGAACAAGGAGGATACAGGAATAAATGAGGCAAAGCAGAAGAAAAAAGCATGATTAAGAACACTTACAAAATGTTATGTATACATACACACACATATATGTGTATATATTCTGCAGGAACCTGCAGAAGAAAATGCACAAAAATAGAAACAAACAAACAAACAAACCAGAAAGCAGACCTGAGAATTAGGGTCTATGCATCCTGTCGGCCCTTTACACAAGTGCTTTTAGTGGAATGTCTCTAGGCGTGCTCAGGACAGTCACTTTAACATGTGGGAGGAATCCAGGTAAGTAAGTGCTATCATGAAGACTAATAGTCACATATGGCTGCATACTATAGTGCCTCAACATACTGTATACGGTATGTCAGACTGATTAGTCGTCTGCTTGGCCAGGTGCTCCCTTTATCTTTAAACATTAGTGAAAGTGGTATTGAACTTGAGTATTTCTGGAAAGGGAAAAAAGTTTACGTCATTCTGACTAAGCATTAGTTACCAGTTCCATTGAGTTTGGCAGGGAAAGAGGATTGACAGCCGCCTGAAAGCGAAAAGTTTTATTATTTTATTATAATTAGCCTCTTCCGACAGAAGGCTGTTTTCATGTGAATAAGAAAGCAGTGGTCTAGATTCTTCTGGTCATTATGTGGACATGGGTGTCCCAAGCTACTGAGGAGAATCATAGCATTGTGCAGCTAGCTTACACTTCAGCTACATTGAAGTGTTGCAAGACTAAAAATTCATTCGAACCTAGCATTGTAGAGTTTCATTGTTTTAGAATGTTAAACACCACTAGAAAACATCTCTATTTTTTTGGGGGGGGATCTGTGTACTCCTCAACAAATACCTATATTAAAAGGGGTACTTTTATTTTTCTCCACTGACTGAAAGATTTAGGAAATGTTAGCACATGAACGATGAAATTGCATCATATTGATGAGGATACACAGAAATGTACTATTAATAAGTTGGGGTGTTTTTTCTTAACCTGAGTTATCACATCATACCAGATCATTGCAAATTGTGCACAGTATTACAAGTAAAACCCTGTATCAGTGGGCCTTTTCTCTAACCTAGATCTGGTGATCCTATTTATATTCAAATGACAAGCTGTTAGTATAATGAATTCCACTAGCTTTATGTTTCCCAGTCAGAGCTCCGGATGCCTCAAGATATAATAACCACAAAGATGGTAGTGCCCCCCCAATCTTTTTAGAAGAAGATTTTTCACTCGTAGTGCATCCATACTAGTTTAAAAAGTTGTTTTTACTGCAGGTGAAAAAATTGAGGATTTTTTTTTAACTTGAATACTATAAGATCAGTTTATTTTGGTTTGTTTTTGGTAAGTGTCCTTGATATTTCCTTGACATGCTATATGAGGCCATTATAACATTTCTGTGTACATTTTTTTTCAAAATAATTGAACATTTTCCAGATTTTAGGGGAAAAAAATCTATACTGAACATCTTGGCATTTTGTTTAATCTATTTTAATTCAAATTCCATAGATGTTTTGCTTCTACGAAGACAGTATACAGGGAAAATTGTGTCAACATATCACACATAGCATAATAAAAGTAATATATTAATCCTTTCCAATAAACAGACCAAGCAACAGCTTAATTTTGTACCGTTATCATAAAGCTATATCAGTGAACAGCAGCTGAACCCCAGATGAAACCACTGAAAATACAACCTTGCTGGCAGCAAAATCAGTAAATTACAAAAATCTCTTAAGACTAAAGAGCCTGGCTTGGATGGACGGACGGACACACGCATGCACAAGTTGTCATTAATACATCAACATTGCCAACAGACAGTTTCTTTTCTAAATATAGGGAAAAACTTTGCTACCACTGTGGAGTAACTGCTGGCTAGTGCTGATTTTTTTTTAATGGCAATCACTGTAGGTGAAGAATCTAAGCACAGTAGTTAGGGGAGTGGGATTTAAAACCCCTTAAAATGTATGAGTGTGGCTTGAGGAACTGTCTGTGCAGAATTTGCATTGTTTTAAATTAGTGTTTTAGGTACCCACTCTGAAGTCAGACAGCTCATAGGGCACTATTTATGACTTAGATGATCAAGCTCAGAATTTCACATAAGAAGACCAAATTACATCCTTAGCAAATGTAAGAAATGCAATTCCTTTTACAGGTGCTTATTTCCTCTAGGGCAAAAGTATGCAACTAAATTTTTCAATCTCTTTTGAACAGTAAAATAGCAATGATAAACACTGAAAATGATTGAAATAAGTGTGATTTCTCTCTACGGCTTAAAACAGTTTTAAAAAAGTCAATGTCCCACCAAGATAATAATAATCCCCAAACAGCAACCAGATTATGGAATTTACGGAAGGCTGTTACAGCATTACTTATTTTTAAACAATCAAACAACCCCAGGCTCTGGAAACATTACTTAAATAAATAAAGCTTACAGGATAAAGCATATTTTCATTAAACAAAAGAGATATTTAATTTGTTAATCTTTAATTAAGGGAACTCTTAGCAGAAAACTGAAATTATATTGATAGCAGCTTTTAAGAAAGGAAAAAAAATGACTTTTCTTCAGTGACACATTAAATGTGCTATGGCTAGTTGTATGCATGCATGTAGTATACAAGGAGAGAGACGTTTATGTTTAAAGAAGTCCTGTAATTGATGGCATTATGAAACCTTTTAAACTTAAATACGTCTCTTGAAAAATGGAGTCCTCCAAAGTAAAATAGTGTCTGAAATTGGCCTATTCTGGCAGCACTTCACCCTACAGAGAGAGCCGTCTTCCTGGTTCACGAAAAATAGAAAGAGGATTGAACTCCCACTTTAAGGTGCTTTGGATAGATAGTATAGCAGAGAATTGAGATGCTATATTGAAATATTTCCTTTAGCTCTCTTTATTCTTAAAAAAATGTGTTTTAAAGAGAATAACGAATCTGCATCCTGACAAGGCCTCCATCATAACTTCCCACTTTCTGTTCCTCTTGGCTATTCCTTTCTCTCCTGCCCAGCAGAGCGCATTTTGTCCGCTAGTAGTTGGAGGTGTGAAGTAATGTCTGGAGGGTTTGTTGCTGAGAGGGGGAGAGGAGGGAGCTATAAGTGTATGTTAGGTTGTGCTTGAAAGATTGTCAGGCAGGGAACTTGGGATTTGGGGAAAGGTCTGGGCTGAGCTATGAAAAGAAACTGTTTCAAATAACAGATCCTAGGGTGAAGATTACTTATAGTCTTAAAACATCTGGAAACCATGAGGCAGATTATTTCTCATATCTACTTTATACCCCTGAAGTTCCATTTAACTCATTAGTCTAAATGATTGTCGTGTGGCGATGCTTCACTGAAGTCCAAAGAGTGACATTGATTGACACCAGCAGAGTTACCATGTACCTCACTGAGTAACACAGGCATAAGTGAGAGGAAACCCAGGCTTTAATACTTCCACTGAATTCAATGGAGTTGTTTATGCTTATACCAGGGCTACAATTAGTTGCAAATGCCTTGTTTCTCCAATTAAATCTATTTGTTAGCTCCCATCTTTAATGATCATTAGGTAGCAAGATGACACTGTCCATGTTCTGAGAAATTTTATTTTAAAGCTATTAATTAATTATGAAATTAACACCACTGAGCTGTTAAAAATGATGAAATTGTGAAATTTTAAAAATGTGCACATTTCCTTTTGCATGTTTTATGTCTAGTTGGACACCAACCTGAATAATTCAGGCTCCCAATCTAAACCCTGCTCATAGAATTATTTAGATGATGGGTAAAATTTTCAGAAACATCTACAAGATTGAGGCCCCTAAGTCTCATTTTTCAAAAGGGACGTAGGCATTTAAGAGTATAAGTACCACTGACTTGCTATGAAACTTAAGTGCCTAACGACCAGATTTTCTATGGTATTTAGGCACCTACAGATGTGGATAGGCAAACTGTCATATTTTCAAAAGCACGGAAGCAGGTTACATGCCTAGGTGCCTTGGAATCAATAGGAGATAGGTGCTGAATCAGCTTTGGTTCGTAACCAGATGTTACTCACTTCTGAAAATGGAATGTAGTCTCCTAAAGCACTCAGATGCATTTGAAAATGTTACCTGATATTTTAATCAGTTCTCAGAAGAAAGCAGCTCAGGTGTCTACCTCCCATAAGCTGATATATACCTGGAAAAATTTAGATAGCCAATCAATGCTGGAAAATATGGACCTTTGAGTAAGTAAAATCTGCCTCACTTTGCTGAAACACATTGCTGTTTGATTTCCTAATTTTGAAGGTTCTGAACAAAATGTTGTACTGAATATTTCCAAAACCCAGTCACTGCCCTCAGGGCTTCCAAGACTGAGCTGAATTCTATTTCAGAGTGAATGATGCAGTTATCATGCCACCTGGCCTTCCGCTAGCACTGTGTCTAATACAAAGATGCATTCTGGGCACTGTTATTTTTCCATCATGTGGGGTACTCAAAAATAAATAAATAAAAGTTTTACCTTAGTTAAAAAGATAAGTTTGTTAGTATCGATGGTATAATAGTCCCTTATGCTTTGGCTTGGCAGATTCAATTTTTATTTTTTGTAATTTTTGACACACAATATCAATGTTTATTTGTAAGCTTATCTTTAATTCATTTAAATTTTCTCTATCATGAAATTATGGGGATGAAAGCAACATTATATGTCAAAATAATCATCAAAATCTAAGTTCACAAACAGCACCTTTTGTACTGTGACTATTGATAAATTTTGCTATTATCAATGGAAATACTTTTTCATCAGTGTGTGTGGGTACGGAGAAATCAATGTTTACAGACATTTACCAGTTAAAAATCTAATCCTTTCTAGCCTGCCTATACTTTATAATCTAGAATACTAGAAATACTGAGGTAAATTTATAAAGTTATCTAAGGCAATTGGCATATTTTTAGGAGTAGCCACCTTCTGGTAACACAGCCAGTACTGAGCAAAGTTGAAAGTGCTTATGGAAAAAATTTGGAAATAGCTGAGAGACCCTGGGTGCCTCTCTATGTCAAGTGGAAGAAGGTACCCCCATACCATAACTCACCTGAGGGGGGTCTCACACTCATTATGACAACAGTGAGTTGGGGCAATCCTGTAAGTTTTCATATCAAAACTGGTAACATGCCAGTCATTAATATTATTGCACGATTTAGCTACAGGTGGTGTCTAAAGGATTATAGCTGTGTGCTGGAAATATGGTCTTAAAATGTGTTTGGCCAGCAGTGCATAGGCCTAACCCAGCCAACGGAATATTGTTTCATCTGCTTCACGGTTTTGTCAATGTAAATTGAGCAAGGTGAGAACAGACACAATGGAAGTACATTTATAGTAAACACAGCCATCAAACTAGCAGGTAGGGGAGATAATCACTTACCGATCACAATGAGGTATGTTGTACCCCCAGAAAGCCTTCCTGGTTCTTAAAACAGAGATAATAGACTTTAAAAAACATAAGCAGAAACAGAAAGCTGCGTTTGCACCTATCACCTGAGAGATACAAGTGGCCAGAGCTCTTGAAATCTTGATCTTTCAATCAAGGGGCGGGCAGGGGAGAAGAGGGGCTGAAGTTTCTGGGAACTGACTGTAGGTGATAAACCTGCTTAGACAAAGATTGTAACTTGCTGAAGTTAAATTTTAGTCACTAGAAAGTATATTTTGTTTATAACCTTTCATATCTCTTTCACTCCTACTTGAAATCACTTCAAAAACTAATGATTAGTAGCACATTAACCATACTAAGTTAAAATCAAAGTACATTTTGCCACATTTTTTTATTTGTTAATAAAGAGTAGTGTATATTTCAGTTCTGTTTAAGTGTACACTCTGCCAACACCATATTTTCTCATAAGTTAAAGAAGGTATTCAAGAAAATAAATGTTTTAAGGTTTAATACTATATCCTGCAGAAGATGTAAAACCTCCATAATTGTGCACTAATGTATCAAGTAGGAAATTTCTCACTAGACTCCTTCTGTGTATCTGTGGCAGAATCATGAGAACTAAGGGTCCTCACGTTTTCTTACTTATAATTGCAGACACTGTTTTTATTCATATAAATGTTTAATCCATTTCTGAAATGTTCCAAATTATTTGTTTCAATAAAATCTTGCATCAGTGAGTCCCACAAGTTAAACCAACTATAACTGAGTTTCTTTCATCTAGATTAACTAATGCATTTTAATGTGAGTGCTGATGCTCTTATTTACCCTTTTCCATAATACAAGAACACCTGACTGACCCTCTCTGCACAAATTATTGTTCTGTAGGAGCTTGATCCTATGAGTAGAGCAGAAGGTGCCAATCTCAGCTCCCACTGAAGCCAGTGGAAGTTGAACACTTTGGTGAGGGTTGAGTACCCTAAGTTTCCACTGGATTCAACAGTAGAGGGTACTTTGCAGGATCCAATGCTCTCAGTATCCTATGTCCTAAATTACTCTAATCCTTTTACATCTCTCCTTGTTTTGACTCCTCACCCCAGTCCATGCTTTTTATCTTTTTGTTGCCCTTCCCTGAGCGCTCTGTTTACTATGTCCTTTTGGAGATGAGGGGACCAGAGCTGAATGCAGGATTGAAGATGAGTGCATTTCATTTATTACTGTTTTTCTTACTACAGACTAAAAAAGTGCAATGCAACTTTTACAAAAAGCACCTCCAGAATGTAGATGCTCGATATCGTTGTCTGTCATCTGAGGAAGCTCAAAAGACTCCAATATTAATGTTGTCACAAGGATAGCTTTATTTTGTACCATGTTTTATTCTTGCTACAAGAACAGTCATGACAATAGATGTGTAACTGCCATCTTTGTTCTCATTACTGGTGTAAAATTGTCAAGAGACTGGATTAGTTTTATGCTGTCTTTCTATGCCTGCTGCAATTTTTGTTACAAGACAATGAAATATATATTGAGAACAAGAAGAATATAGCATACATTAAAAATGAGGGACAACTTTGCTCAGAACTAAAATAGCTACATGAAAAATCCTCTGTAAAATGTATCAATTCCCCTGACACTCGTAAGATTATAACAAAAGAAAGATGCAAATCTATTCATTCTCATGACACTTTCTACACAGAAAGATAAGGTGGAAATGGTGAAAACTTAACACTGTTCAGAATGAAGTGTGAAGTTTGAGAAGGGTTTGAACTTCATTGAGCTTAGTGGAGGGTTACGAGGTACAACAGAAAAATCTATTTTCAAATGGGTTGTAACTCAAAGCAAAAGTTAGCTAATAGGGTCAAAGTTAACTTAACAGGAAAAACTCTGCTTCATCTACAAGAATAGTCATTTAAAAATAAAGAAGAAAACAACAAACATTTTAAATAAAAACAAACTCTTTACAATTAATTTAACATCTTTCTCTAGATCGTCTCTAAAAGTCTACCAAATATAGTGAACAAACTGCAGAAGAAAGCTACAGAAAGATGTCTTATGGCAAACCTTTCACTGACATGCATGGAGTTAGGATTTTTACCTAGAAGTATAGAGGTATGATCCTAAATCCAAATTTAAGCACATAAATAAGTAGTTTCATTTTTAAAAGTGCTGGGTACCAATCACCTCCCATTAACTTCATTGCCCTGTGAGAGTTTTGCCTCTTACATAAACTCATTTTTAATGCTACTGCAGGACATTCAATATACATTGATGGACCATTCAACTACCATTGTTGTTCCTCTGTGTTTCTTAGTATTCATTTTATTCTAAAGAGAATTTGTTTTACTTGCTCACTAATTTCAAATATCAGACACCTTTTTTTCATAACGTCAGGAATAAGGACTATGCTTGATTTCAGAAGCTCAAGACTTTATCTCCCAAAAGCACTTACATACTGCATCAAATCTTAACCAGTTCACTTGTAAAACCTGTGTCAATGCAATAATGGATAGCACAGCTACCTTCCACTAGTAAATTATAGGCTGATTCCTTAGGCTTTTCTGTGTGTGGGGAGAATGTGAGAAGGTAAGATTTGTTTGTTGTGCCGTAAATTGTCATAGGAAAGTGTCACTAATTGGGCTGATGTACTAAAAGGAGTCATTCTATTTCTGGGGCTGCCTCCATGTAATCTTTAATTAAACAATGGCTTTCTGCTATCCCCTCTTCTATTCCATTCTTCTTCTGATCTTGTGCAATGGCCGTTCCTCCCCCACACCCTTCCAAGAAATTACCTATAAAATGTGGAAAAATTACAAAATACAAAACTAGACATGGAGACAGGAACAGTTTCCTTCACTAGTCTTAGGAAGATAAAGTTGGGTATTTACATTTGAAAGGTCCTTTTCAAAGTGTAAATCAAAGCTAATTCGATATATTCATGTTACCAGAAGTCATTTTGTTGCCCTCTTGCGCTACGCAGCCCAGGAGCTGAAATCAGAGTTCATTTTTTCATGCTTCAGGAGTGGACTTCTTATCTGTGTATGTTGCACAGGAATGAAGCTAAGACTTGAATAGGGCTCTTTGTGTCCCAAGGCTCCTTATGGACCCTGGTGGGCTCTAGACTGCAACTCAGCTATGTGTCAGAAAGGTGGGTCCTTCTGGCAGAACCCCATTAGAAGCTGTATAAAGCTTGTTTCAGTGACAAGCCACTCATATCATAGAACAGGCGCATGCCATGAGTTACCGTAATTCTATGAAGGCAGCATTTGTGCTATGGCTATCAGCTAGCACTAGCCATTACCAGTTCTTGTAGGAAGTGTAAAGCTCTTCTGGAGAATGACAAACCCAAACCTCTTCAGCGCTTTCACCTGCAGTCTGGGGTGACACATAAAGCAAATGATGCAGTCCACTCATCTGCTTCTGAAAATCCCTGTATTTGTGGTGTCCTTTTTTCTTTTTAATGAGTCTTTATAGAATGCTGCAAGTGCTGCTGTATCTGTCTCTACTTCCTTTAGTTCACTGTCTGAGAAATCAGGTTTTCTGTAGGTAAAATTTAACTTAACTTTGGACTTACTTTCCCTCCTTTTTCTTTTCTTTTTGCTTTGTACCTGAAGGTGCAAGGAGTGGTTCAAGAGTTGATAAAAGTATGAGTGGTTTGGAAATTATTGCCTTTCAATGTCATGGAGAAAAAGGCAATTACTAAGATTACTATAAGTGGCTTTTTTTTTCTTCAGGGGGCAGCAGATAGTTTCTGCAGTTTCAAGGGCTAGAATAAAATAACAGAGATTATCAGCAGTCATACATCACCATATGAGGTGGTCACCAGCTGGGGTCAGACAGTAATATCATCCATACAACACAAAAGCATAAAATCTCCATAATGTGCTATAATCAGAAGCAACTGCTGCTGGCCACCCTCAGAGGTTGGATTCTGAAATATATGGACATGTGGTCCGGATGGCAATTCTAATGCTTCCATTTTCACTTTTCACCCTGCCAGTTCCCTAGTTTTTGGACCACAAAATATGTATAAGTATGAAGTGACCACCATTGACACCACTTAGGGACACAATGAATGAGAATCTGAATTTGAGGTCACAAAACACATGAGAGCATTTAGACCAAGAAATACGAAGGAAATTAAACACACACACATTTTCTTTCATGTTATGGGAAAGCTGCAGCATTTGCAATTACAAAGAAGTAAAAATATTTGGCCAGATCATCAAGTAAATCTGGCACAGCTCCTTTGAACAATGGATTTACGTCAAATTATACCAGCTGAGGATCTGGCCTCTTGTATCAAAATTTGCATGTAACTTTTACAAACAGAAATATTTTCCCACAAGCAAAATATCAACCTGATTTTCTTTTTAAAAATGAAAAGTGTAGGTGAAGCTTTATTGATGGGTGCAATATTGTGGGTGCAATTTGCTGACAGCGTGGGATAGCGTATTTCCATTGTGGTGTTAGTCCACTGGAATATGCTATACAAGGGACGAGTCTATTTGTGAATGTGGTGGGGGGAGGGACACAAAACGGATTGGGAAGAGAAAGGCAAAGAAAGAAAAGAATAACCTTGATTAAATGAATCAGCTGCACTTTGTAACAAACAAATCACAAACCTTTTCATTCAGCAGCTGTTCACTGAGGTGTATAAGCTTGCAATATGTTAGCCTGTACAATGTTTGGAGAAAAGTCAAACATACTGTATCAATAAATGTTTAGTCAAAGCAGACATTTCTTTTGTACCTTTTTATAAAAAAAAACTCAGCAATTTTTCAGTTAAATTACCATAGATAAAACTGTTCATGTAATTGGAAAAAGAATCAACTGCTCTTTTCCATGTTATGCTTCTTCTGCCAGTCCTGACAACTAACGACAAGAATTCCTCTGGTAATTGTGGCAAACAATCCATAAAGAGAATGGACTGTACAGTAGGCTCACACAATACACAGCAAGCAGATTTTTGTTCCCCCAATTTCCAGCATTTCAGAGCATCACATGCTGCACATAAATAATTGATCACCCTTCTGAAAAATTAAATATTCAGGACAGCTCAAACTCGTTGCCCAGACCTACATTTGTGCCTTTCACATGATCCCTTACTGATTCTAAACAAACTTAGCAGGTTTTTTTTTTAAATGCCTTTCAAGCATGGAAAGGCCTACTTTAGAATTGTTCCATGTCTTTCCAAGTTAAGTGGTTAATTGATCCACAATCATACATAACACATAATGTGACTAAAACACAAATCGGGGAAAAAAAAAATCAAAGTAACAATGACCAGAAGCACAAGACTAAAGCTAGGTTGCTAGACATCTAGCAACATAAGGTAGAAAAGGAGACTGCCTTTCAAGAATTCAACCCAGATTCCTTTGTTTGAAGAACAGTTTCTCCTCTTTTTTTAAATATATACTTGTCATAACAGTAGACAGTCTTGTTTAGATATCTTGCAGATGTGAAGACTTCACAGTTCTAAGAGCTGAATTCTGCCCTTTAGATATTGATGTACAGCTCTGAATGGCATTCATAGGCAAAAATTGGCCTTAGGCTTTTAAAATGAGAGCTATGCTAGGTAGTAATATTACTTTTAATGCACCAAATTCTATTTCCCAAGATGTTACTAATCATCATCTTGCCACTCCTAATATATATGTAGAGTTAAACATGGCAGCTATGGGAGCCTGATTATAAAGATGTTCACTCCTTTTTGTAATTGCAGCGTTGCTTATTTCTAAGGACAACATCTACAGTCGCTGTACAGTTTAATGGACAGCACTTTTCCAGTACCAACTGGAACCAGTGGGCAATCAGTTGGATATAAAAAAGGTGGTTGCTGTGAGTGGGAATGGAGATGGGCAAACTTGACCATAGTGTTGGGTGACAAATCTAAAGTTGAGTGTGTCATCATGTTTCCACCCAGAACAGGTGGTGTCCAGTGAAGCAGAGGTTTCATTGGATTCAACTGCTTTCTTACACCTGGCAATCAGTCTGGTTGTTTTTACATATGGACCAAAGAAAATCAAAATTAAATAAATAAATAAAAGACTTAGCCTGTGCCTCAGGGACGTTGCACTGCAGTTTTTAATGTTCACTGTGACCAGACTGGAGCTGGTAGGCCTCAGTTTTCATTATAATTTGTCTTTCATGGATTCTGAGGGTGCAAGTGGCTTCCTGGCCCTACAGGCAGGTTCCAGGCTCTATTGTATCTCTGCTCATCTGTTGTGTGTGTATCATTGGATGATGGTTGAACTGTAGCTGAATCCATAGCTGCTAGACAGCGACAGGGACTGCTGGTGCTCCTCGCCCGGCTCTGAGGTGTAGCTGGGAAACGTCTGTGCATGAGACACCTTTGCTGAACTGAGACTGTGACCTGGAAGGAAGGCAGAGAACAGTGTATTATGAATCACCTTACTGAGCTTCAAAAATAACTGAGCTGAAAATGTCCTCTGAATAACATAATAAGATATTAGCCATAGCTCTTTCTGAACTGGCAACATCCTCTATACAAACAAGTGCATCAGCTCCATACTGTATTTGGACCCTTTTAGCCAAGGAACACTCAGACAGAGGAGAAAAAGAACGAACCAAGGGTTGGGCTGCATTTTTGGTTCTCTTCTTTTATTTCCTCCATGAATCAAATTCACAAACACTGATTTATTCATATTTACTCCCTTGTTCCTGGGCTTTTCAGCAAGGATTGCCTCCAGTGACCCCTGCACCTCATATGATTAGATTCTGTATGGTTTTGGGTGTGCATATACATAAGGATTATTTGTGAGAGTAATTTCAGGAGCAGGCTGTTATGGGAGACAGTGACTGTAAGTGGGAGTCATCCTTGCTTTCCCCACATGAAATGACTTTTTATTTTATTCACTAACAAAATATGTCATTTTTCACAGCAACAATTAACACTGTCAAGCTCTAAAGTGCTTTTCTAGGAAAAAAGCTATGTAAGTCTCGTTAGTTCCTTTGGAAGCTGTGGAGAGCTTTCACCAGCACAGAATTAAATTAGTTAACTCCTTCGGTGAATTACACATTATCACTAGGTATCGCCCACACCTACATTTCCTGTTCATTCCCTATTATGCAGTATGCTCTTCCCTTACCTTTCTTTCTTCCTGTTCCCTTTACTTCTTTCTCTCACTCCCAAACTGTTCCTTCCTTCATGATGCCCCTTGTGCTTGGAACAGTCTCCCTCTCACTTCTTGTCCATCTTCTTTCTTATCTAAAATCGCTCCTCAGCACCATCTCTTCCATAAATTCTTCCTCACCATAGATTCTTATGTCCTCCCCCTTACTTAAATTTAGATGTTTAGATGTGTTGTGTCTTGTTTGTGTTAGACTGAAAACTTTTCAGAGCAAGAGTCAGGTCTTATTTTGTGGACTATCATGTATACTTATGGTGCTTTATAAACACTCAGTGATAATTAACTGAGTTAATTCAGAACTAATGGCAACCCCTCCTCACATGAGTAAGCCCATTGTTTTCAATGGGATTACTCCCATAAATCATACTCCATGCAAAGGTGGCCATAAACATAGATTGTTTGCATGCTAAAGTTGCATGCAGAAGACATGAAGGTTGGGTAAAAACCAGCATTGTGCATTTGGACTTCAGAATTAATCTGGGATGGAACATGGTCCATGTGTAAGAACTGTTGTCTGATTTTAGGAGGTTAAAATTACTTTGGATAATATGAATTATAGGCTTGCCAATTAATCTGATCAGAAAATAATAAGGGGTGGGACAAGTGGGTCACCCCTCTTATGGAACTTGAGCACTTGTGCCCTTCTTTTATGTCCAAAATTAGCTTCCTCACCCACAAAATACTAGGGCACACTTACTCCATAGCCTGGTATGTTTGTATGCATGGATGACAAATCTATCTATCTATCTATCTATCTATCTATCTATCTATCTATCTATCTATCTATCTATATTAATGACATTAGCTCATCCTCACATCTGTTATTTCTGTCCTAATCAGTTATTTTGGTTATTTCCAAGTTGTGGTATACCTGTTAAGTTTAAAGAGGATATGAACTTTGGTAGTCTCCACATCATCGTGCTTCAATGCTTCCTTTATCTATGTATGTTAAAGGTTGCAACCATATATGGACCTTAGGCTTTACCTCATCACTATCTATTTAGGTGGAAGGTCCCAAACATATGTATGCTAACTTTGCCTTAGCTCAACATACAGGATGTGGCCTGCAGGTCCCTTGCATTACAGCCAAAAATATTCTAATATAAACCTATTATAATAAAATAAATAATAAAGCCTATAAGAAAATAAGAAACCCATAAGAAAAGATATATAGGCAAGAAAGCAGGCAAGCCCTCCAGTTTACAAAACTCTGGACTGGGCATCAGACTATCTAAATTCTCAGCTACGATATTGATATACAGTGTGACTTTGCCCTAATTACTCTGAGATATGGAAAAGGTAAATGATGTGTCCAAAGCCATGTAGCAAATCTGTGACAAAACTGGGACTAGAACTGAGATTACCCAGTTCCCTATCCTATAGATTTAGCTACCTCAGATGGAAGGTGTGAGACATAATTCATTATCTACAATTGATAACTCTTTTAGCTCCTTAGATCAAAGGATAATTAGTGCAAATTATTATCCATCTTTTTCACCTTTGGAATCCACATTCAAGACTAGAACTGAAGTGAGGTTGGAAAGTGCTTATTCAAATATATTTAGCAAATTAACTATATATGAGAAGGTAAACAATAATCCTCTTAGACAAAGCCAAAATAAATATTTGAATGGAATGAAAGGAAACTATTAAGTGACTAGTGTGATGGTCTCCCACTGAAGAATCTCAAGATAACTAGCAGTTGTCTGGAATGATTTAAGCCTGAACTAGTAGAGCTGGAATAGCAAATATGAAGCTGATCAGGAATGAGACCCATTTGCAAAACTTTGCCATAATGACTCTCCTTGGAAAAGTCTAGCTATGGCCACTGCTATAAGTCTATTGCTTCACACAAAATTACAAGTCACCAAAAGGCAAGGAGATGAGCAACAATATCAAGAGAGAGGAAACAAACAAAACGACCGATCAATCCAGCAACACTAGAGACAATAAAACCACAGACTGCTTTCCCAGTGGCAACTTAATGATCACAAAATCCCTTTTATAGCATGCACAGCAGACTGCACTCTGTCTGTATAGCTTTCCTCACTGGGTTAAATTAACATTAGCTATCAAAATCCTGACTGAGATGCCAAGTCTAAATGTATTTCTACTTCAAGGAGCCTTTGCATGAAACTGCATTAAAATATAAACTGGCAGCGAGGTCTGAACTGCAAAGTAAAACTACTGAAAAAGCACAAGTGGACTTAGATAGTAACGAGTCAAGTCTGAAAAGCTTTACTTATACAAGAGATTCAACTGGGACCTTACAGAGCTATATATTTATCTGGGGTTTGCATCATACTGATCTGTTCTTTTAAACTTAACTCAAACCTATCTCTGGACCAGTCACATGCTCTTATGTTTTTTCAAAGCTGCCAGTGTCTTTTCTGAAGATGCAAAGTGTTGTTCTGTACTTACCTGAAAGCTGAAATAATACACTCTTTAATGATTCCTACTGGACACTTAATGTAGAAATTTTATTGGGTCTGCAAAACTTCACCAGGAAAGTATTATGTTTGTGAACAACACAGGCAAAGGAACAAAGCTAATTATATATATTCAACATGTCACTGGTCTTTTCTATTCTTTGAAATGCACTTTGTTATGTACAGTGGCAGGCTCTCATTAGAAAGAGACTAGATGGAACAAAAAGAAATTAATCAAAACAGGAAAGATTATCTTAGCAGTATTTTACTGCATATTTTGAAACGTATGATAGCATGTACCTAAAACCCATCCTAGCCCCCTGGTTGGTTCTTTGCATTCCCTTTAATGGTTATATTGTACCTTTGTTCATGTGTTTTGGACTCTGGGCTTCCTTTGTATAAACCATGCAAAAGGAAAAGAACACTCCTGGAGCTCACCAGGAGTTGGCAGAAACTGGTTTTTCTTTTTCACAGATCACTCACTCATTCTGAAGGATTGAAGCCAGTTTTCTCCCATCTGCTCACTCTGTGGGATTCACATGGATATTTCAAATCCATTGGGTGTTTCCTCACTAGTTCAGCTGAGAATCTCCTGTCTCAGTGGAAATGTATGAACAGGCTGGTGTCTAATTCTGAATAAGAGTTAATTCACTTTTGTAGGATTAACAAAACAGTTTGTGGCAGTACATACATTTGTAGACAGTAAAAACGACTGTTCTTTAGTGAAGCAAATTTCATTGAAGCATGATACAGAGGGAGTAAATTTGTGTGAGAGGTTATTTAAGTCTGATACATGATTTTAAACATTTTAAAAAATTATATTTAACTGCCATTTGAAAAACTTAATAGTATGCGTTAAGTAACAAATCTTGCACACTCCCTCCACCATGCGTCAAGCTCTCTTGCAGTGGAAATAATGTGATTCCACTCTTCCACAGGTACCACACGCCCTCTTTTCCCCTTCTAAAATGTGTGCATTCCATATTCCATATTCCAGACTTGGCAGTGTCCCTGATGCTCTTGGATGAGCAGAAGGTGGGATGGGGAAGAACCACCTTAAGAGATTCTCTGGTCTTTTCTGTGGAGGGCACTAGGGCCATATGAAGCCTATTCCAGGCTTTTAAGCAGGAGTTAAGGCCTTGGAGAGACCTAGAGGGAAAGACTCCGACTCCCTCTATCCCTAATAGAATTCTCCAGAGCTCAGTCCTGTCACTTGGACTGGGCAGAGAATTTAGATTTAGACAAAAATAGTCTGTAAATACTAATCTTTTGGGCCACGTTCTGCACTTTGCATCACATAGGGAAATCCATAGGAGGAAAAGGTTTCCCTCATGGAGGACCTATACTTCTGGATTTGCACTGGAATCTACTCATGTTTCCAAAGCCTCCTCTATTAACCTTTTGTTAGGCCTCTCTTCCAGGGAAGTGAGAGGACTACAGTGCACAGGGGCTCCACTGAAACAAGAGTACAACTGCAGATACATTGACTTGAAGCTTTAGTCCAAACCAAATAAGTATACACAATTCATAAAGATAACAATGTCAGTTGGCAAAGCAGGCCACAGTTAGATTCCTCCTAATTTTAATTAGGTTGGGAGCAGAAGTAGTTTGTTTCAGAATCACACTTTGTGGCATGGTTCTTACATGTTACACTCCTTTAGAGGAAAAAAAGGAAACAGCAGCAGCAACTAATGATAGGGCTGAGGGTAGACAGATAGATAAGCACAGCTTCTCCAAGGAGGTTAGAAGTGCATACAGTGGTCTGAGTTTAAATGGAAAATGCAAGAGATTTCAAAACATATACCTATCTCAATGGATAGGTCTGCCTCCTTTAAGCAATAATTTCCTAGATTTTTACTGGCTGCATTGATAGGAAATGCAGTTGAGTGACTTTAGCACTAAGTAAATGCATTTTTGTTTGTGAATTTCCTTGGGCTTTATTTTTTCAATAAGAGCTAAAAGGTAGCCTCATCCTCCTGTTCAGTTTTTTTCTGAATTTGCTCACATTTATGTTCCTCCTTATCCCCTGTACTCCAGCTCCACACCCTATGACTCCTAAAAAAGTCCCTTCTCTAGAGGTCCCATCCACAAATGCCTGCCTGTGATTCCTTCCTTACCTGCCCTCCAGGTTCCTCAGCCCCTGCATTTTCCTTCTCACCCTCTGGCCCCTTGCATCATCCACTCCAAGCCCCCTCAATGTTCCTTGCTTCTCATTGTATTTTTAAATATTTAAAAATTGGCTAGAGGCACACAACTATCATCTGGGTTGCAGTCCCGTTAACATATTGTGCGGTTGGCAGGGACTAGATCTGCTTGTGTAGTGGGCCAGCACCAAACAAAATGGTGACCCAATCCTGATCAGAACCTTTAAGTGCTGCCAGAATACAAATAATAAAAGACGATAATTACAAATGAGGTGAGTAGCACTGCCAATTATGAAGGTTATCTAACATTGCCCCATCTCAGTTCCCAAGGTGTAAGAGGGGCATAATCCCACCTGCTCATCTGATAAGCCTGGTGTTATGAAAATAAATTAATTAATGTTTGTGAATCACTCAGCACTTTACTATAAGCACCATAGAAAACCTCTGAGAAAATTCATAATTCTATCTTTAGAGCAGGGTTTAAAGAGTGTGCAGTAAATAAGGACCTTACATTGAACAATGAGGAGAAAAAATACAGTAAAACCTCAGAGCTATCCACACCAGAGTTACAAACTGACTGGTCAACTACACACCTCATTTGGAACTGGAAGTAGGTAATCAAGCAGCAGCAAAGAAAAAAAAGGGTGGGGGGTGGGAATACGGTACAGTACTGTGTTAAATGCAAACTATTAAAAATAAAGAGAAAGATTAAAAAAAAGATTTGACAAGGTAAGGAAACTTTCTGTGCTTGTTTCATTTACATTAAAATGGTTAAAAGCAGCCTTTTTCTTCCGCACAGTTTCAAAGCTGTATTAAGTCAATGTTCAGTTGTAAACTTTTGAAAGAACCACCATAACATTTTGTTGAGAGTTATGAGCATTTCATAAGTATGAACAACCTCCATTCCTGAGGTGTTCCTAATTTTGAGGTTCTAGTGTACTGAACAAACACTACCCATCCACAAGGCAGGGACCCTATGGAACAAATAGTATGTGCTCATGTCATTAATGACTATCATCATGTTTATGCACAAGGGGTCCCAGACAACCTTAAATTTGGTATTTCCTAACCTTAGCGTGCTTGATTTTTGCAATGTTAATAATATGCTTTTAATGTAGTTTTTTTAATGTAATAAAATAGCCGTAGATGTCTGCCTATCAAACTACATGCTTTGTGATGCAAATGAAAATTGTAACATTTGCAAGCACAAGTGCTGCTGAGCACAAAATGTCAGGCATTAAAGTCAGTTAATTATTTTTATTTTATACAGTAGTACTCAAAAGTCAGAAATATAGCTCCATGGTAGTACATGCTATAGAAAAATATGGGTGAGGAAAATTAAGTTCTATACATCAACTTGTGCACACTGAGAGCCTGAAAAGTGGATCAAGCAAAGCAAAGTAAAGCAATGTCTCCTTTTCATGAGAAGGTTTCATTGTCAAGTTGTCACACTTTTAATAAATGGAGCAGTTAAAAAAGCAATGGCATCATGGCAGCCACTGGGGAATTTATGTGCAGGGTGCTGCAGGGAAGTTGGAAAAAACAGTGAGTTAATGGGTTTTGAAAAATAAGGGCATGTGAGAGTGTGTCTGTATATATGTGTGGGGAGGAGGGGGAAAGAGACAGCTGTTACATATTTTTTTTCCACACATTTTTTCACTCAGGCTCTAGAAATGGTCCTTTGGCCAGAAAAGGTCACAAAACTGGTAACAGCTTTTAATCTAGATTTATCCTGTATCCTCTAAAGACATTTCCATCTTGAGTGCAAGCTCCTTCTATTTATTTCAGGTTGTGGTAATGTTGTTGTTTTGATAGGAAGTGTGTCTCCAGAGGTGCTTCCTGTTATGTAAAACCTCTGCTCAATCCAGTAGAATGCGCCTGTAAGATTTGTAACTTTCAGTCATTGATAGTATGATCATTAAGTTCTGTGACCTTTTGGCAAACTTTTGTAACTTTAGTTATTGTTAGCATAGCCTTTTAAGTTTTATAACTTTTGCAAACTTTGTAAGCTTTTCACTTACCACTTGTATAAACCTTGAAGTTTAATATTCCATCACACAATCAGAGAGAGTGTGAACAAGGGAACTGGAAGAGGAGTGGGGGAGATAAGGGAGAGTGAACATGGGAGTGTATGTGGGACTGGGCAGAGAGGAACTGCAAGGAAAAAAGAGCCCGGAGCCAGGTGTGTCTGATGTAATCTGCCCTGAGAAGGCAATCATGGGGTGCTGTAAAGAAAAGAAGAACCTGATATGCATGAAAGGAACGAGGCCTGGGAATGCCTCTCGGTGACAAGACACAGAAGGGAAACTCAGTGTATGTGACAGGAGCCACTCAGGAAGAAGGCATGCACACAAGCCCTCAGCTTCTTGACCTGCTCGCCGGCCCAGATCCATGACCGCAGGTGGACACACCAGATCTACTATGCCTCGGCTTCCTCTGTTATCTCTGGTAGTTCTCCACCTGTATGAGTGTATTGGTGCATGAGAGTATGAATGCAATGAATGTGTATATGCATGAATAAGCTCCATCCCTTTTCTATTTGATCCAAGAGCAGCATTTAATAAAAACAATATAAGTGTAACCCTGGGTTGGATTCTTGGTAAACTGAAGTAACAGTGGTGGAGAATGCAGGCAACCACTGATTGGGTACATTAGTGGAAAGGGGCAACATGGAGTAGAGAGCACGTTCAGTGCCTCCTCCCCCTTCCAGGTACACTGGTGGAAGGGGTGATACAGAGTAGAGAGCGCATTCAGGTAGCTTAGGCATCCCGGTGCGCCTGCTCCCCCTTCCTGATTTTGGGCATGATGCTGGTGTTTAGAAAGGGAAAGAGTCCCTCCCTCCCCCCGAATCCACAATGGAGGGAAAGGTGGCAAAATTTCCCCTCCTCCTCCTCTGGGCACACTACCAGGGTGTGGGTCCCAGGGGCGGTTTCATCAAGGGAAACCATGGTAGATGTAGAAGATACGTACCAGAAATATTGTGTGTGTTAGCATCCGGATTCAAAGACTAAGGAGCGGGCGATGGCATGGTGGTTGTGGCAAACTGCTAAAGCTGATTATAATTCTGAAACTATGCAAGTGACGCAGGAGTTGGAGTGAGTAAGGGCACAAGCACAAGTGATGGGCAAGTTGTCAGCAACTAGCAATCTCCGCTGTCAAGGCTACGGAGAAAGCTGAACAGGCTGAGGAAGAGAGGGAACAATCTAAAGAGTTGGAGGCCCAGGTGGAGTGTTTGCAGGGATTGGTGTTAGAGCAGGGGACCCGTCCGGGTGGGAGAGCAGCAGGACCCCTGGGATCGGGGACAAAGGTGGTGCTCCGATATGACCCCGGAGATTGGGACAGGGACATATGGTATGATCCCAATACGAGATGGCCACCAGATGGGCCGGGAGCTCGACCAGCCCCGGTGGCAGTTGTGCAACGGTTAACTTTCCAGCATAGCTCCCCCGACCCAGGGAGGGAGCCCCAGATCAATAACAGGGGTAACCATGCAGGAAATAGCCTTGACCCCTGCGGAGATAACTTCTCTGGCTCAGGGGTTAGGCCCAGCCAAGGCAAGCACATTCTCGGAATGGGTGTATGAATTTCTGATGGTGATAGAGGATCAGGGGTTAAACCCAGAGGAGGTTAGGGAGCTGTTGAGGATGGCCTCCACAGTACTGGGGTGCGATATGGGAATTGCACTGCAGATGCAGGCAGCAGGACGGTGGCAATCCCCATTTGTGCTGGTTCACAATTTGGCTGAAGGAAAGGCACTACAGGAAGTCAGCCGCCAGTATGTAGTAGGCTCCCCTGCTCTGGAGGAGGCCCCTGACGTCTTTGTGGAGAGAATGGTATTAGTGGGATTGTTAACTGGGCAGTATCTGGCCTGTGCCCGGGGGGAGGAGGGGGAGTGATCCCCAGGACTCTGTCTGAAATTGTGGTTCCAAAGGCCAAATTAAGGCTTATTGCAGCAATGTTGCCCAAAGATGTTCAGATGGTTATCGGAGTGTGGAGGCAGGGCGAACCCCTAGACATATCACGCTCTAAGGAAAAGGCGTGCAAGGCCACCAGAGTGGTTGGTCAGCCCGGTGCTGTGGCTCCTGCTCCTGTTTTTGTGGCTGCAGCTCCAGTGCCTCGATACAGACGCCCCGAATCGGAGACCAGTCAGCTCCGCATACACTTGTGGAAAGCCTTAAAGGACCAGGGGGAACCCATGGGGCAATGAGACGGAAGCCCATGGCATCCTTAGCAGTCCACTGTATTCAACTGGGTTTGAAGCTCCCTGAGATGGGGAGTGATATTGGGGCCAAAAAAGCAACCTCAGATTGGGGGGGAGGTCCTGACTCCCCGAGTTCACTGGGAAAGGAAAACATGCAGGGATGGACCTGGTGGGACCTCCCCAAGTGGATTTGGGAGGAAGGTTGCGGGTGTGCCTTTGGGTGTGGGTGTGTGGGGGCTATATCAGTGCCCTGAGACATCTGAACTAGATTTTGTGGCACTGGTGGACACCAGCATGGCTGTCTCGCTGCTTTCCTGCCCCGTGCCGAGAATGCCAATCCAGGGAACCATTAAGATCCAGGGATTTGATGGCAACTTTGCAGAGAGACAAGTGGGATGACTGGTCACCCGGGTGGGGAATCTTACCCGAAGATGGCTCTGGATTTATAGCCCCACAACTAGAGAACCAATTTGACGATAGATTGCTTGTGGGAGGGAGGAATAGAGGTTGACCGTGCTAACAAAGGTTTATGGATAATGCCAAAGAAAGACTGGACCCCTGAAGTAAGGAAGGGAGATACCGGATTGCTGATGCGTAGTATGTTGGGAGTGGCGGCAGTGACCAGGGATAGCACCAAGGAATGGAGGAAGCATTCTCCCCAGTCATGGGCAGCCCACAAGCTGGACTGTGGTAAAAGGACTGGGGAACCAGTGAAAAATAGAAGGACCAGTGGTCCCCTCACTGAAACAATATCCTATCCTCACTGTGACATGCTGGGCTGTAGCAGAGCTAGTTAGAGAGTTGGAAGGGCAGGGAGTAGTGAAAAGAAAGACTTCCCTCTTTAACTCCCCCATATGGCCTGTGAGGAAAGAAAACGGTGTCTCATGGAGCCTGACTGTTAACTATCACAGATTCAATGCGATGACCCTCCCAGTGGGCACCAATAGTCATGGACATGACCCAGGTGTTCCAAGACATACCAAGAGAAGCTAAAAGATTTTCTGTATTGGATTTGTCTAAATGTTTCTTTGCTATCCCACTCAATGAAGGATCGTAGAACTGATTTGCATTCCACATGGATAGGGTACAGTATTGCTTTACCCGTGTACTCCAGCGATTTCATAGCGTCCCTGCTATTGTGCATAGGGTAGTGACCCAAATGTTACAGCACCTCCCTCCAGGAGATAAGGAGTGGGTGGTCTCATATGTGTATGATATCCTGACAACAGGAATGGATGATGACTATTTGTAATAAGGGAAGTGATACAGTTTTCCAGCTGAGGCCCCCATGGGAAGTGGGTCCATCGGGGACAGCTCAACATGTAGAGGGAATGACCCTGACTCCATGTTCCTCTCTACAACAGCCTACTGTTTACAATGTTTGTCTTTTTTTGCAGCTTCTGTTTCTCAGAGCACCAGAAAGCGCTGGTACCAGCTGAAGGACAATTGAAACATACCATGGTTCATCATCATGACAAACTTCTACATTATCTTATGTTCTGTGTTTTGTGTTTCATGTTTTATATTTGTCTTGTAGCGCTTGTCTCATTGCTAGCATTACTGTATATGGGGTTTGGGAAAAGGGAATATACTGCATTAGGCAAGGAACAGCAACAAATCATACTCACAGCCCTTTTTTAACTGTAACCGGACCTCTCCCTCTCCCTATCCATCTGCCGCCTGCCAAATTGATAATCACACACCTACCCCTGTGGTGGCTACCTCTGTCCAAAAGCCTGTAATACATCACGTTTATAACTACCTCTTTACCAATTGTTTACCTCCCACCAAATGATCTGATTTTCATCTAAATGTAGTACATGAGAATAGCTGTTTGACATTCATTGTTACATCCTCTGCCCAATATTTGATATGTATTTTTGTTACTGTGGACATGCTACATGTAATGAAAATCTGGAATTGCTCTAGTAATTGAAGTGCTGACATGGATGAGTGGAGGCACACCGTGCCCCTTTGGATGGTCACCACAATTTGGGTGACCAAGGCGTAGGAAATATTATGTAAAGCCTCTGCTCAGTCCAGTAGAATGCGACTGTAAGATTTGTAACTTTTCAGTGATTGCTAGTATGATCATTAAGCTCTGTACCCTTTCGCAAACTTTGTAACTTTAGTTATTGTTAGCATAGCCTTTTAAGTTTTGTAATTTTTTCAAGCTTTGTAACCTTTTCAGTTACCACTTGTGTAAACCTCCTGTAGCAGTGCCTGCTCCCAGCCCCTCCACAAACTCAGTTGGAGATCACCCCAAAGTACATGCACCAGTGCTCTTTTATTGTTTGTACCTATCCCCACCACCTACTATTTACATATTTTACAGACCAACACCCTGGGAGACTGCTTGCTCCTCCTGCCCACAGGGATCTAGAACTCCTTGCTTCTTCCCAGCCAGCTTTATATAGCAGGCTGGTCACTCAGGCCTGCAGGTGCATCTCCTCAAGTGATTAGGGCGTGGCTTCCCCGGCCAGTCCTAACTAATCTCCCTTTTAAGCGGAGCTGGGCTAACAGGGGCCTGGCTTGGATCTCCTAGCCAGTACCTTGTTACACCTCCAAGCTTAATATTCCATCATGCAATCAGAGAGAGTGTGAACATGGGAGTGTGTGGTGGACTGCGCGGAGAGGAACTGCAAAAAGAAAAGAGACCGGAGCCAGGTGTGGCTGATGTAATCTGCCCTGAAAAGGCAATCATGGGGTGCTGTAAAGAAAAGAAGAACCTGGTATGCATGAAAGGAACGAGGCCTGGGAATGCTTCTCAGTGACAGACACAGAAGGGAAACTCAGTGTACATGACAGAAGCTGCTCAGTTCCAATTAAAAAAAGAAGGCATGCATACAAGCCCCCTGCTTCTTGACCTGCTCGCCAGCCAGGATCTGTGACCACAAGCAGACACACCAGATCTACTATGCCTTGGCTTCTTGGTTTCCTCTGTTGTCTCTGGTAACTCTCTGCCTGTGTGGGTGCACAAGGGTATGAATGCGATGAATGTGTATGTGCATGAATAAACTCCATCCCTTTCCTGTTTAATCCAATAGTGGTGTTTAATAATCCCAGAATATCAGAGTTGGAAGGGACTTGAGGAGGTCATCTTGTTACCCGGGGTTCTTTCAACCCAAAGCTCTTAGTAACTTTTATTCTGTGTGAGGAGGTGTCAGGAAATAAATCAGGGGTGACACGGCTGTCCGATCGATAGATGGCTGGCATATACAGGACAACACAAGAGTGCTTTCACTTAAAGCTAAACTTTACTAGTCTCAACCATGTGCACAAGATTAGTAAAACACCCCCAACCCTTGATAATTACCAAAGCTGAGTGTGGCTCTCAAGTGACACAGCATCCGGCTTTTAGTGGCCAAATCTTCTGTCTGCCGGCAGGGACCGCAAGATGTATCCAGAGAAAGAGTCCAAAAAGAGTCCAAAAGACTCCCCTTATTTATACATGAGTAATAGAATGACATGTCCCTTAAAGAAACCTTGTTAAGTAAGCAATTTCAATCATCAAGCAAGAGGTTCCTTCTGATTATTGTTTAACCAAGTGTGGGTTTTTTCAGAGTCCGCAGCTTTGAGACCTCAATAGACATTCCTGAGGGTACAGCCTGCTTTTTTAAAATGTATGTATCAGCAACTTCAACACAATTCTTATCAGGAAGGATGTGGGCTCAAGCTGCCCTTACTGTGGCACCCAAAACCCCCTCCTCTCCTGACTTGGTCAAGCTGAGATTGCTGAATGGCCAACTTACAACTTGCTGACTAGGCCACCTTTAACAATAAACCATAGTGGTTTTAGGCACTTTGCCAGAGTCTCCCTGTACAATCTAGCCCAACCTCCTGCTCAAAACAGGACTGATCTCCAGACAGATTTTTGCCCCAGATCCCAAAATGGCCCTCTCAAAGATTGAACTCACATCCTTGGGTTTAGCAGGCCAATGCTCAAACCACTGAACTATCCCTTCTCCCTGAATATAAGACCAATTTAAATGTAACCCTGGCTGTCTCACATTTTGTTTTCAAATATTTTTTCACTTATTAGGCTCTAGAAATGGTCCTTTGGCCAGAAAAGTTCACAAAACTGGTAACAGCTTTAATCTAGATTTATATCCTCTAAAGACATTTCCATCATCAGTGAAAGCTCCTTCTATTTATTTCAGGTAAGACCCATAGGTTGTAGTAATGTTGTTGTTTTGACACGGAGTGTCTCTCCAGAGGTTCTTCCAGCTGTATATTTTTGGCAGCATCATTGTAAAGAATTATGACAAAAACGGAAAGTCATGGTAGCCATGATTTAATTTCCACTGGGAAGAATGAAAGACTAAATTGTTATTGCTGCTGATTTTAGAGGGAAGCTTTAATCTTTTTGTTGAGAAGAAATAAAGAATCCTCTTTTTTTAATCTGGATACAGAAGAATGCCCTCAAACACACTTACAGAAACTTCAAGTCACCTTAAATGGCTATTATTGTATCAAAGCAGGATAATTTCATTTAAAGCAGAAAATA
Source organism: Gopherus evgoodei (assembly GCF_007399415.2). Classification (NCBI taxonomy): domain Eukaryota; kingdom Metazoa; phylum Chordata; order Testudines; family Testudinidae; genus Gopherus; species Gopherus evgoodei. The sequence goes on from NC_044323.1 coordinate 197,669,232, forward strand.
AAGAATTGTGGTTACTCTACTTATCTTATATTGATTAAAATTCTGCCTACAATCCAATACTGAACATACAATATCTTATTAACCTGTTGATGAGAAACCACTTTCTATTTTTTCTGTCTGTCATTGAATAGGAAAACTAAAGCAAAGTTTCATCGTAGGGTAAGCTGCTAAACCTGTTATTTTGCTGTGAGTATGTTTATGTTCATGTATTCTTTCATGTGTTCTTTAAAATCTCAACTCTGGATTTGATAAAAAATGAAGTCAATGTGAGTCTCTACTGAGTTCAATGGGCAAAAGAATGGGCCCTCTATGAGGTACCGAGCATTATAAATATCTATTTATTTCAATGAGAGTGGAAAACATTCTCCACTTCTCAGGATTGGATCATTATTGTTTATCTTAAGAGTTAATGGCTTTGTCATCAGCTCTTCCCAGAAAAGGGAAGAGATTGCATATGCACAGGTAGAGTGGACTTCAGGATACTTCAGTGGCAGCTAGTTCAAGAAGGAAGAAACTACAAAGATATCCATGTACTCTGATTTCTCAGCCTACTCTAGATATAGAATAGTTCATCATTCAGGCAGGCATGGGACCAATTTTATCATTGTTTTATTATATATTCAAGTATATTCAAGTATATTCAAGAGACTTTGCTTTCTATATGTCTCGAAAACAAGTTAGTTAAAAACAGCCATTTATAGCCTTCAAACAAAGATACTGACTTTTTAATTGTCCATAGAGGATGTTAACCGCAAGCAAGATTCGTGTAGAACACAGCAGAAATGAACAGTGACCATGGGCTGACTCTACTAGACATGATGATGTGATTTTATCTCATTCCTCCTCCCCACTCCCACCCCACAAAGAATAGCCAACAGGTATGTCCGAAGGTCGGTCACTGATTTTAGCCATATGGTTCAGGGGGACAGAGATTTAAATACTTGCACTATCACTGTATTTAAGCAATATTTTATTTTCAGCATTTGCCTGGATTAAGCTTGCTGTCACCATTAGGTGATGCAGTTCTGTTGCTAGAAACAGCCTCAGTAATACCTTCTCAAACAGGCGAGAATAGGTTGTCTTTTACACTTAATTTAATCAATCTACTTTTGGTCCATCAGAGATTTTTCATAATGGAGCTTTTTCCACACCCATGTATTAGGAATATAGGACTGGAAAAGACCCCTTGGGTCCTCAAGTCCACTCCCTTGTTGTCCCAGACAATTCCGTCATAAATGTATCAGGCTCCATCTTAAAACTGGTTTAGGTGTATATCTTCACTACTCCAATTGGAAGGCTGTTCCAGACCTTCACTCCTCTGACAATATTTAACTATTAGAGAGACAAAATGAGTAAGGTAATATCTTATTAGATCAAGTTTTATGGTGAAAGAGGCAAGCTTTTCCAGTTACACAGAACTATTTTTCAGACCTGAAGAATGTATTTGAGACCTGAAGAAGAGCTCCATGTAAGCACCAATAGAAGCTGGTCCAATAAATGATATTACCTCACCCACCTTGTCTCTCTAATATCCTAGGTAAACATGGCTGAAACAATAATGCAAGTTAAATTCTAAGGCAGGGCAGGGAATTGAACTGAGGATCTCCTATGCCTAAGGCTAGTGACCTAACCATTGGACATTCATTCTTCTTCCAAATATATTACAGACTTTCAGTCTATTTATGGGTAGGGGGTGGGAGGGAGGCGTAGACATCTGATGAATAACAATCTGGGTTAGGTGGCAAGCTACAATGAGAAAACTATTCTGCCCATGTCTCAAAAGTCCCCTGCTCCCACATACTCATTCCTACAGCTTGTGGACCCTTGAACATCTCAACTCATTTTTAGAAGTACACTCTAGTTTTGTTCACTCTGGTATCAACTACACTGCTTGAGCTCTTTCATTTTTAATACACATTTGTGTGAAAGTTAGTGTTCAAACTGAATGGCTAATGTTTTTTAGCCCTATGCCATAAGCCTGTTTGCTACTAACCAGAATAGTATCTAATTTTTTGCTCTTCTATGCAACCTTCCATCTAAGGATCACAAAGGACTGAACAAAGATTAATCAACTCTATTGTTACAGCACTATATATCAGTCATCATTAATAACAGTAGTTAGGATTTTTGTTAAAGGCACAAAAGCAAAGTAATATCTCCCCATCCCTCCACAATGAGTTTGCCTTTATTAGGCAAAGATAGTGATAGTGGGTATGAGTCTATTCTCACTTAAAACTAATTTTACTCTGGTGCAGAACCATTTAGTTGAAAGGAGCTACCGCTCATTTAAATTGGTGTCACAAAGAGTGGAATGGAGATCTTTGTATGTGCAAACCCATAACTTATACACACACTCACTCTCACTCCTGTGGGGGAGAGGCGGGTCCAATCTTACATCCATTTAAGTAAAGTTGGTCAGGAATTTTGGATTGGAATGATTTTTTGACAGAAAATGCAGTTTCTGAAAAATATGAAAATAATTCCCCAATTGTTTTTTGTGGGAAAATTTTGATTCTGCTGAAAAATTTTAATTTCCCATTGGGAAAATCTAAATGAAATATTTTATTTTTGGTCAATTCGACCCAGATCACAATATTTTGTTTTTTGAACTGACCCAAAACATTTTGTTTTGAATCAGTTTAACAAAGCTATCTTCCCTCCCAGTGCATTGCCTTGTGGGAGCTGTAGTTTTGGCTCCCATTCTCGCCTATGGTCTAGGCTCCCCAGAGGACTATATCTCCCATAATACAATGCAGATTTCCCTCTGACCTCTGTATATGGTCATGGGAGTCACATGACTCTAGATGCATTCTAGGTGATGTAGTTGGTCCAAGGAGCCTGAGTCATAGGGCAGAAGGGTGGCATCAGCTTTCCAAACTATGATTTCCATGAGAAAATGCAGCAGCATGGGAAAATGTAATTTAACATTCGCTTGACTTAAAAGTAACGTGTTTCTGGTCATTTCAATCAATCAATACAAAACAGTTAGTTTGGGCAATGTCAAAATGTTTAGTTTTGATTGAAACTGTTGAACAGAATGTTTTGACATTTCCAAGTGAAATTTCTCATAATCATGGTTGCACAAAATTTTTCAACTTTTGTCCTGTTGAAAAATTAAGTGCAAGGAGGATTGGGTCACTTCTGAGTATGAGCCTGATCTTTTGAAGTTGTAATTATCTTCACAAAAGGCATTGACAGTGCTCAGCACTCTACAGGTTCAGGTCCTTTGTGAAAACCAACTAAAAAGGGGCATATATAGTCTCCCAATCACATTGACTGAGACAATTAGGGACCCAGACAACCCATTATTATATGATAATTGGAAGGAGGTTTATAAATGAAATAGCAAAACTTTGGTTTTAATTATTTGTTCCTTGCTATCGAAAATGTAGCAAAATAACTTTGCCTGTAGGTTATACTAAAGGTCAACAGGGCCAAAATAGTTTTGCATAGGACCCAGATAGTTTCATCGTCTTGTTCAAGCTCAAAACTAGCAGAGCCTCATGTGGTTGCAGGATTTTGTTTTGTTTTAACAAAAGCTTCACAAAGCTCTACTAATAGAGAGTTGAGAATTGGTACATTAGAGAAAGAAATATGAAAAAGGCTGAGGAAGTCACCTGAAGACACCATTGCTCTATTCAGGGGTGGCAAATCGCGGGGGGGTGCTCTACCGGTCGCCGGGAGGGCGGCAGGCAGGCAGCCTTCGGCGGCGTGCCTGCGGAGGGTCCGCTGGTCCTGCGGCTCCGGTGGACCTCCTGCAGGCGTACCTGTGGAGGGTCCGCTGGTCCCGCGTCTTCGGTGGAGCCACGGGACTAGAGGACTCTCCACAGGCATGCCTGTGGGAGGTCCACCAAAGCCGCGGGACCGGCAACTGGCAGAGCGCCCCCCGCGGCATGCCGCCGTTCTTGGGGCGGTGAAATGTCTAGAGCCGCCCCTGGTTCTATTCTCTTTGAAACAAATGTTTGAATTAGACTGGAATGATAAATACATATTTGGTCTGATCCCAAAGCAAACTCCTGCAAAAATAAAACAGGCATATAATAAATCAATAGGAAGGAAATAGAATCATTAAAAAATAGTGTACTATTGGAATGACCTGGATTACAGGTAAGGACATAAGAATAACAAAACAAGAAATAAAAGCAAAAGGAGATGGCTGACTGCACTGCATTAGCTACTTGAATATAGCAAGAAATCATTTTATGAATCAATTTATTGTTGATTTCACACATAGACAGATTTATAAGACCATTTTCTTTTAGATCCTTGAAAATTACCTCTACCAAAGTACTTTCACACAGGTAGCTTATATCAACAGTGCTAGTTTCTTGATTTACTGGTCTGTTATCTCTTACAGGACATTTTCACACCTCTCAAAATGTAATATATAGTAATTTTCAATAGTTAACCAAATATGCAATTGAAAGGACAGTATCTATTGCCATATTTATTTTTTGAAAAAGCATATATGATGATTTCTGATCATGATTTCACTCTTAAGTACTCTTTAACAGAATTACAGTGCAGATGTAACTAACACATTCCACCACAGTTTTGAGGATATATAATAGTTTACTGGTAAATATTTACTGAATTTTAAATCACTTTGACATATGCCCCTTGGAACTGCTATCCCTGAAAACACTTTATGTGTGATAAGGGCCTCTATGCAATGCACTGACATTACAGATGGTAAAGTGACATAGTGGAGTGTTTAATATTAGAAGGCCTTAAAAAAATAGAGGAAAAAAAGTGACATTTTTTGAAAATATAAAGCTAGATATAAAGATGGAAAGTAGAGCATCTCTTGAAAATATAAAGTTAATAAAAGGTGATTACTCAGAGATGTTAAAGCTTTTTATCTATTATAGTATTGCTGATCTTTCTTGGCCTGACAACATTTCCATTAAAAATACTCTATTTACAGGATTGATAACTTATTGTAAAAAACTGTTCCAAGATAAAACTCGCCACACAACATCTGAGGCCAGGGAACAAATTTGATTTAGCCATTCGGTGAGAATATGATTTCATCATGTTTTCGTTCAACTGAAATATAGAATTGATTTTAAAAATTGGCTAGCAAGCAACATAATTTACATACTTTTGATAGCAGGGAAGCCGGGGACAGTGGAGTTACACAACCTTAGGCCTTGCCCACTCTACATACATTACCTGTGACTGATAAGTAGTGTAGACAAGGCTGTACAGTGGCACACATTATTGTGAGGACTATAAAACAGAAAGCAGTCTCTGAAACTATCTGGTTCTCTCATGCTCTGCAGGCCTCCCTGACTGCACAACAGCAGCAGAAGTTGCTCCTTGTTGCAAGGATACACCTCCGCCTTTACTCTACAACTGCATCTTCCAAGTATATACCTGGTTTAGGACCAAGTTTTGTCCCAACTGCATAGAAGCCAGTGGAAATTTTGATGCTTAGGCTCTGGTCACAACTTATTCCAGTGAAGGGAAGATATACCACAGTTCTTGTGGTACATGACATGGTTTTATGGGAGAATTTTCTCATAGAATCAGTCTGGCAAATGATCTTGAATGCTTATGGAGCAATGTACTATCAGATAAAGCCCAAGTTGGGGGTACTAGTTGGTGTGTGCTATAGACCACCAAATCACACTAGGGAACAAGATAACCATTTCCTTATGTATCTATCTACAATGTGTAGGAAACAAAGCTGTGTGATCCTGGGGGAACTTCCATCTGAGTAACACATACTTGGAGATCTCATGCTCCCAGCAGTAAAACATTCTTGGAATTTCTAAACATAATAATGACAATTTCCTAACTCAAAAAGTGTTGCAACAAACGTGGGGGAATTTCATATCAGAATTATACATATATAATGGAAGAAAGGGAAAGTTCATAGTCATTAATATAAATGAGAAGTTAAGAATTTTAGAAAATTGATATGGGAATCCAAGGGACACAAAGAAAAATCTATGGCTAGCAGAGCTAAGGACAATAAGGAATTTAAAAAATATATAATAGGAACAAAAAGCAGCCTGATAATAGTATTTGGTCCATTATTAGATGGAAACTGTAGAATTGTCTATAATGATGCAGAGAAGGCCGAGGTGTGCAATAAGTGTGTCCGTTCTATATTTGGGGAAAATCAGATGACATAGTCTCATCATATGGTGATAGTACTCTTTCCATTCCACTAGTATCTGTGGAGGATGTTAAACTGAAATTAATAATGCCTGACATTTTAAAATCAGCAGGTCCAGATAATGTGTGTCAAAGTGTCTTAAAAGAGCTGGCTGTGCAGCTCACTGGATGTTTGATGATTGTCAATAAGCCTTGGAACACTGGGAAAGTGCCAGAAGACTGGAAGAAAGCTAAAGTGGTGCCAATTTTTAAAAATAGAAAACAGGATGATCCAGGTAATTATATGCTTGAGCCTGACATCGTTCTCAGGCAAGATAATAGAATGGCTGATACAGAACTTGATTAATAAAGAACTAAAGGAGGGTAATGGAATTAATGCAAATCAACATGGATTTATGGAAAACAGATCATGTCAGTCTAACTTAATAGCTTTTTATGATGAAATTATAAGTTTGGCTGATAAAGGTAACAGTGTTGACATAATATATTTAAACTTCTGTAATGTGTTTGCCTTGGTACTGAATAATATTTTGATTACAAAAGTAGAATGATATTAAATCAACATGGCACACATTAAATGGATTGAAACCTGGTTAATGAATAGGTCTCAAAATGTAACTGTAAACGGGAAATCATAATGGATAGAGTGTATTTCCAGTGGGGTCCTTCAGGAATTGGTCTTTGCCCTATGCTATTTTATCAATGATTAGCAAGAAAACATAACATCACTGATAAAGTTTGCAGATGACACAAAAAGTGGGGGAGTGGTAAATAATGAAAAGGTTAGTGATTCAGAGCAATCTGGATCACTTGATACACTGGGCTCAAGCAACCAATATGTGTTTTAATACAGCTAAATGTAAATTTATCCCTTTAGGAATAAAGAATATAGGCCATACTTACAGGATGGGGGACTCTATCCCGGGAAGCAGTGACTCTAAAGATTTGTGAGTCATGGTGGATAATCAGCTGAACATAAAAGCATCCAGTGCAACAATGTGGCCAAAAGAGCTAATGTGATCCTCCAATGCATAAACAGAGGAATCTCAAGTAGGAGTAGAGGGATTATTTTACCTCTGTATTTGGCACTGGTGCAACTACTCTTGGAATACTGCGACCAGTTCTGGTGTCCACAATTATACAGACTGGATGCTGACTTTGCAGGCCTATCAAACTGTAATATTTTAACATGAGATCAGGGTGGTAGGGAAGACTCAGGAGACAGTTTTTCTGATGCACATGAACCAGTCCTAAATGTCCTGCAAACAGTGATCAAAAGTCACAATATCTGACCAATTAAATCTAACCAAAGTGAGTTTTACTTAAGCAATCAAGTTTCGAACCGAAATTGACGCAATGAGATAAGAGGAAAGGAGTAACATGCACGTTAGATCAAGTATTCAACTATGTCTATTGTTCTTCTTTCGCTATTTGCTTCAGTGAATGTCTGTGAAATGTACACATATTCTGAGTTTCCTGAATGGAAGAATTAGACAACGGCAATTGAAGTGAGAGGGATAATTCACAGAGTTTATGGCCAGAAGGGACCATTAGATCAGCAGTTCTCAACCTTTTTCATCCTGAGCTCCCTCGACCCCCCAACAACCTTCACTGCCCCCCTGTGCCACAGTAACTGGTTTTCTGCATACAAGGCGGGCTCTAACATTTTTGCTGCCCTAAGCAAAAAAAAAAGAGTGCCGCCACGTCCCGTGAGCGCCGCGCCACCGAACCCCTTCCCGAGCATCGTGTCGCCCAACTCCCCACCCCCCCGAGTGCCATGCCGCTGAAGCCCGCCCCTGCCGAGCACCATGCCACCCAAGCCTGCATCCTCCCCAAGCGCCACGCCCGGCCGAACCAAAAAAAACCCAAACAAACCCCGAACGCCGCCCCACCCCAAGGTGCTGCCCCAAGCATGTGCTTGGTAGGTTGGTGTCTGGAGCCGGCCCTGTCTGCATATAAAAGCCAGGATCAGGGGTAGCAAGCAGGACAATTGCCTGGAGCTCCATGTCACAGGGGCCCCTGTAAAAGTTACACTGCTCAGGCTTTGGCTGCAGCTCTGGGTGGTGGGGCTCAGGGCCCTGGGTTTCAGCCCAGGAATGTGGTGCTTTGGCTTTCTGCCCTGGGCCTCAGCGAGTCTAAAGTTGGCCCTGCATGGCGGAGCCCCGGGCCCCTAGTTGCAAATCACTGCATTAGATCATATAGTCTGACCTTCTGTGTGACATTCACCAAGTTGTCCCTGTACTAAGCTTAACAACTTATATTTGGCTAATGCACATTCCAGAAAGCCTCCAGTCCGGATTGGAAGCCATCAAGAAATGGAGATTCCACCACTGCCATTGGGAGTGTGTTTCAATGGTTAATCACCCTCCCTGTTGAACATTTGTGCTTAATTTCTAATTTGAATTTGTCTGGCTTCAGCTTCCAACCATTGGTTCTCTGGTTCTACCTATCTCCTCAAGTTAAAGACTTCTTTATTACTCAGTATTTTCTCATAGTGAAGGTACTTTTACATTGTAATCAAGTCACCTCTTAATCCTTTTGATAAACTAAATAAGTTGAGCTCTTTATAGAGGTATAAATCACCTCCCTACTCCTCTATAAACCCAAAGTCTTGCATTAACCCCTTTAGCATTGCAGTGGTATCTCATGCTGAGTTGCTCATGACACCAAATCCTTTTCAGAATCACTGCTTTCCAGGATACAGTCCTTCATTTTTGTTGGACTAAAACACATTTTCTTTGAATAGGTTCAGCTTATCACACAATGCAGATCACTCTGTATGACTGTCCCATCCTCATCATTAGTTACCATGCTGCCAATATTTGTGTCATCTGCAAATTTTATCAGCAGTGATTTTATTTTACCTCCAGATCACTGATGAAAATGCTGAATAGTATTGAGTTAAGTACTCATCCTAATGGAACCCCCACTAGAAATATCCACATTTGATGATGATTCCCCACTGATGACTACTTTGAGATCTGTCAGTTAGCCAGTTCTTATGTCTATCTGAAGGAGATATACTGATATATCCCTGATGTTCTTCTGGAGTTGTACACACATTTGTGGGCCAGTGTATTCTAAAGAAGTCAAGGAAGTTACACCAGGGATGAATTTGGCCAAACATTCCTAGATCATCCAAACAGTGCTCTGAATAGTCAATGTCATACAACCAGTATGCAGGCAGAAACAGTAGAATAATAGAATCATTTCCTTCTACAACAGAAGTTGCTAGCCTTTGCTGATTGAGGCAAAAGTTTATAATATTGCCCCTGCTTCCAATGTTGTATTCTGACATAACTGTTGCCTATCTCCAGAGTGCTAGCCAATGTCATGGACTCATAGACTTTAAGGTCAGAAGGGACCATTATGATCATCTAGTCTGACCTCCTGCACAATGCAGGCCACAGAATCTCACCCACCCACTCCCGTATCAAACCTGTGTCTGAACCATTGAAGTCCTCAAATTATGTCTAGTTTCTTGCAAATCAGTTTCAAAGTGGAATAGAAATCAGTGACAAAGAGTCTGGGTTTATTCTAAGTTAGGGGTTCCCAAACTTGATATGTGGCTTGTTCAGGGTAAGCCCCTGCTGGGCCACGAAACACTTTGTTTATCTGAGTGTACGCAGGTACAGTCTCTTGCAACTCCCAGTGGCTGTTGTTCACCATTCCTGGCCAATTGGGGGAGCTGTGGGAAGCGGTGTGGGCTGGGCCACCACTTTCCGCAGCTCCCATTGGCTGGGAACGGCGAACTGTGGCCACTGGGAGCTGCGAGTAGCTGTACCTGCGGACGCTTAGGTAAACAAAGTGTCTTGCGGCCCGGCAGGGGCTTACCCTGAACAAACTGCGAACCAAGTTTGGGAACCCCCGTTTTAGGTTAACTTGTTTTATTTTCAAATGTACTCCAGCCCTGGATCAGAAGTGATCAAAAAGCATGCAGGGCAATCCTTTCTTTCAGGAATCTCAGCCCAACATCAATGCCTGGTTCCTAAAGAGCAATTCTGCCTCTAGAATTGCCCCTAATCAGGGACCAAGACAGTCAGCAAACTCGCCTTCTGCTCTCACAGCTCCTTCTCCACAAAACGTTGATTAACCCCAAAGCTAACAACACTATGGCTTCCTAAGATGGAACATTTGCTTGCATGGTAAAAAAAACAAACAAATACCAAAGACCACATTAACAGCACTACTTGGTGATACCTGCCATACCAATTTTAACTATATGAAATATTTATCCTGATTTCCAACAGTTAAAACTGTTTCCCCTCATTTATTAGTTCTTTTCTTATCATTAAACTAATTAATAGCACATTTTTATTTTCATTCAAATACACACAACAGATTTATATTTTTTGCACTTCTGCTGATCAGAAGCAGACTTTGGGGCCTTGGACTAGATCAGTTTTCTTTTGGAAGAGTCAGGGTATTTTCTAGTGTAAGAGAAGTTATTTACAAAATGGATACAAGTCTTGTTTATCCTGAACAGAGGAGGTCAAAACTGCATGCAGACATTTCAATTCTACAGAAATTTCACCAAAGACAGCACGGCTGTGCTACTAAGAAACAGGGTTCTAGGCTAAAATCTCCAAAAGCTTCAGAACAATCTGTCTTCTTTTCAGGCCAGATCCTCAGCTAGTGTAAACAGATGTAACTCAATTTAACTATATGGCGATATGTCAAATTACACCAGCTGAGGATCTGGCCTTAAGAAACAAGTTGTTTTAGAACAGCCCAAGCCCCTGAGCCTTCTTCTTGGGAGACCCCTAATCCCAAGTTTATGCACCGCAATAAACACCCCTGCTATAACAATATTTTCTCTCCCTCTTGATCACAATATCTCTCCAGTGATTGCAATTCTCCGCAGCACTTCTAGGGTCAACTCTTATACAAGAACATAATACTTGTACCGGGGAAGCTGGAATTGAAAGTGACAGGGCCAGTACACTTTCATGAAGGTAATACCATTATCCTCAGTACTGTTTATGTCATGTTCCTTAGTCCCAATATTACTTGATAAAATGATACAAAACAACAACATTTCAATTATATTTATATTTAATTTTCAGTCAAAGGGAACAGTTAAAAACAGAACATTTTATTTAGTCTTTATCAGCTACTGGAAATGATGTCACGTGAGACTTTGGTTTAATGGTGCAAATTTTCCTTGGAACTAATTGCCATGCAAAACATCCAGAGAGAGCGTGCTAGATCCACAAAGCGAACTTAGGCTCAGAGTGCTGCAAAACCTAACTTTAGGTGCTCTACCACCTAGTGGAATCCGCAGCCCCAAGTTGGACACTTAGCTTTCTAAGCAATGCTTGAGGAGAATTAGGCATCTAAGAATAGGAGCCACAAAATCCAGGAAGCTGAGCAAGGAGCTGCCTAGGAAATGCCAAGGAGAGGGGCATTGCCTAAACTCCATACATCAAAGGGACTTAGGTGCCTAAATCTGGGTTGGCAGCAGGTGCTTTTCTCTATTCAGGATTCACAACTGTGAATTCTCTCCTGCAGGCTAAGCCTTTTCTTAAAAAAAAACCAAACAAACAAACCTGAGGAGCAGAAAATACCTGCTTATAACCTTTAGCCCAGTTCTTAGCGCACTCATCCAAGATGTGGGAGAACCAGATTCAGATCTCATCATGGGGTGATTTGGAACAGGATTCTAAAGCCACATCTTCAGACATACTGGGCTCTGGAATATTTGGGGGAGGGGGAGGATTGTCTATCAATCTGTATGATGAATCTGTTCCATCTGGTATAAATAATTAAATAGTCATGAGATCATGTACTAGCATCTCCCATGTGTCAGCTGGATGCCCTAACCATTGGGATACAGAGTCATCCTCACTCAGTGGCAGATAAACCACTGGGCCCACAGGGTCCATGACCACTGACCCTGGTTAACTGGGGGACCCCCAGCTTCCGCTGCCTGGCGGGTGGTGCGGTGGAAGCCCTCCCAAAATTGTTCCCATCAGAAGCTGAGGACAGGGGATGTCCCCTATGCAGTGCCTCCTCCTATGACCTCATCCCTGGCAGAAGTTATGGGACAAACATATGGGCGTAGCTTTTTCAGGGCGTACACAATGGCGTAGCATTCCTTTTTACTGACTGACCAGTGACTTTCCCTCTTAGACAGTTTTTTGCTGAGAAACACGACAGGATGGAAGTTGTGATCCGTTGCTTCCTGCATGAGAACTGCTCCTATACCACGCTCAGATGCATCCGTGGTTACTAGGAATGGCTTGTCAAAATCCGGGGCCCTGAGCACAGGGTCAGACATGAGCGTCGCCTTAAGCTGGGTAAAGGCCTTTTGACACTCATCAGTCCAGTTAACTGCATTTGGCTGGGTTTTTTTGGTCTGGTTGGTCAGTGGAATTTGGCTGTAGTGTGGTACAAATCGCCTGTGTAGTACCCGGCCAAGCCTAAGAAGGATTGGACCTGTTTCTTTGACTTTGGGACAGGCCAGTTTTGGACAGCATCCACCTTGGCCTGTAGGGGGTTTATGGTTCCTCGACCCACCTGGTGCCCCAGGTAAGTCACTCTGTTTTGGCCTATTTGACACTTTTTGGCCTTAACAGTTAGTCCGGCCTGCCTGATGCGCTCATAGACCTTTTCCAGGTGTAGTAGGTGTTTGGGCCAGGCGTTTGAAAAAATGGCCACATCATCGAGGTAGGCAACTGCATATTCTCCCAGTCCTGCTAGTAGACCATCTACCAGCCTCTGGAAGGTGGCGGGTGCATTTCGAAGGCCGAAAGGAAGGACATTAAATTCACACACCCCCGCATGGGTAACGAATGCTGACCTCTCCTTGGCAGGTTTATCTAGCGGTACTTGCCAGTACCCCTTGGTTAAGTCTATTGTAGAGATGAACTGGGCACGTCCCAACTTCTCCAATAGCTCATCGGTGCGTGGTATTGGATAGTTGTCCGGACGAGTTACCGCATTTAGCTTACGGTAGTCCACACAAAAGCGTATTTCCCCATCTGGTTTGGGTACCAGAACCACTGGAGATGCCCATGCACTGGTAGATGAGCGGATTATACCCATCTGTAGCATGTTTTGGATCTCCCGTTCTATAGCAGCTTGGGCATGAGGAGACACCCGGTAGGGTGGGGTTCTAATGGGATGAGCATTACCTGTGTCAATGGAGTGGTATGCCCGTTCAGTCCGTCCTGGGGTGGCTGAGAACAATGGGGCGACGCTAGTGCACAGCTCCTTGATTTGTCGCCACTGCAGACGATCCAGGGTGGTTGAGAGGTTCACCTCTTCCACGCCACCATTTTTTTTCCCGTTGTAGTAGACACCGTCAGGCCACTCAGCATCATCGCCCTGGACTGTAAACTGACAAACCTGTAAGTCTCTGGAATAGAAAGGCTTGAGAGAATTAACATGGTACACTCTGGGCTTTAGTGAGGAATTGGGAAATGCTATGAGGTAGTTTACAGTTCCTAGGCACTCTTGGACCGTGAATGGCCCTTCCCATGATGCTTAGGCATTTCAGCTGCCACCTCTGCTAAAGGTCCACTGAGCTGTGGCCTCAATTCTACCATGTACTGGTCTTCAGGGATGCTGTACCCAAGACAGGCTCTTTCAAAATTTTCCAAGAAGGCCTCGGTGTCATCACCTGCCTTGTAGGTGGGAAATTTCCTGTGCTGTGGAACAATCATTGGCGCAGGGTTGTTAGGGTTGGCTGTGTTTTGCTTAGCCTTTTCTAATTCCATGGCCTGTTGGTGGGCTTCCCTCTGGAGTTCCAGCTGTTTTTGGTGGTCTGCATCTTTGGCTGCTTGCTCTCTTTTGTAGGCTGCCTCTCTTTCTCTTTCTCTCAGCTCCATTTCTTTTTGTTTTATTTCTAGTTCCTGTATTTTTTTTCCATATCTTGCCTGTGGTCGGCGTCTTTGATTTGTTCTTCGGCCTCGATTTTTGTCTTGTTAGGCATGGTTCCTTTTTTCTTGTGTTGGGGTGCCTTCCGGTGTTTGTTGTCTGAACTTCAGGTTCTCTGTTGCCTCCTGGGGTCTGCCTAGCAACAGTGCCTTTTTCCCTTTCTTCCTCTAGCTAATCTTTTAAATGTAAAGTAAACCAGAAAAACCACTTTATTTGCATGTGTATAGTGCTGGCATTTGACTCCTAATGGGAGTGCTATTGTGTGACAAAAGACCCGTAATAGTCCCTTAATGGTTCCTTGGTTAATATGCAAGCCAAAAACTGCCAGAGAGAGCAGAATTTTTTTTTTCTCTGCTTTCTTTTAAAACCAAACCGTTCCTTTCTGCTTAAAAGCCCCTAGGAGAGAAAAGAAAAATATAATATTCCTACTGGCTTCTGGATTCTATCTTTCCCACCATCGCTGCCACTCCTATCATAACCTAGTCCCAGATTTGGACCTTAGTGTCCAAAATATGGGGGTTAGCATGAAAACCTCCAAGCTTAGTTACCAGCTTGGACCTGGTAAAGCTGCCACCACCCAAAAAATGAGAGTGTTTTGGGGCACTTTGGTCCCCCCAAAAACCTTCCCTGGGGACTCCAAGACCCAAATTCCTTGAGTCTCACAACAAAGGAGAATAAACCATTTCCCTTCCCTTCTCCCTTCCAGGTATTCCCTCCCTGGGTTCCTGGAGAGATAAACAGAAGCAAACTCCGTGAATCTAAACAGAGGGATTCCACCCTCCTCGTTTCCAGCCTTGGAAAACAGAAGTACCGAGAGCTAATCTCTCTTCCCCCCTCAGCCAGAGGGAATGCAAAGTCAGGCTAGTAAATCTAACACACACAGATTTTCCCCGACTTCTTCCTCCCACCAATTCCCTGGTGAGCACAGACTCAATTCCCTGGAGTTCCCCACTAAAGAAAAACTCCAACAGGTCTTAAAAAGAAAGCTTTATGTAAAAAGAAAGAAAAATACATAAAAATGGTCTCTCTGTATTAACGTGACAAATACAGGGTCAATTGCTTAAAAGAAATATGAATAAACAGCCTTATTCCAAAAGAATACAATTCAAAACACTCCAGCAACTACACCATGTAAATACAAAAGAAAAAAACAATAACCCCTATTGTTTTTATGATCTCTGTACTCACAACTTGGAAACAGAAGATTAGAAAAGCAGGAAATAGAGAAATCCTTCCCATAGCCGAGAGGGAGATAGGCACAAGACCAAGAACAAAAGACTCACAAACAAACTTCCCTCCACCCAGATTTGAAAAAGTCTTGTTTCCTGATTGGTCCTCTGGTCAGGTGTTTCAGATTACTTCTTTCCAGGTGAAAGAGATGTTAACCCTTAGCTATCTGTTTATGACACAGCAGCCAAAACCCCCATGCTTGACCCCGCTCTCCGGTAAAATGCTGGGCAGGTGGGAGAAGCCCCAGTGCCCTGACCCTGGTCTCCTGCAGAAACAAGGGAAGTGGTGGAAGAACACCCAGCACCTGGACCCCTGCTGCAGCCTTGGGACTGGAGGAGCTCTCACTCTCTGCTGCACCCCAGGGCCATGGCACAGGGAAAGAGCTTCTCCAGTCTTGGGGCCAAAGTGGGGGGCCAGAAAGGAGCAAATGGGTTGTGGGGCGGGCAGAATGGGGGGGGCCCTGGGTGGAACAGGTTGGGGAGCGCACTCACGTGCTCTGGCCCAGGACCCTGGGAAACCGTCATCCACCTCCATTCTCACTCTGTCTCCGGCCCAATGCCTTATTATTTGTACAAAGTGGAAAAATGTCAACAGGACAGCTTAAAAGAGTCACCACAGAATGTGCCGCCAGCCAGTGATTTGGGCACTCTCCAGAGAGGTGTTAGATGTGGCTTCAAATCTCTACTCTAAATCAGAGAGGGGGGTGGTATGTAAACCTGGGTCTCCCTCATCCCAGGTGAATACCCTAGCCACTGGGCTAAAGGTTATTAGGGGACGGGGACCATCGCCTCCTTCTGTGATGTTTTGTACAACACCCGATCTGTCAGGCAGCCTCTGAACATGCCTGCCAGGTCAGGTCCCACAGGCGGGACAGCAGGGAGAATGTCTAGTTTGAGGATACCACTGGGGCTTAGGCACGAGATAGGCATCAGGATTTGGCAGCTGTTAGGTGACAGTTGAGCTGGGGTTTGAGAACCTAAATTATGAATTAAAATGGTCCAAATGGCAGTTAAATGCTTAAAATCCCACTGCAGATTTAGTTCCGAGTTTTCAATTGTAATTACTGCCAGATAAAGTTTTGCACTATTTGAAGCTTACTTTTCTTTTCACCTACTAAGTCAGACCTTGTTGTCTTTTGTACTCCATATATCATCCTGTTGGCATTTCCTGCAATCCGAATGTCAGAGAAGATGGTAACTTGTACACTTTCTTCTTAATGATATATTTCAAACAATACTAGTTTCAATGTTATCAGCTTTATGGCAAGCTTTATTAAGGGGATGTTTTCCTAAGTGTATGTAAAATACCTCTATAATTTTTTTTTGATTCTTATTGATGTGTGACAATGATAACTCAGTTTCAGCAGTGCAATTGTTGATGCTGCTCTTTCCTTCTCCCTCATAGTAATACTGTTACTAATTCATGTTATTTGTTAATACAACAGTTTGCCCATTCCTCTCTGCCAAAACCCTGTTCAGGTCCTAAGGATTAATTGTCACTTTAGTCACTTCAACTTCTTCATATGGCCTTATGGATGTCACCTTCAGTCTGTCCCCAGTATTGCTGCTACAGAAATAATCTTCCATGGCCATTGTTCTGATTACGTCTGTCTTCTTCAGATATTTCTACTTCGTTTCCCAGACCACCTAGATTATCTTTAAGATCTTTGCCTTGCCACAACCTAGCTCCTGCCTACCTGTCTTCCATCTGTCTGCTACCCTCCTCATTATGCATGGTGAGAGGAAAGGTTCTAGGCAGTGACAGAGAAAGAAAGAAGTAGATTAACTTTAGGGACAAATACTATTTTCCAGTTTACGAATAAAATTGTTTTTCAGATTTAGAAGAAAGCTGATCTCTCTAAGTTTCTCTATCATGGTCTCATGCTCATGTGCTGGCTTTCTTCCAAATAGCCCACCAATGTGTCATCCTTTCTCTGACCCAAATCATCCTCACTCCAAGTTGCTGCTGGGGAGAAAAAAAAAAACACTCTCTTTCAAGGAGCTGATAAATTGTCTTCTGGACAACAATTCCACTCCTGCTAAGGTATTAACTAACTTCACTCTTTGAAAAGATACGCCATAAATAAACAAAGCCAAAATATTCATTTGCATTAAAAAAAATAGGGCACTATCAACACATATGACTAAATTCACCATGCAGCTGTATGGCTTTTCATTGCTCCTCTTCCCTCTCTTTGCTTTTGTATATTGTCAGTTTAGATTGTAAAATGTTTGGGGATAAAAATCTTGTATTCTTACCTGTAATGTGCCTAGTGCTTTGCTGCCACTAAAATTAATAACGTGAAATAAAATCAAATAAATAATAATAATAATAATTATTAATAATAAAAATTACCTCATACAGAGACTGAAAACCCAGTTTACTTCAGGAAACCTCTCAAGCACCCCATCAGTTTCTCCTTTAATATACTGTTATGGAGGAAATGATTTGCGGTTATCCAACCATGCTCATTGTGGTCACAGCAGCTGGGAACTTTCCAGCCACCAGTACCACAATACAGTAAATGAAATCAGACACAGTGTAACAGTTAATTAACTCAAGATTCTGCCTGCTCACATCCATGCTGCATTTCTCACAGCCCAGACAGAAAGAGAGCTAAGACTTGGCACCACACAAATATTGCACTATTTAAAAGAAAAAACTGATTCAGTTAAACTAGTACAAACTCCTGTGTGGACACTCTTAAATCAGTTTAACCCCTGTTTGTATTGATTTATCTTAAGTTAACAAGGCATTGACTTAGAGTAAATCAATATAAACCAACTTTAAATTGAATTAAGAATGTCCACACACAGGGCCAGCTCTAGCCCCAAGCACGGCGGCACGCCGCAGGGGGCGCTCTGCCGCTTGCCGGTCCCACGGCTCTGGTGGACCTCCCGCAGGTGTGCCTGCGGATGCTCCACCGGAGCCGCGGGACCAGTGGACCCTCCACAGGCACGCCTGCAGGAGGTCCACCCGCGCTGCCTACCACCCTCCCGGCAACTGGCAGAGGGCCCCCCGCAGCGTGCCGCCCCAAGCACACGCTTGACGCGCTGTGGCCTGGAGCCGGCCCTGTCCACACAGAGCTTTGCACCTGTTTAACTAAAATGATTGAAAAACACACCTTTGATTAAACGAAAACAATTTTGTTTATAATCTGGGGCATAGACCAGGAATCAAATCCAGAATGTCCAGATGGAAAACATATATAGGGTGTGGATATCAAGAATGATCACAAGTCATGACAATAAATTTTGAAAGGGACGTTAAGCTTTGTGCTTTCAGTGTGTACATCAAGCTCTAACTATTTAAACCAGGATGAGATCTATGAGGGAGGAGATTATTCTGTATCTGCTACTGCAGGTACTTATACCTTCCTCTGAAGCATCTGGTATTGGCCATTGTTAAAGATAAGATACTGGACTAGATGGATCTGGGATCCAATCCAGGCAGGTTCTCTGTTCCTTCCTAACACTCTGCTATTAGGAGACTGGTCACATTTAAAAGAGTTGATAAATTTCGTTTAATAATCTTGAATTGACTCTCCCCTTTCAAAAACATTTTTAAGTGTAGAAGGAAATTTTCAAACTCACAAAGGACATTTAGGTGCCCAATTCCCATTGAAAGTGCGGAACTCTTGAAAATCCCAGCCTTTATCACTATGGTACATATGTTCAGGACTAGAACAGGTGCCTTGATTATCCACTTACTCAAAAACAATTTTTTTCTAATTTTAGAGGAATACAGAGTGTAGCCATAAGTATAAGAAAAGAAGGCATTTACTCCAGGTCCAAACAAAATATTTCCCCCTATCATTTATTACTGTGGCATATGAAAGTTTATTCATTTAGGTTATTTAAGTTTACTAGAAGTAAAGTTGTTGCCTAAAACATCCTTGAAGCACCAAGGGAAATTAATCCACTTTTCATAACTCTAAAAAGAGTTTGTTTTAGTTGTAAACCCCTCAATGACCACTAGGAAATCAAAACAAAGGACAGATTTATTGAGGGATGTGAGTTATGTTCTTTTCTTTTCCCCAGAAGGGACTTCTGCTGTGAACTGGCTGTCTCATTTTCACTAGGTGCTTGCAGAGCTGGTGAAACCAGATGAGGCAGAACTTGAAAAGATGTGTCAAATTATTGGTGTGTGTGTGTGTGTGTGTGTATATATATATGTGGTGATGGTAGGAGACATCTCTTGCAAGAAAAAGAGAAAATAAAAGTTTAATTAAAATACATTTCTCCTCACCCCCTCCCAAAAACTGAATGACTACCTACAGATCCTTCCTGGAATCTTAATCCTACCCTGTAAACATCTGTCTTGTGTTTTCCAGTCTCCTGCCACTGCTGTTTCTCTGCTCATTCAGTCCCTTCCTTTGTTAGTACTGCCTTTGTAACCAGTACTGTCATAGAAAATACAACAGTTGTGCAGCAGCTCTGTTTAATCCCAAGTGTCTGGAGCCCCATCCTTATGCAAAACATTCTACTCTGACAAATCAAATGAACAATCTGCTAAACAAACTGGCAGGCAGATCTCTGAAACTGTCTTCTCAAAGGGTAAATTAGCTATCTTTTCAAAGTGCCTCTTAGTTATGCATTACTAGTATGAGCTACATAATTACAAAAAAAGACAGTATGAATCTTTTCAACAGCCCAGGTTACTCTCCAGGAAAACAACAACTGATAGTGTTTAGAGCAGGGCTAGGTAATCTGTGGCACATGAGCTGATTTTCAGTGGCACTCACCCTGCCTGGGTCCTGACCACCGGTCCAGGGGTCTCTGCATTTTAAATTAATTTTAAATGAAGCTTCTTAAACATTTTAAAAACCTTATTTACTTTACATACAACTATAGTTTAGTTATACATTATAGACTTATAGAAAGAGACCTTCTAAAAACATTAAAATGTATTACTGGCATGTGAAACCTTAAATTAGAGTGAATAAATGAAAACTCGGCACACCACTTCTGAAAGGTTGCTGACCTCTGGTTTAGAGTGTGCCACGTGCACAAGACAATTATACTTCATATGAACATCTGAGAAAAGGAGAGCATTAGGCTAAATTTTATTGCTTACAAAGTAATGAGATGAATCCTTCCATTGAAGAAATGAATGGAAATGTTGCTATTGAATGTAAGAATATGGCCATATTGGTCAGACCCATGGTCCATCTAGCCCAGTATCCTGTCTTCTGACAATGGTCAATGCCAGGTGCTTCAGAGGGAATGAACAGAATAATCAATCATCAAGTGATCCATCCCCTGTTGTCCGTTCCCAGCTTCTGGCAAACAGAGGCTAGAGACACTTCAGAGCATAGTTTTGCATCCCTGCTCATCTGGGCTAATACCTATTGATGGACCTATGCTCCACGAATTTATTGGCTTTGATAGGAAAAGGAAGGGGACCCTACAAAGATTGTTCTCTAATATTATTGCAATATCAGATGTGCTTTGTATACAGATAGAAGATGACAAAGTGGGAAAGAGAATTGGAGAGGATGATTGAAGGCTAATGAAAAGATATCAGTTTTTAGGAGGAAGTCAGAATGTGAAAAAAGGGATGGAGAAAGGAGTGGGAGAAAGAGAAGGTTACAGTGAGTCGAGAAGAATTGGCAGAGCATAACAAACTTTAGAAATATTTGGAGACAGATTTGTATGCTCCAGTAGTGTAAAGGAAATGCAGCTTTCCTTGACATGCTCCTTCTCATGCTTAGCCCTACTTCACATTCTGGGGATGGAAGGGGTGTGGCCAGCACTCTGCTCCAGCTGTTCTTGGATGTGAAGCAAACCAATGGCAGCTATAGAAGAGTTAGATCAGCATCCCAGAAGCAGAGAGATACAAAAAGGGAAATAAAGAAAACCTTTGCCCTGCAGCTGCCGTGAACTGCCGTGTGGGCTGAATCTCCTGAGAGGGGCACAACATAGAATCTGTCCCTTAAACTTCTGTCTTAAACTAGAACCTGTTATTGTGTAGGCGCACACAAGGCAAGACCATGTTCTTAAACTACAGCACCACTTCTTCACACATATTGCAAACACAGAGGGAATTATCTAAGTAGAAGCAAACTTTGATACTGCCAAAGAGGAAGAAAATAAACACCAAAATTTAAGTGGCTTCCCAGATAGATGAAACTGGGAATATAGTTATATAGAGCCAGAGATAAATTGTGATTTAAAAGGACACTAAAGTCCAATTTTAGCTCATGACTTTGCAAATACTGTATCTGATTAAAAAGTTGATCAAATGCTTCTACATTAGGGCAACATATCAGCCTGCAAATACACAGTACAAAGATTATTGGCTAGAGATTTTCAACACAAAAGGCAAACCAAAATTAACGTATCTGCTGTTTTTAAGAATGCAATAAAATAATGCAGGAAATAAAAAAATAGTAGCTAAACAATTCCCTAAAGTAAAGATGAACAGCAAACAACATTTCCCCCAGTGCTTTTAATTTGTCTTCTTAAGGCAACATTCCCTGGGAAATAAGACTATTAAAAAGTAAGCCAGCAATTACGATGACTTCTTGTTACTATTATTAAAATCAAATGGTGTTGAGAATGAAGCTGCTCTGAGGGGTTCTAATATTGTGATAATTGGGCCTAGAAATTTACCCTAATTGGGAGTTGAACTGTAAAGAGCGAAGTTCATAAGATTTCACAAAAATCTGTAACAACAAGGAAAAGGTATGAAAGGGACATAGAAAGACTGAATTCATCCAAACAAAAAGGCCTAACAATATAACTCAAGGACTGTGTTAAGATCACTCTTGGTAAACAAGAGAAGAGTGGAAACAGAAATCAGTGAACCAAAACTGATGTGTCTGAAACTAGGCCTAGTTGATGGACAAAATAATGGGTGGGTGGGGGAGGGAAGAGGAGGGAGAGAGGACTGGCTATTCTGCCCACCACCACCTTTTGGAATTCTTAAGGAAAGAGATTTCAGGAGAAAAACTGGCTCCATCCTCACCACTTCCTGGGACGCCAGGCCTTCATCATCCTGATCCTGAGAGATGTCTTACCAAACTGGGTCAAAGAGAGGGACTTAGCTGACACTATCACCTCCCCACCTTCATCTACCACTGAATCCGAAACACCACCTGGGGTGAAATGAGATTGGACTTGAACAAAAACAGCTTCAGTCCATCTCAACTAACTTCTTTTCTTTTCCTCAAAAGAACAGTTATTACCGTCTTTGATACCATCTAAGAGATGTCAAACAAAGGGTATTTTCCCTTCTAAAAACTCTCTCGAGCTGAAGGGAAAGGGAACACGGAATGTTGTTAACATGAAAGCCATAATTAGTGCTTTACATTTCAAATGCTTTGTTTTTCATTGTTTTCTGTATCTTAAATAAAAGGTTAAAAGGATTTTAAATGATGTGTTTGCCATGGCACTAAGCAGGCTGAGGTCTCTGTATACCAAATCCCACACCTTGTTTAACACTGTTTAATGTTGGACAGTACAGGGTTACGTTACCACCTTTAACCCTTTGTGCCCATATATTCCATCTTAATACAACAGTTCTTTCTTGAGTGTGCCTCAGGTGGGAACAGCTGAAGTTTGAGATAACTCTGATAGAATGGGCATGCTATTAATGACAACATATCAATGCTTTAAACTCCTGGAACATCTAGAATTTATTATGCTATAGCTCACACCAGGGATGACTGAATCATCTTGATTACTCAGGACATTGATTCTCCGTGATAAAAATCACTATATTTATATCCCATGACTGCAGCTTACTGTTAAACTGGTCCCCTTTATATAGTCTTCAATCCACTGGCATTTCTTGATTTCTGAGTCATGAGACTATTATAAATACTCAGGCATGCAATAAGGATCATTTTGCTTTTAATAGGTTCTGTTTTATTTAGTGAATGTAAGCATTGGGTAATTTTTTGGTTAGGGCCATGGGTTGTTCCCTCTGTCTATTATGACCAATCTTTAGTTGAATTAAACCTGGGAGCAGGAGGGTTGGAAACTGCCTTTACATGCCTGGAAGCCTCTGACATCTTGGGTGATGTCAATCCAAACCAGTATTGACACAGATGACTTTGAAAATATTGTATCTGATGAAAAAGTTGATCAAATGACTCAACATTAAGGCAAAACAACAGCCTGCAAATAAAGAGCACAAAGTGTTGCCTTCAGGTATTCATCACAAAAGGCAAGTCAAACTTAAATGAACACATCTGGTATTTTTAAGAGCATGTTGAGGACAATCACAGGATAAAATGGGGCTCTGTATGGACCTAGGGGGTCTGTCTTCACAGTTCACTTTCAAGGACTGGAGCCAGTGGATGGCCAGAAACCGAATTTCAAAAACATTTGGGGTCTTATTTAAAACTTAGGTGACATTCAGAATTATTGGGAGAGGAACTGAGAGAGAGTGCTTCACCCCTGCAAAGGTATTTCCCAGAAAACACTCGCAAAGTGGTGGCAGTGTGTGATCTAGGCAGGTGTACAAGGAAAACACATTTCTGAAGGAGGAAGTGGTTGGTTGGCCACATAGGTAGCATCACCAGGCAAAGAACGTAGCCAAAGCACACAATCAAAACCACACCATTAGCACTAAACAGTTTTTGTAATAGTTAAACTAAGAACCAGTAGTAGGAAAGAGCATTTTGAGACAAGCACAGCAGCTCAGGCTTCTGCCAGCCAGGGATTTTTTGTTTTGCTTTGAAAATGAATTTGCTTTTAAAAAACAGTACAGATGTGTCCCAACGTGTCATGTTCCCCTCTGCTCCCAGATGAAAAATAATTTTCATTTACTTATTCAGAAAAATCCAGAAAACAACCTCCCTTCTTCCACACATGCTCTTCAGCACAGTATGTGACATACAAAAGATAAGAGTTGCAAGCAGCTATTGTGTCTAGGCAGCAGTGATTCTTGAGGAGACAACTTGAAAAAGATTAGAACAATAATGAAAGATCAGTGCTGTCCTTCAGCCCCAGACGCAGCAAACACAGCAACTCCTCCTTTTCTCAAAATGCAGTGCCATCCTAAGGGCACTTGGTCTCATCCTTTTGCCCAGATGGAGAGTCTCTCCTGTCACATGGCTTTGCATCAGATCTGCCTTTATAGTTCTTTTAATAACACTGCCTTTTCCTAACAGGAATCTAAGTTCTCCTGAACTTTGTGTGTCAGGAATTATGAAACTGATGGGCAGGAATTCTGATCTGATATGGCACGGGGACAGGGGAGAGAGAAAACAAGGAGACCTGCGCCTACCTTAACCTGACCTGGGGTTCCTCAAGATTGTACTACTAGGAGATTGCAGGAAAGTGATTTCCAAAGTTCTGATCACCCTGGCTGGAACATTATATAAATGCTAAGATGTTGTTATTAGATGATGTCATAGCAACATGGAGGGGCCCCTTCTTTGCTCCCTGATCATCAGCAGGAAAGAAAGAAGCAGATGTTGGCTATATTCTGCCCTGCCACGAGGGAGGGGAGCCCCAGGGGTCTCAGCAGTCCAAGGGGTAAGGATAACTCTGCTATCCCACCTGCCACCTCTCTCGCTATCTGTCTTTCCCCCAGCTACTGCTACCAG
Organism: Gopherus evgoodei; assembly: GCF_007399415.2. Taxonomy (NCBI): domain Eukaryota; kingdom Metazoa; phylum Chordata; order Testudines; family Testudinidae; genus Gopherus; species Gopherus evgoodei. Next base: position 197,694,028 of record NC_044323.1, read on the forward strand.
TGTGGTCTATTCATTTGTGTTGTGCTCCTTGTCTCTAAAGTAAATGACCTATGCGCTTGTCTACACTTGCTGCGCTGCTGTAGTGCTTAGTGAAGATGCTACCTATATTGATGGGAGGGCTATTCGCATCAGCGTAGGTACTTCTCCTCACCGAAAGGCAGTAGCTATGTCAACGGGAGAAGTCTTCCCAATGACATACTGCTCTCTACACCAGTATCACGACTATGGATTTTCCACCCCCGAGTGACATAGTTATACCAACACAAGTTTGTAGTGCAGACCAGGGCTAAGTGTATGTGTGTGAAAGGGATTTATGTGATGTGGAGGACAATGATGATGCTTATAATTAAAATGGTTGGAATATTTATTAGCAATGATATTTGTTTGCAGTCTGGCCCCTTTACTGGCTACCAAATTCTGATTTCTGCCAGTCTATTCAGTGTTTACGGTTATTTGCAGAATATTTTGACAAATTATTTCCAGCTTGTTGATGATTTGTGAATTGTTTACCCTGGTGTCATTATTTTTCATATTCCTGATTCAGCAAAGTATCTAAACATGCAATAGCTTTAAGCACATGAAATCCAATTCCTTTTCGGCATAGTAATTTAACCATGTGTTTAACTTTAAGCAAGTGCTTATGCTCCATTGAGTTCAACAAGACCAAAGGACATAGTTTGTGCTTACTGACTCAAAGCCAATTTGATTTGTGCAACTGGTCATTAAGTCATATGGTTCTTTTCTGTTTCCTGATTGGATGAATTTCATGACAGGTGAATAATAAATGACAAATAATGAACAACATACTTTCATTTTGATTTTTGGACCAATAATCATTTATGAATCTCAGAAGCTGTGCATATTTTCACAAACCAGAGGTCATCCAAACATTGCTGAATAACATCACCCCAAAGATTTCCCTTTTATTAGGGAGTGATGAATCCATTTTGTTTTACTATTTGACCAACTCTATTTTTGAACTTCATCAGCAGTGGCCAACCTATCACATTAGTAATTTTGCATTTAAAGGCGAGTGCTATTGTTAATTAATGAATGATTAACATTGAGTATGCAAACTTTTCTGGTATATTTTAGTTTTGTATTATATTGCTTCTGTCTTCTTAGTCTTTTTTCCTGAACATTTTTTTGTAAGGTTAGTTTTATTTCATAGTCAAACATCTAAATAATTTGTGACATGGTAAGACTCTTCTGGCATTGCAGGTTCCTAAAATGGAGTCCTCTATATTTAGCAGGGGACTCAGCAAAAGAAGGATACTTTATAATGTGTATACTGAATATTTTTGAGGAAAAAGAAGAGAGTTACATAGAAGACAGTAAACTGTGACACACTGTTAACCATTTTATTGCATGCTATATGTCTTGCTAAGCCTCTCTGGCAGCTTTCCCGCTTTTATAGATCCTAAATAAATTCAAATTCTTTCCTGCTGTTTTGTGATTTTATTTCAGCTGGAACAGTGTTGTTACTTTAAACATTTTAGTTTCTTATCTCCATTCATCACAGCTGGTGCCCTGTCACATTGCTTAGAAGAGTGTCTCAGGGTCTCATGCCAATCTAGTCACCTGCTGAAAATTGTGAATTTAAATGAACTATATTGCAGTGCCGATGTATGCCTCACTGGTGTTTATTTCATACATCAGTGGGTTGCATTATTTGGAAAGAGGCACCTGAATGAGAATGACCTAAGCAAATTAAAATAAAAGGTATTAAGTTCAAGCAATTTTGGATAGATTTTCATGCATTTTAAATATTATGCAGCAGATCTTCAGATGGCGTAAATTGTCATTGCTACACTGACGTCAGTGGAACCATAACAGTTTACACCAGTTGAGGGTTTGCCCCTTATTTCTGTTCAGGTCTCTAATGAAGAGGCCTAACTTTTCTTCCTAGTGTTAGCTCTGAAAAAATAATGATGGGCTAGAGTGTGAGTAGCCTAAGGTTGCCTTTGTTCACTTTGTAAGTGTCCCCACATGGGCAAAATTGACAAGATAATTGATTAAGCACCAAGTGATTAACCAATAAAAAAGGTCTTTCAGCTCCTCAGCTCAGGACAGTTAAAAGAGAGACAGGAAGAGACAGGAGAAGAGTGGGTGAAGGATGGGCTAGTATAGCACAGCACATTGTAAATAAAGCATACAGTGATGAACTATGCAGAAGTGTATGAGGACTCTTTGCATTTCCAATTCTGCTTTGCTTTTTAGAAAACTGAATCTTACCACTAAATACTTAGCCAAAATCCATGTGCTGGTTTAAACCAGTGGCTCTCAACCTTTCCAGATTCTGTACCCCTTTTAGGAGTCCAATTTGTTTTGCATACCCCTGTTACAGTATTTTTCCCCAATCTGAACCTTAGAGTCCAAAAGTTGGGGTACTAGCATGAATTCCTCTAAGCTTAATTACCTGCTTAGATCTGATAAGCTGCCACCAATCAGGAATTCCAGTGCCTGATACACTCTGGTTCCCCCAAAAACCTTCCCTGGGGACCCCAAGACCCAAATTCCTTGAGTCTCACAACAAAGAGCAATAAACCATTTCCTTTCCCCCTTCTTCCTTCCTCCCAGCTCTTTCCCGCCCTGGGTACACTAGAAGATCACTGTGATTCAAACTCCTTGAATCACCACACAGAGAGGAATGTTATCTTCCCCCCATCCCTCCTCTTTTCCCTTCACCCAGAGGCAATACAGATTCAAACTCCATGAATCTAAAACAAAGAGGAAATTCACCTTTCCCTTTTCCCACTGCTCTCTCTCCCTTCTCCCCACCAATTCCCTGGTGAGTACAGACTCACTTCCTTTGAGCCTTAACTAGAAGAAAAAAATCAAACAGGTCTTAAAAAGCAAAACTTTTAATAAAAAGAAAGAAAAAAAGTAAAAGTTGTCTCTGTACTTTAGATGGTAAAAGTTACAGGGTCTGTCAACTTATAGACACTAGAAAGAAGCCTCCCCCCAGCAAAATACAATTTAAAATACTTCCAGCAAACTACACATTTGCAAATACAGAAACAATCAAAAGACTATAACCACCTTTCTTACTAAAATATTCACCATAAGAGACTGTAGCAGGGAGATTGGCAAGAAAACTGGTTGCCCGTATAGTCCCTTCCAGGAATGAGAGAGAACAAAGCAAAACCCAAAAAACACAAACTAAGGCTTCCCTCCACCGAGATTTGAAAGTATCTTGTTTCCTGATTGGTCCTCTGGTCAGGTGTCCGGTTCACTGTTTGTTAATCCTTTACAGGTAAAAGAGACATTAACCCTTAACTATCTGTTTATGACAACCCCCAAGTTACACATCACTTAAAAACTACTTGCTTACAAAATCAGACATAAAAATACAAAGGTGTCTAAGCACACTATTATTGAAAAAGTGCTTACTTTCTCATTTTTATCATAGTATTAAAACATAAATCAATTGGAATATATATATATATATAGTACTTATATTTCAGTGTACAGTATATAGAGCAGTATAAACAAGTCATTGTATGAAATTTTAGTTTGTACTGACTTCACTAGTGCTTTTTATGTAGCCTGTTGTAAAACTAGGGAAATACCTAGATGAGTTGATGCGCTCTCTGGAAGACCTCTGCGTTCCCCCAGGGGTTCATGTACCCCTAGTCAAGAACCACTGGTCTAAACGCTGTTTATAGGTGCAGTGTCTATGGTTCATCAAGAACACAAACAATTTGCTGCAGTAGAATACTACTGATGCACACCTGCAAAATCTGCTCTCTAGCATGTTTCAGATATCAATCATGCTTTTCTTCCATTTACCCTACTTTATCAGATCCATTAATTTGCTGTTGTGATGCTTAACCCTGATGCTAAATTCATGAGCTAAATTCCATTAGTAGATAACACTTATATATTCACTTCCTGGTTTGTTTCAACTTAGGCTGGACCATTCAGATTAAGTCCATAGTTTACAAGGGACAACTTGATGCAAGCTTACACATCCTCCACTGTCAACTACTGGAAGAATTCTGACTGTTTTTTGCTCCTTGTTATTTATATATTAAATATAATGGAGAATTTAAGCACTGAACCAGCCACAGTTGCCACTGTCATTAGGTTTCTCTCTGACTTTTGACATTTACAAACATTCCCTCACACTGAAGTCCTGATTTTGGTCTCACACCAGTTTTTCAGCAGTGCAGCCTCACATACTTCATTGAGTTACTTCCAACTACACAGGACTAAGTGGATACCGACCTTTGAAGGGAAAACCAGTTCAACAGCAACTGATACAAAAAATTCATTCCACAGAAGTGACACTGCTTGTATGCAATCAGAACCTCATTTACCAAAGCATATTGGCTGTTTTGTTGCAGCCATGCATGACTCACCTCTAAGTGTACTCAGGTCCCTGGTACATAGCAGCATGACAGTGAAGTTTAGCAGCAAACTCTGCCTAATCCGATAATTGGAACTCTGGCCACATCTTCACAAAGCAGCCAGTTTTCCTTACACTGTCCACTGCTCAGATAATTGGTCTGACATTTCATTTCTCTATTCTCGGAGACACAGTCAGGCAGAAAACCCATTCTTCTAGAATATGCCTCCGGTCCAGAGTAACAAGGCGATTATGGGTCTTGACTGAGTGGCTGGCACCTTTTCCAGTACCGTCAAGGGCTACTTTCCACTTCTTTATTGCTTTAAGGAGAAATAAGGCAGGAATAAAAAAACAGTGCTGCTTCCCTAGCACACAAATATCATCAGGTAGCTGAATGCATGTAAAAGCAGCTGCTCAATATGCCATTTAATTAGGTGTAAGGTCTCTGCGATTGCTTCCTTTGAAAAATCTGACACCTAAACAATATTGTTTTCAACTTGTATGCCACCAGGGTTAAATCATTTCAGATATCGGACTGTGGACATCAGTAGATTAACACAGAGTTTGCAGGTTTGAAAATTAAGTTCCTATTTCACTAGCTCTGCCTTTCTTTTAGGACCCAGGAACAGGAAAACTTAGAGCTACAACACAGTTCGGTTACAAATAGTGCTTCATATCTAGATCCTTTTGAATTTATCATCTTTTTTTTTTCCTTTTGGCAGAAAGCTTGTCTTTGAGAATCTTTTCAAGGGACCATAGGATTTCTGTTAAAAGTCAAGGTATCGATTGTGGTATATTAGCAAATAACATTCTGATATTATAAAGAGTTGTGTCACAAAAAATATTTGTGTTATATGAGACAAGAATATTACTTTTGTTGCAATAGAGATTGGCTCATATAGAGCAATAAAGCTTGTGACTCAACTGCAGCAAAGAATCCTCTCTTTCTATCACGACTACCATCATATAGTCTACATCAACCAAAGAATCACAGCTTCATTATGAAAGCCTAGTAATAACCCGACTGATTTTGTAGTCAGGAAACCATAACTGCAATGTAATGCAATAATGAGAATTGCTAAAGATTATTAACTTTGTGGCAGAGCCATTACAGTAAATTCTTTGGATAAATAACATCAAAAAAAAAACCAACCCTGAAAAAACTGTGATTATGACTTCCTGTTATAAGTTAATATGCATTAGGCTAAAAAGAAAAAATGTAATCACAAGGGGGCAATCCAGCACTGCCAGGCATGGTCATGGCAAAGGTCCATTCGATACATATTTACGCACAAGTGTGTCAGGTGAAGTCATGAAGTCATATTCTTCAAGCTCATAAATACAACAAATATGACAATTAAGTCATTTGAAAGTTAAACAAATTTCGCTTCTCAAAATCAAGGGGAGCCCAATGGGAAGTGTTCTGTTAGGTGTGTGTGGTGTTGTGGGATTTTCTAAAATGTTTAAAGACTTATTTTTTTATTGTTGCTGATATCTCTTAAGACAGATGGTCTCAAAAAGACATCCTTCCATTTAGGCTTCTGCTGAACTGAATGTATCAGACAATGAACAGTCAAGACATATGCCACCTGGCTCTGAGATGTGAGTTCGTCAAAACTACAGAATTGCACTAGGTGAAAATCTTTCAACACTCAGGACACTATTGGCACCCTGCAGGATAAAAGAATGAGTTTCCTGCAGATTTACTGCAATCTCCCAGAGAAGGACAGCAATATCTGAGCTTCTTGCTTGAAAAAACTATGCTGAATAGTAGATTTTGAAAGACCACTGTGTTGGAGATTAAAGAGACAGACATTCAACTTCAAATTGGATTTGAGTGCCTGATTGAGATTTACAAACTAATTTTACAAACCCTTACTCATGTGAGTAAATCCATTGAAATGATAATGGGTTTAAAGATCATGTCCTAAAAGATCATTTCTAATCTCAGATATAATACCTGATACACAGATACCACCTATTGTTACATTTCAAAGCAAATTTATCAGGGTGTGTCGGGGGTGGGGGGGAAAGAAGGGCAATAGTACATTTTTAAAGCAAGCAGTGATGCACCCTTTCAAAGGTAACATTTAGATAAGACCCTCAGGAATCTATTACAGCTCCAAGAGTTAAGACCAGTGCTGGGAAGGGGCTAGGAGGAAGAAGAATCACCTGAATAGGGGCCCCCAGGGGCATTCATCTGCTCAGGGGCAGAGCAGACATACAGCCATATGGGAGCTGGTTAGGGGATGGACACAAATGTGGCAGTTGCTAGATTTGTTCTAGAAGTGTAGCCTGTGACAATAGAACATATAGGCCTATTGTAATGTAGATGTTAAGTGCCATATTTGTAGTAGGTTTATGTTTATGGGATTTAATAAGTAGCCTTTGAAGCTGCTTGGCTTTGAGCTTTGATAGAGATAAGGGAGACCCAGATAAGGGAAATTGAAACAATTTGATGGAGCAACATAAAAACCCTTCCCCCCACCCCAAATCAAAACTTATCAGTAGGAAATATACACAGTTAAAACACTTGCAGTTTAAAAACTACTAGTACGTTTCTTAAAGATGCCTCATTTTTCTACAGCTATTGTAAAAACAGGCTTTGATGATAGAAGACTTCAAGAGCCTAATTCCAGCTGTATCTTCCAGCAGGAGGTGGCATCTCCTGTTATTCTCCTGTTACTGCTTGTTAGGAAAAACACACAGACTTGTGAATGTGACAAACAACCAGTCCCCTAGGAAGAAGGGACCTGAGGGTTGAGGAAAGGTCAGAGTGCCCTCACTTGACCAGGGTTGAAAAATGCAGTTGGGATAAGAAACCTGTGTTCCCCTGATTTAATCAGAAGATGGCTGGAGAATTCCTGTTGGACAATACTAGCCTGAATCTCAACCTTAACAACCAGGTAAATGATAAAGAAATGTACTCCTCCTCACCATAACAACAAACAGACAGCTGATACTCCTACTTTTCCTCCCAGGAAAGTAGAATATGACACTGGTAAACTAGATCCTGCTCTTGCCAAGACGATAAGCGTCAGCTGAAAACTGACAAATTCATAGGTGGAAACCAGACCAGCATACCATCTGTTAGTATTGATTAGATGAGTGTTAGACTTGTAAGGATGTGTTCAGTGATTAGACTCTATAAAATGCCTGTAAGTTGCAGCAGGCATTAATCTTCCATATATGTCTGTGTTCCACGGTACAAAGTAAATATATGTTTGTTTTATAATTGTAAAAATAGCTGCTCTGAACTTGTGAACTTAGGCGGGAACATAGTCCAACTGGGACTGTCAAATGAAGTGGGCCATCATAGGACAAAAGCTTTGTTAACTGGCCTATCCACCCATGGAGAAGTATGTGCAGAAGTGAAGATTTTAATCTCTTTGCTGTTTGAACTCTCACAAGGACTGGAGCTAAGTATCAAAAAGCAGAAATCCCAAAGGTCAACCAGGTTAAGTTCTAAAAAGACATTCAGTTCTGACAGATTACTACATCTCTGTCATCTTTTGAATAACAGACTGAAACTCATTTGTGTATGTATGAATGCTTGCTTTATCCTTTAAATAACTCCCATTTCTTTTCCCTAGTTAATACACCTTGAGGGTATGGCTACACTTGAAATTTCAAAGCGTTGCCGCGGCAGGACTTTGAAGTGTGAGTGTGGTCGGAGCACCAGCGCTGGGAGAGAGATCTCCCAGCGCTGCACATAAACCACATCCCTTAAGGGTGTAGCTTGCAGCGGTGGGAGCCGCGCTCCCAGCGCTGCGGCACTGATTACACTGAGGCTTTACAGCGCTGTATCTTGCAGCACTCAGGGGGGTGTTTTTTCCACACCCCTGAGCGCGAAAGTTGCAGCGCTGTAAAGTGCCAGTGTAGCCAAGCCCTTAGTTAGTTTATTTTAGGATTGCCTATGGCAGTGGTTCCCAAACTTACTCCACCGCTTGTGCAGGGAAAGCCCCTCGCGGTAAGGGCCAGTTTGTTTACCTGCCGCGTCTGCAGGTTCAGCTGATCGCAGCTCCTGGTGGCTGCGATTCGCTGCTCCAGGCCAATGGAAGCTGCTGGAAGCAACGTGGGCGGGGGGACGTATTGACTGCCACTTCCAGAAGCTCCCATTGGCCTGGAGCAGCGAACCGCGGCCACTTGGAGCCGCGATCGGCCAAACCTGTGGAAGTGGCAGGTAAACTAACTGACCTGGCCTGATGGGGGCTTTCCCTAAACAAGCGGCAGCCCAAGTTTGGGAACCACTGGGCTATAGGCATTGTCTTTGGTGTGAGATATAAGGTACAAATTGATCCAGGGTAAGTGACTGGTACCTTGCGACTGGAAGCAGCTTGAATGTTCTGTGATTTTTGGTTTAAGTGACCATTGAACAGTACGTCCAGCTTGCCTGGGTGGAAAGATAGACCGGAGAACCCAATGGAACTGTCTGTGACTCCGTGGTAAGACTATTACAGTGATCTAGGAATTCACATTTGTTGGTGGGTTGGCGAAATTTAATTATAGAACCTACTACCAGTTTGGGGTGTCTGCTCAGTAAGCTGCATAGAGATAAAAAGACTAAGTAAGCCATTCAATCATTTATATCATATTGGTTTTGTGATTTGATTATGCTAATATAATGATTTGACCAATCAAATTGGTCTCAAATTGTTTCCTGTTAGTTAACCTATTTAATTAGTATTATTGTTCACGATCGATTTGATTAATTGATTTACTTTGTAACTCAGTCTAACTTTCATATTGTTCAGTACTTTAGGGACATATAATAAAATTGTCAGCCTTGTAGTTGTTTATACTCTTAAAAGAAATAAAAAGATTGAATTGGGTTACTCTAGTCAATGGCATAAAAAACACCTTAATTAAAGTGACTTTAATTAAATATTAGAAAAATTATCTGACAAAGATCCCGAAAACTCTATTATTTGACCATGCTACTTTTCAGACATGGGCAGGAGGGAAGAACATAGCTACAGTCTGCTCCACCACAACTTGTACCTTCTGGGGCCCATCTCCCTCGCACTCTATCCAATGCTTCCAGAAACATATGACTTGATCCTGCTTCCTTTACTCCCTCCCCCCAGATAAAGTGCCTGACACAGAGCAGATATAATTTACTAGTGTGTGTGTTAAAGGGAATGACAGATCCCTTTTCTGCCATACACTTGTGATCTAAAGTCAACAGAGAAAACAAATTAACTATTAAAAAATCCATTAAAATGCCATATAGAGATTGTGACATAAAGAGCATCCTGCACTATCAGGCAAAAAGCAGAGACACTGCTATATTTTCATGTGAGATTGCTGAGAAAAGCAGGTAACTTTTTCTTTCATCCAGTAGGATACAATGATTTCCTCAGAATTGCAAAAGATTTCCACCTAACACAACTCTGAAGTTTGATGAGGCACAGCTCAAAAGTGGGTGATGTACGCATTTATGACTGTTCACTGTCTGATAATATACCTAGCAAAAGCTTAATTGAAGGATGCATTTGTATTTTGAGTCTATCTGAGGGAGATTTTCCCAAGTCACAAAAGTGCCTGCTAGGCACCCACTTCCCTTTAAAAATCAATGAAGATATTGGAACCGATAATTAAAAAGAAAGGTTTTAGAATATTGGACAGATAGATAGGCAGACAGTGTTGAAACGATCACAATACTCTTCAATTCAAAAAGCTGCCTTTGCTAATCTTTTAAATACCTTAGTGGGCATAACTGTGATGCTTACCATCTCATAGACTACTTCGATCAAGACATTTTTCATAAACATGTTTGAATGACCAGGCCCAACAGAACTAGATTGCCCCCTTGTGACTAAATTTACTATGTAGACTGGAACGTATATGAAATATCTCGAACCCAACTAACTAATGGCAGTAGGCCTTGCTCATGTGAATAGTCACATTATAGTGAAGCGGTACAGGAGCAGAATAAAATTTTAACACAAGATCATGATCTTGCCATCTTTTTTGCATGATTTTTATCCACAGAAAAAACCACCATACTGGATAGAAGTTGCTCATTACATTACATTTTACTTCATTTATTGTATGACTGAATAGTAAAATCTACTACTGGACAGTTACTGTATTCACCAGAAAATTCCTGTTCATACAAGAGTTCCTAAATTTCTCTCCTTTCTTTCTTTTAGAAAATGATAAGAATGAAATAAAATCACATGATTTAGAAAAAGTTCATAGAATTTTTAATAAAGACAATGATCTTAAGAAAAGTTCAATTAAATACTCTTGAAATATAGCCACGCTTTATAATGATAAAATATGTCACTCCTGAACTACAGTCACTAACTCCTGGTTTGAGAGGTTAGTTCCATCTACATGCCAGTCTTTAGTCTCTTGCTAAGATTTCAACAAGGACATAATTTAGTTCTGATGATGCTACTGATGTTTGTGTTGTGAACACTTCTCCTTTAGAAATTAGAGGAAAATCACCAATTTAATTCACACAATTCAGTGAGCAAAAGGGAATGAATTTAAGATACTCGCCATTTAGATGTTCACGAGTGATGTGCAGATGAAAGCTCCATATTTTATCATTAATCACGTTTGCTTAATAATAATGTCCAACAACAACTGGTCCAATCCCTCTCCTCCCATGGGAAGTACATTAAAGAGGAGGAAGTCTATAAGATTGTTCCATGGAGTCAGAGGGCCAAAGACATCTTCATGGAGACTGTATGTCTTTCTGTGACATCTGGGCCTGTTGCACGGCCCTCCTCCAATGCCCTAGTACCTAATGGTGTGTCTCCAGCGGAGCTACATTGTTACAGCTTCCAGAGCTGATGGCTGCCCCTGGGATTGAATTCACAGTCCATTTCATTTTCTGTCACTGATCAGTGGAGTTGCCCTTCCCTGTGTAGATCCGGGCTATTTAACAGTGTATCTTTCTGTTTGTTTATAAGAAAAGCTGAGTACAGCCTTGGGTGCTAAATGATTCTGAATTCTCAGACAGCCTTTTCAATTTAAGTGACTGAGATACCATTAACAAAGTTTATTTCTCTCTAACTTCAAATCTAATTGATGGCTGAATTTTGCACCTTCTTCGTGCCCATGGTCCAAAAGGTTATCAAGATGAACAGTCAAAAACTCCTGAACATTGATAGACATCTAAAGAATAGTGCTTAAGCGGCCTCAGGATTGAGTGTAATTGGAAATGATAGATTTAAGTTATCTATGCTGTTAGTCACTGACTCACTATAGCATGGAGTTTTACAGATCAAAGAGCTTGACTGTAATTAAATGTCTTCCAGTCTAAAATCACTTTTACATTTCCAGTGTAGTTAAATACATAGGGTCCAACTCTCACAAAATTAGATTAGAGATGTGTTTTATGTAGTTTGGTTATTTTAAAAAACAAACATTTAACATCATAATGCAGATGCAGCAGGACAGTCACTTTGGGACAAACTGTTGAGGTCCCATTTATGTCACTGGCTTCTCCAACCTCTCACTGCATCCAGTTCCAATACCACAAATCACAATTTGTCTTAGTTTTAGAGCTAGGCCACAGTTACATCTGCCTATAACTGACCCGGAAAAAGCATCTTTTAAGTCACCTTGTATGTATTTATCTGCTCCCATTTGGTATATGTTTAAGTTCTACTTTCTCACTCAGGAATATCTAGAACTGCCTTTTGTTCACAGACATTGACACAAGTGTATTGAAATGGGTATATGTGTGAACATCATATGGAAAGGGTGTCAACTGCATGCATGTTCTATACTAGTAATGAACTGTACTAGTAAGATACCTTATTATCAGATAGTGTACAAAATAATACATCACTGGAAACATAGTACCATATTCCTGATTATTGTTAGACAAACAAGACAAAATGTAAACAGGAAGAGGGTGTATAACACTATATTGTGGCAAAGCATTTTTCTAATTAAGTTCTTTTCACAAGAATAATTAAGGATCTGGAAACTCTCTATAACAAATTACTTATATGAATCAATTTATTCATCACTGAAATGTAGTCATCTGCAGAGTGAAACAAGGCAGCTGTTTAACAGTGCATAATAAGATTACACAATAATTAAGGGCAGAAAGAAGAATATAATACCTAGCCATGGGATTAAGCATTATTAGTTTGGTTTTGGCACAAATTTCTTGTTTAGATTCATGTCCTGTAGAGTTTGGAGTATTTTATACTTTCCAAGTTTCCCCTTTACTTGTGACACGATACAGAAAAAGTAATAGTCTCTTATGATTATGATTATGATTATTATCCATTATTCTAGAACTAGGGGGAGCAAGGGAAGAGGAAGTTAAACAAAATCAGAAGCAACAAATTTCAGGTTTAACATTACTAAAGAAAATGTTTTATAGGAACAGACAAAAACAAAACAAAAACAAAAAACCCAAACTCTCCTAGCATTAACAAAATGCTATGGTAAGCCAGTTCAAATCATTGCCCACATTAATGTAAAAATATGTGGAAAACCATTTTCCATCACTGGGAAGAAGGCACTGTTGCTGGATCTTATATCCAGAATGGTCTGAAACTACTGCAGGACTGTGCAAAAGTGTCTGCAGTAAACAGATCGCCCCTAAACTAACAAAACATGCATACAAACATGAGATTTGGCCAGTGCCAGCTCTAGCAATTTCGCCGCCCCAAGCACCGTGGCAAGCCGCGGGGGCGCTCTGCCACTTGCCAGTCCCGTGGCTCCAGTGGACCTCCCGCAGGCATGCCTGCGGATGCTCCACCGGAGCCACGGGACCAGCGGACCCTCCACAGGGAAGCCTGCGGGAGGTCCACTGGAGCCGCCTGCTGCCCTTCTGACAACTGGCAGAGCGCCCCCCGCTGCGTGCCGCCCCAAGCACGCGCTTGGCGCGCTGTGGCCTGGAGCTGGCCCTGGATTTGGCCCATCTCTATACATCTACCTAATTGACTGCTGGGACAGAATATAAATAGTCTGCTGGAATTTTGTTAGGCCACTAATGTTAACAACTCAACTCTTGTGAAAAGTGTTACGGATTTTTAAGGACTGCAAATGGACAGGACTTCAATTTTATATTTCTTTCAAAAGATGATATGCTGTTATTGCATTGTTCTTATGAACATGCCGGATATTATTGAGCAATGGTTCAATACCAAGTTCAAAGAATGCTGCATATTCAATTACCCATAGCATTTCTTGCAGCACCTGAATATGTAACATGGAGGCCTCCAATCTAAATGCAGACCCTAATTAACTTGTGAGATCTGACTGGATCAAAATACAAGCTGAGGTAGCTGCAGAAAATATAAGATTTCCATTATTCTCTAACACATTTTATATTTTGTAAAGAAACTTCAGGTAATTGCAAAAAATGTGATAAAATTGTGTCAGTTTAGTTAATTCTTTTCTCTATTGTATGACTTGCGATATATCAATATATCATGATATGAAGTTATTTTTGCAAGAGTGTTTATATTACCTGGATTTATCATCTCTGATAGTGATGTGAGTGATTATAAGCAGCATCATGATTGCAATTTACCCTGTTAAATGCATTATTTTGATAGCTCACATGTTAGACATTATTTTGATGATAGAATCTGCACTTACTCATTAGCTATTAATTGACTGGGAACACTGGAAACAACTAGCATTCTTATCATGAAAGTGACCTTTCATGAGAAGTTTTCTGAGAGAAGCTTATTGGTCTAATATGGTCTACATTGGTGGCAGCCAAAGTATGAGAAAAATGGATCTTGCACACACATATTTATGTGATAAATTAATTTATCGTGCACTTTTCACTGCCATCCCTGTCCTCTGTCCAATATTCATCTCCAGAGATTTATTCTGAAATCCTAAACTACTATGAGATTTTATAAAATCATCCCTACTGAGAAACTCTTCTTTCTTTTTAACACAAATATTTAATTCCTCCCTCCCCTGTTACCCAGGTCTAAGGCTTAGGATGGGCAAGTTCAGTCTTAAGGCAGTAGCAGCTTCTCTTTGCCTGTAGACCGATTGTAATCTCTTCAGGACCAGGCACATATTTTCTTGGATTTCTGTACAGCATTACATGAAGTGCTGGGGCATAAAAACATTAATAAACGTAGCCCACCAAGTTCTTTAATGTGGTCCATGGCTGCCTGATGTTCTACGTCGCCATGAAGCCTTTGGAGACTACAAGTCTCAGCAGTATGCTCCACAGCAACAGGTACTTTAGCTAATCTGCTCCATTTTATAGAAATTACAAACATCTCTAGGGTTCCTGGAAAGCTGGTAACATGACTATTACTTGGGTAAAATTTGGATGCCTCTCCTCTAAGGAGCCGTTTCAGTCATTTCACAACTAAAATAAGCTTACACCATCAAGCCAAATATTATCAGCACATTTACTCAACGTTTATGACCAAAACCTAAGACATATTGATGTTGGAATATGATTTTACGACACTTACAGGTATATTATATCATCTCATTGCAATTTTGTTATTTTCAGGATGACAGAATTTCCCATAAAGTGAAATAATACACCAGTTTTTTTAAATAGATGTTCAAAAATGTGAACAAAAGCATACTTGATTTGGAAAAAAAAAAACCAAACCCTAAGCATTAAAACCAGTATTGTCAGCATCTGAACATTAGTGTTTCTGGGTTCACTCACCCTTTGTTCTGAACCTTTCATCCCTGTAGTTTATATTACTCTGACAAAGTAGCTGAATGTGCTGTGTAAAAGATCTTTACCAGCATACAAAACCTATCATTGTCCCATGTCTCTACATTTGATTGCAGCACACATTCATGCTTTTCAGCCTACATGGTGATTGAATTATAATTCTATTTATTTTAGTTACCCGAACAGGAGATAATCACAATATGGCACAGGATAATGTATCTCAAACACTGAAGATGATGTATTCTGAAACTCAGTTCAAATGTCTTTTTTTAATTGATACTTACTTTTAATTTTTAACTTATTATAGAAAGAAGTTTCTTTTCCCTGCAAAGTTAAAGGTAACTAGCACAGATAAAAATGAAAACAATTAAAAAAAACTACACAGGACAAAATTGATTAATAAATACCCTGGTGTTCTTCATACACTGAAATCTATGAGTATAAGCTAATTTTTTCTGAAACAATCAATAATAAGGTAATTTGATCTCAAGCACCATTAGTTATTTTTGTTTGATATTAATGGTCCACTTCCTTGGCATGTTAAATGTACTCTTGGAAGAGAACAAAGCTGTTCTCATAATAAAGGACTATTTAAAAAAGATCAAACACTGATCCAAAAAAACGGTTCAAGATTATTGATGCTAACAGAAATCCAATGATAAAGAATATGGATATAATCAAGGAATTGTATATATTAAGTTAAAAGTTATTACTAATAATTTTAGCAAACAGGAAAAGAAAGTGATGAAAATGTAGTTCTTGCCAAATACAATCTGGGAAGTTAGTTACTATATGTATGCCTCATGGAAAAATAATGCTATAAAACAGATCAGCATCACACAGGAGACAACTAGTTTATATAATAAACCACCTTGGAAAGAATAAAAATGTCTGTATAGTTTATGAAAGTCATTATATTCATAAAAAAGTACTGAAGCAAAGTCACCCAATTGTTTGCTATCAATTCAAAGAGCTGTTTTATAGGTGAAAGATTAAAATATACTTTAGAAATTGAGTTTAATTAATCCCTCAGCCTTTCTATAAATATTATTGATTACTGTTTAATTCCTGGCTTGTGTTGCCAGCTCATGCTTTTCTAAAGGATATGACAAGCCAATATTACCGTTGGAGAGTTGCTCATACCTATAATGCCATAGCCCATGTCGCAGTGTCATTAGTGCCAATACGAACCATCACCGATGGATCCTTTCCCATCAACTTCAGAAACCTATCCAATCTTATAATGACATTTCATGTCTTGCCTCCAGGAAGACAGCACACCATCCTGTTGTCCATCTGTCCCTTGCAGAATGTTCTTTCGATTTGTCTGAGTGTCGAATATCCAGCAAGGACTGTCTGTCTTCCTCGCATGGTTGGAGAACTCTTTGCAGGCAAGCTTGATTTTCTTATAGGTTGGGCTGAGATGCTATCTGCATGCCTATCCCATATATCCCTTGGATCTGTTGGAACCTGAGTAGTAACTTCCATAGTTTCGGCACTGAGGAGTTGGTATAGATTTGAAACTTCTAGCAGTGTGTCATTCCTCCTCCTTCTTTTCTCTCTGACAGTGACAGCCTGACTATCCTGACCTGTCTCCAGCCATGATCTCTTGCCTGTGGTGGTTACAAACCACCAGAGCTCCTCTTTGACTTCCTCTCCAATTCCTTGTGGCCAGTTCCATCTTCCTGGAAACCGGGAATACAGGTGTTTCCCAGCCCTGGCTGTGTAGGAGCTCCCCAGCTTCTCTGGTTCACAGTAGTGTCTCAATGTGCCTCTTCAATTCAAGAATCTTCCCTCCAGCCAATAACCTTCCACATCGTGCAAAGGAAATCCCTTCTGGCTTCAGGCAGGACAGAGAACATGGCACATCCATTGCAGACCACTGCCACTGTTCCATTGCTGGACATCTTGACACCACACATAACACAGAATCTGGAAGGAAAGCCTGTCACACTCCCTCTGAAACTCTCTTGTTAGCTGCCTCTGTGCGTGACTCTTTAAGGAAACTATTACATTAAATAACCTACCTTTTATAGGTCATACGGATGACAGATCACAAATTGTCCATGGTCAGTAACTACAAAGCAAGCCTGGGACACAATTTATTGATCTGTTGAGATCAAGTCAAATGGAGGTGAAATTAACTCATTTCCTTCTTGCTTCTAAAATACTGCCCTAAAATCCAGAACTAAAATCTTTTTTCTATTAGCCATGAAAAGAATCTAAGTGCTCAAAAGAAGCTTGAACTCTGCAAATGGGTCACTGATGAGTATGGAAGCAAGATTGCTTACTTGCGTTTTGAAAACTCATCTTTACAAGAAAGAACTGAGAGCTTTTCAATTATTGCCAATTTGCTTTCATCTTTTGGAAGCAGCCAGAAATTTTCCTGAAAATGCTGGAACTGGAATTTCACGTTTATGCAGTTGTTAATGGTAAAAAATTTGCCTGAGGAACTCATACACAAAATATCTTTGTATGATAATGCTTTCAGAATCAAATTATTTAACGCCTATGTTGGTTAATGACAAATATTTTCAGTAGTCATTCAGCACAGTCTCAAACACAGGATGAGAGAGAACAGAGATGATGATGATAGACAGGAATTATTTACAGTACATTGCCTACATATCACTGGGCAAAATTATAACTTTGGAGGTGAGCAGGCAGTTCCCAATAATTTCCGTGGGAACAATCCACCTTCTTTCAGAGGGCAGAAACTGGCCCATATTCTGTACCTTAACAATGATCATATTTTACAGTGTATTCCTTCAGAGAACAACTTCATCTGCTTAAGTATACTGGGGGAAAGAAATCGGTGGCAAGAGATTTCTTAGAAAGGTTAGTGGAAGGGAAGAAAGCTATACCAGAAATCGAACAGCAGGTTGTTATAAAGATTTTGAACAGTATATTCCAGGCTTTAAAGGAGATAGCTCGCACATACAATAAAAAAGTTTAAAATCAGGAGGTTCTTGGAACAATCAGCACTATTTTGTAAAGCCTTTGCCCTCTCCTCTATCTACTCTACTCTGTTAAGGGTTGAGAGCCTCTTGCAAGGTATTAACAGAGACATCCCTTGAGTAGGGTGAACTGGGGAGATCTCTATTGGCCCTGTGCTTTGGGGGCCCCCCTGGGCCAGCGCAATTGGCTGGCATGGTCAGGTCTAGAAGAGATAAATCCATCGCTTCTGCCCCTGGACCCCGCACCCCCGTAGAGACGGCCCTGGGTATTAAGCACCTTCAACTCCCACTGACATTGATTTCAATGGGAGCTAGGTGCCTAAATACCTTTGAAGATCTGGGTCTTACCCTCTTTGCAGGATCAGGCCCTTAGTGAATATATATATAGGGACAGACTCTTAGCTTATGTGAATCATCAGCACTCTATCAACTTTGCTGGTGTAATACTGATATACAACAGCTGGGGGTCTCGTACATAGGGTTTGGTTTTACAAGTTATATTTCAAACACTTACTGAAAAATACTTAATGTTTACTACCAATCTTGATAATTAATGCAACCTGAAGTCTTGGTTATGGTATCCTTAAACAGAACACCTTCCAGCTGATCAGCTCAGTTCTCATAAACAGCCTAAGTTAGTAACTAATTGAATCTTAAGTCTATACTGTTTTCTTGTTATAACAATGCACTAGGGCAAAAAATGGCAGTAACTAGGAAGCTTTAAAACTGGTACTTATTCCATACATCAAAGGGAGCACAAGCAAACTACCATGAGAACTTTTAAAACAAGAACCTGTTACATCTAAGGTCTGTATTAATATCCACGCACTGAGTACTCTTTCTGTAAAAAAGCAGGTACACAGTTTTAAATAACTATTCAAATGAAGATACACAACTATTGAGCTTAACAATGTTCAGTAATATTATTCAACAGAATGGACTTTCTTCCCTGTCTCTATATTCTTTATCACATGACACTCAGAACAAATCCTACTCACAAGAGTATGATGGCTGCACTGTTTACCTTCCTAACGGCAAAGTCCTGGCAAAGGTACTTATATTTCAAATATTAACAGTTAAAAGGTGCCAAGTTATTATAATTCTCTTTCATTCTGGGCATCCACATCAGGAAACTTACTTATAATCATTGTGACTGAAGTTGTGCATTGCCACTAGAAATCAGACTCCTGACTACAGCGGGGCAGGAAATGTGGCCTTTGAAGCTTCATGAGACACTGCACTAAGTATGTACCACATATTTTGGAACAGACAGAATTTTCCATTTAGCTGCAATGCCAAATTATCAATTTTGTTTCAAAGCATAGCATGGCACACGTCCCAAGCAAAACAGAAACCAATCTGCAAGGTAAGGAAATGTTACAGCTACTAGACTATTTAATGAGGTTTAAATGACAAATTATTATTTGGAGGTTTAACTAAATAAACAGTATGTATGGAAGCATATAGCATATAGTATACAAATAATAAGAACTGAAATATAACTAAGCATATTTATGATAAGGTGCACATGCTTCTGATGTGTTCCATGGAATAAAGGTGAAATATGAATCTTTTTCACATGCATGAACACACAGGGCCAGACAGAGGAGTCCCACCAATTTAGAACTGCTGAGGATCTGGCCCTCATTTGATCGTGCCACATTACTGAAAAAAAGTCAGATATAGTGCTTGCCAAGTATTTATATTTCTAAGAAGCATTGGTAATGGGCACTTATGGCCAGTGAAAAATGAAATTGAGTGGGAGAATGAAAATAGGCAATGAGAATTTCTTTAGAACGATATATACCATAAAATCAACACCACAGAAAATGGGTAGATCAGGTCTGACGCTACAAAGTTTTGTTGGAGATGTCAAAATTATGTCAGTAATGTTATTGACATACTTTGGGATTGTAAAGTCACAAAAGAATATTTGGAAAAGGGGATGGGGAGTTTACGGCTAATCTTACTGTACATTAAATGATACTTGTCATCCGAAGAACTTTTAATTGAGGAAGTATCAGAGGGGTAGCTGTGTTAGTCTGGATCTGTAAAAACAGCAAAGAATCCTGTGGCACCTTATAGACTAACAGATGTATTGGAGCATGAGCTTTCATGGGTGATTACTCACTTCATCGGATGCCTGAGGAAGGCAATCTGGATGCAAGTTGGATTAAGATGGCAAATAGAAAATAATTAAGAATCTGTAAATACAGTGCGCCACCAACTGAAGTAGAATGCCTGGTGGCTAACCTACCTTACTCATGGCATTTCCTGAAGGAGCTATTTTGAAAATATAGAATAGGGGAGATTTAAGATATGTCTACACTTGGAGTTGGAGGTTATGCTCATGTTAGCTCTCATCAAGCCAGCACACTAAAAATAGTAGTGTAGCTGCAGTAGCAGAGGCAGAGGTGATAGGCGGAACAGGCTAGCCAACCTGAGTATAAACCTGACCAGACCCCATGGGTACGTACTTAGGGTGGCTAGTCCATGCTGCCACACACTGCTGCTGATGCTACTATGGCCACACTATTATTTTTAGCACACTAGCTTGATGAGAGCTAGCACGCGTATGTCTGCTCAAGCTGGGAATCACATCCCCAGCTGCAAGTGCAAACACAGCCTCAGTACATATGGAAACAATTTATGGGTTATATCAATGAATTTGGAAATAATACATGAAAATATGCAATGCTGTATTTGTTGGAATGATTATTATATAGTGAAGGTGCCTCCCACCTTCAAGTCACATTTTATTTTGTTCTGCATTTTATGATTTTGTTTTGTTCTTTGTGTGGGCTTAGAGAGTGAGATAATAACTGGGTTGTGAAATATTTGGGGAATGACTAATACATGTCTCTTAGTCGTATGCTCTATTTGTTGTTAACAACCTTGGCAAAAACTCAATATTGAAAAAGAGCTGAAACAATCAAACATGTCAATCTTGAAAACACTTTTTTTTTTGGAGAAAGACAACAAATGAGCACGCACGCACACACACACACACACAAAAATATTCTGCACTTATTTTCAATAAAATTCTACTAACAGATACCACTTGCCTCTCTAAAAGCCATGGTTTCACCAGTCATTTTAAGCTGCTGCCAATCCATAGGGCTTGTCTACATCAGAAAGTTGCAGCGCTGGTGAGGGAGTTACAGCGCTGCAACTTAGGAGGTGTACACATCTGCAGGGCACCACCAGCGCTGCAACTCCCTGTTTGCAGCGCTGGCCGTACTCCCGTTTTGTCTCGGGTGTAGAGGATCCAGCGCTGGTAATCAAGTATAGACACTTACCAGCGCTTTTCTTGACCTCCGTGGAATAAGCAGGTATCCCAGCATACCTGAGGAAGCCTCTGGTAATCAAACTGGTCTCCTTCCCCAGCTTGCTCTCGCGTTCCCCGAACCCCGAGCAAGCAGGTCTCCTTCCCTGAGGTTTGCTGGGTGGTTCGGGGAACGCGAGAGCAAACCGCGGCGAAGCTGGTCTCCTTTCCTGGTTTGCTCTCGCGTTCCCCGAACAAGCAGGTCTCCTTCCCTGCGGTTTGCAGAGTGGTTCGGGGAACGTGAGAGCAAACCGCGGCGAAGCTGGTCTCCTTTCCCGGTTTGCTCTCGCGTTCCCCGAACAAGCAGGTCTCCTTCCCTGCGGTTTGCAGAGTGGTTCGGGGAACGCGAGAGCAAACCGCGGCGAAGCTGGTCTCCTTTCCCGGTTTGCTCTCGCGTTCCCCGAACAAGCAGGTCTCCTTCCCTGCGGTTTGCAGAGTGGTGCGGGGAACGCGAGAGCAAACCGCGGCGAAGCTGGTCTCCTTTCCCGGTTTGCTCTCGCGTTCCCCGAACAAGCAGGTCTCCTTCCCTGCGGTTTGCAGAGTGGTTCGGGGAACGCGAGAGCAAACCGCGGCGAAGCTGGTCTCCTTTCCCGGTTTGCTCTCGCGTTCCCCGAACAAGCAGGTCTCCTTCCCTGCGGTTTGCAGAGTGGTTCGGGGAACGCGAGAGCAAACCGCGGCGAAGCTGGTCTCCTTTCCCGGTTTGCTCTCGCGTTCCCCGAACCCCCCTTGAAGCCGCCCAACAGCGCTGCAGTGTGGCCACATCTAACACCACTTGCAGCGCTGGTTGCTGTAAGTGTGGCCACTCTGCAGCGCTGGCCCTATACAGCTGTACTAATACAGCTGTAACAACCAGCGCTGCAAAATTTTAGATGTGTGTGTATTCCTGCCTGGTTGTCTAAAGGACAGCACTCTGTTGCTAGATGAGAGACACAATGACATTTGTGGATTTGGCCACTTGCCTCTTGTGTCTCTGAAAGCCAGGAATGCTGTGTGAATGGTTAGAAGGTGAGTCATATTTCACCTTTAATAGTAACATCTGTTTACTCTTCTGGGGTCAGCACAGACATGATCCAAAACAATCTCTGTCCATCACTTCTGGATGAAAAAAAATGCAGCAGCAGGTCAACGTGCAGGGAGGTGCAAGCCTTAGATATCCCACTGACTAAGGCTGTTTTCAGGGAGATAAGGGGATGATCAGTCCCCGACTGCGACTGACTATTGCATTACTGACACTCTGTGCAATGCATTGGACTCCACTCTGTGGGTATTAACTTAAACTGCAACAATGTGGGTTTGGGGCAATTTCATGCTGGGTAATGATACTGGGAAAAGGGCCATTTCCTTGTGTCTGTGATGATATTCTCAGTCAGTTCATTGCCTACACTGTAGCTACAATATTAAAAATCATTCCCCTTCATTTAAGGGTTCTATCATCCTAAACAGTCAAGAGAATACATCCTTATCAGGGAAAAGGCACATAAATCTGTATATAAAAATTATACAAAGAGACACATTTCTATCAAAATAAAGATAAACTTTGGTCAAAGGCTTAGACTCGTGTTTCAGTGCACAAATGATCAAAAGTGGCAAACACTACTAATGTTGAAAAAATATATGAATATGATTGTCATAAACAGATAAGTAAGAGTTAATAGAACAAAATTGCTTCATATCTCTTTTGCCTGGAAAGAGTTAACAAGAACAGTGAGCCTCGCTGTCACCTGACCCAAGGACCAATCAGAGGACAGGATACTTTCAAATCTTGAGGGAGGGAAGTTTTTGTGCTGTGCTGTTAGTTTTGGTTGTTGTTCACTCTGGGGGCTCAGAGGGACCAGAGGTGCAACCAGGTTTCTCTCCAGGTTCTTATAAGTTCAGAATAGTGATACAGGTTCTTATAAGTTCAGAATAGTGAGTACTAGATAGAAAAAGCGAGTTAGGCTTATGGTTGTTTTCTTTATTTGCAAATGTGTATTTGGTTGGAAGGAGTTCAAATGTGTATTTGGCTGAAAGGAGTTCAAATTGGTATTTTGCTGAAAAGATTTTAATTTGTACTTGTATACTTAGGCTGGGAGGGTATTCCCAGTGTCTACAGCTGAAAGACCCTGTACCTATTCCATTTTAAATTTACAAAGATAATTTTACTGTTTTTTTTCTTTCTTTAATTAAAAGCTTTTCTTGTTTAAGAGCCTGATTGTTTTTTTATTCTGGTGAGACCCCAGGAGACTGGGTCTGGATTCACCAGGGAATTGGTGGGGAGAAAGGAGGGAAGGGGGAGAGAGAGGCTAAATTCTCTCTGTGTTAGTATTACTATCTCTCTCAGGGAGAATCTGGGAGGGGAAGAGAGAAGGAGGGAGGAAGATGAATTGTCCTCTCTGTTTAAAGATTCAAGGAGTTTGAATCACAGTGATCTTCCAGGGTAACCCAGGGAGGGGAAGCCTGGGAGAGGCAACGGTGAGGGAAAGGGTTTACTTTCCTTGTGTTAAGATCCAGAGGGCCTGGGTCTTGGGGGCCCCCGGGCAAGGTTTTGTGGGGACCAGAATGTACCAGGCACTGGAATTCCTGGTTGGTGACAGCGCTACAGGTTCTAAGCTGGTAATTGAGCTTAGAAGAATTCATGCTGGTACCCCATCTTTTGGACACTAAGGTTCAGAGTGGAGAATTGTACCATGACAATGATATACTATAAAAGGAGTAGGTTGTCAGCTGGTGTAAATCTGTATAGGTCCTTTAAATCAAGTGAGCTATGTCGATTTGTATCAGCTGAGATCTGACCACTTCTATATGAATAACAACACTTTTCTCTCTGAGTTGGTTGAGAGAGAAAAATCTGTTTTTTTTATTCAAATAATTTAAGTAAGAAATATGAGTAAGCACCCTACGGACATGACAGTGCTGCCATTTAAATGCTATCGGTGTTTTATCCTCTCACAACAGTATTACATTGGTGTAATTACATTCAAGTCAATGGAGTTATTCCTGATTTACATCAGTGTAAGTAAGAGGAGAATCATACCATAGAGCAGTGGTTCCCAAACTTGTTCCACTGCTTGTGCAGGGAAAGCCCCTGGCGGGCCAGGCTGTTTTGTTTACCTGCCGCATCCACAGGTTCGGCCAATTGGCTCCCAGTGGCCGCAGTTTGCTGCTCCAGGCCAATGGGAGCTGCTGGAAGTGGCGGGCCAGTCAGCCCGCACTGCTTCCAGCAGCTCCCATTGGCTTGGAGCAGCAAACCGCAGCCAGTGGGAGCCATGATTGGCCAAACCTGTGGATGCGGCAGGTAAACAAACTGGCCCGGCCCACCAGGAGCTTTCCCTGCACAAGTGGAGGAACAAGTTTGGGAACCACTGCCATAGAGGATGACTGCTTAAATAGTCTTCCCATTTAATATTTTAACATATGGTAAACACCATTGCAAAAATTATGGCCCAGATCTTCAGCTTCGGATGAAAATCATGTGGGTAGTTGGAGTATGCAAAAAGGTCTTTAAGCCACCTTTACACTATCCCAGTCCTTGGATAGCTGTGTGCGAGTCCATTCCTCCAGCATAAATTAGAGAAACCTGATGACTAACAGACCCCAAGGTCATCCAGGGATCACTGGAGTACAGAGAATCCCTGGATATATCCCCCTTTCCCTGGAAAATACTCTCTACAGTGGTTGCATGAAGGAAAGTGGTGTACATGCCATTATGTTGTCTCTGAGCCACAACAGAATCCCCCTATACTGGGAGAGGTAGCTCCATGGTTATGCTTTAGAGTCTCTTGACATCAATGGTGAAATGCAAAGCAGCGACACTATAATTGAAGTTCAGACACAGGTATCCAGAGCACCCACAGTGCTTTTCCTCATCAGAAGCCATTAGCTAACTTCAGGTTGTCTTCAACAATATATGATAAAGGAAAACAAGGATCTTCAGAAACAGATATATGAACAAGCAGAACAAGATATTGACAAAAAAGAACATACTTGATCAAATAAAAGTGTTTCTATTAAGTCACAAAAAGGATGAAAAGCTGATGAGCTATTTCTCAGAATTAAATACCTATTCTGATGATCGGAGAGTAATGAGACAGTCGACAAGACCAAATGAAATGCATTTCAATTTCCTAACACAAAATTGCTCAGCTTACTTATGGTATAATGGCTGTAACATCAAAAGCTTGGTGATGATAGGACTGTCATCTCACAAATAAATGTCCTGTAAAACTGCTGAGACACTGATGAATACAACAATGGCAGTAATGGAGAAAACAAGCAGCCAAAGCCTGTCAGTAATCATCCAATCAAACACACACTGCATGTACAGTAATTATAATGAGAGCATGCTTTTCCAAATTGAAGTTCATGCTTTGGCATTTATGTAAACAGGCTTTGAATTTCATTTTCAGCACCCACATTGTTCATGATCATTCTCAGAGGCTGAGATTTGGGTTGATGATGAGTGGAAAGAGAAAAGCATATTGTACCTGCATCCCTGGTTTGATATCATCAGTCCGTGACCAAGAAACCAGGAAATCTGACGACTCTCCCATTAGACATCCTAATGTAGTACACAGAAATCTTATTTAAAAGCAAGCATGGTTTGTGTTTATTCAAAAATGTAGGCACATTTATGGAAAACAGGCTGCCATTCTGTCACATTTATGCATGTGTTCAGGAAGAAAATATTGCATTATTTTATATGTTTGAATACACATGCAGAAAAGTAGCAAAATGAGGTCAAATATGTAGATAAGCTTGATAGGGTTTTCTTTAGTTTCCATGAAAGGTCCTCATAACTATTCATGGAAACATTAGAACTTGTATATATTAGCATAAGGTAGAGGGTAAAACTGATATCTTTTGATTAATATAATACAAGAACAATGAGCAACGTTGTGAGCAAGAGGATATCTTTATTTTCTTAAGAAACCATATCCAATTAAAAAAAAGTATATAAAACACACTAATTACAGATGTCAGCTCTGATTAGTCAGTCATTGTATGGCATGGTTACATGGTGGAGATTCATGACCTGGCTTTGCACCTGCACAGAAGAATAAAGAGCCCCCTTACTCACCTGTACAGCTATCTGCATTGCCAAACTCTGCAAAGGGTGGAAGGAACAGGGCCGCCCAGAGTGGGGGGCAAGTGGGGCAATTTGCCCCAGGTCCTGGGGCCCGCAGGGGCCTTGCAAGCTCTGGCCCGGTGGCAGTCAGGGTCTTTGACGGCATTTCAGTGGTGGGGGCTCCTTCAGTGCTGCTGAAGATGTGGAGCGACTGAAGGGCCCCCCACTGTCAAAATGCCGCCAAAGACCCGGACCACTGCCAGGTGAGCAGGGCCGGCTCCAGGCCACAGCGCGCCAAGTGCATGCTTGGGGCGGCATGCCACGGGGGGCCCTCTGCCGGTTGCTGGGAGGGCGGCAGGCGGCTCCGATGGACCTCCTGCAGGCGTGCCTGCAAAGTCTGCTGATCCCGTGGCTCTGGTGAGCGGCAGAGCGCCCCCTGCGGCATGCCGCCGTGCTTGGGGCAGCGAAATTGCTAGAGCTGGCCCTGCAGGTGAGTACAAGCACTGCAGCTTCCCCGCTTTGCCCCAGGCCCCCTGAATCCTCTAGGTGGCCTTGGGAAGGAAAGCAGAGAGTGGCAGACTGCTTCTTGCTCTCCCTGGATAGAGAGTGGATAGTCAGAGAAAGACAGTGAGTGGAGCCTTGGCTTCATCCCACAAATGCAATGGTGGTAGTACACTGGTCTAGCATAGGGGTTGGCAACCTTTCAGAAGTGGTGTGCTGAATCTTCATTTATTCACTCTGATTTAAGGTTTCACGTGCCAGTAATACATTTGAAAATTTTTAGGTGGTCTCTTTCTATAAGTCTATAATATATAACTAAACTATTGTTGCATGTAAAGAAAATAAAGTTTTTAAAATGTTTAAGAAGCTTCATTTAAAATTACATTAAAATACAGAGCCCTCCGGACAGGTGGCCAGGACCTGGGCACTGTGAGTGTCACTGAAAATCAGCCCCCATGCCGCCTTTGGCACACGTGCCATAGGTTGCCTACCCCGGTACAGATTAATTCCCTAAGCAAGGGAAAAGCTGGCACCCAATTGTAACTCTCCAAGTCACAGTCTAATGCCTATCGCTGCTCCTGGGGTAGGGTAACTATGCACTGTCCCTTACTTGGGCTGTATTGAAAGGTGGTAATCCAGCCCACTGTTAATAAAATGACCATACTTGATGAGACAACAGAGCTTTTGCAGTAAACATACCCATACTCATCACATGCACTACTTGACAAAATATTACCAAAATGCAATCTCCAATTTCCACCATACTCATAGGGACATGCAGAAAATAATTTAAACATCAAAATCAAGTGATTAAAAGAACAAAAAACCCAACCCATCCAAAACCAGCAAAACTACTTTCAATTTCACCCACTCCTCCAAGCTCGAGTCCTTTGCTTCACTCAATCAGCAGTTTCTTTCTCTACAGAGCACTCAACCCAAAAAAGCTTGTCCCACCAAAAGTCACTAAAGTCCAATTCAAGATATTTTAAGTAGCACAAAATTGTTGCTTATTAACTATAATAAATGGTTCTTTAATCTACACTCTGGGAATGATGCTCTCGGTGTGTGGAACTTTATGATGTTTTCTGTATTAGTAACATTGTGTTTAGAGCTGGGCAAATAATGGATTTTTCAAAATGAAATGTTTCAGGTCAGTTCAACAAGCCAAAATGACATGTTTTGATTTGGGAACATCAAAATATTTTGATTTGATTGAAAATGCTGAAATGAAATATTTTTTCATTTCTGAACTGAAATATTTTGGAACTGTTTGTTCTATAAAAAATTGGAAGAAAACATGTTGAAATACCAAAATATGTTGCTGGATGGAAATTCTGATATTCACTCCATTTTACTTATGACAGTAGAGGGCACAGACATGCAACATTATTTGTGCAAAAAAGGAGTAATGGTAATAAAGCAAACAAAAAATCCATAGTGGAATGTCTCATATAATGGCAGGTGTGAAATCTCTTAAAATGTTAAAATAATGGGTACAAGAGTCTCCAAATTTAAAAATTCCAGCTATCTGATGTTCTTTTAAAAAATAATTAAAAAGTTGAGGAGATTTTCTCCTCATGTTGCCTTCCTCCCCTCCCCTCAAAAGAAGCAGTCATGCCAGAACCGGAGGAAAAACACTAATAAGGAAATAAAATAATTCAAAAATTATGTTCAGAGTTACACCTTTCAGGAAACTATACAAACTACTAAAGGCTTGTCTTCTTTGCAACAGTTAGCTAGAGTTGTAAATATCATTGAACTCAAGACACAGATTTTCATGTGTAGACAGGAGTCAAATTAGGGGCAATATACAAATTATATCTTAAGCTAACAATATCGTGAAGACAAGCCCTAAGAGCAGCCAGTACTTCATTAGAACAGCCATCTGTCACTCAGTAGATACAAAGCCATGAAAGGTTCAAAGATCTATGTAGCCCACATTAAAGAAACTAGTTAAAAATCTATCAGTTGCTTGATTTTTGAAGCAGCCATTCTACACCGTGTCTGTTACAGCTATCCCCTATTCCATTTTGTTTCTTACAGCTGTCCCCAGACTCCATTTTGTTTTCTGTTCTCCTGTGGCCGCCCTTCCCTGGCTGTTAAGTTGTTTACCAGGGCCACTGCCCTTCTCAAAGGGAGGGCCCCTTAAGTTGTTTAACAAGAGCCATTGCCCTTCTCAAAGGGACGGCCACTTGTGCTGCGTGCTAAGTGGGACCACTGCCCTGTTCAAAGGGTTAGTCCTGTTATCACCTCGTTGAGCCTGGGCTTGGTGTAATGTAGGCAATGTCCAGAGCTGCAAGACCTAATGTGTTTTTAAGATCCTGGGCATGAGTCATAGGCCTCATGTGCTCTTGAGTCACCTATTGCACAGGACTATGTCCAGGCACGTCTCTGGTCTTACCTTCAGTTTTTTCCCTGTGCCCTCTCCCCTGTGACAGACGGAGCCTATCAGGATTACTGGCGGGAAACTGCCCAAGTTTGCCTTTAAAACCAGACATTTTTGAAACACACCTCAGAAAGGTTCCTGCATTGCTGCCTGGTCTGATCAGCCAGGGGTTCTGGGGGGTTCTTTCTCCGCTCTCGTTTTATTTTTGAGCGTACCCCCGTTTTTTGAACGCCCCCCCCCACGAAGAATGAATTGCTACCTGAGACATCTCCTGATTATTGAGACTGTACCGAGCCCTCCTTGCCTCTTCTGATGTTGCTGCTGCTTCTGCCTTTGCTGCTGCCTTGGGACTGGTAAGAATCCCTCTGTAAAACTTTCTATACTTTTATTTTATTATTTTAGCTGCTGGCTCTGTTTCCCCAGCACACAGACTCAAGCTAAACCTTGGTCTGTGTCTTAAAACCTCTCTTAAACTCCAGGGCTCTTTGCCGCTAAAAATAAGTTTGTGCCACTGCTAGCTCTGCTCCTGTGGGCTTTGCCTTGGGGCTCTCTGCTTTCAGCTGTATCCACCGCTGTAGCCATCATCCCTTGGCTTCCTTGGGGGCTGGGTCCTGGACACATACCACTCTGCCCTCTGTAACCTCCCCATAGCATAAGGTGCACCATAGGTCTTGTTTTTTTTAGTTTAATAAGTCATAGTTTGTTAAGATTGTAGAGCTTGTAAGTTTCAACTGCCTTGTTATAGTTTACTGTTTTGTTGCTCCGTATAGTTGCTTGTTATAGCTTTGCTTAGAATTGTGATATTTGTTGTTTTGCCTAGTCGTTGGTTAAGATAGATAAGGTTTTTGGCTGCTTAAATTCGCCTTCCTGCTGTCCCGATCTCTCCCTGAACTTTCCCGTGTCTGTTTTTCCCCCGCTCCAATCTCCCCCTCTGTGTGCTCCTCCGTGTCTCCCTGGTATAACCCTTTGCTGCTTTTCCCCCACATCTGCACTCTCTCCGAACTTCCCGACTCCTTGCTGCTTCCCGCCCTGCATCTGCATCACCCTCCGAACTTCCCTAACCCCTTGCTGCTTCTCCCCCTGTATAACTTCCCAAACCCTTTGCTGCTTTCCCCTGCATCTGCACTCTCTCCGAACCTCCCAACTCCTTGCTGCTTCCCCCCCCCGTCTGCATCACCCTCCGAACTTCCCAAACCCCTTGCTGCTTCTCCCCCTGTGAAACTTCCCAAATCCTTTGCTGTTTTTTTTACCTTTGTTTTTGGTGTCCGCTTGTTGCTTAAACCTCTCTCTAGCCCTTCTTTACACTTCTCCGCTGCCCCTCCCCTACCGAAGATCACCATCACACTGCTCCGTTGTCCTTGCCCTGCAGGGCTTCAGAGTCTCTCGCTGCTTCCAGCCGCTCCTCTGCATACCACTAATCACTCACTCCCCCTCCTCCTGTTTCTTGACCCAGCCTTTATATTGATATTGTATTGTTGTACTGTAGCTCACATTTTACTTGTAATTATAACACCCCATTGGTTGCCTCTACTTTTCTGATATACTTTGTATTTACATTGATGCCACTGTCTTACATTGTGTATCTAGCTATTAACTCATATAGAAGCTACCATTTTATTTTGCATTTCTTTTGGGTACGCTTTGCATTTCCACACTGTATCTAGAGTTGCTTATTGACTGTACTGTATCCCATTGTGCTGAACCCCACTTGCTGTAGCCCACTATTAGAACTCCTTACACTGTTCAATAAGAAGAACCCCCCCATCATTGTCTATTGTAAACACCCTGTACACCCCATCCCATCGTATTTCATTATTAAATTCCCACCACTTCCTTTTTTTCCTTTAATAAAGAAATTAATTGGAACCCCAGCTGTGTGGTAATTGCTCCCCAAGATCCCATATACCTGCCGGCAGGGACACACAGAACCATTTTTGTTGCATTTCTTTTTTTATATATTCAAAATAACCTGAGAAATTGCTAACAGTTAATTACAGCTTAAGTAGTTTCACTAAGGTGACATTCTTTGTGAGAAAGAGTATTGCAATCAGGCCTTAAATGAACATGGAACTTTCATATTTGACATCCTGATAACCTTTTAAATACCTTACAGCTTTCTCCCTTGTTTTACATTCTCCACAACTTTTGGAATTTCAGACCTCATCCAGAACAGTTCAGAATGAACAAAAACATGACCTCCCCTTAGAGCCTATCAATGTTGTTTCTTAATTAGCAGGAACAGTCACTGTTGAGCAAAATCAGGTCTTCCTTCCCCCATACCAGTCTCTGTTGGACTTAAGAGTGAGAAACTTCTCCCACATGGCATTTACTCTTTCTATCAGGAAAAAGCTACTGACAGACTTAATTTTTATCAGGATACATACGTTTATTATATACCTTCCTGGCAAGTGTTTTCAGGTGGAACTGCGCTGCAGAGGTTGGATCGGGGTCTGAACTTCCTCGAAGTTCTGAGGTCTTTCCCTCAGACCCAAATCTAAAATTACTTTAGAAGTTCTTTGTTTTCCCCAAGTATAAGGCTAGATTGTGCTTGAGGCACAATCTGGCACACTGGAGAAATCAGGTAACAGCCAGAATCCCCAAGAGGAAATAGTTCAGCCATCATTATTCCTAGAAGATCCCATGTAACATAGTGACATAGTGTCTATATCCTTCAAGAGGATCCAATGTACCTTCCACCTCCATGTTCAGCCAACACAGTTAGGCCTGGAATGAGGATGGACACATGGCTTTACCATCATACTGCAGAATCTTATCAACTTCAGGCATCAGGCACCCAGAGAGGTAAAGGAGGGAGCAGGCATTGCATACCCCAATGGGTAGTCCTCTCTCAGTGTCTGCGTTTATGTGTCTTCATTTTTCAAATTACCACATTCTGCAAGTATTTATTCTTATTTAAACAAAAGATGGAAAATAAGAAATGCATGCACACATTTGCTATACTATTCTTATAAAAGTTCTCCAACTCCAAAAGTGAGTCTCACACCTAATTAATGCTGCAAAACACTTACAGCCTTTATTTTTCATTTGTTCTAGCTCTTTATTGAAAATATTGGAATGCTATACATGTCATTTAATAGCAAAGCTAAATCTAAAGCCATACTTATGTAATAATGGCATATGGATACAAAACTACACAGTAGGGTAAGTCTACATTATTATTTTATTGCCACTTTTTCTAGTTTCTTATGGGTGCAATCATCCAGATGAAGAAAAGTATAATAAATCCCAAATCACAGGCGTAGATTAAAACATCTTCAGTTCTTTTAACACGTCTAAAGGGAAAATAGAGGTTTAAGGTAACTAAAAGAAGAAAGAGAAATATGATGGCATTACCCTGTGAGAGCCAGGAAGTGAGATGTATAACAACTGACCTACAAACTTCTGAATCTAGAACACAGAAAATCCCTCTACAGAATAACCCTATGTAATATATTCTCATAGGATATTCCACAGATACTTATACTTATGGTGTATGTAGATCATGACATGTGCCCGAATAGGAGCCATATTATTCTTTGCATAGCACCATAAACCCATGGCAAAAAGCAAATCAAACAAAATAAGGGAACATATTGGAATTACCAAGGGCAGAGGTTGCAGAACCACTTCAACATAGAAAACTATTGTTTCCTTATGTGAGAATCAGGGAGTTATTGGATAGGTTGCATGTGATAATTTCATAGAATGAAGAGGCTTAGAGAAATCAGGGAATATTGAAGGTTTTCAGCTATCATAGCGACGAGGGCCATACAAAACAGATAGGAAAGTAATGGGAATTATTCTTCCAAAGTACCTGAATTTAAAACTCTATGGGAAATGGAAAACTGTAAGGATCTGGGGACCAGAACTTTGGGCAGCTGATGTTCCTACAGATTCACCAGGATGCCATGCAGGAGCACAGCTAGGAAGCACTGTGGAAAGTAGGGATTGATAAAGAAAGCCGACCCCAGGCCCAGAGGCCGGGTCTTGATCAAGTTAATAATCATATCAAGGCCTTAGGCCTCAATCACAGTAACATATAGCAAAGTTAAAACATTGATTTTATACTAACCCTCCTGAGGCTCACTTTCTGATTTTACTATATTAATACACTACTTAATGCTGCTAAATCACAGAATGCTGCTATAAGGGGTTAAACTGACATAAAAAGTCCCTTAAAAACCCCATCCATCACTGCCAAATAAACTAACAACTGCTAGGCTACTATAGTTTATCAAGCAGCTTGTGCACACAGAAAATTAACCTCTAATAAACTTGGCCGAACATGCATTTTGGGCCCAAGTTCCTCAAATTTGCTTAAGAAACATAGCTGCTGACACTGCAAGTAGGCGAAAACCAGGTGTCAAAGTCCTGACATTAACAAAAACCCGTATAAAGGGGAAGTTGCAAAAAGCAGGCTTGCAAATTAGCTCATAACCGGTATTGTAATGGTAAAAGTTTTGCAGATGGTTAAGAAATGTCATTATATTAACCAAATATGGTATCCTCGGATGTATAAGCTCATATGGTAATTTGCGGTTTTAAGCTTTATAAACCCACGTATTATTGCTGTAAGGTAGAGCGACTTCCCTCTTGCTAGAGGTCCTGTCGTCTCTCCCTGCATATATGCTTGTAATCTATGATTAATCAATAAAGGAGCCTCAGGCTGTCTGATCAACTCAACTGACTGGTGGTCAATTTCCACGACAGTACCAAAGGGAGTATCACCCAAGAAACCCAGAGTGACAGCACCCTGCGGTCCTCTGGTTGGCCAAGCTCCCCGTTTAACTCCAGGGGAGTTATCCAGACAACTTACCCAGGAAGTTGTCTGGATAACCATATAGACTTTGGCCTGCTGCAATGACAGACATTGCCTGATCTCCTGATCTCTGGTTTCCAGTCCAAGCCTGATTCTGATCCTGACTTATGTCTCCCAATTCCAGCCTGGTACTATTTTTGATCTTCGACCCCAGCTTGATTCTGACCCTGACTCTTCCTTATGGGACCTAGCTCTTCTGATTTCTCCAACTCCAGCTCAGTGACTACAGTTCCTGTTGTGCAGACCTCAGTCCAGCTATGATCGGTAGGCCAGACTGCCTATGCCCCTGTTCCTGACAAAAACAACAAAACAAAAAACTTACAGGAAGTCTTGGGGAACAACCACTGTATGTGGAGATTTACATGACCAACCATTATATTTTAATGTTTCCTGTATATACAGTTTCATGAAATGGTTTTAGAAAAAAACTAATGAAAAATGCACAAAACTATCAATAGATTCATTTATATAGATTTTCAAAGCTTTCAAGAATAGGAGCAAAGATACTGCATAAGATTAAGGAACCCACACACTATAATTCAATAACACTTTGAATAATGTGGATTTTCTATATACTACTGTACTTAGTGTCCCATTTTTGGTATTCTTTATTTAGACTTCCAGCTTTACGAGGCTTTAGTTAACCGATCTGCAAGTCTTGATTATAGATTCAGAAAAAATAAATGGCAAGGTTCTCATCCAGCTGCTGGCAGACAATGAAATACAACTGAATGTTCCAATTTAGCTGCTGTAACATTTGATATCAATTGCATTGTTCAGGGATTAAAAGTAAATAGAAAAAAGAATTCTGCGCTTAGTTGCTGTGAGGATGAACAAACAATGGAAATGTCAATATGATGAATGTCCTATGAGTCTTTTTACATACTTTAATTTGCAGAAAGGTACAGAAGCACAAAGGATTAGTTTAAAGGAGGACTAAGCAGGATAATTTAAACAGCTCTAAGTACTTGAATATTCTCTGAATATTTGAAATGAGCTGCCAGCTAGCATTCTTTCTACTTTGTAAAGTCTGGGAATTTGTATAGATGAAATTACGTGAGTGTGACATTGTCACTTTCTTAGAATTAAAACTTTTAACCTTCATGGGTTTAACTGGCACCAATACCAGCTTTGTTAGCACTGACAAGTGCTTTGCAGTATATTGAAAGAGGAGGGGAGCTCTCGCCTCTCTAGCCTAGGAAATAGGGAGCCATGGGAAAGCTCTGCTTACCCAGGGCAAGGAGAGGAGGGGGAGCTACCTGCTGCTTTGATCAGAGGAAGTGGAGCCATGATCTCCCTGATCCCATTTACAGGGGATTCCTAGTATACATCTCCCCCTTACCCGTTGCTTCGGATATCTAGCACTCATCAGTAGAGGAATGTGTTCCGATTCACATTGGTCCTGATCTGCATATCCATCATTTGCACAGCACGTGACTGATGTGAATTGGAACATGTTCCCCTATTGTACAGTACAGTACTGTACTTCTGTTAGCTCAGAGGGCCACTGATCAACTCCTCCCTCTCCCCCTCAGCTCCTCCTGCCTGCCACGATCAGCAGATAAGCGGCATTGAAGCCATGCAGGGAAAGGGAAGGAGTGGGGAAGATGCGCTCAGAGGAGAGGGTAGAACTGGGTGGGAAGAGGCAAGGCATGGGTGGAGG
The DNA here is from genome assembly GCF_007399415.2 of Gopherus evgoodei. Lineage (NCBI taxonomy): Eukaryota > Metazoa > Chordata > Testudines > Testudinidae > Gopherus > Gopherus evgoodei. The sequence goes on from NC_044323.1 coordinate 197,729,722, forward strand.
GGGCAGGAAGAGGCAGGGCATGGATGGAGGGAGGGTGGGAAGAGGTGGGGTGGCCCTCAGTACAGAACTGTCCTGTAGCCATCATGAGTGCAAAACGTGTTCAAAGTGGGCCTGTGTCTAAGAGGCAATGTAAGAGTGTAACATTCAAAGTGAAATTAGATGTTATAAAGCATATTGAAAGAGGTGAGCATGCAACCGACACTGCTCATACTCTCTGTTTGCCTGCTTCAACAGTACACTCAATTTTTAAGAGTGCTAATCGAATCCAATAAGCACTAGAAGTGCTACGAAATTGTCATCAATGAAGATAACAAAACAGAGAAGCAGTACAATGGAGAAGATGGAATGTTGGTTGACTGATTGAATTGATGACCTCCATGAAAAGAAAATGTCTGTGAATTTAAGTTTGATTCAGGAGAAGGCCAAAAGTCTGTGTAACAATTTAAAGAAAGAGAGGGAGCAAGCTCAAGAGCAGAATAGGAGACTTTCAATGCTACTCGTGGGTGGTTCCACAGATTTCAGAAGTGTGCTAATTTACATAATGTAAAACTCACAGGAGAAGTGGCTAGTGCAGCTGAACACAATTGTTTCAGAAGATGGCTACTCTCCAAAACAAGTTTTAAATGTAGACAGAACAGGCCTTTACAGGAAGAAGATGTCAATGATGACTTATATTTCTCATGATGAGAAGGCTGCTCCTGGATTCAAAGCCTCAAAAGATCTCTTAACTCTTCTGTTTGGGAGAAATGCAGAAGGCGCTTAAAAGTTGAAGCCCTTGCTTGTGTACCACAATGAAAACCCAAGAGCAATGAGGGGCTATGGTAAGTCTCGTCGCCCTGTAATTTGGAAGTCAAACAGAAAGGCTTGGATGACACACAATGTTTTTTCTGAGTGGTTTGTAGACCATGCTGTCCCTGAATTTAAGGCCTATTGTCAGAAGGAAAATTTGGCCTTTAAGAGTCTCCTGCTGTATAACACAAGTGCCCACAAACTAGACTACAAAGACCTCTGCTTGAACATTAAGGTCCTATTTTTGCCACCCAACACCATATTGTCGCTGCAGTCTATGGACTAGGGTGTAATAGCCACATTCAGGGCTTATTACCTATGGAGGACATGCTGATTAAGTAGGCAGCAGGTGAAGGAAAGTCCAGTGTAAAGGAGTTTTAGAAGACTTACATCATCTTGAATGGTGTGGAAAACATTGACGTGTCATGGGAAGAGGTCACTTCGCAATGTATAAATAGCGTTTGGCATGGTGCATGGCCAGATGCTGTCTACAGCTTCATGGGATTTGATGCCATTCCTGTTCTTGAGCAAGAAATTGTCAAGTTGTGAAGGATGTCGGCTTCAAGGAGGTGGAGGAGGATGATGTACAGGAGTTGTTGGAATCTCATGCTGAGCAACTGACAAATGAGGAACTAGTTGATCTGGATCAACAATGGATATTCAAAGAAAGCAAGGACAATGATGACAATGATGTAGGGAAGGAAGCCAGGAATCTGATGACAAAGAATCTCTCCCATTTTTTTGGGCTGCTGGATGAGATGACAGAAATCATACAGAGCGGTGATCCTTTTTGTGAACAGTCTGCCAAAGGCTCCAGGGCTCTCAATGACGCAGTGGCTTGCTACAGGGAGATCTATTGTTCAAAGATTCATGCAGGACAGCAGATGTCGATAAAATCCTTTTTTAAGACTTCTGCAACTGAAAAGCCTGCCCAAGAAAATCTAGCTGCCACCCATACCTAAGTTTAGTGTAATTGACAATTTATACTGTATTACTGTACTGTATTTACTATATTACAATGTTCTATGTGTTTGAATGGTGGTAGTAGGGTTCTACATTATTTTATTCAGTGTTTTATGTGTAAAATGTGTACTTATAACCTGTCATTGTAAAAAGGTATGCTGTTTAGGTACACTGTTAAGGCAAAAAGAGCATCGTCATAGGCAAAATGTGGTGAAGTTGTGAACGCATCCCCCACCTTAATCCATTATTTCTACAAAAATTCCCCTGTATACATTGTCTTGGTATCCATCGCCCTTTTCAAGAATGCAATCCCAATGTATACAGGGGACCTCTCTGTACCTTAACCATTCATTTCAATGGAAATATTCCCACTGAGTTCAAATGGGTCCAGGATTTTATCCCTGATGTTTTGGTTTTATTTTGACATGCACTCATCAGGTAAGCAGTTACTAAACTTAGATTTGGCCATACTTATTCATACTGGGTAGCATCTTACTCTGTAAGAAGTCTCACTGAATTCAAAGGTGGGAGAATCTAGCTCTTGGCAAACAAGTTTAGATGACTTTCATTTTTGTTTTAAAATAAGTCCGAAGCAGAAATACTCTTTCAGACATTTATAATAAAGATGAATCAAAATTTTCATTGATGCCTCCTTTTATTTAATGTAACTATAAAAAAGAAGTTGCTTTTCTTCTCAAAATGAAAATGTGCAATGTGTCTAATGTTCATGCGATTAGTATTTACTTATGTGAGAAGTCTCCCTGAAGTCAGTGGGACTATTTGTGTCAGTACATGTTCATTAACATGAATGACGGTTGCACTAACAAGTCCTAAATAACAACAGAACCTTAGATCTAGTCATAACAGGGGACCCGAAGTTGCTATGTGAGTCTTAATTTGGGTTTTCTTGAATTAAGGCCAGCCTTTAATTAGATTTTCTGTTGTTCATTTCCTAAGGGTTTTCAATGATAGCAGAACAGAGTGGAGAGAAGGAATAAAAAGCTAATACAAGTTTCTGTATCAAAATTTTATTTTGGCCTTAATTAAAAATAGACAAATCAGTTCCATACCAAATTTGCAACATCCATTTAATTTAAAAAAAAAGAGAGAGAAAATTTATTTCGGAGCAAGAATTATAATACTAAATTTCAGCTCAGTGCAAAATTTCAGTCAAACTGTTAACTTAAACTATATGTTTAAACAGGATATATGACACTTTTTAAATGAAAAACATCTGTGCTGTCAGTTATGTTCTGATATTAAAAAAAGTTCAAAACCTGTTGCTCATCTTGAATTACAGTGACTTTGCAAAACAGATGTAAGCAATGCCAGAATAATAGCAAAGAACACATTTTGAGCAGGGACACTTTTTGCTATGAAGCATTTTATTGATTTTCATCCAGGTATTAACCAATTAGCTTGCCCTTTGCTTTTGAGGCAACTGGATCAAATGCTCCATGTGACTCGAAAACACATTTGGTGAAAATGCACAATACTCAGAACCAGAGAAAATATGCTGCTTGGAAAATACGGTTTCTGTTGATAAAATCTCCAACTCCCTCAGAAGCAGATTTGCATCCGATGAAGTGGGTATTCACACACAAAAGCTCATGCTCCAATACGTCTGTTAGTCTATAAGGTGCCACAGGACTCTGCTGCTTTCATTTGAATTCTTGTTCAGGTCACTCGCAATCTGAATTAGAGCTAAAGTGTACTCTACTGTTGAGATGTCCAATTGTCACCTCTAAAACTAATATTTAATGTATTAGTAAAAAACAGATGGAGAAACCCCCCAGGCTTTCCATTAATTAGTGTAACACCTGAAGGTGAGAGAAAACATTCTTGTGTCCAGCAGTTAGAAGAGCAAATGAAGTGAGAAAAATACAAATTAATTCCTAGAAGTCTTCTTTTGACTATTAATTTATGTTGCTTAAAATTACTTTGTTTCCCTCTCCATAGAAAATAAATGCCAAATATTAGACCTGTTCTTTACCGAACTATTATTAATCACACTGCATCCTGGATTAAGAGAATTCAGGATAGTCATTTGATAAAAAAAATCAACTGTTTGCCTGTATAAAGAAGGGCTGCAATACAATAATAGCCTTTAAACCTGTTAGCATTAGTGGCCACACCTTGTGCTACTGTTGATAGTAGAATGTCTGCTGAGAAATCCTGGCTAACATTAATGTTAGCAAACTGTGACAGTCTGGAGTTCAGCCCTGCCAATAAGGGGTTCAGCAGCATCTGCCTTGTAACCCTGGGAGTCTTATGGCTGTATATCTGTGGTCCAGAGGTCTATCCCAAACAGCCTGCCAGCAGCCCACAAGTCTCAAATTCACCCCAAAATCATCCTAATTCAGGGAACAGTTCCTCTCTCTGGACCCTCACAGAGGAAGTGTGAGGTTCATTGTCTTTACAGAGACAGAAAAACATTCGAACCTGTTAGCTTTCTAGAAGCGCATACTTTACTGAATTTACTCATGTCATAAACAGATAGCTAAGGGTTAATGTCTCTTTCACCTGGCAAGAAGTAACCTGAAACACCTGACCAGAGGACCAATCAGGAAACAAGACTTTTTCAAATCTGGGTGGAGGGAAGTTTGTGTCTGAGTTCTTTGTCTTCTGCCTGTCTCTCTCTTGGCTATGAGAGGATTTCTGTTTCCTGCTTTCTAATCTTCTGTTTCCAAGTTGTGAGTACAGAGATCATAAAACAATAGGGGTTATTGTTTTTTTTCTTTTGTATTTACATGGTGTACTTGCTGGAATGTGTTAAATTGTGTTCTTTTGAATAAGGCTGTTTATTCATATTTCTTTTAAGCAATTGACCCTGTATTTGTCACCTTAATACAGAGAGACCATTTTTATGTATTTTTCTTTCTTTTTACATAAAGCTTTCTTTTAAGACCTGTTGTAGTTTTTTCTTTAGTGGGGAACTCCAGGGAACTGAGTCTGTGCTCACCAGGGAATTGGTGGAAGGAAGGAGTCAGGGGGAAATCTGTGTGTGTTAGATTTACTAGCCTGACTTTGCATACCCTCTGGGTGAAGAGGGAAGTGCTTGTGTTTCCAGGACTGGAAATAGGAGAGGGTGGAGTCCCTCTGTTTAGATTCATGGAGCTTGCTGTGTATCTCTCCAGGAACCCAGGGAAGAAACGCTTGGAGGGGGGAAGGGAAATGGTTTATTTCCCTTTGTTGTGAGACTCAAGGGATTTGGGTCTTGGGGTCCCCATGGAAGGTTTTTGGGGGGACCCGAGTGCCCCAAAACACTCTAATATTTTGGGTGGTGGCAGCTTTACCAGGTCCAAGCTGGTAACTAAGCTTGGAGGTTTTCATGCTAACCCCCATATTTTGGACGCTAAGGTCCAAATCTGGGACTAGGTTATGACAACTCAGCACTGATGATTTACAATGAAAGTTTATTAACCAAAGAACAAGGATTACATTATACCAAGTAAAAGAGGTATGGTAGACACGGTTACAAGCAAATAATACTGAAAACATGCAATCAGAAGTCTAAATCTAGCAAGACATCATCTTTGTTCAAGACTGTTTCTCTCCCCCACATTCTCCTTGCCAGTTTTTTACTACCTAGCCTGGCCAACTCCCATCAGAGACCAAATTGCTTGGTTTCTTTGTCTCCCATAGTTAAAGATAATGCTGGAGTCTCACTCTATTCCTTATATTCCCAAAGGGATATCTTTGTTTTACAAGTCATGAAGGCCTCCTGGGGATTAAGTCTTCTGTGTCTCTCTGGGGTGCAGGAGCCACATGAATTCTCTGTCTCTTGAGTTGGTGATCAGGATAACCGCCATGGGTTTAGCTCAGTAGCTTTGTATACTGCTAATATGTAAACTGAGGTAAACCCACTTTAGTTTTTCTAGGAAAGACCTGTGTAAAACCTTTAACTTGGCTAGGCTATTCTGGTCTTAAACATGGTTTAATAACATCATATAGAGGGAATTTATAACTTTACATCTAATGTTCACACTTGCATTTTACAATGATATTAAAAACCAGCATGTTGTTAGCTTTCATATGATACCTCACAAGACATATTTTGTACAAATATTATTGCAGAAGTGTGTAGGGCGTGAGTATAGGGATGTTTAGGGTCATACATACATATACTAATGTTAACATTCCTGACATCACCTCAAGGCTCCTTGTTTAGCCACTTCATCAGCCACGACAGGGGACTGCATAGAAGTGATTGTAATCGGCACAAATTAAAAAGAAAAATCCAAAACCATTCCCATTTATAGAGCTGAATCCTATCAGCTGGTTCTATCTGCATATATTTTTAAATAATTTCTCTTGAGTAACTTACCTTGTAGACCAATAATAAAGAAATGGAATGTAATGAACAAGACAAACAAAGAGCACTCTGCAGTAAGCCTATTTATTTATTATATTCACATTTTTAAAGCACCAAACATCACAGCATTTAGGCACCAAATATCAACTTAGACACTGAAGTAGCATTTTCTTAAGCTACAGTTCCATCTAGTCATCCCTTGGATTAAAAGTGGCCATTGGGGGTTAGTGAGAAGACATGGGCTATACAGTGTCATCAGTATGTTGTTGACACACAGTTTTCTGTCTCCACCTCATCAGTACCTGCCCAAACGATCAATTGCATTACTTGGTGTATGGGTGAACTTGGTACATGGATTAGGGCTAAATGGCTGAGATTCCAAACCAGATAAGATTGATGCAAAGTTGGTTGCTTGGAGGAAGCAAGCAGAAGAGATGTCAGGGATAATATCTGCGCCTCAATGGGCTACATGAATTCACAACTGGACAGACTGGTTAGACCAGGGGTCCCCAACGCGGTGCCCGTGAGTGCCATGGCACCTGCCAGGGTGTCTAAGTGCGCCCGCGTGCTGGCCGGCAGATAAGCATTAACTGAAATGCTGCTGACAAGCTGTGTCATCCAGAGGCATTGCCGCCGAAATGCCACCGATGTTGGTGGCACCTTTGGATGACACTGCTTGTTGCTGGTATTTTGGCAGCGACGCCTATTGACACTGCTTGTCGGCGGCATTTCAGTGGATGCTTGTCTGCCGCCACAGTCCTCTGTGGCTTGTCGTCTGGCACCCACCAGACAAAAAAGGTTGGGGACCACGGGGTTAGACCTTCTGGTTTCCTCCTGAATGCTAGGTAGTAGCAATAGCCAACTGGTAGATCAGCATTCTCCCCATCCCAACTACAAAGGCTGCAGGTTGGGCATATTTACTTCCATGAGTTAAGTGGTCAAAACCTGCCATTCTGCTGTGCTATCAGCTCTTGCTTTTTTTGTGCCTTATGTTTTCTATAGAAATGAATAGCACTCCCTATTTGTGAAAAAGTGTAAGTGAATCTGAGTCTCACTACTGTACATATTCCAAATCAGCATGCGGTAGGAAAGAGTTAAGTGGTTTTTGTTTGTTTGTTTGTTTTGCTGTCTGCTTTAATTGTGTTATGTTAAAATGTTTGTAAACATGAAATTTTATATCTAGATTTTAATGGAAGGTCTGATTTGGATTATTAACATGCTAACTTTGGAAACAGCCACTATAATTTGTAAGGCAATAGATATAGATTGGGGTTTTTTATTTATATCTGTGCATCATAATACAGACCTTCTCCTCCAGAGTGTAAGTTGACTGTTAAGGCCCTACGGCTAACATTCTTACAACATTCTTACAAGTTAGCTAGATTTGAGGACCTTTGCATTTATATTTTACAAGCTGGTCTAGTTTCAAGAATTCTTTGAAACGAAATTATGAAGAAAAGAAAGTTTCCATCTGAGCTGGTGCAAAGGGAATGGAAATGAGAGAGTCAAAACTTAGAATTTCTATTCTGTGGGAAATTTCAACATTTTTAAAATGTTTTTTGTTCCAAACATAGGGGTCAATGTTACATACTAACCCTCATCTATTAATCTTAATACAGATAGGCAAGTTTTAAAATATGTCTATCATTTTTTAGTGGAAGAATACATAAATCTACAGTTTTTCATAAAGCAGAATTTCTGCAGTTTTAAAGATACATTTACTGGTATGCCATATTTTAAAATATTTTCTCTTGTGAAACCAGTTATGCATATTATTATGATATTCCATATACCTAGACTTACTTCCCACCTTTTCGTTACACTGATCCTACACTAACAAAGCAGCTGTTTCAGAAACACAAGATATGGCACAATGTTTCATGTATTTGTCTCACTGTCATAAATACAAGGCAAACACCATATCATTGTCCTGTCAAAAATAGCTAATAATGTAAAAGATTTTTCCCCAAAACATAACTGAACAAGGAGAGCTGTAATATCTGAATGCATATGCATTTTATTTCTATTTATTACTATACTAATATAATGAAATATCTACAATATGGTGAAGGTCATCCAAGCAATACATTATTAAGATCTTTTTCATAATCAACGACACAACACCTTTTGATTAGCACAATGAGGTAATTGTCAAGGTGGCAAGGTAAACTGACAAAAAACACACAAAAAGATACTGTCTATTAAACACCATTCTGTTATCAGTCACAACTAATTTTGTTTTGTTTTTCATGCGAAGAATGCTGTAAATACAAAATACCCTCCCTTTGCTACTTCTATGTAGGAACCTCTATATTTACATGTATTTGCAGGACATCTATGACATCTTTGTTGTCTATAAACTTTTAGCCATATTTTCTAAACCAGGAATGAGTTTCTAATGCAAAACTCAGAAGTTGCATCAATTGCCCAATTAGAAGTTATTCTGCTTTATTTGCCCTTCTTCAATAAGGCAGGAAAAGAAAAAAATGTTTTATCTTGTTAAAGATTCTTACAATATGGGTTGAATTCAGGACTTAAAAACACATGTGTTAGAGTACAGATGTTCTCTCTTCTGCAATCTTTACAGAAGCTTCTCACCTGCTGGGTTTAAGTTATATGATGATTTAAAAAACAAAACAAAACAAAACAAAACAGCCCAGGTCTTTCATCAATGCACTACACTGCACCAGTTTTCATGAAAAAGTGTAAAATATTTTCTCAGACAAGATATTTCAGTCACCCTACAATTTCTAACCTCTAGCTCTGGCTGTAAATTGGTAGTGCACATGCATATATCTCATTAAGCCAGGCAAAATTTTAAACCCTGGTCAAATTACACAAAGAGATAGCTAACATAGATTTTTGTTTTATTTTTCAGTTCGAATGAAAATATTCATGGAATAAGAGGAAAGGTGCTCTCATGGATTGGTAACTGGTAAAAATATAGGAAACAAAAGGTAGGTATAAATGGTCAGTTTTCAGAATGAAGAGAGGTAATAGTGGCGTCCCCCAGGGATCCGTTCTGGGACCAGTCCTATGCAACATAGTCATAGATGATCTGGAAAAAGGGGTAAACAGTGAGGTGGTAACATTTTCAGGTGATACAAACTTTTTAAAGATAGTTAAGACCCAGGCAGACTGTGAAGAGCTACAAAAAGATCTCTCAAAACTGGGTGACTGGGCAACAAAATGGCAGATGAAATATAATGCTGATAAATGCAAAGTAATGCACAATGGAAAGCATAATCCCAACTATACGTATAAAATGATGGGGTCTAAATTAGCTGTTACCACTCAAGAAAGAGATCTTGGAGTCACTGTGGATAGTTCTCAGAAAACATCCACTCAATGTGCAGCAGCAGTCAAAAAAGCAAACAGAATGCTGGGAATAATTAAGAAAGGGATAGATAATAGGACAGAAAATATCATGTTGCCTCTATATAAATCCATGCTACGCCCCACATCTTGAATACTGTGTGCAGTATTTCATTGGGTGACCCCTGGTTCTTGTGTTATGGGAAGGAGGAAATAACACACCCTTATTCACTTTCTCCACAACATGATTTTATAAACCTCTACCATATTCCTCCTCAATCATCTCTTTTCTAAGCTGAACAGACCCAGTCTTTTTAACTCTCCTTGTATGAAAGTTGTTCTATACCCCTAATCATTTTTATTACTCTTCTCTGTACTTTTTCCTAGTTTTAATATATCTTTTCTGAGATGGGGTGACCAGAACTGCACACAGTATTCAAGGTGTGAGTGTACCATGGGTTTACATTGTGGTATTATGATATTATCTGTCTTATTATCTATCAGTGGTTCCTAACATTCTGTTAGCATTTTGACTGCCAGTGCACACTGAGCAGATGTTTTCAGAGAACTACCCATGATGACTCCAAGATCTCTTTCTTGAGTGGTAACAACTAATTTAGAACCCATCATTTTGTATATATAATTGGGTTTATGTTTTCCAGTGTGAACTGAACTACTTTGTATTTATCAACATTGAACTTCATCCGTCACTTTGTTGCAAAGTCATTCAGTTTTGTGAAATCCCTTTGTAACTCTTTTAAATCAGTCTTGGACTTAACTATATTGAATAATTTTGTATTATCTGCAAACTTTGCCACCTCACTATTTGCTCCTTTTTCCAGATCATTTATAAATACATTGAACAGCACTGGTTCCAGTACAGATCTCTGGGGGATCCTGCTGTTTACCTCTGTCCATTCTGAAAACTGACCAATTATTCCTAGCCTTTGCTTCCTATCTTTTAACCAGTTACTTTCCATGACTGCCTACTTTGCTAAAGACTTTGGTGAGGGACATTCTCAAAGACTTTCTGAAGGTCCCAGTAACCATTGGATCACCTTTCTCCACATGTCTGTTGACATCCTCAAAGAATTTTGATAAATTAGTGAGGCATGATTTCTCTTTACAAAATCCATGTTGACTCTTCCCCAATATATCTTGTGCTTCTATGTATCTGATAATATTCTTCTTTACTATAGTTTCTACCAGTTTGCCTGGTACTGAAGTTATGCTTACCAGCCTGCAATTGCCAGGATCATCTCTGGAGCTTTTTTTTAAGATAGGCATTACATTAGCCCTCCCTCCAGTCATCTGGAACATAGGTTAATTTAAGCGATCAGTTACATACCACAGTTAGTAGTTCTGCAATCTCATATTTGAGTTCCTTCAGAACTCTTGGGTGAATACCATTTGGTCCTCCTCAAGGAGATGCAAGAAAAACTCTCTGCAGAACACATTATGAAACAGATCCAGATGCCAGCCTCTGTTTAGGTACTTATAAGTCACATTGTACAGTGTTTTATTCAAATTCCAGTGCCAAATTGATTGCTTGGTGCACGGTGATTCTGGAAGTTATTTTCACCATTAGTTTATGAAAAAAATAACTAAAAAAATTGTATTGCAAATCTCAGGAATTCCTCTAAAGTTGGTGACAGCTGATAAATTGAAATGAAGGGAAAACAACCAATGCAAATGAAAAGCAATTTGCATGAAAGAGAAACTAATGAACCTGTGATTTTATTTTTAAAGCTACTTGCCTTGTAAACTGTAGATTTCTCCAACGCTGTTCTGTCGGGTGATGTGATGCCAGTATGCACTGCGGGGAAGTGAGATTGACTTGGATAATGTCATTGGTTCACTCAGACTGGTCTGGAGCTAAGGGACAAAGCACACATAAGTGGCAAATCATTCATGAGCCCATTTGACGTACACATTTCAGTGCTTTAAAACTGGAAAAGAGCCATCATTAGAATGTATATTTTACTGAATAATCACAGTTTGTATGTTATGATTTACTTTCTATGAAGAGCATCAATGCTGGAAATGAGTTGCTGGTATTCAGGGACAAAAATCATAGGTATTCCTAAATAATGGGGGTTACTAGGTCATTTTTTTCCTGCTTCTGCCCCTACTTTCCTACAGCTGTTGTTTGTGTGGACGTGCTTGTAATGTTTTGGTGTAATGTCAGCTGTTGCGCTTAGTGTGCAGGTGGCTAGGTGGTGTTGGTGGCCTGTGATACATAGGATGTCAGACACTATGAACTGGTGGTCCCTTCTGGCCTTAAACTCTACAAATTCTATGTGTTTATCATTTTCCTTCCTGTGTAGTAGTCATTTTGATTCCCGATTTCTCTATTTGCAACCACTTTAGCAATTCCTTTCTTGGGGAATTGCTCAAATTTGGTTAAATTTACTGTAGCTAATCCTCCCCGACATCTAATTTATTTCCCTTGAAGATCATTCTAACTTAAGATTCCAGTCAAAAACTTGAGAATTTAAAATTAATAAAAGTTTACAAAGTCTTACTTGGAAATTAACATAGCAGTAAATAATCTGACAATTACTCTTTGTTTGTACAGTGCCTAGGACAAGGAGGCCCAGATCCTGGCACTACTGTAGCATTCCTACGGTACCTAGGCACTACCTAGGCTCTACTGTAGCATAAGTGATAAATAATAACAACAAAAATCTTAAAAATGTAGCCTACTATGCAATAGGAAATAGGACATGCATCCGACAAAGTGGGCATTCACCCACGAAAGCTCATGCTCCAAAACATCTGTTAGTCTATAAGGTGCCACAGGATTCTTTGCTGCTCTAATAGGAAATTTGTTACCCACCCATATAGAAACAAAATTCTAGTCTGAAAGCAACATGCCAAATTTGTTATTTATTCATGCCAAGTGTTACCCAATTCCAGTCAATGGAATCAGCTTTGAATCTGGCCCATTTTCCCAGATATGCACCCAGGGATTTAACTAAAAGTGGTTTTCTAAAGACACACAGAGGTATGTAATGGACAAGTTGAGCCACAGATCAGACAAATGTTACACAAGTTCATTGAAACCTTAAGATAAAAAATGCCCCTAAAACAAAAAAGGCAAGAACCACTATTGTACCCAAAAGCACAGTTCTGAGAGCAACAGCAGGGCATCTTTTTCTCAGGATCTATAATTCAATAAGTAAAACATCTTCTGATATTAAGCATTAGGTAGGAAGATGTGTCACCAGTATTCATATTACTATAGTACGACCTGAGCTAGATATCTTTTCAGATGGTTAATACCGAAAAGAGAATGCAATTAATATTTTATGGAAATATCACCCTGAGGGAAAGAGCACTTTAAAACACATCACCAGTTTTTCATTTTAGGCCTATGCTTAAAATATAAACATGGATCTTTAATTGGTGACAGTAATGCCAATTAATAGCATTAATGAGTCCATATAGCTAATCTCACTAATTGGCATATTCTCATTCATCACAATCCTGACTTCCCCTTATCTTTTTATTTTAAACAGAACTTTATGGTCTAATATAAGAGTTAGTCAATTATAAAGTGGATATTTTTAGATATTCATTTTTGCACAATATTATTGCAATGTTAAATAAAACAACAAAAAAACAAAAACCAAACCCTGGGAGAAGCTATTAACCAATAGATAAATGGTTACTTTAGAGAAACTTGCTATGGACCAGATTAGGAGTATCTCCTATGGACCAATTTAGAACTAGTTTGAGAGGGAAAAAAGCTACACCTGTATATTATTTTTGTATTTATATATAATCATTCATATATGAATCTTCATAATACAATATAATGTTTAAGGAGGACCCAGGAGACAAATTTATCAGGAGAGAAGGTACAGCACTGCTAATTAATAGTACAAACACACACCTCAGAATGAGATTGCTCAGGCTTCTGGAACAGTCCATACTGGCACGATCAGAGGCTTAACACACTTACTAATACTAACATAGTCACTGCAACACTAGTGAATTCATAACTATCTTTCATCATGTAACTCTCTTTCCACAGACTCTTCCAATCTTCCAGAACTATTTTGCTTTGAGTGTCATACAATACCATACAAACCGTCCTTTAAATTACATTATAAAAAATGAAAAAAATAAACAGTGTGACAGTCAATATTTTCAGTTAACTTATTATTGGCAAATCTCCTGTGCTTCTTATTCCCTTCATCTTGTGTAAAATAAAAAATAAAATCCATCTTGTGTTAGATTTCTGAATAGAACTGCATTCAGAACAAATAAACAAGGTAGAGTGACCTAATAATGTTAGGAGAAAAGCAATACAGTTACACACATGCTGGGAAGTTAATATCAAAATATGCCCAAATTTTCTGTCTGGATAACTGTGTGTGTGTGAAGAAAAGACAGAAATTAGGGCTTACAAATAGGACAGAGGATTGGACAGCAGCTTCATGTGGAAAGGCAGACAAATAACCTGTTCTTCTCTTCTCCTTTGTTTCCTCTTCCTCTAAGTATTAATCCCTTCAAATTCCTAACTGATGTGATCAATCACTATACCCCTACATTGACATAGCTACACTAGTTCAATATTTTCACTAGTGTAATTCTTTTTTTATGTACCCAAGGTCTAAGTTTCCTTTAAGAATCTTTTACCTGTCTAGTATCTACTAAGCCCTATTTCCTAGCAATAGGTGTAAATCCACACTTTTTAATATGTACCCCCTCTACTGGGTTGCTGCAGGTGCCCTGTTTCCAGCAACAGTATAATGGGCTTGATTCTCCTCTCGCTTTCAGCAATGTAGCACCATTGACTTTCCATCATTGGCAGACAGGCAGAATCAGGTCTACTGTTTTCAGTGATGTTAAAGCCTACAGGGTCCAAAATGGCAGAAACTGTATAGATGCATTTAAAGCATTTGCTTTGAGAAATAAACTAGCCTTAATATTAAACAACTAGTTATATGCTCCGCAATCGGATAATCATAACAGTATTTTGTTTCCATTTAACAGCCCGAAAAGTGAAGAATATCATGAATGATTTTGCTATAAAGATTTTTCAGATTCACTGAGATGTTGAGGACTGCGAGTACATAGTCAAGACCTTCTTGCCACATAATCTGAGGAAAGAAATGCTTATTGTGATTAGAGGCCAGAGGCAAGAGAGTAGAAATGAGAAGCATAAATACATAAATCTAGATCAGAATGACCTATATTTCTTAGATTTAAAGCAACAAAAACATCACTGACACATCTGAAAGACTTTTCTTAAACTGGCATGGAGTAGTCCATTGGCCTTGTTTTCTCCAGATACTTGACATGACCCTCGATCTTGGACCTCTGGGATTGTGGACATAGTGCTTAACTCTTGGTTATCCATAATGAATAAATCTAAAGTAACATCAACTCCATGTACCAGTGACTTCTTTACAATTTCCAAGGGACTATGATGGATGGAAATGGAAACTCTTTTCATTGTCAGCCATCTTCAAAAATGTTAATAGTGTATCTTTATGAAATAAAGCATAAAGGATATATTAACCAATGATGCCCATGGGAAAGCTCTATTGACTTCAGTGGTGTTACTCCCTCTGATGCCAGCACTGAATTTGAATCTAAGAATGTAACCTGTTAAATATGTTATAACTCTGAGCTTTGATGTATAGCATGTGATTCTCTCATTTTCCTCTGACTTTTCTAAAAAAAAGTTAAAGCTTTGAAGGCACTAAAGAATAAAGTATTTCCTTTATTCAAGAGCATGTAAACATGAGCAGAAGCATTAAGCAGACTGTTCCATCCTTTCAGTTTTTGGGGTTGCTCAAAGTTGGCCAACAAAAACAGTTTTTTGTGTGTTTTGGACATTGGTCCACAAGGAATTGGACTGAGGCCACTGATTGATCTCACCTTCTCACCAAAAAAAACCCCTTCATTGAACTGAAAAATCTAATCTTGTAAATATATACTAGAAGTAGCTAGTGATAGTCTTAGAGCACATTTCCACTCTATTTTTTTTTTTTTTTACTGGAACAAGAAGTTTAGAGAGAACATTATCTCTTGACTCTGGCAAGAAGAAAAGAGTGATTCCAACATGGATTAAACTGAGTGAACAGGACACCAAAGCATTACAACATTTGTCAGATTAATCTTACCAATGGAGATGTGTGAGGTCAAATAGCTATTTTAACTCAGATAGACAGAGGAGGTTTTCAACAGACCCAGCAGCAGAAACATAGCATATTCCCCCCTTCCCCCACACCTTGTTAAAGCCTATATAGAGTTCTCTCTTTCTAGACCTAAGGGTGCTTCTATTCTGTGAAGAACTTGGAGGGGAAGGAAGAAGAGGTAGAATTCTTTACTTGTACAATGTCTGTAACCTGGTGGTGGCAGCAAAACCCAGATTAACATCACTGGCATGCACAATATATTACAATAACAACAATATAGTACTGCCAGATAAATGAGAGATCACTTCTAGCATAATCCCATTATAGCATGCTATAAATACACTCTTCTAATTCACATACCAAAGGAATTTTAAAATAGTGTAGTGCTACTATGGGGGTCAGAAAGACTATAAAACCGGACTGCCCTGAAACCAGAACAATTCATTCTAAACCAGTGCTGTGGATCACACAATATCTTTGAGGAAGCAGAAGATGAGTAACAAAATAGACTGTAACATTTATCAACATGAATGTAAGCAATAAGCAAGATTATATTTAGATAATGAGCATTTCATTTTTTAAAAATGTTATAATTTTGTGAAGTAGAAACCCAGAGATAGTGGCTTCCCAATGTACAGATTATATTCTCTTCTGATAAGGAGAAACACAGATTTTGATTAATCAATTTGCAAAAAAAAAAAAAATGTTATTACAGAGAAAATCTGAAGACGTGCTGAGCAGCTCCCATGGTCATTAAGCGGAGGTATGCATGAGTGATGTGCAGGTGATCAGCATCAATCAGGGTTTACTGAGCATGAAGATATTTACATAGTTGCTAGGCTGAATTATCACTGTTTTATTCCTGCTTCCTGCTGTTTCAGTCTTCCCAACCAGTGAGGCAAGCACACTGACCCAAGAAAAGTCTAGCGCAGGGGACAGTCCTCAGGCCAAAGGGAAAAAGCAGTGGAAGTAGAAAAGGCTGTATGGATCTGTGTCTGCTTCTCCCTGCACTTCAAATATGCTCTTGCAATTAGGGGCAACACAGCAGACAGCTCTTGGAAAGTTGCCAGACTTCCACCTTCCCTTCTCCTGCAGTGGTCTCTAATACAGTCAGCTAAGGAGTAGCTCACAAATACAGCTAAGGAGTAGCTCACAAAAAGCCAACCCTCCAGAATTGTCCTGGCATCTCCAGGAATTAAAGATTAATCTTCAATTAAAGATTATGTAATGTGATGTAACCTCCAGGAATACATCCAACCAAAATTGGCAACCCTACCTACCTGCACCCAAACCCCTCATCTCCAGCCCCACCCCAGAGCCCTCACCCCTTCCTGCACCCCACCCCCCTGCCCCAGCCCCATGAAAATGAGCAACTGAGTGAGGGTGGGGAGAGCAAGCGAGGGAGGGAGGGGGACTGGAGTGAGTGGGGGGTGGGCCTCGGAGAAGGAGCGAAGCAGGGACCTCAGGGCAGAGGTGTTCAGTTTTCTGCTATTAGAAATTTGGCAATTCTAGGCTACAGGCTCAGGCTCATAGGCCCAAACTTCTCTGCTTCTACAGCTCATGCTAGTAGTGAGATGAGATTAACAGAAGAGAATTGGCGTACGATGACACCAACCAAACAGGTACTACGTATTACTTAATACTATATAAAGGAGAAATAAAAATGAGCAAAATAAAATTTGGCCTAATCTTGCATGTATTGCAGTCCATGGCCAAGCTTCAGTTGATTATTTGGGGGAGAGGGACTGTGTCCAAAACATTTACCCCTTTCCATGACCTGTCTCCAGTATCACTGACTTTCAAAATCCTTGCCTATATCTATTCAAGTATAATCTGTTAATCAATTACAGGAAAATATCCTGCTTTGTAATGCTAGGATGGATGCCTGTTATTCTCTGGCTGCGGACAATATTGTGTATAAATAATAAAACACTAATGAATAATCAGCTGGAAAGTGAATCAATAACTGGAGATTGACTATTAATTTTTATCTCCTTGGCCATATTATAAATAAAGGATTAGGGCATCTCATTCCCTCTCTGGCAGGATATTTAAGTAGCAGTTTTCCAGTTAGAAATGCCCAGAATAGAACACATCAATAACTGAAATATGAGGGACTAATGTAACAGTTTGTACAGAATATGAGGGCTATTCTTATGTTAATAAAGTACATCTCTACCCCGATATAACGTGACTCGATATAACACGAATTCGGATATAACACAGTAAAGCAGCACTGGGGGGGGTGGGGCTGCCCACTCCGGCGGATCAAAGCAAGTTCAATATAACGCGGTATCACCTATAACACAGCAAGATTTTTTGGCTCCCGAGGACAGCATTATATCAGGGTAGATGTGTATATATATTCTATCAGAGGGCATAGATTTAGTGTGGTGCTGCCTTCCATATTCAATAACTGCCTCGACCATCAAGGAGTTAGGAGAGGAATGATAAAATAAAATTTCTGAGTCCTTAGAGGGGACATAATATTTTTTGTCTATGCTCTTGCATGTGTGTGGAATTGAGGCCAAGGTGTACCAGATAATTTTTGAGGGTGCAGGAGTCCTCATTAACAGGCAAGGCAATGTAGGCAGAGGGAGCTGTGTGGAGGATGTCAAGCAACTTATGATGAGGTTCTTTAACCTCTTCAAGGGAACCTACATCAAAGAAGTTGAGGTTGCTGATTACTCTAGCCACTTTGTCTCCCATTGGTCTCTACCCAATGAGGGTGCTGGTTCCTTAGGTATTGAGGGCTCAGTTAAGCCTAGAGACCTGTGGAAAAGAGCTTTTATAGGGACAGAGTGGACAGACATTTGAGAGACCAAGGCAAGATCTGCTTCAGAGTCCTCCATCTCCAAGTCACTTTGAAGTGCTGAAGACATTTGATATACAACTGTTGGTACTGGATGGGTGTCTTTGGATCTCGAGGTCCTCAGTACGAGAACAGATCAGAGACGAGCAATGGGGAGTCAGGAGTCTCAGACACAGCCAGGTCTCAAGGAAAACTAAACTTCTGAGGTACCAAGAATGTTGCTGATACCATGTCTATGGCTTGAGCTGAAATAATGGTAGCTGAGGGAGTTGACAATATTGTGAGTCTTGAATGCTCCAAGGAGAGTCCAGATGGAGTCTGAATGGTACCTTTTTGTTACCAAGTGTGAAGAGGTAGAGCTCTTCTTCCTGCCTCACTCCCCTGTTTGTACCAAAGGTCTATTGGAGCCTGACATTTTGGAGTCTCTAAGCTTAACTAAGCCCTCAATACCTAAGGAACCAGCACCCTCATTGGGTAGAGACCAATGGGAGACAAAGTGGTTAGAGTCATCAGCAACCTCAACTTCTTTGATGTAGGTTCCCTACCTGGAGAACTTGGGGCATCAACTTTGGAAGTCTTATGAGAGGAATCTCGAGTCTTCCCCTTAGATTCCCTCGAGGAGTGCAGCTTGGAGATGGCACAAGTAGCTGACCTGCTTGGAGAGAGGCATACAGGAAGAGGAGTTCCCCTGGTCTGTGTTAAAGGCTGGGCACAGTGAGCCTTCCATCATGAAGAGTCAAAGTTTGATCTCCCTGTTTTTTCTGGCTCTAGATTTTAATGCTAGACAAAAGTTGCACTTTTGGAAAATACAAGATTCCCTGAGGCAGTGGATGCAGTAGGAGTGCCATCA
This sequence comes from Gopherus evgoodei, assembly GCF_007399415.2. Classification (NCBI taxonomy): domain Eukaryota; kingdom Metazoa; phylum Chordata; order Testudines; family Testudinidae; genus Gopherus; species Gopherus evgoodei. The sequence goes on from NC_044323.1 coordinate 197,748,921, forward strand.
CTCCCCGGGATTGCCTTAAGGCACAATAGGCAACATCTGAAACCAGGAGAACTGGCCTTGCATTTCCAGTAAAGCAAAAGCTCTCAGGAGGGGAGAAACTATGTAAAAGATATTTTATATATATAAAAGGTTTTTTAAAAACTACTACAGCTAAAACTACTATTAAATACTAACTACTACTAAGAACAACTGTAATTAACTAACTGCTAAAAGAGCTAAGGGGACACAGTTGAGGTAAACTGTGTCCCCTTAACAACTGTTAAGGCTTAGTCTCTGGCTGAGGCCACTGAGAAAGAACTGAAGGCAGTTCACCTAAGCAGTGCTATATAACACTGAGTTAACACCCATTTGCGAGCCAAATAAACATAGCTATAAGATATCTCCATTAAAGGCACAGGGGCGCACCTACAGTGGAGCACCCATATGGATACTACTTGAAGAAGACTATACATTAACTGACTCATCGCACGAGTCCTTCCAGCCATCTGTGACCCAGAATTTTCCTGATCAAGGAACAATTTTTATTTTAAGACTTAGCATTTAAGTGGTAGATTTTTATCTTATTAGTTTTATTTTACACCTACACTGGAGAAGTCTGTCAAACTGCCCATAACCATAGTGTTCAGTGTGAGAAGAGGAAAGTGAAGGGAACTGCTTAAATTCAGTTAAGCTGAAGAGCAGAATAAACAGGCATAAGGCTATTACAGTAAATTTAAAAATCACAGTGTGGGCAAGGGTCAAATCAAACCCACATATTAATAGTACCTAATTATGCTTAGCATTTATGGAGATCTGGGCAAACCCTGAGAAAGGTTATTAATAAAATTTCACCATCTTCTAAATAAAATTTAGCTTTAGGCTTGTTCATGCCTCTTTTTATTCAGTTTTTACTATCTTCTACATGAGCAAAGTTTGTATGAATATTGAAAAAGGGAATGTTGGGCCTGTAGCTGAGATTCATTTATTAGACTAAAGAAAATTTGTTTTGGGGCTCTAAGGAATATATTTGTTTACATCAAAATACCAAAGTCTAGAGTGTAAATTAACAGCTGATATATGCAGTCACAATCACACTGATGTCAGCAGCACATATACCAGCTTTGAGATTGGCCCTAGGTTCCAAGTAAATTGATTTGCAATGTTGGAGTAGCTTGGAAAACAAACAGGTGTTTTGGAAGCATGGAACTAAATGTTTCCTCACTGCTCAGTTCATAGAGCATCAGTTTCTTAATCTGAGGGGCCAGGGTTCAAGTCCCTGGTCAGGTGATAAATTTCTCACTATGATTGTAAAAAAAAATAAATCTTGTAGGCACTCAAATATAACAGTGATGGGAGCCATACAAGGACCTAGATAGTAGAGTTGGTCAGGAATTTGCTGTCAATGTTTTTTTTGTGGGGGGAAGGAAAATCAGTTTCCACAAAATTAAAATTTTATTTTACCAACTTTTTTCAGTTTTCCAACAGGAAAATCAAAACTAAATATTTTGTTTCAGGTCACATCCTAGAGAATAAGGAGGACATACACATACCTCTTGCTGATTCTCATTGTCCTACCATGAATGTCCTGCAATATATTCTTATCATTTAACTCTTTGTTTTCAAAATATATTCATTTTCAACTTCTAGAGCTGTTTCTGATAATCGGTGATTGCCTTCAGATTATACAGTTCATTAAGGTAAGTTTGCATTTTGTTAGCTTCAGTTTGTTCTCTTCTTCTTGTGCCAGATATTCAGTTTTGTGTCATATACCATCTATGCATACTTCAGAGTTCTCTATACAAATCTTTTTTTGCTTTCCTGGAGCCGAAGGATGACATTTTATAGATGTGCACTTGTATTTCATTCCAGTTCACAGATCTCTATGGGATATGCAGTACTGTGTTATGTCTTTAAGAATGGTAGATGTGTGAGCCCCATAAGACCTCACATATTTGGATCTGTGAAGTACTGTACATGCGGCTCATGGATGCCATTTTGGACTTCAGTGAAGAACAAGTACTCCAGCCTCCAGAGCTGTTTTTGAAGCTCTTACTGATTCATTTTCACTTGGAAAATGTATATCTGATCTCCAACATTATTTAAATGGTATTTGAGATCAAATAGACTTTTTCTAAGGGAAAGGGGGGGAAAACACTTCTTAAAATCTTCAAAAGCAGCTCTGGGAGATTTTATCTTTAGACAGCAGGAATCCAAAATCTGATCAGTACTGACTTCTTCCTCCACAAATTAAGTTAGTAAAATTGGCAGCTGTGCTTGTTTATTTAAAGGAAGCGAGGGTCTCTACTACATTGAAGTACTGCTGTAGTACTCTATATATAAGGTAATACACTAGGCCTTTCAGTCTAGTGTTAAACAGATCGGACATCTTGGGAGTTTGAATGCAGACTCTTAACACCGCGCAGTAACTTCACCCAAGTAACTATTTCCACACTGGTGTGCTGAATGGATGCCACGGTGCTTGGTAATGAATATTGATCTGAACCCAAAATGTGATTTATGTACAGGACTTCTGAAGTGGTGTGCTGGAATCTAAGGGGGAACAGACCATTTAGGAAAACCCCTTGTAGTCACAAAACCTGTGACTGCAAGCCCTTAAGGCTAACTGCCAAACAGTGGAGCAACATTGGGGTGGGACTGGCTGACTGGAAAAAAAAAATGCCCAGTAAGAGGCAAAAGGAAGACTTCTCACTTAGGCCCTGTAACAAAAGCCATTAAGCAATATTGTAATTAGACTCAGGCAGACACAGGCAGGGTTGGACTTTGAGAAAGAGGAGTTTTCTCTGAGAGGGGGAACAGACTGGGAGACACACTCTGGGTATGTCTATACTCCCGCAGGATCGACGCCTTTACTCCACCTCGGCAGGAGGAGTAAGCAGCATCGACGGGGGAGCCGCAACAGTTGACTCACTGCCGTGAGGACGATCAGGTAAGTCAAACTAAGATACTTCGACTTCAGCTATGAGAATATCTATATGTAGCTGAAGTTGCGTATCTTAGTTCAATCCCCCTCTCAGTGTAGACTAGCCATCTGAAAGGGAAATGGAGACCAGACTCGGTCCAAGAACTTTAGAGCTTCCTAAAAGAATATAAGTAGGGCCTGCAATCTCTCTGTAACTCAAGAGGAAAGCCCATCCAACTTAGCTAGTAGGGAAGTGTAAGATTAGATGAGATTAAATATTAATGTAAGCTGTTGGCTGTTTAAAATCATGTTTTCTAAAGTTTTGGTCCATGTGTGAGATACACCTGTTTGTTTTATGAAGGCTATTCATCACCGTATAGAGCTGGTCACAAGCTCCTGAAGAGAAGAAACAGAGACATCCAGTCAGACCTGCGTGTTACGAAACAGTTGGCCTAGATGGGAGTGCTGTACTATGTCCTGATAAGAGTGGGAGAATTGCAAAATTCCACCTTGAGACAAGCAAGGTTACAAGGCCTAATACCTGAGCATGTGTACTCAGTAAGATCAGAAAGGGGATTGTGGTACAAACAGTTACATAACCACGACAAGGAGTTCCTAACTCTATTGTACAACTTTACGGACATTTAGTTTCCAGAAATGGACCTTCATTTTATGTGCACAGAAACTCCTGGCTACTCATGAATTTTAATGAAAGGTCAAGAACGCACCTACCTAAACTTTCGATAAAATAAAATTTCGCAAATAGTTCACAATAAGGTTGTCATTATCCTACCCCAATGCTCAATTACAAACACAGTCCTGCTGACCTTAGTGCTTCTGAAGTTTTTAGAAACCTAGTTTTATATCTATATCATACGAAGATATTTGAATAATAAAAACATAAAATACTCAAACAGCGTTATCATGAAGCACAAAGCTTCCTAGATAGTTCATTAATGCCTTTTATAAAGAAGCATTTGCTTACTTTTACTAGTTATTTCCCAAATACTATAAAGGTTTTGAAATATACCTGTGGTATTAATTACACACATACACATTGTGTGTATAGATAGATAGATATACATATATGTATGTGTGCATGTGCACACACATAATTAATCCATAAATATATTTCAAGACATAATGTTTAAGAAATAATTAGTAAAAGTAAACAAACTTCTGTCTCTCTCTCTGTATACACACACACACACACACACACACACACACACAGATGCATTTCATTTTTTTGCATGTATTTTATGTGTATCTAATTAGGGGTTTGTGTGACTTTTGAGTGGTTGTTTACAAAGTCTTAACATTGTAGTAATGATAGGAGTTTTCATGGAATATGTTTAAATGAGCCAGATCCTCAGATGGCTTAAATCTGCACAGATCTACTGATATCACTAGAACTATTCCAATTTACTTTAGTTGAAGACCTGGCCAATCACATACATCCTAGTTAAATATGCATAAAGTACACATGAAAAAGAAAAAAATCAAATGCACCTTTTATGTGTGGACAGCTCAAAAAGGAGATCACTGTAGAAATGTCTATGGACAATGGAATCTAGTGGAAACCAATGTAAACTTATGCTTTGCTAACCTAATGTGCATAACTGTAATTTATAAAATATGTAAGTAAATGGAAAGACAGATACGTTTTTGTAAATTATTTTAATTTATACAATAGTATAAACATATGCCTCAGCCCAGTGAATCTCACCAACTGGCAACAATTACATATTGGATGAAGCGTGACTTTCCTTCCTGTAAATGTTCTTATATTTATTGTAATCAGGATTGGTATAATTTGACCCCCATTGCTCTTTCTAGTTCATTTACTTTTTATTAATAAAGCAGTTCTTTTCCCAATGGTCCTTCCTGTCCAGACTTGCTTGGTGTACTTTAGGTTGTATTTGTGTGACCACATGAACTGTAACTTTGAACAGCCTTTTGAAATCCACTGTTACCGTTTAATGAAAAAGAAATTCTTGCATAGCCACCTCAACGCAGCTCAGTTCCAGCCTCACAAAAGGAAATAAATGAAATTGCATCTGTTACCATGGAAATCTGCACTTCTAGCAGGTCCCCCCGCCCCCATATGATGTAAAGTGTACATGGGTGAGATCTGAGCAATATATAGAGAATGTTACAGAAAGGACATCCTTGAAAACACAATGCTGATTTTATTGTGGATGTACAAATTCTATTTTCAAACCTACAGTATCTTCAGTTTTTACTATTGCACCACACCTTAGTGAAACCATTAAGTAGAATGGAGAAATCACAACTTTAAAACTAAAAACCAAAATATTGCCATGTCAATGAGATTCGAAATTGCAAAACACACTACCAATTTCCATATTCAACATCCGAGCCAATTACACCCCCATATTAATCAAGTCCTTAGTAAAAACAGATGCAAACAAAATGCGGGCTAACTCCCAAAGTTACCTGAAAGGGCAAGCCACGTGGAGAGCTTTGGGATTTCCCGAGGAAATCAAAACACAAGGGATAGGGATCAGTTTCAGGCTATGTGAGTTTGAACCACTAAGCCAGAAGTAGTAGTTGTGTGTGAATCCCAAAGAAAGTAGAGGCAGAGAGGCTGCCTCTCCTTGGGCATAGTAGTGGCAGAAGAGGTCCACATATGGAGATTTCTGAGCCAGCCTGCATGTTGTATGTTTGCAGTACTACTCAGGGAAACAGGACTTTGTGCATTTTCGTGAATAAACAAGTTTACACCAAGAATATACCTTATCACCCGCTTTTCATCCAAATGGGAACCACCCGATAAGGTCCAAACTTTCGTTTTGTACTCAGCCTAAGGGACAACAATGTGGCTGTTATGGGAACTTTGACTATCCTCTAGTGGTGCTGGAACCAGGGGTCCTGGGGTGCTGCTGCATGCCCCAGCTTGCAGTTGTAATAAAAAACACCAAACACATGGTTTCCATCATCAGCACCCCCTCTATAAAAATTGTTCCAGAATCCCTGCTATCCTCTGAGATTCAATTTTTCCTTTAAAAATCTCTTCATTCTCTGAATATTATTACACACTAATCATTGATAAGGAAGGTTCTTATTGGTAAGAAAGATTCATGATACTAAGGAATAGTAGGAGGGAGAACAGCACAATAATGACAATGGATTTCAAGAAGGCAGACTTTAGCAGACTCAGGGAGTTGGTAGGTAAGATCTCATGGGAAGCAAGTCTAAGCAGAAAAACAACTGAAGACAAAGAGACATTATTAAGGGCACAAAAGCAAACTATCGCACTACGTAGGAAAGATAGGAAGTATGGCAAGAAACCACCCTGGCTTAACCAGGAGATGTTCGATGATCTAAAATCAAGAAAGAGTCCTACAAAAAGTGGAAACTAGGTCATATTACAAAGGATGACTATAAACAAATAACACAAGTATATAGGGACAAAATTAGAAAGGCCAAGGCACAAAATGAAATCAAACTAGCTAGAGACATAAAGGGTAACAAGAAAACATTCTGCAAAGATATTAGAAGCAAGAGGAAGACCAAGGACAGGGTAGACCCATTACTCAACGGGGCGGGGGTGGGAGGCAGAACAAAAACAGAAAGTGTGGAAAGGCAGAGGTGCTTAATGACTTCTTTGTCTTGGTTTTCACCGAAATAGTTTAGTAGTGATTGGACGTCTAACATAGTGAATGCCAGTGAAAATGAGGTAGGATCAGAGGCTAAAATAGGGAAAGAATAAGTTAAAAAATACTTAGAAAGTTAAAGGTCTTCAAGTAACCAGGGCCTGATGAAATGCATCCTAGAATACTCAAGGAGCTATCTGAGGAGATATCTGAGCCATTAGTGATTATCTTTGAAAAGTCATGGAAGATGGGAGAGATTCAGAAGACTGGAAAAGGACAAATATAGTGCCAATCTATAAAAAGGGAAAGTAGGACAACCTGGGGAATTACAGACCAGTCAATTTAACTTCTGTACCTGGAAAGATAATGGAGCAAATAATTAAACAATCAATTTGCAAACATATAGAAGATAATAAGGTAATAAGTAACAGTCAGCATGGATTTGTCAAGAACAAATCATGTCAAACCAACCTGATAGCTTTCTTTGACAGAGTAACAAGACTTGTGGACAGGGGGAGAAGGAGTAGATGTAGTATATCTTGGATTTAGTAAAGCTTTTGATACTGTCATGCATGACCTTCTCATAAACAAACTAAGGAAATGCAACCTAGATCAGTGGTTCTCAAAGCCGGTCCGCTGCTTGTTCAGGGAAAGCCCTTGGTGGGCTGGGCCAGTTTGTTTATCTGCCACGTCTGCAGGTTCAGCCAATCACGCCTTCCTCTGGCTGTGGTTCGCCGCTCCAGGCCAATGGGGGCAGTGGGAAGGGTGGCCAGCACATCCCTCAGCTTGTACTGCTTCCGACAGCCCCCCTTGGCCTGGAGCGGTGAACCACGGCCACAGGAAGGCGTGATTGGCTGAACCTGCAGACGTGGCAGATAAACAAACTGGCCCAGCCCACCAAGGGCTTTCCCTGAACAAGCGGCGGACCGGCTTTGAGAATCACTGACCTAGATGGAGTTACTATAAGGTGGGGGCATAACTGGTTGGAAAACCATTCCAAGAGAGTAGTTATCAGTGGTTTACAGTCATGCTGGAAGGGCTAACAAGTGGGGTCCCGCAAGGCTCAGTTCTGGGTCCAGTTCTTTTCAGTATCTTCATCAGTAATTTAGATAATGGCATAGTGAGAGCACTTATAAAGTTTGTGGATGATACCAAGCTGGGAGAGGTTGCAAGTGCTTTGGAGGACAGAATTAAAATTCAAAATGATCTGGACAAACTGGAGAAATAGTCTGAAGTAAATAGATGAAATTCATAAGGACACATGCAAAGTACTTCATTTGGAAGGAACAATCAGTGTTCATATACAAAATGGGAAATGATTGCCTAGGAAGGAGTACTGCAGAAGGAGCTCTGAGAGGTTATAGTGGACCACAAACAAAATATGAGTCAACAGTGTAACACTGTTACAAAAAAAAAAAAGTGAACATCATTCTGGGATGTATTAGCAGGAGTGTTGTTATCAAGACACAAGAAGTAATTCTTCTGCTCTACACTCTGATTAGGCCTCAACTGGAGTATTGCGTCTAGTTCTGGTCACCACATTTCAGGAAAGTTGTGGAGAATTGGGGAAAGTCCAAAGAAGAACAACAAAAACGATTAAAGGTCTAAAAACATGACCTATGAGGGAAGATTTAAAAAATTGGGTTTGTTTAGTCTGAAAAAGAGAGGACAGAAGGGACATGATAACAGTTTTCAAGTACATAAAAGGTTGTGACAAGGAGGAGGGAGAAAAGTTGTTCTTCTTAACGACTGAGGATAGGACAAGAAGCAATGGGCTTGAATTGCAGCAAAGGAGGTTTAGATTGGACATTAGGAAAAAATTCCTAATTGTCAGGGTGGGGTTATGCAGTAGAATAAATTGCCTAGGGAGGTTGTGGAATCTCCATCACTGGAGTTTTTTAAAATCAGATTAGACAAACACCGGCAGGGATGGTCTAGATCAGGCCTGCACAACTTGTAAAGCAGCGAGGGCCATATTACTCCAAAGAAAACAGTGGAGGGCCGAACCCCCCTGGCCCTGCCGAAACATCCCCCCCAGCGCTGCCCAGCCCTGCCGAAACACCCCTCCAGAACCGCCCAGCCCCTCAAAACACATCCCCCACTCCAGTGCCGCCCGCCCTGCAAAACAAACCCTCCTTCCCCAGTGCCACCCTGCTAAAACAGCTCTGGCCAAAAAGGAAGAATGGGGGGGGGGGCGCATGCATGTGATACTTTATTAAGAATTTTTCAATTAAATCAAACAATTTTTAAAATTATTTTAATTTTTTTTTATGAATCCTGGAAAAATGAAAAACACTTGTTCTGTTGAAAGAAAGCATTTGTACTTTTCATAATTACCTTGCAAATTTAATGAGAGATATTACATTTCTTTTCGGCAACAAGCTTGTCATATTCAGAAGTCATATCTGAAGTGGATATTTTCATATTGTCTTCCAGATGGTCATAAGTCAGAGAAGAATGTTGCTTGTTTTTATTCATGTTCATGATGGAAAATGTTTGTTCACATACATAAGTGCTTCCACAAATGCTGAACGTTTTCAGTGCAACTTCAATAAGATTCTTGTATTTTTCATCATCCAGACTTTTGTAGAAGTCCTGCAGGTTGCTTTCTCTGTGCTTATTTCGGTAAACTGTCAAACACTGAAGTTCAATAACCTCCAACTGCAAATCTAGTGGCACTTCCTCTGGATCCACAGAAAAGGGATCTTCAATCAGCTTCAACTGAATGTCTTCTTCTTTAGACAAAGTAAGTTTTCTGTCAAATTCTTCAATCAAAAGATTGATGTGCTTTGCATATTTTCTCCTAACTCGGCATGTTTGTGCTGAGGGATACACTGTGCACAAGTGGGAAAGTGACACATTTCACCTTTTGACAGCTGACCTCTGAAAAGTTTCAATTTCATTTTGAAAGCTTTCACTGCTGCACATATTTGAAATATAAGGTGATTTTTTCCCTTAAGTTGAATGTTGAGATCATTCAGGTGTGCTGTAATATCACAAAAGAAAAAAAGATCTTGATTCCAGGACTCATTTTCAAGCTCTTGGAATTTTATTGGCCCATTTTCCAGGAATTTTGCTACCTCCTCTTTCAAAGCAATGAAATGTTGGAACACTCTTCCTCGACTCAACCACCTCACTTCTTTATGATAGATTAAGTTGCTGCACTTGGAGTCTACCCCTTCAAGAAAGGCTTGAAATGTCCTATATTTTAGTCCTCTAGAATGGATGTAGTTTACAATGGAAACTACCACTGACATTACATGCTCAAATTTTAAGACTCTGCTACACAAAACCTGCTGATGTATAATGCAGTGATGTTTGGTTATTAGAAAAGTAAATGCTCCAACATTTTTTCCGCACATAGGTGGAGCACCATTAGTAAAAATGGCCACCAAGTTTGTGAAATCTAATCTTGACTTATCATTCATGCACTTTATCACTTAACTGGAAATTTCTTTTCCGGTGTGTGACTCGTCATGGAGCACATGCCAACATGTTCTTCAGTAATTTCAAAGTTTTTATTAATACCGCTAATAAAAACAAGAAGTTGGGCGTGTCTTTTAAATTGATGCTTTCATCCACAGCTAGGGAGTAAAAGCAGAATTCACTAACTCTCTGTTTTAACTGATCACTTAGTTTGGTAGAAATGTCAGCTGTTCTTCTCCGTACAGTCATGCATGATAGATTGACATTCTCAAATATTCCCCTCTTTTCTGGACATAACTCAGACACAGCAGTCAACATACACTTCTTAAAAAACTCGCCTTCTGTGAAGCATTTTCCAGCAGCAGCAATCTCCTCAGAAATTTGAAAACTTACTTTAGTAACCATATCTTTCTCAGTACCCACTTTTTTGAAAATTTGCTGTTCTCCACCAAGGTTTTTCGCTAAACTGGCTGCTTCAATTATTTTTTCATTTGGGTTCAATTTGGTGAGATTGGGATGTTTAGTTTCAAAGTGCTGCCAAAGGTTGTATTCTTTCAGAATAGCTAATGTTTCGCAACACATGAGGTGCAGTATTTTGTCTTTGGAAACAGTACATAAGTATTTATTCGTCCATTCATTGTTGAAAACTTTGTGCTCTGATTCTATTTTTCTCTTGTTCTTTTTGCTCATGGTATCCAGTATGAAGCTCAAGATTTTGTTGAATAAATTCACACACAAGGGAAACATTCACAGTCACACACAAAGAGAAGAGATATCTCACGGAGCAAGGCACACTAGCAAGGCACTGATGGTGTGTGGAAGCCTGTAGAGGGGAAAAGAAATGCCGCGCTTAGTTTGACCAGATCACAGCAGTAAAATAGGACCCGCCACCTCCCCTCTCGGCTCCACCATCACACCCCTTTTCAGCCCCCCAGGGGTCACTATATTACTGCACATAGCAGTACCAAAAATTAAAATACTGAAAATGGATGCCCCTCTCCAGCCACCGACTCATCACTCGCCTTCTCACCCCTCACCAAGTATAAAGCCTCACCCCCACTGCCCGCCCGCTCAGCTCGTCATCTCCCCATGAAATAAAGGAAGGGGAAAAGGGAGACAGCTTGAAGGGATTTTCTGGGGCTATCAACTAAGGGGAGAGGAAAAGGGGGCTGTGTGAAGGGATTGGATGCGACTATCCAACACACAAACACAGTGGCCACAGGGAGTCTGGGGTGGGGGGGCAGTGTGATAGGGGCAGGGCAGGTGCAAAACACACACACACACACACACACACACACACACACACACACACACACACACACACACACACACACACACACATACATATCTCCCCCGGGGATTTCCTGGCTGCTCACAGACAGTTCAACCCCCCTTCATCACTATGGAGGCCGCCCTGGGACCAACCGGTGCAGTAGCCGCCCCACCCCCAACTGAAGGGGGGGAGTTTGGGAGGGGGTCTCAGCCCAGTCTCCACCCCCCCGAGCTGCGGCTCGAGCCCAGGCCGGGCACCCCTCCCCTCACTTGGCACTTACTGGCTCTGCCTCATGCCCAGCGCTTCCTGCCTCAGCAGGCCCCAGAAGTGACGCATTCGCTGTACGCCAGGCGGGGGGAGCGGGAGATGGAGACACGTGTGGTTCTGGCCGTTAGGGCAGTTGGAGCGTGGAACGCGGGGCTGTGAGGCGCCCCCCCCGCCACTGGGGAGGGGGTAAACCCAGCAGCCCCACTCCGCTGCTTGCCCGCAGGCCGCACAGTGAGCCCCCGGGGCCATATGTTGTGCAGGCTGGTCTAGATAATACTTAGTCCTCCTATGAGTGCAGGGGACTGGACTAGATGACCTCCACTCCAGTCCTATGATTCTATGAATCAGAACTACACATCCTCAATTCACCTCAATTTGCTCTAAAGAGCTGCTTAATGCATGAATAGAGGAGGGCTTTTCAGTGTTTTTTAGAGGGAAAGAGACACATACATAGGGATTCACAAGACTTTGGGAGAAAATGGGTATGAGTAATAAATTTCCCCAGAATTGCAACATTTCTTCCAAATGTTAATACTTTTATAAACAAGATGTTGATAGGGATTCAGGACTCCATTTTGGCAGTAGTTTATTACTAGCAGTACCATTGATGTGCTCTATGACCTTGGGCAAGTTATAGGCAGCCAAATTTGGCCTCAATCTCTCTCTGCCTCAGTTTACTCATTAATATAATTATTACAATAATAGCTATCACATGAGAGTGTTGTGTGGTTTTATCTGCTAGTAATGTTGCTAACAACTACTTTGTTGGGGAATTTAGAACGTTGTACAAGAGAAATGTTTATCAAAACTCTATATTAAGAGTTTAATATAAAAGTAAAGCACTTATGGCTGGATCAGCTGCCGAGTCTTCAGCACTAGGCTGGACAGAGCCCTTGGATATTAAGTGCTGGGCATTATAGAAAACTCTTAGGGAGATGTGTTCATGAAATTGAAAAAAACAAAACCAAACCTGAAAACAGTTTTGTTTGTTGATTTTAACATTCTGTTGCAGTGAGTACTACCCAGACACTGTGACATTGTGCTCATGCCTAAGAACCAAAAGTGAAACCATTTAAAAACAAATGAACAAATTTTCTTAGTGTACATAAAGTGAACTAGGAATACTGGGTCAGAACAACGGTCCATCTAGCTCAGTATTCTGTCTTCTGACAGTGGCCGGTGCCAGATGCTTTAGAGGGAATGAACAGAACAGGGTCATTATCAAGTGATCAATCCCCTGTCATGCACTTCCAGCTTCGGGCAGTCAGAGGCTAGGAATGCGCAGACCATGGGATTGCATCCCTGACCATTTTGGCTAATAGCCTTTGATGGCCCTATTTGCCATTAACTTATCTGTTTGAACTCCATTATAGTTTTGGCCTTCACAACATCCCTGGCAGCGTCACTTTTGTCCACAATGAATATAAACAAGTCAAAATACCAAACACAACTATCTGATGCACACCTTGCTGCAATCCTGAAGGTTTCAACTGCTCAGTCACTGAGGCCAAACATCAACAAAGTGACAAAATTGAAGCGTTGCCAGCTGTCTGGCAAATACTAAAAACTCTTTGGTAAGTGAAGAATTGTATAAATTTCTATTGCAGTTTTACTATTTCTAAGAAATTCAAAATAAAAAATGCATTATAAACGTTTTCTTTTCTGAACATTATCTTCAGTGACATTATTGGCCTGCTGGAATGATTTAAGGACTGGCACTGGCCCTAAGGTAAATTGAGTTTGAGACCCTTGATTTAAAGGGACTATATCACCTTAATACTCTTGCTAGAAAATGAGACAAATAAGTGAAGAGGCAGAGAATATAACATGAGCAAAAAAATGTGATGTGATTATGCGTCTGTTCTCTAGGAGTCACAGGTAATATGAATGTTAAGTTAGGAATGTTTGCTATAATAATCAGATGTCTGGGGTATGCCTGACTGAACCCTGTTTGGCTTCTCTCAGCCCTCCCCTGATCTAAATTTTGAACAGACATTTAATATATTTGGGAAAGGAAAGGAAGTACTTCTTCACACACGTTTCAGAGTAGCAGCCATGTTAGTCTGTATCCACAAAAAGAACAAGAGTACTTGTGACACCTTAGAGACAAACACATTTATTTGAGCATAAGCTTTCGTGGGCTACAGCCCACTTCTTCACACAGTGCACATTGAACCTGTGGAACTCATTGCCAGGGGATGTTGTTCTGACCCAGTACTCTTAGTTCACTTTATGCACACTTTAAGAAAATTTGTTCATTTGTTTTTGTTTTTTAATGGTTTCACTTTTGGTTCTTAGGCACGAGCACAATGTCACATTTTTCTCAATCTTCCCATCTCTTTCCTTTCTCCAGAAGCCCCTACTTATTACCCCATCTCTCCACCATCCCACATCTTTGAGGCATCTCTCTCTCCATCACCCTTCCTTCTTCATTCACTCTTTATGACATTCCAGAGTGCAATCCAGACCTACCTTGCAACCTGGGATGCCTCACAATGCTTTGCTGCTGTTGCTCTCAAGCTGAGCCCCTCGCATACAATGGGGGTCAATGTACAACAGTTGGTACTTTAAATAAAGCTACCCAAACAGTTCAGTTTAAAGACAACACTGATTAGTTTTGATTAAAAATGAAACAAGTCTTTTGTCTTCGTTGGTGGAAAAAACAGAAATATGGACAGGGAGAGAACGAATACCTGGGGTGGTTTTGCCCCTCACTTTTAAAGTCCAGTCACCTTTTGAAATGCATTTTGCTCAGGGTTACCCCTAGATAAAGTTCATTCCTGCTGTGAGGTTGGAGTCATGGAGCCTCCTGATGAAAGATTCCATGCGGTTGTTTGCTAAAATGTAGATTGATCTGTTCCTTCACCTCCTCTCTTGCTTGCCAAAGAACGGCCACTTGACAAGTGATTGCCCCTCAACTGACTAAAAGTGTCAGCTTGTCCTTTGTCTTTCAAAACAGGTTTATCCACTTCTCAGACACAAATTACGAGTCATAATTTCAGTTTATGTTCATAACTTTACATATCATGTTACAATGCATATTTCACCATGATATTATAGACCAGTGAGTTACCTGTTTTTAAATGATATCTCACAAGGCATATTTTGTAGAAAGATTATTATCATAGGCTGTAAGGTGTGAATGCAGGGGTGCATTTGGTCACAGCTTCCCAATTTTCTCTTCTCTATTTCTCTCTCTTCTTGCCTTCCCATATTCCTTTGTTCCTTCTTTATTTTCCTCTATCACCCGGTCTTTCATTCCCTGCCCCACCCACCACCATGCCTCTACAGCTGGTCCATCCACACACTCAGTAACACATCAATTCAACTCACATGTAAACACTTCATGTATCTGTTCCCCCTTCTACACACAAAACATACACACGCACTCCACAAAACTGCCCCCACAACACAAAATTCACATATCCAGAACCAGGAGATAGGGGTTTATTTAGAAGGGTGGAGAATGTAAGTTTGGGATAGGCAAGGCAAGAAGAACTCCAGGAGAGTGGCAGTAAGGTTTATGGTAGTACAGACATTAGCTGCTGAAGTCAGGGCCCCTGGGCTGGAACCAAGGGCCTGGCTTCCCCTACCAGCACAGAAGGAGTGGCACAGTCTGGGCAATGAACTTGAAGACTGTCTGTTCAATCTAGTTACCTAGGGAGTGGCTCAGCCAGGGCAGTGAATTTAAGGATTACCTGGGATCATGTGGAAGAACTTGATAGTACTCTGGAAGGGGAGGACTATTGTGACTTTGCTGGATAGCTAAGACACAAAGATGTGTCCTGTGAAGCAAGAGATGAGCTGGTGACTGTAAGAAAAAAGTATCAGGATGGCAGAGCTAATCCCCAGATGAGGTCAGAAGGGGGCACTCCAGTGGTGAGTAGAGGTCTCCGTGACAGATGGTCATAGAAAAAATATTATATTCCAACAGGACTTCTGAATCAAATAATTGACTTTGATAGGAACTGAGGTTACAATACTCAAATTCAAAATTAAGGAGTGCACAGATTGAGACTGAGAAAAAAACCCAGCAGTATACTTTTTTCCTCCTTGATAATGCCTTCTGCTGGAAGGGATCTCATCACAGATTATGAAATAGCACATTACCAGCTGTTCAGTGTTTGGGTACATCAGACAGTGGAGACAAGTTCACTTTTGCAAAAGCTCTCTGGAGTTGAACTAGACAATTTCTTCATGAGACAACAATAATAATATAAAAATGCTGAACTTCCATGTCAACTTTAATCTGCAGCTCTCAAAGAGTTTTGAAACAATAACCTAATGAACCTCACAATACCTTGGAGGAGCGGATAAAGAGATACTGGAATGCAGGCACCGGCGTATAGACTAATGGTCATAGATTTCAAGACCAGAAGGGACCATTATGATCATTTAGTCTAACCTCCTGTATAAGGCATAGAACATCCTCAGAATTATTCCTAGAGCAGATCTTTTAGAAAAATAAAAATATTTATTATGATGATGGGGTGAGATGCACCAGCTGATTCTAAAAGTGCACAGCAACAATATATACATGTTTAGGACAGGAAATGAAGAAGAATAATGTATCAAATTGGAACTGCAGGAAGAATTTGGAAGCAGTTGGATTTTTGTCCAGGACATCAGATTCAACACCTATGCTCTTACGCAAAGTGAAACAGGACCATTAATGACCACAAGTGTTAGGATCTTGATTCTTTATCACATCTGAAAAATGGTAGCACAATACCCCCTAGGGCATCAAAATTTGAGTAACATACTATGTTTTCCTTCTTCAACATGTTTACTGTTCTCCTTGCCTCAATAACACAGTTTAAATTTATATTACTTTGAGATAGAAGTAGATTCATTGATTCCAAGGCCAGAAGGGACCATTGTGATCACCTAGTTTGACCTCCTGCATAACACAACCACAGAACTTCCCCAAAACAATTCTTGGAGCATAACTTATAGAAACATAGATAGGAGAAGAGTGAAAGAGAGCCCTATAGACACCGTAAGTTATAAGAGGTTCATCTTTTATAAAATGTCTTATATCAGAAGAAGAAAGAGTCACCCTGTGAAATTTCATCACTTTCTCATCCACAGTGCTAGTGAATCACCTTCCTATAGTTCCTATACACTTACTAAAATTTTACTTGTTGTGCAAATGCACACAGTTCTCTGTTTTCCAAGTATTTTGTCTCTAGGGTTATTGATGTGTGACTGACATCAGCTGTTTTCATCTTATTCAAACATTATATTAAAAAAATTAAATTACAGTTCTTTTGAGACAGGGCGACTCTAGCTTTTTTGCCACCCCAAGCAAGGCAGGCAGGCTGCCTTCGGTGGCATGCCTGTGGGAGGTCCCTGGTCCCGCGGCTTTGGAGTATCTGTCGCCGAATTGCTGCTGAACCCGTGGGACCGGTGGACCTCTCGCAGGCAAGCCACCGAAGGCTGCTTGACTGCCGCCTTCGCAGGGGCCAGCAGGGTTGGAGCTGTTGCTGTTTTCAGAAGATATAAATGAAGCTTTACTGCCACCTCTTGAAAGAAGCAATTTTTAGGGCTATTCCATTACACATCTCTATCCTCAGGTCATAAGAGAGTCATTCACTCACAAACCAAACAATAAAACTTACCTACACATTCAAAAAGATCGAAGTGCATTGCAACCTGTAAGCCCCATTCTACATATCCAAACACAATGAGACTGGTTGTGTTTGCCTTTATGCTAGTGTAAATCAGGAGTAACTCCAATGAAGTCAGTGGCGTTACATAAGTGTAAAGCGGGGGTAGCGTTGAGGAGAATCAGGCCCAAAAGTCCCATTTCAAAGACTTGGGGGAAATTTTTACTGTGGCATGGAGATTAGACACATAAGGATCATTAGGAACAGCTACATTCACGTGTTTTGATAGTCTCTGAGTTTCTTTTATAATTACCAGTAGAACCGGCAACAGCTGACATCCTTACTGATTGTAAAAAGAGAGAGGCAAAGGACTGAATGGGCATAGAGTGAAATATTCTCTCATCCCTAGAGACCACGTCTACACTTAAAACTTTTGCCAATATAGTAATGTTGGTTAGGGTGTGATTGTCATTTTACAACATTTTAATACTGATCTAAGCCTTAGGATAGATGCAGTTATACCAGCAAAAAAGTGCATTTGTCAGTACAGTTTATTTTGTTTGGGGAACTGGTATAAGCTATGACACCCAAAGCACCCCTTGGCCAGTATACACTGCGTCTATACTAGGAGCCTTTACCTGTGTAGCAGTGTGGTGCAACTTGCAGTAGTGCTGTTGCTTTTCTTTTGATACACACAGGATTTCAGTCAATCCCTCAACATTTACAAGCACAGATGTACCAAAAAATAGTAAGAGACAAATATTAAAACAAAAAGTACCCTGGAAGTCAATAACATCTTTTCATCTTGTACAAATAGCTACACATAACCTATTAATGATAAAACCAAAGATTGAAATAAGCTAACATAGATAACACAATGGCACCAAAAAAGCCCTTAATAGAAACCAGTAATTGTTTTATTTAATTTTAAACGTTCTTAAACAATAAACACATTATTGTAAAAGTTTTTGTTAAAATAAAACACCAGCAAAACATAATACTCAGAAAACCAGTGATTCTGTCATTCTATTCTTGTCAAAAGGCAAAAAAATTAGAAAAGTTTTGCAACACTAGAAAACAGCTTTTATGTTCTGTCAGTAAGGAACTTCCAGCATTAAGCACAATTGTCCAGTGCCCTGTACCTTGTGCAGTCTTTTACACCTGTTCAAAGTGAGTTTCAAATGCTGCTGCATGGATCTGGTAATATTTCATAGTCACTTTGCACAAAGTGCATGACAGTGAAAAATCTGGCATGTCTGTTTTTTCTTGGTATTGAGTTTGGGGCAAACACGATCTATACCTCCCATGGCTGGGTACGTTTCTGACTGCAGCAGAAGCAGGTGGTCAGTTGAGCAGGGTGTCTCAACCGCTGTTGCATGAGGTCTCCCAATGCCACAGTGTGGAGGGGAATTTGGCAAGGAACCAAGAGTATGTGTCCATGACTACATGTATCTACTCCATTCTTTTCCATCGTGGTGATGAAAGGTTATATGAGGCACAAGAGCTACTGCAGTCCTGATGCTGCAGTGGCTGCCATGGAGAAGCTTTGCTGCCATTTCATGCCTTTAGGAAGGTATTGGGAAGGATTCATTTTTCTTCCCACCCACTGCAACCTACAGAACTCTCCAGCACACAATACTGTTAGTGTTATCGTTCAGCAGTAGCCTTATTTGACAAACCTCTTGCAGTAAGAATTAATCTTGCCGTCTCTTTATTGACAGAATTTGGTATTTTTTGAATCTTAAAGTAACCCACTTTGCTTTTAGTTCTCATAATGGAGTGCATAATCTATATACCTCATCAGGGTTGCTATGGTTAAAGCTTCACAGTAATTTCCTTTATAAACCCATTCATCTTTTACAGTATTGGATTATAACAATTTTAATCTGGAGGAATTTCAACATAGCATTAGAACATTAAGTATTAAAAACGCTACAGTGTTCAGGATGGAGCATACAAAAAATTCAAAGCTATTACAGACAGTCCCTTCTTTTATTCAACTTACTGAGAATAGATGGAAGGAGTAAGGATGGAATTAGCCTTATATCTTTCATTTCCTGGTATAGATAACAACGTATATATTATTAAACATCAGCTTTTGTGTTTCTTTTCCTTCACTGTCAGATTTATAAAAATTAAATGCAAAATCCCTATGTAATACAATATTAATTGCACACAGTTCAAGGTAAAACAAATCAGAAAAAAAGGAAAAGTTAAGTAGTAAAGGTTATGGGCACAAGACCAAAATGGGAGCTTTAAGGCAGATTTTAAAATACGTTTTTGGCCTCTAAATCCTAGATTTAAAAAATATTTGTGTTTGCTTTCTTGCATTACACATTCACAACTTGTCTGCTAAGAAAAAAGGGGGCATCTGAAGAAATAGTAGGATTATGATACTGGAGATGCAATGCAATGAAATCTAACTAAAGGGAAAACTACTTTTGTTAAAGTTTCCATGCCTCTTCTGTTACAGGCTGATGGAGATTCTCATATAGATGAGACCTCCAGTAAGTGCTCCAGTAAAATCAGGTAACACTGGACTTACTATGTATTTATATACATCAACAAATATTCAGGCCTCCGTTATAAACCATAAAGCAGTAAAACAGTTCACAAGCCTATTTTGTCCCCTTTGGAGGTCACCATAAAGTTTACGTACCAGAGACACAAGCAGAAAATACACTGAGTGGATATTTCTCAGTCTGCTCTAAGGATTTAATGTTATGCACTATACGGTCAGAAGCACCATAACTGATGTTTTTAAAACAGTTACCTAATGTCAGAGCCAAAACAATTTCAGTAAGCAGTAAAGCTGCTGAGGAGCAGGTGGGAAGTCCTGAAAGTCACATTAATAAATAAGTAAATAAAGCAAACTGTAGTCACTCTCTGTATTCTGAATGAAACTCCCTGCAAACAGTAGACCTACAAGGTTCAATTCCTCCTGCATCCAAGCTCCATTTTGCATTGGGAGGTGGCCAACAAGCAGCCAGTTAAGACTCCTTGATTCCATGCTCCCCAGAGGAGGCTGCACACCACAGTCTGGGGACCATTGGTATAGCCACAGACCTTAAGCACTTACTACAGAGCCTTGAACTGGAACACAGAATAAAGGGTGAACCTGGGTGTTGCTACCAACTACTGCAGAGTGGTACTGCTTGGAGCAGCAAACTAGAAGACTGCCTGAGTCACTGCAGGAGTCACAGGGTCAGGGAGGCAGGCATGAGGATTGCCTGATGTTGTTTGAGCATTCCCAAAGGGAATCACAATGTGATCTGGTGAGAGGCCTGAGTCATGATGCAGCTGTGCTGTGACTCTGTGAGCAGGAGGAGAGCTGCAGATGGTAGAAAGAAGAAAGGGGGTGCTGAACTGGGCTGAGCTAATCTCCAGGACTGCCCGAAGAGGGTGCCATCCAGCAGTGAGTAGAGACCCCTATGACACCATCTCTAATACTCAATCACTTTTGTAAAAAAGTTGCTTTATTATGTACCCAATTAGGGTTGCCACCCATCCGGGTTTTACTCAGATAGTCTGGTTTTTGACTTCTGTGTCCAGATGCCAGAGGTCCCCAAATTGTGGAGCAGAGGGGTGTGATGAGACTGTTGGGGGGGGCACAGAGGGTTTAGGTGAGCATCCATGGGGGCAGGGTGATAGCGCCACCCCTACCCCAGTTCTGCTCCCGCCCCAGCCTTGGCTCCAGCTCCCAGCCTGTGACTGGCCTCATCCCCAGCATCAGCATGGCTCCACACCTGGATGGGGGCCCAGCTTCCCACCGCCACCACAACCCAGCTGTGGCTCTGCTCTGGCCCAGGACTGAGGCTGTGGGCAGGGTAGGGCCGGGAATGGAGCTGCACCAGGATGTGGGCCTGAATGTCGACCCCCACTGTGGTATGGCTGTGGCTCCACTCCAACTGCGGATCAGTCCATAGACACTGCCTCCCTACCTCTGTGTGGTTGCCCCTGCCCAGCCATGCCTGGCTCTGGGGGTGGGGCAGGGCCTGGTTTTCACCCCAAAAATCCAATCGAAAAGGGATCCTGGCAGTGTCTGATCTGATGTACTGACCGGACATCAAAAACCTCGTTAAAGTGGGGTGGTGGGGAGGTTCCAGGTCATTAACCCACACTAGCTCCTGCACAGCTGGGGCCATCTCCTATTTGCAGGCAGGCTCCTTGTCTGGCTGCAGCAGCTCCCATCCCAGTTCCAGAGCAGAGGGAGTCCAGCTGGGTAGGAGGAGGGAGGTGGAGATGATCCAGCAAGCAATGGAGGGAGGGGGGAAGAGGCAGAACAGGGATCCTGAATGGTCCAATTACCACAATTAAAAAGGTGGTAATACTATAACCAATAGAACTAAGATATTCTGTAGAGCAGTAAGTGTGGGGAGCAACTGGAACATCAATAAATACAGTTCCATTCGCTCTATTGCCTTTTTCAGCTTGGACCTTCTGCTTGTCTCCAACTTCATTTTAATCTTGATTTTGAACTCTCTTCTTCCCACCTTTCCTATGCCAGTAAATCTTCCTGTCTCCAGTTCTACAATATTTTTTATTCAGATTCCTGCCTTAAATCCTTAGCCATCACTTCTCACTGTGAGTGTTGCAATTCCCTTCTCTATGGCTTCCCCAGAGCTCTGTTCTCCATATTCCAGTGTGTGCAGTGCACTGCTGCATGCTTTGCCACACATACAAAGAAGCAAGTAGGACTATGTAACCATCATTCCAAAATTCCAGGATGTAGTTGAAAATTACCTTCTGTTTTTTTTTTCATACACTCATTGAATTTGCTCCATCCAGCTTGATGGATTATTTCTTTATTTTGTATATTATCATCTTTAAAAAAAAATCAAAATTGTTGGGAGCAGTTGGTTTTTTTTTTTTTTTTTTTAAACCACACCATTTTGGCATAACTAAATGGAGCTGTACTCTGCAATCATCATAACCCTTCACCTCACTGATGGAAGTTTTTAAAATACTGGAGGTAAGATCTTACCCGTGCCTTTTGCTCCATCTCCATCATTAGTCTTTCATGTTGCTCAGCTATCGCCAGTGTTGCAGAATGGACTTTCTGATAGATCATCTCTCCTTCCCTTGTCTGAAAGGTGAACAGTCCTTCACCTGTGTCACACATCCTGGGATAAGATTTAGGGAGTTGGAAGAATGAAAAAAAAAGTGAGTACTTGTTTTATAACAGTTAAAAATTAATGCGCTGACCTCTATAATTCATGTGCTCACCCTGCTGTTGGAAAGGACGTCTCAATTTTCATAGCTAAATTTGTGGCATTTTGAACCTCTGCATGATTACTTCTACCAGCAAAGAAATGTATTCTGAGAGACATGTGTGTGCAGAACTTTGTGAATGTAGCCTTTAGATTCAATTTTCAGGGAGTAGTTGTGTTAGTCTCTATCCACACAAAAAACAAGGAGTCCAGTGGCACCTTAAAGACTAACAGATTTATTTGGGCATAAGCTTTCCTGGGTAAAAAACCTCACTTCTTCAGATTCAATTTTAGTCATCCAGTCAAAATAATCTGAACTGAATTAGAGGAGTCTTTATAATAAAATAAGAAACTTTTAGTAATGCAGTTGACTATTTATGGCATTGTTTCAGATGTCTGTACTGGTGACTAGGCAATTAAATTTAATTCCCTTAACCACTTCATTACTGCCAAATGTACAAGGTACATCGTGCCTCCATTGTGCTGATATTTTAACAGCACATTGGCACTTCAAAAATGCCATTGCGGTCTATCACTGGAAAGAGGCTGTAATGAGAGCGAGCCTTAAAGGATTTAAGAGATAATATTCATATTGTTGGAGTATATTTGCACTAGGCAGCTTCTACAACTAGTTTGATGATTACAGAAGCCATTCAATATGAATATGTTCTATATTGTGAATATTATCTGTATTATACAATTAGATTAAAATAATGCAAATCACAATATAAATAAAATAATATTTTCTTCCTTTGTGAAGGTAAGTATTGTGCTGTCTTTCTCTCAGGACTCCCACAACAATACATGGAGGAAGAAGAGAGGTAGGTAAGATGAATAACTGAGCTGGAAAGATTTTTAAATGTGAATAAACATTCAAGGGCAGGAGGTTAAAATGAATATTTGTTCAAGAGGAAGAACTATGGGAAGGAGACTTTTAGGGCCCTAGTTTCCAAATGACCTGCAACTTTGCCCCTGCAATATTGCATATGTCCCCATAAACTCTACATTTATGCACGCAAATGGCATTTGCTCAGATAATTTGAGTAGTCAGCACACTGGGTGGTTTGAGCATGCAAAAATCAGCACATACATAATTGTGTGTGCAAATTTAGAGGCTGAGTTGAAATCCGGTTGTTAATTTGGTTCAGTATTAACAATCAAGAGTTTTGGTATCATTCGAGATAGGAAAATATTTGATTTTCTTGGCCATTAGTAAACAAATGTTTTCAACTGCTCAATAATTTCTGTTAAATTTATAAGACAAAGATTTTGAAAAGTGACTAGTGATTTTGTGCGTCTCCATTTTTTGATGACCCACTTGAGATACCTTTAAGGGGCCTAATTTTTCATAAAGGACATAGCACCCACCTTCTGAATCTTTCCAAGTGTTTCATGTCTTGCAATGAAAAATCAAGGCATCCAAAATAACTAGTCACTTTCCAAAATCTTGGCCTTTTAAAAGTTCCTATAGTTTTATTGATTTTTCTTATAAAAATCTTAAAAGTTGCTTTTACATTAATAAAAACAATTCTAATTCTACATAATGAGCTTATTTACCCTGCTTTAATAAACATCCATGAATAAATCCTCCTTCCAGACTAGGCATATGCATTAAAGCTGGTCAAAAATTTTCAAAATTTCAAGGAATTTTGTGTCAAAATTTGACAAAAAAAGGATAAAAATTATATGAAAGTTGCACTTTTTTGACTAACTTTAATGTAACTTTCATATATTTTTTATCCTTTTTTGTCAAAAATTTGACACAAAATTCCTTGAAATTTTGAATTTTGAAAATTTCTGACCAACTTTAATATTAATAACACCTCCTGCAGTCCTTAATCTTATTTCTGTACTGGATTATTGTATTAAATTTCATGAAGAGGCTTAAACTGATCAACTGGGCCCTTTGATGACATCGAGACTGATCTTCATGTAAAACATCAGGTGAGCATCAGTTCAGCAGTTTTTCCTGGAAGTGCACAAGAACAGTCAAGATCAATCTCCAAAAATTGTTTCAAGGGATGTGCAGGGGAGGAATCATGAAGGACAGATTTTTGGTGCAAATATTTGCTAACAGTCAACAGAGATGTGCAGTTAAAAAGAAAAAAAAAAGGGTCACATGCTTTAGAAAGTCCAAACTCACTATAATATACTATATTTATCACCACACTTCCAAAACAAAAACCAGCTAACCAAACAAGATTTGATCATTTTATACAAGGAGCAGTAGAGGGTTACTAGCAAGCTTGGCACTAATTCAATCAGCCAATTTGAAGGTAAAAATAAAAAAAAAATTTGTATTAAATTCTACTGGAGACTAAGATCTTTCTGTAAACATTGAAAATATTTTATGTATTTAGCCATAAGTCTCCAAGGAGCTTCTGGTACAAATGAAATGTCTCAAGAGATTTGAGACATTAACGCAACAACATTCTGGTTCCCTTAGGGCATCAAATAGCTGGCATTCAGCTCCTATGTAAAGAGATCTTAATAAAATCCAAACAGCGTGAAATGGAAAGTCTGGAAAATATGATGAGTTTCACAAACTGAAACAAAACACTATCTCTTTGTTGGTTTCAGAGGAGGAAAAAAAAATCAACAGGGATCACAATAAGAAAATAGTGAACAGGGCTTGATTAAGATTCAAGAGCTAAGCTGCTTATTTTAACAAACAAAGCATAATCACTAGCCAGAGCTGATACAATCAAAAGCTACTATCAAACTAAAAAACAAGAAACAATGAAGCTGGTCCATGCGGTGGTATGGCAGCTCTCCATGCTGGTGAAGCCTAGTGTGGAGGTTGCATCTTCCAGTTGGAACCAGAAAGTGTAGTGTACTATATTATGCCAGCATGAGGAAAGCTATTTATGGCAGCCTTCCAATAAATGTACTGTTATTTCCCTAGCTAACAATTCACTATACATGCAACTGCTCAAAAGGGGGCAAAGGAGAATAATAAGCCTCATCCTCTAAGGTGCTGTGCGGGCTTAACTCCCTTTGAAGTCAATGGGATTTGAAGGCAATCAGCACTAGAGCAGGTCCAAATTTTTTTGGCAAAGAATTTTTTCTGTTGAAAATTTCCATTCTGTTCGTACCAAAACAAATGAGGCAATGTAGGGATTTGAACACCGGTCTCCTACATGCTAGATGATCACCCTAACCATTGGGTTATTGGCTACAGGCACACTCATTTTTTCACAAAAAAGTTTGAAAGGTCTTGGTTTTGTTCCACATCGGAACAAAGACAAATTTCAAATATTTTTTTCAAAATGGAATTGTTTTCCAGCCAGCCCTACTCAACACCGTGCAGGGCTGACCCTTATAAAAGGAAAATGGTCTCTGGAAAGACTCGATGGGACAAAGCTTCCGTGCTTCCACGTGGGCTTAGTACAGAGGAGGTGAGTCCATGCCATGGATAGTATAGAGCAGAGTCTTTTTGTTCAGCGGTCTGGAATATTATGATACAGAAAGGTAACCCTAATTATTCATAATGTTTCCCTCAGAGGACAAGTGGTTAGACTAGAAATAAAAGTCCAAGAACAATGAAATGTATATTGGCACACTGTGGGCTAGATTCACCCCAGCTGGCACAGGGGGTGCAAATTTAACCAGAGAAACCAGGTGGGGGTTAAGGAGGGAGGACATGTATTTTTACCACTGTTGGTCTACCCCAGGAACTATGCTGGGAAAGGGCAGCCTTATTTTCTTCCAAGAGCTCCATAGTAACCTTGCCAGCAGAGACTGCCAAGCATACATAGAATCAGCACATCTCTAACTGCTTTGCTTATTGTCTGGCTATGCCGAAAGAAGGACAGGAGACATTTGACATGGGTTTAATCAGGCTGCAACTTTATTATTAAATGTCTAGGATTAACCGGCAGATAAGTGTACTGTGCAGGTGTCATAAACAGATAGTTAACGGTTAATGTCTCTTTTACCTGTAAAAGGTTAACAAACAGGGAACCAAACACATGATCAGGGGACCAATCAGGAGACAAGATACTTTCAAATCTCGATGGAGGGAAGCCTTTGTTTGTGTTTTTTGGGTTTTGCTTTGTTCTCTCTGGGTCCTGGAAGGGACTAGACGTGCAACAAGTTTTCTTGCCAATCTCCCTGCTACAGTCTTTTATAGTGAGTAATTTAGTAAGATAGGCGGTTATAGTCTTTTGATTGTTTCTGTATTTGCAAATGTGTAGTTTGCTGGAAGTATTTTAAATTGTATTTTGCTGGAGGGGGCTTTTTCTCCAGTCTCTAGAAGCTGACAGACCCTGTAATATTCCATCTTGAATTTACAGTGATTTTCTTTATTCTTTTTTTCTTTTATTAAAAGTTTTGCTTTTAAGACCTGTTTGATTTTTCCCCTTGTTGAGGCTCAAGGGAATTGAGTCTGTACTTAACAGGGAAGGAGAAGGGAGGGGTAGGGTGGAATCCCTTTGTTTTAGATTCACGGAGCTTGAATCTGTCTCTCTCTCCAGGAGACCTAATTTCTCTGTGTTGTGATTCAAGAAGTTTGAATCACAGTAATCTTCCAGGGTAACCCAGGGAGGGGAAGGCTGAAAAAGGATACGGTGAGGAAAGGGGTTTACTTTCCTTGTGTTAAGATCCAGGAGGTCTGGGTCTTGAGGGTCCCCAGGGAAGGTTATGGGGGGACCAGAGTGTATCAGGCACTCGAATTCCTGATTGGTGGCAGCTTATCAGATCTAAGCAGGTAATTAAGCTTAGGGGAATTCATACTAGTACCCATATTTTGGACGCTAAGGTTTAGAATTGGGAATTATATTATGACAGCAGGTAACCTCATGTTTATGCCGTAATTACCCAGGAGGCTTTTACCAGCTCCCCCTTTTTTCGCCTCCAGCAAATCTATTGCTGGGACTTTACCATCCCCCCGCCACCGCGTAGGAAGGTTAAGGTGAGCTATAAGAATGGGGGGTTGTCTCCTTGCATACCATCATAGGAGTCCCCAACCAACCCCCTGTTTGTTCCTTTAATGAACACCTCTTTTTATGTCCTTTTCCAAGCCATTTATCCGGTCACTGTATACCTTTCCTGTGGAGTATCTGCACTGGACATCTGCCCTACATTTAAAGAATGAGTTGCGACATATGGTCTACTGCTCACCATGCATGAACAGAGCCCACCTGAACCTGCTGTGGGGAAGGTGAAGAAAACCTCAACTGCACCCAAGTCAATATGGTGGTAAGGGCAAAATTCCTTCCCAGCCCGCCTTAAACAAGGGAAGGCTAGCATAATGCCCACAGTAGGTGTTGACCAAAACTGGTATTTTACCATCTAAAAGGGGAGGGAAGGTGGGTCCTGGATCAGTCCTGGTCCATGTAAAACGGGAGGCTTCAGGCGCAGATCCACCTCTTTTAAACCCGGCATTCCTAAGTGATGAGTCAACGACAATGCTAGGGTGACCAGAGGTCCTGATTTTATAAGGACAATCCCGATATTTGGGGCTTTTTCTTATATAGGTGCCTATTACCCCCCACACTGTTCCGATTTTTCACATTTGCTATCTGGTCACCCTAGACCACACTGACTCTTTTTGCAGCAGTTTTCACTCCCCTCGCCCATTCCCACCAGCCATAAAGCACTGTTCCTTTCATTTAGCCAGCCAGCCAAATACCCTACTCTCACCCCCTGCTAAAAGGTGCACAGCGGTCACACACACACACACCAGCTAGCGCTGACCAGGATACAATGCCCTGCACAGCCCTTTTTATCCCCCAGTATTCTGTCCTCCACTTCTCTGTTGCACTGGTCCACTACAGCTTTGTCACTTTTCAGATTGCAAGGCCTTTACAACGAGACTTCCTCCTCCTCACCACAAGCTGTGCACCTTGGCTTACACTGGGAGAAGACAGCACAAATGGAGGTGAATTGAGGGCTATGTTACAATTTGGGAAAAAGCAAAGATTCTTGTACATTCAGAGGTCCTGGATTACAGAGAAATCTGTTTGCTGATTTCTTGCTTATTCAAAAACATAAGAAATAACCCAAAGAGAAAGAAGATAAACTAATCTGATGAATGCTGTTTAACTGTGATCAGGGGAAAATTTGGAGGTCTGACGATATGTCTCATTTTGCCAACTAGTTTCTCTCTACACCTAAAGTGAATGTTTACACACTTTCCAGTGTTAAGACAGAGCAGGAACTCCAAACCAGACAATCACATTCTTATGTCCTAAAACCCCAATGGTATTCTGTACATTATTCTGTATTATTATTAGACAAGGTGATGAAATTTTTCAGAGTACATCTTTTGTGAACTGCAGCTCTAGGTAATTAACAGTTTTGCGCAACTAACAGTTGAACCTTTATTTTGTCATTTAGCTACACGGGCATTTTGTTCCTTTGCAGAGTTGTGTCAGGAGACAAATAATCACTATTATGAAACACATTATGGTGGGTATGAGCATAGCTTTTATGTGCATGCACAGAAGAAATATACAAAGAGAAAGGGGGGAAGAGAATACAAATGTTCATACTATGTCAAATGAATAGTCCATCTAGCCTAGTACCCTGTCTTCTGACAGCAGCCAATGCAAGATGCTTCAAAGGGAATGAACAAAACAGAACAATTATTGAGTCAGCCCATCCCAGCATCTAGCAGTAAGGATTAGAGGTTAAAGCCAGAAGTGGACAAAAAAATTCAAATGAAAAAAATTTTCATTGGAAAAATAGCTTTTCAAAAAAGATTTTAATGCCAGAAGAGACCATCATGATCATCTAGTCTGACCTCCTGCACATTGCAGGTCACAGAACCTCATGCACCCGCTCCTCTGGCTGAGTTACTGAAGTCCTCAAATCATGATTTAAAGACTTCAAGTTAAAGAGAATCCACCATTTACACTAGTTTAAACATTCAAATGACCCATGACCCATACTGCACAGGAAGACACTTTTTACCCATAATTGCTGACACTATCAACATTTTTCATTTCCTGCAAAAAGTTTATCATTTTTTGTTTAAATTTGGTACAGTAGAACCTAAGAGTTACAAACACCAGAGTTACAAACTGACCAGTCAACTGCACACCTCATTTGGAACCAGAAGTATGCAATCAGGCAGCAGCAGAGATCGGGGGCGAGGGGAATACAGTACAGGACTGTGTTAAATGTAAACTAATTAAAAAAAAGAAAAAAAAGGAAAGCAGCATTTTCTCCTGCATATTAAAGTTTCAAAGCTGTATTAAGTCAATGTTCAGCTGTAAACTTTTGAAAGAACCATAACATTTTGTTCGAAGTTATGAACGTTTCAGAGATAAGAACAACCTCAATTCCCATGGTGTTCTTAACTCTGAGGTTCTATTGTATATAAAATATGTTGATAACCATTTTGATTTAAAAAAATCAAATATTTTGGATAAATGGTCAATTTCAAAATCCAACGATACTAAAATAACTTCAAAAACATTGTCATTTTCATGATTTTTGAACTGTTGATTGGCTTTAGTTATGCACAGAACTAAGATTGGGCTACTTTCCTGCCTCTGCCACAGATTTGCTCTCCTACCTTAAATAAGTCATGCTGGCCTAAATTATCACAACTGTTTTCTGACTTTGGGTGCCTCAGTTTATTTATTGGAAAGGAGAGGAGGGGTAAAGTGCAAGTTATTTGTATTATTACAGAATGGTTCAGATGGATGAATAGACAAACGTTGACTGGAAGACTTGTGGTATGATCTGATGCAACATACAATATAAAGTTATTTATAAAATATGAAGCTATGTATGAGAACATCAGATTAGTTTATACTTTATTCTGTAGAGAATAATCAATATCAGTTTGCGGATTTTTAATTTATCATATTACAGTATGAGTAAGACAGGAGCTACAGGAAATACCTGAGTTATTAGCATGAAGTTCTGTTCATTGACTGTTAGATTAATTGTTGGCAAACTGTGGCACAGTGAACACCATTTTAAAGCTAATTTTCCAGAACAGTAGCAAATGTTTCTATTAGTCAAGTAAATGAACAACAAAATATTCATCTGCTTTCATATTTGATATGTGCAGCCATACGCCATACTAAACTGGGGATTCAATATGCAGTATTGTATTTGCAGATGCCCACTATTATCTACAGAATACTTAACTTCAGGGGTGAAAGTGGGCTGGTACGGGCCAGTACGGCATACCAGAAAGAAGCTAGTACTGGTCCGTACGCAGCCCACGTTGCTGCTGCTTTAACATTGCTGCCCCTTTTGCTGAAGGGGGAGGCATTTAACGTCATTGCCCCTTTTGCCCCCCCAGCCACCGATGGGGGGGCAAAAGGGGCAACTGCCCCAGGGCCAGTGATTTAAAAGGGCCTGAGGACCCAAGCCCTGGACCCTTTTTAATTGCCGCTGGAGCCCTGGGTAGTCAGGGACAGGCAGTGTGGATGGGCTGGCTGGGGGAGACTGACCCCTCCCAACTCCCTCCCCCTTTCACTCAAGGCCGGCCCCCGTACTGGTAAGAATTTAGTATTACTTTCACCTCTGCCTGAACTTACCACTTTGGGCCTAATTCAAAACCCATTGAAGTCAGTGGGAAGATTCCCACTGGTTTCAGATCAGATCCTTCAGAAGGAAGGGGAAATTAACATTCCACAAAATAGAAACCCTGGAAGGCATTTCATCTTGAAATGTTGTCACAGCATTAGCTCACCAATTAGCCTTAACTGTAGAGTCGCTACTCGAAGTTCTGGTTGCATGGATAAGAAAGATATCTAAGACGACAGCACAGAGTAGACTGGAAGTAGATCAATTATGAAAATTACCCTGACTTACTCATATGTTGCAAATACTAGCTTTAGTCTGAACCTGTTTGTACTATTTCTAAAAATTAACTTTTTCTACGGATGCAAACATCAAACCCTGAAGCCAGACACTCTAGGACTACTTTTGAGAAAGCTAATGATAACATAAATAATGCATGGACTTGATTGCTACCATTTACCAATGGCACTTCTCTCACAAAGAGAGTTTGATTCTTTCAAGTCATGGTTGCGATGTTTTTTGTAAAGTTTAATGGACACAACACAATATTCAGTCATTGTACTTAAAAAACCAAGAGTTTGACTTTCCCTCATGTTTTTAAACATATCTATATATAAGATCCTAATAAGAATGGCACAAAACAAAAGCAAGGAAAGCAGATTACAGATATTACTATTTATTTGGTTATCTAAACATGTATTTAATTAAAAGATTTATCCTTTTATTAGGTTAAGGAGCACAGTACATTTTCAGAGAGTAGTGCAGATTGCTGAAATATTGCCACTGATTTTAATAGTTGTCCATCCAAAACTTTTTAGAATGTTTGAAGACTTAGGGGCAAGGGAGCTGATTTTCAGAAGTGCAGAACACCCAAAAAATTAAATGAAAATAATCGGAGCTGTGGATGGTCAGTGCCTCTGAATATCAGCATGCAAGTCTTAAGTAACACTACATTAAGCAATGGAAATCAATGATAAGAATGGACTGAATTTATAGAGACTGTTGTCATTTAATATCCTATTTTAGTGGGATCAGTGGGAGGAATTTCTGTGGTGTTAAGTGTGTGTGTGTGTTGGTTAAACTTCTGAAACCTGCAGTTGCTTCACACAAGTAGAATGGGAAATGTGATGGGTAAGGAAGTGATCCAGTATCTATTTAAGTTAATGGTAAATCTCCTATTGATTACAGTGGTGCATAATCAGGCATTAAATGAGTAAAGAAAAGTGTATAATATTGAATAGCCAAATGAGTTAAACAAATATGTAGGCAATTATAACAGTGCAGGACTAGGACTATCTAGAGCAGTAGGGGGCAACCTGAGGCCTATCAGGGTAAACTGCTGGCAGGCTGCCAGACCATTTGTTACATTTGCATGGCCGCCTGCAGATCCCAGAGAACGGCCACGGTTCACTGTTCCTGGCCAATGGGAGCTGCGGGAAGATATTACCTCACCCATCTTGTGTCTCTCAATATAGTGTGATTTTCATCTTTTCTCAGGCAAGATGTATAAGCCAAGGGTTTCAAAAGTGACTAGAGAATTTGGGTACCTCAATGTTTGAATGTTAACTTGGAATACTCTAAAAGGGTCTGATTTTCAATGTGGTGCGCCTCACTTTAAAAAAGTGAGAAGCACCATACTGAAAATCAGTCCTCTTTAAGAAGTTCTAAGTTGAACACTCAACAAATGAGGCAACCAGAATCACTATTCATTTTTGAAACTTTCAGTCTGTCTTAAAGAGTGACATTTATAATTAGGTAGATTAATTCCTACATATTTCTAATTAAAAGGTATTTTGATTTTAAGATCTCCCTGAATAAGGCAGTGTTAATTTAATTAAAGAAATAAAAATGCTTAGTCTGTCATTTCACTAATGTGAGGTGTGATTAAAATCATATACATTTTTAAAAATATGTAATTAGTCAAAAATTTGCCCCTGAATAGTCTTCACTTAACCCATTTAATAAACTGAGCTGAATGAGCTACGAACAACAAACAAAAACATTACAGACTCATGGCAGGGTCTTTAGTGCCTGAGGCAAGATGATTAATTATGATGGCAGAAAGACCTGTGAAAACTCCATTCTTGAATCTCAATTCAGTCTGCTAAAGAAACTGATAAGAACATGAACAATTATCACACGCACATTTTACTCTTCTGATTCCATTGCTCTTGTATTTCTGCTTTCTCATTTTAGTTGCTTAGCCTGAGATTCTGTCATTTAGTAATATTAGTCAATTTGGGGCTGACTTGTGGGAAAACTCAGGCCACAGCACCACCTAAAAGTATTTTAACAGGGGGATAAATGTACTGGCAGTGAAATAGCCTCTGATGTTCTGCACTATTCTCCTCCATAAGAGAATGGGAGAGTGTCAGGGGATCCACGAGCCTCTCCCTGAACTGGCTTCAATCTTGGTGTGCAGGAGGTCAGACTAGATGATCATATTAGTCCCTTCTGACCTATGAGTCTATGAGTCTATGAGTCAAACACCTCCTGCACACCAAAATGCAGGAAGCCCACCTGACATTGAGCTTGATGCTACAGGAAGGCTGTGCCATTCCCAGGTCTTGTCCTCACATTTCCTGCACAGCAGAACCACATTGATTCTACAGCCAGACTGCCCTCTGTAGCCACGGAAGAAGGAACTAGGTTTGCCCCTTAGAGAAGGTTACAGATGTTGCAACCATTAGCCCACTTCCTATACCCATCATTCTCCATGTGGGGATGGATAAAATAAGTGTTGTAACAGCTGACTACATCACAAGTGCAGATGACATACAGGATTAGAAGTAAATTCTATTGATAAGAGTTTGAAATGAATGTTAGTACAGGTCAGGATTAGGTGATATTAGTGGGAGGAAAAGGTAATTTAGTGCTACAGCATCTGTTTTTGCTTGCCATTTTAGGATTTAGACTGGCACCTGCTGTCTCGGTTGTGATATTTTACTGTTTAACGTAGATGTAAAATTTGGTGGGAGATTAGCTGGGAGGTATCTGAGAATAGCAATTAAAGCAAGGTCCATTTTGAAGAGTTCAGAAAAGTCTCTTTCCCATCCACTTCTGCAGCACCTTCCTACTTCTCACCCAGGTCTATGTTCTCCACTTTCAACTACTGGTAAGCCTTCTTTTGAAGGTTCAGCATGTCTGGTATCATCTTTTACAAGGACTCATGGCTGTTTCTTTTTACATATCTCTGTGTGATTCAAAGGCATATGTGGACTCTTGGATACCACCAACAAGGCAGCCCAAGAGAGATATGGACTTTAAGCACTTAACCAGGGCAACAGCTGGACTGAGAAATGAAGTCAGCTACTGTCCTTCCTCTGTCTTGAGGGCATGAGAAGGTCAAATGTCATATAAAAGGGTATGTCTTCACTACTGGCTGTATCGGCAGGTAGCAATCGATTTCTCGAGAATCGATATATCGCGTCTCATCTAGATGCGATATATCGATCCCCAAATGCGCTCCTGTCAACTCTGGAACTCCACTAACGCGAACGGTGGTAGCGGAGTCTACAGGGGGAGCCGTAGACGTCGATCCCGTGCCGTGAGGACGGTAGGTAACTCAATTTAAGATACTTCAACTTCAGCTACGCTATTCACGTAGCTGAAGTTGTGTATCTTAGATCGATCCCAACCTCCAGTGTAGACCAGCCCAGAGTTAGAGCAGTTATTCCCAGGACAAGGGTGGTGGAAAAGAGATGGTGTCTTCCTTTAGAAATAGAACTGCTAAGGTGTGTGTGTGGGAGAGAGAAAGAGAGAGACTGTTGTGGAGTATTTAGCTATGTAACGAAGACATTTGTTTCCTGTGCATTTGTAGCTTTGACTCTCTAAAGACTGCTATCTGTGGAGTCTGGCAGCCATTTTGTGTTCAATTTAGTAAGATTGTCAGAGGAGACACACAAACACTGTGCTGTCTCACGGACATTTAATGTTTATTCTTTCTTATTTTGATGTTCCGCCAATCTGAAATAAAGTAAAAAAAAGAAGTTTAACTCTCTCACCAACAGAAGCTGGTCCAATAAAAGATATTACCTCTTCCATCTTGTGTCTCTATTCAGAAATAAAGGTAATTCTGACAAAGTATGTTTGTTCTTTGTGCACAAACGCAACACATGGCATACCCTCCTTGGGGACGATCTATCAAGGAAGGTGCACAGAACTCCTCTTAGAGATGACCAACACAAAGGTATACATCCTCACTGAGGGGCCACACAACATGCCCAAACCAGCCATCAACATATGCTAACTAGGCTTCCTAAAATGTTCTCTCTCTGTGAAAAATGAAAAGATATGTACGACACTGGCAGGCAGGTACCAGCTCATGCCAATGTCCCCATATCTCAGCTGAATATTGGGGGGTTGCAGGTGCTGGGGTGGTGGCCTGTGACCCTGCTGGTGCTATGTGGGGGAGGGGCGAGCCACAGCACATGGCCTGGGACCTCTACTGGGAGGGGAAGGGTTGGCGGGGCTCGCAGTCTCCCTACCCAACTCTGCGTGTCCCTGCAGCTCCTAGCAGGAGGGGTGGACAAGGGCTGCTACTCCCACACACGCTGACTCATCAGCTCCCATTGGCCAGGAACTACAGCCAATGGGAGCTTCAGGGGCATTGCCTGCAGGTCCTCTGGCCCCTCCACCTAGGAGCTGCAGGGACATGCTGGTGGGATCTGGGGTGCCCTCACCCCTAGGTAAGCACCACCCCGTATACCAACCCCCTGCCCTAGCCCTGAGCCCCATCCCACACACCCAAACTGCTGCTGCTGGCCCAGGGGCTGCTCAGCTAGGCAGTCCCTGAGCCAGCACCAGCAGCTGAAGAAGTCATGGAGGTCATGGAAAGTGATGAAATCCATGACTTCCATGACCTCTGTGACAGACACACAGCCTTAGTTAATACTGAGAAATGGTTTATATTCTATTGAATACCTGTAAGTTGCTATGTGCACTAATCTTACTTGTAATATCTGTGTTCCATATTGTAATATAATATTTGAACAGGTGTTGCATAAACCCTCTGTGACTTTATGAATCACCATACAGGAAAAGGACATTAATTAGTATGAAGAGCTGCTCTTCTACAGAAATTGTTATGCTCCTCCTGAAAGAGGAGACACATCAGTACCAATGGGCTACAGTTGTATCTTACAACTGAAAACTCCCTACATCTGTATTGAAAAACCATTGACAAAAGGACTAAAGATTCTTACTGTTGTTTGGCTCTCCTCCTCGTGAAGATGAATCATGCAAGGGGACTCCTCCCATCAGCCGAGTTTTCAGCTTAGAGCACATGGCAGGTGGGGGATAAAAACCCAAACCAAGGGAAGTAAGAATCTCTATGCTGCTTGGTTTCTGGGAGAGGTAAGGTGTTTCTGGGCATAAGCAAGAGATCCCCTGCTGCTTAGTTTGGGCTAGCCCTAAAGGATGAGTAAAGCTTGCTGATTATTGGAGTCTATATTATGCTTTGAAACCTAAGACTCATTCACGTGTCTATGCTTGATTCAACCTAGAAAGTAACACTTCAGTTTTCTTTTCCAATTTAATAAATCTTCATATAGTTTACTATAGGATTGGCTACAAGCATTATCTTTGGTGTGAGCCCTAAAATGCAGCTGATCTCGGGTAAGTTACTAGTCTTTTAGGATTAGAAGTAACCTGAATATCTGCTGTGATTCCTGGTGTAAGGGATCACCTATCACAGCTACATGCTGGGTGTAGCAAGACAGACTAGAGTATGAAAGGGAACTGTCTGTACCTCTGTGTTAAGAGTGTTAAAGTGCCTAAGGAGTTTGCACTTGGCAAAGCTACTTGGTAAAATCTAAGTTTAGAATTCACAACCAATTAGGGGTTTGTGCCCTGTTTTTTAACAGTCTACCCTAAGGTAGGTACGTCACCATTGAGAGCTTCACAACAGGAAATAAGCTCTTTGCAACAGTGACTGCTTTATGTTTCAAGTGTTATGCCTATCTATGATACTATATAAACATATAAGAGTAACAAATAATTCTGGTGCTATAAAACTGTGACAATAAGGGCAGTGACAGTTGTTGCAATGATAAGAAAAATAGATGAAGATACAAGACAATGCCGACAAGATGCAGAGTACTAAACTAGAGTAGGGAAATGTAAAATGGATAAGGTGAGGTGGGTGAATCATTAGGAAAAGGTTACACTACATAAATGTCTTGAATCTAGAAAAGGTCAACAAATGAAGAGGTGAGAAAAATCAACAGGAGGCAAGCAGGAAATGTTGTTTAATACCAGAGTAGACTTTTGACAGTAGACAGTGGTCGGGTGAGAAAAGGTCAATGAAAGCAAAAGAAAGGTCAGTGAAAGACTGAGAAACAATGAATAATAATGTGAAGTGCAAGGAGTTTATAAAGGGCTACATACAGAACAGGTAGAAGTTCATAATGACTCTGTCATTTAGTCAAGGAATTTGGTGGGAATCAAAATGGATAACAAGCTTGGATTCCATGTTTTGCAGTTCGCATCATAGAGTCCCATTCTGCATCTCTAACAGAGATATCATGGCAATTATAAGGTGAAAAACAATGAACCAAATTCTTTCCTTGTATAGCTCCACTTATTTCATAGTTTATCAGCCCTATAATCTAATTTCTCCATAGATCTTTCAGTGTCCTCCATTTCTAGCTGTACTGTAGAATTATGAGCTGATATACAGGGCATCTGCTTATTCGCCAGCAACAAAAACTGGTCATTTACTGCAAAGAACATTATGTATAAAATATGTTTTTCTTGTTGTATATAGCAACTTCATATGTTTTTAAATGTGCAATTCCCATTACCTTTATTCCCTGCCTGTGTCAGACAGTTGTAAAGTGCCTATCATCCTCGTTATTAGTATTTATTATTTTTATAAAAGTAGCACTCTGACTTCGGCCTAAACTGGTGTCTCTAATTGTGCTAGGCACTATACAAACACATAAGGCTTGTCTACATTACTGGTTACAGTGACTTAAAGCAGTGTCTACAGCAT
Source organism: Gopherus evgoodei (assembly GCF_007399415.2). Taxonomy (NCBI): domain Eukaryota; kingdom Metazoa; phylum Chordata; order Testudines; family Testudinidae; genus Gopherus; species Gopherus evgoodei. Next base: position 197,786,703 of record NC_044323.1, read on the forward strand.
GCTATGTTGGCCAGAGATACTCTCTTGCCAAAATAGCTTCTACTTCTCTATGGCCTGGTCTACATGGGGGGTGGGAGGGAGAATCAATCTAAGTGACACAACTTCAGCTATATGAATAACATACTTAAACCTACTCACCACGGTGTCTTCACTGCAGTCAGTCAACTGCTGCCACTCCCCCTTTGACTCTGTCTGCACCTCTCATGGTGGTGGAGTACAGGAGTCCATAGGAGAGCGCTCGGGGGTCTATTTATAGCATCTAGACTAGACGCAATAAATCGATCTCTATTGGATCAATTGCTGCCTGCCAAACCGGCGGGTAGTGTAGGCATACCCTTTGAGGCAGAGTAATTATGTCCACTAAAGAGCATCTTCATAGTGCAGTGAAGACAAGCCTATAATGTGAGGCAGTGCCTGCTCCTCTGCAGGCCAAATACACAAGATACAAGGGGATGAGAAAGAAGATCATATTAATTCCATTTTACAAATAGGAAATGGAGGCCCACAGAGATCAAATGATTTTTCCAGGGTCACATAGGACATGAACCCATGTTTCCTAGTCCAGAGCCTTAGGTCTTGGCTACACTGGAGAGTTGCAGCGCTGGTGGTGGCTTTACAGTGCTGCAACTTACTCACCGTCCACACTTGCAAGGCACATACAGCGCTGTATCTCCTGGCTACAGCGCTGCATGTACTCCACCTCTGCCTGGGGAATAACGATTGCAGCACTGATGGTGCAGCGCTGTTCTGCCAGTATGTCCACCAAAAGTGCTGTAATTGGTCTCCAGAGGTATTCGGAGGTATCCCAGAATGCCTGCTCAGCCACTCTGCTCATCAGTTCAAACTCTACTGCCCTGGCCTCAGGTGACCCGCCCTTTAAATGCCCTGGGAATTTTAAAAATCCCCTTCCTGTTTGCTCAGCCAGGTGTGGAGCGCAATCAGTGAATCTTTCCAGGTAACCATGCCTCCACGCCCCAAATGAGCCCCAGCATGAAGCAATGGCGAGTTGCTGGACCTCATCAGTGTTGGGGGGAGGAAGCTGTCCAGTCACAACTGCACTCCAGCCGTAGGAATTATGATACCTATGGGCAGATATCAAGGGCCATACTGGAAAGGGGCCATGACCGGGACGCAGTGCAGTGCAGGATTAAAGTGAAGAAGCTGCGGAGTGCCTATTGCAAAGGCCGTGAGGGAAACCGCCGCTCTGGTGCTGCCCCTACGACCTGCCGTTTTTACAAAAAGCTGGACACGATACTTGGGGGTGACCCCACCGCCAATCCGAGGACCACGATGGACACTTCAGAGCGGGGCGAGAGGCGGTAGAGGTGGACAAGGAGGAGAGGGAGGAGGAAACCGAGAGTGACGGTACTGGGGTGGGGGGAGACACCCCGGAGTCCCAGGAGGCATGCAGCCAGGAGCTCTTCTCAAGCCAGGAGGAAGATAGCCAGTCGCAGCAGCAGGTACTCGGTGAAGGACAAGCAGAGGAGTGGGATCCCAGTAAGCGGCTTTTATTTTCAGGATGGAAATGTTTCGGGAGAGGAGGGAGGGTTAGGGCTGCATGCATGCATGCCTAGATGTGGAATAGCCCATTGATGTGGTCTATCACGTCGCGGTAATCGGCCTTGGTAATCTCTTCAAAAGTTACAGCCAGAGCGTGGGCAATGCACTTGCGCAAGTTTATAGGGAGAGTCACCGTGGTCCTTGTCCCAGTCAGGCTAACGCGTCTGCACCGCTGTGCCGCGAGGGTTGGGGGGACCATTGCTGCACACAGGCAAGCTGCATAGGGGCCAGGGCGGAATCCGCATTGCTGCAGAAGACCCTCCCGCTCTTCCCAGGTGACCCGCACCAGCGAGATATCTTCCAGGATTAACTCCTGTGGAAAAAGTTGGGAGAGTGTTCACTGTAGGTGCCCCCTGCAGCAATTTGCTTTCCCCAATGCACAGAAACCCCAGCACAGCCCTGAAGCAATCATTCCCCCTTTCCAGGTGACCCACAGCAGCGAGATAGTTTCCAGGATTAACTCCTGTGGAAAATGTTGGGAAAGTGTTCACTGTAGGTACCCCCTGCAGCTGTTTGCTTTCCCCAGTGCACAGAAACGCCTGCACAGCCCTGAAGCAATCAGTCCCCCTTACTCACCATTTCGGGGCTCCTGTGGGTTATGTGCTCTCTCTTTGGTATGGGAAAATTATGCTAAAGTGAAGACTGTAAACTCCTTCACTGTCTGGGAATAACTGTCTGAGATATAAACAATGCTGCCTCTGTTAACTGTTGCCTTTTTTTCCTTTCCACAAGCGACCTTGAGTTCTCCGTTGCCCGTGTTAACAGCAGCTCAAAGACTCCAAAACCTGCGGAAGAAGCCACAAAAAAGCAAAGACGACCTGCTGCAAACAGTTATAGATCACTCTGCCAGAGAGAATAAAAAACTACAGGACTGGAGGGAAAGGGAAAGCAGGATCCGCCAGAGAAACGCAGCGGCCAGGAAGAAAAGCACAAATCAGCTGATAAGCATCCTGGCACGCCAAGCGGACTCTATCCAGGTGCTCGTAGCCATGCAGGCAGAGCACTACCGCACTGCCCGCTCCCCACGTCCCAAAGCTCTTTCCCTTGTGCCCCAATGTCAGCTCAAAACCCCCTTCCCCAGCATCCAGCTTCTTACCTCCGCCAGCTGCCTCCAACACCTGTACGTTCACCAACCAGCCCTGAGAACTATGACCCTTACCCTCTGCACTCAACCCCCATCACCATGCAGTATAGCCATCCTGAAGTGCAGCAGTCATTGCACAGCACTCCAGACAGGACATATTCAAACCTGTGACTGTACAGTTCCCCACCCCACCCCCTGTCCTTTTAGGTTCCCAAAATGTTGTGTGTCTGTCAATAAAGTTATTTTCTTTTCAATAAATGAATTCTTGGCTTTGAAAAAAGTCTTTATTATTGCAGAAAGTCAAAGATACCTTAGCCCAGGAAAGAAACAGGCACTGCAAATCAGCTTAGGAAAAACAGATTCCCACTAATATTGTAAGCACTGCACTTCACACCCGTGCAAGGCACCAAACATTACTGTTGGTTTTCAGCCTCAAATTCCTCCCTCAAGGCATCCCTAATCCTTGAAGCCCTGTGTTGGGCCTCTCTAGTAGCCCTGCTCTCTGGCTGTGCAAATTCAGCCTCCAGGCATTGAACCTCGGAGGTCCATGCCTGACTGAATGTTTCACCCTTCCCTTCACAAATATTATGGAGGGTACAGCACGCGGATATAACTGCAGGGATGCTGCTTTCCCCCAGGTCTAGCTTCCCCATACAGAGATCACCAGCGGCCTTTTAAACAGCCAAAAGCACACTCCACAGTCATTCGGCACCGGCTCAGCCTGTAGTTGAACCAGTCCTTGCTCCTGTCAAGCTTCCCTGTATACAGTTTCATGAGCCAAGGCATTAACGGGTAAGCAGGGTCTCCAAGGATCACAATGGGCATTTCAACATCCCCTAGTGTGATCTTGTGGTCTGAGAAAAAAGGCCTGGCCTGCAGCTTCCGGAACAGGACACTGTTCCGAAAGATGCGTGCATCATGCACCTTTCCAGGCCAGCCTGTGTTAATGTCAATGAAATGCCCACGGTGATCCACAAGCGCCTAGAGAGCCATAGAGAAATACCCCTTCCGATTAATGTACTCGGATGCTAGATGGGGTGGTGCCAGAAGAGAAATATGCGTCCCATCTATCGCCCCTCCACAGTTAGGGAAACCCATTTGTGCAAAGCCATCCACAATGTCCTGCATGTTCCCCAGAGTCATGGTTCTTCTTGGCAGGATGCGATTAATGGCCCTGCAAACTTGCGTCAACACGATTCCAATGGTCTACTTTCCCACTCCAAACTGGTTCCCGACCTATCGGTAGCTGTCTGGAGTTGCCAGCTTCCAGACTGCAATAGCCACCCGCTTCTCCATTGACAAGGCAGCTCTCAATCTCGTGTCCTTGCGCTGCAGGCTGGGGGCGAGCTCCTCACACAGTCCCATGAAAGTGGCTTTTCTCATCCAAAAGTTCTGCAGCCACTGCTTGTCATCCCAGACTTCCATGACGATGTGATCCCACCACTCAGTGCTTGTTTCCTGAGCCCAAAAGCGGCGTTCCACGGTGCTGAGATTTCCGTGAATGCCACAAGCAATTTAGTGTCATACGCATCAGGCGACTTGATATCATCTTCAGACTCCTCATCACTTTGGATCTTAAGGAATAGCTCAACTGCCAAGCGTGATGTGCTGGCGACACTCATCAGCAAAGTCCTCAGCAGCTCGGGCTCCATTTCCCACAGAAATCGCGCTGCACAGAAACCGTTGGGAGACTCACAATGGCACCAAACGTGGACGGAAAAACAGGGACTGCTGGGATGTAAAGTGTTGCATCACGGGGCATTGGGACAGGAAGCAGAATGACCAGCACCCTTCCGTCCCCTTCTCACAACCCACGGCTCCAAAATGGGACGAGGTGCTCTGTGGGATAGCTGCCCATAATGCACCACTCCCAGCAGCGCTGCAAATGCTGCAAGTGTGGCCACACTGCAGCGCTGGTAGCTGTCAGTGTGGCCACACTCCAGCGCTTTCCCTACACAGCTGTACGAAGACAGCTGTAACTCCCAGCGCTGCAGACCTCCAAGTGTAGCCAAGGCCTAAATCTCAAAACTATTGCTCTTCTTGGTATCCAAACACCTTTCAGGACAGTAAACCTATCCACTGGAATCTTCACTTATTGCCATTTTAGATTTCCTTTTCTGAGATCCAAAACTCTCACTGCTTGTTGTAAGTGGCTGTGAGGACTTGCTCTAAAAATAGCTGAGATTCTGTTGCTCCAAAGAGATCCAACAATCCTCTCTGATCTGTCCTGCAGAACCATAACTTTTTCCAAGTGACAACACTATATTTTCAAGTTGTTTTATTTATATGTAATGTACTGGAACTCTGAGCCCATATGTGATAGACTAATGAACATCCCCAGGTGGATGTGTTAATATTTGTGACAGAACTATGCTAAATTAACAATTTTCTCTCCTAGACTACAGTATGTTGTTTTAAAAACAAACAAACAATTTTTAAGGTAAAGTGACAGATTTAAGTTTCCACCTAAACTAGCCAACAGGTTAAGGAGAAGAACAAAAGTCTTTCATTTTTTACTTTTATGTCTTTAACTTGCTCATAAAATGTATTTTTCTACTTGTTTCACTGGCAGGGAGAGTTTTTTGCACAGTTCTAGCAGTAATGGTGTCTCTCTGGAAATTCATTTTTCTCCAGTGCCTGTGCTGTCTCTCTTCTGTACAGCCTTCCCTACATTCAGTGTACTGAAGCATGCAGATCACACTGATGGAACTGCAGGAATAATATCCCATTACTCTATTTTGCACATTTCTCCCTTTCTGCTTAATGGCAGTACAGTATGCAGACTATATTTGCAGATGAACTGTATTACTGACTACACGCTATGGCTGCAGTCCTGCAACTGACTCAGAGAAGGCAGATCCCTGCCTTCCCATGTAACCACTGCCGGATTGGAGCAATAGTACACAACTGTAAGATTTGCACTTACATGTTTGTCAAGGTCTGGTACCCTCAAGAACCAGGATTCTTTGTCAGGGACTAGAACTGAGTCAGACTGGTTTGGTTCAGATAATAAAATAAGCTCTTACCTTTTTTTCTTTCACTAAATAAATTGGTCTTTTGTGTTCAGTTCATTTTCTTTTCCTTAGTGAATCAGAATAAATCTCAACTCTTAGCACTGAAAAGTTAAAGAACAGGACTCACTGTATGGTGATGAGCATGGTATAAAAATCAGATAGAAAAAAATAGTCAAATATAGTTACCATCTGTCAGCCAGTAAGTAGCCAATTTGAACTGGTATCCCAAGGCAGCAAGTGTTCACACTGCAAAAACCATGACCATCACCAGGAGTGGCTCTAGGGATTTTGCTGCCCCAAGCATGGCAGGCAAGCTGCCTCCGGTGGCTGCCTGCTTGCTGCCCTTGCGGCGCCAGCAGAGTGCCCCCAGCGGCTTGCTGCCCCAAACACGCGCTTGGCATGCTGGGGCCTGGAGTCTCCCCTCACCATCACCATAACCATCAAGTTTGTGGCTACTCATATCAGAAAGGTGAATGAGTACAAAAATTGAACTACCCTCAGCCTCGGTAGAGACGGGAAACCTGGATATAATGGTGCGTAAACACTGGAGAGAATCTGTGTCAATGATTACTATCCTCAAATATGAAGGGCTCTATATCTGAATAGTCACCCATGATTAGCTAAAGATAATCCTTCAAAATATTACTGAGGCACTTTGGCAGGAAAGCTCGTGCTGCTGCTGTGCACACTATATATCATCTATATCAGGGTTCTCAAACAGGTCGCCCCTTGTGTAGGGAAAGCCCCTGGTGGGCCAGGGTGGTGTGTTTACTTGCCCCGTTCGCAGGCCTGGCTGATCACGGCTCCCACTGGCCGCGGTTCGCTGCTCTGGGCCAATGGGAGCTGCTGGAACTCTCACTGGCCAGGAGCAGTGATTTGCGCCCAGTGGGAGCCACAATCGGCCGGATCTGCGGACGGGGCAGGTAAACAAACCGGCCCGGTCCACAGGGGTTTTCCCTACACAAGCAGCGACCCCTATTTGAGAACCTGATCTATAGATAAACAGAGGAATTAAGTCTTCTGGATTGTCAATGCATACCTGTATCTTTCACTAGTATTAAATTCAGTTAAAAATGCATTAATATGAAGATGAATAATATATACATACATATGTTAGTGGATGTTTGACTTCTCAGGATTTCTTTAAGAAGTTTTATTAAATTCACACAGATGACATACTGTACTAAATGTCAGAAATAAACTAAAACAGTATAATGAAATCAATTTTCTACATATTCTTAAATACAGAAGGCATTCACATTTTTGGAGTTTTGCTCTTATGTAGTTTTGTAAGCAGCGCAGCAAACATGAACATGCTGTCAAATAATTCATTCTCCTAATTTGTGAAACCTTGGTCTGATCAATAATAGTGGATATGGTTTATCACTGTTTTGTCTTGAAATAACACCTATTCTTAAGAGCAAGAAGAAAGATTGAAGATAACAGTTCATAGTTTATGTAGTAATTATAATATTACTACATAATAGCATAACATAGAAACATTATAGCATGTCATAGTACACAATGCAACAGTAATAGCAAACCATTGACAAAAAACAAACAAACAACTAGTTGGGAAAAAATGAGGTCACAGAGATTACCTATGTTGGTTTATTTTAATTTTTTTATTGTATCTTTTCATTTAAACAGGGCTCAGATATTAACACTATCTCAGTTCTAGACCAGAGAGTTGCAGGTGTTGAGTCTTGGAATCAATGCTTATATCCAATACTGATATTACAATCCACTACAGAATAAGTGCCATCCGATTAGAAGGTACTATTCCTCATTGAGCAAAACAGCATCCCATAACAACACTCAATCTCTCTCACTCTCTTAAGTAACAGTAAGACAGGTTAAGCAGCATTAATTACACACTAACACAGTTGATTTTGCTAACCACTCAGTGTTAGACATAAAACACAAAATAAATCCATTACTTTACTGCTTAACACCCCTTCCCTCTCCATAATAATACAGGATACGAGTGTCAGTAAATCAGGACCACCCTACCAAAAAAAATAAAATAATAAAACCGGGAACTCATTTAGATTAATTTATTTTTTCTTTCCCACTGAATCTTTATAATCTTTTCTGAATCTGACTTTATTGCTAGAATCGGGATGTTCTCAGCAGAAGCCCACTCTTTATGGAATTTGCTTCCACTGGTTGTTTGCCAGAGATTGGAGACATGTGCACCTGTCTGTATAATCTGTTTGGTGGGTGAGCTGAAGGCTTTGCAATGATGAGGTACATGCCAGTAAACAAATATGGATTAGTAAAACAAAGACTATGTAACCAAATCTGTGCAGGTCACTGTTTATTTAATTGTATTTTTAAATAATGTGGGTGATCACATGCTATGGTGCTGGCCACCATTTTACTACTGCTTGTAAATTATGCTTTACATGTTCTGAGTAATCAGTTATGAATAAACATTAGCTGTTTAAAAGCTATTGCACAAAAGCCATTCTGTCATTTGCACACTCACACAAGCAGACTTAAGCACTGAACATGGGAATATTTCTAAGAGGTGGTTTAAAGAAGTTTTATCTTATAATGCCTCCGTGACTTTCTATCCCACATATCTGTTGATGGAGCACTTCATTCATTCTGAGTGACATACTCTATGCACTTGTGATATCACCAACTTTTTTATTTGCATCATAAATAAGTGTATGAAATAAATACTTCAATAAAATATACATATAATAAGGCCTCCATTGCTTATGTAAAAAAAAAAATACTACCGTTAGAGGTGAACGGGAAAGAACTAATAAAATTAGCATATTTGATGGCTGAACAGTGTCAAGACACTGATGAGGAAAATTCTTATTGCTAAAGAATAAAGCTGAATTTAAATCTATTGCATAAGCTGAATTTAAATCTATTGCATAGGCAAATAAGTAAGTGAATGAGTCGCAGCTGATTATAGTATATATTCAAAACATTATTTCCTCACTTAAGTGAAAATGACATGCCTTCTGATGTTGGAACTTCCCATTTTAAAACACATAAAGATACAGGGAAACAATGAAAGAAGCTCCACTGGGTGCTACATATGAGATTTGGTGATCCAGTTTTGGATGCTTTGAAAACAAGATGTAGTTGTTGCTATGTTGGTCCCAGGATATTAGAGAGACAAGGTGGGTGAGGTAATAACTTTTATTGGGCCAACTTCTGCTGGTGAGAGAGACAAGCTTTGGAGATTTGCGTGGCTTGAAAATTTGTCTCTCTCACCAAGAGAAGTTGGTCCAATAAAAGATATTATCTCACTCACCTTGTCTCTCAAATACAAGGGGAATTCTCAAAGCAAGATATAGGCAGTGTTTGTTCTCTCAAATACATCCTAAGTGCTGGTTACTTAAAGTGTCTGGGAACTCAAGCCTGAACTGGCCAGCCAGCCTCTGAAACTTCCAAAGTATCATGCTGCAGAGGCACTGCTGTCCTTCCTGTGTCACTGCCCCCTCCCATTCCTCTCCTGCTCTTTCTAGTTACCTCTCCATAACAGCCATTCCTTGCTTTTTCTGCTCAGATTTCCTCTTCCCCAGCTCTTATGGTGTCTTGCTCGCCCCTGTCTACTTACCCTCAATTCCTTTCCCCATTGGCTGCTCCACTCTCTCACCCTTAATTTTGTTCTGAATCCACCAGGTTGATTATCTCCCTGCTAGCTCCCTGATGAACTCTTCCCAGTCTTCATACACCAATCAGATTATGCCATCAACGTCATCTCTTTGTTTGGCTTCACAGCTGCCTTTCAGATTGTTGCTGCCCTTCATTGTAATGCCTGTCTTTTCACCCCAGCCCTCAGCTTTATCATATCCACACAACTGCTGTAACCATGGCTTGAAGTAGTTCTGACTCCCTTCTGCCAGATCCTTCCCCTGCAGTGCATTGTCTACTAGGCAATGTCTCTGATCCCAGTTGAGACATCAGAAATGGAAATGGTCCAACCAGTTCTTTAGTTATACTCCCATGGAGGGCAAATGTCCCCAAGATCATCTTTCCAGGGAACTTCAGTCCCCCACCCCAACTGTCACTATGTTGACACAGTTCACTGATCTTTACCTCCATTCTCTCTTCCCCACAAACAATACATGATTCTGTTGGCCCCTGTGATACTGGGATTTCTTACATACTGCCCACAGATAGAATTTTGCATTAAGCAGTACTAATTTGAACCTGTTTTATTTTTATAATCCACATCCACACTTGGTTGTGAGCTTTCAATCATCACATCATGATCCAGACAGATAAAAATAGATCCTGCCACTCACACTGCAACTTTGACAAAGAAAGAGTTCATTTCTCACTTAGAGGGATGTGAATTTACTCAGTTTGGGCTAGAGTAACTAAAAAAGAAAAGGCAACATTATTTTATTTGGTAAAATATTCAAATCATGTGTTACTGGTTTAAGCAAACCATGTTACTGCAATCTTACATTTGACTCTTACACTTTTCTTCACTACCATGTTAAATTGATGGAAGAGCAATCTCCTGTTGACGTGATTTATCCACCTCAAAGAGAAGTGGAAGCTATGTCAATGGAAGATCATCTCCTGATGATATAGTGCAGAGAAGACACCATGGTATGTCAATGTAAGTTATGTTGCTCAGGGGAGTGGGTTTTTTATACCCCTGTGTGACGTAACATGTCAACTTAAGTGGTATTGTAGACCAGGCTTTAGGCTGCTGACAAGGTAACTGATTGAGGCATATCTCAGTGAGTTATAGCATTGCCATATGTTTTTTCCAAAAAGTCAAAACATGCATACGACCCAAATGACATTTGGAACCTTCTGAGACTGAAAGATTCCATTAGCAATGGCCTCCACCTCCCCTCCCCACACTTTCTAATAAGTCCAAGGCCCTTTAGAAAATATGATGTGACAAATCTCCAAGCATAGTAATACTAAATCACTTACCATCCCAGTATTACTCAGACTCCAGCATTATTAATAGTGCAATAATAGTAATAACCTACTCTGCTAGCCAGGAAGTACTATTAGCAGGGATACAGTATCCAATAGTACTTCCTCTCACAGGATCTAAGAGGCAAAACTTCCTTTAGAGTCCTAGATAAGCAACAGAAAAAGGAGCCCAAGAATCCTCTCAAACATACCTCAAGGTTTATCTCATCCTATTCTGCCTGCTATTTGCAGTCATGCTATGAGCTTCATATAAAATTTGGTACACATTTCCAGATTTTCCTTATCTGTCAGGTTTTTGATGCTTTCTTACCTAGCTAAAACTGGAGCTGAGAAGACACTCAAACGCATGCAAAGACTTGCAGAATAAGCTATGTGTTGGTGTGATGAAGCGGTTTTTTCCCCTTTGTTAGGTTGTACGTGAGCCTATGTGAGTCTTATTGTTTTGCATTAATACTGCGTGTACCTCAGTTTTCCTGTGTATTACACCACTGCCTAGGTGGTGGGAATAAGAGACTATGACTTTTGCTGAGAACCTCGAGGGCAGGTGAGGTTGCTCCAGCTGCCTGCACGTAAATGATGGCTGATGCCTTTCATAACCTGAGAACCAGGAGGGGGATGTGACGAGGTGACACATTGCCCGGGAAGCATGACAAAGAATGGGGGGAGATGGGGAGGGTTGGAGGTCTGGCTGCTGGAAGGGGTCAGTCTCTTTTTTGGGACTCGGAGAGGGGAGTCCAAAGGCATCATGCAGTGGGTTCCCCCAAGATGGACTTGGCTAAAGTTACTGATTTCTGTGCTAGCAAACTCTGCTGTATGCTGTATTCCTGGCAACTAATAAACTCTTCTGTTTTACACACTGGCTGAGAGTCATGACGGACTGCAAATTTGGTATGCAGGACCCTCTGGCTTCCCCAGGGGTCCCGTCCAGGTGGACCCGCTGCAGAAGTGCACAGTGAGAACAGGGATGCTGAATGCTCTGAGGTCAGACTCAGGAAGGCCATAGACAAAGAAGCTTTTTGCCCTGGACAGTGTGCCCGGAAGTAACTTGACCAGATGAGAAGGAGAAAATATTGGGACACATGAGGGGGGAGGGTGGGGTCTGCCGGCAGAGCAAAAAAAAAAAAAAGAGCCGAGTGCTGCCAGCGGAGCAGCAAAAATAAATAAATAAATAAATAAATAAATAAATAAATAAATAAAGACAAATTGCGTCTCTACCAAAGATCGGTTGGAATGCGGGACAAACACCTAAATATTAGCATGGTCCCGATTTTATTGGGACGTCTGGTCACCCTAGGTACTCTGGCATCATTTTCAGTGACTATCCTTGTTTTCCCCTCAGCAGAATATGATTTTATTTTAAATGTATTCATTTATTTTCTTCTTTATGCTCTAGGTCCCAGGTTTTGAACATGATTTATGCCTACAGCCCACATATACAATTACTGCAGACAAACAGTAATTTTATTCACAAATGTCTAGTCTGATGTCTAATTGGTCACTGGCATGTCATTTGCTTGTGCATTGACTGTAAATGCCTGCTCAATCAGGCAGCAAATTATGCACTACTTTGCATACAATCAGTTCTGAAAACTTGGCCTTTCACTGGTAACACACATTTGATCAATATTTGTTGTTAGTAAATATACTTAAAATGCCAGAAAAACTCAAGAATCTATTTTTGATACTATATGGAAAGCATTCAGCTAAAGTTTACAGATTTCTCCCCTTTCAAAGGAATAAACAATCACAAAAAAAAGATTCAAATTCACAGCAGGAATATTTTTATAAAAAGAAAAGTCACATATGAAATTCGACTCTAGTCAATGGGAGCTGTGAACACTGAGTATTTGAAAATCCAGCTGCTATACTGAGCCTACGTCTACACTATGAGCTAAGGGTGTGATTCCCCTGCTTGGGTATACATACTTGTGCTAGCTCTCATTGAGCTAGCATGAATATAAACAGCAGTGAAACCATGGTAGCATGGGAAGAAAGAGCAGAGGCATGGCTGTGCTGTGTACACTCCTGCCTGAAATCGCTGGAGATGTACTTAGCATAGCTAAGCCATGCTTCTTTTGTGCATATATGTGTACATGAGCAGGGGACTCATACCCTAGCCCATAGTGTAGACATAGCCTTAAATGGCTAAACAGGTAATGAACTCTTGAAAATCTGGGTTCAATTATGAGTGCTGAGCATTTTTAAAAGCTGGCTTGAAATAGTCACGGTCTAGTGGTGGTAGTGTGGATATAAAAGGTCCCATGGCGCTTTTCGTAAAAGAAGAGGTTTTTTTCAACCATTGTCCTGGGCCACAATTTTCTCTCTTTTCTCACTGTCGTGTTTAGTGGTTCCCCTCAGAGGGGGCTGTATATCAGTAGTGGTGAATGTATGTACTGTAATTCATGGGGCATTTTAGGATCCTTCAAGATGAAAAGCATAATGAAACAAATACAAAATAATCCTGATAAAAGTATTTAATTTAGCATCATAAAGCCTAAGTACAATCCATATTCATCATTGTGAAGAAATGACTGGAAGAAACACTGCGGAAAAAATGCTGGTTTTAGTCCTGTATGGTTATTTCTAGGTGCAGTTATATTCCCATAGCTGTTGTGCTTCTGTGAATTACAGCAAAGGTCAAAGACATGGTGTAGTGACCCCAGATTGCTGTTTGATGCAGCGAAGTCAGCAGGTACTATCATGCTCAAGGACAGTTAAATCACACTAAAGGTAAACAGAAAGGAACCAATAAGATTTTGAATGAATTTATTATTTACGAAATCAATGGACTGATAGCATCAGCTAGAACAAAGCAAAGTACAGGCCAATGCTAAGCAAGCCTCCCAATACAGCAAGCCTCCCAACACTTTGCCTATGAAGATGAGTCCTGATCTGCAGTGCCACAGCTTTTGCAGGCCTCAGGTTCCCCTGCTCTGTAGCAGAGATGAGAATGATGCTGAGCTGTGCCTATCTGTGCAGTGTTATTTGCAGGGTGAACAAATGTCATCATTAAAACGGAACCAACACACCATTTATCACTTTTGATTTAATAGAGTGACCAGATTTCCCATATTATCAGGACCATCCTGATATGAGAGGCTTTGTCTTACATACAAAACTAGTCTCTGCCTTTCTCCCTCAAAAAAGTGTCCCAATTTTTCACACTTGCTATCTGGTCACCCTATAATTTCAGCAGGAAACCACCCAAACTTTCTGGATAGCACAATAACCTTTAGGAATAGGCTATCTGCCTTTTAAACCTTAGGAAGCAAAGTTTTGAAATCAAAGGCTGGGGACTGTGTGCCATGAGTGAATGTGCCTACAAATTAAATGTATATGCAACCGCACATATGCATTTGCACTGATTTGTATGTGCTCATGTAGACACTTACTTTGCACATGGACATAGCTCACTGTATTTTGATTAGCTGCCTTTCTGTGTTGTACAGTGCACTGCTAGAGTATACAGAGTAGTACAGGTTCCTCAAACAGATTTTCAACTGCATTCATGTCATTGACTGACAAGTCATATTGCCCAGTTTGTCCAGGAGCTCACAGATTTTGACAAATTGGAAAAAACCTGAGAGCTAGATGGTATGTATATTTTTTTGAGAAAGGGTCTCTTTGGGCAAGTTCTTTGCAGTTTACATCTAAGTTTAAATATTTACGATAAAAAAAAATTCAGAATCTTTAAACCAAGTAACAGATATGTCTAGCAATAAGTTGTTAAAAGCATATAAGACCTCTACAATTGCTTATTTCAATATCTTACTCAATGAGCAGCCTTATATGTATACAGTGAAACCATCACATAGATATGACTCTATCTATCTTTGGTATGTCTACACTACCTGCTGAATTGGCGGAAAACGACTGATCCAGCGGGGGTCAATTTATTGCATCTAGTCTAGATGTGATAAATTGATCCACTGAGCAGTCTCCAGTTGACTCCCTGTATTCCACCACCGTGAGAGGTGCAGGCAGAGTCAACGGGGGAGCGGCAGCAGTCAGCTCACTGCAGTGAAGACACCATGGTGAGTAGGTCTCAGTACACTGACTTCAGCTGAAGATTGATCCCCCCCTCCAGTGTAGACCAGGCCTTTGAGTTTTATACTGCCATCCATCACTGGAATACCTGAGTGTCTTCCAACAGCAATAGTGAAGCACTCAATGGACTTTATAGACTTACTGGTGCTTCTCTTTTTGGGGAAAAAAGTCTGCTTGGGGTCGGACCTTTGTGTTTCATTTTATTATATTATTTTATTGCGGTTCTTAAGATTTATTTGATGCATTGTGCTTTTGTTTTTTCTTTCTTTTTTTGTGATTTGGCAGAAGCTGTTGTCAATGATGTCAGTGTCAGGATATGTCTACACTACGGGATTATTCCGATTTTACATAAACCGGTTTTGTAAAACAGATTGCATAAAGTCGAGTGCACGCGGCCACATTAAGCACATTAATTCGGCGGTGTGCATCCATGTACTGAGGCTAGCGTCGATTTCTGGAGCATTGCACTGTGGGTAGCTATCCCATTGTTCCCGCAGTCTCCCCCGCCCATTGGAATTCTGGGTTGAGATCCCAGTACATGATGGTGCAAAAACAGTGTCACGAGTGATTCTGGGTAAATGTCGTCACTCATTCCTTCCTCCGTGAAAGCAACGGCAGACAATCATTTCACGCCCTTTTTCCCTGGATTGCCCTGGCAGATGCCATAGCATGGCAAGCATGGAGTCTGTTTTGCCTTTTGTCACTGTCACCGTATGTGTACTGGATGCTGCTGACAGAGGCGGTACTGCAGTGCTGCACAGCAGCATTTATTTGCATTGCAAAGTAGCAGAGATGGTTACCAGTTGTTCTGTACCATCTGCTGTGCCATTGTAAATTGGCGATGAGATGATGGTTATCAGTCGTTCTGTACTGTCTGCTGCTGTCATGGGTGCTCCTGGCTGACCTTCGCTGAGGTCGGCCAGGGGTGCAAAGACAAAAATGGGAATGACTCCCCATGTCAATCCCTCCTTTATGGTTTATCTAAAAATAGAGTCAGTCCTGCCTAGAATATGGGGAAAGTGTACTAGAGAACCAGTGTATCAGAGAACCAGAGAGCACAGCCGCTCCGTGTCAGATTCCAGAGAAATGATTAGCTGCATGCCATTCACTAGGGGTGCCCCTGCAACAACCCCACCCGTTGATTCCCTTCTTTCCCAATGTTTCTGGGCCAAATTTAAGCTGCTAGGGAAGAGACTGAAATCCAGGACCTCTACGGTGACATTCTCAGAAATGCTCCCAGTTCCACGCGCAGGGCCAGGTAGGCAGACAGAGCTTCAGAGTCTCAATGTGTGGACGAGACGATGGTATAGAGAGGAGGGGTTTACGTTCATTAGAAACTGGGGAAACTTTTGGGATAGGAGGAGCCTGAACAGGAGAGATGGGCTCCACCTAAACCAAAGTGGAACCAGGCTGCTGGCACTAAACATTAAAAAGGTTGTAGAGCAGTCTTTAAATTAGGAGATGGGGAAAAGCTAACTGCTGCAGAGGAGCATGTGGATCGGACACAGACTTCTCTTAGGGGAGAGTCTGATGATAGAGAATCTCCAGGTTATAGTCAGGAACAAAGGACAGAAGAGGATAAAGTAAGGGCCAGATCAGATGATAAACAGTCACATAAAAAAGAATCTGGCACGTCAGAAAAGGGCAGACAAATAAACAAGGACAAGTTTTTAAAGTGCTTGTACACAAATGCTAGAAGTCTAAATAATAAGATGGGTGAACTAGAGTGCCTTGTGAAAAAGGAGGATATTGATATAATAGGCATCACAGAAACCTGGTGGACTGAGAGCAATCAGTGGGACACAATCATTCCGGGGTACAAAATATATCGGAAGGACAGAACAGGTCATGCAGGGGGAGGAGTGGCACTATATGTGAAAGAAAATGTAGATTCAAATGAAGTAAAAATCTTAAGCGAATCCACATGTTCCATAGAATAGCTATGGATAGAAATTTCATGCTCTAATAAAAATATAACATTAGGGATCTATTGTCAACCACCTGACCAGGACAGTAATAGCGATGATGAAATGCTAAGGGAAATTAGAGAGGCTATCAAAATTAAGAACCCAATAATAGTGGGGGATTTTAATTATCCCCATATTGACTGGGAACATTTCACTTCAGGACAAAATGCAGAGATGAAATTTCTCGATACTTTAAATGACTGCTTCATGGAGCAGCTGGTACGGGAACCCACAAGGGGAGAGGCAACTCTAGATTTAATCCTGAGTGGAGCGCAGGAGCTGGTCCAAGAGGTAACTATAGCAGGGCCACCTGGAAATAGTGACCATAATACAATAACATTCAACATCCCTGTGGTGGGAAGAACACCTCAACAGCCCAACACTGTGGCATTTAATTTCAAAAGGGGGAACTATACAAAAATGAGGGGGTTAGTTAAACAAACGTTAAAAGGTACAGTGACTAAAGTGAAATCCCTTCAAGTTGCATGGGCCCTTTTTAAAGACACCATAATAGAGGCCCAACTTCAATGTATACCCCAAATTAAGAAACACAGTAAAAGAACTAAAAAAGAGCCACAGTGACTTAACAATCATGTAAATGAAGCAGTGAGAGATAAAAAGACTTCCTTTAAAAAGTGGATGTCAAATCCTAGTGAGGCAAATAGAAAGGAGCATAAACACTGCCAGCTTAAGTGCAAGAGTGTAATAAGAAAAGGCAAAGAGGAGTTTGAAGAACGGCTAGCCAAAAATTCCAAAGGTAATAACAAAATGTTTTTTAAGTACATCAGAAGCAGGAAGCCTGCTAAACAACCAGTGGGGTCCCTTAACGATCAAAATACAAAAGGTGCGCTTAAAGACGATAAAGTCATTGCAGAGAAACTAAATGGATTCTTTGCTTCAGTCTTCAAGGCTGAGGATGTTAGGGAGATTCCCAAACCTGAACTGCCTTTTGTAGGTGACAAATCTGAGGAACTGTCACAGATTGAAGTGTCACTAGAGGAGGTTTTGGAATTAATTGATAAACTCAACATTAACAAGTCACAGGGACCAGAGGGCATTCACCCAAGAGTTCTGAAAGAACTCAAATATGAAGTTGCGGAACTATTAACTAAGGTTTGTAACCTGTCCTTTAAATCGGCTTCAGTACCCAATGACTGGAAGTTAGCTAATGTAACGCCAATATTTAAAAAGGGCTCTAGAGGTGATCCCGGCAATTACAGACCAGTAAGTTTAACATCGGTACTGGGCAAATTAGTCGAAACAATAGTTAAGAATAAAATTATCAGACACATAGAAAAACATAAACTGTTGAGCAATAGTCAACATGGTTTCTGTAAAGGGAAATCGTGTCTTACTAATCTATTAGAGTTCTTTGAAGGGGCCAACAAACATGTGGACAAGGGGGATTCAGTGGACATAGTGTACTTAGATTTTTAGAAAGCCTTTGAAAAGGTCTCTCACCAAAGGCTCTTACGTAAATTAAGCTGTCATGGGATAAAAGGGAAGGTCCTTTCATGGATTGAGAACTGGCTAAAAGGCAGAGAACAAAGGGTAGGAATTAATGGTAAATTCTCAGAATGGAGAGGGGTAACTAGTGGTGTTCCCCAAGGGTCAGTCCTAGGACCAATCCTATTCAATTCATAAATGATCTGGAGAAAGGGGTGAACAGTGAGGTGGCAAAGTTTGCAGATGATACTAAACTACTCAAGATAGTTAAAACCAGAGCAGATTGTGAAGAACTTCAAAAAGATCTCACAAAACTAAGTGATTGGGCAACAAAATGGCAAATGAAATTTAATGTAGATAAATGTAAAGTAATGCACATTGGAAAAAATAACCCCAAGTATACATACAATATGATGGGGTTGCTAATTTAGCTACAATGAGTCAGGAAAAAGATCTTGGCTTCATCATGGATAGTTCTCTGAAGATGTCCATGCAGTGTGCAGAGGCAGTCAAAAAAGCAAACAAGATGTTAGGAATCATTAAAAAGGGGATAGAGAATAAGACTGAGAATATATTATTGCCCTTATATAAATCCATGGTACGCCCACATCTCAAATATTGTGTATAGATGTGGTCTCCTCACCTCAAAAAAGATATTCTAGCACTAGAAAAGGTTCAGAAAAGGGCAACTAAAATGATTAGGGGTTTGGAGAGGGTCCCAAATGAGGAAAGATTAAAGAGGCTAGGCCTCTTCAGGTTGGAAAAGAGGAGACTAAGGGGGGATATGATAGAGGTATATAAAATCATGAGTGATGTTGAGAAAGTGGATAAGGAAAAGTTATTTACTTATTCTCATAATACGAGAACTAGGGGTCACCAAATGAAATTAATAGGTAGCAGGTTTAAGACAAATAAAAGGAAGTTCTTCTTCACACAGGGCACAGTCAACTTGTGGAACTCCTTACCTGAGGAGGTTGTGAAGGCTGGGACTATAACAATGTTTAAAAGGGAACTGGATAAATTCATGGTGGCTAAGTCCATAAATGGCTATTAGCCAGGAAGGGTAAAGAATTGTGTCCCTAGCTTCTGTTCATCAGAGGATGGAGATGGATGGCAGGAGAGAGATCACTTGATCATTGCCTGTTAGCTTCACTCCCTCTGGGGCACCTGCCATTGGCCACTGTCGTAGACAGATACTGGGCTAGATGGACCTTTGGTCTGACCCGGTATTGCCGTTCTTATGTTCTTATGTTATGTACCATGGCAGTGTCCCCCATTTGTGTGATGAAGTAATAAAAAATGCAGGAATAAGAAACACTGACTTTTTAGTGAAATAAAATGATGGGGAGGCAGCCTCCAGCTGCTATGATAGTCCAGGCAGGACATTAAATGGTGCGGGGGAGAAGAGCCCAGCATCCCATTTCTATGATAGTCCAGGCAGTACAGAATCTTTTCTTTAGACATGAAAGGTGTGTGGGGGGGTGCTGATAGAACTCAGCCCCCAGTTGCTATGATGAGGATAGTTACCAGCCGTTCTGTACCATCTACCGGGAATGACCGGGAGTCATTCCTATTTTTACCCAGGCGCCCCTGGCCGACCTCACCTGAGGCCAACCAGGAGCACTCATGGGCTGATGATGATGATGGATAGCAGTCATATTGTACCATCTGCCACCGGGGAGGGGAGGAGAGAGGATGCTGCTATTCATTGCCACAGCACCGCGTCTACCAGCAGCATGCAGTAGACATAGGGTGACATATAAAAAAGTCAAGAAATGATTTTTTCCCCTTTTCTTTCACGGGGGGGAGGGGAAGGGAGGTAAATTGACAACATATACCCTGAAACACCTTGGACAATGTGTCTGACCCTACAGGCATTGGGAGCTCAGCCAAGAATGCAAATGCTTTTTGGAGACTGCAGGGACTGTGGGATAGCTGGAGTCCTCAGTACCCCCTCCCTCCCTCCATGAGCATCCATTTGATTCTTTGGCTTTCCGTTACGCTTGTCACACAGCACTGTGCGGTGGCCTCTGTCTATCATAGCCTGGAGATTTTTTCAAATGCTTTCTCATTTCATCTTCTGTAACTGAACTGTGATAGAACAGATTTGTCTCCCCATACAGCGATCAGATCCAGTATCTCCCGTACGGTCCATGCTGGAGCTCTTTTTGGATTTGGGACTGCATCGCCACACGTGCTGATCAGAGCTCCATGCTGGGCAAACAGGAAATGAAACTCAAAAGTTCGTGGGACTTTTCCTGTTTACCTGGCCAGTGCATCCGAGTTCGGATTGCTGTCCAGAGCAGTCACAATGGTGCACTGTGGGATACCGCCTGGAGGCCAATACCGTCGATTTGCGGTGACACTAACCCTAATGCGATATGGTAATACTGATTTCAGCGCTACTTCTCTCATCAGGGAGGAGTACAGAAACTGGTTTAAAGAGCCCTTTATATCGATACAAAAGGCCTCGTTGTGTGGACAGATGCAGCGTTAAATTGGTTTAATGCTGCTAAAATCGGTTTAAACGCGTAGTGTAGACCAGGCCTCACTCTTCTGGTAGGAAAGCTTCTATGGCTATGTCTCTCCAGAGTTATTCAAACTCTCCACATGGCTGATTAAATGCTGCGATTGAGCATCTGCTGTGGCATTAAAGGGTTAAGCTGTGACTTGGGAACTAGTAGTGAAAATCTAAAATTATTTGATATGGATAAATGGCATTGTCTACTTCCTCTCCACCTCTACTTATTTATGCTAATGAAATCTTTAGTCACATTCTGAGGCAGGACAATTAATGCAAAAATTTGTGCATATAGCAGGGCGATGGGTATGAAAAGCGAGCGAGAGAGAGAATAAGTGAAAACTGCACCTTCTGAGCTCAAAACATGGATATAAATCAGCTCATTTGAAAGGAGGAAATCAGGAGTGGTGTCAAAATATTGTATGGCAAGTCTCATTCTGGTTGTGACAGGTGAGCTCGTTAGGAAGACAGGATCTAAAGCCACTGCACTAAAGTGGAGGTGACTGCCTCTTTGCCTTACCATCATCTCCAGGAACATCACTATGTTCTGTTCAAAAATGGTTTGAGTCAGAAATAGCATTTGCTCCTGTATCCTCTATGATTTATAAAAGTCAGTGACCTTTAACTTACTATCCTTTAAGAATGTATGTGTGGAAAGTGAAGACATGGAAAGAAAGGGTAGAAGATTTTTCAGATATAGATTACACATTTTTGTTTTTTGAAGGGGAACTGTTTGCTCAGTTACTTTAAAACCCTTTTCCTTTGTAGCATGGACCATGCGTCATTTGAGTTGAGCATCACATACTATATGTAGCTATATATTTTCCCACTTCATAATATATGTCACAATTCATTTATTTGAGAAACCAAAGGAAAAGAGAACATGTTGTACATATCTCTTCAGATCCATAGCTATAAGCGGGATTTTTAGGGAATGTCAGTCCTTTTAACATATTTGAAATGTTGGTAGGTTATATAGTTTCCCCATATACCTTAAGTGCAGTTGCACCAGAATCTGAGAGTGCTTATTAGTTATCTTATCTAATGATTAGAGAAATCTAATGAAGCTTTTTTCATATGACCTTGTCATAACCTTAGTCCCAGATTTGGACCTTAGCGTCCAAAATATGGGGGTTAGCATGAAAACCTCCAAGCTTAGTTACCAGCTTGGACCTGGTACTTGCTGCCACCACCCAAAAAATTAGAGTGTTTTGGGGCACTCTGGTCCCCCTGAAAAACCTTCCCTGGGGACCCCAAGACCCAAATCCCTTGAGTCTCACAACAAAGGGAAATAATCCTTTTTCCCTTCCCCCCTCCAGGTGCTCCTGGAGAGATACACAGACACAAGCTCTGTGAATCCAAACAGAGTGACTCCCCCTCTCCGTTTCCAGTCCTGGAAACAAAAGCACTTTCCTCTTCACCCAGAGGAAATGCAAAATCAGGCTAGCAAATTCAACACACACAGATCTCCCCTGATTTCTTCCTCCCACCAATTCCCTGGTGAGTACAGACTCAATTTCCCTGAAGTAAAGAAAAACTCCAACAGGTCTTAAAAGAAAGCTTTATATAAAAAGAAAGAAAAATACATACAAATGGTCTCTCTGTATTAAGGTGACACAATACAGGGTTAATTGCTTAAAAGAATATTGAATAAACAGCCTTATTCAAAAAGAATACAAATCAAAGCACTCCAGCACTTATATTCATGCAAATACCAAAGAAAAGAAACCATATAACTTACTATCTGATCTCTTTGTCCTTACACTTAGAAACAGAATATTAGAAAACAGAACTACTTCTCCAAAGCTCAGAGAAAGCAGGCAGACAGAAAACAAAGACTCAGACATCAAATTCCCTCCACCCAAAGTTGGAAAAATCCGGTTTCCTGATTGGTCCTCTGGTCAGGTGCTTCAGGTGAAAGAGACATTAACCCTTAGCTATCTGTTTATGACAGACCTAATGTGATCTCACTACATGTACTCTCTGCCCAGTTAGACAGGTACAGAGACTTGCTCTTTTCAAGCTGCTGACTCAATTTGAAGAGAAAGTGTGTACATGTTCCACTAAAATACACACACAGAAAATCCTTCAAAACTATAGTTTGACATAGGAGAAAGCAGAAAAATGTGAGGGCAGATATATTAACTTCCACCACTTTAGAGTCTTTCTGTATTTTTGCTTATTCTTCAATATTCTATTGTAACTTTATTAGAAACTGAAATTTAGAATTTTTTTCCATTGTAAAGATACAGCCATCACATTAGAAAGCTTTCTCAAGCTTGCAAAGGTAGGAACTCCCCACCCCACTTCACTGTAAGAACCTTAACTTTCAATGAGAAAAATGTCAGCTAGACAGAAACATCATCTAATCAGGCAGCAAAATCTGCACTGTAAATGATACTGAAAGTCCTGTGCAGAATAAAACACAACAGGCTGATAAAAAATGGGCCAGTGAAAGCCAAATAGAAAGACACTGAGTAGCGGGCTGCACAGCTGAAGGCAGATACCATGATGGGCAACCTTATCGAAACCTATACAGATAGAAAAGAAGAGCCACATAGACCAAGCCTTAATTTCAATGATTCACCACTGAATAAGGACAGTTTTCTGTGCATGGCTCACTACACAGTTGGCACCTTTTAATGCAGGTTTTTCAATCATCTGAATGGAGCACAAATGTCTGTTTGAAAGCACACAAGCTGGCAGGCTCAAGTTTAGAGGCTCATCTGAAAGTGTGGGCCATGGTGTATCCAGTGGCAGATTAATAATTTTGCCGCCCCTAGGCCCTGAAATAATTGCTGTCCCCGGCCCCATATGAACTTGTTTTCGTTTTTTTACAAATTCATTTGAACTAAAATGAATTTAAATATTATTAAAATAATTGAACATTTACAAGTTTTGCTATAAATAAAATTACAAGTACAATGGACCCTCACTCGAACGTGCATCTGTATAGTGTGATTTCGCTTATAGCGTGGGACTGCGCATGGATCCAAAACTGAGAACCACTTAATTTCTTCCTTCTGGTCATATTATTAACGTTTAGGATTCTATGTTTACTAAATGGTGTCTCACCGTCATTGATGGTTTCAATAAGTGCTATGATTGATAGAATTGCTGCATCACTGATGTTGCGGTTATAAAAATGCTGCTATTATAAATTTGCTGCCCTAGGCCTAGACCTTGTCGGCCTAGGTGATAATACGCTACTGGGTATGTCTGAGGAAACTACAATCCTTTGGTGAACTTCCAGAAAACATTATCCTAGCCACTATGGATGTAGAAGCCCTCTACACCAACATTCCACACAAAGATGGACTACAAGCCATCAGGAATAGCATCCTCAATACCATCACGGCAAACCTGGTAGCTGAATTTGTGACTTTGTCCTCACCCACAACTATTTCAGATTTGAGGACAATTAATACCTTCAAGTCAGCGGGACTGCTATGGGCCCTCAGTATGCCAGCATTTTTATGGCCTACTTAGAACAACATTTCCTCAGCTCGGGTTTCCTTATGCCCCTACTCTACTTGCGTTACACTGATGATATCTTCATCATCTGGATCCATGGGAAGGAGGGCCTTGAGGAATTCCACCAAGATTTCAACGATTTCCACCCTTTCATCAACTTCAGCCTGTACTAGTCCACACAAGATGTCCACTTCCTAGACACTACACTGCTAATAAGCGATGGTCACATAAGCCCCACCCTATACTGGAAACCTACTGACCGCTATACTTACCTACATGCCTCCAGCTTTCATCCAGACCACATCACACGATCCATAGTCTACAGCCAAACTCTAAGATACAACCACATTTGCTCCGATCCCTCAGACAGAGAAAAACACCTACAGAATCTCTATCAAGCATTCTTAAAACTGCAATACCCTCCTGGTGAAGTGAACAAACAGATTGACAGAGCCAGAAGGGTACCGAGAGGTAACCTACTACAGGACAGGCCCAACAAAGAAAGTAACAGAACGCCACTAGCAATCATCTACAGCCCCCAACTAAAACCTCTCCAGCGCATCATCAAGGATCTACAACCTATCCTGAAAAACGATCGCTCACTCTCACAGACCTTGGAGGACAGGCCAGTTTTTGCTGACAGACAGTCCCTCAACCTGAAGCAAATATTCACCAGCAACTACACACCACTCAACCAAAACACCAACTAGGAACCAAACCCTGCTACAAACCCCGGCGCCAACTCTGTCCATATATCTATTCAAGGGACCCCATCATAGGACCTAACCACATCAGCCACACCATCTGGGGCTCATTCACCTGCACATCTACCAATGTGATATATGCCTTCATGTACCAGCAATGCCCCTTTGCCATGTACATTGGTCAAACCAAACAGTCTCTACGTAAAAGAATAAATAGACACAAATCTGACATCAGGAATCATAACATTCAAAAACAAGTAGGAAAACACTTCAGTCTCTCTGGTCACTCAATAACAGACCTCAAAGTGACAATTCTTCAACAAAAAAATACTTTAAAAACAGACTCCAATGTGAAGCTGCAGAACTGGAATTAATTTGCAAACTGGATATCATCAGATTAGGCCAGAATAAAGACTGAGAGTGGTTGGATCATTACAAAACCTAATACTAATTTCTCCCTACTGTTACTCATACCTTCTTGTCAACTGTCTGTAATAGGCCACTCTCTTATCATTTCAAAAGTTATTTTTCCTTCCTTGGTATCCTGCTGTTAATTGATTTATATCATTAGACTGACCTCACACTTGGTAGAGCAACCCCCATCCTTTCATGTATTTATACCTGCTTCTGTATTTTTTATTTCCTACATCTGATGTAGTGGGTTATAGCCCATGAAAGCTTATGCCCAAATACATTTGTTAGTCTCTAAGGTGCCACAAGGACTCCTTGTTTTTTTTGCTAATAGAAGTGGGCTAAGTTACATTTACATTATTGTGCTGTGGCTTCCCTCTCTATTTGACCACTGAGTTGAAAATAATGTGGTGTAGTGTCTGACTGTTTGCACTGACATGAATTGAAAACGCTGTCTTAAAGTTTTAAGTCAGCATACATTCTGAATAATGATTAATGTTCCAGCCTTTAGTCACCTCAGGGTTTTGGGGTAATCAGGCTGGCAAATAACCAGAAAAAATTGTGTGATGCATTTGAAGCTGCCTGTGACCATTTATGAATATTATGTGTTGACAGATACTGGATGCACATATTGAATTAATTCAAAAGCAGGATTGTCAGGAAATGAACCCAGGAAGGGGAGGGCTGTTACAAAACACCTGAATGGCCATGAAAGAGCCATTCACTTTGATGCTCTTGCTCAGCCCCCTTATGAGCCTGCCAGAGATGTTTGGCCATTAGGGACTCATTCTCTATAGAATGGAGTGAATCAGTGGTTTATCAACACTTACAGCTGCGTTGCTGCAGCGTTTAGCGAAGACACTACCTACACCAAGAGTATCTTCCCCCATCGGTGTAGACACTGTACCTTCCCGAGAGGTAGTAGTGGGAGAAGCTCTCCCATTGACATAGCGATGCCCACACCTGTCCTGTAGTTAGATCAGTATAACTATGTCACTGTGGGATGTACATTTTCTACATCCCTGAGTAATGCAGTTATACTAACATAAGTTTGTAATGAAAACCAGGGCAAACAGACTCAGGAGGGTTTAAAGAGACACATGCCCTCAAGAAAGGAGCAGCTAACAGAGACAGGCTTTTAACTCTGAGAACCCAGAGCCTACCATACAAGGAATCTGGGGAAAGTTCAACCTCCTGGGGTCCCCATTAGGACAATGCTTAGACTCTAAGTAAAAGAGCCACGGATGTAGACCTTTCATTGTTTTAATATCCTTTTACTTTTATACTATGCTGTGCTACTATTGTTAAATAAACATTTATATTTTAAGAAGGCTGTTTAGGGTTACTATAATCCACTGGTCACATACTTCCAAAGGGAAGAACTCTGTTTAATACAACAATTGTATAACGCCCAACCAGTCTGAAGAATTAGAAAAGGTCTTTTTTTTTTTTTCTAAATACTCTGCTTGGAACAAATGTTTCTGGGATAATTTATTTTTAAATATGTCTGTTCTTTAAGTGGAAAAAGAACATTATATTGAATTGTACCTTGGCAAGCTTGACATGGAGGGTGAGTGCTACAAGTCATCTAACACAGTAAAATATCAGAGACAATCTGAAAGAAACATGAAGCTTTGGTGGAGAAAAGTGGAGATACCAGAGTCAAAGAATCTATTAAATTGTGGGTACATACAGGTGGAAATACATGTTCTGTACAGAATCTGTTTTTTTAGTACTCTTTCTCCTTACATCTAACAGAATATAGTATTCAGCACACACTGTTCTCCACAAACAATGGACAAAGGAGAGACCTACAAATCACTAACATCTGGCACTGGTTAGGCTGGTAGTCAACTGTGACTCTGGAGACCACAGTGACTACTAAGTTATGCAAACATTCCTATTTCTGCTGTTACTTTACTCCTCTATCCCATTTGTCCACATTTTCTAAATCCTAAATTGTGAGTTCCTTGGAGCAGGTCTTTGTATTATTTGTTTAAACAATGCCTAGATTCTGTTTTGGCCCTTTACATGCTACTGTAGAAACTGCCATGGATAGTTGAGGACACCAAAAATATGAGAGACATTGGGGTGTGTGTGTGTGTGTGTGTGTAAGTAAAGATATGGAACAGTTGGATGCCTCAAGGTTCCGTATATTAATTAATATACCACCCCACAACATACATAAATAAAACATTTATTAACATTAATCTTCCACCAAAATTGCCACATTGGATCAGACTGTCCAGTCTGATATCCTGTCTCTAACAGTGACCAGTAGCAGATGCTTCAGGGGAAGATGAAAAAAACCTCTTTGTGGAAGAGTTGGCTATGTGTACACAGCACAGTAAGCCTGGGTCTGTGGGATCCAGGCTTGCAGACTTGGTGTTTCAAGCCCACACTTCAGTATCCACATTGCATTGTAAACCCAGGCCACAGAAATGTGCTAGTGTGTCCATACTGCACTACACAGAAAGGAGTCAGATGTTCTGCTTCTGGGGGCATATCCCACTGTATCTCAGGATCCTAGTGCCCTCACCGGCTGTAGCCACTATAGGGCTTGGTTCACAGTAGATTGGGGGAGAACTTTTCTGTCCATTCTTCAGGACTTGACCAGAAGCATTTTCAGTGGTTTGAGCCCACCAACACATCCAGCCAAGCTATTTTGGATCTGCACACTCCCATCATGTTCCCAGCAGACAGACCCATCAACATGGACCATGACCTGGTGGAACAACTTCTCCAGCTCATGCTGTCACTTCTATTTAGGAAATCAGGCAGAGCATCTCTGGCATTTTGGCAGTGGTTTCTGACCTGCCAAAGGCACTTCTCAGGGAAGATTATTAGCATATTGGCTATAAGCTCCCAGTGCTGCTCATGCCTCCTGCCATAGCTGTGTATTCCCCATACATAGACTGACACTTCTGGAGCAGTGCCACAAGCACAGATTAGTGGGATCACATCATCATGTGGATGTGGGATGACTGACAACACCTCTGAAATTTTCACATGAAAAAGCAGACATTTCGGGAGGTTTGTGATCAGCTTGCTCTGACTGTTCATCATCAGGAAACATGTATGAGGGAAGCCATGTAGGTTGCTAGGGCCATTGGAAACTGGCTACTACAGACTTCTATACATCTGTTTCTAACCAATTCGGAGTCCGTAAGTCAACAGAGGAGGCTGTTGTAGTGGCTTGTAAGTCAATCAGGACAGTGATAGAGGTAGATATTACCACATCTGAGGTAGAAGCCAAACTCGAACAGCTTAATGGGACAAAATTGGAGGGCCCAGATAATCTTCATCCAAGAATATCAAAGGAACTGGCACATGAAATTACAAGCCCATTAGCAAGAATTGTTAATGAATCAGTAAATTCAGGGGTTGTACTATATGACTGGACAATTGCTAACGTAATTCCTATTTTTAAGAAAGGGAGAAAAAGCAATCCGAATAACTACAGGCCTGTTAATTTGACATCTGCAGTATGTAAGGTCTTGGAAAAAATTTTGAAGGAGAAAGTAGTTAAGGACATTGAGGTCAATGGTAACTGGGACAAAATACAACATAGTTTTACAAAAAGTAGATAGTGCCAAACCAACCTGATCTCCTTCTTTGAGAAGGTAACAGATTTTTTAGACAAAGGAAACACAGTGGATCTAATTTACCTCAATTTCAGTAAGGCATTTGATACAGTTCCACATGGGGAATTATTAGTTAAATTGGAAAAGATTGGGATCAATTTGAAAATTGAAAGGTGGTTAAGGATCTGGTTAAAGGGGAGACAACAACGGGTCGTACTGAAAGGTGAACTGTCAGGCTGGAAGGAAGTTACTAGTGGAGTTCCTCAGGGATCAGTTTTGGGACCAATCTTATATAATCTTTTTATTGCTGACTTTGGCACAAAAAGTGGGAATGTGTTAATAAAGTCTGCGGATGACACAAAGCTGGGAGGTATTGCTAACACAGAGAAGGAACGGGATATCATACAGGAAGATCTGGATGACCTTGTAAACTGGAGTAATAGTAATAGGATGAAATTTAATAGTGAAAAGTGCAAGGTCATGCATTTAGGGATTAACAAGAATTTTAGTTATAAATTGGGGACACATCAGCTGGAAGTAACAGAGGAGGAGAAGGACCTCGGAGTATTGGTTGATCACAGGATGACTATGACCCGCCAATGTGATATGGCCATTAAAAAAGCTAATGCAGTCTTGGGATACATCAGGCGAGACATTTCCAGCAAAGATAAGGAGGTGTTAGTATCGTTATACAAAGCACTGGTGAGACCTCATCTGAAATACTGTTTGCAGTTCTGGTCTTCCATGTTTAAGGATGAATTCAAACTGGAACAGGTACAGAGAAGGTCTACTAGGATGATCCGAGGAATGGAAAACCTATTTTATGAAAGGAGACTCAAAGAGCTTGGCTTGTTTAGCCTGACCAAAAGAAGGCTGAGGAGGGATATGTTTTCTCTTTATAAATATATCAGAGGGATAAACATAAGGGAGGGTGAGGAATTATTTAAGATTAATACTAATGTGCACACAAGAACAAATGGATATAAACTGAACAGTAGGAAGTTTAGACTTGAAATTAGACAAAGGTTTCTAACCATTAGAGGAGTGAAGTTCTAGAACAGCCTTCCAAGGGGAGTAGTGGGGGCAAAAGACATATGTGGCTTTAAGACTAAACTTGATAAGTTTATGGAGGGGATGGTATGATGGGAAAGCCTAAATTTGGCAATTGATCTTTGATTATCAGCAGGTAAGTATGCCCAGTGGTCTGTGATGAGATGTCAGATGGGTTGGCCCCTGAGTTACTACAGAGAATTCTTTCCTGGGTGCTGGCTGGTGAGTCTTGCCCACATGCTCAGGGTTTAACTGATCGCCATATTTGGGGTTGGGAAGGAACTTTTCTCCAGGGCAGATTGGCAGAGGCCCTGGAGGTTTTTCGCCTTCCTCTGCAGCATGGGGCATGGGTCACTTGCTGGAGGATTCTCTGCAGCTTGAGGTCTTCAAACCACAATTTGAAGACTTCAGTAACTCAGACACAGGTTAGGGAGTACAGGAGTGGGTGGGTGAGATTCTGTGGCCAGCATTGTGCAGGAGATCAGACTAGATGATCATAATGGTCCCTTCTGACCTTAAAGTCTATGAGTCTATGATGTATCCAAAGGTGGGGAGCATTACAAATGTTTCTGAAATAATTGCTGGGTTTGAGAGAATGGGCTTTTCAATCTGTGCCAGGGCCACTGACGGATTCATGTGCCCTTCACCAAGAGCATGAGTATATAAACCACAAAGGCTATTACTCCATCATTATGCAGGCCTCGGTCGACATCAGAGTCAGATTCATGGACACTAATGTGGGGATGCACTGGCAAGGTGCATGATCCCAGGGTTTATTTTGGAAATTAAAACTTTACCTTGTTGGGTAAACTGGGACATTATTCCCATCGAATGACCCTGAACAACTGAAGTCACTGTCCCCACTATTATTCTATAGCTTAGCTGCTTTTGCCATGGCTTATGAAACCATACCCTGATGTCAGAGGACCGGGAAAAAGAAGGTCCAGCTACACACTCAACTTTTTTATGCTTATAGATGAATGTGATGACATTTATTGAATTTTTAAAATTTTACTGAGACCAGCCACATACTTCAACTCACAGATTACGGAGTACTGTGATGAAGCTCCACTTCATTATGTATAATAAAAATTGCTAATAAAGTATTGTGTGCAAATCCAACTCTTTAATATAAGCATGTATTTAAACACAAATACCAATGCAAAAACTAGACATGCAGAATAGCTGCCATCCAAGTGTACAACACATTAACCACAGAGCAAGAACAGTGAACTACGTTAGATGAGATATACCAAGATGATCCTAGCAAGTGACTCATGGCCCACACTGCAGAGAAAGGGGAATCCCCTCCGAGATCCCTGAGCATATAAACAAGAGCCATTAGCCAAGTACCTGAGAGAATTCTCAGTACCACCTCAGAGCTCTGGTAAACCCTATCCAGTGTCCCATTCTCAGCAGTCAGCATCTCTTATGCTTCAGAGGAACAAGAAGAATGAATATAGCTGGGGGGAAAACCCCATTTCTTTCCTAACTCCTACAGGTGACTGGCTGAATGCCTGAAGCGTGAGATTTTATGAACATAAGATATGAACCAGAAGATACACCCAGGGTTGCCCAGCCCAGGCCCCCCTCCCACCACCACTGCAGGCAACCTCACCATACAATCCCTCTTATAAATATATCAGGCTTTAAGATAAACTAGTTAGGTTGCTTGCTCCCACAATTACTAATGGGTGACTATTCCAGAACCTCACTCCTCTGATGGTGAGAAACCTTCTTGTAAATTCCAGCCTAAATGTACCCATTCAGGATACTGAATCCAATCTCAAGGCAGTTATTAATATCCTTCTATATGTTCCTTTTGGACAAAGGATTAAAAGTGTGTATATTAAGCACAATTAAGTCAAACAAATGAACAGGATAGAGCTTATTCTAGGTTAGATTAGTTGGCAGAAACTTCAACCACACAAGTCTTGCAATTGGATATTGAGTGACAACATTAGCAGCCAATGAAATAAAATAGAGAAACATTACACAATCAGAACACACTCACAGGCTGGACATACCCTTAGGCAGGGCACTTTTACCAAACACTAAGAGATAATTAATCCTCCTTTGCTGCCACACTGCATTTTTTTTCAGTTGTGAAAAATGCCATTTTTGTTCCTACTATCACTGTAGAATTTTATAATTTTATTTACTGACAAAGCCTGAAGAAAAATATGTAATATTTTTTATTAACTGTTTTCTCCCCGAACTTTTTATTTTTAAGCTCTTAAAAGAATATTGTCAAACGTTTAAAATATTGTTTTAAGAAAGTGGGAGAAGAGACCTGAGTTGAATTTGAACCATTGTAAAAAAAGTCTCATTTGGTGATTTTAAACCACTTGGCCAAAATGATTCTAACTTGAGGTATTTGAAAAAAAAAAGCCTCTCTATCACATGGAAAAATAAATTGTGGTATTTCCCCTACCCTTACTGTAAGGGTCACCTGACTGTGACATCTCATTGAAACTCCAAAACTTGCCTGTTGAAGAATGACATAAAAATAAAAGATATCTGTCAAACACTGGACTTTCTGCTTCACATAGCTCTGGCACCTGTGTATTTTCTCTTGAGAAAATTAATATATCAACTTGGGTGAAGTAAAAGGAGAGAAATTACGAAGAAATCTGGCTCAGCACTTATTCTGAACTCAGCACTCTTCATGGTTCAGTAACCCTTGAACTTAAAGTTTTCTCAGCTGTGGAAATGGATTCCAGGCCTGACGAGCATTTAAGAAAAACACACTTAATTGCAGTTTTTCTTCAGACAAAAAGAAGTGAAAGAACAGTTTTGTATGGCCACTGTAGAGGAATAAAATGAATTTGGTCTTCATGGTTGAGAAGGTGAGGGAAATTCCCTAACCTAAGCCATTCCTTTTAGGTGATATATCTGAGGAACTGTCCCAGATTGAAGTGTCATTAAAGGAGCTTTTGAAACAAATTGATAAATTAAACAGCAATAAGTCATCAGGACCAGATGGTATTCACCCAAGCGTTCTGAAAGAACTCAAACGTGAAATTGTAGAACTACTAACTATGGTATCATTTAAATCAGCTTCTGTACCAGATGACTGGAGGCTAATGTGATGCCAATTTTTTGAAATGACTCCAGAGCAATCCCAGCAATTACAGTCAAGAAAGCCTAACTTCAGTGCCAGGCAAATTGGTTGAAACTATAGTAAAGAACAGAATTATCAGACATATAGATGAACACCATTTGTTGGGGAACAGACAACATGGTTTTTGTAAAGGAAAATCATGCCTCACCACTCTACTAGAATTTTTGAAGGGGTCAACAAGCATGTGGACAAGGGTGATCCAGTGGATATAGTGTACTTAAGATTTTCAGAAAGCCTTTGACAAGGTCCCTCACCAAAGGGTCTTAGGCAGAGTAAGCTGTCATAAGATAAGAGGGAAGGTTCTCTCAAGGATCCGTAACTGGTTAAAAGATAGGAGACAAAGGATAAGACTAAATGGTCAGTTTTCAGAATGGTGAGAGGTGGTGTCCCCTACGGGTCTGTACTGGGACCAGTACTGTTCAACATATTCATAACTGATCTGGAAAAAAGAGGTAGACCAGGGATCGGCAACCTTTGGTATGTGAAAAGCCCCTGGTGGGCCGGGTTGGTTTGTTTACCTGCCGCATCTTCGGGTTTGGCCAATCGCAGCTCCCACTGGCCGCAGTTTGCTGCTCCAGGCCAATGAGGGCTGCAGGAAGTGGCGCGAGCTGAGGGATGTCCTGGCCGCCGCTTCCTGCTGCCCCCATTGGCCTGGAGCAGTGAACCGCAGGCAGTGGAAGCTGCGATTGCCCGAACCTGTGGATGCAGCAGGTAAACAAACCGGCACAGTCTGCCAGGGTGCTCACGCTGGTGGGGCATGTGCTAAAGGTTGCTGATCCCTGGGTTAGACAGTGAGGTGGTAAAATTTGCAGATGATATAAAACTACTCAAGATAGTTAAGTCCAAAGAAGGCTGTGAAGAGTTACAAAGGAATCTCACAAAACTGGGGCACAGGGTAACAAAAT
Organism: Gopherus evgoodei; assembly: GCF_007399415.2. Classification (NCBI taxonomy): domain Eukaryota; kingdom Metazoa; phylum Chordata; order Testudines; family Testudinidae; genus Gopherus; species Gopherus evgoodei. The sequence continues at coordinate 197,820,526 of NC_044323.1, forward strand.
GGCAGATGAAATTCAATACTGATAAATGCAATTTCATGCATATTGGAAAATAAAAACCCCAACTATACATATTGTGACAAAGTTCCTCCTCTACCTTGGTGGGTCCTGCACTTATCTGGCAGATTTGCTCACCTCAGTGACCTTCCCCACAGTCTGGGTCAACTTCTCCTGTGTCTGATCAGGAGTTGAGAGGCTTGGGAAGAACCCGGGCCCGCCCTCTACTCCGGGTTCCAGCCCAGGGCCCTGTGGATTGCAGCTGTCTATAGTGCTTCCTGTAACAGCTACAACTCCATGGGCTACTTCCCCATGGCCTCCTCCAAACACCTTCTTTATCCTCACCACAGGACCTTCCTCCTGGTGTCTCATAACGCTTATGCTCCTTAGTCCTCCAGCAGCACACCCTCTCATTCTCACTCTCAGCTCCTTCCGCCTCTTGCTCCCAGCTCCTCACACGCACTTCCTCTCCTCTGGCTCCCCCCTTCCCTGACTGGAGTGAGCTCCTTTTTAAATCTAGGTGCCCTGATTAGCCTGCCTTGATTGTCTGCAGGCGTTCTAATCAGCCTGTCTGCCTTAATTGGTTCTAGCAGGTTCCTGATTACTCTAGTGCAGCCCCTGCTCTGGTCACTCAGGGAACAGAAAACTACTCATCCAGTGACCAGTATTTTTGCCCTCTACCAGGGCAGGTACCCCACTGGACTGGGTCTGTCACATATCCCTTCCCCCTGCTCAACACCAAGGGATTGGGCAGCTTGGGATGCCAGACTGTGCACACGTGACAAGCCATCGGCATTACCATGACGGCTCCCTGCCCTGTGTTGCACATGGAACTGGAAAGGTTGGAGGGATAAGAACCACCTGGTCACGCTTGTGTTCTTCTCCTTGTTCCGCTGTATCGATTGAAGAGGGGCATGGTCGGTCACGAGGACGAATCTGTGCCAGAGCAAGTAGTAGCACAATGCTTCCATGGCCCATTTTACAGCGAGGCACTTTCTCTCCACCGCTGCATATTTTTGTTCCCTCGGAAGGAGTTTCCTACTGAGGTAGAGAATTGGGTTTTCCTCCTCCCTGACCATCTGTCTGTCATAGAACGGCCCCCAACCCTACTTCCGATGCATCTGTCTGCAGGATAAATTCCTTGGTGAAATCAGGGGTGATCAGTATGGGGTTACTGCAGAGGTCTGTAGGTCTGTGAATGCTTCCTCTGCTGCGTCAGACCATCTCACCAGATCAGGTCCACGGGCTTTCACGAGGTGTGTCAGGGGGCTTGCCCTTGTGGCAAAGTGGGGGATAAATCATCGGTAATACCCACTATACCTAGGAATGCCCGGACTTGTTTCTTGCGACGTGGTTGGGGCCAATTTTGGATGGCCTCCAACTTGTTCACTTAGGGTTTTACCAGACCTTTTCCCACAATGTAGCCAAGATATTTGACCACTGTAAACCCTACAGCACACTTGGCAAGATTTGCTGTAAGGTCAGCTCACCTGAAGGTATCAAGGACTGCCTCCACCTTCTCTAGGTGGATTTCCCAGTCTGGGGTATTGGCCCCGACCACGTCGCAAGAAACAAGTCCGGGCATTCCTAGGTGTAGTGGGGTATTACTGACGATTTATCCCCCACGTTGCCACAAGGGCACGTCCCCTGACAGACCTTGTGAAAGCCCGTGGACCTGATCAGGTGAGATGGTCTGATGCAGCAGAGGAAGCATTCACAGACATACAGACTGCCCTCTGCAGTAACCCCATACTGATAGCCCCTGATTTCACCAAGGAATTTATCCTGCAGACAGATGCATCGTCCAAGTAGGCAGCAGCATAACTGTTATGCGGACATAACAGCTTGTCCATGAGGAGCTGGAAAGTAGCTGGGGCCCCCTGTAGTCCAAAAGGAAGGACAGTATATTGAAAAAGACCCTCTGGTGTAGAGAACACAGTCTTTTCCTTTGCATCTTCTGCAAGGGGAATCTGACAGTACCCCTTTGTCAAGTCTAGGCTAGTCAAGTAGCGGGCATTACCCAGATGGTCCACTAGCTCATCTATGCGAAGTATGGGGTACGCGTCGAACTGGGATACTTCGTTTAGTCGCCGGAAGTCGTTGCAAAACCTTGTGGTGCCATCAGGTTTGGACACCAGCACGATTGGGCTGGACCACTGACTGTGGATCTCTTCGATGATCCCTAACTCCAGCATTTTTTTTACTTCTGCTTTTATTTCCTCCCTTTTGGCCGCTGGCACCCGATAGGGCCTCAGTGTTATTCTGGCCCCACGGTTCGTGATGATGTGGTGATATGTCTCAGTTGTTCGACCTGGTTTTGTCGAGAACACATCTTGGTTCTGGAAGGTCATCTCAGACACCTCATTCTTCTGGTCTGGTGTTGAATCAGGAAACACTCTCACCTGTTTGGAAGGCTTGTTTTCCTCGGTTAGGTCTTTTTGGACAGTTATGCATGCCTCCTGTGCATGCCAGGGTTTCAGAAGGTTGATGTGACAAATCTGTTCTTGTTTTTGGCGTCCTGGCTGCCGCTCCTTGTAGGTTACTTCCCTCATGGGTTCAACCACCTCATAGGGTCCCTGCCATTGGGCCAGAAGCTTGCTTTCTGCCGTGTGTACCAACACCATTGCCCGATCCCCTGGTTGGAACTGTCGGACTTTTGCCTGGTGATTGTAATGGGTTCTCTAGGCCTCCTGTGCCTTTTCCAAATGTTCCTGTACAATAAGGGTGACATGGGCTATCTGGTCTCACAACTGTATTACATGTTCTATTATATTTCTCCTCTCATTGGGTTCCTCTTCCTATATCTCTTCGGCAATATCTGGCATGCCACAGGGGTGACGCCTGTATAATAACTTGAATGGGGAAAACCCAATCGAGGCCTGAGGTACCTCCCGGATAGCAAACATAAGGTAGGGCAGTAGGGTGTCCCAATCCTTCCCGTCCCAACTTACCACCTTCCTTATCATAGCTTTGAGGGTTCGGTTAAACCTTTCTACCAACTCATCAGTCTGCGGATGGTAGACTGAAGTTCTCAGGGTATGTCTATGGAGCAGCGTACAGAGGTCTTTCATTAGCTTTGACATAAATGGGGTTCCTTGGTCTATTAATATCCCTTTGGTAGCCCCATTTGGGAAAAGATCCCCACCAGCTCTTTGGCTATCGTTTTAAAGGCTGTGTTCCGCAGGGGGATGGCTTCTGGGTAGCGAGTAGCATAGTCCAAAACAACAAGTATATATTGGTGGCCACGAGCCGTCTCCTCCAGGGGTCTCACTAGGTCCATGGCTATTTGCTCAAAGGGAACCTCTATGATGGGAAGGGGTACTAAAGGTGCCCTCAGGTGGGGACGGAGACTGTGCAGCTGACACTCCGGGCAGACGCACAGTACCTCTGCACTTCTTTGTGTACTCCGGGCCAGAAGAACAGTCGTAGGACTCGTGCCAGGGTCTTCTCTACCCCCAAGTGCCCCCCAAAAAGATGACTATGAGCAAGACTTAAACAGTGTTTTGGTGTTTTTGAGGTACTAGGATCTGCTGTACCTTCTGCCCCTGCACTGGTGCAACCCGGTATAAGAGATTCTTCTTCATTATGAAATAGGGTCCTGGTCTCTGGGTTTTCCCTTCCATGGGGACCCCATCTATTTCAGTCCCCTCCTTTCTAATGTTGTCATACCTTGGGTCTTCAGCCTGGTCCCGTCCAAAATTTCCTCTTCCGGGGCTAATCTGCTCAAGATCTAGAGGCCCAGTCTCTGTTGCCTCTACTGGTTCAAAAGAGTTGGGTGGGGGTCAGACTCAGGTGCTTCTCCCTACTGGGTGGCCTCCTTTTCAGCTGCTGGGTCCGCCTACCTACGAGAGCGACCCTCTGGCTTTGGGTCAGTATTCTGGTTCCGAAGGCCTTAGCTGCCCTCCTTTCCCTTTTCGACTTTCTACCCTGTCTGGGAATGGAAAATAAATCTGGAGATATTTCAGAGAAGACTGGGGGTTGACAGTCTACTGTGGATGCCTCAATAACTTCAGGGTTCCCCTCTTTCTCCAATCCTCCGACTGAGAGTAGGTCTCCAAACCCTGGGAAGTCCCTTCCTATGAGCAAATATGGGAGTTTAGAGACTACACCTGCTGCTACCTCAGTAGTGTTCCCCTCAATCTCGATTTTTACTGGGATAGTGGGGTAATAACCAACTGTCCCATGGACACATGTTATCCCCGTTCGCTTAGCCCGCAGCAACTGACCACACTTCACGAGCTTCCCCGAGACAAGTGTTATAGCACTCCCCGAATCACCCAGTGCTGTGGTCTCTACCCCATTTAGCTTTACTGGTCTGGTGTACATCTGTGGGATTAGTGAGACCCCCACAAGGTGGATTAGGGAGCATGGGTCTGCCCAGTTCCCCAGGTTACACTGCATTGGTGCCTCAGCATTGGGACATTGTGCAGCTATATGTCCCCACTCCCCGCAGGCATAACTTCTGTATGGAGCCCTAGGCATTCCCCAGTCTCTTGGTTTGGGCAGTCTAACATCACAATCCTCTTCTCCCTCAGTGCTCTGACCCTTTGTGGCTTCTGGTGGGCCTTCAGCTCCTCTCTTTTTCTACCTGTGACCTCCTGGTTGCCCAGTCACCTGAGCTCTAAGGCTTGGTGCTGTCAGTTTAAGCCGGGGTGCCTCTTCCTTAATTGGTCAGGTCAACTCCCTCACTGTCCTTGGCCTCTCTACCAGTGCGACAACCTCATCATAGGTGGAGGGTTCGTTCTCGGTTACCCAAGCAGTAAGGTCTGGCGGTAGCCCCCTCATGTATCGATCGATGACCAGAACCTCTAGTATCTCTTCCGGACTCTGGGATTCCATTTGCAACCACTTTCGTGCGAGATGGATGAGGTCATACAATTGGGACAGCGGGGTTTTGTTTTCCTGGTACCTCCATTCGTGATACCGCTGGGCCCGCAATGCAGTTGTTACCCCAAATCTGGCCAGGATTTCTGCTTTCAGCTGGGGGTAGTCTGCTGCAACCTCTTCAGGCAGATCATAGTAGGCCTTCTGGGCCTCCCCACAGAGGAATGGGGCAAGGATGCCAGACTACTGATCTCGAGGCCAGGCCTCCCATAGGGCTGTCCTCTCAAAGGCTAGAAGGTATGCCTCTACATCATCCTCTCGTGTCATTTTCTGCAGCCAATGGCTGGCCATATGATCTGCGTCCGATCATGGCTGCAGTTCAGCTCTGTAAGGGTCTTTACCTGGTTTACCAGTTCCCGCAACATAGCTCGGTCTTTAGAAGCTTGGTCCATCAGCAGGCGATTAGTCTCTTGCTGCAGCCGCACTGCCTCCTGTTGGGCGGCTGCCTGGACAGGGGTAGCCTCCTGCTGGGCTGCCATAGCTTGTATCAATGCCCATACTAAGTAATCCATTGGGGTGAGAAAAAAAAAACAACCCTCTACCCTTTTTTTTTTTAAATCACCCTTCTACTCCCGCCGCGCTGTGCAAATCAAATCCCACTCTTGACACCAGTTGTGACAAAGTTCCTCCTCTACCTTCGCGGGTCTTGTGCTTATCTGACAGATTTGTTCACCTCAGTGACCTTCCCCACAGTCTGGGTTAACTTCTCCTGTTTCTGATCAGGAGTTGGGAGGTTTGGGAGGAACCCGGGCCCGCCCTCTACTCTGAGTTCCAGCCCAGGGCCCTGTGGATTGCAGCTGTCTATAGTGCTTCCTGTAACAGCTGCATGACAGCTACAACTCCATGGGCTACTTCCCCATGGCCTCCTCCAAACACCTTCTTTATCCTCACCACAGGACCTTCCTCCTGGTGTCTCATAACGCTTATGCTCCTTAGTCCTCCAGCAGCACACCCTCTCACTCTCAGCTCCTTCCGCCTCTTGCTCCCAGCTCCTCACACGCACTTCCTCTCCTCTGGCTCCCCCCTTCCCTGACTGGAGTGAGCTCCTTTTTAAACCCAGGTGCCCTGATTAGCCTGCCTTGATTGGCTGCAGGTGTTCTAATCAGCCTGTCTGCCTTAATTGGTTCTAGCAGGTTCCTGATTACTCTAGTGCAGCCCCTGCTCTGGTCACTCAGGGAACAGAAAACTACTCACCCAGTGATCAGTATTTTTGCTCTCTACCAGACTCCTGTACCCTACTGGCCTGGTTCTGTCACAATATACAATGATGGGGTCTAAATAATCTGTTACTACTCAAGAGAGAGATCTTGGAGTCATTAAAATAACGAGTAGTCTGGTGGCACCTTAAAGACTAACTGATTTATTTGGGAATAAGCTTTCGTGGGTAAAAAACTCACTTCTTCAGATACATTGTTTTTGTAGATACAGACAAACACAGCTATCCCTCTGATATTTGGAGTCATTGTGGATAGTTCCCTGAAAACATCCACGCAATGTGAAGTGGCAGTCAAAAAAGCTAATAGAGTGCTGGGAATCATTAGGAAAGGGATAGATAATAAGACACAAAATATCATGTTGCGGCTATATAAATTCATGGTACGTCCACATCTTGGCTACTGCATGCAGATCTGGTCACCCCATCCCAAAAAAGACATATGGAAATTGGAAAAAGGTACAGAAAAGGGCAACAAAAATGATTAGGGGTATAGAACAGCTTCCATGTGAGGAGATATTAATAAGACTGAGACTTTTGAACTTGGAAAATAGATGACTAAGGGGGCGATATGATAGAGGTTTATAAAATCTTGACTTGTGTGGAGAAAGTAAACAAAAAAGTGTTATTTATTCCTTCTCATAACACAAGAACTAGGGGTCACCAAATGAAAATTAATAGGCAGCAGGTTTAGAAGGAAGAATTTCTTCACACAGTGAACAGTCAACCTATGGAACTCTTTGCCAGAGAGGTTGTGAAGGTCAACACTATAACAGGATTCATAAAATAACTAGTAAGTTCATGGATAATAGGTCCATCAATGGCTATAAGCCAGGATGGACAGGTATGGTGTTCCTAGCTTGTGTTTTCCAGAAGTTGGGAATGGGCAACAGGGGTTGGATCACTTGAAGATTACCTGCTTTGTTCATTCCCTCTGAAGTACCTGGCATTGGCCACTGTCGGAAGACAGGATACTGAGCTAGATGGACCTTTGGTTTGACCCAGTATGGCTGTTCTTATGTTTATGTCTGAGTAGCATGAATATACTTCAACATACTTAGATATCTTCTAATACCAGCATCTGCAACTCTACAAAGTAGAAAGAAAAGCATTTCAGGGAAACAAGCGTATCACAGTTACAGAGCTAGTCATACTTCATACCTCTTGATTCTCTCTAAGTGCAGCCGCTCAGGATTTAGGTCTCTTCTTCCCTGGGATGCATCTCTTACTCCTATGATTCTCTTACTCTTAGACCAGAACTTGGGGCTAGAGCACCCTGTTTACCAACTATAATTTCTGTGCACATCCAACTGGGTTTGGCACCTGTAAGTGTTACCTTGTGATAAGTGGTTAATATGGGTGACCAAACAACTTTCCTAGAACAAAGCTGTGACAACTTGTCACCCCCATATTCATCTCTGTCATGTAATTAGGATATGTTTTGTACAAAGTATGTCTTGTGAAGTATCATTCTAAAAGTCTTGATCTGCTAGACTTAATATCTCATTGGATTGTATGTGCTATCATTGTATGTGAAGTTATGAAGTTTGGCTATGTATGTGTTACTAAAGCATGATGTGAGGTTAAAACCACCACAAGCAACCTTTCAGGTACAATAGTGAAAAGGCCAAACAATGTTAATGGCTTATTGAGGAAATGCACACAACTACAAGCATTATCCCAGGAACTGTGTACAATAGAAACCTCTCAGAGATAACAATACACAGCTGGAACTGTTTGACCCAGGTCACAGCAAAAGGGCTTTCCAGCAAGTGGACAGAAGATATGAAAGGTGGAAATGACATCATGATGGTAACTTACCTAGCCTGGTACCTTACTGATGAATGTTTGACTAAAATGTCTGGGGAAATTCTCAGTTTGATTACCACAAGTGTGCATGGACCTCTTCACATTGAGGGAGAGGAGGACCGGGTATTAAACTCATATACTGGAGAGATTTGACCAGGGCAGGATGGTACTGCTCTGGGGTCCTAGGCTGGGAGGCTGGTAGTTAGAGAACCTGCATGTGACTGCAGCTGGGTGTGTCCCTACCTGTGTGAATGCTGGTGAAAGTGCAAGTCTAGAGGGCTCTGCAGCTTGTCACAGCAGCACAGTGTGAGAGGGAGCACAGGCTGGTAGGTCAGAGGGCTCAGTGGTACCCCAATTCCAGGTGGCACCCCGGAGGGAACCTGTCACAAAAGCATTGTTTTATCTCAACAGTAAGACCATTGCAAGGTATAAAAGAAAAGGTTTTAAATACACTAACAATCTTCATTTATAGCTATCTTACCTAAGTCTTACCAATTTAGGGTTGCCAATTCTGACTGAAGCTATTCCAGGAGATTTTTTCCCACAACATGATGTAATGTCATTGTCTTAAAATATCCTATTAAAATCTCCCGGACTGCTTTCAATAGTCACAAGGAGATCGATGCTGATTCTGTGAGACTCCAGGCCAATTCTGGAAGGACCCTATGCCAGCTGCATGGAAGCTTAGGAAAGGCCTCACTTCTTCAGACCCTCTCCCTCTCCCACAAGTCAATAGCTGTCTGTATCAGTTTGTTTCCCTGAGAACAGCTCTCTGTCAGCATGCTTATTTAGATATCTGGAGAGTTACTTAACTTATTAATGACCTTTTAACTTCCTGTTTTGGCAAAATAAATCTTGTAGCTTTGGGTGGAGCCTGAAAGTGGCATCTTCACAGCTAATAGTTCGGGTATAGTTTCTTAACCTTTATCAGGAGATGTTTTATCTGGTTCTACTGTGCTTTCTTCCTGCTTGTTTCCTAACCACCTTGCTATTAATTAAACAAACCCATTTATACAGTGAATTAACCCCCTCTAGTCATAGAGCAAACATTCTCGTAATGAATATAGCCATACAGGATTCATAAATTAATATGGATTGGTCCCATATCCTTGCAGGGCAGGACTTTAAAAATGCTATGCTACTGTCTATGAAGTAAAAACAGCAAAGAATCCTGTGGCACCTTATAGACTAACAGACGTTTTGGAGCATGAGCTTTCGTGGGTGAATACCCACTTCTTCAGATGCATGTCTATGAAGTAAGTGGCTGTATAGGCTTAATTCTAATATGCTACTTCTAAACTGTGTGGAGTCAGAATGCACAGAATAATAGAAACTCACTAATCTATGCTGCACTAAATCAGACACTTTATAATCCATGGAAAAAGACGGCAGTCAGCAAAGTTTTAATATCAGTTACTGTAAAATTCAGTCGTTTGACTCGCAATCCAGTAATTTGCAGTGGGTCTCCAATTAGAAAATTAGCAAGGCTCTACTGTACTTCACACTTAGTGCTGTGGCGCACACAGAGATTATATTAGTTCACACTCAAAGTATCAGTAATCAATAGAAAAGCAACATGAAGAATTTCATGTAAAAAATCTTCTCTCCCTCTGCACATAGATATAGTAATTACTGAACAATAACTGAACAATTTAAATTTAGATTCCCAAATATTTATTTCATTTAGATGTATTAATATTATATGTTCCTAAAAAAGATAATGATTGAAGACCTTATTTCACTATCCTTACTTAGAGTAATATTTTACTTCATTCCAATGGGATTACTTGTGAAGCAAAGTACCATTTAAGTGTGTCTGGTTGAAAAAAACAAGAGCCATTAGCCAAGTACCTGAGAGAATTCTCATTAGGACCTCAGAGTACTGATAAACTAGTGGCCAGGCCCGTGCCCCTTCCTGGAGCTCCCATTGGCCGGGAATGGAGAACTGCGGCCACTGGGAGCTGCGAGCAGCCCGCCAGGGGCTTACCTTGAACAAGCCACAAATCAAGTTTGTGAACTTCTGGTGTAGATGATATGTACATTGTTAATCTTTATTATTAAGGGCTTTTTTTTCCAACCAGACACACTTAAATGGTACTTTGCTTCACAAGTAATCCCACTGGAATGAAGTAAAATATGATTCAGTTGCTAACTCATAATACAAATATTTTAACAATGTATTTGTAAGTATTGCACATAAAGCAACTGTTGTTATTGAATGTGTATTTTGATGCCTATGATGAAAACACTACTACTGTGAACATGCTTTCATGGCATGGCTCAACTCTTCACTTTTAAAAAGAGACGACACATCAGGATTTTGCTTCATTAGGAGATGAACAGATCAAAGGACCAGGCAATAATAATGTTCAGAGAGATGCTGGAGAGAGAACCATAGAATAAAGCCAAGGACAGATTTTAAAAAGTGCATCAATACTGCATTTCATAGGCTTATGATATTAAAGACACTGCTTCTTCTGCAGTCATATATTACTTCCTTCTTTTCTGTGCCAGGGCAAATCCACATACAAACATTTCCATACACATACACATACATATATATAAGGAAAGAAACTCCAAAAGAACCAAGGGAGGGATCAGATCAAAGAAAAAGAAGCGTAACAGATAAAGGTAGATCTAACTCACAATGCCAGAACAAAGGAAAGGAATCTATTTTTCATCAGGCTAGAAGCACCACCAATTATAAGGCAGGCTGAAAATAACTAATATAGTCTGAGTTATAATATGGTTTGTAGATGCATCATGTATTGAAAATATTAGAGTTTCAGTGGGAAGTGCAGGTGGTTATGGAGTTATTGCTTTTTACTTGGATACATATGTTCATAGGGATGTAATTACGTAGGGATATAATTACGGACTAGCTGGAAACACAGTAAGAGCTGACCAGTAAACAATTCTGCTTCATGAAAAAAATTGAGATTTAAGATTATTTTTCTTCTGATGTGGAACAAAAGCAAGACCTTTTCAATTTTTCCATGACAAAAATAAGTCAGAGACTGACACAGACCAACCCAAGAGTAGCACATAGCCCAGTGATTAGGGCACCCACCTGGGATATGGAAGACTCAAGTTCAGTTCCCTGCTACAAATCAGCCAAAGCAGGGATTAAAATCTGACGAGTGCCCTAACCACTGGAAAATTAGGTATTCTGGGCTAGGTCTGTCTATCTCTCTCAAATTCCATCCTGGACCCAAATAACTTTCCTGACAAAATTTTCATTGAAGCCAATATGTTTTAGCAAAACATTTCAATTCCAATAAAACAACATTTTTCAACAGAAAAAATGTTTCATCAAAATATTTTGATCATTTCTAGTTACAGGACTTGTCTCTTATTTAAAGGCCCAATTTAATTCTCTTTCCAGTGACTTTAATTAGAGCTATATCAGATTTTAAAGAGAGAGATTTCTTTTACTCAGAGATGCAACTCATGAAACATGCATTGGGCTGTATTGTGCAGTGCCAGAAACATAAAGTTATGTTGTATGGTTAACCTCAGTCCAGTGAAAGTAGCCTTTTCCCCAGTTGACAGATTTTTTTTTAATTAAACACAATTTTAATGGACAAAAAGGGAAGCCTGCTGAAAATGCTATAGTGCTACAAGCATCAAATAACTATAGATGTTTACTTTATGTTTTTACACTTTTCTTACCCTTTCAGCCTTTGTTAATCTTACAATATAACCACTTTAAAATGTGCCATCAGTTAAGTGGTTTCTGTAACCACTCTCATTCAAGAATGCAGTTGCTACCGTGTCTATTAGCTTTGGAGTACAACAGTTTCTCTATAAACCTACATCTGAATTATTTCACACTAACTGGTCTGCTGGAAGTATAACTGAACCACAGGTCAGTCATTGTAGATTTTCCATCAATTCTATTGTAATAACCCTATTAAGTTTCTTAAAGGTGAAGATGTGAAGGAAAGGAAGTAGCACTCCAAAAACCGCCTGTAAAAATAAATCCCGATGCACATAGCTATAAGGACATGACTATCATCAAAAAGAAATTGAAAAAAAGATGTAGGGCTTGTCTACATGGCATGGCAAGTGCATTAGAGGGGTATCATTTGTAAAGGGCTCTAATGTGTTGCAATCTAACTGCCTTGTGTAGATTCCGGCTAGTGCTCTCTAAAAAGTTCCTAGTTCATGTTAATGTCCTGTTTGAAACAAGACTACTTTAATACACACAAGGTACCTTTTAGAGCATGCCAGTTAGGGCAGTTAGAGCACAACACATTAGAGTGCTTTATAAATCATATTTTTCTAATATGCTTTGCTGCCCTATGTAGACAAACCCTACATCTATTGTCCAGTGTTGTTTTTTCTTTTCCTATTACAGGAAGAAACCACCTTGACATTGACCAGATTTTAATTTTTTCTGCATCACGCGCACACATAGCCTGCTAGCTTTCATGAGCACAGCCACATCTCTAATACGCAAATCTGATAACACAGCTCCCAATATTTGAAAGACCCCCCCAGCAATGGTAGAAATGGAAATAAGCTGGATACAAACAAAAGGGCAGCATTCATACTTTTTCAGTGTTTTTAAATGTTAGGCATGATGCAATCCTTTTGAATATGAAGCACTTTGAAAAAGTAATATACAAAAAGGTAGGTCGCATGAGCAGTACATTTACTCTTCTTTGTTCACTCCAAAAAAAGGAATAGCCTAACTTGGAGGATCTGCCTCTCAAGAATCACTCTCTCTCTTTCTCCACATGGCAGTGGATCCTCCCTCCCACAGTATACTGCTATTTTCAAAATCAAGGCATAGGTAGGTAACCGTAAGTAACTATCAGCCAGAATTTCCATGGTAACAATATTTCCCCCCAGTAGTTGAACAATGGAGTGATATGCATTTTCTTCCCACTTGCAACACTTCCTTAATTCTTACCTTCCAGACTCAAATGTGAACCATGTTGAGTCACGTCCATATCTCCGCAAAGAACTCAAAGGCCACATGACCAGCTTGACCTTGGCATTATGGATATCCCAGAGATAGATGTTTTCATGTGTGATCTGCATTGTACATTCCCCATAGATATCTAAATTTGGTGTAGGCATAAGATATACGTTGAATCGCTCTAGGAAGGAAAAAAGCAAAACGAGAAGGAAATCTGGTGAAAATGAGAGTTAATTTGAAAAATTAACAGAATACTAATTTGCCTGGCTACAGAAATTTAGAAATCATGAGCTGGATCCTCCGCTGATTTACATGAAATCAATGAAGCCATAACATTTACATAAGTGAAGTATCTGGCTCCTGGCATTTTACATACAGAACTACTAGAATCAAAATTATTAGATAATATAAAGCATCATTTACTCACATGGATGGAAACAGCCCATGATGCTACTCAGGGAATTTTAAATCAAATTGTAGTTTATTGCCACATATATTATATATATGCACACACATGCATACACAAAAACAGAAAAACAGTCAAAATTTGAAGGTGCAAATATTGGAAATGCTAGGTTTATTTTAATTCTCAAGGCACAATAGCATGATCTAGGGCAGAATGTCAGCCTCGATTTGTAGATTTGTTTCTGAATTTCCTTGCATTTGTGAAACTAGGTCATACACTTGCAGTTTTGTGTTACTACTTTTAAGGCTAGAAAGACCAAAGCTATGAATAAAACAACAATTCAAGACAGGGCATCAGAAATACTCACTCTATAAATGAGCTGTTGGAAACATACACATATGTATAAGGGCCAATTAGGAAAAGTGGCTTCAAAAATTAATAAAAGAGCAAGGGTTTAGTGCAGAACATTTTTTTAAAAATCCAGTCTTGGGGAGACATTCATTGGGAGGGTCCTCATACAATTGTGAAAGCAATTAAAACTCATTTAAGGATGGTATGTAGAGAGAGTAACAAAATATAACAGTCAAAAGAGAGCTATATTATGTATGCAAGTCAACCGACCAGACTGTATTTTCAACATTTGTTAAATACACTTTTTGATAGATCAGTGGAGGAAGAAGTTATAAATGAGCATCCAAGTTAATGCAAAATAAGATAAAAGTATAGGAGCAGAAATGAACACAAGTTTGGTTATGGAATTAAAGTGATCAGGGAACAATCACATGTACAGTAAGATTTGCAACCCCATGTGGCTATAAGTAAACTTGTCATCCCCAATGATATTCTGTCTCAGCCCATTTAATTTTGACCCATTAGTGCCTTCCCAGTTGATACACTCAATCTTCTGGCCATCCAACCTCTTCTGTAAAATTCCATTTCTCATGAATCATACTAATGGGTGTTAGCCCTGTAAATTGTATTTCATGCCTAAAGTCCCATGTGTGGAAACCCCACAATGTTTAGTGACAGTCCTTTAACAGATAGCACAAATAGCTTAGCAGGTGCAGTTAAAATCATTGTAAACAATTTCCCTTACTGGTCACAGAGATTTCTTCAGTAGAGATCTAATCTGACGCCACTGAAATATATGAAGTCTTCCATTGACTTCAGTTGGCATTGGATAAAAAGCCCTTAGACACCGACTACTGAGTGAAGAATCTAGAGAACATCATGGTAGCTTACTTACTCTTTGTATTAGAATTGTACATGATCACATTGTTCAGTGATTAGATACTACAGTGATGGGCATTATGCAAAATCCTAAGTTAGAGGAGGGAAGGAAAAGTATGGAGTGAGATAATAGAAATGATTGAAGATGGACTAACAAAAATAATTGTGGACACTGATTTCTAGCCAGTCTCATGACTTCTACTTCGTAACAGACAATGTTATGATTTAGTTACACACTAGACTTTAGTTTTGTACTGTTGTGCTATTATCATTCCTGGCGAGGATTGCCACTGCTGAATTCCCAGAATACGAGACATTCTGGTACTCACAGGAATGGTATAAGCCTTCTCTTGCCAGTGTGACCTTGCACACACAATGTGTGAGAGGTCACATTGAACAGAGGATGACATTTTGAAGGGTGCACTGCTCCTTCCCACACAGTGTGACCTCACACGTGGTGTGTGCAAAGTCAAGCCAGCAGGGTGGAGCAGCACAATCTTCAAAATAGCATCCCTCCTCCATAATACTGGACAAAACCACATTCAGTTTTGTCTCTGTAGTGGACAGGGGGAGACCATAGAAAAAAAGAACTGTCCATCTTAAAACTGGATGAATGGCCTGCCTATTCCAGGCCCTAGCATTTCCCCTCTTTGAAGTGAACCAGAATGAAAGGTCCGGATAACCTGTGTAATGGCAGATTCGCTGACCCACCTCAGTTTTAGCCTCCCTGTGTGCAACCACACAAGGAGCCCCGCTGAAACGGTGCTACGTGCTGAAAAGGGGTTGTACATTCCCTGAAACTCTGTCCCTTTCTTGTGTAGCAGAATCCCCTCACTTCCACTGTCACAATGGTACCAGTACATGTGGAGAAAGGTTTGCCACTTTGCACAGATTTTAATTTTCAGGGACAATTTCATGCACTATGCTCTTATTTAAGGAAGAGTCTAAGGACATATGAAAAATAGAAGCCAATTGGTTTAGTTTCCACTTAGAATATACAAAAACAACTTTGAATTTACAGAGAAAAACTCAATATGATTTAAAAGCTACCAAAATGTTCACAGAAAGTAACCTAACTTCTTGGAATTGTTTGAGGATATTATTGCATAAGGGCATTCAGGAGACATGATATACTCAAATTGTCAGGAGACATTTGTCTACTCTGCATTCAAGGTCAATGTCTAAGGTGAGGTGTCATGGATTGAGAGGAAATGTGTCTGATTAAACTGAACATCAGCTGCAAGGCAACCAAGTGGAACCGTAGGAACTTATTCAGGCAGGCAATAACAGAAGTTATTCATACATACACTGGAGAAGCAAATGTTTGTTTTTACAGATGTTCAGTTTTGTTTTTTAACTAAGAGTACAATTTTGTAACTAAAATTTATAAAAGTTTGCAGACAACAGGAAATTTGGAGGAAAATGAATGCTGAGGAATAATGCATAGAATTAAAAATTAGGGTCAAATCTGCTGGGAAAGGTTTGCACAGTCTCTCTGTGAAGTCAAGGGAAAAAATTGGGTTTCAGAGGGAAGTACTGCCCCAATTGCATAGCTAGGGTTTAAGAAATCGAGGTTTAATCCCCTGTTCTGCCTCAGATTCCCTGAATGATTTTGGGCAAGTTAGTTACTCTCTCTCTGTCTCAGTTTCTGTCTGTCTGTAAATTTGGGGATAATGATACTTGCTCACATTGTGAGGATAAACTCGTTAATGTTTATGAGTTTCTCTGACCAGTCTGAGGGTACATCCCTGGAGCAGCATAGTGCTCAGCTTCACAATTTCCCTCTGGACATTAGGGTCAGCTGTGGGCAGAGCATGGTCTGGTGAAGCCAAGGCCAGAGAATTTGCTGCTGTGCAGACCCATCTATCACTCCACCACAGAAGGCATGCATGCAGGCATTCCCTACTCCATCTCTCCATGGAGCAGAGCAGCACAGAGCAAGGTACTTGGGTTATGTGACTCAGTCCAGGATGTAGGCCTTGGAGAACAGAAGTCCTTTATCGTGATGAAAAAAAAATTGTCAATAAATAAACTAACAATGATCTTCAGAGTGTAGAATAAAGGAGAAGACTATTTCTTAAATGAAACATTGTGACTAAGAAAGAAATTTAGCAGCAACCATAAAAATCTCTAAGACCATGTCTACACTACAGGGACTATAGCGGCATAACTACTGTGCTGAGCTACACCAGTATTGCCCTGTAGTGAAGAGACAGCCTACAGCAACAGATGGGGATTTTCTGTCACTGTCGGAACATCACCTTTCTGAGCAATGGTAGTGAGATTGACAGGGTTGTCTAAGGGAATTTGCCAATGCTTCTTTGTCAAAACCAGGGCGCTCAGGAACTTCGTCCTGCCCAAAGAGTCTAGTATGTCATTGATTCTGAGCATAGGCTATGCATTTGAAACAATGACAACATTGTTTCCTATAATCAACACAAAACCATATGGTCCCATTCCTTTGGAGGACCATAACAACTGGAGAAGCCATGGGACTATTTGACTTTGTAATTATTGACACGTCTAGCATACTAGCTATCTCCTTCGGGAATTGTTCCTTCATTCTACCAGATGTTCCTTATGATCTGCTGGGCGCAGGCTCTGGTCCTGCGGTATTAATCTGATGGACGATTTTGTGAGTCGGGCCAGACCTGCTGGAAAATACCTGCTGGTGCCTTTGCACCACAGCCATAAACGTAGTTTATTTTGATTAGGGTTAACCTTTCATATCAATTAATGATCTCTAGTGGTGTATCACTATGGCATTCAGTCACTGAATCATTAAAAGTCTTACAGTCCTTCTCTACATAGCATATCTTGTTTACAGTGGCTTCAAGATTGTGATAAGCTTTTAACTCATTTATATGTACAGTCTGTGGTGCAACCCTGCTACAAGGTCTTTGTACATTGTAGGTAACATCGCTAACTGTTTCTACCACCTCAAAAGGCCCCTCGTATGAGTTCTGCATTTTGTATCTTTTTACAGGGAGTAATACCAGTACCAAATCCCTCACATGAAATGACTGATCATAGGTATTGCGATCATATCATTCTTTTCGAGCTGCCTGGCTTGTAGTGAGGTTTTGCTGCATTATTTTTATGATGGTTTTTTAAGTTCCCCCTGAACTGCACATATGCAGTCACCAGTTCCCCCCTCCGCTTCAGTGCCACACTCCTAGGAGTCTCTAATGAGATCCAGGAGACCTCTGACCTTTCACCAATTCAAGAGATCAAATAGAGCAAACCTGAGGGATTTTTGTGGCACTTCCCAGTAAGTAAACTGGGTAACATTACAGACTAGGTAACAGACTGGGTAACATTACATCCCAGTCACTTGCCTTATTGTTTACATACATTTTTTAGCATAGATTTTAGGATTCCATTCAACCTCTTGACAACTCCATTTGTTTCTGGATGGGATGGGGCAGATTTCAGTTATTTTACCCCCAACACAGCCTCCATAGCTCAGCCTCCATAGCTGGGACATGAAATCTGACCCGTGATCTGATAACTTCTCTTTTGGATAGCCCACCCTGCTGAATACAGAAAACAGTGCCTTAGCAATTGTGTCAGCTTCCACATTTGGAAGAGCAAATGCTTCTGGGTTCCTGGTGGCAAAATCCACCACTAATATAAATATTTTTCTCTCTTGGCTGGCTTCGGTAGGGGGGCCCTTTGATATCCATGACAACCCTTTGATTACAGGTAAAGGATGCAAAGAAGCCTTGTGGAGACGTACAGCCTTTTTTCACTTTTGGCATGAGTCACGAGTCTTAAAGTATTTCTTTACCTCATTTTGAGTACTGGGTCAATAGAAATTTTTCTTTAGCCTTTCGTATGTCCTCTCCATTCTTAGGTGACCAACAAAAGGACAATCAAAGGCTTGTGGCATTAACTGCTTACGATGATTTTTGGGCATGATCAATTATATATAAGCCTCCCCAAGAGTTTTATTTTTCCCAACTGGGGTCCTTATATATTCTTCCCTTTTCTATAAAGAGCCCCCTCCTGGTCTCTTTCTCTGGGACATTACTGAGGATGGCATCTCTTATGCTTTCCAGGGGGGCATCTGCACTTTGTTCTGCAGCAAACTCCATTTGGCTTTTGTTTGCACCGAAAGCTCTCTCAGGCAACAGGGGAGGAGACTCCTCACTCCCCTAACTTGGAGACACATCATAACTTTCTGCTGACAAGGGTACAGATGATTCCTCTCCCCTCTCAGCTGCCTCTTTCTCCTCAGAGCTTACCCATGTGCATTTAAGGACATATTCCCTCTTACTGTAGGTCATAATATTAACATATTTGGAGTGATATTATGTTATTTTCCACCAACACATCAGCTGGTAAATTCTTAAGAATCCCCATATTCGAAGGATCTCTTAAACCTTTTCACTCCTAATTCAATGCAGGCTAAAGCTACTATGGTTCTAAATTGCCCCAACACAAGAAGTTTTACCTTCTCCTCTGGGAACATATCAACTGCTTAACCACATCTCTTTTGATTAGAAGGATCTGGGCAGCAGTGTCTCTCCACCTCTGCCACACTTTATCATTTACTTTGGTCTCTTTAATAAATTCTTTGTCAACCTCCAAGAGGTCAAACCTGACAATATTAACTGGATTCCCCTGCGCCACCACTGAAGTCTCCAACTCAATGGTAACTGCATTAATCTAGGTGGACTGGGCATTGTATTTGGACTCTCCATACCGGGGACACTGTTTCTTCATGTGACACATTTTCTTGGGCTGTCCAATTGGACTGGGGTCCAGTAATTAGGGTTACCAGGAACAGTCTGATATTGGGTGATGTGTGCTTAGTCCCCTCCCATCTCTTGTTTTTCCCAGGAAAACACTGGGGACCCCCTTTTAGCGCTTTTGCCTTTCCCTTTGGTATCCATGCTCTAGGAATGGTCTCAATTCCTGGTATAAGTCAGCTCTTCTATATTTGCTGGGGACTTTTCCCAACCCCCCTCGGCCCCATTCTGACTCCACCTCTGCCCAGTCCGCATTCCAACCCCTTCCCCAAAGTCCCCACCCCAACTCTGCCCCCTTTCTGCCTCTATTGGACTCCTTCTCCAAATCCCTACGCCAGCCCTGCCTTCTCCCTGAGCATGCCGCGTTCCCCCTCCTCTAATCTCCCTCTCAGCGCTTGCCAAAGAGCTACAGGTCTACGCAGGCCCCAGTGTCTCCTTACAGGTTAGCAATAGGTACACTCCAAACCTCGAGCCTTATAAGTTTCCTACCAGAGTGTCCATCCACAGTTCTACTAGCCATTCACAGTATCCACAGATTCCCTGCTTCCAAAGGAACTGTACATCTCAGCCTACCAGTTTCACCTCAGATCACAGCTCCGCTTAATAAACAGCATTGAGATATATTTATAGTGACATCAAATGTACATTAAGTAATAGCAAGTAGAAGTATTGGAAACAAATGGTAACATATAAAATACAATCCTAACATATTCTAGAAGAGAGAGTTAATTAACAAGATACTCTCATGTCTCGTAGAGCAAGGCTCACCCAAAGTCCTTCCAGCGTTTTACAGCCAGGCTTGGCTGCGATTCTCCTTTCACATATACTGCTCAACTTGCCTCCCTTGTACCCCCGTTACACCCAGAAATCCTTTCTCTTTAGGCTAAACAAGTCACTCCCCTGCTGTTTGTTTCATCTTGTGAATTTCCTCTCTTGAGATTTCACAATCTCTTTTTTTGTCAGCGTTCCCTATGCAAACAGGGCTCCACTGTGAAGCTTACAATACACAACACACAGGTGGCCAGACAGAGAGATAAGCATCTGTTACTTCTTGCCTGAAAGGAACATTTCTGAGGTATGTCACCTCCTAGTGACCTGCCTTAACTCCAAGACCTTAGAGGCATAATTTTTAATATATATACGCAAATAACTCTATAAATATTAGCCATCCATACAATTCACAGTGATTATGATGACTTGTGGCTAGTGGCTCCCAGTAGAGACCTCATATACTACCCTTTGGTGAACTATTATGCATATATCAAACCCACAGGAGCTCTGTAAAACCCTATGAATTCCATGTGCCCTCTGCCAGCTGACACCAAGAGGTTCCTGGGTCACAGTGCCCTAGCCACTGGGCTATAAAGCAGGGTTTCTCAAACTGGGGGTCCCAACCCAAAAGGGAGTTGCAAGATTACTGGAGGGAGGGCAGTCGCAAGAGTGGCGGTGGCTATCCGGGAACCCCGCTCTGAAGGCTGCACTGCCGCCACCAGTAGCGGCAGTGCAGAAGTAAAGGTGGCATGGGGCAGTGGAGGGTTGTCACTTTTTAGGAGGGGTCATCACAGCCTGAAATATTTTCAAAGGGGATCCGAGCAAAAGAAATGTGAGAACACCTGGGATATTATTGTTGGGCTCTCTCAGTCTTATCTGTTGAAGCTGTTCCACTGTGAATATATATATTTAAAAAATTCATTGGAGCAAGGGGACTGTGCCTCTCACATGAGTGGTCTAACTACCAGGCTATGGAGTCCAATGATTCTGGTCCAATGATTCTTTCATTAATTACCCACAGTGGAACATTTTCAACATTGAGCCAAAGAGTGAGAGATAATGCAAGCATTGGAGTGACTCTGTAGCCTGGTGGTTATAGCACTCACCTGGAAGTTGGGAGACACCGGACCCAGTCTCTCTGCTCCAATTAAATTTTTAATTATATATCCACAGAGGAACAGCTTCAACAGGAGAGACTGAGGGAGCATCACATCAGAATATTCTATAGCTCAATGGTTAGGGCACTCACCTGAGAAGTGGCAGATCCCCATTCAAACACCTTCTCTCTTTCAGGTAGAGGGAGGATTTGAACCAGGCCCAATTGAGTACTCAACCACTGGGCTCAACTCCTTGCACTTGCCCTTGGCTTCTTGCAAAAATGGTATAGGTGTCTAAGGGTACGTCTTCACTACCCGCCGTATCGGCGGGTAGCAATCGATTGCTCGGGGATTGATATATCGTGTCTCATCTAGACACAATATCTCGATCCCCGAAAGCGCTTATATCGATTCTGTAACTCCACCAACCCGAACGGAGTTGCGGAATCGACAGGGGGAGCCGCGGACATCGAACCCACGCCGTGAGGACGGTGAGTAATTCGATCTTAGATACTTCAACTTCAATTACGTTATTCACGTAGCTGAAGTTGCGTATCTAAGATCGATTTTCCCGCGTAGTGTAGACCAACCCTAACACCAAGAGAGGGTTTGCAACAGAGAATCCCAAGCAGAAGGAGGCAACTCCCTTCAGCACAGACTTAAATGGCTATCTCTGGAAGAGGGCTGGGGCTTAGCACACATCACTCAGTTTGGCACCTGCCACTGGCTAGCTTAGGTAAGGAGTTACCTAGAATGCTGGCTTTTGCGATTCCCACTCCAGAAGTCTCTTTCCCTACTCATTTTACAGGGAGCCTCGGCACCAATCTCAGTCTTTTGTGAATCCCAATGATTTTCTAGACACCTGAAAGTAAGGAGTGGAGATACTTAGTGTCACCGTGCTTAAGTTTCTTTGTGAATCTAGCTCTTAGTCTTAATCTTGAAGGTAATGGTCCTCAAACTACAGTTCCTGGGATACTAACTTTACTCGGATCATTTCCAGGTGGCCAACAGAGCTCTTTCACTCACAGCACCTGTCATCTTTAAGTAGTAACATTTGTTAGTTATAGCCCAAGTCCAGGATTCTTTTTAGGGAAAGCCACAACCACAGCCCGATAAAAAGAAATGCAAATTTAGCCAGCTCTTCACTTGTATGAATCAGTGTATCTCCAATGCATTCAGTAGTGCTACCCAATGTACACTAACTGAGGAACTGGCCTTAAATATTGATTTAACCTCTTTAACAGCAATTATTCTGCTTTACATCAGTTACAAAATATGTTGCAGAAAGATTTTTTAATTTCCTAAAGATCAAAGCTATTATAAATCAACTAATTTCACCTACAAATCAGCAAAGTAGCAAAGTTGTTGTGCTTAGGATTTACTAACCATTTACTTTGGTTACAGATGATATATATTGAATAAGTTTTTTAATATTTAAATAAATATCTTATTTGAATACTAGCCATAAATGTGTATTTTATCTTTTTCAAATTTGAAACGATAAACAATGCATTAAGGATGACAGAAAATGAATAAAATATGTGAAAAATTCTGCCACACAGTGAATCACATACGGTAATTCAATAGATCGAAGAACATTTTCTAAAAATGAATCAGATGAGTGTAATTGAATTATATAATCTTTTCTATGCTTTGACTAAGTTTGTAATTTCACTGTATATAAAAAATAAAAGGCTATTCTGGGAATTCAAGACCTTTGTTCAACATGTTATATTTGACACTGGGGAAGTTAATGAGTTTGCTGCAATTGAGATACTGTGATATCTTCCAAATAAAAAAGCACTTATACAAAGGAAGACAACACAATAGTTAACAAAATGTCTTTACTAGAGAAATCAATTATGAGGCATTAGTCAATGATAATATGGAAAGAATGAAAAGGAATAAAAAACTAATTCACTCTCTCTCACACCTACCCACAGACCCACTCTAAGCAAAATCCCCACTAAACTTCAGGTACTTATACCAATTTTACATTGACATAACTCCATTTAAATCAATGGAGATGTTCTGGATAAAGCCAACATAACAAGTGAAGAATCTGGCTCACTATTTGCCCACATGTGCTACTTATTTTGATGCCTCTGCATAAGCTGAGTACTTTTGATCAGACTCCTAGGGCCTGATTTTCAAAAGCCAACTAAAGTTGATGGGAGCCTTCAATGGGCTTTACATTGGGCCCAACATTCAATCTTAAACGTATGGATCCAGAAATGAATACAAGAACTGCAGAAAACAGATAAGATATATAGGCCCAAATCCTGATTCATGCAATTGTCCAACCAAAGGAAGTAAGACAAGTAGGAGTGAGCTCATTATGTATGGATTCCCAAAGAAACTGCATAAAGAACTTTTGTTTTTTTGATGTCTATTCCACTGGTAATCAGGTACATTTTGAGATTTTTCCCTTTGGTTGCATATTTGACTTAACATTTGGCATTTTGCACCTTTTCTAGATAGAATGTCTTTCCGGCCTACTTTTTCTTTCTGACTCTTGGCAGGGAGTTAGACTAGATGACCCTTGTGGCCCCTTCTAATCCTATGATTCTATTGGTCCAATCTGCAATTTTATGAACATCTTTAATACCTATCAAAATGATGGTTGAAGGTGCTCAGATTCGACATTATCTTATTTCATATTTGATTTGTCTCACTTCAGAAATATTTTAATTGAATTGATGTCTTTGCCTGTGAGTTTTCCACCACCTTACATATAATTGATATATCCCATGATTATCATTAAAAAAGTCAACATATACCACAGTATGTTAAGTATCACCATTCTCTCATATATAAAAGAAAAGAGCAAGAGTCACCAACTGTTGGCAAAGTCTGAATTTTTAACAGCAACCACAGTATCATCCTTTCTCAATCACTATTACCTCTGATTCCCAGTCTCTTTCACAGACTAAAAGTAGTTTTGTGCTGGCTATAGCTTTACTAACAATGTCAAAGACCCGAAGTCCGTCCTTAGTGTTCTCCCAGGAGCAAAAATCCCATGCCACTACACAAGAACTCATTTTGTCCTCCTCTAAAAGAAGTGCATATTGGTCTTTTTGGACAAACAAAGAGACAGCAAATATTACTCCAGTATTTTACCAGAGCTCAAGTAATATTCAACATACAAACAACTTCATTTTTATCAAAGAGATTGAGAACATAGTACTAAAAACTAAGCAGTGAAACATTTTGATTTAACTGGTCAGAAGAACCTAACTCCTCAGGCAAACCACAGCAAGTCAGCTAAACAAATTAAAATAGTGGAACTTTTCCTATTATTATGGCTTAGTCAACAGATTCAAAATACATCACCATGTGTGGTTGTATAGAAGTAAGTTGATGATGTACAGTAGGTCGCTTATTCCCTGTGTCAGCAGGGGGAATGGTTGTAGTAGAGAGCAGTGTACCATACTCAAGAGATCCTTCACTTGTGGCTAAGGGTCAATGGAAATTATCAGGATCCAGATGTAACCACTTCCAGCCTCTCTTTACTAGCCCCACTGTGCTAAGCACTGTACAAACGCATACCAAAGATGTATGTATATAACATAAATAAGAAGAGTCCAATCTAACTAGAAAAGGGGTTGCTGAAGTTGCTTTGGATGGAGTACTGCAGTAATACAGGAAGCTTTGAGGAGAGGAAAGAAGGTAAAAGGGGAGAGTAAGAGTAAGGGAAGTTTAGCTCAGCTCTCAGTTTCCTACAAATTTTATACAACTTAGCCAAGAGTTATGAGTCTAGTACAGGGGTCGTCAACCTTTGGCATGCGGCTTGCCAGGGTAAGCACCCTGGTGGGCCGGGCCAGTTTGTTTACCTGCTGCATCTGCAGGTTCGGCTGATCATAGCTTCCAGCTGCGGTTCGCCGTCCTGGGCCAATGGGGTTGGCGGGAACCCGAAGCCAGCACATCCCTTGGTCTGCACCGCTTCCTGCTGCCCCCATTGGGGGACGGTGAACCACAAACAGTGGGAGCCGCAATTGGCTGAACCTCCGGACGCGGCAGGAAAACAAACCGGCCCGACCCGCCAGGGTGCTTAACCTGGGAAGCCGTATGCCAAAGGTTGACAACCCCTGGTCTGGTATATAAAGAAAACATCTAAAAGCCACTTAAAGCTTAAGATTTAATTAAGGTATTTACATGAGTAATAATATCTCATACGAGTAATAACTGAGATAGAATTCAAAGAGGTGGCTTCATACTGTTAATGATGTGCTTTGCACAGCAGTAGCTTAAAACTCTTCCTTATTCCCTCCCCAGTGGCAGGATTTTTCCAGCCAGAGATCTCCATTAAAGTAAGCACTGCTACATCCTTGCTTAACTCCTATCACCAGGGAATAATTGTGGCAGTGGAGGGGTGCAGATGAAGGGAAGGGAACCTTCCTCTATCCCTATTTATATATTAGCAATCATTACAACAATCAAAGTTTTAACCTTTTCTACTTTCCTTTCCGTGCTGGCTGTTTACGATGTAAAGCTGTTCAAAATATTAACAAAAAAGCCAAAGAGAAAATGCGAACATGTATTTTTCACAACATGCTGCAGATCCAATAAAACCAGTAGGTAGAAAATAAAGGTTTTGGGTTTTACAAATAAAGATTGTACAACAATGAAAAGAATTAGAAAATGGTTTTATATCTTGCTATCAGCCATCAAACATTCAAAACATAAAAAAAGAACTAATCTGTTTCAAACCACTAGGCTAACACAGTCTTTAGCCTCAATCAAGCAACATTAGCAATTTAGTTAATAGACTTAAGACTACAGCTGTGTGAAATATTTTGACCAAAACCATTTTTTTTTTTGGTAAGAAATGCCAACTTTGCAACACCAAAATATGTTGTGAATGTGTGTTAATTCATCAAATGGTTTCAGTTTAAAACACAAATTAATCAGAAAAAAATAAAATGCTTCATTTCAATATTTTTATTTTAAATGACAAATAAAAATGTCTAATTTTGTTAAAAAATAAAAATTAAATAATATTCCAAATTAAAACAAAATGTAGTGTTTGACATAAAACTGTATCTATTTATTTATTTATTTCAGAATTGCCAGTGAGCTAGCTGAAAACCCCATTATTCTCCCACCTCTACTTGGGACTTGTCTCACGGCAGGTACACTCTCATCACAGGTGCTGGGTCACGTACGGTGAGAATAAGGAAAGAAACTGTATAGCCGCCAGTTAGGTCCCTTGTTCATGACCATGACTATAAATGTGGTGGTACGGCCTAGTGGCCAGTGTCAACAAAGCAGCCCTTCTCCCAGGGCAGCATTGCCCAATGGCTGGAATTAATAAAGCAGCCCTTCTGCTTAGGGCAGCACGGCCTAATGGCCAGAGTGAATAGAGTAGCCCACCTCTGTGGTATTGTGTGGCCCATTGGGGAAGTTGGGTGCCCCTCAGAGGGTTGTGGTACCCAAAGTAGGGGGACTCCAGGCCTCCCTGCTTCTCTGAGTCCCAGTGCGGGGGGGTCTCACTACCAAGTCAGTGGGGATCCTCCAAAAACATGCTGACTATTGTCCCAGTTCATTCACTGGAGAAGAGTCTAAGTCCCCTGGGTTGCTTCCTACCCTTTCTCCCTCAGCAATGCTCCACAGTTCCCCCAGGTCCCTGGGGTCCTCAGGTGGTGTAAATCTTTGCCGGCACAGTCTCTTCTCCAGGCTTGTCAGACAGCCTGAAGTCTGTCCAGAACTCTGCATGCTGTGGCTCTGTACTCGGGGCCTGTAGCAGCTCCCTGGAGAGAGCCTGCAGTCTGCATCCTCCTCCTTCAGCTGCCTGCCCAGACTTAGTTGGGCTGCTTCCTTTTTATATTCTTCCTCCAGGCTGAGCATGCTCAGCAGAGTTGGAAGGGTGAGGCTTCCTCAGCCTGCAAAGCACAGTGAATCCTTTTGGGGCTGGTGCAGGGTAGGTACACCCCATCAGAGGACCCTATTGTTATATTACTTATATCCTAAATATAAATTCTTCCAGACTTCCAGGCAAAATGCATGGTGTAAGATGTCTCTTTCGGTTTATGTCACAAAGCACCCTTCAAAAATCTGTTGTTCATCTCAGGGGAACCACATGACTGTGGAGGGGGAGGGTAAATAGACAAATACATGTCTAAAAGAGGAGAAGCTTGCCAACTTGTCCATATTGCACATATTTTCAGAACCCTGGAATCACTAAGTGTAAAAATTAAAGCAACACCCAACGTGTCTCAATGAGAGGAGGTCATTTAGTTCTAGGGGCTTACACAAAGAGGCTTACGCCTGTGACGAACACAAACCAGAAGGATATAAGAGAATATTGGAAGGTAGGGATCTCAACCTCAAGATGAGAAGGTCCCTTTTCCCTGGATAGACATACAAAGGCTGCACCAGGCCTATTAAGACATCTGATGCCAATTAACTGGTTAAGGCCGTTAGGCTAATGGAGACAGCTGGAACCAATCAAGGTCCCACTCATACTGATCTCCTTCCAGTTCCCTCAGGAAAGCTCAGGTAAAAGGAGCTGGAAGAGAGGAAGTGTTGCTGAAACCTGAGGTAAGAGTGAAGCTAGAAAAAGGGGATCACATGGAAGTGGACCAGTGAATCAAAGCAGCTCCAGTGGTGAAGGGAAAGCCACCAACAGCTGCTAATGCTAGGGTCCCTGGGCTGGAACCCGGAGTAGAGGGTAGGCCCGGGTTTCTGCTCCTGCCCCCGCCCTTCAGAGACCTCTTTGATCCAGACAAGAGGCTGAACTGCACCTACTAGCTCAAAGGAGCAACAGAGACTGTGGGGTATCCTCCCTTCCCGCCTCCCATACTGGCCTGTGATGAAAGGACTCGGTAGGCTGTGACCCTTGCTGCTACACTGAGAAAGGGAGGTCACACTGAGGGCCCTAGCAAGCTTCTGAGGCCACTGAATCTGTCCAGAAGCCACCAATGCAAGCTTGGTTCTTTGTCACACAACTTACCACAAAACCTGAAAGCTAGGCCCTTCCAGCTGCTGTTCTGTCATAACCAGGAGCTAAACCAAGGGGAAATGGGGACAGAGAAGTCCATTCTTCCTTACCTTGGATAGACTGCTATCTCCACATCTCTCCCTCCTCCCTGGCTCATACGGCAAGTGCTCCCCTGCCCTTTCAATCTACATTAACAAGTGGCCATACCGATATATGGAATACAAATGATCTCAACACAGAATTCACAAACTCCAGAGAAAGGGAGCGTAGCATGGAAATATTAGAGGAGACGAGGGATGTAACATATTAAGAATGCTACCATGGAAAAACCAAATTATTCATGAAAGAAAACTGTTATTAAGTTAGTGTTTCTTTAAGTGGCAGTAATTACTTATCAATAAAGTCTGTACCTCACTGTGGCAAAGTATGTTCAGCAGATGTTTAGGGATATGGGGCCATTTGCAAATGATAGCAGAGTAGGATTGCATCTGATGACAGCACTGTCTTGCCAAGATATAAAGATATTAACGTTATGATATTATATCATGTCACCATGTTGCAATTATTTTAGTCTACAAAATATCAATAGTAAGTTAGAACTGATAGTATAATTAAACTGAAAATTTTGTCACAACCTTAGCTGTTAACAAGAGCCAATAGATCAGTACCTCTTGTTCAGCCATATCTGTCTTCCTGAGAGAATAGCCCTGAAAATTTTCAGAAAACGGTACATGCCAATAGTAAGAAAAGTAAACTAGGAGTAGAGACTTTGGGTTCTATTCCTGGCTCTGCTGCTAAGATTCAGGTATGTCTTTCCATCTTTTTCTGTCACTCTGTGCATTAATATTAACCTAACTCAGAGGGATGCTGTGAGGATATTAATGCTTATAAAGTACTGGCTTGAAAGGTGCTATGTAAGTGTTAAGTACAATTACATAACACCTATATAACGCAGTCATTTGTAACAGACTTGAGTCTGACAATTAATTGCCATTTTCACAGGGAGCAAGAATCTTGAAATTTGTTACATACTGTTGCTTTTTATGGGCAGAAAATTTAAACTTTGACCTTTCAATTTCAGATCATCAGAAGCACATCAGTCTTTCTATGGATTTCAAGTGCTCTTTGAGCTACAATGTTTGAAAGTGAGCCCTTATGAGCTAGAATCTTGCAAATTGGTAGAACTTATTATTTTGCAACACTGAATAAAGAAAAATATTTTTTAAATTTGACATTTCTATCACAGATCACCAAACTATTTCCTCAGAAATTATTAATTTCTTCTATTACACCGTCATGTTAGGAATAAGGCCTCCAAGTTTAGAGTAACTAAGGTAATCTTAGTTCATAAGGTCCACAGTTCTATTCAACTTAGTTTAATAAAAAACAAACAAGCATAAAACAAAACCCTGTTGAAGACAACTGAGAGCATCCGCAAGCTCTTACAGTGGCAGCTATGTGAACCAAAAGGTTGGACTGATGCCAATAATAACAGCATCTGGTCTTCTTTGTAGGGCTGGCTCCAGGCACCAGCCAACCAAGCACGTTCTTGGGGAGGCACCTTGGGGCAGGGCAGCACTCATTTTTGGTTTTTTGGGGTTTTTTTTTGTTCGGCGGTGAAGCGCTCAGAGGGGGCGGGGGCTTGGACGACGCAGCACTCAGGGGGCGGAGGGCTTGGGCGGTGCAGTGCTGGGGGTGGTTTGGCGGCACAGCGCTCGCGGAGGGGGGTGTTACAGTGAGGCAGAGGTCTTTTTTTTGCTTGGGGCGGCAAAAAAGTTAGAGCCGGCCCTGCTTCTTTGTACATCCTTCTGGGATTTTAAGAAAACAAGCACTTGCTTTGCATTAAGCAAGTAACTAGGATAGCAACTTTGAGTTTTAAAGATGCTAATTTAAATAGAGAATTCTATACTGGGGCATATATATTAAATTTGCATTGTCTGAGGTACTGTAACTAATAACTCAGTACAGAATGTTCTTGACATTTTGATTTCATTCACCCCCCCCTTTGCTTGAAGAGGTACCACTAATCATACCCCTTGCTGTCTTATTGATGTGATCCACTCCAAGGCCCCATGCCTCCAGGCTAATTGTATTTGTTTCATTCCATTAATTTACAACAGGACAATAAAGATGCTAATTATTTTTACGTGCCAATTTTTAGTAGTCAGTAGCAACACAATTAACTGTTATACTACAGCAACTGCATCAGGGTCAATTCAGACTGAACTGTTCAACGTGGATCTTTAGGGGACCCTATATGATGAGAGCCCCACTCTATCAGGCACAAGCTGAGAAATCTCATTGTGATATTCGCTGCTTATGATACAAAGCAGTAGGGCACTGACTCAGAGCTCTGTGGTGATATATTGAGACCCCTAGGGAATAAAGATGTTTCTCCTTTTATTGCAACCCATTTGAGCAGATCACAGGTTTGTTCCTCTTCATCTTTGAGGAAACCTCCATCTACTGGTCCCATAACTCCCCCCCTCAAATGCAGAACACACTTGTTCTACAATATAAGAACTTATATATATATGGTAGATAATAGAAAAAGAGTGTGTTTGTGTTTTTTTTCCTGGATATATTCCTGATCACCCTCACCTCCCCACATGGCTATCAATCCACCCTCCTGTACTTAGTACAGTGGTCTGAGGCCATTGTGAAGGTGAACCATATTACACGCTAAAGCTTGTGTCTTGCAATGAGTGATCCAAACAAACAGCTTCACAAAGGCCCCAGATTTATTTGAAATGGACCTGAGCAACATCCTTTCCTAGAACTAGTAGGATGTCATACTTCTTATGCCTTTCTCCATGTTTCATTTACTGGATTCAAATGCATCCAGGACACTACCACAAGTTAATAAATAAAATAATATTGAGAAAATGGTAGTCCTTCCATAATTTAATGATGTAATTTTGTTTGCAAAGCTGAGGCAAAGATACAGGTACTGATTCTATTTTATAGCTATCGGGGGACATGGCTACACTGGAAACTTCAAAGCGCTGTCACACCCCTGAGCCAGCAAGTTAGAGAGCTATAAAACGTAAGCGTAGACAAGCCCTAAGCTTCTTTGCATTACTTTGTTAAAAAACATGGACTTTGTTCCAAGGAATAAGAATGATTGATAAAAGAGGGCTGTGATTTTGGATGTCAAATGACTCTAAAACAGAAGATTTTGTTTAATTCTTGCGGATTTCAAGCACCAACAACCAAGTGCCTGTGCATTTTCTG
Organism: Gopherus evgoodei; assembly: GCF_007399415.2. Taxonomy (NCBI): domain Eukaryota; kingdom Metazoa; phylum Chordata; order Testudines; family Testudinidae; genus Gopherus; species Gopherus evgoodei. The sequence goes on from NC_044323.1 coordinate 197,851,785, forward strand.
GAAAGCTAGAGACTTTCTTCTCAGCGGACCATGCCCCACCATTATATTTATTATTTGTATGTGGTAGCAGTTAGAGGTCCTGGCACCATTGTATTAGGCACTGTATGAACATATAACAAGAAGATGTTTTCTGAGCCAAAGGGTGACTTTTTCAAATGTTCATCAATTTTTTCAGGGACTATTTTAGAATGTCTGCTGTTTTCTTTCATTCTTCAAAGAAGTCATTATATTAATTTTCCAAATGTGACCAGAGAGAGAGAGAGAGAGAGAGAGAGAGAGAGAGAGAGAGAGTATGAGTGTTTCGATATATACACATCATATTTGTCATGGACTTGCTACTAGAGTTACTCAGAATTTTCTCTCCTCCTTGCATCTGATAAATGTTTCCTTATTCTAGTAGATGTGAAGAAAAAACAAATGTAGACTATTGTTTACCTTTAGGAAGAACTATACAGAAATATTTGGAGGGGCCAGATCAGATGGCTACTTACCATTTTGTTCTCTCTGGACTCCAGCAGCAAGCAAATCTGGCTCCCCAAGGCTTATATCATTGAGCCTGGTTCCTAGACACTCTATGCAAAGATGTTTGCACCACTCCTCTGCTTCCAGTTCTGAAAATAACCATAAACAAAGACGTCAGTGGAATTCATGAAATATTTTACTCAAAAGAAGGTACAACATGAAATAAGTCTTTGATCAACAGGCTATTTTTATGATTGAGTTAGGACTAATAACTTCTGTTTCAAAACCAGCAAAAAACAAACAAAAAAAATCGCATACACACTGTTTTGCCTTGATTTATGGACCTTTTCTAAAAAAAGAATTGAACCATGGCTCCTGAATTGATTAGAAATATGCGAAAAGTGTAAAAAAGCTCATTTTGCTAGAAATCAACTCACATATCCAGGACAGCCACCAACTTTTCCCAGTTGCAAAACTCTCTCTGTGTGGGTGACTGGGGGAAGGCTGTTCAGAAAGTATCTTTCAGCAAGTCCTGCTTGATGGAAATAATTTAATTTAAAATTATTTTAATGTAAAATTATCTGAAAAGAAACATTATTTTGCTCTAAATCCATCTTGATTATTAAGATTAACTGGGTTGCTTTTGCTTACAATCCCTAGATATCAATATGATGGAAACTAAGAGAATGGAGCAAACTGAACTCTCAAATTCACTTCCTTATTTGTCTGATAAAATCCAAGTTTAATGACTTTTATAGCACCATACAGTGGCTGTCATTTTTCCTGAGGTAATTTATTTTGTCAAAAATATATGTTTTCTTACAGCACTGAACTGTTCCAGTACCCAGAGATTCAACAATGGGTTTGTCTTATAAATGGAACAGTAAATAAGACAGAGCTGTGAGGAGACGGTAAATGTAAAGTCATTCTGCCTCTCGAACAAACATCTAAAAGAGAAAAAGAAATGTGCACAAATCAATACTGTGTTCACGAACCCAGCCTAATGTTACTATAGTTAAAGGAGGATTTTTACGGAAAAACTTTGAAAGCAGTGAGTAAGTTCTTAAGCCATATGTCTCTTGAAGTCAAATTCATGACAGGTGGAAAAAACACAACCCTACTGAAAGGAAACATGCAGGTTTCTTGTGACTGCTCCTTGTAAATCTTCTTTTTCAAAAAGGCATTTCTAGACTCTGAAGGTTGGGATCCAGATTAAAAAATTCCAAATAGCAATGTTTAGTTTGGGCCAATCTCTAGCTGGAACCCACTGTATTAATCAGATTCAGTTCATTCCTTGATTGTAGCTATTACTGCAAGTTGTTATGACTCAGTGGTGATTAACTTCGACTGTACCCCCACAAAATCAGGCACAGCCAAGGGAAAACAACTCACGTAGAAAATCCCTCTCGGAAGAAATATATTTTAATACATATGAGAAACTATTTAGTAAATCAAATCAACATAATGGGAGGCACAGTCAATAGAGGGTATATTGTCAATCCTGAAAGTATACTTTTAATAGTTTAAATTTGGAAACATTTTGGAAAGTATAAAATATATAAAAATATATGAATCATGAACTTATAGCCAAATAGTTGAAGAATATATTATACTTACATAAACCTCAGGCAAAAACAAATTTTATTGATTTAGGTAAACTGTTACCACTAATTAATGATTTGTATGCAACTAAGTAAAGGAAAATACTAAAGTTATCATTACATCAGGCTGTAGTCACATTTGTCATATTGTAAGTGTATAAACCATGTTTACCTCTTACAAAAACTAACAATTTAATACCCTATAAATATATATTTTCCAATATTGAAATGACTCTGTTGTTGGAATGAACAGCTTCTGCAAGACTGAAGGGCTGTATGTGCACTTCCAGAAGCACAAATGGATTGTCTACTAAGGTGCTGTTTCAGCTTATGCACTCCAGTACTTTCTGGGTGCACAGGATTGCCTGGGTGGAGCTTTCCCCCTTGACATACACTCTGAAATAACCTTTTTTAAATGGCTACGTTCCCCTTGAATCTACAACTACATTCCCTCTTATAACACATGGATATATTAGGGGAGTTGTAGTAGATTCCTTTTCCAAGATTCCTTTTCCACATCTGCAGAATACCAAACCAGTGCAATTTAGATTAGAATTAGGGCTGTCAAGTGATTTAAAAAAATTAATCGCAATTAATCGCCTGATTAAAAAAATAATTGTGATTAATTACACGATTAATCATGCTGTTAAACAATAATAGAATACCATTAATTTAAAATGTCTAGATTTTCAAATATATTGATTTAAATTACAACACAGAATACAAAGTGTACAGTGCTCACTTTATATTTATTTTTATTACAAATATTTGCACTGTAAAAAACAAAAGAAATATCTAATATAAGTACTGTAGTTCAATCTCTTTGTCATGAAAGTTGAACTTACAAATGTAGAATTATGTACAAAAAAACTGCATTCAAAAATAAAACAATGTAGAACTTTAGAGCCTACAAGTCCACTCAGTCCTACTACTTGTTCAGTCAATTGCTAAGACAAATAAGTTTGTTTACATTTATGGGAGATACTGCTGCCCACTTTTGGTTACAATGTCACCTGAAAGTGAGAAGAGGCATTCACATGGCACTGTTGTAGTTGGCATATATGTCCCTTCGTCTTCAACCACCATTACAGAGGACATGCTTTCATGCTGATAATGGGTTCCTCTCGATAACAATCCAAAGCAGAGTGGACTGATGTATATTCATTTTCATCATCTCAGACAGTAGCAGAAGGTTGATTTTGATCTTTAGTGGTTCAAGTTCTGTAGTTTCCGCATCAGAGTGTTGCTCTTTTAAGACTCCTGAAAGTATGCTCCATGCCTTGTCCCTCTTAGATTTTGGAAGGCACTTCAGATTCTTAAACCTTGGGTCGAGTGCTCTAACTATTTTTAGAAATCTCACATTGGTACGTTCTTTGTGTTTTGTCAAATCTGCTGTGAAAGTGTTCTTAAAACAAACGTGCTCGGTCATCATCTGAGACTGCTATAACATGAAATATATGGCAGAATACAGGCAAAACAGAACAGAAGACATACAATTCTCCTCAGTGACAAATTTAATTAACGTTTTTTTTTAACAAGCGTCATCAGCATGGAAACATATCCTCTGGAATGGTGGCCAAAGCATGAAGGTACATACGTATGTTTAGCATAATTGGCATGTAAATACCTTGCAATGCTAGCTATAAAAGTGCCATGCGAAGCCTGTTCTCACTTTCAGGTGACATTGTAAATAAGAAGCTGGCAGCAGTATTTCCCATGAATGTAAAAAACATATTTGTCTTAGCAATTGACTGAACAAGTAGTAGGACTGAGTGGACTTGTAGGCTCTAAAGTTCTACACTGTTTTGTTTTTGAATGCAGTTATATAATCAGAAAAATCTACATTTGTAAGTTACTTTCATGATAAAGAGGTTGCACTACAGTACTTGTATGAGGTGAATAGAAAAATAGTATTTATTTTATCATTTTTACAGTTCAAATATTTGTAATAAAAATAATAATATAAAGTGAGCACTGTACACTTTGTATTCTGTTTTGCAAAAGAAATCAATATGTATGAAAATGCAGAAAAACATCCAAAATATTTCATAAATTTCAATTGGTATTCTATTGTTTAACAGTGTGATTAATCATGATTAATTTTTTTGAGTTAATCGCATGACTTAACTGTGATTAATTGACAACGCTAATCAGAATGCTTTGAGTTGCGCAGTAACTGACACCAAATTTGTTACCTATGACATTAACAGTGCTCATCTTTAAGAATCAAATTGCCCTGCGACAGCCTCTGAAGTGCCATAATTTTTTTTTAATTTTAAGTACAGGGAAATTCTGAAGTATCTGACCTATTCCTGTGAATCCAATCCTGCTTCCATGGAAATCAGTGGCAAAGTACTCATTGACTTTAGTGGAAACTGGATCAGATTCTACACATTAACTATCAATAAGGGTTAACTTTTTAGTGGCCATCAGTGTATGGCATGGCAGAACTTTGCCCACTTTTACACCTTTATGCCATATGTTCTAAGGCATATTTTAAGCAGCCATAAATACTCTCAAAATATTCACATCTTCATTTCCTCTAATATTCAAGTATTTTGCTCTGCTATATGAATATCAAAAGGTGAGATCAAATGTAAGTAGACAGGTGGCCCCAATTTGATACTGCTTCTTGCAAGAGAAATGTAACTAGCAGCAGCCTGAAGTCGGTTCTTTTGAAAATACAATTTGTTAGTTGCAAGATTTTTAGGCAGGTTTCCCTGCAGTTTTCCCTGAGCTTCCAGGTCAGTGGCTGAAGGAATATGCCATTTCTGCTCTAGCTCACAGTTCAGAACCTGCTGCAGTTACGTAAGGTGAATTTTGTTCCCTGTATCCTGATTCACAAGAGCCCAGTGCCATGTCTCAAGAATCCAGTACTTCTGGTTAAATTGAAAATGCATATTGTACAGTCCTATGGGCATCAATACTAAAGAATCACAAAAGACCTCCAAAGTGTTGGGCACACACAACTACCATGGACTTGAAGATGCGAGATCAGATCCAGTCCAGTAACAACACACAAATGGCTCAGTAGATTTTGTACTAAATTGAAATAAAGATGAGGAAGGCTGTTCCCCGCTCTTGTAAGAAATTGTCAGTTGTATGGAGATAAAAGAACCTTTTCCTTGTACATAATATGAATTTGGTTTATTTCTTTGTGCTTTCCCTAATGCCTGCCTATGTCTAGCTACACAGACCTAAAATGGCTGGATCTTTGACTTGGAACCAATTTCTACATATTTCTTACAAAAAGTTACTTCTGCTACCCTTGCTCTCCCAGAACTGTTTGTAAGAATTCCAAAACCCATTTGGATTTTCTGATTCAGAATAAGATTGGAAACAAAATTGGATCATTGAAACATGGACCTGCAAGATCTTTTTGGAGAAGAAAGATGGGAGCTGAAGAAACACACATGCCAATGTTTACAAAAATATACACAGCCATAATAAGAAATCTCTGTGTGAAGGGTGATGGGGGGACAAAGAATCCCCACAGAATTATTTCTTTTAATTGAATTGAGCCACATAAAATAAATTCACAAATGTGATCTCATTTTTCACTAGTAAATAGCAGTACAGCCTGCAACAGCCAAATTTTTTTTAACTAGTACTTCATTTTATAAAAATATCATAACTTCTGAAGACTTGAGAAAAAATATTTAATTAATATTTTTAAATAAATTATGTGACAATGTTTCCATTAATTAAAGGTACCCATGTTAGTTAGAGAAGGAAGTATATACTCAGAAAACAGCGTGGCAGCTTAAGTCAAAATAAGCGATTTAAAGCTACTATGCTGTTTCAGACTTTTGATGACCTTTTTTCTGCAGTGCTTTAAATACATTTCTGGGTGAAAGATCCTTAATAAATAAGTAATGGAGTAAATACAAGTTATTAAAGATGAACATGCATATTTTAGGAAGAAAACAGAAATTAGACTTAAAGCATCCATCTACTTTTCCTCTACAGATGCTGAAAGATATGGCAAGGACAGATCTATAAGCAGCCTGTTTGAGTTAAAAAAATCACAGTAACTGCAATTACAAAATAACCGGTCATGTACCTAAGTAGTTACTTGAGCATGCAATGGCATGCATTAACCTGGCAATTCCCTGTTCACATTTGGAAGTCTGTACAAAAGTGTCAGCTTAGTCAATATGCTTATTTCTACCATATAACCATTAATCTAAAAATCTCAAGAGATAGTGAAATTAACAAGGTAGGAAAATTGTAGTACAAGGCAAAAGACTTGTCACATTAATGCTACTTCTCATTAAAATATTTCCCAAAATATATGATATTGTATACAAGTACAATTTTTCCTTTAATGAACCATGCTGTATACGCAGCAAAGAATCCTGTGGCACCTTATAGACTAACAGACATATTGGAGCATGAGCTTTCATGCATCCGACGAAGTGGGTATTCACCCACGAAAGCTCATGCTCCAAAATGTCTGTTAGTCTATAAGGTGCCGCAGGATTCATTGCTGCTTTTACAGGTCCAGACTAAAACGGCTACCCCTCTGATACTATGCTGCATACTTCCGTATTAGAAAAGAAGAACATATAAAATGCTAGAATACTCCTATAATTAGGGCCCTACCAAATTCACAGCCATGAAAAATGCATCACATATTGTGAAATCTGGTTTCCTCACATGAAATCTGGTCTTTTGTGTGCTTTTACCCTACACTATATAGATTTCATGGGGGAGACCAGCGTTTCTAAAATTGGGAGTCCTAAGCCAAAAGGGAGAGGGAGTCACAAGGTTATTTGGGGGGGGGGTCACAGTATTGCCACCTTTACTTCTGTGCTGCCTTGAGCCCCTGGGCAACTGGAGAGTGGCGGCTACTGACTGAGGGCCCAGCTCTACAGACAGCAGCGCAGAAGTAAGGGTGGCAATACCATACCATGCCATCCTTACTTATGTGCTGCTGGCAGTAGCTTTGCCTTCAGAGCTGGGCTCCTGGCCAGCAGTCGCTGCTCTTCAGCTGCTGAGCTCTGAAGGCAGTGCTGCCGCCAGCAGCAGCACAGAAGTAAGGGTAGCAGTACTGCAATCCCCCTACCATAACCTTGTGACCCCCCCCACACACATCTCCTTTTTGGGTCAGGACCCCTACAATTACAACACTGTGAAATTTCAGATTTAAATAGCTGAAATCATTAAATTTACCATTTTAAAAATCCTATGACTGTGAAATTGACCAAATGGACCATGAATTTGGTAAGGCCCTAGCTATAATGCTGAATGCTATTAGTCATTAATTTCATAACTATATAAAATGTCAGCCATTTCCATAATATAGCTTTTTAAAATGGCATTAACACTAGATAAGGCAACACCAAGAACTAAATATTCATAATAATGTGAAAACTTAAATCAAATTTTAATAAATGCTGTACAGTATTGGGGCAAAATACTTCAGTAGGTCTCCCTGGGGTCACCGTGGGTGGGAAGAAAGGGTATCTTATCCAAACCGTATCCTGACAATATAAGCTAAGGGCTAAGTTTCAGGCCAATTCTTGTAAAAAACCAAACAAAACAAAACATTAGTGAAGGTATGGGAACATGAGAGGAAATTGTACATTTTATAGAAAGTGTTTCTCTCCCTACCCTCCCACCCCACTAGACATTGGTGCAATTTAGCTATACAACATACCTATTTACCTCACTGCTAGCCCCATTGAAATGAATGGTGATACTCATGCAGTACCATGTTACTCGAGGTGAACAAAAGAACTGTGTCTTTAAGGCTAGATTTCCTGATAGTATTACTCATTTAGGGTACTACTTTTCTCAGAAAGTAGTCCCATTTATTTCAGAGGTACTCTTCTTCTGAGTAGGAACTATGCAATATGAGTATGGCTCCAGTGTTCTTAGCCAAAAAGAAATACAACAATTGTTTGGTATGAATGATACTTTTCCTTTTTAGTGTAAAAGAGGAAACGCTAAAAGCTGTCTGGAAATAGGCAGAAATATATTTTTATAGTGAACATTGTGAGCTACAAGGATTTGCTATAGAAATTAGGCAACTTCCCAGTATCATCAATCTATTTCCAGTTCTGCAATTATTAAATGAAAAGAAAACAGTGCAAAAGTAAAATAACTGCAGGCAACATGTATAAAATATGCTTCATGGCAATAATATAAACAACATCAGTCACATCTCCAAAAAGGGCCCTTTCAGCAATGACACACAATATATAACTCCTTTGGGAATTCTGCACCAAAAAAATTCTGCGCACAATATTTAAAAATTCTGCAAAATTTGCCAATATATAAATGTGGAGGCTCCAGCCTGGCAGTGGGGAGCAGGGAGGTGGGAGATCACTCTGAAGCCTCTCCTTACCCCAAACAGGAACTCGACAGTGAGGCTGCATGTAACCCTGACACAGTGCAAGGGCTGGGCCTGCCCCAGAAACACCCCGGTGTCCTGCCCCTCTGTGCAAGGTGCACCAGGTAGAGACAAGCAGGCTCAGCCCAGCAGGATCCAAGTGTGGGGGGCTTAGTGTGGGGTGATCCAAGTGTGCGGTGTGAGGCAATCTAGCTGCCGGTGGCACAGTGGGGGATCTAGATGTACAGGAGCTCATTGGAGGGTTCCAGATGCAGGGGCAATAGGACTTTATGGGGGGGGGGTCCAGGTGAAGGCAGCTGAGACTCAGCAGGGGCGGGTCTGGTTTTGGGGGGCTCAGCAGGATGCTTCAGGTGCTGGGGAAATGGAGCTTGGTGGGGTCAGGGTCTCAGTGTGGAGGGCTGATAAGTGTGATCCTGGAGAAGAGGGGGTGGTGCTCATCAGGGTGGGGGTTCGATGGGCCTGCTTAGCAGGGGAGCTCCAGCTACAGAGGGGTTGCTGTATGCTAGACTGGCTTCTCCTGTCCCTTCTCCCCTGTCCCCTGCCCCATCCCCTTCCTCTTCCCACTGTCCCCTGCACCTACATCCTCCTCCTTTCACTCCCAGGTGGCCGATGACCACCCTCCCTCATCCGGGCAGCTCTGCACTCGTAGCAATCGGAGTGGGGATAGGGAGACAGTGGCACATGCCCCTGTGTACCCCCCATGCCTTGCCTCTGTTTGGGGAGGATGATGCCTCCCCACGGTGATTTACCTCTCCACCCACTGCTCTGGGTGCCAGAAATGACGCACTCAGACTGCTGGGGAGGAGCATATGACCACTCTTGCGGCTTCCCTTTGCTTCCCCATCATTTTCTAAGGAGAAGCAAAGAATTCTGCACCAGTCATGAATTTTGAGTGCACACATGGGGCAGAATTCCCCCACGAATAACATATGTATTGAACACAATTACATCAAGTTACACAGCTACTACTTATGTAAGTCAATCACACAATTTATTTGGCTCAAAATTGTCTTCAGCCTGTTTCAGATTCAATTTTCCCTGACAAGGATTTTGTTTCTCTTGGGAGATCGAAGAATCATCTCTTAAATGAATAGGGGAATTAAGTACCTTCTGTATAAGTCTTAACTGTTTCCTTTCTTCTGCCATCAGAGCTTCAAGTCTCATACAAACGAGAATTCGTATTCATATAAACACAGAGTCTGGGACTTATTTAATCCTCAATAACATTTCAAAAAATAAGTCTTATTCTCCAGTTATGGACAAGTGTAATTGTTAAAGGTCAGAATACGGATAGATAAGATAGGATGAGAGAATTGCTGTAACAATCTATCTATACAGAAGCAAAGCTGGTGTGGCAAGATGGGGGTACTTTCTATACCATTTATGTAAACCACCATAGATTTAGTGGTGATATCTATGTAATAACTGCACAACTATATATAAAAAGTATCTTATCATATACCTTTGATAGCCTATGTTAGGATTTGATACCATATTATTTGAGCACCATCCATATAAATCAGTAGAAAAGGCGAAGTACCTAGTGGACTTCATGGAGTCTATCTTTCAGGGGGCACACATTCTGTTCAAGGTAGGGGCTTTTCCTGTGATTAATTTTTAGACTTTATTAAATCCCTGCCCAACTCCTCCCCCCACTCCTTTTTTTTGTTTCATTGACAGGAGTTTATTGGCCAAAGGGGGTGTCAGTGTTGCAAGTGTCATTCTTAGGGTACAAAGACTTTGGAAAGCATCACCCGCACTCTGCCACAACTCTCTTTTAAAAGAAACACAAATGTTTCTCTCTTTACTTCCCTTATACCCAAATATATTACATTTCACCCAAAATTATGCCGGAATGAGACTCAGAATGGTCAATGATTGGTGCTGAACTGGAGATCCAAAGGTATGACCTCTTGCTATCCATTAGAGCTAGAAATGGGAGCGTCATGACATTAAACAGTTAGGTTCAGGCCTCATTTTCCAATGGCAAAAATATTGGCAGCGTACTGTTACAGGGTCAATAGTATGCCATCATATCTTAATACTATGATACATTGTGTGCACTTTTGCTGAGAATAAATTAAGTTTTAGTCATGTAAAATTTTGCATTCATGTAGGTCTAGTATTAGCTAGAGAATGTATTTGGTATGTCTTCTGTTATCCTTCCATTTGACTGTTTTATCATGTTTACCCTTGTAATTCTCAATATGTTTCTATTGCAAAATAATACAGAACTTTTAAGTTTCCTTAGATAATAACTATAGACTATAAAACCTAATGAATAAATGTCTGCACAAATACACTGATCAAATCCTGAGTCTTAGAAATTCTTAGTATACATCTTTTATTCGCATCTCAAATTAATCATTTATCTTTTATTCTCAGTGTGAAATGGATCATTGCATTTTCTACACTAAATTATCTTTTTCATCCAAAAATATTCTAGATTTAATGAAAATATTTACCCTTTTTGTTCAGGCAAGCAAAACATAATATGCAGCATTCTTCCCTTCCCGTGCTTTTCTTTTTTAATGAAATTGTACTTTGTATATAGATCAGGTAGTTTTAGATTTGTGATTTTCAAGGTGAGCCACCCTTAAACATGTGACCGTCCATCTACATCATACTGAGAAGTTGTTGGGTTTTTTTCAGACGACAACACTCCTAGGTAACTTAAACCTCTAGAACTGAGGGTGAAATCCTGAACCTCTTGAAGTCAATAGAAATTTTGTCATTGTCTTCAGTAAGGCCAAGATTTCCTGCAGAGGCCATGACTCAGCAAATTATGCACTTTGCTGAACCAGAGCCTAAATGCCTATATAAAAAGTGTGAAAAGGTGAACCCTATTCCAATCATGTAGCATTTTCCCACCAAGAAAAGCAAAACTTGAGAATTAGTCTGGATGACTGGATATCACAACGGGTGAAAAGGTTTAAAAATTCAATAGTTCTCCTGAATTACAACTCAGACCCTTGTTAAATTGGAAACTTGCTATCAAAAGACAGTTCTGACTACAACTCTTTCACCCTTAGTTAGGAGACTGTGGAACTTTCCAAAAATCTGAGGAACATTTACATGTAAGAGTGTTCTTCAAGCCTATTTTTAAAACTGAGAATAAAGCAGGAGCAGGGAACTTAGCTCACTAAGAGGAAAAAAAAAGATCATTCACCTTGTAATAAGTGAAATTCTTCAAGATGTGTTGTTACTATGTGTAGTGCATTTCATATCGTACATGAGCTTCATGCCCCCTGGTGTGAATAATTTTTCCTAGCAATGCAGCCCCACTCTCCTCATACTCCACAAGGAAAGTCCAAAGGGGGCTGTCAGTTCTTACTGCTAGTTTGCACGATAGAATCTGAAGCGGTAGGAAAGGTGGCTGAGTAGTTCATTACACAAAGATACATCATATCTAGAAGAACTCCAGTTACTTTCCTACTTCTTCAAGTGTTTGTCCCTACGTGTAGTACACTTCAGGTAATTCACAAGCCATGTTCCTCTTGAAGAGGTGAGTGCCTGGAGCCCTGTGCCACTACAAAATGCAGGACATCACCAGCAAATGATGTCTCGTGCAAGTGTGCCCAGAGACCCAGCCTGCTACTCTGCAGATGTCAGTACTAGGGATATCCTTTAGTGAGATTAAGGCTGCCAGGGCTCTTGTCGAGCATGCTCTCACACTGCCCCCAAGAGGGTCATTGTTCAGTTTTTAGCAGAGTACTACGCGAGTGATCCAAGATCCACTTTGACATCCCCTGGGCGGAAACAGCCTCTTCCCTTCATCCTCTTCACAAACAAGACTGAGTCTAGGAGACCTCTTTGAATCGGTTGGGATAGTGAGTCCTCCCCTTGTTTTTTGTCAAGAGGTCTTGTTATGAGAGGACTGGACTTGACATAACCACAGCCATTTTGTGTATTCAGCCACCATTAACTGGAAGAGAGAACACCAAATAGTTAGTGTTGCTAATAAAAATAGATGAAGTGATAAATTCATGAAACTGAGAAGGAGTGTGGATCCCAGGTAACAGTCTTATACTAGGAGAAGGCAGTAAGAAAGGTGAGCTGACAGGCGCATCAACAATCTTAAGTCCTTGCACTTTCTGTTCACATCCGAATGCAAACAAGCCTGTTGTCAGGTGACCCTACTCACGAAATAACTCCCACAGGGTCAGGCCGTGAAGTTCCCATCTGTGCTCTCTGAAGATATGTCTGCTGAGGGAATCTGCCAGGATATTTTGAACCCCTGGAAGATGGATGGCAGTCAGGGCAACTTGCAGGGGTATGCATGTGTTCCAGTGAGTTGCAAGGGACATGCCCCTCCCTGCTTGTTGACGTAACAGATCACTGTCATGTTGTCCAGTAGCACCAAGATTGACTGACTGAAAATGCAAGGCAAGAAATACTCACAGACCAACTGGACTATTGTCCACTCAAGCATGCAGATGTGGAGCATTAACTCCTGAGGGGACCACATTGCTTGGACCACCTCCCCTTCCAGGTGGGTTCCCCACTCTATCAGAGATGTGTCTGTCATCATAGTCCTCATTAGCAGTGGGGGACTGAACTGGACCTAGATGCACACCTTTCCCTTGTCCTCCCAGAAGCCAAGGGACTCCAGGACACCAGTGACTCTATGCCCAGTGTGTATATAGTCTGGCAGCAGTTTGGCAGCCCCTTTTCTATGCTTGGTGGTGAGCACAAGGAGAGGAGGGGTGCATGGGTGAACTGAGTGGGTGCTGCCAAAGTGTACTACACATAGGGACAAGCACTCAAAGAAAAAGAGGATTGAATTGAAATATAGAAGTCAGTGCCGAGGGGTACAACGAAAGACAATATTCATGGGCCACAATGTGAACCCTTTAAACTGGTGAGAAGGGCTTAATAGCGAACTGACTTATGAACCCACATGAAGAGTGAAAAATACCTCCTTACTCCCACTTCTGGGCTATCTGCATTGCTGATCTGCGCCTGGGAGAGAGAGTAGCCATCACAGGGCCTCTGGCTCCCTTCTGGCATAGGTGGACTGGCAAGGAAGCGGGCAGAGTACTGGCAAATGAAACTGAGCTGGTGCTGAGTGGGATGTACACTGCACCAGGTATAGTGATGACACAGCTTATTTCTCCTGGAGCAAGGGAGAAACAGGGACTGAACTGTGACTGAGAGTCACAACTGTGTCCCTAGTGTGCCTCTAGAGTAATGCAATTATGCATTGTCCCTTCCTTAGGTCTCATGGTAACAGACAATATAGCCCAGAAGTAGGCCATTGAAGTCAATGGGACTAGTCACGTAAGCAACCGCTTTCCAGTATGAGTAAAGGATTCACAGTCTGGCCCTCAATAATCTCCTTTTATGTTGTTCATTTGGATTCTATGCTGAGTTGTTTATAAGACTTAAGACCTGAAAAAGAGGCGAGAGGCTAGAATAAAAACAATTTTCTGTTAGTGAAATACAAGTCTATATTCTCCCATCCCATCTCTTTGCAGTACAGAAAACAACGTTCTGAAGATGGTATGTACAGCTAACATAACTTCTTGAAAGGTGTTTTAATTTAACAAAAACAAGTGGTGAGAAAATTGAACATTGCCGTTTACGAAACACAGAGACATTTGGTTGCACTGAGTCTCAGTAAACACTTGACAGATGAGTGGAAGGAAAATAAACCCATTGTTTGTAATGCTTTTGCTTGCTCTTTGCATTAATACTCTTAAATAGGAAAATGGCTCTCAATGCTTTTCTCCTGTCTGCTTGTCAGCCATGGCCTAATTCTATCTTCAGGGGGAAAAATAAGAACCAGGAAGGAAAAAAACACCTTGCAACACAAAATCACTTCTTGATTTTGAAATATGTGAGGGTAACTTAGGTTTTGTTGACTTATTTATATGATATATATTGGACATCTAGGTTTTCTTTGGCTCATGGCATTAGAAATAGCTGCAGCAGCAGCAGTTCCTAGATTACTGAAGGTGAGTGAGCAGCAGGGTTCTCTTCTTTTTTCAGTCAGATAAGGGCTTGCACACACAAATCTTTCTTCTCATTCTCAGAAATCATCTTGAAACATGCCTTGGCACAGAATCCTTGGAATCTAGTAATAGAGATAAATCAAGTGGTTTATTTCTATGTGTTGAAAGAAGATCTCATGAAATAGCTACTGCAGGTGCAGCAGAGGTCCAAGGAGCTGTTTCAAAGATTTGTATCTGAAATGCATTTGCACAAAGTTTGCCTACGTCACTCACTGTTCTGAGTTTGATGTGGATGTAAAACAGTAATATCTTAAAAGATGGCTAATATTTAGTCCCTAAGAAATCATAACCTTTTAAATTTAATTAATACTATTCATGTATATTTCTGAACTACTTTCATTACCAGCACATGCAATTTCCTTGGAGGATTAAAGTCCTTATCTAACTGAGAGGTAGGAGGAGGAAGTCACATTTGCTTAAGATATTGCTCAGAGAGTTTTTATAATTTATTAATTTAAAGTATTCCCTATACAGTCAATGTGTCGTTAATAATAAATTATTTAATATTGTCTCATATCCCATAGACAAATATATACATATTTAATATTTATATTTTAAAATTTAAATATATAAAAATAAATATTGGAGTGCATTTGCATGCAAGCATGTTCACTTTTTTACAAATTTATTCCCCCACGAAAAATTACCAAACATATTTTTTTCTGCATAAACACACACACACATCCCTCCCACCCTGCTCTAAACCCATGCCTAAATTGAGGATAACAGCTAAGAGAAGCGGAAAGCATGCTACACAAGCGCTGGGAAAGGGGAAATTTTGGCCAACAAAATTGAAGCAAGCCCGTACTCTTCTATGAAATGCCCTGTGTTATACTGGAGTTCAGACTAGATGGTCATGTACTTTCTAGCCTTGGAATCTATGGGATATTCAATACCATGAAAAACAGATAGCACTAGGACTTGTCAAAAATGTCTTCAACATTTTTTTCCTATGGAAAATTAGATGTTCAACTAAATGAAAATTTTGGCACAAAGCGTCTGCTTAACTTGAAAATTTTCAATTTTTTGGAAGAAAAGTTAATCAGCCAAAAAAAGTTGGGTTTTGGTTTATGAAAACTAAAAAAAAGAAAATGTTTATATTTTTCAACTGTTCTAGATAGCATCTTAATTTTTGAGATTTATCTAACACCCCTTCATCTCCTCCGCCCTACAATGGGACCACCTCATAGAATCATAGAATCATAGAATATTAGGGTTGGAAGAGACCCCAGGAGGTCATCTAGTCCACACCAACTAAATCATCCCAGTCAGGGCTTTGTCAAGCTGGGCCTAAGGATGGAGATTCCACCACCTCCCTAGGTAACCCTTTCCAGTGCTTTACCACCCTCCTAGTGAAATAGTGTTTCCTAATATCAAACCTAGACCTCCGCCACTGCAACTTGAGACCATTGCTTCTTGTTCTGTCATCTGCCACCACTGAGAACAGCAGAGCTCCATTCTCTTTGGAACCCTCCTTCAGGTAATTGAAGGTTGCTATCAAATCCCCCCTCATTCTTCTCTTCTGCAGATTAAATAACCCCAGTACCTTCAGCCTCTCCTCATAAGTCATGTGCCCCAGTCCCCTAGTCATTTTCGTTGCCCTCCGCTGGACTCTCTTCAATTTGTCCATATCCCTTCTGTAGCTGGGGGGACCAAAACTGGACACAATACTCCAGGTGTGGCCTCATCAGTGATGAATAGAGGGGAATAATCACTTCCCTCGATTTGCTGACAATGCTCCTACTAACAATGCCTAATATGCTGTTGACCTTTTTGGCAACAAGGGCACACTGCTGACTCATATCCAGCTTCTCATCCACTGTAATCCCCAGATCCTTTTCTGCAGAACTGCTGCTTAACCAGCCACCTGTGGTCACCATATTCAGATAAATATTCCAACTGAAATATAGGACTGCTTATCTGAGTAGTTGGTCACTATCTGGACCACAGCAGAAGGGTGAAGAGCTGAGTTGACCCTACCAGGATTTGAATTTTTCACTGAGGCAAAAAAGTACTGGGGTATTATCTGCAGGAATCTTCCTTCCAAACTTATTGAGAATAAAAGTGTTCCAATACTATTTAGTTAAACTAAGAATTTCAGAAATTCTCAGACTTACTGCTTCACAAGAAGTCAAGATCTGTTCCGTGCTCCACTGCCCTTAAAAGATTTTGTTTTGTAGACTCCGTTAATCAACAGTAATTATTGAAAAGCTTTCCAAGATTTACTATTTATTTTTGTGCCACCTACACTCTATCTTTGTTCTTCCATAGCTTCTTAAGGAACCTGTTATAAAAAGGGGAGAAAGTGGCTTGCAGTGGAGTAGAGATTGACAAAAAATAAATATATAAACAACTTTATGTCACCTATTGACACAAGTGGTTGGTCTAGTGATGAGCTCTTAGTTTTCTCTCTCCTTGCTAACCAGTCTATACCTTTTAGAGTGTGAATGTGGTCAGAGCGCCAACACTGGGAGAGAGCTCTCCCAGCACTGGATGTACTCCACATCCTCTACGGGTGTAGCTTGCAGCGGCACTGATTACACTGAGGCTTTACAGCGCTGTATCTTGCAGCGCTCAGGCGGGTGTTTTTTCACACCCCTGAGCGCGAAAGTTGCAGTGCTGTAAAGTGCCAGTGTAGCCAAGGCCTTAATCTTCAGTAAGAGGCTCACATTGCTCTCCATTCTCCCTTCTCTCTTCACAAATGCCTCACTGATGGTTATAATTTAGCAACTAATGACTGATAAGTGGAAATATTTATCCCACATCTATCCCAGCCAGTCCATAGCTCATTGAGGGCTCCTGATTGTATTAAACATAACACTTCAGCTGCAACCATCCCCTGAAAGCTTCATCCCAAGTTCTTTCAGGGCTTGTCTACATCAGAAAGTTGCAGCGCTGGTGAGGGAGTTACAGCGCTGCAACTTTGAAGGTGTACACATCTGCAGGGCATCACCAGCGCTGCAACTCCCTGTTTGCAGCACTGGCCGTACTCCCGTTTTGTCTCGGGTGTAGAGGATCCAGCGCTGGTGATCCAGCGCTGGTAATCCAATGTAAACACTTACCAGCGCTTTTCTTGACCTCCGTGGAAGGAGGAAGCCTCTGGTAATCAAGCTGATCTCCTTTCCCGGTTTGCTCTCTCGTTCCCGGAACCCCGAGCAAGCAGGTAAGGAGAACCGCTTGCTCGGCGGTTCGGGGAACGAGAGAGCAAACCGGGAAAGGAGACCAGCTTTGCCGCGGTTTGCTCTCGCGTTCCCGGAGCCACCCTGCAAACCGCAGGGAAGGAGACCTGCTTGCTCGGGGTTCCGGGAACGAGAGAGCAAACCGCGGCGAAGCTGGTCTCCTTTCCCGGTTTGCTCTCTCGTTCCCCGAACCGCCGAGCAAGCGGTTCTCCTTACCTGCTTGCTCGGGGTTCCGGGAACGAGAGAGCAAACCGGGAAAGGAGACCAGCTTTGCCGCGGTTTGCTCTCGCGTTCCCGGAGCCACCCTGCAAACCGCAGGGAAGGAGACCTGCTTGCTCGGGGTTCCGGGAACGAGAGAGCAAACCGCGGCGAAGCTGGTCTCCTTTCCCGGTTTGCTCTCTCGTTCCCCGAACCGCCGAGCAAGCGGTTCTCCTTACCTGCTTGCTCGAGGTTCCGGGAACGAGAGAGCAAACCGGGAAAGGAGACCAGCTTTGCCGCGGTTTGCTCTCTCGTTCCCGGAGCCACCCTGCAAACCGTAGGGAAGGAGAACCGCTTGCTCGGCGGTTCGGGGAACGAGAGAGCAAACCGGGAAAGGAGACCAGCTTCGCCGCGGTTTGCTCTCTCGTTCCCGGAACCCCGAGCAAGCAGGTCTCCTTCCCTGCGGTTTGCAGGGTGGCTCCGGGAACGCGAGAGCAAACCGCGGCGAAGCGGGTCTCCTTTCCCGGTTTGCTCTCTAGTTCCCGGAGCCCCGAGCAAGCGGGTCTCCTTCCCTGCGGTTTGCTGGGTGGCTCCGGGAACGCGAGAGCAAACCGGGAAAGGAGAACAGCTTCGCCGCGGTTTGCTCTCCCGTTCCCCGAGCAAGCAGGTCTCCTTCCCTGCGGTTTGCAGGGGGTTCGGGAACGCGAGAGCAAACCGCGGCGAAGCTGGTCTCCTTTCCCGGTTTGCTCTCTCGTTCCCAGAACCCCGAGCAAGCAGGTCTCCTTCCCTGCGGTTTGCAGGGGGGTTCGGGGAACGCGAGAGCAAACCGCGGCGAAGCTGGTCTCCTTTCCCGGTTTGCTCTCCCGTTCCCGAACCCCCCCTTGAAGCCACCCAACAGCGCTGCAGTGTGGCCACATCTAACACCACTTGCAGCGCTGGTTGCTGTAAGTGTGGCCACTCTGCAGCGCTGGCCCTATACAGCTGTACTAATACAGCTGTAACTACCAGCGCTGCAAAATTTTAGATGTAGACATGGCCTTAGTCACAGAATCGCTAAGGAATGTTGCTTGATTACATGAGAGGCAAACTCTACAATAGCTAGGCCCCTGCCCATTATAGGCCATTTGTAGAATGAGTCAACTGCAGCTTTCAGGTGACATTCACTTCCAGCCCCAGCCAGAGTGCATTGCTGAAATCCTACATGGAACCATCAACTTATTTTATTTTGACTTGTATATTAAAATATTAAATAATACATATTTTTAACATATATAAATATTTAAAACATAAAAGTCAAAACAAAATCAATTGAAATGATGTCAACATGAAATATCTTATCAAAACAAAACATTTTTATATTATTTAAACATAAGAAGAAAGTTGAAGTGTTTTATTTTAGCTTTTACCCAGTGCCAATTCATCAACATAAGACACATTCCCATTGATTTTGACAAAACTGCATTTTTTGATGAAAAACTGTTCTGTCAGAAATGTTTCAACCAGTTCTCTCTACAATATACCCAGGGCATTATAGAAAATACTTTTTTTTCTTCTAATCTTTTTCTTCTATTGTGTCTTACCCAGGGGCGAAAGTAACTTAAAGGACTTACCGGTATGCCAGAGTCCTGGGCAAGGGGTGGCATGGCCTCAACCGGAAGAGGCGGGGACTTTAAATATCTGGGTCCTTTAAATCAAGATATAAAGGCCCGGGGCTCTGGCTGCGGCTGGGAGCCCTTGGGTCTTTATATCACCCCCGGAGCTACCAGCTGCAGAGGCGGCTGGGAGCCCAGGGGCTCAGGGCTGATTTAAAGGCCCCGAGGCTCCAGCTGCTGCTACCGCAGTGGAGCCCCAGGCCCTTTAAATCACCACTGGAGCCTTGCTACTGCTACTTCTGGTCTCTGGCAGTGGGGCTCGGACAGTGATTTAAAGGGTCTGGGACTCCCCGCAGCAGCCAGCGCCCTAGGCCCTTTAAATCACCGCCAGAGCCCTACCGCTGCTACCCTGGGGTCTGGCAGCAGGGCTTGGGCGGTGCTTTAAAGGGCCTGAGGCTCCCTGCAGCAGCCGGAGTCCTGGGACCTTTAAATCGCCAGCCTGGGGAAGCCGGTCCAGTCTGGCACGACATACTGGCTCTTGCTGGTACACCGTACTGGACATACCAGCTAGCTTTCACCTCTGGTCTTACCAGAGCTAGACAGAAAACTTAGGTCTTTCATTTCTGAAAGAGGACATGACTACAAAATACTAGCCCAATATGACACACAAAAAATTAAATATGTATATGCAATTTTGAAAGTGTTCACACTGTTTGCATAAAGTTGGGACTAGTGTATAGATAACCTAATAGAAAACAACTTTTTATTAATTTGATAATTTATATATTATTTCCTGTGGTACTTAAAAAGAGGATTGGAAGAAGTGCAGTCAGGCAGCAGAGGCCTTTGAAATCAAGTGTAGTTTTAACTGCTGCTGTTGATGATAAAATTAAAAATAAAACCCCTTCTTCTCACTTACCAAGCAAATAATCTCATGCCCCTTGAATACAAAGCATGACAGCAGTAATAGCTCTTTCCTTGATACACATAGAATTTTTAACACAGGATGTGGTCTCTTGACAGGGTGGCCAGCCTGCTGTTCTGATTTGACCTGATTAAGACATATCTTACAGGGATGAGCAGTATGTCCTCATTTGGGAAAATGGAACACCACTGAATATTCCTTTATCCTCTAGAAAACCAAAAATCTACTAATCTCATTTGACAGGAGGCAGTGGATTAGAATTTAAATACATCAACATGAATTTTATAAAGAGAAGGATAATATAAAAAGTAATCTACATGTGAATAAGCATTATACTTAATTTTGTGTTTAATGTAATGGAAATAGAAAACTATGTACACAGAGAGACCCCCATTTGGCAAGCTGGAGCAAAATCTTTAAATTAACCATATTGTATGACTAACTGATTGACCCTACTCACTCTGAGTGCCATGTTTTCAGGGACTGTTCATTAACGAAATTGTAAAATTTGTGCACTCCTCATTTTGCATGCACAAAACCCATTGTTAAAGTAGATTGATACAAGAGTGGAGGGGAACTCACACTGCACCAAAGAGAATGGAATTTTGGGGGAGCACTGCTTACCCAAGCCAGGGAAGGGATTGGGTACTGCATGCCCTCCCGTTACCCCTTAATTTAGTCCCTGACAAATCACCCAGATTTGTGTTCACAAACCAGGTAGCAGTGTATAAAGAGGGAAATGTGTGTGTGCACAATAACTCAATTGCTTTAGGCAAACACAGGATTCTGCATAAACAAACTGATACAAACACAAATTTTATTTTCCTTAAATGAAAGTCTATTGAAAACATAGGCCTATGGATAGGTCCCTATCAAATCCACGGTCCATTATGGTCAATTTCATGGCCATAGAATTTGAAAATTGATAAATTTCACGTTTTCAGATGTTTAAATCTGAAATTTCACTGTGTTGTAGCCATGGGGGTCCTGATCCAAAAGGAGATGGGGGATCACAAACCTGTTGTAGGGGCTCATGGGATTGCCACCCTCACTTCTGTGCTGCCTTCATACCTGGACTCTGAAGCCAGCTCCCCAAGAGTTTTCTGCAGCCACAGGAGGCTCCTGGAGGTGGAGGTGGGTCTGCTAGAAGCATCCCAGCTAGGTGCTCCTAGCTGCTAGCCCTCGCTGGCTTGAGAGGGACAAGACTTGCTCTTTCTCTACACGGCTGCTCTTCGTTCTCCCGGCTGCAGAAAACTCCCCACCGCCCCTTTCCCCCCGAGCACACACACACACATACTCACTTCCTGGCCCCATCGCTCCACAGCCACAGGAGGAGAGGCAGTGTACAGGGTATACTCCCCTTCAAGATACAATTATTAGCTTGTTTCAATAAAATAAAGTAAGGTCATGTGAACTTGACAGGCTTTATTGATTGATACTTTATAGCAGCAAATAACACTCAGGACTCAACTCCTTGATTGGTAGATATGGGTACCTGAGAAAGTTTTTTAAGGGAAGTGATCTCAGTTGGTAGCCTCCAACTTGAGAACCACAGCTTTCAGTTAACAAAAACAAGTGGAAAAAAAGTTCCGGTTTCAAATGTCATTAATAGAATGTCAGCATGGAGCATCCAGCAACTGTGCGGTGTCTTTCTTCATTCTCTGTATCTGTGCTGAAAACATCTGTCCATTTAGACGCTGCTCTCTCTGAATCCATGCAGTTGATTAGAATTGTCACACAGCACCAAGCTAGCTTTGCAAGATGGGGGATTTTGCCTTCCACTGAGTTCTAAAACTGTAGCACAAGCAAACTACAATCCATTTCTTTCACAATATTTTTGTAAGCAGGAATCTCCAGCCTACAATTCTTATCAAAGTCAGGAATTGCATTAGGCAAGGTTAAATCCACCATCAACAGGTGCATTTGTGCAGGGTCAAAAATATGCACTGCTACAGGTTGTTGAAAATTTTGAGCTATTTTTGCTACATAGCTTGACTTTTCCCCATAGCAGTTTGTGCTTCTTTGCCATGGAAGAAAACACATGCTTAGCACTGGCATTTAACTTGGCATTGTCAGAGTGATTTTTGTTTGACTGTGCTTCCAGTCCAGAACAGTATATCCATTACTTTGTGGTATGCTTGGTGGATTGTGACATGCCAAGATTCAAACCAAGTGATTAAGTCCACGAGTCCTGTGGCATGTTTGGCAACGAACTGAACTTCCTCATTCAGCTGAGCATTGTTTAGAAGGGTAGATAGTTCTGTTAAAAACTGCCTTTTGGGTGTCTGTGTCAGCTCTTATGAGAGAAACTCAGAGCTGTACTTCAGGTGAGCTGCGTGGAATTGTACAGCTCAAAACCAAGAATTCCAACAAGTAATTCCTGGCTCTGGGGGAAGTGCAATTTTTTGTTCCCCATTTCAGTCATGTTTGTAATGTGCTGCCTGTAATGAAGTTTGCAGCTTGGGCAGTGTTTAAAGATCTTTTTAATGTAGCTGCCCAGTTTATCAACTTTACCAAACTCACATCTCCACAGCTCACTGACAAAAGAAATTATATGTGCATTATACATAATATGGACAGCATTGGCATTAGACCTTGGAGAACAGATTTGAAAGATTTTGTCATGTAAGTTGAATTGTCACTTATGAAAGCAGATATTTTGTCAAAGTTTGCCCTCTAATTTGAAACGGTTTTAATTATCGCTTGAGAAACTGTAGTGTAGTTAACATCTACCAGTCAGTGAGTTGAGCCCTGAATGTTATTTGCTGCTGTAAAGTGTCAATGAAAATATCCTGTCAAGTGCCTCATCTTTATTTTAATTTTTATTGAAATAATCTAATAATTGAACCTAGAATGTGTGTGTGTGTGTGGGGCAGTTCCCTGTACAATGTCCCCTCCCCAGGCAGCTGCAAAGGGAGGGGGACAAGAAGAGAGTGGAGAGGAGGGGGTGTGGAGCTATCTGCAGCTAGGAGAGGTACCCAAGAGCAGCCCTGCAGGGAAAGAGCAAGTCCTGTCCTGCGCGAGCCCTGCCCAGACTAACAGCTAGGAGCCCCTTTCTGGGGCGCTCCCAGCAGCACAGGGAAGATTGGATCTAACTCCACAAGCCACTTCCAGCTGCAGAAACCTCTGAGGCTGCTGCCCAGTCCTGCAGCAGGGGGAGGCACCTGGAGATGGGTTTGGTTTCCCCCTCCCCCCAAAAGCAGCTGTGCAGGGGATGGACAAGTCTTGTCCATCCCCAGCCCAGCTGAAGCTAGAAGCCCAGTTTGCTGGGGTGCTCCCAGGAACAAGGGGACATCAGATTTCATGGGGAAGGGCTTATTTCATGGTATGTTTTTCTCGGCCATGAAATTGGTGGGGCCCGACCTAAGGAATTATGCTCTAAAAATTTGGACCAGAGCATTTATTCTCCAATATTAAAACTGGAACACATCTACAAAGGGATTGATTGCTTTTCCACACTTCAAATCAAATAGATTATGATGGTGATGAGGCCAAAAATGCAGATGATCTAACAAACAAGTAAAATTAGAATGACTAAAACCTTCAGTGTATAGCTCATTACCTCTGTTCCCTTGCTGAAACTTTCAAAGAAACTCAGGAAATACTGGTTGGTGAAGCAGCTTGCCCTGACCACATAGAGAAACGTGCACCGACCTTTTTAACTTCTTGCTAATAATGGCTGGGTTTTTCAGAGCTAAATGTGAATATATTTGCAGTTGTGCCTTGGCAAGTAAAAGAAACAAACCAAAATTATATTTAAAAAACACTGTCCCGCCCTTATAACGGCATCTGCTATCCTGCAATTGTGTATATGAGTTTCTGCTATGAACATAATTTTCTCAATAGCAGTATAAACCTGAGGAAAGCTCGAGAGAGCAAGTACTAAGAAGCCGTTTGGAGTGCCAGTACACACACTACTGGAACTACAGGATTCTTAGAGGATCTTCAAAGTTAGTCAATGTGTGTACTGTAGAATCATAGTTAACTATACTTATTACCTAATTTAGGTAGGTAGCTAGATTTCTTTCCCAATGTAAAGCACTTTTGCTGAAAGTAAACTAGTTGTGCTCACCAAAAAAAAAAGTACAAACAGAGATATAAAATCTACTTGGGCCCAAGACAGCAGATAAACAAAGGTACTATAAAGACATTATTAAATAATATGTGGATATTACTTATTTGTATGTTAGAGCTAACCTGTACCAACAGCGGGGGAGGGGAGGATTATAAAGTGGGATGGGGCAGTGCAGGTTGGGTATCTCCACTGAAATATCAGGGAAGTACAGCCTCTTGAAGCATAGGGACATCCTGGATGCTGTACCACACTGAGAAGATACAGTACAGACCCTTTCCTGCCAGTATTTTTACGCTGCCCCATCCCTTTTATTTTTGTGTCAAGAGGATGTAAGTTGGAGGAAAGGCTCCTTGCACACTACCCATCACACTGTTGCAGGGCTGGACACAATCAGGCCTTTAATATTTAGAATGTAAAGTAGAAGATACATAGACAGTTTGCCATACTGACTGTGATGGTCTGTGAATGAACGTTTATAGGAGCTCAATTAACACAAATATGTCTTTGTTTCCAATGCGGTTTTAATTACCTAGAGGTTTTACCATTAACATACTCAAATGGTCTCTCAATTTACATTTATTAGTCACATCCATCTCTCACACACACAGTACAAATTCTCTAAATATGCTATTCTAATTGCTAAATCCAGCAAAAATAATCCATAGCACAGTAGAGGAACCACTTCTGATCTTTGCTTCGCTTTTTATTTATAGAACACAAATTTAATTACAAGATTTTTTTTCACTTGAAATAAATAGTGCTAGTCAAAGGATTAGGTCAACTGAGAACTGTGAAGAAGGATAGGAAGGTTCCTTAGGAGGACCATGCATTCATTTGGTCAAAAAGCTGTGAATCACGCAGCTGCTCCTAAGGTCACGAGTATTAAAATTATATGCTTAAAGGATCAAGTTCTCTCTTCCACTTGGAATTTTGAATTTATAGCCAAGTTTGTTTCATTCTGTTCTAACTGTTGCAATTATGAATTTACAGCTGACTTCCTTATTATTTTCCTCAGTTCTAGGTTATTTTCAGTTACCTCTTTTGTACTTTTGGGACCAATAGCTGTTCTACAATACTTTTAATGGGACCATAAAACAGAAGTGCTATGTCTGGATCTTACCTTTAGGAATATAAACATTTTACTTTATTGTCTGAATTTCAAAAAAAAAATCTGTTAACTGAGACAAAAAGTTCTTTAGGTTTGTGTGGGGTGGTCTTTAAAGCTCTAGGCTATTGGCTCCTAAGTTGTGGTCTGCGAACACTTAGTAGTCAGTGGAGAGCTGGCTGGGCACATGGTGTGGGTTCGTCTTCTTTTCAGGTGCATTTCTGTGTCTCTGTACTAGAGCTATCTGGAAGTTTTTTAATAAAGTGTTTTCGTGTCAAACAAATGCTGACTTGGCAAAAATGAAACTGCTAATCAGGGTTGATTTTTTAGCACTCTACTGACTCAACTCCAAAGAAAGGCCTGCACCTACCCAAGAAGTCAGAAGAGCAGAACCACTTATTGGGATTCATGTGAATGTGGAGATCAAAAGCCTCTGATTTCTCAGACCACCTTACCCCTAAGACTAATTAGCTGGCACTCCAGCATGAAGACAGTTCCTTAAGGATGGGCAGACTTGTGCACATTTGAGGACTGTTAGTACATTACACCTGCAAAGAAAAATGTGGATACATTTCTTTTAAATAAAAGTGCCACAACCATGCTGAATTCAAGGAATCAGAATGGACAAGTCTCTAGAAGAGCAGTGAATGGAACTGGAGTCTTCCAAGTCACAGACTAACTCATAACTGCTGGACCATCCTTTCACTGACCATGGACTTGTCACAGTAATGATCAATGGCAAGACACAGTTTGATGAATTAAGCACTTGTAAAATTTAAACTCTAATAAATTAAACATAACTTGTTATTGAACAGATCCTGCTCTCCAGGGGTTATACCAATATAATAAAAACCAGCAGGATCTTATTAAGAGGGATAAGGCAAAGATGCCACATTTATTGCAAACATAATAATAAAGCAAAAGATAAAAACAAACAACGTTGTTACCTATTTCTATTACTACTTATTTCTTATACACACAAACACATATACATATTCATTCACACAATCATTCATTCAGGTTCTGTATAGGTGTTATAGTTACCAGCCTAGAAGATGCTCATGCCAAATTACTGGCCAGGTATCTTGGTCACGAGGATGGAGCCGAGTCTGTGTCAAATGCACCTGATGCTCCTGGAGGCTGGTAGCAGAACCGTAGACTCAAAGTCCTCAGTTTTTAGAGTCTATTTTTATAGGAATTAATTCCTATGTTAGTCTATGGGAACCATTTCACATTCCTGGTGGCTCCACACTGTTTAAAGTGGCACATTCCTTTCAAGTGTTTGGGGTAGATCCCAGTTTACCCTCCGGGGGTTGTCTGGTGGTCCACTTGACACATTCTTCGGCCGATGGATCCTTTCCAGGCTGGCACCTCCCTAACCATTCACATACATCAAACATTCATCAACATACATTCCATATCTTAACCATATTTTAATTGACTGTCTCCACCACTTTTGGGGTGTGTGTTAATTCCTATGAGATTCCCGGCCCTGTAATCACAGAGAGTGGGAGTCTGTTTATTTACATTGTATCAATTACAGCTTAAGGCTAGCATAGTGTTTACTTCAAGAACAAAGTTAATTAACTTGTTTATAAGTTTTACATAGTAATAGAGTATCTTTCACAGGACAGATACAATCAGTGTTTTCTGCAGACAGGTGCCCACAAGCCCCAACAGAAGAACTGAAAAACCTCTGCACTTGGTGAAACAGAGGGGTCACTGTCACTTGGGGGAATCACTGTTAGTACTCTCTTTAATATCCCTACATAGGCTTAGAATACCAGTAAAAACTGAATTTGAAATAGCTTTCACTTACAATCACATCAAATATCTATCTATATCTAAATATAAAGTATAAGTTTGCCACTTATAATTCCAGACCAAAATGTACTGTCTTTCTATGACTAGTATGTGTGTTTTTGTATATTCAAAGTTATTTGCATTGTTTGTCTTAGACTAAAGAGTACTATTCATGTACAACCTTTCATGCCACTAATACATGTACATTTCATGCAATCCAATATGAACTGTGTAGCCAGGAGATGCTCATCTATTGACTAACTTCAGTTTTCTTTCAAGATGGCAATAGCAATACTTGGTACCAATTTGGACATAGATATTAAATGCAGGCAGGCTTTAGGACAAAAAAGAGAAAAAGCTTATTTTATAGTCAGCAAGGAGCAGATATTGAAACATGGTAAATAATGTTAAACATGATGAATTGCAACTACAGAAAAGTATTCACATTCCTATATGAGATCACTGGCTCTGCAGAAAGGAGTGTATTGCAATTACCAGTGTACATTTAAGTGACTGGAGAATGTGGAACTTCCAGACACCATTTTTAAGATCTCCATAGTATTAACTTAAAAACTACTTTAAAAAAAGAGAACTGAATGCACCCAGTATGCTTTCTGTTTGGCGCCAACTCCAACCTGGATTTTATCTAACTGAAAAGTGAAAGCATTGAAGTTTGTTCTAATGTCAGGCAGAGGATTCCTTCATTCAACTAATTAATTTCAAATAAAGACAAGATGGACCCAGTGTCTACAGAGATTTGAAGGGTGCACACAACAAATCTGGGGAGCAATTATTTAAGGTATGTATGTATGAATAATGATGATTAGGGCTGCCCAGAGGAAGGGGCAAGTGGGGCGATTTGCCCCAGGCCCCGGGCCCCACAGGAGCCCCCATGAGAGTTTTTTGGGGGCCCTGGTGCGGGGTCCTTCACTCGCTCTGGGGGACCCAGAAGACTCTTGCGGGGCCTGGGCTCCCGGAGCTTCTTCCGCTCCGAGTCTTTGGCAGCAATTCGGAAGCAGGGGGTCCTTCCTCTCCGGGACCCACCGCCAAAGACCTCAGGCCCCCTGAATCCTCTGGGCAGCCCTGATGATGAAGCTAGAAAAGAAAATTTTGGGATGAATATCAGAAAAGCGGGCTTGTAAATTTATCAGAAAAGTGGTGGAGTCCCAAAACTGAATTATTTAATACTGGCTTGCACAAAACAATATGAAACATACCCAGTCTTTCAGCTGAAAAGGGACATCCCTTCCTTAGAGAGGAGAGTGCATGTGGCAGAAGTCTTCGCTAAGAACAATACCCACTAACAGCATTCAGCTCTACATTTCTCTTTTCACCCATGTTTTATTTTCTCATAGACAGAAAAACAATTGTAAGAAGGCAGCTAAATAAACCTTGTAAGAAGTAACAGAGCAACGAGTATGAGGCATGGCCTCAACCGGAAGATGCGGTGCCTCTCAAGATTTATAGGGCCTGGGGCACGGCTGTGGCTGGGAGCCCCAGGGCCTTTAAATCAACCTGGGGCTCTCAGATGAAGAGGTGGCTGAGAGCCCCCGGGACTCAGGGGCAAATTAAAGGGCCTTGGGCTCCAGCAGCCGCGAAGCTCCAGGCTCTTTAAATCCACCCCCACAGATCTGGCTGCCAGAGCTGTGGGCAGGATTCAAAGGGTTGTGGGCTGCCTGCAGTCACAGGAGCTCTGAGCCCTTTAAATCCCAGCCCCAGCCTGGCTGCCGGAGCCACAGGTGGGATTTAAAGGGCTCTAGGCTGCCCGCAGCCATGGGAGCTCTGAGCCCTTTAAATCCCGGCCCGAGCCCGGCTGCCGGAGTCACTGGTGGGATTTAAAGGTCTTTGGGCTGCCCGCAGCCATGGGAGCTGTGAGCCCTTTAAATCCCGGCCCGAGCCCAGCCGCTGGAGCCGCTGGCACAATTTAAAGGTCTTTGAGCTGCCCGCAGCTGCAGGAGCTCTGAGCCCTTTAAATCTGGCCCCAGCCCAGCTGTCCGAGCTGCGGGCAGGATTTAAAGGGCTCTGGGCTGCCCGCTGTGGCAGTGAGCCCAGGGCCCTTTAAATCCCCGCCACGGAAGCCGGTGCAGTCCATCATGGTGTATTGGCTCTTGCCGGTAGGCCGGATACCGGACCATACCGGCTTACTTTCACCTCTGCTCTCTCTCCTCTTGAGAGAGAAGGACCTGGCTGCCTGGGAGTTAAGAAGGGTACCTGAGGTGGAGCAGTGCTGGGGAAGGGCAGAAGAAGCTGGGGAGCTCCAGTCAAGAAAAATCCCAGGCTGCAGGCCTTGCTAAAAGGGCCAAATAGATACTGGGGCTGCAGAGGGACAGCCAAAAGATAGGCAAAGGCAGCAGATCCTAACCCTCTTGCTAATGATGAGTGGTTTACAGACTGCAGTCTGCCCCAGGGAGTGGGGGCTCGATGATGAGTGGTAGTAGCCACTGAAGAAAGGCGGGGATAGAGGGTTGGGGGTTCCCCTGGGAGGGAAGACCCAGAGGGAGGGGTACTGCGGTGGGCAGAACCCTGGGCAAAGGGCACCAGGGTCTGGGAGGGACACTGGGCCAGCAGCAGGCGAGACACCAGCCTGCAGAGGGCGCTCTGGGCTGGAAAGAGCTAATTCCCAAAACAGCCAGCAGGAGGCGCCGCGCCAGTGAGTCTCCATCCCGCCACAGGTGGGAATAATTAAAAAGTAATCTTTTTGTCAACATTTACTAAACAAATACATTCACTGAGATATTTTCCATAGGCTCACACGTTGAAATAAATGCAACTGTAAATAGCTTGGAGACCTAGAGTATGGTACATTGTCAAATGTTGGTTGGAAAAGCCACAATTTACATGTACAACACATGGGATAACATCCTGGCCCTACTGAAGTTAATGGGAGTTTTGCCTGAATTCAGTAGGACCAGGATTTCACTCACAATTTTCAAGTTATAATTTCATTATTTCTAAAGCAAATCTTATCTCAAATGCTGTTACTAAGGGCTAAGCATCAGATCATCAGCTGCTGCAACTCAGCATAGCTCCACTGATATACATGAAGGTATGCTAGTTTACACATGATGATGATTTGGCCCTCAATTCATGAGAAGATTGAAGTTTCAGAAATAACTAATCTGTGAGTTATCACAGGCCAAACAAGTCCTATCTAACAATAGTCAACATTAAACAACAGTCCACCATGTTTTGCCACTGTAATACTTCCAAAACAGCCTAACACATTTTTACAGATCTTTCCAAAAAAGATTTACCTTTGATCTGAGAAAAAGCATGAGCATCTCTGAACAAGGATATATTTTAAAAGAGAGAGAGAGAGAGAAATGGACTTTTAATGGAAGTATCTCCTCATCCAGCACTCTCAAGGCACAATAGCACCAGTATGATATTGACAGCTTCTAAAATTTCTATATTTCTCAAATCTAACAAACAAACAGCAGCAAGTTCCCAAGCTTTACAGGTAAACACCAAGAGAATTTCTCTGTGGAATAGACTACTGGGGCTTTAATTTTGACAGTAATGTTCAAATTAGCAAGTGACTTCTGGCAATCTACCTGAAACCTAGTGGGATTAGATGGATATTGAACATATTGGTATATTCATCTCTCATAATGAACTTTTGCACTGAATGAAATTACTCACCATATTCTGTTACTTATTGAAAACAGAACACACAACATTCCTGACTGGCAAGTTTTCATTCCAAACCAGTATCCTCCTCTCTTGCCATATCACTAGATATTACACGATATATGAATGCTCCAGGCTCCAGGTAAGTATACATAACTGTATACATTATTTTCTATGCCCGTATAAATATACTAGTCAGTTCAAAACCCCTTCAATCAATGACAGGTTCAGACTTTCAGAAAAGACTTTAAATGGTTAATCTATTTATAGCACCATGTACTGCACGCTATGTAAGTAGTCAAATGCAACTGAGACTGAATAGTGACAGAAAATGAAATATAGAACTGGTGTTTCAGGTTAGGTGCAGTAAATTACCATGTTATTCATTTAAATCTCTCCAGTCATACATCATCTGTCAATACCCCAAATTCCATCTATAAATTAATGTCAGAGGTTTTTGTGCTGCCTTTAAATGTACACTATTTTCAAGGGAGGCCAGGAGCTGCAGAAGTCACATGGTTTAACAATATGACACACGTTTTCACAAACCCTGAAAGTGCTAACCCATACTCCAGGAAGATGAGTAGAGACCCTCATGCCTTAGCTGATGTCTGATTTTCCAAGTGCCTCTCCATTGCTATCATACCACATGTGGTGTCTTGCCTGGTTACATAATACCAGATTCTGATGTCCTGAATGTAGCAAAATTTGCAAATGTGCTTCAGCCCAGAAATGAGGTATGTTCTCAGACAGACATACGTAGAGTTATGTATTTCTATCAGACTATTATTAGGCATGTTTGTATGGAAACAACATTTTTAAGAGTCCATCTGCTCCTGCTATTTTTTCCTCAACTGAAGTCCTAATAGTGAGTTCGTGACAGCATAATAGAAGGATTAGGAGTTTGGATGAGCGATAAGCAGAGTAAATAGATGAACTTAAAAACAAAAATGCTGTTTTAATATGAATATCCTCAATAATAATAATATAAAAATAAGAAGAGACATAAAATAAGTGATATGCAATATAAGCAGGATTATCTCAAAATAGATTGCCAGACGTATTGGAGCACGAGCTTTCGTGGGTGAATATCATGCTCCAATACGTCTGTTAGTCTATAAGGTGCCACAGGACTCTTTGCTGCTTTTACAGATCCAGACTAACACAGTTACCCCTCTGATACTCAAAATAGATTGTTTTCTAAGATTGCCCTGAGGTATCAACAAATCCTGCCACAAATACTTGCTTTATGAATTTTCCGGAAACAGATATATCCGTAAATTCCAATCCCATTCCATTTTACTACATATGTAAGTGGTACTACTCACGTGAGTAAGGTGAAAAGGATTTGGTTCCAGTTCCCAAAAAGCAAATGTGGATGATACTCTCAATTTCCTTGTCAACTCTGTCCTTCACTTCATCACACAAAATAATCAGTTCTTCATAACAGTGTGTCTTAATATCTCATATGTTTTCCACAAGCTTCTAAGGGGCAGATGCGCACCTGGTAATTGACTTCAACAGGCCTAAGACAATGTATACCAGTTGAGGATCTGCCCCTAAGTATTTCATTCCAGAGAACTACATACTGTAAATTAAATTACCTTTATTATTATTATGACCTATAAAAACAAAGCTATGTTAAAAGTACCTTGCCACCTGAAAACTAAGGACTCCAAAGTTCAGAAATGACAAATCAGAGTCTCCTATGGAATTTTAATTGAACTCCCTTGCATGTATACATTGTGATAGTTTTGCCCAGCATCACACAAGAAATCTAGGTCAAGGACAGGACTAGAATCCAGCTCACTTGGGTCCCAGTCCAGTGCTTTCAACACAAGATAATATTCTCTCTCCTCTTGCAGTGCCCTGCATCATTCACTGCTCTTCCCATGCACTGAATTAGGAAGAAGTCCTATGGAAAAAAATAGCATATGGCTATATAATTAAAGACTGCAACAATGCATAACACAAGGGGTGTGAATTAAGGTTGAATGGGCAGTTTTAATTCAGGCATTTCCTAATTTGAGTGCTTGACTTTGTACCCTCAACACTCTTTTCATACATATTTTTTGGAAATAATAATAATATATACTTGACTTACTTTACATAACACACATTATATATTCTCTATTTTCTGCTAAGACAGCATAAGGTTATGTTGTCTAACTGCCAATTACAGTAGTTATTCTGATCACCATTTCAAATACAGTAGATGGCTGGAATTAACTAAAATAGCCTAACAGCATCAAGTTACTATAGCAAAGAAACAGATGACATAGGAGAATAGAAACACCATAATATTCATAAAGACAAATGTATGAATATTAGTTCTTAATTCATAGTGGAAAGCTGGTAAGTGTTGATTTTAATATAACCATTTGGAGTACAGAATTTAGCATGAGCTACAGAAATGTTCTGTGTAATTCCAAGGGCTCTTTAGTGACTGTTAACACAGATGTTTCAGAAGTACTTTTAAACAAAAGAACTCCATTTGTGTACAGCCCTCATCCTTTTCCCCAATAGCTTTGCCTCAGAATAATCTGCTTCTCTCCTGATTAACTGTCACCAAATTCCCACCCTAGCAATGCATCTTAATTGAAAAAATATACAATATGGAAAATGTATATGCCAGCTTATGAGATATATAAAATAAGCAACAGTATGAATATTTTCAAGATTGTTTGAAGTGGGAAGAAGTGAAATTAATGGATTTGTTCATTGCCTCCAACACAGATTGTCTATTTTTATGTAGTGTGGAAAGCCACCTACTCCATAGATCTCAAGGCCAGAAGGGACTATTGCAGTCACCTAGTCTGACATTCTGTATAATACAGGCCTTAGAACTCCCCAAAAATAACTACATGTACATAGAAGGTCAGAATACAAAAATAATGTCCTGCTATTTTTGTTGCATCCACAAAATATGAGCATCTAGAAAAGGATGAGAAGAGTGGAAAATATACATAATCCCCCCCTCTCAACTAATAAAATTTTCAAAGTATTTCAATTTTTCTGACCAGCACTAGTGACTGTTCACCTTGTATGCAAATACCCATGTGTGTATTAGGGTGACCAGACAGCAAGTGTGAAAAATCAGGATGGGGTTAGAGGGTAATAGGTGCCTATATAAGACAAAGCCCCAAATATCAGGACTGTCCCTATAAAATTGGGACATCTGGTCACCTTGGTATCCAGATTTATATTTTATGAAGTGAAGTCCTATGACTAAGACATGGGAATTGGTACTTGGGCATCTGGATTCTGTTGCCAGTCTTTCTTTGAGAACAGGGAAATTCAGTTAAACTACTTTCTATTTCCTCATCTGTAAAGTGTTTTTTGCGGCGGCGGGTAGAAATACCTCCAACTACTTCACAAGAATGTTTTGAAACAATGTTCATAAAACTTTATTGAGATTCCTAGATGGAAGGCACTATAAAAGAGAAAAACAATGTTATTATTTTTCTGCATAACCATATTATTATGGTCTACCACTGACACCTCTTCTTATAGTGTATGAAGAGTTATCTTATAGTGTATGAAGAGTATGCTGACATACTGAGATATACAGCATGAAGGCAACTTAAATTTTTTAGTGCTTTAGTATCTTAACAATTTTTAAAGAAATGTATACATGATAAAATGTTGATCTCTTAAGTTGTTCATTCATTATATCTTAATTAGAACCACTTCAGCTTTGCATAGGGACTCATATTTATGTCATGAATATGGAAAAGGGAAGATAATATCTTAAAATTTCTGCTGCAGAGGACTAACAATTATTTATGGTAGAGTAATTTGGCAAGTCTCTTGAGAAACTCTAAATTGAATCAGAAGGAAGTTTTATTATACATAGATGCACAATGTATGAAAAATATCAGATTTCAATTTTTCCATAAACAATCAGAGGCTAAAGAACCACTTTTATTCTCTCTAGCTAGCTAAATGTTGGACCACATTGCAGGATTTTATTTTTTGTATGTGTTTATATCATGTCATTGGTATAGATTTTACTTAGGTATAGAATACAGAGGTTGGCATAATACACAGATTGAAACATTTATCACACTACTAGCTAGAGGAAGACATGAAACATATGGATCTCCCACTGCCTCAATAGTAAGATCCAGAGGCAAGGGCCAAATGAGAAGTTCAGATCTTCATTCTCTCACAACAGGAAGGGCGAGGGTGCTAAGTTTCATGTGTTAGGGTAGCGGCTTTGGTCTCTGCTCGGTAACTCACATCTTTCATACTAATCTGTGATTAACAGGTAACAGATACAGTTGAACCTCCATCATCTGCTGGCAGTCAGATGAAATTTTCTGTCT
This sequence comes from Gopherus evgoodei, assembly GCF_007399415.2. NCBI lineage: Eukaryota > Metazoa > Chordata > Testudines > Testudinidae > Gopherus > Gopherus evgoodei. Next base: position 197,887,055 of record NC_044323.1, read on the forward strand.
CTTTGTTGCCTTCTAGAACTTCTTAACCTTTGGCTGAGTTATTGAAGTCCTCAAATCATGATTTAAAGACTTTGCGTTACAGAGAATCCACCATTTACACTAGTTTAAACCTGCAAGTGAACCGTGCCCCATGCTGCAGAGTAAGGTGGCAAAAAAACCAAAACAGGCTCTCTGCCAATCTGACCCAGGATAGAATTCCTTCCTGACCCTAAATATGGCGGTCAGTTAGACCCTGAGCTTTTCGGCAAGACCCAACAGCAAGACACCAGGAAAGAATTCTCTGTAGCGACTCAGAGACCTCCTCATCTTGATCACAAGTCATTGGGGATATTTGATACTAGCAGCTGCAGATCAGCTATATTCCATTGTAAGCAGCCTCATCATACCTTCTCCTTCATAAAACTATCAAGCTCAGTCCTGAAGCAAGTTAGTCTTTTTTGCCTTCACTGCTTCCCTTGGAAGGCTGTTCCAAAGCTTCACATCTCTGATGGTTAGAAACTGTCATCTAATTTCAAGCCTAAACTTCTGAATAGCCAATTTATATCCATTTCTTCTTTTGTCAGCATTGGCACGTAACTTAAATAACTCCTCTCTCTCCCAGATACTTATACCTTTGATGTATTTATAGAGAGCAATCATGTCTCCCCTCAGCCTTTGTTTGGTTAGGCTAAACAAGCCAAGCTCTTTGAGACTCCTTAGATCATCCTAGTAGCCCTTCTCTGCACCTTTCCAGTTTGAATGAATCTTTCTTAAACATGACAGACCAGAACTGCACAGAACTTCCACATAGGGTCTCAGCATGCTTTGTATAATAGTACTAACACTCTCCTCTCTCTACAGGAAATACTTCACTTAATGCATCCTAGAATCGCATTAGCCTCTTTCACACCCGCATCATACTGAGGGCTCATAGTTGTCCTGTGATCATCCAATATACCCAGATCTTTCTCCTCCTCTGTTGCTTCCAACTGATAAGTCCCCAACTTATAGCATCAGAGGGGTAGCCGTATTAGTCTGGATCTGTAAAAGCAGCAAAGAGTCCTGTGGCACCTTACAGACTAATAGATGTATTGGAGCATGAGCTTTTGTGGGTGAATACCCACTTCATCGGATGCATGTCAGTTGAAAAACGCCATTAAAAAAAATCTGTCTACTTCATCAATCTTATAAAAGCTGCTGTATTCACTGTTAAAAGAATTATGCATTATTTTCTAGATGGCTAGTTTAAACAAACAACAAAAACAGCAATATTCTCCCATAATGACAAGGCCAGATGGAACAACTTGAAAAAAAACAATTCACATGAAGAATATGAAATAATCTTCCTTTTTACACTTAAAAGTTAAGGTGACTGTTTGGAAATGACTATTAATGACATTTTATAAAAGTGAACAGGTATTTTCCTATGCTCTAAAGTTATTAGTTGTATTTTATAACTATTGGAAAAAGGGATAGGGAAAGAGTTGACATTTGATCATTATGTGTACCCAAACAATAGGTGAATAAATACCTTTTTCCTGGAACACTGAATGATGCCACAAAAGACCATAAATACAGCAATTCCAACACAAAATCAGAACCATTCACTTTTGATTACTGAGCCCAGATTTCACTAAAGCCTATATTACAGCAGAAATGCACACAAAAGCCCAATTAGAACTGGTTGAGCGGGGGAAGCAGGATGTCACCCCAGGATAAATCCATAGAACACAGAGGCTATTGTCAATGTTAATTGATTCTCGCCTGCCCATCACTGGGAAGCAGGATCTTTTCAAAAGGAACAGAAAGTAAAAAGATGCTCTCAAGGTGGGACCTGCCACTGTGTCAGACAAAGGAGTCAGACGTTAGGATGTGCTCTCTGGATACACATAAGCCCATAGCTTTTGCTTTTCTGTAGCTCAAACTGAGAGAGCCTACCCGATTATCTCTGTTGGGAAAAGTAACTAAAGATATGATCAGACAATTATTGACATTTGTTTTGTCTTTTTCTCTATTTTCAAACAAAACTCGACCTATGTGAATTTGTTTGTAAGTTTGGAATGCCCATGAAGTTCCATCCCTGAAGTGAAAAAAATGCAGCAATTTATCCAGCCATTGTATACCTTCCCTATGGAGTACCTGTACTGGACATTTGCCCTACACTTATATGAGTTGCAACATATGGCCTACCTATCTTTCCTATGCATAGGCATAGTTTGCTCTTCTTATGCCCTTAATAATCTCTTTGAAAAACTGCCAGCTCTTTTGAACTGTTTTTCCCCTTAGACTTGCTTCCCAAGGGATCTTACGTACTAACTCCCTGAGTTTGCTAAAGTCTGCCTTCTTGAAGTCTATCTTATTGTGTTGTTTTCCCTCTTACCGTTCCTTAGAATCATGAACTTACCCTTTCATGATCACTTTCACCTAAGCTGCATTCCAATTTCAAATTCTCAACCAGTTCCTCCCTTTTTGCCAAAATCAGATCTAGAACAGTCTCACCCCAGTAGCTTTCCCCAGCTTCTGAAATAAAAATTGTCCCCAAGAGTTTGTTGGATAATCAGTACCCTGCTGAATTATTTTTTCAACGGATGTCTGGGTAGTTGAAGTCCCCTATCACAACCAAGTCTTGCACTGTGAATGATTTTGTTAGTTGTTTAAAAAAGGCTTCATCCACCTCTTCTTCTTGGTTAGATGGTCTATAGTAGACCTGTACCATGATATATCCTTGTTTTTATCCTTTTTATCCTTACCCAGATACTTTCAACAAGTCTGTCTCTTATTTCCATCTCAGTCTCTGTGTATACATTTTTAACATATAAAGCAACACCTTCTCCCTTTTTCCCCCGCCTGTCCTTTCTGAGTAAGCTGTACCCTTCTATACCAATATTCCAGTCATACATATTATCCCACCAAGTCTCTGTGATACCATCTATGTCATAGTTGTGTTTATTAACTAGTATTTCAAATACTTCCTGCTTATTCTCCATATTTCTTGTATTAGTATACAGATATCTAAGATATTGATTTGATAACCCCCCTAAGTTACCTCGTCTCTCTTATCCCTGCTATAATGGCCCATGCTCCCTCCAGATTCCAACCTTCCTCCCAGGTCTTCATGTTTTTGACTTATCTGTGGGCTTCGCTCACCTGCCCCCTTCAAACCTAGTTTAATGCCCTCCTCACGAGGTTAGCCAGTCTGTATCCAAATATACTCTTCCCCATTCCTTGACAGGTGGATCCCATCACTGTTTAGCAGTCCTAATTCCTGGAACAGCATCCAATGATCAAGAGAGCTAAAGTCCTCATGGTGGCATCATCACTGCAGTCAGGCATTCATCTCCAGGTTGCATCTGCCTCTACCTGGGCCCCTAACCTTGACTGGAAGGATTGAAGAGAACACCACCTGCTCCTCCAAACTACTTCACCCTTACTCCCAGAGCCCTGTAGTCACTTCTGATCTTTTCAGGATCATACTTGAATCATGGTAGCATTAGTATCCACATGGATGAGCAGCATGGGATAGTAGTCAGAGGGCCAGATGATCCTCGACAATCCGCCTGTAACATCTAGGACATGCGCTCCTGACAGACAGCACACTTCCCAGGATGCCATGTAAGGACAACAGATGGATGCCTTCATCCCCCTCAGAAGAGAGCCACCAGCCATCACTACCCTACGTGTGGTACAGTCAAAATGTGGTTCCAAAAATTTTATTTTGATATTAGAGAGAGACAGTGGATGAGGTAATATCTTTTAATGGACCAACTTCTGTTGATGAGAATCAAGTTTTTGAGCTACACAGAGCTCTTCTTCAGGTCTGGAAAAGGTAATCAGAGTGTCACAACTAAATAAAAAGATGGGATAGATTGTTTAGCGTAAGTAGTTAACACATATTTCAAAGGACCACTCAAGGTGAAGTAACTCATTAATAACACTATACTCTTAGGGAGGAAAGGAAAAGGAGGGGAATTATTAGAACTCTTTGCCCCCCAAAACAAAATTCCAACAAAACTGGACTGATTTCACAAAGCATTTTTATTTTGGATGTACTGCATATTCCAAATAGCTCTCTGATCAACTCTGCTAAGAAAGAACAGAGGTGATGTGTTATTATTTTCCTTTTCTTTATATTAAACTTAGAGTTGGCAAACACATCAAAATTCAAAACATTAAAAAACTGAGCCATACAGTAACTGAATTTTGAAGCTGAAGGAGTTGGTTCTTTACAAAATGGGAATATTTTCACCAAAAACTTTGTCCCACCCTCCTCACCACCTCCACAAATCAAATAGGAGAGAAAAAGGAATTCAAAGTTATGAATGAGGTCTAGATTCCAACTTGTCTAAACAGTTTCCCCCCCTCCACCCTTAAAATTATTTCCTCTTTTTTTCTACTGGCAATAGTGAGTTTCTCAGGTACACCATACCAACACATAGATCACCTGTTCTTGCATGGAAACTGTAAATATTCTGTTACCCACAAAAACTATTTTAAAAGAACATTAAGGTTGTGAAATGAAGCACTCAATAGCTAAGAAACGCCAACAATTATAAGATAGAATAGTATGTGGTCATTTAATTAAAGAGTGTAACGTAATGCCTATGCACTGAAGTAAAGTTGCACAGGTAACCTTAATACTGGCATTTCCTAACTTCTGAATGCTTCACTTCGTAACCTCAATAATGCTCTTTTAGTGTATTGCGCGCGTGTGTGTGTCATTGTGGGTAGTTCTCTGAAAACATCCACTCAATGTGCAGTGGCCATCAAAAAAGTGAACAGAATGTTGGGAATCATTAAGAAAGGGATAGATAAGAAGACAGAAAATATCATATTGCCTTTATATAAATTCATAGTACACCCACATCTTGAATACTGCATGCAGATGTGGTCGTCCCATTTCCAAAAAGATATATTGGAATTGGAAAACATTCCGAAAAGAGCAACAAAAATGATTAGGGGTATGGAACGGCTTCTGTATGAGGAGAGATTAATAAGACTGGGACTTTTCAGCTTGGAAAAGAGATAACTAAGGGGGGATATGATATAGGTCTATAAAAGCATGATTGGTGTAGAGAAAGTAAATAAGGAAGTGTTACATAATCTTTCTCATAACACAAGAACTAGGGGTCACCAAATAAAATTAATAGGCAACAGGTTTAAAACAAACAAAAGGAAGTATTTCTTCACACAATGCACCGTCAACCTGTGGAACTCTTTGCCAGAGGATGTTGTGAGGGCCAAGACTATAACAGGGTTCAAAAAAGAACTAGATAAGTTCATGGAGGATAGGTCCATTAATAGTTATTAGCCAGGATGGGCAGGGATGGTGTCCCTAGCCTCTGTTTGACAGAAGCTGCGAATGGGCAATAGGGGATGGATCACTTGATGATTACCTGTTCTGTTCATTCCCTCTGGGGCACCTGGCATTGGCCACTGTCAGAAGACAGGATATTGGGCTAATTGGACATTTGGTCTAATCCAGTGTGGCCATTATGTTTTAGCATGTAATTTTTTAAGTTTTTTTTACGAAACTGCACAAACAGATATTCCTTCATGTGGCATCACCTTGACACTCAAATGGGTCATAAGCATGGAACATTTAGATTTATTGAGAACCCTGAAGTTTGAATTAATGCAGTAACTGATAGCAGTAGTAGATGCTGCTGGAAATCTAGCTGATAACTCTGCATTTGAATCTGGAAGCTTCCTCCTTGATGCTGCCCAGCACCCAGTAGGGGGAGCACTGAAAGCAGAGGAAGGAGAGTCTTCCTGCTCTCAGTTCTTGTGCTGAGTGAAACAGCAGCCGGGAACAGCAACCGTGGCAATAGTTATACACAGCACCTGCAGCCCTAGGATTGAGCATGCTAATTACAGACAGAAATGTCAAAGAAAGTATCTAGCAAATGTAGCTAGTATTTAGCAAACTATAACAAATCTCTACTGAGATTGTGCGAACAGATTTTCAGAGGCTCATAATTTGGCATGTTTTGGGTGTTTTTCCACAGAGATGTTCAACTTCTCAACAAAACAGTTATCAGAGTCTTCCTCCGAACCCACGAATATGGTCTGAACTATTTCTGGTGAAACTCGTCAACAAACTTCAACCTGATGCAGACATCCAACATAGAAAATTTTAGCCTGAATAGTTAAAGTTTGGCAAAGTCATATGTAACTCTAAATAGGGTTTTATAATGGGACAATACTATCAGCTCTGCCCATAATAAAGAGTATTAAATACAATGCTTCTAAACATTGCATCACGGAATCCCGAATGTAATTTTTTTTCATTTAAAAAATAAACAGTTATGAAGATTTCCTACAACAGTTGTTCTACTAGTTTTAAAATACCACACTTAGTAAGCACTAAAAATACAATTATGCCATTTGGAATAGTTTGGTGCAGCAATCTTGAGAACTGATTCATCCAACACAGTTTTTGTTTTATTGAACACAGTAATAACACCAGGATGAACCTTCAGGTCACTTTTATTTTTTATAGGACTTTCATATGAAGAAATAGGTAAATCTTTTTCAAAAGACTTAATAAAGGTCTGTCACTTATGCCCACTTAGAGCTTTGTATCATCAGAATAGAATTATCTTTTGTAGCTTCAGGACAATAAATATGATAATAATATTGTATTATTGGTAAAATTTTTAAAAAGTTTTTTCCCTAATTTCAAATTTCCCTGTCTGTCCACATGCCTGGAGATTTTATACCCATTCTGTGTTCACATGCCTCTTCAACCATATTCATTTATAGGACTATAAAATGATAAATAACTGACTTGATAATGTAGTTAAATAAGGTAGCTTAGAAAACAACTACTAATCGCCACTATTTTCCCACTTTGCCTCCCATACAACCATAACATAAGAATTTTAAAAATCTTTACACTGCACCCAACCAGTCTCAGCAGGAAACTTCTACCATCAATACTCTACCCATCTTCCCTCTGGCTTCATTTGTCACCATGACATTCACAAAAATCTCAGACAACACGTTTGGTTTGGGTGCTAGACAGGTAAATTTAGAGTGAGTGAGAGTGCCCTTCTTTCCACATCAGAGTGGTCATTTTATAACATTTTCAGTTTTTTGTGTTTGGCTGTCTCAAATTAGAATATGCAGTTTCCCTCAAAATGGCGAACCACAGCCACTGGGAGCTGTGTGTGCGGGGTGGGGGTGGGGGTGGGGGAGGCGGCAGCGTGCCTGCGGACAGTCAACATCAGCAAAATGTCTCGCGGCCTGCAATCAGATTACTCTGATGGGCTGCATGCAGCCCACGGGCCACAGGTTGCCCACCACTGGCCTAGAATCTCGGATAGGTGTCTATTATTTTTTAACTCTAAAATAGATAAATACAATTAACAGACTCACTGACACATACCACCTATCTACCTTTGCTGCTAGTACCCTTGAACTGGATCCTAGAAAATCACTGCAATTTTTTTTCTTTTACCACAAAATTCACTTCTGTGTCAGGTTATCCCTCTGATTTTGAGTAGCCTTACAGATACTACTCATGTGAATGGAGTTAAGCACATGGATAAATGTTTGCATGACTGGGCCCTAAGTGTGCATATCCAATGATATATCACTGTTGTACCTCCCATTTTGCAATCTCCCTTCTCAATATTTATTGTTATCCTTTGCGGTGTTACATCTAATTTGGACTGTCTGCTCTTAGAGAATGTCATTTTATTTGTCTGTAATGCTCTGTTAAATGCATTTTACTGTATATTGTTTAGTAATAATTAAAGAAATGTATAGCTTGGAACAATCTAGTACCTCTTTACACAAATGTGTGTTGTCAATTAATAATAAATGTGCACATACTTGTGTGATTTCAAAACAAGAAAGCTAGTGTACTTTAAAAATACAAAGCATTTGGTGTCTCAGTAATGATAGGTGATTTTATGAACCACAACACCCAAATACACTCAGAACTTTACTTATTCATCATGCCAGGTAACTGTTCAATACACAAATTGCTTGAAGTTCAGCTTTAAAGTGTCCTGAGATTTTAATTGTTTTTTTTTTGCCTCTCTTGTGTGAAAGCATCACTCCCCTAACAAATGCCTATAGCAACATTCTGCAAAAACCAGAATCCATGTCACTGCTTCCCTTAATAATATGTCCCACAGGTATGGTTACTTGTTCTACAAGCTTAGCTGAAAACCTCAAGAGTCTCTGGACCATCTGGGCGCAAAACCCAGACAAAAACAAATAAAAAATCATCACCAAAACCTCTGTAAACAACAACACAATCAAAACTTCCAGTATTGCTTACTTTAAAAAAATGCAACACATTCCGTTTAAGATAAGATTCCTGTATCTTAATCCATCTTCTGAGTCATTGTTTCATATACAGCTTAATTTCCTGAAGCTGGAGATGTGGTAGTAATTGCTTACCTGACTCACAGGCAAATGTCTTTGATGTCTCATCATGAAAAATAATTGCCACTGCATGTTTCTTTGTCTCTCTAGGCAGTCTGGTTATGTTTTTGATGTTGTGAAGCTCAGTTACCTTGAAGTGAAGAGAAATGTATTTTAGACCAATGTATAAATAGTACAGAACATTCACCCCAGATGTTCAGTTTTCACTACAATCACCACATTGTCGGATCACCATCTGAATTCATTTTCTTGTAGCTGACAAACAATATACAAGTGTGTCAACAGCTGTAGAATTGTCTACAGAATTTATCTTCTGTCAAAAATGTATGGTCTTTTTTTTTTTTCATTTTATGAGAATATGCGTGAAAAAGTATTAACCTATTCTTTTTCATCTAGAGTGGCTTTGATCTCTCCCTATAATACAACAAACTTGTGCGAATATACAAATTGGCAAATCTGTTGCAGAATTTGTAGCAAGTATGTTGCTGTTAAAGAAATAGCAGTATCTTATTAGCCAAAGGAAGCAGCCAATTAATTGTACCAATTAATACCTTACACCTTCATATTGACACTGTGTCATTTATCTTAAGTGGAATGGGCAGCTCCAGTGCTGCCCTTGTCAGAACTAGAAAGTCTTGATTCTAACTTTAACTGTATTGATCCAAAAATTGAGAAGGTCCAGGAAAAATTTAGCAAGAAGAAATTAGCCATAATATTAAAAAAAAAGTATAAAAAATGCAATATATATTTCCCCATCATTCAAGTCACATGGATAACTTCAATTAGCACTAAATGGGAGAAAAATACACAGAAAAATACGAGTACTACTAGTATTGTCTCGTAAATAGTACTTCCCATTACAAGGCCCTGATTTTAGTTCCTCAGAACTTTGTGAAACTTTAACCGTTTGGGATGAAATTTTCCAGGTCAGGTGTCTCCCTCATGCTGAATTGTTTTGAAATTTTTCAGCCAAAACAATTCAGCTATTTATAAAAAAGCTGCTAAGGGTTTTATCCATAATAACAAAATTCTGGAGACCTTTTCTATGGACAGCTCTAGCACTCAGATTCAGGAACTAAAAATTTGGCAGGGGGTTCACTTTTATGTCACCAATGGGCCTTTTGCTGTCCCCATGAAAATGTGCCCAAATTTGGCCAATTTATAAGCATTTGAAAAAATTCCCCTTTGCATATGCTCAGTAGAGACTTCAGGGATTTTAGCTGCTAAACTCTCACAAATTTCTATTCACGCTGAGCATGTTCCAGCCCAGGGCTACAAAGGACTTTCCCTATACTTGCTTGTTTGGGTTGCTACGGGCTGTGAGGGTCTGGACTCCGGATCTGAGAGCAGGGAGTTTGTCTCATGAAAGCAATGACACTCCTACTCCCAATGCCCAGAATGCAGAGGTCAAAAGAGCTAGATCAGCTGGGAGCAGTAGATTGCAGAAGGAAAATGATCAAGATGAGAGAAGGTAGAGAGCGGTACTGAAGGCTGGCAGTGGGGGAAGAGAGGGAAAAAACTGGGATGGAATTTGGGAAGGATATGACTGGTTGGGCAAGGAGACTGAATTGGAATTCAGTAGGTAATAGGGGAGACAGATTGGTGAGGAGTTGGAAGGACACTGGAATGGCTGGGAAAAGAGACTGGGACCAAGAACCATGAGGCGCAGAGTGGGAGAACGTGAAGATGGAGGAGAGGCAGATCTGATGAGGAACCAGAATAAAGGAGAAGAACTAGGACTGGCGGGGCAGAAAGACAGAGATAAGGAGCTGTGGGGACATTAAGACTGGATGAGGAATCCAGGGAGGGAGATTGGAATTGCCAGCCAATAAGGATGGTAAATATTTGGAGAGAGAGAGAGTCAAATCAGATGACACACTAGGGATGGGGAACAGGACAGGTAATGACTGGGGCAAGGAGACTGTGCCTGGGATGAGATGCCTGAGGAGTGGGGACCAGGATAGGATAGACAAGGAGAATAGGATTAGAACAAGATGAAAAGAGTGGGGAATGAATAAGACTGGCACAAAGACAGGTCAGAGAGGGTTGCGCACCAGGGTCTGTGCCCACTAGTACACACTCCATTCTACTGCCTGGAATGGAATACCAGATTCCTTAAGTCTCACCAAAGCTCTGCTGTCAGCAAATTTCTGTCAAACTGACTGACAAAGGGTCCCATCTCTCTCTAAACAGTGGTCCAAAGACAAAATGAAAACCTACTACTGCTACCAGTTACTCTTTAGGTCAAATGGCAGAGGTCTGTGTGGTTGATCTAAAGGTTCCAACCCTGCTGATGAACTATTTGGGTGTCAATATTATGCGATGGAATTTCGGGGGTTTCCCCCCCGTTTGCTCTCATAAAAACCTTGGAAGTTGTACCCAAAGGATCTATGTTAAAAGAACATTACTGAGGCCTAATCTCCACTGGCAAACCCTCCTAGAGTAGATACACTGATAGTGGCAAAAAGGTTCTTTTGCTAGTATACACTGGTGGTTCCCCAAACAAAGTAAGTTCTACCAACAAAAAATATCTCTGCTTTTGCTGGTATGATTGTGTCTACACTAGGGTTTTTGCCACTTTAGTAATCCTGTTAAAAAACAAAACAAAACAAAACCCTAACTGACATTACTATACCTGCAAAAGTTTCTAATGTAGACCTAGTCTAAGATTGTAAAGTCAAGCACTCAAAAGTTAGGAAATACAGAATTAAGGTTATCTGTGTAACCTTAACTCACCCCCCCTTGTGAATATGAATTATGATGCAGTCTTTAATTACATGATCACATACTATATATTCCACAAGACCCCTGCCTCAGGGCACAGGATGGGCAGTGCTCATTGAATAAACAGCTATTCAATATTTTGTTTTAGCTTCATTGTTCAACATGTGGCCCCAAATTTTTTGTACCGCACACTGCTCTGAAGACAGAATTGTTCATTTCCTAACAGTTTTTTTTATGGCGCTCATCACCATAGTATCTGAATACTTCATAAACAATTCATTTAATATTCACAATACTCCCCCACCTCCATGAGGTTAGGGGATGGTATTATCCCATTTTACAAATGGGAGCTTAGGCACATAGAGATTACAGTCAAAAGTACCCACTAATCTCAATTAGTGACACCTGTTGCCTCCAGAGAAGCTCTGCAAAGAAGGAAGGGGGAAAAATCATTAATTAATGGTGGAAGGGAAGGAAGCCCAGATTCCAATAACTGAAGGGCAGGAAGATGCCAGAATTTAATAAATGTAGGGGAACCCAAAATTAATTCACTAGAAGATAGGAGGGGGCAGAAACTCACAGGCTCATTAATTAGGAAGAGGATTTAGGGCTTAGAAATCATGTGTTTGATTGAGTGGAGGGAGCCCAAATTAATTAACTGAGGTGCAGGATAGTTCTCAGTGTTCGATTACTGGGGGAGCTCAGAATCTATTAAATAATTTATTATCAGCAATCCATGGACATAGGGGTAGGGAAATAGGTTTCACCCATACTCTGAGTCCCTCTCAACTTCAGCATAGGGCTCTTGGATGTCAGTGATGGGGAGAAAACCCCAACACTCTGGCACCAGCACTATGGCCAAAATACATGTGGGAGGAGCATTCGAGAGAAGGAGTGGCTTTATCTCTTCCCAGACTTCTCAAAACTCCAGCCAAGCTAGCAATGTGGTTATTTACTGGTAGGGGAGTGAAGATGTAAATTAAAATGATGTAGCTTTGGAGGATTTGTAGCCGTGGAAGTATGAAATCTCAGGTATTTTTCACTATGGCTAGCAAAGTTGGGCCTATATTTTTAAAGGTATTTAGGCATCTAAGGATGCAGATACGTGGCTAGTGATTTTTTTCAAAGATGCCTAACTGCCATTGACTAAAGATTAGGTGTTCAGAATCTAAATAGATAAGTAACACTATAACATGCAAGAAATATAGATGATCCTAATTAAATGGGAAAAAGCATATGAAGAGGGAATTGGATGTATCTGTATAAATGGTTGTGAGGACAACGTTCAGAAAAACCCAGTACAATACCCAGTAAATTAACAATGGAAGGTTTCTCTCTCTGGAGCAGGAGGAAAGGAAATATTACATAAGAATCTTCAAAAGCTTTGAATGGTGACAAGATGTCATAAACTGTATCAAGAACTCTTTAAACAACTCTTCAGCCAGAGGTGTAAGCTATTCTAGGTAGTGATTTTTTCCTTTACCACTTGAGGATTAAAGACTGTCAACATGATCCTGCAGTAGATAGTTCCTGACTTGCCACTGATTTAAAAAAAAATAGATAAAAAATACTGCAATCTGGGCACCAAAACAATATAAGAATTTTGACAGTAACTCAAATTTTATTCAGAGGCTACTATCAACAAAACTGGGGAGACATATTTACCCATCCATACAGAAGCAAAAGTTTCTACTAGTCTCTCATACTAATCAGTATATTAAATTACATCATGCAATAAATAATTGTATTAAAATACATCAGCAGTACATTTTCTGTTGAAAAATCAGGATCAGTCACACACAGAGAAGCATTCAACAGTTGGAAGTAAGCAGGGCATGAGTCCTTCTGTTTCACTTCTTCACTGGGAAGAAATACTCTGCCTTGATATTCATGAGAGTCTGATACAAACCTTGGGAGCAGGGCAATACACAACACCTGTTTGCTTTACTCACAGTCTAAAGATATCAAAATTTCAGTGGCACAACAGACATGTGTACAATGAAAAATATTTAATCCTTAAATGAGAGACCATTTTCTGCCACATTCTCCTTGTCCTTTTCTATGTGCTATGACCAGCACTGAGCCGCCATGGTTCTCCAGATTTTCAATAGACTGTAAAGTTCCTTGTTTTGGTGGGTCAAATACAGCTGCATGAAATTCACATTTTGTTTCATGGGATTTTGATTCCTAAAATGTTGTGGGCTCCCTGCCACTCATATTGGTTGTACATGGCAGGGGGATAATTCTTTGTTGAATAATGCATAATTTCATGTAGAAAATATGCTTATTTTTTCCATAAAAATCATGAAATTTTCTATGGAAATGGGCCTATTCTCAACACCGTAAGAAAATATTTGGAGTTGTTTTACATTTAATTACAAAAGCACTGCTATTATAAACCTCTTTAGAGCCTGTTCTCAGGATTTTTCTTGGTCAATAAAAATAGAACTCTAATACTGAATTTTTTTTTAAATGGCTATTTCTCTTGCCACTAACAGGACATTGCCTACTTGAAATCCACTCATTTCCCGAAAGTGCAGTTAGAATTACTTTCAGGTACTCCCAACTGCTCAAGCCTTCTTAATTACTTTGTGGTTTTCAAGTCACACATTTTCACTTTTTACAAGTATTTCTCAGTCATTCCGGTATGATATGCCCACACAAATATCGGGACAAATTGACCAAAAGGCTACACAAGTGAAACTGACTACCGAGAAATAGGGAAAAATAGACCATACTCAAAAGTACTGCCAAGTACATAAAATGGACAAAACTGGAAAAAACAGTCAAAGTGTTTGCTTTCTTTAATCTTTCACTGATAGTAATCTGAGACAAAACTGTCCTGTGAACTGATGCAAAAATAATCACCTTAGCAATGGTGGTGGAGCCTTCCCAAAAGTGGGTGGGTCGCCGCCCCCTCCATGGCTCCATTCCACCCCTTCTACCCAAGGCTGTCCCCAGCCAAGCTGGAGCAGGCTGGGAGCCATGGACCCTCCACCTGCCTGGAGTAGGGGGGCCGAGAGATCTCCCAGCCCTAGTCCACGCCCAGCAGGCCCTCTGCTCAGGGTTTGTGGCTCCTGCACAGCTCTCCCCAACCCAGCTCCGGCCAGGGGATGGGGCCTTGGAGTCGCAGCATGGCCCTGGTAACAGCTGCACTGCACGGCCAAGCAACTGTGGGGAGCCATGGTGTGGACCCTCCACCTGCCTTGTGTGAGGGGCCCTGGAGGCAGAGATACAGGCTGCTCTCTGCCCCCCCCTTCAGCCCCGGCAGGTGGAGCGTCCATGGTGCCCCATGCTGCCCAGGTTCCCTGGCTGGTCTCGAGATGCCGGTCTGGCTGGGTAGGCGGAATGGCTCATGGCAAAAAGTGGATGGGCCAGGCCTGTCCACTTTCAAAAAGTGGGAGGACCATGGGTCCGCCAGTTCCAGCACCCTTGCACCTTATCAAAGAAAAGAATCCAGTTTTCACATCATTTTGCTTCTGGCATTTTAGCAATTCCCTCTGTTCATAATGGGCCAGGTTCTCAGCCCTCTTAGAGAAATGCAAAAAGGGACAGAAAATTGTCTTTAAAAGCCTGCTGGGGATTATCCTTAAATAAGGGAATCACTGATTGGCAGAAAGCTAGCATTGTTAGCTCCTCAACTGCTCCTGCCAGCTCAACTTGTACTGAGGACCAGATAAGTTCATGACTGCTCCTAGCATTAAAATGTGGAAAGCTAGTAGAAAGCAACTTACGCCTCTGTACTCAAGTGTGCTAAGTGCAAGATCTTAAATATCTAGTTGTGCTTGTGTCCACACTTAAATTTATCTTCCACTGCTGTAAATGGCCTATTATGCCAACATAGTAATATCACCTCCCCAAGCAGCACTGAGCCAAGGTCAAGGTACAGAGATCAACACAGCAGATACGTGGACACTGTGCTACCTGTGTCAACCCTACCAGTCATCCAGCAGCTTTACCACAATGCCCAACACTGACTGATCTGGTCACCATTGTGAACTCTACTGCCCAGGGGTTATGGAGACTGGAAGCTACCCCTCTCCTTTAAACATCCACAAATTTTGTAAATTCCTTTTCCTGATTTCCTGTCTAGCAGCTCTCCATTGTTGCATGTAACTGCCCAGCTGACCATGCCAGCTACATGCTCCAGACACACTCCAGCCTGGAGGAGACAAAAGATATTGGATCTCTTGGGCCTGTGGGTAGAAGAGGCTGTGCAAGCACAGCTATGGACCTACCATGGAAATGGGGATATCTACAAGCAGATTGCTCAGCCTGCCCCTGTGGTTCCTAACTATTTTCTGTGGCTTAACCTTGGGCCTCAGGTCCTGGTTCCATTCTATGGCTTGACCCCACCCCTTCAGCCCCCTGACCCAGGTTATTGACTGTGGCTCGACTTCCTTCTCCAGTCCATCTATGGACGTGACTGTCCGGCTCTGGTCCCTGACATCCCCACTCATGAAAACTCCTCTTTCTCATCCTTGTGTGTGCCTGAGCGCAATGAGGGATTTCTCAAAATATGTGATGTTGTTGTAGTTCTATTGGTCCCAGGACAATAGAGAGATGTGGATGAGGTAATATCTTCCATTGGACCAACTTCTTGTCTCGCCCACCAACAGATTTTGGTTCAATAATAGATATTACCTCACCCACCTTGTCTCTTTCAGATTTCTGAATGGCTTTCATTCCAAGGCCTAGCTCTGAAGTTTTGTTTTTATTTCAGATTGTTTTTTCCCCACTCTGCTAGGCCTTCTAAGAGAATGCCCTTGTGATGGTTGCTCCATTATTTGGCAGTTAGATCAATTTAGCCCTAATAGCTTGCAATCACTGGTCTTATGATTATGGGTGGAGAGGGAGCTGAAACAATGCTCCTCCTGACATTCCAACTGGTCATCTCAGAAATCTTATAACATATTTTGGGATATAGACAAATATATATTAACAAGCACTCCCACATTCATCATAAAGTAGCTCTGCCACATTCAAGTCGTTCAACTAAATGGTCTTTCCTAGCCTCATTGCCTACGAATCTATGGAAAAAATACATGGTAAAAAGTAAAGTTTTTGCTTTGTTGTTCAATGGACACTCACGACCACAGTCATCAGGTCACTAGTTTTTCTATGACTGTGACAAAAACTTAATACTAGGAGTATTTTCCTTACATTGTAAATCAAAAGTCAAGAGTTGGGCCTCTTTAGAAAGCTTGCACACCAGATTATTACTCCTATCCCCAGTGAAAAGAATGTCGACTGTCCAGCCTAATGCATAGTCAAACTACTCTAGCTATCCCCAGAATGTTTTTGTTGTTGATTAGAATGGGTAATTTTGTTCTAGTGATCAGTCACTATGATCATATATTGGTGTACCAGTTAACACTACTGCCGATTTTTCTATTAAGCCATTGTCTATTTCGCAGTAATACAGCCCTTGTTTCTGCAGCACGAACTAATCTCTATTATGTCTAGTGCTGTTTCTGAGTCCAGAATCTTGTTCTTTTCCAAGCCAGGTCCCTGATGCAATGTCTCACAATGCTGTCCAAGGACCAATTTCAGATGGTCTATAGAGCTATTTCTGTTACAAGGATGAAACATATGGAAGTCTTGAAATTCTTGATAGCAGAACCTAGCATTCTTTATGCAGAGATGATGTGTCACTCTTGATAGTGGGGGGATGGCACAATTTAAAGGTTCGGCCACCCCTGAACAGCTTGAGCCATGGCCTGCCCTAGGCAGATCCACCTTACCCTCACTCTCTACTCCCAGAAAGCAGCAGCCATTCCCTGCAGCACCCAGCTATTGCTCCTGCCTCTCCCCGTAGGGCACAGCTCACAGTCTGCTCATTCTCTGAGATCACTGGACTGGCTCAGCTTCACCAGCTGCTGCGCAGGGCTGGCTCTAAGTCAACAAGAAACTCATGCATGGGAGTTGGGCAGCCCCAGCCCTGCCCCAAGCCCTTGAAAACTGGGTGGTTTCCAGCTGTGGCTTCCAAGGCCCTCCATCTCTCCCCCTACCCCTGCAACCAGGGGCTCTTGCACATTAGCCACTCCGGGGCCCTGGTTAAATGCCTCCCAGGTCTCTGTGCAAGACCCGAACAAACACTGGGGTAGGCGCCCAGCCTTACGGGCCCTTGCAAGCCTCTGGCAAATGTGGCATTTGCCTTCCACGTGCAGCCCCGTTGATGTGGCTGGAGGGTCGCTGTAGGTCAGCACCAGGGTGACAAAGGGCGTCTCTGTTTTGAAATAAACTACTGTGCACTCACATATTTAGAACCCACTCCCTTCAAAAAAAGAAATACAAATAAAAATATAAGCCTTGGCAGAAATCTGGGGGAGCACATAGTGTCGCCTCTGTCTGTAAGTGTTTCCAAAGGCTTTTTAGACAAACTAACCCCCCTCCCCATCCAAAAAATACTACACAAGAACAAGCACCTTGAACATCCACTCCATGTCTTCATTAGGTGTGTCCTTGGTATGAAGTCAATTGTGATCATATTTGCAGATATCGAAATAGGAGAGGTAATAAACTCACAATATAGAAGTGATATGAGCTTCACCATCCATCCCCTTTAATCTACTACATATATAAAAAAAATCTATTCTGCAAAAAAAAGAAAACCACACACACACAAAAACGGAATTAACAACATACTTTCTTAACTTCACCATTCAGTTGCACTGTTTTTGGTTACACTTACTTCGTTTATATCTCTGCATAAACTAAATTTTTCAGGACAGGTGCTTTGTTATTATGGTGATGAGGGATATACAGGTAAATAGACGCATCAATACACTGATAGTCTTCATATCTGTCTTTGAAGCACAGGACATATTGTTAATACCGTATTAAGAATCATAATTAATAGTAGAGTAGTGGGGCTACAGGCATCAATAAGAGATTTGATTATAATAAATGTAAAATCCTACATATCAGGAGATGCATGAATTGCACAGATACAACATGGGAAGACTAACTAATAGCTGAACCAATCACACTGAAATGAGTTCATTTTCATTTTGCCTACTTAATACTCTACTAAAATTACTTTCTTATTCAACCAGATTATATTGTGGAATTGAGATTTACAGGGGAGAGGAGGAAGGTCCACATTAATATATGTCTTAATATATGCCTTGCAAAGTTACAAAAGAGATCCGCTGCAGTATTCATTTATGCAAATAAGTCTTGTCTGTGTATATAACTCACATCCAGGAACATGATCCTAAAATGATATATTTAAACAGCTCATTGCTCCACAGTGCAGTCCTAAATTATAGTCAGAAAATAAAGCCCTATGACAAACAAAAATAGATAACTGAAGACATGCAAAAACAACACATAGAACTATAGAAATGTAGGACTAAGGGACTTTGAGAAGTTATCAAGTCCAGCACCCTGCATTGAAGCCAAGTAAACCTAGACCATCCCTTACAGTTTTCTGTCCAAGCTGTTCTCAAAAGCCTCTAGTGATGGGGGTTCCACAGCCTCCTTTGGAAAACTACAGTTAGAAAGTTTTTCCTAATATCTAACTTAAATCTCCCTTGCTGTGGTTTAAAGTCACTACTTTTTGTCCTACCTTCAGTGGACATGGAGAACAATTGATCACAGTCCTCTTTATAACTGTTCTTAACATGTTTAAAGATGTTTCAGTTTGTGATCCATTATAATCCCTGATCCTTTTCAGCAGTAGTACCACCTAGCTACATATTCCCCATTTTTGTAAGATTCCTAAGTGAAGTACTTTGTACTTGTCTTTATTGAATGTTATCTTGTCGATTTCAGACCAATTATCCAATTTGCCAAGATCATTTTAAATTCTAATCCTGTCCTCCAAAGTGCTTGCAGTCCCTTTCAGCTTGGTGCCATCTGCAGATGTTATAAGAACTCTCTTTGCTCCATTTTCCAAATCATTCATGAAAACATTGAATAGTACTGGATCCAGGACTGACCCCTGTGGGATCCTGCTAGGTATCCTCCCAGTTTGACAGTGAACCACTGATAACTACTCTTTGTATGGTCTTTCAACCAGTTGTGCACCCACCTTGTAGTAATTTCATTTACACCACTGTTCCCTAGTATCATCAGAGGAAATTGAAAAACACCAAACATTTTATTCTTAGGCATGTCCTGTTTGAATAATTCTAAAAATATATACTTCCTCATATCTGGAATTAGGACAGGGAATGTTCTTGAGAGTCCATATACCTCATAGTATTTACATTACACAGATTCTGGAAGTTGCCTGGGTGGAAGGAAAGGTCTGAACTGACATGAATGGATTTCTATTTTCTAGCATGCCACTAGGTTCCTGTCACTACATTTCTATTAACAACAACAATAGAAGTAGAGGAAAAGGACTGCAAAATGTAACTGTTCATCCTTTTCTTTCTGAATAATGGCCCACATGCGACCATCTGCTGTGCAATACCAAGCACATCATGACGTGAGGAAGGCACAACCAATGGAATGACAAAGGGTAGCAACTCTGCTGCATTCTTACTTGGCCCCAGACACTACAGAAATCCCTCACTTCAGAAGGGGCAACACTGCAGGAAATGGAAGGAGCAACTGCTACATGTACAGTGATCCAAACAGAAAATTGCAGAGTGTTTGAGTCAGCAGCAGCTCCCTTTACATGGCTGAACCCTACTGACACCAAGTGGAAGTTGTGCTGGAGTTGCATAGCTTTGTGGGTCTAATGGATGCCATGCGGTCATTGAGAACCAAGGAGAACCAGGAAATTCAGAAGTCCGGGTTTACAGGGGGATGTGTGTCCCAGATCTATGAGTATCTCAGGATATTTGTGGAAGCTGAATTCAACCGATATGGGACAGCAAATCCTGCCTTGCTAACCAGAACAGTTTAGGATAAAATGCATTTTCCTAGCTCCAGTGCAGCTTTTTATGGATAAGGACACAGCATGAGGCCAAGCACAGATACGGAAGGCTGAAAAACAAGCTTGAACAAAAAAATATTAAAAAATCTGGATACTGCAAAAACTGTTTTAGAGGGGTAGTGACAAAACTGAACGGAGAACAAGAGAACAGATAAGACAACACAGAATTAGATGAGGAAGGTTGAAGAATCTATCAACAAAGTAACTATGAAGGAAGAAGAACAGAACAGAGGAATGAGAGAAAATGTAAATGAAGACCAGAGCCTACTGACTGAGCACACAGTCTTTTCATCCCTGCAGGTGGATTTCCCCACGACAGGGCAGGCAGTAATGCCAGTAATGCCATCCTCCAGGAGTTCTGCTAGGAAGACACTTAGTGGCCTCTGCCCTTGCTCCCCAGGGCATGCCTCCAGCCACTTGGCTTGCAAGCACCTGCCTCCATGCCCAACATAGGCAACCTCCATCCTGTGGAGCTCACATAACAGGAAGGTGACTCAAGCCTCATGAATGGAAAAGGCTGATAAGAGAGAGACTAGCCTGAAATAAGTGAGAAAGAATAAACATACAAAACGTAGATAAGGTACAGTCAAGAAAAGTTACTACAAAAAAATGAAAATTTGACAGAAAATATGCACAGCTCAGAAAATGAACATTCTATTATTTTTTATTATTATTGCCTTTTTATTTTAAATTTGATCTTTTAAAACAACTGAAACATTCTGAAGATCAAAATTCATCAGTTATTTTTGAGAATGTAATCCTTATTATTTTAAATTTTGAACTGAGTGAAAAATAAATAAAAATCTTTCATTTATTCTTAGGATTTAAATAATTTAAAAAAACCTGGAAATTGTATTTATCATTTGAACCATAAAACTGATTGACCTTCACCTTCAACAGAACATCATTATCATCATCATTAAACTGACTCCCAGGAAATTAACCCTGCTGTACCCTGTCATCATATGATGTAAAACCTGTCCAGCTACCAAACAAATCCATTCCAGAATTCTTTTGTCTTGTTGCCATGAACTGTAAGTTTTTTTTTTTAAAAACTCATCATTTGATGGGGGGTTTGCTACATATTTCACAAAATATATTAAGTACTTCACAGTCTCTACAAGTTGGGACTACCAAATCTGCTTGATCGCTGCAAATTATTAATGTAGACTGGCATTCATTAGCTAATAAGGCAGAGCCCTCATCACAGCAAGTTATTTCACTTTGTCTCTTGAAGTACACTACTATAATGTTTCCAGAACTGAAAAACTGCTGTGTAATCCGTAAAATGAGCCAGCCCACTGGGGTTACAGTGTTCCTGGCCAATTGTCTGCAGTTGTAAAATGAAGTTTAAAGCCTCATTGTGATCTCTCTTATTTTAATCACCAATTATTAAATTTATAGCTACTGAAAAAGAATTGCCTTTATACTTCAAAACAATACTTTGTATCATGCAGACAAAGATTAATCAACCGTAATATAAAAACCACAACCTCCATGATTCCCCCGATATATTTTCCAAACTGTACCATTCACTTTAATTCACAAATTGAATATCATAGAACAATCATCTTGGTGCATGATTAAAATAGAAAAACCTCAGGAAGAATTGAGAGTTTGGAAATGTTTTAAATAAGGCATAATTTGGTTAAAAGAACCTTGCAATTTAGAATCCAAATTTAGATTTGAAAAATAAAGTAGTTTTGAGGATGTGGGGAAAGAGAGCTTAAAACAAAACCAAATATGAATAGCAAACATCTTATTATCTTCATTCCAAATGTCAATAAAGATGTTTTTTAAAACGGATCAGTCCCCTGATGTGATGGGAATGCAAACACAATAGCATTGTGCTTTTGTCTGAGAAACAAAAATGGAGACTGATTAGTTTAGTGCAATCATCCAAGCAGATAATAATACATGAAGTTCATAAATGGTGAATTATTTCACTTTTAATAATATATTTAGATTATTACATTATGACAATACTAGTAGAGTATGCCAGTCAGCTTCCATCGTTCATCCATCATAATGCTCTCTAATAGTCCATTTGGCTCCACACTTTTCATAACTGATCTGAATCCAAATGTGATTTTTTCCCCCCTGAAATATGTGTGAAATTTCATTTTCAGTAAAATCAAAAGTAAATATACCTTTCCAATTTTTAAATGTTGCCCCTAGTTTGCTAAAAATGACACTATTATCAGAACTCCAGATCTGTCACTAACAGCTGTTTATTAAGTTTGAAGCTACTTTAGAACAAATTTTGACTAAAAATTCACTTGTGTATGTATAGCAGAATATTTTCATTAGGGTTTAACAACTCAATAGTCTTTGGAACTACTGAACTACAGAATTCTGCTCTTTCAAATGACGTAAATCCAGACACACAGTTTCCTTCAGTAGGAATAGGTGTTGAACTCTGCATAGATGAACTTGTGAAATCATGCAACCATCAGAGCCTAAGTCTGATTTACCCCATTTTAAATAAAGTGAGAATTTGCCCCAATGATTTTTAAAGTTTTTCATCAGTCAAATTAAAATGAGACACATCTGTGTGTATTTTATTGGACAGGCATTGCTTTAACTGACTCCTGCAAAATTCAGGTGTACAAAATTCATGGCATAATTTGCATCCACAATTTAAGTCTCTGAGTTGGTCAAGGTGCTCCATGTAGGTAGACTACTGAGCCTGCATGTAGTATCACTGACTTCGAAAGGACACTGTCTATGTGGAGCTCATTGAGGAATCAGGGCCTAGCATCTAGCACTGATGCGTCTCCTCAGACATATAAATTAAGAGATTTGGGGCCTGATTTAGCAAATCACTTAAGCATGTGTTTAACTATAAGCACAAATAGTTCTATGCACTTAAAATGAATCATGCACATACATCTTTGCAGAATTGGTGGCCTTATAAAATACATTGTAATAAATATAAAGTTACCACAATAAGGCTAACATTTTCAAAACATGTAGACAAGCCCTTAAATGAACACTTACTTGGTGGCAAGCTGGGGTGTAAATCAAGCCCTCATTAGCCTGCTGCACATTAAGTGTCCATGTGAACTCTGCTGCCACACACTAAAAGTTTTTTTTAGTGAAATTTGATCTACCCTCTTTGAAAGGAAAGTAGATAAAAGCGTACTATGGAACTTTAGTGTGCAGCAGCAGAGTGCACAGGGACATTAAGTGCACAGCAGGCCAGGGCAGCATAGATTTAGACCCCAGTTTGCTGAAAAATAAGTGTTCTTGTAGACAAGCCCTAAGCAATATGAGAAATTTTGGCTATATCTAGTCTAACCACAGTGTGGACTACGATAATGTGAACTACATACCTTTTAGTTCACACCAACAGTGTCCACCCAGGCCTGGAACAGTGTGCAACACATTGTTGTGCTCTGCAATTCCCATTCTGCAATGCAGTGACCTAGGCACTTAGGACCAGGTCTACGCTACACAACATAGCTACCATCTCTCGAAGAGGTGAATTAACTATGCTGCTAGGAAGCTCTCCTGTCGGCTTAGTAACATATTCATTAAAGTGCTACAGCAGTGCAGCTGCACCACTGTAGCACTGTACATGAAGCCAAGCCCTAGGAATCTTTTACTCTAAATGCAAAGGCAACCAATGTATGCATTTACAATCATTATAGTAGCTATGTACAAGAAATTAATCATATTATATTACTTGTGGAATTCCCTATGGTATATACGAAAGCTACAACAGTCAATTGGGTAAAAGATATAAAAAGTTTTTATGTCACATATTTTACAGTACAATATATGAAGCAGCACAAAGAAGTTAAAAATATTCTGCCTTTCAGAATTCTGTACTAATTTCATTTCAAAGTTGTCTGAAAAAGAAGAGGATATTCTATATTAGAAACCCAAAAGATACTGAGACCTGGGTCTGCTGAGAAAGGAAGCACATGGTGGTTTGAGAAAAGTGAGTGAAAGACTCTGGAATGAGAGTACAACCCCTTGTCTGGAATTTCTGCATTTTTTTTTAATTTGATCTTTCTAGTATTTATTCTTCCAAAACTTCTTTTTATTGAAATTTATTATCTGATTTTATGAAAATTCTTTTAGCTTAATTGTCATGGGGATAAATTTGTTTAGAATATCTGTTACGACAATTATCTACAGCTACATTTTCAACCCTAATGCATTTTTAATAGCATTCTTCATCAGCCAGTGATTTGAATTTCAAATTTCCTTCTATGAAGTAGTAAAAGTTAGAGACAATTTCTATAGCAAAATTCATAATAAATTGTTCTTTTTTTATTTACTCTAGAAGGACTCTTTTGCAGTAAACATACCAAATGCTTGAATGAGCCTTTTAATATGCATAAGGCTTGTTATATTTAGTCTCTCTTTACTACCACAGAGAGTGAAAGTGACAATAAACCTAAATGTCTCGCCCAGCATCATATTCAACCTTAATGTTTGCTATTAAAGACATTTCTTGTTTGCGTTTCCAGCCTAAGAATGAAAAGGTTTATGAAAGTAATCATATTAATCTCTCTTTAGAGATATTTGTTTAGGAATTTCAAAAAACAATCAACCACGTTTCCATTTGAGAATCCTATACTCATTCCATGATTCATCTAACAAAATGCAATGTAGCTTTAAAGGCGGTCATTCAAGTTAAAACTAATACATGCTTAAAAACCAAAATTTCCTTACTAGTGTTACTGATAGTATGTTAGATGGTTAAGTTTGAAATACTTTTTCCTGTTTATGCTGTTCACTTCTGCTACTTGGATAATAACGGAGTAATCAATTCCTTTAATTTGTTACTTAACCCTTCCCCCCAACCTATGATAAAAGAATATTATGATTGCAAAGTCAAGCATCCCAAAGCTAGGAAATACTAGAATTAAGGTTACTTCTGCAAGCTTTATTCATACCCTTGTGCATATGCATTATGATACAGTCTTTATTACTTGATCACATTCTATTTTTTTCCATAGGACCCCTGCCTTATTCTGTGCACATGATGGTCAGGGCTCAGTGAATGAGCAGTTATTCAATATTTATGCTCATTGTTCAATGTGTGGACCATGCCTTTACGGCACACTATTTAAACCCTGCCCCAAAGAAAGAATTATTAATTTCTCCATGTGCTTTTCTATGCTGCTCATCAATATAGTATCTGAATGCTTCACAGTCAATCTTCATAACTCATCTCTGTAAGGTGAAGGGTTGGTAATATCCCTATTTTACAGATAAGGAGAGAGGCAAAGAGAGACTGAGGTCAACATTTGTCCATTAACTTGGATGCCTGATTTGAGACATATAGGACCTGACTTTTCAGCATACTTACCATTAGACAGTACTTCATATGTTCAAAGCAAAGATTCCATTGACTTTAGTTGTAGCTCTTAGTGCTCTGCAGTCCAGCAAATTAGGGTCCCAAGTCAGGCACCCAGAAAACAAGCCACACATAATTAGTGATACCTGTGAAAAGTTTAGATTAAAAATTGCTTGAATGGAACTTTGTGGCAGGGGCAGAGATAGGATCTAATTCTCCAGGCAGTATTCAACTGCCTTAACTATGAGACAATCTTTTCTCTTCATGCAATAATTCCATTTCATTTCCAAATTGTGCAAAAAATGATTAAAGGGTCTTAAAGACAACAGTCTATTTAGTACAAAAGCAAACTAATCATAACTATGATCATATTTCTCTCTCTTTTTTTTTTTTTTTTAAGAAATTCCTCTGACTATATAAAAATCAGATACAGCAGTCTGGCCACCTAGGCATCTGACTTATTATTGAGACCTAATTGTTTTATATGAAAGCACTTGGTGAGACAACTTTCCTTTTCTGTAAACATTTTTTTATCTAACTGCTCTGTCTACCTTACAATGAATTCAAAATAAAATCCCCAATCCTTCGAACAATTCCACACAAGAGTAGATAATGGGACTACACATGTGTGATCATGTGCAACATTCAGGCCTAAATTTGTAAGAGTTCAGTCAGGTCCCTACTCTTCAGTCAGCATGTTAGAATGGTGCTTTCTCAATTACACTGTAGAGGGGAGAAAACAATTGTACTGCTTTAATACACTCTGAGTTGAAGGGGATTTCATTGTGTTAGTTTATATTCTGCCCTTTGATGTACTGAAACTCTATTAACAGCTTTATTACTGCACAGTTCCAATTATATTTTGTAATTTGCTTTTTGGTACACAGAATGCCTGTTCTGAACAATGTTATTCAGATAGCTATATATTTAAAAGGGGGCTGATAATTATTGTAAATTTTACGGTTTGGTGTGCAGAACACTCAGTATATTAAGTTATTCTGCAAACAATTACTCATTTAAATGAGGTTCACTTTAATCAGTTACCATTTCCAAGGCAGCTATCTCCTGACTAATATATATTTTCATCTTCCCACAACCTCCAAATAAAGTTAGTAAAGATGGTTTCTCATCTCACAGGTTAACTACAACATTTTCAAAACACAGGACTAAAGTGCGAGTGAAGATGCAAGTGAGATTTTCAAGAGTGCTTATAATCCATTTTCAATAATAACTTACACCTAGATTTTTAAAAGCATTTAGGCATTGCAATGCTCAGCATTGCAACACCTAAGTGTCATCTACAAAAATAAATTAGACATTTAAGGCTAGATTTTTAAAAGATCTTTAGGTGCCAAATCTCCACTGTAAACAAAATTCTGGTGCTTAAATACATTTGAGAATCTGCCTTTTAAACTCCTAAATCAGTTAGGGGTTGCAGCATTTAGCATGGCAATACCCAATAGCTTTAAAAATCTGGGCCTGAGTCATTACTGAAAAGAGTCAAATCCTAATGAGGAAAAATAAAAGGGTGCAAATTCTGGCAAGTCAATGTAAAAGTATAAGACAGTACAAGAACACTCAGGGAAAAACAAGGTTGTTGCAGAGAAGCTAAATGAATTCTTTGTATTAGTCTTCATTATAGAGGATATGGGGAGATCCCCACATCTGAGTCAATTTTTGTTTAGGGGACAAATCTGAAGAGCTGTCCCAGAATAAAGTATTAATAGAGGACAATTTGGAACAAATTGATAAATTAAACAGTAATAAGTCACCAGGACCAGATGGTATTCACCCAAGAGTTCTGAACTTTGGAACTCAAATATGAAGTTGGAATCATAGAATATCAGGGACCTCAGCTAGTCCAAGCCCCTGCTCAAAGCAGGACTAATCCCCAGGCACATTTTTGCCCCAGATCCCTAAATGTCCCTGTCCAGGATTGAACTCAACTCTAGGCTGAAGAGGCCAAGGTTGAAACCACTGAGCTATCTCTCCCCCTCACCCCAATGCCTAACTGTGGTATGTAACCTATCACTTAAACCAGTCTCTATTCCAGATGACTGAAGGGCAGTTAAAGAAATGGCATTTTTTTAAAGAGACTCCAAAGGCGGATCCTAGCAACTACAGGGTGGCAAGCTTAACTTCAGTTTCAGGGAAACTGGTAAAAACTAAATATCAGAATGATCAGACACATAGATGAACATGGTATATTGCGGAAGAGGCAACATGGCTTTTGTAAAGAGAAATCATGCCTCACTAATATACTGGAATTCTTTGAAGGAGTCAACAAGCATGTGGAGAAGATTGATCCAGTTGATATAGTGTACTTTCACTTTCAGAAAGCTTTTGAAACCCACTGATTGACATTAGCTTAAGAGCCTTCTCACCAAATGCTCTTAAGCAAACAATGAGTCATCGGATAAGAGGGAAGGTCCTCTCATGGATCAGAAACTGCAGATAGGG
Source organism: Gopherus evgoodei (assembly GCF_007399415.2). Classification (NCBI taxonomy): domain Eukaryota; kingdom Metazoa; phylum Chordata; order Testudines; family Testudinidae; genus Gopherus; species Gopherus evgoodei. Next base: position 197,914,822 of record NC_044323.1, read on the forward strand.
AAAGGGTCAGAATAAATGGTCATTTTTCACAATGGAAAGAGGTAAATAGTGGGATACCCCAAGGATCTGTACAGAGACCTGTGCTCTTCCACATATTCATACATGAGCCGGAAAAAAGGTTGAATAGAGAAGTGGCAAAATTTGCAGATGATACAAAATTACTCAACATGGTTAAGTCCAAAGCTGACTTGAAAAAGTTACAAAGTGATCAAACAAAAAGGGTGACAAAATGGCAGATGAAATTCAATGCTGATAAATGCAAAGTAATTCATATTGGAAAACAATTCCAACCACACATACAAAATGATAAGAGTTTAAATTAATTGTTAGCACTCAAGAAAGACATCTTGGACGCATTGTGAATAGTTCTCTGCAGTGCAGTGACAGTCAAAAAACTGAACAATGTTATGAACCACTAGGAAAGGGACAGATAATAAAACAGAAAATACCACTATGCCATGATATAAATGCTATGTACTGAATATTGCATGCAGTTCTGGTTGCCCCATCTCAAAAAAGATATGTTAGCATTAGAATAGGTGCAGAGGAGGTCAACAAAAATTATTAGCTTCCATTAGAGGAGAGATTCAAAGACTGGGACTGTTCAGCTTGGAAAAGAGACAACTGAGGGAGGGGGTGATATGATAGAGGTCTATTAAATCATGAATAGTGTGGAGAAAGTGAATAGGGAAATGTTGTTTACTCCTTCACATAAACACAAGAACTAGGGGTCACCCAATGAAATTAATTGGCAGCAAATTTAAAATAAACATAACAAAGTACTTCTTCACATAATGCAGCCAATCTGTGGTTCTCATTGCCACAGGATATTGTGATGGCGAAAAATATAACTGGGTTCAAAAAAGAATTAGATAAGTTCAGGGAAGATAAGCCCATCAATGGCTATTAGCCAAGGTGGTCAGGAATGCAGTCCCATGTTCTGGGAGTCCATACCTCCAACTGTCAGAAGCTATGCCTGAACGAGAGTGGATGGATCACTCAAAATCACCCTGTTCTGTTCATTCCCTCTGAAGCATCTGGCACTAGTCACTGTCAGAAGGCAGGATACTGGGGTAGATGGACCATTGATCTAATCCAGTATGGCCATTCTTATGTTCTTAGGCACTTTTGAAGACTTTACTCAAGATTTGAAGTTTCCACAACCTTAGTAAACTTCAGAGGGACATTTTGAAAACCACAGATGCTTCTGAGTAAGTCTATCAGCCTAAGAATGAAAAGGTTTATGAAAGTAATCATATTAATCTCTCTTTAGAGATATTTGTTTAGGAATTTCAAAAAACAATCAACCACATTTTCAAAAAAAAATGTAGACAACTATCTTTCTATATTTGTGATGCTATTGTTTATGATGTATCAGCATTACAGTAAGAAATCTCTCTTTTGTTAGTGTCCAAAATAATTATTTTGGAGATGAAACTTTATGAAGTTTGGTCAAGATTTACAAAACTGATTAGTGATTAGAAATTGAGACAACTTAAAGGGATTGAATCTGTAGAGGGAAGCTATTTAGTTCTCTTTGAGAATTTGCATTGACAGGTAAAGTGAAAAATGAACTTGGCCAGATGGTATAATTAAGTTCATATATCAAGGTATGGGCTAACAGGATGGCAACTGTAACAAAACCAAACAAGTTAATGATTTGATGGATCCAGAGGTTTTAAGATAAGAAAACATGAGCACTATTTATTAAAACAGTTGAGGAAGACATGTCTAGACTTCAAAATGAAAGAAAATTTTCGGGCTTGGATATGAGCCAAGGTTTTTAGTTAAGGCTGACAATATAGAAAGAGCAAAACCGAGAATTTCCAATCCTTCTTTTGGTGGATATATTTTTAAGCAACTTCCCTCTGAAATTGCAGCCAACCATTGTTATTAATATTCATAATAATCAACAACAATAATAATAATTTCCCAAACTTTTGAGATTCTAAATGAGGCAGACATAACTGCTGATTGGCATCAAACATAAGCAACAACATAATAAAATACTGAAATATTCAGCAATATGCCAGTGAAAATAAATTTGACTTGAATATGAATACATTCCAGATTTTATTAATGAGATCAGTTATTTGGGAAGTATGTTTAGGGAAGATAGTTAAGTCCCAGGCAGACTACAAAGAGCAACAAAAGGATCTCTCAAAATTAGGTGACTGGGCAACAAAATGGCAAATGAAATTCAATGTTGATGAATGCAAACATAATCCCAACTACACATATAAAATGATGGGTTCTCAATTAGCTGTTAACTTTCAAGAAAAAGATTGTGGAGTCATTATGGATAGTTCTCTGAAAACATCCACTCAAAGTAGAGCACCAGTCAAAACAGCGAACAGAATGTTAGGTATCATTAAGAACAAGATTGATAATAAGACAGAAAATATCATATTGACTATATAAATCCATGGTATGCCCACATCTTGAATACTGCATGCAGATGTGGTCATCCCATCTCAAAAAAGATATATTGAAATTGGAAAACATTCCAAAAAGGGCAACAAAAATGATTAGCGGTATGGAACGGCTTTTGAATGAGGAAAGATTAATAAGACTGGGTCTTTTCAGCTTGGAAAAGAGATGACTAAGGGGGGATATGATTGAGGTCTATAAAATCATGACTGGTGTAGAGAAAATAAATAAGGAAGTGCTATTTAATCCTTCTCATAACGCAAGAACTAGGGGTCACTAAATGAAATTAATAGGCAGCAGGTTTAAAACAAACAAAAGGAAGTATTTCTTCACGCAGCACACAGTCAACCTGTGGAACTCTTTCCAGAGAATGTTGCAAAGGCCAGGACTATAATAGGGTTCAAAAAAGAACTAGATAAATTCATGGAGGATTGGTCCATTAATGGCTATTAGCATGGATGGGCAGGGATGGTGTCCTTAGCCTCTGTTTGCCAGAAGCTGGGAATGAGCAACAGGGAATAGATCATTTGATGATTGCCTGTTCTGTTCTTTCCATCTGGGGCACCTGGCATTGGCCACTGTTCGAAAACAGGATACTGGGCTAGATGGACCTCACCCAGTATGGCTGTTCTTATGTTCTAAAAAGGATGATGGACAAAGGATAGGTAACGTGCAAATAGAAAGAGCCTAAAAATGGAGGCCTAAAATTCACATCTTAAAACAAACAAACAAAAAAATCACTCAATTTTCACAAATAAATGTTCAAATTACATCATCTGAGGATAGTACCAATTGTCAAGGGATGACTGCAAGAAAAATGCCTTAGGGAATTTAAATTTGTCAGGGAACAACTTGTTCTGAAATACTTTGATATTAACAAAGAGCCTAAAATCAGTGCAAGGTCACCTGGATTGGGAACTGTTGTTCTCCAAGACAACTGTCCAGTGGCGAATAGATCCTAAGCACTGATTTAAACACAACAGAAGTATGCTCAGATTAAAAACAAATGCTGACAATGTTGTGCATTGTTGGGAGCTGTTTCATAAATATATTAATAGGAAGAAATCAGCTGAGGGAAGACATGCCATAAACCACTAGAAACCATATTAAAGACACCACTGTTCTAAGTACCACCTAAAATTCAGGAAGTGATCAAGAAATTGCAAAAGCTTCCTTAATTGTGAAACATAGGCTTAGTAAGGAGCTCTTTATGCCAGTATGATTTAAAGAACAACTATAAATAGTGACAGCAAGAAACTGCAGGAAAAAGACACTGAAAAAAATATAATTCATGTGCTACTTGTTTTGAAAAAGTTTGGTAAGACCAGCTGTAAAATTACAAAATGACCTGTTTTTACAAGAGATTGAGAGATTAAACCTAGACAGATGACAGACAGGAAAAACCACCACCATCACCATCACCAGTTATTAAGCACAAAAGCAAATTGGGACTACAGATGAAATTTCTGCACAAAGGACACTGTGTCATAATACAATACAGCATGAGTTATGAAATGCTAAGCATAATCAACAATGCACATGTGAGTACTGAGAAATATAAGAACAGAGTCTAAAATGTTGCAATCTGGACAGTTGTGCATGCTGCCATCAAAGATAAGATATCTGTGGGTGAAATATGCACTCAGTAAAGGAATCAGAATGCAAAATAACCTGTGAAATTACATGATATTCCCAATTGCCCTTGGTCTGCAGTTGGTGCAGATCTATTTGAATTAAATGGGAAAGATTACCATTGAGTAGCAGACCATTCTATTTTTTCTTGAAATTGAGTAGTTGCACAACATGTTGCATTTCATAATTTTTTCCTGCTGGGTTTCTAGACGAGTTAATAACAAATACTGACATTAAATTTGTGAGATTCGCTTTATCCTTTTTATATATACACATCAGTTCAAGCACATCACCTCAAGCCCTTACTAAACAATCAAAATGAGTTAGCAGAAGTTTGTCCAAATAGTAAAAATTCAAAAGGATCCATATTTAGCATTGTTAGACTGCTACAGTGCAACTGACAATACTTTATTAAAATCTCAAGTGTAGAGACAAAGAAAAAAACCTTATGGTTAACATCTTAATTCTTGAGCCAAAGACAATTAATTGTGTATTAGCTACAAAAGAATTATGTGCCAAGAAACTAGAACTGAAGAAATACCAAAACAAGAATAGAGCACCTAGCAAATGGGATCCTGGTCTAACAAGGACTTCTGCACACTATGGCAATACAAATAATAAATAAGAATACTAAAACAATTATCACAACTGCAGGGAGAGCGATAAACTCAGACCGAAAATGACTGGTAATCTGTAAAAGTAATATCTATACCAGTCACACCAAGATCAAAACCATTCCAAGGAGACAGTCTGACCCAAGGAACAGAAGATGTCTAAACAAATCCAAGAAAAAAAGAAACCATGTTGTCCCACTCGACTACTTGCCACTGAGCTATTCTTAATGAGATGCTAGTGCCTCATGGAAGCTTTCTGAAATGTTGTTATGGATAAGAAGTAAACTCTCTAACTCCTGACTGCTTGTGGTGTGTAATGATTTCATGACAATTTTTATAAAGTGGGGATGTCACCCTGGTGACCTGATTAAATTTTTCCTTAGATAATTATATTCTACATGCCTAAAATTCCACCACTCATGGAAACAGGACAAGGTATTATTCTCCACATCCTGTCCTACAGGACTATACTATTTTGATGCACTGTTAAATGGTTGCCCAATTAGATAATTGTTTCTTCTATAAAATATATGGCTGAAAAATCAGCTTCAAAAGTTCTTTTGGAGCTGTTTGGATGAAAGGTACTATCTAAATATTAGTCATTTGTATCTGTTTTTTTTAAATGTTATCCTGCTTTCTTTATTAACAAAGACATTTTCAAGTAAAAGAGATCTTTGCTTCTGAAGAGTTTGTCTACTCCTACTCCTTATTTCCCTATCTGGAGATGTAATTTTATTGTGACATCACAACTGTTTTCTATGCAAGTCATTCTTGATGTCAGTTGTGAGCCATTTGTGAATATTTGATGGAAATAAATGGAATCTAGAGTACATAAAGGGATATAGAGGAATCACGTTAGTGCAGTAAAATGAACAACAGTGGACATAATTGTCTCTGATTAATGAAGGGCTAGTAATGTCATTTTTAGATATCAAAAACTACAACGTTACTGAAAGAGAATTTAAATAGGCAATAATAGCAGCCCATGTGTATGCTCTATATCTCCAATTCAAACTGTGCCACTTGTATTTTAAAGAGGAGGAGGACTGTTTTTGCTTGGTGGGGACTTGATACATCTAAGAATGAGAATACTAGACCAGTGACTTGCAAATTCCTTACACAGCTCTGATCATAACCAACAACATCATTGTTATACGAGTATTGGGCCTCTCATTAACAAAGACTTCCACTAATGCCAAACTATTCGTGTGTTGGGGAGAGGAGGAGGGGATGGTGAACAAATATCCACCAGGAAATAGTGGGTGACCCACCTGATCTGTTTCCCTTGTGACAGGTGCCAAAAGGTGGACCCAGTTCATCAGAACTGAAATGTGAATTTGTCCTTCTGTGATGGAAAGCACAAGACTGGGATCTCAGGAGATCTGGATTTTTTACTCCTGAGTCCTTCATGGTCTCAATGTACAACCTTGGGTAAGTTACCTCTGTGCTTCAGTTTGACCAACTGTGAGCTAATGAGGTAATGTCTAACTGTGAGGTAATGTCTAGTTCAGGGGTAGGCAACCTATGGCACACGTGCCGAAGGCGGCACGCGAGCTGATTTTCAGTGGCACTCACACTGCCCGGGTCCTGGCCACCAGTCCGGGGGGCTCTGCATTTTAATTTAATTTTAAATGAAACTTCTTAAACATTTTATAAACCTTATTTACTTTACATACAACAATAGTTTAGTTATATATTACAGATTTATAGAAAGAGACCTTCTAAAAACATTAAAATGTATTATTGGTATGCAAAACCTTATATGAGAGTGAATAAATGAAGACTCAGCACACCACTCCTGAAAGGTTGCCAACCTCTGGTCTAACTTATAGAGCTGTTGTGAGATTAAATCCAAATGTTTTATCCTGCCCTTTGAGATCCCTGGATGGAGGATGGTTATAGAAATGTGGATTAGTCTAGACAGTATTTGGTCCTGCCACGAGGGAAGGGAACTGGACTTGATGACCCCTCGATGTCCCTTCCTAGAATCTATGAATCTATAAATGCAAGGCATTATGTCATTTTATTATTACATCACTGCTGCACCACTTGGTGAGTTAATGACAGCCTCTGGAGTGAAAGGAAAGGAAAGCCCTTTCTCAAATATCTTAGGTTCCTCCACAGAACTGATTGTAACAAATAGAGAGCAATAAGGAGCTCATTCAATCTAGACTGCCAATTTAGTAATAATGCTGATTTTTTCTCACAAAAATAAAATAAAAAAAAATCCCCACTGTGACATACCCTGTAAACTTTGCAATCATCTATAAAAATTATGTTTAATATTTCAACAGTGTTGATCTCACTAGAACTTACAACTGGTATATTTAGCATCTTCTGAAACTGGCTTGATGTTTAATTTATAATTGTTGAACATAATTTGACATAAACACCCTTGTACAAAACTTTAGTAAATTCAGTGTCATGTTTTCAAGGCAAACATTAATGCAGAGATCAGATATTTATATCAAAGAGAATAAACTTATTTTGCCTATCTGGACAGAAACATAAAGGCCTGATTTTTCAACATTGACATCAATAGGAATTTTACGATTGACTTCAGTGATCTCAGGATGACATCATTCAGCTTGGTCATGCTATCTTCTTCCAGAGTTTACATTTCAGAAGCACCTTATGCCCAAGTAGATGTGCACTTGTGGGACCACATGACATACCTTATGAAAATTTCTGAAATACGCCGCTTTTTCATCTGGAAATTTTTCTAGCCTTCTGGGTCCTTTACTGGAAGCCTTCTTGAAAACCAACCAGCATCTCCTGAAAATCTGCAAACAAAATGAAGGAACTCTATTATTCTCTCTTTCTTATGTAAGCTCATTAACATTAGAGTCCTAAATTATATGGTTCAGCTGATCCATGGGAAGAAATTCCCATAAAACAGTCCTCAGTTTGAAGACATTAAGAGTACCCTTACTGGGTTAGACAACTGGTCTACCTAGCCCAGCATCCCGTCTTCTGACAGTGGCTCATGCCAGATGCTTCAGAGGGAATGAACAGAACAGGGCAATTTTGAGTGATCCATCCCCTCTCATTCAGGCCAAGCTTCTGACAGTTTGGAGGTTTATGGACTCCAAGACCATGGGATTGCATTCCTGACCACTTTGGCTAACAGTCATTAATGGACTTATCTTCCCTGAATTTATCTAATTGTTTTTTAACTCAGTTATACTTTTCGTCGTCACAATATTGTATGATAACGAGAACCACAGATTGGCTGCATTATGTGAAGAAGTACTTTGTTATGTTTATTTTAAATTTGCTGCCAATCAATTTCATTGGGTGACCCCTAGTTCTTGTGTTTATGTGAAGGGGTAAACAACATTTCCTTATTCACTTTCTCCACACTATTAATGATTTAATAGACCTCTATCATATTACTCCCTCCCTCAGTTGTCTCTTTTCCAAGGTGAATTGTCCCAGTCTTTGAATCTCTCCTATGATGGAAGCTAATAATTTTTATTGACCTCCTCTCCATCTATTCTAATGCTTATGTATCTTTTTTGAGATGTGGCAACCAGAACTGCAAGCAGTATTCAGTACAATGCATTTATATTGTGGCATTATGGTATTATTCTGACCCTTTCCCCTAGCTCCAGTTACTGATCCATGAAAGGACTTTCCCTCTTATCACATGACTTCTTATTCTGATTAAGAGCCTATGGTGAGGAACCTTATCTAAGACTTTCTGAAAGTACAATACACTATATCAACTGGATCACCCTTTTCCACATTCTTGTTTACTCCCTCAAAGAATTTCAGTAGGGAAGCATGATTTCATTTTACAAAAGCCACGCTGACCCTTCCTCAACATACCGTGTTCATCTAAGTGTCTGATCATTCTGATCTTTACTATAGTTTCTACCATTTTGCCTGGTACTAAAGTTAGGCTTACAGGCCTGTAATTGCTAGGATTGCCTTTGGAGCCTTTTATAAAAATTGGTGTTGCATTAGCTACCCTCCAGTCATCTGTAACAGAGACTGATTTAAGCAATAGGTTACAAACCACAGTTAGTAGTTCTGCAGTTTCATATCTGAGTTCCTTCAGAACTCTGGGTAAATACAGTCCGGTCCTGATGTCTTATTGATATTTAATTTATCAATCTGTTCCAAATTGTCCTCTATTAATACTTTAATCTGGGACAGTTATTCAGATTTGTCACCTAAAAAGAGTGGCTCAGCTGTGGGGCTCTCTCCAATATCTTCTGGAATGAAGACTGATGCAAAGAATTCATTTAGCTTCTCTGCAATTATCTTGTTTTCCTCGTGTGCTCCTTTAGCACCCAAATTGTCCAGTGGCCCAACTGACTCTTTGGCAGGGTTACTGTTTCTGATGTACGTAAGAAAATTGCTGTTAGAATTTGAAGAGCAAGTAGATAAGGACATAGACACTTCCTTAGCCTGTGTTACTATATTGTTACACTTAACTTGCCAGAGTTTATGCTCCTTTCCATTTTCCTCACTAAGATTTTACTTCCAATTTTGAAAGGGTCCCTATTTACTACTAACAGCCTTTTTACTCTGCTGCTTAGCCACTGTGGCATGTTTTTGGTACTCTGTTTCATTTTTTTGTTTTTTATTTGGGGTATATATTTATAGGCACTCATCCCTGGTGACTAGAAGGCTGTGTCCGATCCTGCTAGGGTCCAAGCATTGTAGTCAATGAGAGTGGAGAATCTTCAATAACTCTCAAGAGAGCCTTGATACATAGCAGGATTGGACCCTTCCTGTATCCTCATTTACAAGTATAAATGAGAGAGTCCTATTTTGTTAAACACATACCCATGCCCATTCAAATACAGTATAGGGATAGGAGCCACCACTGTGGGGTGAGGGAGGGTCAGGCTTGATGCCCAAACCCTTCAGCCATCCAGGGCCTCCCCTCCCACATAAACCAGGATTAAGGCTGCAGTGCCCAGGAGGAGGGTGCTGCTGTGGGTGATCAGCACCTCCTCAGCAGTTTAGCGTACCCATCGAATCAGGAGGCCACCTCCATCTCTGTTTTAAATAGATCTAAAGTGAAATCCTGGCTCCACTGAAGTCAATGGCAAAATTGCCATTAACTTCACCATAACCAAGATTTAACCCCCAGTATTTAAAAGTGTATATAAAAATCCTTGATACCTAAGGGTATAAAGAACTATGTAGGTGCTAAGTATTAGAAAAAAATTTTTTACAGTATTTTGGTATTTCTGTTTCCAGACAAAACATAGACCAGTAATGCAACTTCTGAACTTCAAAAAACCTTCAGACTAGGTTATGAATGAAACTCAAATCAGTATTTTTTTTCTGTTCTATTTAAGAGGCAAACACAATATGCAAAAATAAAAAAGTAATATTGCCAAGGACTTGTAATTTAATTATTTTTATAGCTTTCCAAAACATTTCCATTGTTATTATGATTACTTATTTCTATTATCAGTCTAGATCAGGACCTCAAGGTGCTGGACACTGAGCAAGTACACAGTAAAAGGCAGCCCTCGCCCCAAAGAGCTGACAATTTTTGGGCATATCTCCACTTGGACTATCAGGAAAATTGATCCAAATTAACTAAAGATGGAATTTAAAGTGGATTACTTAAACCCCTGTGGCCTTCATTTAGTTAATTCACTTCCAAAGTGAATTAAACTAAACCGAATTAAGGCTACTTTAATTCTCAATGAGAGTGTCCACACAGTTTAACTAATCCACTTTAAATTCACATTTTTAATTAATTTGGATTAATTTTCCTGATTTTGCCCTCCACCCTTCACCTCTTCCCCTCTACCCCACAGACAAACCATGAGTTTATGACAAGATATAACAGGCAAATGAATGAGAGAAAGGAAGGGGAGGGGAAGTCAGGATAAGAGCTATAAATTTATGTAATTTTGCCACTGACTGACTGTGTGAACAATGTCTAGGTAGAGTACATATTTTCAAGGTTTTTAAAATATTTTTCCCTTATATTTTCTAGAGCTTCACTCTATTTCATAGTTAGATTTTAATTTCCTAAATTTATAGAAGCCAAATGCAAATACCTAAATTGAATTAGCCCTTTATTATGGGCCAAGTTTTGCAGGTCCTGGGATGCAAGTAAAGCAATGAGGAAACAGAAAAAAAAAAAGTACTCATTTGTTCAACAAGACCCTTGAGTATTTACAAACTAATATACATATATATATCTTACAAATTTATATTGTGTATCCTGGGCATCAGTGACTCTGAAATGGATGTGGGAATCATGGTGCAAAGCTGTGGCCAAAAGGGCTAACACGATTCTTTGATGTATAAACAAGGGAATATCAAGGAGGAGTAGGGAAGTTATATTAACTCTGAATTTGGCATTGGTGCAACTGATAGCAGGTGGATCTAACAGTAAATTGCCCTGAATGCAGACACTATCAGGCACGTGTGGAGTTTGCTGTAGAAGCAATTGTAGAGGCTATTCAAAATGATCTCAGTGTAAGAATCAAGTTTAAATTAATATACTGTAGTAAAACCATGGCAATGGGATGCAATCAATATCTCAGATGAATGCTAGACATGCAATAAATCAAATGTTCTCTTTTAAAAAACCTCTCATAGTACTTCAGTGTCACTTTGTGTTTAGTTAAGAAAACATTAAGGCAAAAGAAGAAATTATTGGCTCTTCAGGAATTGGTTTGCAAGTATATTTCTTATCACAGGACAAGAGAGGTTGCTGGTTCTTCTGTTCAGGTTTGGAAAGTGACAACTGCACTTCTGAAAGTGGGAATGCGATCTAACCTATGAGGAAAGCAACGTACCATCATATCCCCTCATATAATGTAGTGTAATATCATTTCTTCATGTACCCTCTTCATTAGACAGTAATTCCTGAAATGATGTGTCAGCAGTGGATGTGTTCACTGAAACAGTAACATCACCTCTGCAAGTTCAATCTCCCGGTAATAATGTTACAACATGGCAAATCTCCACATATGCAAGTTAGAGTGGATACACAGAGAAATAGAATATTTTTCCCCTTCACATCACTGAGTGCAACTGTGCTGTGCTCTCTGATGCTTTTTTGCTCTCGTGTTTGCTCACCAAACATGCCTGATTTCCAGTGCTTAAATTTCTGGTTTAGCAAGAACTTGCTCGTTATATCTTGCTCCTTTGGTAATGAGAATCTTATCAGTGCGGTCTCGCAGGGATGTGAGTCTTCTCAGGTTCTGCCTATATGCTTTTTCAATCCATCCCACCTCTTTTAAAGTCAGTCTTTTCTCCAAGATTCTTTACACCCTGTAATGGTAAAATGGGCAACTGTCTCTTCCACTTTAGGGTTGGCATAAAACTTCCCATTTTGATGATCTACCCTTAAAGATTAATGGGATCAGTGCTCTGACAGATGGGTCTGAAGGAGAATACAGTTCAACCTACAGAAAACAAGCATCATATGTTCTATATTTTCAATACAGTGGATTTTAAACATACTCTCAATTAGTTTTGTCCTTTGTGGATACTTTACAGGTGACCTCAAACTGAGATAGAGGAAACAAAAAAGATGAAAGCAAGAGCAGTAGCAGTAGAGTGTGCTGACTATGACAAAATATTTTTCCTGTCTTATGCCATGGTTATGTGGGATAGGATCCAAAGCATCAGCTATATCCTGCACAGCAGAAGTGTTCCAGATGGTTAATTTGGCTGGCCTCCAATTAAATAAAGAGTAAAAATTTCCCTCACTGTGAGGAATTTGCATTACTTTGTAGATGAAAATCACCGGAAGCTAGTCCAGGTTGTCTGCCACTGTGGGGAAAAAAGCAGAGTTTCACATCTTCTTTGCTTGAATTTCAGACTGTGTTACTTGCTGAGCTTTTGTAGATGCTGCAGAAGCTTTGCACTACAACTTGTGAGCTAAATTGGTGAAGTTCAGCAAAAAGTCTTTGGGACCCTATTAATGAAGACGGCCAATACTGCCATTCAAAAGATCTCAGTGACAACTATCTTTAAGAGAGACATGGTGGGTAAGATAATATCTTGTATTGGACCAATTTCTGTTAGTGAAAGATACAAGCTTTTGAGCTACAGGGAGGTCTTCTTCAAGTCTGAGAAAGGTACTCAGTGTCATAGCTAAATACAAGATGGAATAGATTGTTTTGTATATGTAGTTAATATATACTGTAAAAGACCATTCAAGATGAAGTGAACAGTTAACACTTCTGCAGTGATGACAGAAAAGGGTGGCTAGCGGGTTAGAGATTGTTGTACTAAGCCACAAATCTAGTGTCTTTATTGATCCATGTTTTTTTAGTGTCTAGCAAACTTATGAATTTAAGCTTCCAGCCTCATCTTTTGAATGTGTTGTGCAGGTTTCATTTTAGGATGAGGACTGAGAGGTCAAATATAAAGTGATCATTTTGTGAAAAGTGTTTACCCACAGATAATACGGTGTTTTTGTCTTATTTTTCTATGTGAGTTAATTTGAGAGCATAGGGATTGTCTGGTTTCACTCAAAACACTGCAAACAATTATCTTTAAGGAAACCCTCATTAGGCCTCTGCATGAGGTTAGGCCCTGGGATGCTTTAAATACATTCACTGGAGCAGACTTCAGAAGCCAGAGTAAGTGATGCTTCATATAGAAGGATTCTACTGTAAATGTAGTAGATCCACCTCCCAGCAAAGCAGTAGCTAGGTCGATGAAAGGATTCTTCCATAGACCTAACACTGTCTACATGGGACTTAGGTCAGCTTAACATCATTTCTCAGGGGTGTGGATTTTTCACATCTCTAAGCAACATAGCTAAGTCAATCTAATTTTCTAGTGTAGACCAGCCCTTACGCTCCTTTGGCTTACTATTTGTTCATGGGTAGCTTAAGGTGTTGATTTTGACCTACAGTGTTCTAAATGGTTTGAAATCTGGATACTGGAGTGATCACCTCAATTTGTGTGATACCTTCACATTTGTGATCAGTGGAAACTAGTAGTCCTCATGTTTAAAAGGGAGATGGCTGGTGGCATATTTCATGTGTGGGTCCTTGACTGTGGAAATGATTCCACCTTGATCTGCCATTTCCTGAATATATTCGCTATCAAGAATATTTGTTGACATTTACCTTTGCTCTTTTGCAACTGTTTAGAAATGGGAAGAGGCATTGGAATAATGCAAATGCTGGATGAGGATGCTTAATTCATAGGTTATTTTTATGGAAGGAGCAGACATGATGGAGCACATCTATATATTTGAAGTTTTATACTTTCTGGACCAGGTTCTAAGAAAATACATTCAGAGCTGGAGTAAATGTGTGCAATTCCATTTACTTCAACAGAGTTTCCTCCATTTGCACCAGAAGAATTCAGGCCTAAAATTTGTAAAAGCATTAGCGGTATGGGTAGATAAACATGAATGAATAAAAATAATATGTGCAGTAGCACAGAGATTAATGCATAACAAGTGAATGCTTTCTTTACTTAAGACACCTTATTGTCATGCAGAAGCCCACTTAATCATTCAGGAAAATTTGGATATTCTTTTATCCCTGGCTTAGTTTTAGATATCATTGGCTAGTAATCAAAACTTTTGAAATTCTGTGGGAGTTCACAACTAATGCTGGTAGCAATAGTGAAAGAGATCAGTGTCATGTTTAACAATATGGGAAATATAATTGCATGCGATTTTGCCTATATCATATTTAGTGTTACCTGTAAGAATATATGTCCCTGCTTTTAGCATAGGTGGCTTTCTCCTCAGTGTGCTGGCTTGTCTGGATCCCATTCTTAATGTCAAACTCTCTCCATGTATTGTACAGGGAGCTTGGGTAACTAGTGCTGGGCTTGGGATTCCACTAAGTGACAGGGTGTCTAAACACTAGGCACTGTGATGTTTGAAATACCTCTTTTGAATCTAGCCCCCAATGCCTAGGGAAAATGCCAAAAGTAGTTTAGATTGTAGGTAAACATAGACAAACTCAAAACACTGCACTAACATGCTCTATGCCTAACTGCATATTATAGTTTTTCCATGTGGAAATTCCAGAGGGGTTAGCAGCTTGACGCAAAATGCTTTTTAAGCACATGACACTCTCTTCCTCCTCCTATTTGGTATCATAATTACAAGGGCCATCATAGGCTTTCCAATGCAATTCTCAAACGATCGGCACTGAAGCATGGAAATATGCATGGTTCCTTCTAGGTGACAGCAGAGTATTTTTTAAATAATGCCCTTTTCTTCTCAGATTCATTTGATTTTCATTCAGACAGTCAAATCTAATCCGAGTATCCCCCCAGTCAGGTTCCCTCATCACTTTATGCTGTGCAGCTATGCAAAGCACACTTGTGCTAAGCAAAGAATTATTTCTGCAACCTTCACTAACACAGTGTAGTACTTCTCTGGATGAGTAAGTACTACTCAATGTGTGTAAGGGTGGCAGAATCAGTTGTCAAAAGAGGAACTTCTATTAGTGAAGAGGGACACAAAACAGTTCATCTAATAGCAAAAGAAATTGATTGTTCCAAATATTTAAGTAACTTTATTCCCCAACACAATTTTTTTAAAAAACTTTGCAGAAAGAAGCACCACTCCATAGTACTCCTCTCAACTGTCTTTCTGGTCATCTACAGGTGTTCTTTAAAAGTTCTTTACATAATAAGAAAGAGACATTAAGCATCATTAACTGAGCAGAAAAAGGATTGAGAACTGCTCTATTGCTCCCATCTGTTTCATACAGCAACTTCACAGCTTGTTTTACTGTCTTCTTGATACTTACTTTATGTTCATTGAAGGCTGTTGACTTGAATAATACATGCAAGTTTTTGTCTAGCCAGTGACTGAATCACTTTTATTCATGTTGATGTAAGCTCTGTGGTTTCATCAATACCAAGGTTATACATAAAGTCAAATAAAAAGATGCTAGGGGAAAATAACAGCACAACTTTGGCCCCTATTAAAATCCATATAGTAGATAAATTTTCTGGAAGGTACAAGGTGGAAAAATATGTTGTCTGCTAAAAATAATACACGATGATAGCAAGCTATACATGAGAACTATGTGGATTTTGCAGCTATATATTCTCTTTTTACTTTTTATGAAGTTTGTGAGTGCTTCTGCACTCATTTACAAAGCTACTGAGCCAGAAATGACTTGAATTAATGTCAGTTCATATCTTCAGTAATAACTAATAATGAAACTCTGAAAGTATTTTAAACACCCAACACATTTTTACAGGCATCCATTCATTGACATAAGTCCCTGAGCAAGTATCTACTATGTAAGAGAATATTCTCACAAAATAACCACCCACTTATCACTTTATTTCAAGGAGGTGATTGAAAAGATTTTTAAATCTCTCCTTTGCTAGTAAGTTTACACATTAAGAATTCTTTTTGACAACACTTAAAAGAATCTCTCTGATAGATATCATCTGATTCTTAAGGCTATGTCTACACTACAGCTTATATTGGCAGAATTTATGTTGCTCAAGGGTGTGAATATCCAACATCCCCGAGTGACATAAGTTACACCATCATAAGCACCACTGTGGACAGCACTTTGTTGGCAGGAGAACTTCTTCTGCTGACATAGCTTCTGCCGCTTGTGGAGGTGGTTTTATTAAGCTGACTAGAGCACTCTCTCCCATCAGCACAGAGTGTCTTCACCAGATATGCTACAACACCACAGCTGCATCAGTACAGCTGCACCGCTGCAGTGCTGTACATGTAGATATGTCCTAAATCTAGTTGATTGCCACTCTCACCAATCTTAGGGAACTTGGGGAACCTCTAATTGACTGTCACCAGCAGCCATCTCTCCAGAGGAGTAGTGACTCAAGATCCTATCTTCTTACAGAAACTGTAGCTGAGCAGAAACAGCCACTGAAGCATCACTGATGGAAATTTTTGCTAAGTGAACCCATTGAATGTATCCCAGTAATGCATCAATATAACAATAATCTGACTTACATGTAATCATTTATTGAAAAGGTTAACTATTCTCCTCCGCCCGCCCCCTAGTCGAGTTCAGTGAGGCATAACTCTGTTCAGATATTAAAATGATTATTCAAGACCTACCGAGGTTCCACGAAAAGCACTAAAGGTGAAGAAGTTCAAAATTTAGGTCAATAGCAGTTGGGATACTATGCTTTTTTTTTTACTAGGTGACATATAACCTGAAGGTAAACTAAAACCAGAATCCTGACTCAAATTAAACTCAGGTTTAACCATGCTGGCATCATCACCACCCTCAACTGCATCATGCTAAAATACATTAAGGAGAGAAATAAAGAGAGGAGATGAAAGACGGGGTGAGATAGCCTTTCTTCGCCTAAATTATTATTTTGTCAGGTCCTCAGCTGAAGTACATCAGTGCTGCTCTACTGCCTACAATGGAGCCATGCTGATTTCCACCAGCTGAGGATCCAACACTTGCTTTAAAATGTTTTATTTAAGGGAAGCTAAAAGCAGCTCTTAATCACAAAAACTCTAAGGATAATAAATAAACAAATCACTCATGCCTCAGGGCATGGGCAGTAGATATAAGAGGCCAGAGGAGGCTAAGCCTCCCCAAACAGGATGTGGCATGCCTCTCTTTGGATGCATGACAGCCTCCTGCCTTTGGAGCACTGCCCATTAAAAGGGCATCCAAGCCATGACCCCCCCTGTGTTCTGCCCTGAGGCCCCATCCCCACTCTGCCTTTTCCCCCTGAGGCCCCATGTTTGCTCCACCTCTTCCCATCCCCGCTCCACCTCTTCCCCCGAGGCTGCACCCTCACTCCACCTCTTCCTGTCCCCACTCCACCTATTCCCCAGAGGCCCCCTGCCTGCTGCTTGTGCCTCTCTGCCCCCTCTTCCAAGAGGAAGAGGGGCCTTGGAGGGGAGGAGGCCAAATGGGGGTGGGCCTCAGGGCAGAGTAGGGGCAGGGCCACAGTCCAGGCACCGGTGCCCCTTCTACTTCTAGGGAGCTTCCAGCACTTGCACCCAGCCTCCCCAAATGCAGGGGCCACATGCCATGCATGCCTCAGGAGGGAAAAAAATCACCAAGTCTCTGAGCCACATAATTCCCACTGAAGTCAATGGTAGTCTTTCCCTCAAGTGCATTGAAGCCAGAAGGAGTCAGGAAATTTCTTCCATCTTTTCTTGATAGTGAGCCAACAATAATACTGAATATAAAGAATAAAACAATCCATATGGTTCCCAGGGCATCTTCTCTACTGTGTATCTGTTAGAGAATAAGCTGCTAAACCCAGGGTTGTGAGTTCAATCCTTGAGGGGACCACTTAGGGAGCTGGGACAAAAAAAATCAGTACTTAGTCCTGCTAGTGAAGGCAGGGGGCTGGACTCAATGACCTTTCAAGGTTCCTTCTAGCTGGTGGAGGGATAGCTCAGTGGTTTGATCATCGGCCTGTGTTATAACCTTATTCCCAGATTCTGGACCTTAGCGTCCAAAATATGGGGGTTAGCATGAAAACCTCCAAGCTTAGTTACCAGCTTGGACCTGGTACTGCTGCCACCACCCAAAAAATTAGAGTGTTTTGGGGCACTCTGGTCCCACTGAAAAACCTTCCCTGGGGACCCAAGACCCAAATCCCTTGAGTCTCACAACAAAGGGAAATAATCCTTTTTCCCTTCCCCCCTCCAGATGCTCCTGGAGAGATACCCAGACACAAGCTCTGTAAAACTACGCAGAGTGATTCCCCCTCTCCGTTCCCAATCCTGGAACAAAAGCACTTTCCTCTTCACCCAGAGGAAATGCCAAATCAGGCTAGCAATCCAACACACAGCTCTCCCCTTGATTTCTTCCTCCCACCAATTCCCTGGTGAGTACAGACTTAATTTCCCTGAAGTAAAGAAAAACTCCAACAGGTCTTAAAAGAAAACTTTATATAAAAAAGAAAGAAAAAATACAAATGTTCTCTCTGTATTAAGATGATACAACACAGGGTCAATTGCTTAAAAGAATATTGAATAAACAGCCTTATTCAAAAAGAATACAAATCAAAGCATTCCAGCACTTATATTCATGCAAATACCAAAGAAAAGAAACCATAGAACTTACTATCTGATCTCTTTGTCCTTACACTTAGAAACAGAAGACTAGAAAATAGAACTACTTCTCCAAAGCTCAGAGGAAACAGGCAGACAGACAAAAGACTCAGAGACACACTTCCCTCCACCCAAGGTTGAAAAAATCCGGTTTCCTGATTGGTTCTCTGGTCAGGTGTTTCAGGTGAAAGAGACATTAACCCTTAGCTATCTGTTTATGACACGCCCCCCAAATTGCAGACAGTGGGGAAGCTCACTGGCGGCAATTTCCTTCTAGAACTTGAAAATAAACAGATTAATACAACACATGCACCTTTACATATACTACTAAGTATATAACTAACAGACTTTTACATGTTAAGAACACTTTTTAACTACTGGATTCTGGGAAACTCTCACGGGAGAGTGCATCAGCAACTTTGTTAGAAGCTCCTGTGATGTGTTGAATGTCAAAATCAAAATCTTGGAGAGCTAAACTCCAACGAAGAAGTTTCTTGTTGTTCCCCTTGGCAGTATGAAGCCACTTGAGTGCAGCATGGTCAGTTTGTAGTTTGAACCGCCGTCCCCAAACATATGGGCGTAGCTTTTCCAGGGCGTACACAATGGCATAGCATTCCTTTTTACTGACTGACCAGTGACTTTCCCTCTCAGACAGTTTCTTGCTGAGAAACACGACAGGATGGAAGTTGTGATCTGTTGCTTCCTGCATGAGCACTGCTTCTATACCACGCTCAGATGCATCTGTGGTTACTAGGAATGGTTTGTCAAAATCCGGGGCCCTGAGTACAGGGTCAGACATGAGCGTTGCCTTAAGCTGGGTAAAGGCTTTTTGACACTCATTAGTCCACTTAACGGCATTTGGCTGGGTCTTTTTGGTTAGGTCGGTCAATGGGGCAGCGATTTGGCTGTAGTGTGGTACAAATCGCCTGTAGTATCCGGCCAAGCCTAAGAAGGATTGGACCTGTTTTTTTGACCTTGGGACAGGCCACTTTTGGATAGCATCCACCTTGGCCTGTAGGGGGTTTATGGTTCCTCGACCCACCTGGTGCCCCAGGTAAGTCACTCTGTTTTGGCCTATTTGACACTTTTTGGCCTTAACAGTTAGTCCTGCCTGCCTGATGCGCTCAAAGACCTTTTCCAGGTGTAGTAGGTGTTCGGGCCAGGAGTCTGAAAAAATGGCCACATCATCGAGGTAGGCAACTGCAAATTCTCCCAGTCCAGCTAGTAGACCGTCTACCAGCCTCTGGAAGGTGGCGGGTGCATTTCGAAGGCCGAAAGGAAGGACATTGAATTCATACACCCCCGCATGGGTGACGAATGCTGACCTCTCCTTGGCAGGTTCATCTACCGGTACTTGCCAGTACCCCTTGGTTAAGTCTATTGTAGAGATGAACTGGGCACGTCCCAACTTTTCCAATAACTCATCAGTACGTGGCATTGGATAGTTGTCCGGACGAGTTACAGCATTTAGCTTACGGTAGTCCACGCAGAAGCGTATTTCCCCATCTGGTTTGGGTACCAGAACCACTGGAGATGCCCATGCACTGGTAGATGAGCGGATTATACCCATCTGTAGCATGTTCTGGATCTCCCGTTCTATAGCAGCTTGGGCATGAGGAGACACCCGGTAGGGTGGGGTTCTGATTGGGTGAGCATTACCTGTATCAATGGAGTGGTATGCCCGTTCAGTCCGTCCTGGGGTGGCTGAGAACAATGGGGCGAAGCTAGTGCACAGCTCCTTGATTTGTTGCCGCTGCAGACGTTCCAGGGTGGTTGAGAGGTTCACCTCTTCCACGCCACCGTCTTTTTTCCCGTCGTAGTAGACACCGTCAGGCCACTCAGCATCATCTCCCTGGACTGTAAACTGACAAACCTGTAAGTCTCTGGAATAGAAAGGCTTGAGAGAATTAACATGGTACACTTTAGGCTTTAGTGAGGAATTGGGAAATGCTATGAGGTAGTTTACAGCTCCCAGGCGCTCTTGGACCGTGAATGGCCCTTCCCATGATGCTTCCATCTTATGGGCCTGTTGCGCCTTCAAGACCATAACCTGGTCTCCTACCTTGAAGGAACGTTCTCTGGCATGTCTGTCATACCAGGCCTTTTGCTCTTCTTGAGCATCCTTTAGGTTCTCTCTAGCAAGGGCTAAAGAGTGTCGGAGGGTGCTTTGTAGGTTGCTTACAAAGTCCAGAGTGTTAGTTCCTGGAGAAGGCGTAAACCCCTCCCATTGCTGCTTCACCAACTGTAATGGCCCCTTAACCTCGTGACCATACACAAGTTCAAATGGTGAAAACCCTAAACTGGGATGTGGTACAGCCCTGTAGGCAAACAGCAACTGCTGCAACACTAGGTCCCAATTATTGGAGAATTCGTTGATGAATTTTCTTATCATGGCCCCCAAAGTTCCATTGAACCTTTCCACCAGGCCATTGGTTTGATGGTGGTACGGGGTGGCAACCAAGTGATTCACCCCATGAGTTTCCCACAGTTTTTCCATGGTCCCTGCCAGGAAATTAGACCCTGAATCTGTAAGGATGTCAGAGGGCCAACCTACCCTGGCAAAGATGTCTGTTAGGGCCAGGCACACAGTGTTAGCCCTGGTGTTGCCTAGAGCTACTGCTTCTGGCCATCGGGTAGCAAAGTCCACTAAAGTCAGTACGTACTGCTTTCCTCTGGGCGTCTTTTTTGGGAAAGGGCCCAGAATATCCACAGCTACTCGCTGAAATGGGACCTCAATTATGGGGAGTGGCTGGAGAGGGGCCTTGACCTGGTCTTGAGGCTTACCTACTCTTTGGCATACCTCACAAGACCGGACATACTTGGCAACATCCTTGCCCATCCCCTCCCAGTGGAAGGACTTCCCCAACCGGTCCTTGGTTCTGTTCACCCCAGCATGGCCACTGGGATGATCATGGGCTAAGCTTAAGAGCTTCCCCCGGTACTTAGTTGGAACCACCAACTGTTTTTGCGGCTGCCATTCTTCCCGGTGTCCACCAGAAAGAATTTCCTTGTATAAAAGTCCTTGGTCTATAACAAACCGGGATCGATTAGAAGAGCTGAGAGGCGGTGGGGTGCTCCGTGCCGCCGCCCACGCTTTCTGAAGGCTGTCATCTGCTTCCTGCTCAGCCTGGAACTGTTCCCTTGAGGCTGGGGTCACCAGTTCTTCCTCAGACTGTGGACTTGGACTTGGTCCCTCTGGAAGCGATGTAGGTGATGGGGTTGTTTCCGTTGCTGGTGAACCGCTCTCCGCTGGTGCACCTGAGGGTATTTCAGGCTCTGGCTGAGCCTTTTGGGTATGGCTGTCGTGTGCTTCTGCCAGTTCTGGCTCACTGGCGCCCTCTGGCGTTGAGTTTGAAGATGTGGTTGCACTTGCTGGTGCTGGTTGCTGTTCCAGTTCCGGGCCTGGGACTGGAGATGCTGTGGCTGTTTTAGTGGTAGGCATGGAATCCGGGTCCACTACCTCTGTCTGGGTCTCTGGTAACACAGACGGGGCGTCTGTGGACGGCTCAGGAACAGGAATGGGTCTGGAAGCTTGCCTGGTTTGGCTACGGGTAACCATTCCCACTCTCTTGGCCCGCTTCACTTGGTTGGCCAAGTCTTCCCCCAGTAGCATGGGGATAGGATAATTGTCATAGACTGCAAAAGTCCACATTCCTGACCAGCCTTTGTACTGGACAGGCAGTTCAGCTGTAGGCAAGTCTACAGCTTGTGACATGAAGGGGTAAATGGTAACTTTGGCCTTTGGGTTGGTGAATTTGGGGTCAACGAAGGATTGGTGGATAGCTGACACTTGTGCCCCCGTGTCTCTCCACGCAGTAACCTTTTTTCCGCCCACTCTTAAATTTTCCCTTCGCTCCAAGGGTATTTGAGAGGCATCTGGGCCTGGGGATCTTTGGGGTGATGGTGGTGTAATGAATTGCACTCGCATGGTGTTCTTGGGACAGTTGGCCTTGATATGTCCCAGTTCATTACACTTAAAGCATCTTCCATCTGATGGGTTACTGGGCCGAGGTGAGTTACTGGAGACTGGTGAGGTTGAAGAGTAGGGTATCTGTGGCTTTACTTGGGTGGTATGGAGGGTCTTTGGCTGTCCTCGGTTGTAGGGTTTATGGTCTGTGTGCCCCCTGGGGTAATCGTTCCCCTTGACAGTAGCTTTTTTGCTTTCTGCCAGTTCCATCCATTTGGCTCCAATCTCCCCCGCCTCAGCGATAGTTTTGGGATTTCTATCTTGTATGTACCGTGTGATGTCTTCAGGAACACCATCCAAGAACTGCTCCATTTGTATGAGGAGGTTCACTTCTTCCAAGGTTTGAATGTTGTTTCCTGTTAACCAGGCCTCATAGTTTTTTGCAATGTAGTAGGCGTGTTTGGGAAATGACACCTCTGGTTTCCATTTTTGGGTTCTGAAGCGCCGACGGGCATGATCTGGGGTTATCCCCATCCTGTATCTGGCCTTGGTTTGAAAAAGTTTATAGTCATTCATTTGCGGCTTGGGCATTTCAGCTGCCACCTCTGCTAAAGGTCCACTGAGGTGTGGCCTTAATTCTACCATGTACTGGTCTTCGGGGATGCTGTACCCAAGACAGGCTCTTTCAAAATTTTCCAAGAAGGCCTCGGTGTTATCACCTGCCTTGTAGGTGGGAAATTTCCTGTGCTGGGGAGCAATAATTGGCGCCGGGTTGTTAGGGTTGGCTGGCACATGCAGCCCAGCTTTTGCCATCTCCAGTTCATGTTTTCTCTGTTTTTCCTTCTCTTCATTTTCTTTTTGTTGTTTTTCCATTTCTTTTTGGTGCTTTTCCATTTCTTTTTGGTGCTTTTCCATTTCTTTTTGGTGCTTTTCCATTTCTCGGCGGTGGGCCACCTCTTCTTCTTCTAGTTTTCTTTTGTGTGCTGCCTCTTGGGCTGCCTGTTCTCTTTGGAAGGCTGCCAGTTTGAGGCTTTCTTCCTTTTCTTTCATCTCCATCTGTCGCCTGTGTTCAGCGTCTTTGATTTGTTCTTCGGCGTCAATCCTTGCCTTAGAAGTCATGGTTCCTGTTTTCTTGTGTTGGGGTGCCCTCCGGTGTTTATCTTCTGAACTGCAGGCTCTCTGTTGCCTCCTGAAGTCTGCCTAGCAACAGTGCTTTTTTTTCCCTTTCTCTCTCTAGCTAATGTTCAATGAAGGGAAACCAGAAAAACCACTTTATTTGCATGCATATAAGTGCTGCTACTTGCCTCCTAATGGGAGGGCTATTGCATGACAAAAGACCCTTAACAGTCTTCTCGCTTAATATGCAAACCACAAACTGCTAGAGAGCAGAAAAAAAAAATTCTCTCTGGTTCCCTTTTAAAACCAAACTGTTTCTCTCTGCTAAAAAGCCCTTAGCAGAGAAAAGAAAAATATAATATTCCTACTGGCTTCTGGATTCTGTCTATATCCCGCCGCTGCTACACCATGTTATAACCTTATTCCCAGATTCTGGACCTTAGCGTCCAAAATATGGGGGTTAGCATGAAAACCTCCAAGCTTAGTTACCAGCTTGGACCTGGTACTGCTGCCACCACCCAAAAAATTAGAGTGTTTTGGGGCACTCTGGTCCCACTGAAAAACCTTCCCTGGGGACCCAAGACCCAAATCCCTTGAGTCTCACAACAAAGGGAAATAATCCTTTTTCCCTTCCCCCCTCCAGATGCTCCTGGAGAGATACCCAGACACAAGCTCTGTAAAACTACGCAGAGTGATTCCCCCTCTCCGTTCCCAATCCTGGAACAAAAGCACTTTCCTCTTCACCCAGAGGAAATGCCAAATCAGGCTAGCAATCCAACACACAGCTCTCCCCTTGATTTCTTCTTCCCACCAATTCCCTGGTGAGTACAGACTTAATTTCCCTGAAGTAAAGAAAAACTCCAACAGGTCTTAAAAGAAAACTTTATATAAAAAAGAAAGAAAAAATACAAATGTTCTCTCTGTATTAAGATGATACAACACAGGGTCAATTGCTTAAAAGAATATTGAATAAACAGCCTTATTCAAAAAGAATACAAATCAAAGCATTCCAGCACTTATATTCATGCAAATACCAAAGAAAAGAAACCATAGAACTTACTATCTGATCTCTTTGTCCTTACACTTAGAAACAGAAGACTAGAAAATAGAACTACTTCTCCAAAGCTCAGAGGAAACAGGCAGACAGACAAAAGACTCAGAGACACACTTCCCTCCACCCAAGGTTGAAAAAATCCGGTTTCCTGATTGGTTCTCTGGTCAGGTGTTTCAGGTGAAAGAGACATTAACCCTTAGCTATCTGTTTATGACAGCCTGCTAAACCCAGAGTTGTGAGCTCAATCCTTGAGGGGACCATTTAGGGATTGGTCCTGCTTTGAGCAGGGGGTTGGACTAGATGATCTTCTGAGGTCCCTTCCAACCCTAATAATCTATGATTCTCTGGAGCAGGGAATGGTTTCTATCTTGCACAGCACTGAGCTCAGTTGTCAGTTCTTAACAAACAGAGCTAATCATAATACTTCATAACTAGTAATAGATCATTGCACAATTGACTAGATGCATTTTGGGTTCTTTTCTTTTTCCACACAACTTTGAAGCTGTGCATAGGTCGCTGCCAGAAGCAGGATACTGGACTACTATGGCAAATTCTAGGTGAGAATTTCCAAAAAGACACTATTTATAAAAGCAAACTGGCATGTGGAGAAGAGATTGTAATGGATTTCTAAACAGAAGAGAAATGACAGAAAATTCCCTCCTACTTTCCCTCCAAGGAAAACAACACAGCTTTACTGCAAATATGTAGAAAGGATGTCTTTTCAGGGCTGAAAAGGCAATGTGGTAACCAGACTGAAGTTGTACTAATGCCCATGAGAACTGAATAAGGGGAAATGCTGGATACATTGTTAGGTTACAAAGCTTGAGGTTTAGTTGATTTTTTTTTCCCATTTGGAAGGTCAAGGTTGGCTCTCTCTCCTAACACCTCAGCCCAAAGAAACAATAATATGTTTATAGAATGTTCTGTTTTATCTCTCACTTGCATTCTTAAGAAATGTAAAATTGTATTGCAAATGTATTGCACTGCTACACCTAGAAACTACTGAATAAGATACATGCTTGCCAAGAATGAATTAAAACTTTATACTCTGAAAAGCAGAAAGCAGCACACATTATAAAAAAAGCAAGAACAAATTTCTTGTTAACATTTAAAAGGACAAGCTTGTTTTATGAAAATTCAGATTCTCCTCTTGAAGTTCAGTTGCCCCTGCAGCATTGCATCCATCTTCTTTTCCCCAAGCCCTTCTGAAGACTTTCAGCAGAACAAGGAATCTATGAGTAGAGATGGCGGGGATGGGTAGGGTTGGAGGGGAGGGGGTGTTGATTAGCAGTGGACATCATCTGAAGAATCTAGGATTTCCATTGAAGCCCTCACCAAACTGTGAAATAATTATTTAAGAGAGGGAGGAATTCTTGAGGAAGTTCTAGCCACTGGGTGGGTAAAAAAAACAAAACCAACTCCCCCCCTAAAAAAACAAAACAAAACAAAAACAAAACACCTGGGGGACACAATTTGTCCCATATTATCAGTGGTAGATTAGTTCTATGATATGACTTAATTAAGATGGTAACCTATCCCTTTGATTCCTCATGTATTTAGATTTAGCCTCACTTTCAAGATCTTTAGCAAAAAGCCAGTCTTAGGATTTTGAGGAGGTATAATATTTATTATTATTTTTTAAAGCTGCTGTCTAAATCCATTGATAAACTAAGGAGATGAGAGCTGTCTGGCCAGTGGTTCTGCCAAGTCTTATGGCAATTTTAAAAAAATATGTATCTTGTATGCATTTACTTATAGAAACCAGTGTTGACAGAAAAGTTACTGCACAATATAATGAGCACATCAAAATTTATATTCCATTTCTTTCCCTAAAATCTGTTATAGCGTTTTTTTAAAAATTATCTAAAAATAAGTATATCCTAAACTTAAAATTGAATATAAATGATCAGAAATTGGCCTAACAGGCATTTTTAAAAAAATCTAAAAACAAATAAAACTTCTCCCTCAAAATACTCAAATATCTAGAAAACTCATCTCACTCCCTATTAAGTATTCTTCCCCATGAACACAGACATTCTTCTGTGCTAGCTACAAGGCATACCTAGTGATACATACGAAATACCATCTTTGAGAGTGACAGGCTTATTTCTATACATACTCACTTTGCCTTTTCAGGTAAATTTAAGAAAATGTCATCCTTTACATAAAAAGAACAGGAGTACTTATGGCACCTGTAGCGAGGCACCCTGGCTCCCAGCTTCACCTGAGAGGGCCGAGCCACTGCAGCCACCAAAGTTGGCAGAGCCACCGCCACCAGTCCTCGCCCCCGGAAGTCAAGAGGCGGGACAGGAAGTATAAAAGCCCAGCCCTTGCACTCACTTGGAGGCTGGCCGCTGAAGAGAACAGACACGGGTGGCCGAGCTCCCGCCTGGCCCGAGCTTCCCCAGGCCCAGTATCCTGAGGAGCTGCCCGAGCTTCCCTGTGCCTGGTATCCTGGGGAGCGACCTGAGCTTCCCCATGCCTGGTATCCTGAGGAACCCATGGTCTGGGACCCACCGGAAGACACCAGCGAGACACAGGTACCCAGAGAGTGGGAGGTCAGAAGTGGCCCCGGGGGTAGCCGACCCTGGTTTGGCTCCCGGGGAGCCTGAACCCATGTCAGTGTGTTGCGGCCAGGATCCCCACTGACAGCAGTGGGTCTTGGCCGCTGCTAGGGCCCCGGGCTGGAACGCAGTGAAGTGGGAGGGCCTGCGTTCCCCCTGCCACCCTTCCAAGAGTGGCAGACTCCCTCTCTCGCTGGCCTTTCTCCTGGGCTTATAGACTATTGGTTTGCTCAACCCCTGCTGAAGAGTTTGAGCTATGAACTGCTTATTGCCCTGCCCTGACCCAGGGCCTGGGCTCATAGACTATTTGTTTGCTCAGCCCCTGCTGAAGGGTCTGAGCTCTGAACTGTTTACTGCCCCGCCCTGACCCAGGGCCTGGGCTCATAGACTATTTGTTTGTTCAATCCCTGCTGAAGGGCCTGGACCCTGACCTACCCGCCGGCGGTAGCGAGGCGCCCTGGCTCCCAGCTGCACCTGAGAGGGCCAAGCCCCAATGCCGGACTTCTACAGCACCTTAGAGACTAACAAATTTATTTGAGCATAAGCTTTTGTGAGCTACAGCCCACTTCTTTGGATGCATGGAATGGAACATATATTGAGGATATATATATACACACATACAGAGAGTATGAATACATACATAGTGTGTCTTCCTCCTCACTCCCACCCTTTAATTTTATTTATTAGGTCCAGGAAAACGTATTGCTGCATTGAAAGAAAAAAGAAAAGCAAAAAAATCAAAGTGTATGAGATGGTCTGCTTGAACTTCCTATTGGGAGGATAACTCTTCTCTGTCTTAACTCTTGGTTTTATTTCTTGAATCTCATTTCTACAGTTACAATGTAAGAACATAAGGATTGCCATACTTGGCCATCTTTTGACAGTGGATGGTACCAGATGCTTCAGAGAGAGTCAACAGAACAGGATAGTTTATCAAGTGATCCTTCCATCCAGTCCAACTTCTAGCCATCTGAGGTTTAGAGATCCCCAGAGCATGAGGCTGCATCACTGACCATCCTAGGTAATAATCATCGACGGACCTATCCTCCATAAACTTATCTAATTCTTTTTTTGACAGCAGTTATACCTTTGGCATTCACAACCACCCCTGGCAACAAGTTCCATAGGTTGACTCTATGTTGTGTGAAGAAGTACTTCCTTTCTTTGTTTTAAACCTTCTGCCTATTAATTTCACTGGGTGACCTCTGTACTTTAACTGACCTCGTTATCTCTAGCTTGCTTGCTAGCACACATATATATACCTGCCCCTGGATATTTCCATTACATGCATCTGAGGAAGTGGGTATTCACCCACGAAAGCTCATGCTCCAAAATGTCTGTTAGTCTATAAGGTGCCACAGGATTCTTTGCTGCTTTTACAGATCCAGACTAACACGGCTACCCTCTGATACTCTGTACTTTTTGTAAAGCAAAAAAGTGCAACTTCTGTAAAGAGTGTTTTATTAGCAGTCATGCACTCGATTTAATGGAGCCAGAATGAGGTAACAAGGATGGGAATATAGCTGTACCTGGTAATGACAATTTAGTACACAAGCCCCATTCCCAGAAGCTGCAGTTGTGTGCCACTAGACAATCTCTAGTCAAAGAGACTACTAGAATTGCATCAGAATACAGTCCAAAGGAAGGAAAGAATAAGTGGTTTAGAGATTGTGATGTGAGATTGCACCCAAGAACATTCCAGAAGATATGCTTGTTTCTCGGCTAACAGCTTAGTATAATAGCAGAAAGGTTACAGGCCTGATTCTTTGCTGCCTTGCTCTTTGTGCAGTTACTTACACCGACACAAAGTGGGTGTAAAACACTGCTAGATCAGTCTTGTAGCATTTTGTACAGGTGTAAGTGACTGTATATGATGTGGGGTAATAGAAAATCAGATCCTATCTCCATAGGTCTTTTCTTGAAGTTCAAGAGAGAGAAAAAAAAACAAACCAAGGTACTGTATCAACAATAAATGTTAACTTTAATTTTAGGAACAACTTATAACTGTGAAATGAGCTTCACAGAAAAAGGTTCTGAATAGCTTCCCATTGAAACACCAAAATATTATTAAATGTTTTTAATTTATAAATGCTCTTGCACTGATATGCACACAAAATGAAGAGATATTTGAGTCACAATGTGGAATTTTCTAAAACATTCTCTTTTTTGTAGATATTGTTCTTGAACGTCTTGCCTCTAATGTTGCTGTTTGCTTAATTTCATCATTCCAAGTAGAGAATACATTCCATAATTCAGTGACAAAGAAGTTTTGAGACACCACTTAGATATGATCCTTTTTCAGTGTCACAGTTCAAATCCCAAAGCTTCTGGTGGTTCTGGTTTTGTTTAGTGATTTTCTCAGACTGCAAATGTGCTAGCATTTACAGCTGGGAACAGAAAGAAATATAGAAACATCTGGTGCAGTCAGTCTGTTTCATCTCAGATTAGATCAGACCTCACAGGCTTGATTGCTGTCAGTGGGAATTAGTATGAAGTTAAAGAGACGATTAGGGACAATTCAACCAGATATCCTATAATTGCTGTTGTACGTGAATCTGGAATGTTTATAATGTACCGTAATTTATGGATCTGCAGTTGCAGGCTCTATTTGTAATTCATAAGAAGATTTACTTCACTATTAGAGAGTTATCAGAAATCAGAGTGTGTCATTACCAGTAATTTTCCAACTATTCCTATGGTAACCAAACCCCTGAATCACTGCGTGTAATTGAACTGTATAACCCTGGAATATAAAGTCCAAAAGAGTGTTCAGATCAAACAAAGAGAATTATCTCCAGTTTTTGACATAGTTATTATTTTAATCTTCTCTCTCTCATGTTTTTACATGCACATATGTATATATATACACACGTATATACATATATATTATACATAAATATATAACTACATATATATAAATAATTAGAGGCAGAAATTTAAAAAAAATGTTCATAGTATTCTTCGGAGAAGAAGAGAAAAGCAAACGTGATTCTGGGATGCATTAACAGGTGTGTTGTAAACAAGACACGAGAAGTCATTCTTCCGCTTTACTCTGCGCTGGTTAGGCCTCAACTGGAGTATTGTGTCCAGTTCTGGGCACCGCATTTCAGGAAAGATATGGAGAAATTGGAGAGGGTCCAGAGAAGAGCAACATGATTAAAGGTCTTGAGAACATGACCTATGAAGGAAGGCTGAAACAATTGGGTTTGTTTAGTTTGGAAAAGAGAAGACTGAGAGGGGACATGATAGCAGTTTTCAGGTATCTAAAAGGGTGTCATCAGGAGGAGGGAGAAAACTTGTCCACCTTAGCCTCCAATGATAGAACAAGAATCAATGGGCTTAAACTGCAGCAAGGGAGATTTAGGTTGGACATTAGGAAAAAGTTCCTAACTGTCAGGGTAGTTAAACACTGGAATAGATTGCCTAGGGAAGTTGTGGAATCTCCATCTCTGGAGATATTTAAGAGTAGGTTAGATAAATGTCTATTAGGGATGGTCTAGACAGTATTTGGTTCTGCCATGAGGGCAGGGGACTGGACTCGATGACCTCTCGAGGTCCCTTCCAGTCCTAGAGTCTATGAGTCTATATGCAATTTTATTAATCCCTACACACCTTAAGCTCACAACTCAACAACATGTTACTTTGCTTTGAGTTGTCAATGGGACTGTCTGAAGGAAGAGATTCACAAACAATGCGAACACCTGTATTTCACAGCACCACTAGCTAGAGCTGGTGAGGAGTGTGACAAAATGCTATTATGTCAAAATGAACTTTTCCTGGGAAAGGGTTGGTTTTTATTAATTTCTTAACTCAGATTTTTCCCCAAAATTGTTAGAGTCTGATTTCAACATTTTTGAAATGGCCAAAACTGAGACAAAAACATTTTAACTGACACTGAGTGAGTTTTTTGTTTTGTTTTGTTTTTTTTTTCAGATTTTTGGTTCATGACATTTCAAAATTTTGAATTTTCATCCCAATTCAGGGTAGGAACATTTTTTTAAATCTCAAATTCCAGGGGATGGGAAAAAAATTTCCCACCCAGCTCTACCACTAATACCTACACATGCTATAGTACGGATGTTCTCCTACAGCATGTGCTGCAAACTACCAAGAGGAGGAAAAAGCCAGAGCTTCCAATATTAAAAAAGTACATTTCTCATTATGCCCCCGAAACTGTTTGGTTCCTGTGAGTAAGACATTCCATTAGGGCTTAAATTCTACACACACAGGTTGATTGTGAACAACAAGTAGACTAGATGATAAGCAAGGGCCAGAATCTGCATCCTATGTCACCTAATTCATGCTTATTACCATTTGCACCACAAGTATTCCCTGTCATATAGCAGCCCTGCTGGGATGCCTCTAAAGGCAGGCTGTGGCATGAAAGGTATGCCTGCCTTAGTTTCCACCCATGAAAGGAACATAGATGTTAGTGACTGATACAAAGCATGCTTCTGGGCCTAATTCATTCATGTATACCAGTGCGAAAGTCTTGTAGTGAAAATCAATCTCCAATCTCCACAATAAACATGTAAACATTTTTCTATTCCCTTCTGAGGAACCCACCTGAAAGTCAACTTTGTTCCAGTTTGACTTTGCCCCTGTCCGGAGGCCCGCTCCCCGGGCCTCCCCGTCTGAAGTGGCCAATCCTCCTACAGCTCTTCACTCGGGTCTTTGCCCAGAGGAGTTCTTCCCACCCCCCGCCACAATATCCCACTCCTTCAGGCATCCTTGTCATGGAGTCCTACACCATTGTTCAGGGGATCTACCCTACAACAACCCTCTTGCTTCCAGGCTTGGCTTCCCCTGACCAAGCTGGGTCTTCCCAATGTTTTTAGGAGCCTCTGCCTGAGACTTCCATTCATCAGGGGTCCTCAAATTTGGTCAGTTCTCACCTACAGCTCCTCACTGGTAGCTCACAGTTACTGCTCTCCTTCAGCTCCTTCCCTCCAGCAAATGTCTTCTGATCCTTCCTGACTCTCTCAAGCTCCAGTTTACCAGGTCTCTGATTCACCTAGCTGTCTTCCCTCTGGAGCCCGGATGTTCTTTTATTAGGGTCAACTGACCAGTTACAGGTGTACTGGCCTCTTCTCTTCTAAAAGGCCAGTGTTACCTTATGACAGTCCCAATGAAACCAGTGGAACTACTTGCAAAATAAGATATTTACTGACATTCTATGTCAGTAAAGGGTACAGAATGTGGCACTAAATTTGAACAGTACAGGCTTATTTTACCTAGTAAATTTTTTTTATATGAATAACATATTGAAAATAAAAAGTACATACACTAAACATTTACTTATTTTCTCTTTAGTTTGATGCAAGTTATAATATTATCAAGAATTTTTGATTGTCCAGAATAGTGATTTCATATACAATAATGATTCTTCAAGAGAACGATTGTAGTTTCTTGTGAATGTTTAATACATTGTCTGCTCATTAAAGCAATGGGAGTCCCACCTCCTTTGAGTTAAACTTTGACTCTACCATACTTTTTTGAAGGCAATGAAATGTCATTCTTTGTTATACATATTTAATACATGTTCTTTGACAAGATAAATGTTGTTTACCACATGCACAAAAAGGAGTTTCATACTATAAGTAAACGAAAAAAGAAAGATAATTACTGAGATACTGCTTCCTTTTTTGTGCCTTTAGAATTCAAAATTCTGACCTTCATACACAGCCTCAAATACCACATTTATATTGAAAGATGGTAGCTATCTACTCAAATCCCAAGCATTGCATGTTGGGAGCATACGGATTTGTCAAAATAAATATTACAAAATCAAACCCATGCAACTGAATACCTTAAAGCAAAGCAGAGATTTTGAATGGAATAATAATCATAGCCACCTATTTTAAATTACCGAAGGACAAAATCTTAATAATTTTTACAGCCCTAATTTAGAGGGTTACAGACTTAAATTGAACTTTGGGAGCAATAAATTTATTCTTTATGTTTTCAAGAGGTAGCGTTAGTGTTCTTTACATATCTGTCCTTACTTTTATCTGCTGTATCACAAAAACGTATCTATCAAGAAACAGCATCTCTATCCTCAAGATGAAGTTGCTTTGACTAACAAGATAGATGGAAGTGGAGTCTGTTTAGTGTGGTATGCAGTAAGACTAACAACAGCCCTTTAAAGTTAGGGCATTTTCACAACTATAAAAGCGTAAGCTGAATATGAAAGCTAGAGTATCTTTTATATGATTACGGGCTATTTTATTTCTAATATCATCCCAGTGGGTTAGCTGTAAAACAGTGGAGGTCAGAGTCTTTTTTTCTAATATATTATAGGTTTAAAACATTTTGCATATAGAAAATTCTGCAGGAAAAGCGCTAGATGCTTAAATGTGTATGGTAGCTAATGACCCACATAATCCATGGTCCATTACTATGAAATAACTGGTCATTGTTACATACATATGTACAATTTGTACAAATATATACACATTTGTTTTTTTCTGAACATACATAGTAAAAACATCACATCACTATTTTATATTATAGGGGGGCTAAATATTTAGAACAGGATATGCATTTTGCAAATTGCACCTTCCAGCATCAGTGTGGCTGAATCAAACTCCTCATGTCAGGTCATACAAATATCAACAACACTTTGAGGCATGGGCTGGTGACTCTATTGCCACACCAACATTGTAACCATCATCAGCTATTCTTGCCACTATGCCCTCAGTCTCAAACCTATTTCCCTTGCTATGGTTTAAAGCAGTGGTCCCTTACGCAGTGTTATATATATGTGTCTCCATAGCTGAACTATATTGAAGCATATTTTTTCAAAGGACCACTCTTAAGTGCTTAGGCAAAAGGGGAATTTTCAAAGGCAAATACACATCGTACTCCCACTCTGAAAATTTACTTCAAGTCATGAGCGTTCAAAAGGAACGTGTTCACGCAGAAAACAAACACACATACAATCACATTTTCAACTACTTCACTTGTTTCTTCCAAATGGTTTGCTTTTTGCCACTGTTCTGCTTCCTATTACAAGATATCACAACTGGACCCAAATCTAAAGTAGCTGCAGACACACCATCAATTCTCTCCTGACGTGTGTCAATCTTGAACAGAACACGCACACCATCAGCTTCAAATGTGAGAGAAAAGTCGTTAACAACTAGAACAAGGGACTGAGGAGGAGAGAGGGGAGAATGAAACCTGCAGTCCCCAGCAGTATACAACTCACAGTATAGATTCGGTTCAGTTTCTCTTGCAGAAGAGGAATATGAAGCAGAAAAGAACAGTTTGTACATCTTATAAAAGGGAGAAAACACACACACACACACACACACACACACACACACACACACACACACACACACACACACACACACACACACACACACACACACACACACACACACACACAAGGATCAGTCTATCTTTTCCCTAAACTCTTCAGCCATCTGGACTGTGGGGCTCCTAGGATGCTCCAAAAGCCAAGGTAAGCACATATTCTTTATTTTTCCTTGATTATTGTGAATGTAGGGGAAAGGGTACTCATCTTGTTACAGGCCCAGTGGGTGATGCCGAGTTTTTTTTATTTTTAAATAAGATTGCTACATCCCAAACTGGAGAGTTCAGTTGTGCCAGGGACCTCTCTGGATTCCCTGTTCAGCATGTGTGATGAGCCTCTAAACATGTGTGAACTGGAGCTGTTTTAGAGCTTCAGCATATTGAAGTTAAGCTGAAAGACTCCCAGTGACTTTAATGTGTTTTGGCGAGAGCCTAAAAAGAATAATTCCTATGACATAATGATGATCTAAAACAAATGCAAGTTCCTTGGTTAAAGGAAGAATTATCTCATTTCACAAAAAAGAAAACGACTAGGGGAAAATAGAGCGATAAATAAGCCATCATCTCAACAGTGAACCATGAGGGGACACCACCATGATTCTCCTTCTCCATCTCATTCTGGAAACAAGTACCCCAAGAACATTGACTTTGATCACAGATGCTAGCGTCATGATTAATTCACTGGCACAGTTAAAATTACACAGTAGCTTTTGCCTTGTATTTTTAAAATCCTCTCCTGTCTCTGGTTGCAGAAAAAAGTTACTGAGAAAAAAAGAACAGCCTTCCACGCAGAGGAAAGCCTGACTAGTTGTCCAGTGGGTGCCATATTTTGTGTGCCATACTGTCTCATTGGTAGTAAACAAACATGGTGTTCTGTCATGCCCTGATGTTCCCTGGAAAAGATTATATTAAAAAGGAAAATTTAGAGTTACTGATTTAAGGTAAACAAGCACCTTAGTGACAGACTGTACCCTTGCACAATATTTCTGTTTATTTATGCAGTATCGTTGCTATGTGCCCCTATGCCTTCCTCCCAGTATTAAAAGGGCAGGGAGGATGACAACAAAAGGATATTGTTCATTCTGGATGGCTGTGGGGCTGAGAGTGAGTTTGGCTGTATGCTAGGAGATAAAATCTCAACAGCACTACATATTCTAGAACAGACCTGTCTATTGATATTAAAAACCAATATAAACCTGACCTCTATGTAGTGATTCCTATGACATTCACATTGGTTGCTGAAATATTGCTAGCATCTGTCTTAGGCAATTCACTTTGTGGTGTCAAAAGCAGTTAGAGAGATTTGGGGTGGAAGGTGTGTGTGCGCGTACAGGAAGGCGTTGAACAAAGCTTGGAAAGCCCAGCAACCACGGGAATTTTCCTATGGTTCAGAGCTGTGTGGACACTCCTTTCTCCTCCATGCCCCATGGACTATTGGCATGTGACATCTGTGCACATGAAGATGTGCTGCAAATAAGAGGGATTTTCAAACAAATTGTGAAAGGGATGATTAAGAGCTCCACAAAAAGAGCTGCATACCTAAACCATTTTCAGTGCCCAGCAACAACTGTTTTATTCTACAAACAATGCTATTTTTTTTTTTTTTAGTTCCACCTACTGGCCTCTAGTTATCTATAAACTGACTACACAGATACAGACATCTATTTAGTAGAGCACTCTTAATCCAGTGACCAGAACAGCAGCATCTTATAAAGGAATGACTGAAATACCAAGAGGAGGAACCAGAAATCAAATTTTTGTTGAGCGAAAGGAAGATGCCCTTATTAAAGAACTCTCAGTCAAGACTGTTGGCTGAGCTGAACTCAGGGATCAGTTGTGGATTAGCTATCCTTGACCACAGCATTATCAACTCTTGGTCCCTTGAAGGAAGTGTGCTTTCTACTGCAATCATTGGCAAAACAGCTATTGATGACAATGGGCACATGAGTTGGCTCTGAAGTTTCTAGTTAATGATCGTATTGGAAGAACTCTAAATGTGAAAT
Source organism: Gopherus evgoodei (assembly GCF_007399415.2). Lineage (NCBI taxonomy): Eukaryota > Metazoa > Chordata > Testudines > Testudinidae > Gopherus > Gopherus evgoodei. The sequence goes on from NC_044323.1 coordinate 197,951,458, forward strand.
TTCACAAGATGGAGAGCAATTTTCTTTAAAAAAATCTTAATACATTTGTAACTGATTTTGTTTCAGGATGCTATCATATACGAGGTGACAACCAGTATAATCTTATTGTAACTCTTTTTGTTAACCAATCTTTCCATGTGAAAGGTCAGGAACATACTATAGTTACACAGTAAAATATACAAATTGTGCATGACATATGTCTAGTAGGATTAATAAAATAATTACTATAGCTTTAGCAATAACTACTTTGAGTAAGAATGTATCATGAATTATAGGGGCAAGACACAGGAATTTGACAGAAGTCACAGTGTGATATAAATACACAGACACTGCCAGAGTGCGGATTAAGAAATTGACTGTAGTTCTTTGCATTAAATCACTCAGATAAAGGGAACTGAGTTATGATGAACAATTCTTTATGCATAATTGGAAAGTGATTTATCTTAGATTTCAGGTCTCATTTGATGTCAAGTCTACTGACAGGGCAAGGTAGAGATAAGAGAAAGAGGCTTTGGCCTACAGGGGATCATTACGTTTCATAACAAGCTCACTTCTTTATCACTGCCTTTATAGTGTAATAATACATCACATCAGCTTTTGATTTCTCTATTTTAGTTTCTTTATTTATAAAAGAAACAGTTCACTGACTCACAACAGGCACAGCCACATGAAAATATATGTATTTTATTGCAAAAAAGAATTATCAATAAAATCCCAGAGGGTGGGACACAAGAGAGAGAAATATAATCCCAAGGGGATTTTCAGATAGAAGTTTAATTACAATATCTTAGAATAAAGGTTTATCTTTTTAGGCAAAAAAAGGTTCAGATCTCCAACTTGAAATAATGCAAACTATTTAATCATTTTTATTTATAAGGATGAGGCCAGGGGCTTTAGGTTTAGAATGATTCAAAGCTTAAGTGAGACATTGATACATATTTAACAGACATCTAATAAAATCTATTCACGATTTTGAACAGCTGACATGTAGCTAGTACAAAGGCAGAGTGTAGTAGGTAAAATTGACTTATGGCATACTAATCAAAATACATTTTTCCCTTTATACTACAAGCACTTTTGAATGTTAAACTGTGTTGTGCAGTATGTGTGTGTATACACACCCACCCACTATATTTATATATAGATATACACACACACACATACGGTAATGACTGCTATAACTTCGCCCATACCTTGAATGGTCCAATATATATTTAAACTTAAAAATTAAAAATAAATCTTGGAGGAAATTTAAGGCTTCACTATGCCTGCCGCCATGACATCATCATCTGAGAAGAGAACAGGAGCAAGGGGCTGTCCTGGCAGCAGGAAAAACCAAGGATGCCAAATAAATGAGGTGTGAGGGAGGGCCCTTCAGCCAGAGGCCCCTTCAGCCTGCTGAGAGCTAGAGAGACCTAGACCAAATACCACTCCCCAGAGATCTGGTGTGATGGTGGGAAGGAAGCGGACATATAGGAGAGAGGAACCTCTGCTCCCTGCAGATGAGGGAAAGAAAGAGAAAGGCATCCTCCCCAAAGAGAAACCAAAGAAATGGGTAGGGAGCTGGGAACAATCTTTGCTCACCAAAATAACAAGAGCCACAGGTATGAGTTGAGTGGTGAATAGATTCTACCTAGTTATCATCTTCTACCGGCAGGCAGTAGTGACTAGAGAGTCCTGGACCAAAAAAATCCTTGCTGATGAAGACTTGGTTGAAATTGATGTGTATGTCCATGAAATGTTTCAGCTTTGACAAGACATGTAATTTCATTTAATTAAAAGTGTTCCAACCAGTTCTAATTTAAACAAACAAACAAACAAACCCCACATTTTCTGACATCTTTTGGAAATGTTGCCTCCACTTGCTCTGTGGAAAGCTCCCACTAAGCACAGGACAAACTGGCTCATTTTACAAGGAAACCCTAAAACTGACTAGATAAAGTGCACAGACTATACAAATAGAGATTGTTTTATGGACAAACCTCCTCCTCCAGTTGTAATCCCATGAATTACCTCGCGTTCTGTAATTTCCTTGTATCAACTACCAGAATTAATTTGATAAAATAATACATTTCAAATGTCAAAATGTGATACTTTCCATTATTGTTAAGGCTATGATTTAATCACAGGTATTTTTAGTAAAAGTCATGGACAGCTCACAGGCAGGAAACAAAAAATCATGGCCGGTGACCTGTCCATAATTTATACTATGAATATCCCGACTGAGTCTTGGGGAGGAGGGTGGGAGGGCACTGCCTGCACCACTATCTGTGCGGGGGAAGCTTCGGGGGCCCAGGGCACCAGCTGTGGGGGGGAGCCCCGGGGAGCCAGCAGCAACTCCGGCTGCCCCAAGATCATTGCTCAGGCGGTCCCCAAGGCCAGCTGCATCAGTCGCGCTTCTGACCATCCCTGGGTCAGCTGCCTGGGGCAGTCAGAGCAGTGGCCAGTGCAGCTTGCCCCAGGGCCACTCCAGCAGCAGCTTGTGGTGCTGGCTGTGGTGCTGCCGGAGCGGCTGGCTGCAGAGCTGATTTAGCAGCAGCCGGTGTGGCTGTCCCCAGGGCCACCTGAGCAGCTGGCTCTGGAGCCAGCTGCTTGGGTGGCCGTAGGATCATCCACAATGGCTGCTGTAGAAGTCACAGAGGTCACAGGAAGTCACGGAATCCATGACTTCCACTACCTCTGTGACAAACATGGAGCCCTAATCATTGTATGCAGTGTTGGTTCCAGATATTAGAGAGATATGGTGGGTGAGATAATATTTTTTATTGGACTGACTTCTGTTGGTGAAAAACAATCTTTCAAGCTTACACAGAGCTCTTCTTCAGACAACAGCAATACCCTGTGGACTGGACCATAGTCTAAGAACCTGTTTTGATCTTATTTTTAATTAGCATGATTAAAAGTAAGTTCAGTGTGATTTTATATATGGAGATATACCTATCTTCTAGAACTGGAAGGGACCCTGAAAGGTCATTGAGTCCAGCCCCCTGCCTTCACTAGCAGGACCAAGTACTGATTTTACCCCTAAGTGGCCCCCTCAAGGATTGAGCTCACAATCCTGGGTTTAGCAGGCCAATGCTCAAATCACTGAACTATCCCTCCACCTTGGAACTTCATTAATATGGTTTTCACTTTTTACAAAGAGAAAAAAAGGAACTGAATTTATACCTGAGACAGGTGAATTATTCGTGTTTTTTCAACAATGAGGTGGGATTCAAAGATCTCCCAGTGATTCATTATCCACTGTTCATTAACACAACACAGTATAATCTAACTCCTTGGGAGCCTTTACAGTCTATCATATCAGTGCACCTTCGGGGGGCTTTAATCTTCACATTATCAACACTACAGTACATAATTGCTCCTTTAGAGATGTTCTGGTCAATCATGTAAAGTGGGTGTTTGTTTATTTAAGACAAATATAGTTTTTATACTACCCTACCTTGCATCCTCATGTACAACAACAAAACTTCATGAGAAATAGATACTGCATCTATGAACCAGCCCTCTTTAAAACTCATTAGCATGGTGGATGTAAAATATAAATAAATAAAAATATTCTCTTCAAGAAGTTATTTCAAGGTGCTTCACAGCACCTTATTCTGTAAAGCAAACTCCTTTCTCATTTTGAATCACAGGCTCAAACTCATTTTTAATGTAGTACATTTTTAGTCCATAAAATAGCTCTTAGGTTTTTTCTAATACATTTATCAGCACCTCTGCCATCATACATCTGAATAGGATGTCTGTCATTTGTGAGATCAGGAAAGGATTACATAAATTTGATGTGACAGCTTGCACTTTGCTGAAGTTACATAATGATAGAAGAGTATAAATTAAGGGTCAAATGAAACCTTGGTGCAATTAACTTTTTGGGCTATGTAGTTTATGTAGTTAAAAAGTAAGAATCTATTTTAGTTGTTTGCTGTGCCGTTTTCCTACATTGCATATTAGGAAAAAAATCCCCACAAAATGAGAAAATTATTGGGGCTTCTTGTTTATTACATCTTAAGATACAACACCAAGTTCTCTTCCTCATTTAAACACATGCAATCTCACTGAAGTCACATCACAAAGAAAAACACACATTTGTCCTGCTGAGTTAAATTTAGATATTCATGAATGTTAACTAGTAAATGTAGATACTCAGCATTGAGGCTTTGTGTAAAATGAACTGCCTGAATGAAGCTGGAGATGATTTCTTGAATTAGGGGCATACTGATGTGATTGAATATTGACAAAGTTCTCAGCAGCGAGTTTGAGCTAGTGCAATATGACAGTCTGCTTTGATGACTGTGCATAGTGATGATACCATCTGCACACAAGTAGGACATTCCTTTGTATCACACCAAAAAAAAAATCTGAAAATAAAAAGAAATCACCCAGCCCTGAAAACCAAGCTGCACATGCAATGAACATTTAACAGAAACTGCTGGAAGCTACATTATCTTTCTCTTGCAACTGCTTTGGAGAGGGAGTTAAAGGACTCTTATCCTATTACCATATTTTTGCAGTTGAAAAGCCGTCTATCAATCCTAATATGAGAGTAATCTTGCCACCTGTGAGCCCCTGAAGACAGCCGCAGTACTGTCAGTCAAGGGCACCTGGTTGCAAGGTGCCCAGGTTGCTCTCCAGAAGGTTCTGTCTCTAAGGCTGCAGGGAGCAGCAGCACTGCTATCCTCTTCCTGTCAAAACTTCACTCCTCTCCTCCTGCTTCTCTTCCCCTTGTAATACTGCCTTCCTTCCAGCAATGAATCTTCCTATATATCATGGCTTGGAAGGGACGAAAAGGGGAGAGGATGTCTTCCCCTGAGGTGAGCTGCCACTTTTAGCTTCTTCTTTATGTAATACAAATAAATAAATATAAAGACAGCCAAGCTGAAGTGAACATTGTCAATTAGAAAGTTTCAGAGACTCTAATTCTAGCTGTCCAGACTCGTATAGCAGAGCCACCACTGTGGTTTCTTGTGCAACCATTAAGCTAAACCATAGCTTATCTGTGGACAGCAGTTCAGCTGCGAGATTTTTGTTCTAATAAGGTGCTTCTTCTTTAGATCAGACTCATACTGCTGCTTTGCGCAGTCTTCTATGAATGTGTGCAGGATTTCTCACAGATTGTGTGTGGCATGATCATACACCAACTTCATGGAATTGTCCACCCTCTCCATTCACAAAGCTAGCAAATCACAGATATCAGGCTGTGGGTAAGATTTGAATGAAAGTAGAAGTCAAATGTTAGTCACTGGGACTTCCATTGTTTTTACAGCACAAGGAAACAGTGTAAATAATGGCTTTTGGGGCAGGGATCACATCTTTAATCCCTATGTAAAGTGTCACGCCTATAGCGCTGTACAGATATTGAACAATGCCCCATACATTTACTCTCATCGGTATATTTTCAATTAGTTTCCATCTATCTATATAGATAACTATACTCTCATGGTGTCTGAACTGCTATGATTCAATGGAAATGGATGGTTAACTTGCCTCAACAAGATTTTCCTCCTGTTTTGCCAAAAAATCCACTTCCTGCTCATTTTCTGCAGCTGGTGACCAAGTATGGAATAAAATGCAAGCTTTGACTCTGCACATACCATGATATGGACAATCAATTTCAATTCCCTCATACTTCCTATGAATAACTGTGTGTGCTGCTGAAGATCATAAATGAACACTAACAGTTGCTATAAGGTATTGAGGTCTTGTAAGATCCAGCAAAGATTACAAGAGTGTGATGTGTGGTAAACATTTCTATACTCCATTACTCCTGTGAGGTTCTCCAAGTGGATAAGGAACTGGTTAAAGGGGAGACTCCAGAGGGTCGTATTGAAAGGTGAATTGTCAGGCTGGAAGGAGGTCATTAGTGGAGTCCCTCAAGGATCGGTTTTGGGACCGATCTTATTTAACCTTTTTATTACTGACCTTGGCACAAAGAGCGGGAATGTGCTAATAAAGTTTGCGGATGACACGAAGCTGGGGGGTATTGCTAACATGGAGAAGGACCGGGATACTATTCAGGAAGATCTGAACCACCTTGTAAACTGGAGTAATAGAAATAGGATGAAATACAATAGTGAAAAGTGCAAGGTTATGCACTTAGGAATTAATAATAAGAATTTTGGATATACGTTGGGGGCGCATCAGTTAGAAGCGACGGAGGAGGAGAAGGACCTTGGGGTACTGGTTGATAGCAGGATGACTATGAGTCGCCAATGTGATACGGCTGTTAAAAAAGCAAATGCGATTTTGGGATGCATCAGGCGGGGTATTTCCTGCAAGGATAAGGAGGTGTTACTACCGTTATACAAGGCGTTGGTGAGACCACATCTGGAGTACTGTGTGCAGTTCTGGTGTCCCATGTTCAAGAAGGATGAATTCAAACTGGAACAGGTTCAGAGACGGGCTACAAGGATGATCCGAGGAATGGAAAAACTGCCTTATGAAAGGAGACTCAAAGAGCTTGGCTTGTTTAGCCTGGCCAAAAGAAGGCTGCGGGGGGATATGCTAGCTCTATATAAATATATCAGGGGGGTTAACGTTAGGGAGGGAGAGGAATTATTTAAGTTTAGTACTAATGTAGGCACGAGGACGAATGGGTATAAACTGGATATTAGGAAGTTTAGACTTGAAATTAGACGAAGGTTTCTAACCATTAGGGGAGTGAAGTTCTGGAACAGCCTTCCGAGGGAAGTAGTGGGGGCAAAAGACTTTTCTGGCTTTAAGAGAAAGCTTGATAAGTATATGGAGGGGATGTTATGATAGGATTGTTAATTTGGGCAATTGATCTTGGATTACCACCAGATAGGTCTGCTCAATGGTCTGTGGGGAGATGATGGATGGAATGGGAACTGAGTTACTGCAGAGAATTCCTTCTTGGGTGCTGGCTGGTGACTCTTGCCCACATGCTCAGGGTTTAGCTGATCGCCATATTTGGGGTCGGGAAGGAATTTTCCTCCAGGGCGGATTGGCTGGGACCCTGGAGGTTTTTCGCCTTCCCCTGCAGCGTGGGGCACGGGTCGCTTGCTGGTGATTTCTCTGCAGCTTGAGGTCTTCAAACCAATTTTGAGGATTTCAATAACTCGGTCCTGGGATAGGGGTTGTTATAAAATTGGATGGGTGGGGTTCTGTGGCCTGCCTTGTGCAGGAGGTCAGACTAGATGATCAGATTGGTCCCTTCTGACCTATGAGTCTATGAGTCTATGAGTCTAAGTGAGACATGGCAGTAGCCAAAAATAAATGAAGAGAGAGTTTCCTTGCTTTGAGTATAAGCAGCACATGTACTTAAAAATAGATAAGTATAAAAAGGCAACCTACTTGATTGATGTTGAGGTAGAACCAAGAAAGAAAACAGCATTCTATTTCTGATCTGGTGTCAGTACATAATTATTATTCAAGTATGTGAACTAAGTAACATTATGCTCCAATAAAATAAAAATAATACTCCCAGATGGTCAAAGCCAGAGTACAATGGAAATTTGAATCAATCCAGCAGACATAGCAATTTAGAGCTAAGTGCTCTGAAATTTAGGGTTTCAATTGTCTTGTTTGCTAGCTTGATTTGCATAAGAGTTGCAATTTTTGGCCTGATTCTGAGCTACCTACCATCTTTCCCTAGTGCATCTTAGAGGTATGTGGGAAATGGAGAATAATGTGGGCACAAAGGTGTTCTTGAAGACACCATTATGTACTCATAATCCTGAGAGACACCAGTGGCTGGCTGACTATGACAGTCCGTAGAAGAGCCGCTCTAGGGATGATCTACTGTATAGCAGCTGCTACAAATTGCCAAAGCATAGGCACTCCCAGCACACCTTTGACATTATGGATGCAGAAAGGGTGATACAGGAATACCTATAGCAATACCAGAACACCAGAAGATTCCTCTAAATGGGGAAACTGCCTCTGTTTGGATCCACAAGGTATGTCACTGTTTTGCCACAGAAAACAGGTGCAGCACAACTTGCCAATAAACTAAAACTTTTAAAGCGACTGAAAGAAGTTGTGGGTGGTTTGCAGAGTTTCCCCTACCTTGTCTGTTACTACTGATGATACTTGTTTTTAGGGTACATCTGACTGGAACACAATTCTGTTTTGTGGCAACTGTGGCAAGATGTCAGATTTCAGATGGAGAGAGATGTGTGCGCGCCTCTCTCCCCCAATCCCACTCCACCCTCTATCAATGGGCAGGGTTTGGCCTGGGATGTTGGAGATCCAGGTTTAAGTCTCTGCTCCACCTGATTCAGAGAAGAGTTTCTCCATCCCAGACTCAAACCTGGGTGTCTCTCATCCCAAGCAGTACCCTAATCACCTGGCTATAGTCAGTCTCTCTCAAAAAAAAAAACCTTCTGGGCCCAGATTTTGTGAAAAGCAGTGTCTCCTTTCAATGAAACAACATATTTAGATTAAATTTCATTTTGTCAAAAATGTTCCGACCAGCTCTAGTTAAGAGTTTATTCTTCCTCCTCATGTCTTCCTACTTAATCCTGCACTGAAGTCTCAATGTCGAACTTGTGATATCCCTATCATTTCCATAGCAACACACCAATTTCCTATGCATGATTACGACTCCACTGCAGGAGCAAACAGTCAGAGAGGCTAGGCTAGGAGGAAGAAAACATTCTGAAAACATTTCACAAAGAGAGAGCAAGATTCAGCACCACTGGAATTGGGATCAGGGTTATCAATTAAAATATAAGGAAAAACAAATTTAAAATTTAGACACAAAAATTTCTTTGCGTGGAAGGGATGTTTAATCAAATTTGCTCCTTTGTGGAAGTTCTCTGCTGCGATGTCTATTTGAAATCAGCCAGTTAATGAACATTTAATTTAAGTTGGGTACTGGAAATAGTGTCCATCTCCCTCACCCACCATCTGCCACTTATTTTAGATTCTAAATTCTTTGCTTAAATTTTTGGAGGACTAGGAGTCTCAGACTGGGATCAGAGTCTGCATCTCCCTCTTTGTTTTGTACAGCATAAGTATTCCAGCTTATTCTCGGGCCTGGTCTACACTACGTGTTTAAACCGAATTTAGCAGTGTTAAACCGATTTAACCCTGCACCCGTCCACACAACGAGGCCCTTTATATCGATAAAGAGGGCTCTCTAAACTGGTTTATGTACTCCTCCCCGATGAGAGGAGTAGCGCTGAAATCGGTATTGCCATGACGGATTAGGATTAGCATGGCCGCAAATTGACGGTATTGGCCTCCGGGCAGTATCCCACAGTGCACCACTGTGACTGCTCTGGACAGCAATCTGAACTCGGATGCACTGGCCAGGTAGATGGGAAAAGCCCCGCGAACTTTTGAATTTCATTTCCTGTTTGCCCAGCGTGGAGCACTGATCAGCACGGGTGGCGATGCAGTCCCAAATCCAAAAAGAGCTCCAGCATGGACAGTACGGGAGATAATGGATCTGATCGCTGTATGGGGAGACAAATCTGTTGTATCAGAGCTCCGTTACAGAAGACAAAATGACAAAGCATTTGAAAAAATCTCCAGGCTATCATAGACAGAGTCCACAGCACAGTGCTGTGTGACAAGCATAATGGAAAACCAAAGAATCAAATGGACGCTCATGGAGGGATGGAGGTGGTACCAAGGACTCCAGCTATCCCACAGTCCCTGCAGTCTCCAAAAAGCATTTGCATTCTTGGCAGAGCTCCCAATGCCTGAAGGGTCAAAAACATTTTCCCGGGTGTTTCAGGGTATATCTCGTCAATTGACACCCTTCGCCCCCGGAAAGAAAAGGGAAAAAAATTGTTTCTCGCCTTTTTTCAGTGTCACTCTATGTCTACTGTATGCTGCTGGTAGATGGGGTGCTGCAGCGCTGAACACCAGTATCCCCTTCCCAGTAGCATATGGTACAATATGACTGCTATCCATCATCATCATCAGCCTGTGAGTGCTCCTGGCTGGCCTTGGTGAGGTCAGCCGCGGGCGCCTGGGTAAAAATGGGAATGACTCCCGGTCATTCCCGGCAGATGGTACAGAATGGCTGGTAACTGTCTTCATCATAGCAACTGGGGGCTGAGCTCCATCAGCCCCCCCCCTTTTCAGGTCTAAAGAAAAGATTCTGTACTGCCTGGACTATCATAGCAGCAGGATGCTGGGCTCCTCTCTCCCCCATCATTTAATGTCCTGCCTGGGCTATCATAGCAGCTGGAGGCTGCCTCCCCCTCATTTTATCTCACTAAAAAGTCAGTGTTTCTTATTCCGGCATTCTTTATTACTTCATCATACAAATGGAGGGGACACTGCAATGGTAGCCCAAGAGGGTTGGGGGAGGAGGAAAGCAACAGATGGGGTTATTGCAGGGGCACCCCCAGTGAATGGCATGCAGCTCATCATTTCTGTAGGATCTGACACGGAGCAGCTGTGCTCTCTGGTACACTGGGTCTCTAGTACACTTGCCCAATATTCTAGGCAGGACTGACTCTATTTTTAGATACAACATAAAGGAGGGAATGATCTGGGAAGTCATTCCCATTTTTGTCTTTGTGCCCCCGGCCGACCTCAGCGAAGGTCAGCCAGGAGCACCCATGACAGCAGAAGATGGTACAGAACGACTGATAACCGTCATCTCATCACCAATTTACAATGGCATGGCAGGCGGTACAGAACGACTGATAACCGTCTCTGCTATCTTGCAAAGGCAAATGAATGCTGCTGTGTAGTGCTGCAGTACCGCCTCTGTCAGCGGCATCCAGTACACATACGGTGACAGTGACAAAAGGCAAAACGGGCTCCGTGGTTGCCATGCTATGGCGTCTGCCAGGGCAATGCAGGGAAAAAGGGCGCGAAATGATTGTCTGTCGTTGCTTTCACGGAGGAAGGAATCAGAGATGACATTTACCCAGAATGACCCGCAACACTGTTTTTGCACCATCATGCATTGGGATCTCAACCCAGAATTCCAATGGGCAGGGGAGACTGCAGGAACTATGGGATAGCTACGGGATAGCTACCCACAGTGCAATGCTCCATAAAGCGATGCTAGCTTCGGTACGTGCACACATACCACCGAATTAATGTGCTTAGTGTGGCCGAATTAATGTGCTTAGTGTGCACTCGACTTTATACAATCTGTTTTACAAAACTGGTTTATGTAAAATCAGAATAATCCCATAGTGTAGACATACCCTCAGGCTAGTTTAAATAGTGGTGTCACATAACAGAAAAAGAGCTTTGCTTCCATTTCTTGGCTTTAAAAACCTGTTTAGAGCACAATTATTTGCTTCCTGTTCTCATCATTACACTGATTAATAACTTTATGTGGGTACAAGAATTAGGAAAAATTGCTCACTGTGCTTCTCTAGGTTACTATGTGCTGGTATCCATTATATGAATGTTATGACAGAAGTGACATCTAAAAATTTCAGCTTTTAATCTTGCACCTCTGTGCTCTTTGCCAAAGAAATCCAACTTCTAATGTGATTGCAAATATACATGAAAAAGAGCATGCTCAATAGAACACATTAATTTTCTGTCAAGGAGCTCTTAGAGCTAACAGCAAAACCATTAAAATAGGAAAATATTGCCTATTTCATCTCTACAACCAAGCCATTTGATCACCAATTGATAGCACAGAATTTTAGTTCTGTCTGTACAATGGTGACCATGCAGCAGATAGAGGAAAACTCAGAAGGCTCACTCCAGACAAGGGAATTCAAAATAATACGGAGGAAAACAAATTATTTTAGTTTATAGGATCTCTGATGTGAATTCTGTTCTGTACATATGAAAGACAGAAAACTATTAAAATATATCTACTTTGAAGAAATTCTTGGATAGCATGAGTCAAATTTAGAAACGGTGCAAGAAGATACAAATCTGTTTATTGTGGAGTTGTTCTTGGTTACACCTTTTCTGGATTAGCCCTACAGTATATATTTAGTCAAATAATTTCTCCACTACTCAAGTGGTTGCTCTCTCAGGTTAAGAAAAAAATATATCTGTAAAATAAATGTACAAAATGGAAAATGTTTCAGATCTGTTTACAAATGAATAGAGTTTAGAGTGTTTTATAAAGGAGGGCAGTATCATTATCCCCATTCTACAGATGGGAAAATAGAAGCACAAGGAAGGGAAGTGACTTGCCTAAGGCCATCCAGTAGGCCAGTGGCCAAAACAGGAATAGAACCCAAGTCTCCTGAGGCAGAGGCCCATGTTTTATCCACTAAGCAACATTGCCTAGCATGAATATGGCCTGTACCTTCTTGATGAGAACTTTGGCTCCGATGAACATTTTTTGACAAAACAGTTTAGCCACATTATGCAAATTGTTTTGACTTCAGATAAATACAACGTGACTACATTCCATTTTGTCAAAAATGGTCCAAGCAGCTTTATTATGTACCCTTTACCAGTAACCTTACATCAAATAGGAAGATTTCATTGTAATACAGGATTGTATAAGTTTGATCCTTGAGTTACTGCCAGTAGAACAATTCACAGAAAATGTGCATTTATTGATTCTATGAGAAAATAGAGCAATTGCTATTTTTATTTTGTCCTTTCATCATTTCACATATTTGAAGTTTATAAGGTAGATGAACTGTGGGGGAGTTGACAAGGACACAGATTCATAGACTCTAGGACTGGAAGGGAGCTCGAGACGTCATCAAGTCCAGTCCCCTGCCCTCATGGTAGGACCAAATACTGTCTAGACCATCCCTGATAGATATTTATCTAACCTACTCTTAAATATCTCCTGAGATGGAGATTCCACAACCTCCCCAGGCAATTTATTCCAGTGTTTAACCACCGTGACAGTTAGGAACTTTTTCCTAATGTTCACCCTAAACCTCCCTTGCTGCAGTTTAAGCCCATTGATTCTTGTTCTACCCTTAGAGGGGAAGGTGAACAAGTTTTCTCCCTCCTCCTGATGACACCCTTTAAGATACCTGAAAACTGCTATCATGTCTCCTCTCAGTCTTCTCTTTTCCAAACTAAACAAACCCAATTCTTTCAGCTTTCCTTCATAGGTCATGTTCTCAAGACCTTTAATCATTCTTGCTGCTCTTCTCTGGATCCTCTCCAATTTCTCCACATCTTTCTTGAAATGCGGTGCCCAGAACTGGACACAATACTCCAGTTGAGGCCTAACCAGCGCAAAGTAGAGCGGAAGAATGACTTTTCGTGTCTTGCTCACAACACACCTGTTCATGTATCCCAGAATCACGTTTGCTTTTTTTGGAACAGCATCACTCTGTTGACTCATATTTAGCTTGTAGTCCACTGTAACCCCTAGGTCCCTTTCTGCCATACTCCTTCCTGGACAGTCTCTTCCCATTTTGTATGTGTGAAACTGACTGTTCCTTCCTAAGTGGAGCACTTTGCATTTGTCTTTATTAAACTTCATCCGATTTACTTCAGACCATTTCTCCAATTTGTCCAGATCATTCTGAGTTATGACCCTGTCCTCCAAAGCAGTTGCAATCCCTCTCAGTTTGGTATCATCTGCAAACTTAATAAGCGTACTTTCTATGCCAACATCTAAGTCGTTGATGAAGACATTGAACAGAGCCAGTCCCAAAACAGACCCTTGCGGAACCCCACTTGTTATACCTTTCCAGCAGGATTGGGAACCATTAATAACTACACTCTGAGTACGGTTATCCAGCCAGTTATGCACCCACATTATAGCAGCCCCATCTAAATTGTATTTTCCTAGTTTATCGATAAGGATATCATGCAAGACTGTATCAAATGCCTTACTAAAGTCTAGGTATACCACATCCACCGCTTCTCCCTTATCCACAAGACTCGTTATCCTATCAAAGAAAGCTATCACATTGGTTTGACACGATTTGTTCTTTACAAATCCATGCTGGCTATTCCTTATCACCTTACCACCTTCCAAGTGTTTGCAGATGATTTCCTTAATCACTTGCTCCATTATCTTCCCTGGCACAGAAGTTGAACTAACTGGTTTGTAGTTTCCTGGGTTGTTTTATAAAGATTGCAATCCATGTGCCTGTGTAGAGCCCTATTGACTTGAATGAATACACTGATTTTAGTAGGGCTCAATGCAGACATAGAAGTCTTTCTTCACTGAGTACCCTACAGAATAGGGGCTTGGTCACTCACAACTCATTTTAATAGTCTTCTGCTGTTGCTTTATGTAACTGGTCTGCTTTTTCTGACAGCCCAAATCCCATATAAGAGGTATGTTGTTGCCACTGAGCTAAACATAACAATCTTCAAGCAAAAATAAATAAAGCAAATCAGGAAAAAAAGATTTGTTCTCTGTGTCTTCAACTGAGAATTAAAAACCCTCTAATATTATTCCCTATGCACTGTGCATAATGCACAGAGTGTTTAATAAATCTGACCATTAAAATAGATAACAATAGGGCTGGCACAGCTTGTATATAGCAAATGTCAGCATCTGTTAGTATCAAAGTAGGATTTGAAGAAACTGTACCGTCTAGCAACTTTTACCAAGACTAATAATTAATTTATACATTTCAGATAACGTTGCTTTCTGATTTCACTTGAGTCCCTGAACAGAACACTTTTTAAATACCCAGTAGACTCATATGTTTTTGAGCTACTTGCCCAATCTGGCATAACTTTACCTAAAATATTAGAGATTATTATCAGATGTGGAAATATTCATATTTAATTATATCAGGGGTTGTTTTTTTTGGTCTCTCATTCTACCTATAGTGGATTGAGAGGATATAAACTAGTGGGTTAACTCAGTGGTTCTCAAAGCCAGTCTGCCGCTTGTTTAGGAAAAGCCTCTGGCAGGCTGGGTAGGTTTGTTTACTTGCTGTGTCCACAGGTTCGGCCGTTCGCAGCTCCCACTGGCCGCAGTTCGTCTCTCCAGGCCAATGGGGGCTGTGGGAAGGGCAGCCAGCTCATCCCTCGGCCCACACCACTTCTCGCAGCCCTATTGGCCTGGAGGCTTTCCCTGAACAAGCAGCAGATCGGCTTTGAGAACCACCGGTTAACTCACTGATCATGAGCCAAAATACATTGCAACCACAGGTTTTCAGTCCCTGTTTCTTCAGCTTTATTTCTTCTAACTAACACAAGTTCTACATATCCATCGTGTTCCTTCCATCAACCCAGAGTCTTCTGCAGAGTCATCTACTCTACAGCATCATATTCCTCAGGCCATTTCTCTGCTCTCTGGGAATCCAGACAAGCTTCTCTGCTCTCTTCTTCCTAGCCTGTTCCCTGCAAGATTACACTCCACAGGGCACCTACCTGGGAATCTCATGTAAATTAGGTTCTTTCCCCTGGCCCAGGGACTCCTGCAAGCACTCCTATTCTCCATAGCTCTTCTGCTCAGCAGACCAACTGCTGGCTTTTATGAGAAATAAGTGATTTTGAATGGCAGCTGATTAGTCACAAGTGAGCTTAAGCCTGATTCCCTTTAAAGGACCAGCTGTCCTCTGACACAGTGCATCTTCATGGAAGGAAAAAAATCCTTTGCATTTTTACATCAGCTTCAGTGATAGGGAAGATAGGCCAACACTCATAATAATAGTGTTAAAAAAAAAAGTAACCCCTAGCAGTGAAAAGAAGGGAGTGGAAGAGTTGCATCATAAAGAGCCACGTTTTGAAACCTTTGCCTATGCTGTAGTTCCACGTAGCACCTTACTCCACCATGAGTAGTTCCACTGATTTCAATGAAGACTACTTGTGAAGTAAGGCACTGCTCAGCATGATGAACAGCATTGTAATCTGGCCCTAAATGACACTCAACATATGGATCAGAATAGAAAAGGTGGGTGGTGAGGCTGGGGTTACTTCCTACTCTTAGTCAGGCAGCATTTGATAAGCGCAATATTTTTAGTTTCAGCCCAGGCCAACATAAAGTGTTAATCAATTACTGCTTAAATAACATCATAACACTTTCACATATCACTGTATTTAATTGATATGAAGTTAACCATCAGACATATTGTCACCCCTTTCCCAAAGCATCTCTATCTCTGAATGTGTCCTTAAAGTTCATACCCTTTGAGTCATGTGTTTCTAATCTTATAAGGAGGGCACGTATGTTTGAGTTACTAAGATGGCTCTGCCTCAGTAAATCTATGTGCTGTGAGGCAGGGATTTATTAACAGTCAGTGTTTTACTAGCAGAAGTATGGAAGATCAAAAATATAAAGCCTGATTGTGCCCCAATGTAGTCAATGAGGGTTTTACCCTTGATTTCAGTGGAATTAGGATCAAGTGGTTATTGTTTGACCTACCAACAAGGAAATGACCTGCCGTTACTGAAGTGGTACCACATACCAGTATGAGAAATTCAGTTAAGTAAAACAGATCAGACACGCTAGAATCTACAGTTACCATAGTATCAGAATAGCTAATTCTATCCCATGTGCTCCTACCCCTGTCCCTCCCACTTTAGGAGTGTGTGGCAAGGGAGGGAACATGGCCAAAAAGTTATAGTACCTATGGCATACCAGCCCCTCAAGGGCTATTAGGAAATGGCACAAGTTAGAGCAGCCTTTAGACTACACTAGATTGTTCTGGGAGTCAAACTAGACCCTGGCAGGCCCCTGGAGCAGTGGAGGGAAATACCTATGGCCAGGACAAGAGATCAGTAACCATATATACTATATTGGTTAAAGCAATTTTTGCATAAAACTAATTCTGTTTTGTAAGATAGAGCTCTCTAACTGAAGATTTTTTTGTATGTTTTTTAATTATTCGAGCAAGCAACTTCTACATAGAAATCAAACTGAATATAGCAAGAGAGTAGAAAGGAGGTATACCTAAAAGATGTGCAGATCACAACATAAAACAGACTAAGACTTATTTTTATTTCTTATTTTTTTAACAACGTCTATGTTGTTTTCAGGATGACCTATGGTTTGTTTACTTACAGCAGGTGAGTAAAAATAGCGACTTGCATCTCTTGGGGAATAGTAGCATGATTCTATCACTTGATAATGAAATTGTAATGCTTTGTCCAAATGTTAACAACAATATGAGTAACTCAAGAATAATACTAGAAGCAAGATATTTTCACTCTCCTATTATGCTAAAAATAAACTTCTTTAAAGATCAACATGTAGAATTATATTAAATCTATTTGTTTACAGAGAACCCACATTATTTGTGACTATCCAATGGATATCTGTATTAATAGCAATAATTATTACATTTACATTAATATTTGTTTCTGGGCAGCTCAGAAATGAGTTTGGGGTGATTTGATTACTATCGGTGCAACAGAAATTACTCATTTAAATCTCTGCACAAAACCTACAAGCTCAGCATTGATTATGATGCATCTATGTGACTCTATTTGTAAAAAAGCTATGTTATTAAAGCCAATGACATCTGCCACACACACAAAACTCTCACTAACGGTGCTGTACATAGCAAATGCCCCTTCCTCATCTCTCTGGTCCCCCCCCCCCTCAAATGCTGATCAAATTTTTAAAGTGGAAAAATCGGGATACTGTGGTCAGGAGTGTGATATGGCAAGTCTGGCTGTGGGTTAAGGAAGGTTTGTGGGGAAGTGGGAAGAAAAATGATTGCCCTCTTCCCTCTCCTACCCCTTTCAGAATGGAAAATTGGGACACTTTACAGTATAGGGCATCATGGGGAAAATTAGTATTTATCCTTCTGTGACCCCTTTACTGATCTCTTCTAATCCCAGCCTCTGCCCTGCCAACATAGCCCTCACATTTCCCCCACTATTTCCTTTTCACACCCCACCACCGATTCACTCACGTCCTCGTTCAACCATTGACTCTATTTCCAAGACACTCAATCCTATCACTCATTACAACCCATTCTCAGATCAGACTCTCCTCAGCCACCTCCAACCCAATTCTCAGCTGCTCAGAGACACATATTCCACTATCACCCTGTCTGAGTAACCCAGGGCTGTCTCCTACTCTCATCTAACACCTCCACAGCTCACAACCCTCTCTCATCACACACCACCAGTCTCACAACATCCCCTTCCACAGACACAGAAACAATATAATGAAATATTGAAGGTACATTTATTTACACAAGAACTAGCGTACCATAACAGTAGCAGGACATATAACACATTATCATTACAGAACAACATCTTTAATTGGTTTCAGTATAAATACAGAGTCTCTGAACTCTTCCTTTCCAACCTCACCCTAACAGGGCATGTACAAATTTTCCTTTTATTTGTTTACTTTCATATAAACACCACTCACTCTAAGGTCTCTTAGGAAAGATGGTTGACTAAATGTGACATCACAAAATGGGGGTGGGAATGGGGATGGGAATTAGATCCAAGAGTTTCCCTAGAATAGTTCATCTTCCTCTCAGCTAGATTTCAACACAGAGGATTGATACAAATGAGTATAAGAAAGTTCTATTTCTTTTTCAGTGCCTACCAACATGTTCCTTTTCCCACCTACAGTAATCAGATACAAACTGAGATTTCTGGAGGCTGTTTTACAAGTGCATTCTTAGCTTCTTTTATATACTTCAAGAAAAACGTTCCAAAAAAGTACTCTTGCTTGCTTGCTCCAGTGAGGTTGCCTGGGAGCAGATGGGGGAAGGGAATACAGCTTCTGTGTGGATGTCAGCACAGCCTTCACACTTCTGCTGCCTTTCCTCGTAGTGATGGGGAAGTTCAAGCTGGTGGATATGCTTAGTTGTTGATCCACTAGCCATGCTCCCTACTCATCTCCTGCCTTGCTCCTCTCGTCCCCCTCCATAGCTGTACAGAACGATCCTCTGTCATGCATAGCTCTATGGTGCATAGGAAATGCAGACTCTTCTCTTAAGTCGCCTGGATCCTACACCTACAGTGTGCAGTAGAACTGCACCTGTTCCACTGTCTGTTGCACTTTCTGTATCTGCCAAGTAGCTGGAATGGGATTTATTCCATACTTAATGACTACCTTTCATAGATGTGTTATTATTGCAGACCCTGCACTTACTTCCTACTCCAGATAAGCAACTGAAAATGGAACCATATTTCTGAACATCAGTAAACATCTTCACAGGTTAGCTTCATGCTATGTTAAATCTAAAATACCATCTTCATTTTTGCTTCAAAATTATATTGTCCCAAGAGCTGTAATTAAGAACAGATAGTCCTACTCATACAGATGTGTAATGCAGTGAGATATTTGCACAATGTATTAGATATCTATTAACCCCCTTTAAAAAAAAATTTATCCTGGCCTAAACAGTAGGGTCCCTCTACACAGCAGCTGTGCTGTGATGACCTGTAAAGCATAAGAACTTGTGAAAGAGGCCTAAATTGTATTATGAGAACAAGATAGTAACTTTATCCAAAATGATTCACACTGTTCACTACTGTAAAGAGCAAAATCATTAAAACTACAGCATAATGCTCTGTAATTATAATCTGAACCATTTCCCTTGTTAAAAATACATTCTAATTACTTCAAGTGAAAACACATCATTATAAATTTACTTGCACTGGGAACTAATAAATAGATTAGTAAAATCCTGCAGTCGGTGCTTTTAATCATGTTTATTCATTCAGTTCAGAGTGGAACATGTAGAAAATGTGTCTTTATAAAGAGATACAACTACAGAGACTTGATGGTTCCAGGGATTAGTTATGGGATACTGACTTTTCCACATCTTTCGCTGGTGTGAATCCAGCCCAGCTTGGTGTTGACTGAAACTCACTACTATCTGGTGCCTCTTCAGTGTCCTACATAAAATGAAGTGGTTGTCTCTGTCCAATTGGTGGTACACTGTACACTATCATAGCAACTAGCATTAATTAGAACACTTTTTGGCAGAATCACCAAAGAAGCAGAATATTGAAAGTGGATGGAGACAGCCACCTGGGTGATCCATCACCTCCAGGGATGGGCCACGATGTTCTAAATAGAATGAGGATAGCTGCAGTTTCTTCTCCCTCTGCATTAAGCAGATATCTGCATTGCACTGTTAACATGGTCTCTTTCCCAGGATTTAACCTTAACCCACTATAGTCCAGATACCAAAACCTCTGAATTGGGTGTGCGAGTGCTTTAAGCCCAGGCTAGCTAACCCAGTTCAGGGTGTGGGTTACAGCCCAGGCTGTTTAACTCAGGTGGGAACCTATTCACTTTGTAGTGAAGATGAAAGCTAACTCATTTGTGAGCTGATGGTCTTCCAATGCCCCTCTCACAATTCTGCCTTAAGTACAGACCAGTTATCCCATAATAAACACCATTGACTGGAAGACAATACTAGAGCATCTTAGCACAAAGACCTATGGGATTTATCCCCAGAATCATAGAAGATTAAACCTCAGGAGGTCATCTAGTCCAACCCCCTGATCAAAGCAGGACCAACTCCAACTATACCATCCCAGCCTGGGATTTGTCAAGCTGGGCCTTAAAAACCTCTAAAGATGGAAGATTCCACCACCTCCCTAGGAAATCCATTCCAGTGCTTCACCATCCTCCTAGTGAAATAGTGTTTCCTAATATCCTACCTAGACCTCCCCCACTGCAATTTGAGACCGTTGCTTCTTATTCTGTCATCTGCCACCACTGAGAACAGCTGAGCTCCATCCTCTTTGGAAGCCCCCTTCAGGTAGCTGAAGGCTGCTATCAAATCCCTCCTCACTCGTCTCTTCTGCAGACTAAAAGAGCCCAGTCCCTCAGCCTCTCTTCATAAATCATATGCCCCACCCCTCTAATCATTTTTGTTGCCCTCTGCTGGACTCTCTCCAATTTTTTCTGTAGTGGGGGGCCCAAAACTGGACACAATACTACAGATGTGGCCTCACCAGTGCTGAAGAGAGGGGAATAATCACTTCCCTCATTCTGCTGGCAATTCTCCTACTAATGGAGCCCAATATGCTGTTAGCCTTCTTGGCAACAAGGGCACACTGCTGACTCATATCCAGCTTCTCATCCACTGTAATCACCAGGTCTTTTTCTGCAGAACAGCTGCATAGCCAATTGTTCCATAGCCTGTAGTAGTGCTTGTGATTCTTCTGTACTCAGTGCATGACTCTGCACTAGTCCTTGTTGAAACTCATCAGATTTCTTTTGGCCCAATCCTCCAATTTGTCTCTCCAGCATATCTACTTCTCCCCCCATCTTAGTGCCATCTGCAAACTTGCTGATGGTGCAATCCATCCCATCATCCAGATTATTAATGAAGATGTTGAACATAACCGGCCCCAGCACCAACCCCTGGGGCACTCTTTTTGATCAGTCTGCCAACTAGACATCAAGCATTTGATCACTGCCCATTGAGCCCGATGATCTAGCCAGCTTTCTATCCACCTTATAGTCCATTCATCCAATCCATACTTTTTTAACTTGCTGGAAAGAATACTGTGGGAGACTATAACAAAAGCTTTGCTAAAGTCAAGATATTTCACATCCACTGCTTTCCCCATATCCCCAGAGCCAGTGAGCTCATCACAGAAGGCAATCAGGTTGGTCAGGCATGACTTGCCCTTTATGAATCCATGTTGACTGTTCCTGATCATCTTTCTCTCTTCCAAGTGCTTCAAAATGGATTCCTTGAAGACTTGCTCCATGATTTTTCCAGGGACTGAGGTGAGGCTGTAGTTCCCCAGATTCTCCTCCTTCCCTTTTTTAAAGACAGGCACTATATTTGCCTTTCTCCAATCATCTGGGACATCCCCCAATCACCATGAGTTTTCAGAGATAATGGCCAATGGCTCTGCAATCACCTCAGCCAACTTCCTCAGCACCCTCAGGATGCATTAGATCTGGCCCCATGAACTTGTGCATTTCCAGCTTTTCTAAATAGCCCTTAACCTGTTCTTTCACTACTGAGGGCTGCTCACCTCCTCCCCATACTGTGCTGCCCAGTGCAGTAGTCTGCTAGCTGACCGTGTTCATGAAGAGAGAGGCCAAAAAAAGCATTGAGTACATTAGCTTTTTGAGCTAACTCTCCATTCTCATGGCCTTCCCTCCCCACCCCCCACAGAATTTCTTGACAATTAAAGTGCAGGGACCAGGTCCAGTAACCCTTACTTGTATGAGTAGACCTTAATTAACTTCAGTGGGACTATTTGTGATAGTCATGCCTACCCACAAAAATACTGCTCCTTTTTAGATGAATGTTGAAGTCCCTCATAACTGAAATCATGCTTAACATACTGTGTTGTTTATCTATAGGATGAAATTCCACTGTGCAGAGTAAGACACATTTATGCTGTGAATTGAGGGGATTAAGTACCATATAAAAATGCTGCATAGGTCTTGTTCTGCCCTTCTAAATAGGGTTGGATATTACCCAGAGATTAAGAACCACATGCATTTGTGTGATATTGCTTATATCTAAGGCTACAGTTTTGTCACGGAGGGTTGAAGTCATGGAATCCATGACTTCCAAAGACTTCCATGATTTTAGCCCTGGCGGCTGGGAGCTTCAGGGTGCTGTCGCTTCCCGCAGTGGCAGAGAGCTGTAAGGTACCACTGCCGCCTGAGGCAGCAGACCCCCAAGCTCTCAGCTGCCATGGGCAGCAGAGGTAACCTGGCTGCTCCCTGCCTGCCGCCGCGGGAAGCCAGGGCGACCCCCACAGCTCCCCTCCTGCAGTGGTAGCAGGGGCACCTTGGAGCTCTGAGACCCCACGGGTGGTGGGGGCCCTAGAGCCCCAGCCACCTCGCAGGTGCCCAGTCTCTTCCCATTTTATCATGAATATTTTTAGTAAAAATCATGAACAGGTCACAGGCTCAGTGAATTTTTCTATATTGCCCGTGACCTGTCCATGACTTTTATTTAAAATATCCATGACTAAATCTTAACCTTACTGATATCCAACTAGCTGTGTTCTTCTGAACAAATTGAAATGCATATTTGTAAAAACTAGAATAAAAATAACCAAAGAAAGAAAAAAAAACAAGACAAAACATAAAACCGCAACAGCACTTGTATTTACCATTACATACAAAGGGGAGGGGATTTAATTGCAGAATATTTGATTTTAAACTGGATACCATAATGGAGGTTTAATTACATATTTTCTTACAGTTTAATCAGTATAACTACCAATATGAAATTACGGTATTATAATTAACATTGGGAACATTCATGATTAAGTAGGAATGAATTATTTACCACCTGGCAAACATTCAAATGCTAGCAAGAAAAGCTTCTTGAAAACTAAGGTCAGAAGAAAAACATGGAGGAATATATAAAAATGACTTGCAACTAATGTAACAACTTTAAGCAATGTATTTAACACAGCATATAAATACAACCCATTTTTAAAATGTGAATAGTACACATGCTTTGGGACACAGTTCCCTTAATTTAAATCCACAACCAAATATTTAAAGAAAAAGTAACTTGTAATTTTAGATGTAAGTCACAAGTAAGTTAGAGTGAAACTAATGCAGGGGTCCCCAACGCGATGCCCGCGGGCGTCAACACTCCCCTGTCCTGGCTGGCAGTCAAGCATCTGCTGAAATGCCGCCGAATTTCGGCAGCATTTCGGTGGCGACGCCTCTTGATGACGCCACTTGCCATCGACAAGCAACGTCATTGAGAGGCTTCGCTGCCGAAATGCCGCAGAAATTATGGCATTTCGGCGGATGCTCAACCGCCGCTAAGATCCTTCGTCTGGCGCCTACCGGATGAAAAGGTTAGGGGCCACTGAACTAATGTATTTTTTCGGCTAGCCAGACCCATATTTGGGACAAATTTAGGAACTGAATGCAATTACATCTGAAGTCAATGGAGATAGACCATGGCTAAACTTGGACTGAGGTTTTTGTGTTTGGCAATTATGATGATTTAAAGAAAAACAGAATGATGAATCCTTTTTAAATCAAGACTAATATTTCTCCTATAAAAAAAAACACATTGGTAACATTTAAAGAGTTCTGAATACCAGCCAAATCTATCCAGATCTGAAAAGAAAATGTTTGTGAGCCAACACAAATTGGTCAGAATAGATGCCTTAGCTTTCTTTTGAAGAAATTGAGAATGGGTTGGGCAAAGCAGGTTTCAAACTAAAAAAAATACCTTCTACTTTCTAAGAGGCCACTTGCTTGCAGTTTGCTTTGTGATTAAATGGCACAGGCACCATTATAATGATGCAGTCTATCAAAGTCTTCTAGCTGGTTGTTTACACCCTGTGAGAGTGATTGAATGAGGGTTGTTTTGGGGTGGGTTTTTTTTTAAAGTTGTGATGAAGTCCTTGCCTGCTGTGCCTGTGCAACCCCCCCCCCCAGCACACCTTTTTTTAAATCTTTTATTTTCCTTGAGGACCGCGGTGATGACACTTATACTTCAGAGGCTGTACACTACAAACAGGAACACTACAAACATTAGAGTGATGTCTATTACCATGCCCTTGTTTATGCATAAAATGTTTTCTAGTGTCTAGCCATCATCATTTTAATTTAACTGTCAATTACACTCAAATAAAGAAAATTATTTTGTTAAATGAAGTGAACATTTTTTTTTTTAAAAAAGCCAAACAGCTGCCAAAATAGGAACATTCCAATGATTTAACTTCCCTTCTCTAATTTCTCACTTCATTTTTTGGAAAATCTCTCTCTTTCTTTTGCAGGAAGAATAGGGAGGTTAAAAAAGAAAAAAACGACAAAGAGAACAAGATGGATGGAAGGAGGGTAGAGGGATGGACACTTCATTCTACTTTACTCCCCCCCATCTGTATCTTCTCCTTTCTTCTACATTTATTTAGTTTTCTCCAGTTGAACAGTGAGACTCCCAATTTTCCCTTTTTCAAGGCTTACCCTGAAAACACTCCAAAAGAGGAAATCTTATTTCTGTAAGTAGTGTCATTGGCTTAAAAGTAACTTGTTTCCAGACCAAATCCCTAGTCAATAATTCTCATTTACTCATAGACTCTAGGGTCAGAAGGGACCAGTATGATCATCTAATCTGACCTCCTGCACAAAGCAGGCCACAGAACCCTACCCATCCACTTCTATAACAAACCCCTAACCTATGTCCGAGTTATTGAAGTCTTCAGATTGTGGTTTGAAGACCTCAAGCTGCAGAGAATCCACCAGCAAGTGACCCATGCCCCACGCTGCAGAGGAAGGCGAAAAATCTCCAGGGCCTCTGCCAATCTGCCCCGGAGGAAAATTCCCTCCCAACCCCAAATATGGCGATCAGCTAAACTCTGAGCATGTGGGCAAGACTCACCAGCCAGCACTCAGGAAAGATTCTCTGCAGTAACTCAGATCCCATCCCATCCAACATCCCATCACAGACCCCTGGGCATACTTACCTGCTGATAATCAAAGATCAATTGCCAAAATTAAGCTATCCCATCATACCATCCCTTCCATAAACTTATCAAGCTTAGTCTTAAAGCCAGATATGTCTTTTGCCTCCACTACTCCCCTTGGAAGGCTGTTCCAGAACTTCACTCCTCTAATGGTTAGAAACCTTCGTCTACTTTCAAGTCTAAACTTCCTAGTGTCCAGTTTATACCCATTTGTTCTTGTGTCTACATTGGTACTAAGCTTAAATAATTCCTCTCCCTCCCTAATATTAATCCCTCTGATATATTTATAAAGAGCAAGCATATCTCTCCTCAGCCTTCTTTTGGCTAGGCTAAACAAGCCAAGCTCTTTGAGTCTCCTTTCATACGGCAGGTTTTCCATTCCTCGGATCATCCTAGTAGCCCGTCTCTGAACCTGTTCCAGTTTGAATTCATCCTTCTTATACATGGGAGACCAGAACTGCATCATTTTATATAAAAAGCTTACCCCTAAATTTAAGTCAAGCAGAAATAGAGCGATAGACATTGCAAAAATCAATATTACTGCTATAGATAAAAAACAGACTATTTCAGCTGGAAAAAAAACGTAAATGATTTGGAAATGCCATCGTATGAGCTGTAGTTTGGGTGCCTTACAGTCCCCCATTCTCCCTAGTGCTGTGTTCAACCGGAACACATTTCCCATGATTAACCATGTCCAAGGACTTCTATAGTATGTGGCAATGGCTGACCAAGATGAGAGACTGTGGTGAATCAATAATAAAAATAATTGACTATGTTGTCAGTTGGAAACACAACACTGAAATTTGTAACAGGTCTTCCAGCAAAAAGTTTACGGACAAGCACAAACTCAAGCCATGTCACCTTGGGCAGTTTCCTATGAAAAAAAAATTATTTGCTTCTGATTTTAACAATTATGTCAAAACTTTAAAGCCATCCAGCTATGCATAACCAGATTTGCTACTGAAGTTTTGTTTTTGTTCTCTTCACTGGAATTATGCTTATGTTTTGCATTGACATATCATAAAAATAGAAAGACAGATCTTTGGGTTATGAAAGCACAAAACTCATCAGTATATATGGGGAAGTTCATTCAAGCCACCACCCCACCCAGTGCGTCCCTTCTCCCCAACCCCTCCCGGGCTACCTTTGCAGTTATCCCCCCATTTGTGTGACGAATTAATAAAGAATGCATGAATTTGAAACAATAATGACTTTATTGCCTCTGCAAGTGGTGATCAAAGAGGGGAGGGGAGGGTGGTTGGCTTACAGGGAAGTAGAGTGAACCAAAGGGATGGGTTTTCACAAGGAGAAACAAGCAGAGCTTTCACACCATGGCCTGGGCAGTCATGAAGCTGGTTTTCAAAGCTTCTCTGATGCGCACCGCACCCTTCTGTACTCTTCTAACAGCCCTGGTGTCTGGCTGCATGTAATCAGTGGCCAGGCGATTTGCCTCAACCTCCCACCCTGCCATAAATGTCTCCCCCTTACTCTCACAGATATTGTGGAGCACAAAGCAACCAGTAATAATGATGGGAATATTGGTTTTGCTGAGGTTTGAGTCAGTAAACTGCGCTAGCACACTTTTAAATGTCCAAATGCACATTCTACCACCATTGTGCACTTGCTCAGCCTATTGTTGAACAGCTCCTGACTACTGTCCAGGGTGCCTGTGTATGGATTCATGAGCCATGACATTAAGGGGTAGGCTTGATCCCCAAGGATAACTATAGGCATTTCAACATCCCCAACAGTTATTTTCTGGTCTGGATAGTAAGTCCCTTTCTCTAGTTGTTCAAACAGACCAGAGTACCTGAAGATGCGAGCGTCATGTACCTTTCCTGGCCATCCCACATTGATGTTCGTGAAACATCCCTTGTGATCCACTAGTGCTTGCAGCACCATTGAAAAGTACCCCTTTCTGTTTGTGTACCGGCTGCCTTGGTGGTCCGGTCCCAAAATAGGATATGGGCTCCATCTATCGCCCCACCAGAGTTAGGGAATCCCATTGGAGCAAAGCCATCCACTACCATCTGCACATTTCCCAGAGTCACTACCCTTGATAGCAGCAGTTCAGTGATTGTGTTGGCTACTTGGATCACAGCAGCCCCCATAGTAGCTTTGCACACTCCAAATTGATGCCCAACTCTCTGGCATTGCAAGCTTCCAGAGGGCTATCGCCACTCACTTCTCAACTGTGACGGCTGCTCTCATCTTGGTATTCTTGCGATTCAGGGCAGAGGAAAGCAAATCACAAAGTTCCATGAAAGTGCCCTTACACATGCGAACGTTTTGCAGCCACTGGGAATCATCCCACGCCTGCAACACTATGCGGACCCAGCAGTCTGTGCTTGTTTCCCAGGGCCAGAATTGGTGTTCCACGGCATGAACCTGCCCCATTACCCCAATGATGTCCAAATTGCCAGGGCCCGTGCTTTTAGATAAGTCTGTGTCCATGTCCTCATCACACTCATCACTGTGCTACTGTCACTTCCTCGCCTACTTTTGAAGTTTCTGGTGCTGCATATACTGCAGGATAATGCACGTAGTGTTTACAGTGCTCATAACTGCTGCAGTTATCTGAGTGGGCTCCATACTTGCCGTGGCATCGTGTCTGCATGGAAAAAAGGCACTAAACAATTGCCTGCAGTTGCTCTCACAGAGGGAGGGGCAACTGATGACATGGCTGGCTTATAATGAATTAAAATCAACAAAGGGGGCAGGTTTGCATCAATGAGAAATGCACACAACTGTCACACTGAAGCCTGGCCAGTCATGAAACTGGTTTTCAAAGCCTCTGTGATGTGCAGCGTGCCTTGCTGTGCTCTTCTAATCACAAACAGCCTAGTCAGCAAACAGCGCCAGTGAGATTTTAAATGTCCAAAGGCACATTTTACCACCATTCTGCACTTCCTCAGTCTATAGTTGAACTACTCCTTGCTACTGTCCAGGCTTCATAAGCCACGGGAGCAAAGGGTAGGCTGGGGTGGTGCTGCCGGCTGGGAGAGCAGCCTGAGGCAAAAGCCTCCAGCTTGCATGATATTCCAGGTAGGACTGAATCTCCATTAGACGAAACTTAAAGAAGAGAATGACCTGGAGTCACTCCCATTTATGTCCAAGTGCCCCTGACCGACCTCACCAATGCTGGCCACGAGCACCCATTTCTGCCCAGGTGTCCCTGACTGACCTCACCGAGGCCAGCCAGGAGCAACCAGGAGACAGCAGCAGACGGTGCAATACAGTTGCTAACCATCTTTGCTAACTTGCAAAGGCAAGGAGCTGCTGCTGTGTAGCAACACAGTAATGCATCTGTCAGCAGCACCTGGGAGACACATGGTGACAGTGAGCTGAGTGGGCTCCATGCTTGCTGTGGTATGTTGTCTGCATGGGTAACCCAGGAAAAAAGGCGAGAAATGATTTTTTGCCATTGCTTTCATGGAGGAAGGGAGGGGGGGCTGACGACATGTACCCAGAACCACTTGTGACAATGTTTTTGTCCTATCAGGCATTGGGAGCTCAACCCAGAATTCCAATGGGCAGCAGAGACTGCAGGAACTGTGGGATAGCTACCACAGTGCAATGCTCCGGAAGTCTACGCTAGCCTCAGTACTGTGGATGCACTCCGCCGATTTCATGCACTTAGTGGGGACACATACAATTGACTGTATCAAATCGATTTCTAAAAATTGACTTCTATTAAATCGACCTAATTTCATAGTGTAGACATACCCTACATGACTTGCCAAAGGTCACATACAAAGTTTGTGATGGAGCAGAGAATTGAACATCAGTCTCCCAAATCCTAAGATAGGGACCTAAACACTGAACCTCAAGACTCAGTGGAAAGGAAGAAAGAGGAACTGGTGAAATAGACTGTTTGAGAATAATTCTTACATTTCTTTAAAAATATGCAGCTGGGTGGGGTTTTATAAATCTAATGCACTTCTAAAATAGGAATTGTCACATACTTCCACGATTTCCTAATACATTTAATATTTAAAATTTTATATTTAAAATTGATAAAAAGAAATATTTTTATATACAGTGAGTACTCTGTGGAACTCCTTGATATCATTGAGGCAAAGAGCTTAGTAAAATTTCAAAAGCATTACACATGGATAATGAGAACTTCTATGGTTACAAGTGACAGGATTAAAAAAAATGTTAAAGGATATAAGTGTTCATGCTTCAGGTTCTTAGCCAACCACTAAATGTCAGGGGTTGGCCACCTCCAACAGAGGTATATATGTATACGCACGTGTGTGTGTGTATGTGTGTGTGTGTGTGTGTGTGTGTAGAAGTAAGTAAAATCTCCAAAGGAGTGGGGTGTGGGTGTGTGTCTGTGAAAGTAAGTAAGTAAGAGAGAGAAAGAGAACGAGATAACAGTGGCCTAGAGGAATCATTGGTCTGATATGGACTGACAATCTCTATGTTCTACCATTGCAGAATGATGTCGGGTTTTTTTTTAATTAATTTTATTTTTTGCTTCAAAAATACAGAACATCCAATGACCCATATTACATTTTACAGAAAATTTAATTTTATGTAATGACTTCTTAAAGTTACGCATTAAAAAATTTGTTTTGTGAGTGGTGAAAGATTAGTGCAATTTTATTTAAATTGTAAAATACAGAAAGGATCTGATTCTTTAAATCGGTTAACTAAGGACTTTAAATGTATAACACTGGCCGATAGGCACAGAACTAAAATCAATAACATCAGCAGAACTGTACTGTCTTGTCAATTGGCTGAGATGTTCTCATTATTAAATAACTAAAGTTAAATAAAAGCATGATGTGAAGTAACAAGTCATGAGTTTCCATCAACAGACTTGCCAAGAAAAATAATGGCAATAAAGAAGATAATGCAATAGGTGAGAGTTGACGTTTATTTCAGTGAAGTAAATCATATTTACTGAATTTTTATAGTGAAATTTGGCTTTTTTGGAAAAAATACTGTAGCATACAACAGAATCTTATGACATTTAGGGTCTTACTCTGCTCCCATTGAAATGATTGGCAACACTTGTGTTGATTTGAATGTGACCAAAATCAGGTCTTGACATCCACTAGGCACCAGTGAGGTTACCTCTCCCAACATGGTGTGGGCTAAGTGTGTGTTTCTGTGTATCTCATTTTAAAATACATGCCTAAACAAATTCCATTTCCTGGAAATTTTAAGAAAGCTTCTGCCAGATTTTTAGCTTATGTAATTTGGCACAGCTCCATTGGTTTCAATGGATTTCCACCAATCTACACCAGCTGAGAATTCGATTCACCATTCTGATTTATTTCCACATGTGCTTTTTAAATTAATTTATTTTATATATAGATATATAAAATCATATATGTACACATATGTAAAATAATGCTGCAAGATAGGTCTGCTGACAGTCATTCAACCCTATGGATGACAGGCAATAGCATCACCACCACAATAGCCCACCAGCCAAGAGCCCCACAGCAAAGGCTCTCAGAGAGATGAATCAGAATACCCCCTCATCTAGCCTGGTATTGCCCCTTCTTGGGCTGATCCCACTGTAGAGTTGGGTGTGCATTCTAGTGACTTCTAACTCATGTGCCCCCATAGGTGCTGAAGCATGCGCACATACACTTTACTTCATGAAATGCTGAGCATCCAAAAGGAAAACTGAAGCCAGCGCTTGCTGTGGATGCTCAACACTTTTGCAAATCGGGTCCTAATTAACTAGATGGCACATCCTCTGTTTAACCAGTCTGACTGTTCCCGTCATTTAACATATGGAGAAATTAACACATGGAAAAATGTCATATTGCAAAGCAAATGATGGTGATGGATTGATATGACTATACCTTAGCACATGACCCGTCATCATAATGTTGTGGTGACAGAGTTTGTGATGTGACTGGTACAAAACTCAGAAGCTGATATTCCTAACACTCCTTCCCAAATGCCATCAATGTAATTTCTTGCCCATTGTATTCACTTTCTAGTGGTCATCCAACAGTGGTCCTCCCATGAGCCATAGGACTGCAGTTAGAATACTCCATGTAGCCGTTTCCTGAGGCCTTCTAGTAGTGAGGTGATTTGTAGTCCTCCTCAGAGATCAAGCACATCAATTTTGTGACATCCCTAATCCCCACCTGACTGAGGAAATGAAAGATCTGCAAATTAACATATAACCTCCCACCTCCCCCCCCCAGCATTTTTCCTGTGACACCACTTTTCCTCTTACTCACAAACCTCAAATTACACGGTGCTCTTTCTATTTAAACAGTGGCCCAATCTGACAGCCAGTGAAGCACTTCTTCATCACTTATCAGAAATGGAAATTTATTCCATACTGCGATTTTCCTTTGTGACTCCTTGGGGATGCATAATGTGATTAAAAATGCTATTATAAAAGACCATCTGACTCAGACATCACCTTTCAGCATTTCCTAGTTCTTTGAGATTATCCTCATTACTTTTTTGTATAATATGCTGTCTTACAGACACACAGACAAAAGCTTTCCTTAGTATTGTGGAAACAGAATGGCACTATATGTACTGGCTGTTACTATTCAACTGAGCAATTTAGTTTTCTGAATAAGAAAAACTTTTATAAAGGCAGTTACATTGGAAAGGGCAGATTTGCAGTGTGATATTTTTAGTATCATTGACTTTGGGGCCTGATCCTGCAATCCTTATTCACAAGAGTGATTCTCTCTCATGTAAACAGTCCTATTTAGTACTCATATGATGGAGATTTTATTACAAATATTATTTGTATTGCAGGAACACCTAGGTTCTCCAGTCAGAAATTAGGGCCCATTTTGCTAGGCAGTATACACAAACACAACAAAAAAAGTGGTACTTGCCCCCAAATCATTACTCATGTGATTAAGGCTTTGTAGGACTGGGCTTTATATTGGGTTTGCCAATTCTATTTTTTATAGAACACTCCTTTCGGATGTTATCAATTAAATTCCAGATAAAAGAAAAATATACTGGAAAAACTTATAAATATACCTAACTCAAAACTGAAATCTGTGCATCTTTCTTTTTAACTACCTTTACTCTTGCGTTTCCTTGTCTCACACTCAACTTCTTCTCTTATTTGATGAAGAAATAGAGCTGGCTGGGAAACCAAAACAATTTTTCATTAACCTTTTCATTATTATTTTTTCTCGCTGAAATGTTCTTGTTTCAGCAGAAGCTTCTCAACCAGTTCTTAAGCTGTGTTTATGACAACACAATAATTTCCACAGCAACTGAGTATAACGTGACATACAGAATTATGATCTCTCTGCAAGATTAGGCTACTAGGGCAAGAACTCTTATTAGAACATACATAACTTCACCAACAGCAAAAACGAAGGTAGAGAAATACTGAAAAAGTATATTTCCTTGGCATGGCACTGGTTCCATTTATATCTGTATTTATTTTCCCTACTTTTTCCCTCCAGAAAGCTCTATTAGTCCATAGTATTACAAATGATTTAAAAGGTTTGTAATTCTTCATCCTAGTGGTCTCTTATTTATACCATCAGATATTGGTGAGTGACAGTTTATTGTGAGATTTCACCTAGAATGGAGAAACAATGCTGGCATTCTTGAGTGCATATAGATAGATTAGCTAGAACAGAATAGAATTCCTAGCAAATTATGCAGTTTTAAATAAACCAAATTGTGGAGATACATTGGCACATATGGGCCTACAGTAATGTTTCCAACTACAGAATTTATTTCTTTTGGTTATTTATGCATTAATGAATAATT
The DNA here is from genome assembly GCF_007399415.2 of Gopherus evgoodei. Taxonomy (NCBI): domain Eukaryota; kingdom Metazoa; phylum Chordata; order Testudines; family Testudinidae; genus Gopherus; species Gopherus evgoodei. Next base: position 197,984,386 of record NC_044323.1, read on the forward strand.
AAGCATCTTCCAATGTCAAGAATGAGCTCCTTAGGAATTTGTATACTATAGTTAATAGGATTATTTTCATTGGAATTTGGTAAGTACTATGTTAATGATTTCTCTAGTCATAGTTTTTTGTTTTGTTTGTTTTTGTCCATAAACTTCAACAGCAACATTTTCTATTCTTATTTCCCTTCTTCCAATGTGGAATATTACCATTATTTTGATATAATTACTAATTAAAAGTTTTAATTAAATTAATTTTTATGCAGCAAGAGTAAAGTTACGGGGCAGCAGAGGAGGGGGAAATCTACAGCAAACACATTTGCAACAGGAATTAAAATCCACCTGCCAGGCTGTTGCTTTTAAAGTTCCCAGCTGGCAATGCTGAAAACAAATGCACTTAGGGGGAATGCTGTTTTTCAAGGCAAATACTTTCTGTGCTGCAGTAAGTTTTGTTTATATTAATTGTGTTATGCTTGCAAAAGAATAGCTCTTCAGTCAGACCTCCCCAGTGAAATAATCATCATTACACCCAATTTACAGATGTTCCTGATTACCGTTGTACCTAAGAATGAAAATCAACATTTCTACATAATGTTAATATAATTAAAACCCCACAACATGCAGATCATTCCAGTTATCAGAAGCAACCCAATGGCTGATCTTACATTTTTATAGATGATTGGAAGTTAAATCCTGCTCCTGCAAGGAAGCATCTCCTCTGAGATTGTTGTGGGTACTCAGCATTTTGTAGAATAGGCTTTTGCACATATAAAAATTGTAAAGAGCTAGAGTTGGTTCCAAATATCCCCACATCCCCATTTTGACTCCATCTTTCATGATGCCCCTGGCCTCCACTTATAGAGAGAAGGGGAGATTCATCCTTGGACATGGCACATATACACAGGACATACAGCCTATAGAGGAGAAAGATGCTTGAGGTAATAATACTATAACTCCCATGAGGGAAAGAAGTAGTATTTCCAAACCAAATACTTTTACTTTGGGGAAAAACCATTTTAGTTTTCATTTAATATATTTTGGGATTTCAGCTGAAATATTATGATTTGAAAAATTAGAACTCTATGTGAAAAGCATCTATTTTGCTAAATAGGTCATCTAGTGAAAAACCCAATTTTACCTCAAAAAACAATTTTAACAGAAAAATGTTGACCAGTCCTGCAAACAGCCCTTTAGACATTGTGCTATCCTACTAACAAGTTACCCTATTAAATTTATTTTGGAAAGTATTCTCCTGGTTATTTTATTTTCCATGTTATATAATAGCAAAATGATACCAGGGGACAAAATTATATTGCCATTGAAATCAAGTGGATTTACCCCAGCCTAATCGAGTTCAGAATCTAGCTTGGAGGCAGTGGGGATGATTTTGTGAAAGACAGTATTGCCAATTCCAGGATTCAAAGATTATGAGTCAGGCTCCAAAAATCACCAGATTGACTGAAAATTCATGAAATTTTAGAAATAATAAAGGTGGGTTCTTCTATTTGCTTTCTGGGGTTAAAGTTCACATTTTCAAGCTTTTACTCACACGCATGATGGCTAGGAAATATATTTTTCCTTTAAATGAAAGTTGGGATCTCACAAAATCATTGGACTCCAGGAGTTTGATCTTTAAGAAAAACAACATATCGCAAAACTCGTAATAAAATCATGAGAACCAGCAACATCAGAAAGAATATGCAGCCTCAGAAACAGTGTTATTTTCTAACTCCCCTGTTGTATTGTTTAAGGTGAAAAAGGATCTGCATCTCCTTTCACATAAGGAATAATTCCGTAAAAGTTAGTGGAGTTACAGCTGGGTAACAATGGATTGATTTCATTATTTTTCATTGCAACTCTATAACATAGGTATGAAGCTCCCATTTTCTAGACAGAGAAATGAAGTCTCAAAGATCAAATGATGGACACTCACATCAGAAAACAAAACTGTGTCCAGAATTGATTTAGAACTTGGTTTTCTTGAGTCCGAGGCCTTGCCTGATCCACTGGAATAAAGAGCCCTGCATCCAAGTCATGTATCCTCTGCCTCACTTACCATTTGTATACAACATCAGGTAATGATGACACTTGCCCCCACCCCCTTAAATGCTGCACATTTGGGGATTTTGCTTATACAATATTATTATCCCCAAATTACAGATGGTAAAACAGGAGGACTTGTCTCAGTATGCATAGTGGTCTAGTGAATCAGACATTTCTAGGAGTCGAGAGTCTTCGGATCAAATCCTGGTTCTGACACTGACTTGCTGTGTGATCTCAGTAAAAGTCATTTAATCCCTCTGGTCCTCAATTTCTCATCTCTCACAACCCAGGGCTTGGCTACACTGGAGAGTTACAGCACTGGTGGTGGGTTTACAGCACTGCAACTTAGTAACCGTCCACACCTGCAAGGCACATCCAGCGCTGCAACTCCCTGGCTGCAGCGCTGGCTGTACACCTGGTCTGCTTGGGGTATAACGATTGCAGCGCTGGTGATGCAGCGCTGCTCATCAAATGTGGCCACCAAAAGCGCTGTAATTGGCCTCCAGGGTATTAGGAGGTATCCCAGAATACCTGTTCAGCCACTCTGCTCATCAGTTCACACTCTACTGCCCTGGCCTCAGGTGACCCACCCTTTAAATGCCCCGGGAATTTTAAAAATCCCCTTCCTGTTTGCTCAGCCAGGTGTGGAGTGCAATCAATCAGTGACCATGCCTCCATGTTCCAAATGAGCCCCAGCATGGAGCAATGGCGAGTTGATGGACCTCATCAGTGTTTTTGGTGAGGAAGCTGTGCAGTCACAGCGGCAGTCCAGCCGTAGGAATTATGATACCTATGGGCAGATATCAAAGGCCATGATGGAAAGGGGCCATGACCGGGACGTGGTGCAATGCAGGGTTAAAGTAAAGGAGCTGTGGAGTGCCTACTGCAAAGCCCGCGAGGGAAATCGCCGCTCAGGTGCTGCCCCCACGACCTGCCGTTTTTACAAGGAGCTGGATGCGATACTTGAGGGTGACCCCACTGCCAATCCGAGGACCACAATGGACAGTTCAGAGCAGGGAGAGGAAAGGGAGGTGGGGGGGAGGTAGGAAACCGAGAGTGAGGGTACTGGGGAGGGGGGAGACACCCTGGAGTCCCAGGAAGCATGCAGCCAGGAGCTCTTCTCAAGCCAGGAGGAAGCTAGCCAGTCACAGCGGCTGGAACTTGTTGGTGAAGAAGAAGCAGAGGAGCGGGTTCCTGGTGAGCAGCTTTTATTTTCAGAATGGAAATGTTTCTGGAGACGAGGGGAGGTTATGGCTGCGTGCATGCATGCCTAGATGTGGAATAGCCCGTTGATGTGGTCTAACATGTCGTGGTAATCGGCCTCGGTAATCTCTTCAAAAGTTTCTGCCAGAGCATGGGCAATGCGCTTGCGCAAGTTTATAGGGAGAGCCACTGTGGTCCTTGACCCGTCAGGCTAACGTGTCCGCACCACTGTGCCGTGAGGGGTGGGGGACCATTGCTGCACACAGGCAAGCTGCATAGGGGCCAGGGCGGAATCCGCATTGCTGTAGAAGACCCTTCCTTGCTTCCGAGGTAACCCGCAGCAGCGAGATATCTTCCAGGATTAACTCCTGTGGAAAATGTAGGGATAGTGTTTACTGCAGGTCCCCCTGCAACTCTCTGCTTTCCCCAACACACAGAAACCCCAGTGCAGCCCTGAACCAATAAGTTCTCCTTCCCAGGTGAGCCGTGGCAGCGAGACGGCTTCCAGGATTAACTCCTGTGGAAAATGTAGGGATACTGTTTACTGCAGGTCCCCCCGCAGCTCTCTACTTTTCCCAACGCACAGAACCCCAGTGCAGCCCTGAACCAATCAGTTCCCCTTCCCAGGTGAGCCGCGGAAGCGAGATGGCTTCCAGGGTTAATTAACTCCTGCACTCATTACCCCTCACTCACCATGTCTTCACTGCTGTGGGCTCTCTGTGCTGTGTTTGGTATGTGGAAATTATGCTAAAGTGAGAATGCAAACTCCTTCACTGTGATTATACACTATGCTGTCTCTGTTAAATGTTTCAATTTTTGTCTTTTTTCTAATAACAGTGTCCTTGACTACTGCTACAAATGGACTGGCCGTATCACAGACTGCTGAAAAGCTACAAAACCTGAGGAAAAAAACACGAAAAAGCAAAGAAGATATGGTGAAAGCAGTTATGAATCAGTCTGCCAGAGAGAGTAAGAAGCTACAGGACTGGAGAGAGAAAATGCAGCACTGGAGGGAAAGAGAAAGCAGGAGAAAGGAATTGGCTAAGAAAAGCACAAAGCAGCTGATAAGCCTCCTGGCACGCCAAACGGACTGTATCCAGTCACTCGTAGCCACGCAGGCAAAGCACTACCATGCTGTGCCCCCTCGTCACAAAGCTCTCTCCCTTGTGCCCCAATGTCAGCTCCAAACCCCCTTCTCCAGCATCCAGGTTCTTACCACCACCAGCTGCCCCCAACATCTGTACGTTCACCCACCAGCCCTGAGAACTACGACCCTTACCCTCTGCACTCAACCCCCATCACCATGCAGTATAGCCATTCTGAAGTGTAGCAGTCATTGCACAGCACTCCAGACAGGACATATTCAAACCTCTGACTGTAGAGATCACCACCCTACCCCCTTGCCCTTTTCCTTACTTTCTTTTCAATAAATGATTGCTTGGCTTTTAAAACAGTTTTTATTATTGCAGAAAGTGAAAGATACCGTACCCCAAGGAAAAAACAGGCACTGCAAATCATTGTAACCATTGCACTTCACTCCCGTGCAAGGCACCAAACATTACTGTTGGTTTTCAACCTCAGATTCCTCCCTCAAGGCATCTCTAATCCTTGTAGCCCTGTGCTGGGCCTCTCTAGTAGCCCTGCTCTCTGGCTGTGCAAATTCAGCCTCCAGGCGTTGAACCTCGGAGGTCCATTCCTGACTGAATGTTTCACCCTTCTCTTCACAAATATTATGGAGGGTACAGCATGCGGATATAACCGCAGGGATGCTGCTTTCCCTCAAGTCTAGCTTCCCATAAAGAGATCGCCAGCGCCCTTTTAAACGGCCAAAAGCACACTCCACAGTCATTCGGCACCGGCTCAGCCTGTAGTTGAACCGGTCCTTGCTCCTGTCAAGCTTCCCTGTATACGGTTTCATGAGCCAAGGCATTAACAGGTAAGCGGGGTCTCCAAGGATCACAATGGGCATTTCAATGTCCCCTACTGTGATCTTCTGGTCTGGGAAAAATAGTCCCGGCCTGCAGCTTCCTGAACAGGCCATTATTCCAAAAGATGTGTGCATCATTCACCTTTCCAGGCCAGCCTGTGTAAATGTCAATGAAATGCCCACTGTGATCCACAAGAGCCTGGAGAACCATAGAGAAATACCCCTTCTGATTAGTCGGATGCTAGGTGGGGTGGTGCCAGAATAGGAATATGCATCCCATCTCTCGCCCCTCCACAGTTAGGGAAACCCATTTGTGCAAAGCCATCCACAATGTCCTGCACGTTCCCCAGAGTCACGGTTCTTCTTGGAAGGATGCGATTAATGGCCCTGCAAACTTGCATCAACACGATTCCAATAGTAGACTTTCCCACTCCAAACTGGTTCCCGACCGATCGGTAGCTGTCTGGAGTTGCCAGCTTCCAGATTGCAATAGCCACCTGTTTCTCCACTGACAAGGCAGCTCTCAATCTCATGTCCTTGTGCCGCAGGCTGGGGGCGAGCTCCTCACACAGTCCCATGAAAGTGGCTTTTCTCATCCGAAAGTTCTGTAGCCACTGCTTGTCATCCCAGACTTCCATGACGATGTGATCCCATCACTCAGTGCTTGTTTCCCGAGCCCAAAAGCGGCGTTCCACGGTGCTGAGCATTTCTGTGACTGCCACAAGCAATTTAGTGTCATACGCGTCAGGTGACTCGATATCATCGTCGGACTCCTCACTGTCACTTTGGAGCTGAAGGAATAGCTCAACTGCCAAACATGACGTGCTGGTGACACTCATCAGCAAAGTCCTCAGCAGCTCAGGCTCCATTTCCCACAGAAATCGTGCTGCACACAAACTGTTGGGAGACTCACGATAGCGCCAAACGTGGAAGGAAAAACAGTGACTGCTGGGATGTGTTGCGATGCACCACGAGGCGTTGGGACAGGAAGCAGAATGACCCGCACCCTTCCGTCCCCTTCCCACAACCCACGGTGCCAAAATGGGACGAGGTGCTCTGTGGGATAGCTGCCCACAATGCACCACTCCCAACAGCGCTGCAAATGCTGCAAATGTGGCCACACTGCAGTGCTGGTTGCTGTCAGTGTGGACACACTGCAGCGCTGTCCCTACACAGCTGTACGAAGACAGCTGCAACTCCCAGCGCTGCATACCTCCAAGTGCAGCCAAGCCCATAGTCTTCCTTTCCCACTGCTGATACACGAAGAATGCTAGATTCAATTCTAGGTCACTGTGTCTCAGTTTTTAAGCCCATCATTCCTAGATGCTCTTATACTGGTATAGGTATAAATGCCCAGGTAGACTTATTTCCTCATCTTTCCTTTTCCTTCCTTTCTAGGTTATTCTTCTGCATCTTATGTATAGAATTATGTTGTTAAAATCTCTCCTGAGATAATTTTGTACTAGCTACTGTTAGCAAGCATCACTTACAGCTGTTAGTATAGTTTGGTTGTTTTTTTCCCCTAACAAAAGACAGTGGACTTTGAAAAAAATCTCAGCCTGGAATTCTACAGAATACTAAATTAAAAATAAACAAAGCACTCTGCATACACTGAAAGGCCCAAAGAAAGGACCCTCAAGAATTTTTGCAAAGTTAAATGAAAATGGGTCAGATTCAGCCTTCTTGTCATCCTACTAATATCAGGCATCAGCTTGGCACAGTGTATTGCGTGGTTCAAAAAAAAAAATCATTACAGTGCCAAAGGCAAACAGAGGAGCTTCTGGAAAGGCAGCTACAGTGGCTGGGGTAACTTCTGGATGAGGGGGCCCTAACTGCACAGTTCCAATCAATCTGCACTGCCAGGGAGTGGGGTGGACTGTTTGGGATAGAGAGCCAGCACAGAGGCATAAGATCAGGAGATCTATGAGACACGGGGGATGGTTCTTTAGGTCATTTCACGGGTGGAAGGGTGGAGAAGAGAAAAGCGTGCAAATACCATACCACAAGAGGAGAACATAGAAGAAGTGTCCTCCAGAAAAATCTAACAGAAATGTACTCTGCTTAGTCCCCCCTGCAGGTTTTCCAATAGGAGTGAGTAACTGGATCATGGGCTAATGCTAAAGAAATCATTTGATCCTTATAAGCCAACCCAATTTACCAGACATTCACCACTCAATATATCAGGCATTCGGAGCTTAATACTGAGGTGGTAACAGCATATAAAAAGACTGAAAACTTATTTTTTACATTGCTCCTGGCGTAAACATGCCATTTAAGATGTTAAATTATTCACAGTTGACTATTTGGACTATGGTTTATATATTATATGAGACAACACTTGAAAGTAATAAAAATTGGCATATTTGTGAGAAACAGGAGGAACGTTCCTCTAAAAACCTATGAATGTAATAGATTTGTGGAAGGACAAAGCAAAAAGACTGAAAATATTGTAAAAGTTTTACTTAAAATATAGACTGCTGGCAATTATTAGTTTATCCCGCCCCCCTTTGAAAAGAATATGGTAGATCATATTGCCACAGCCTCTTCTTTTTATTTTACCTCTGAATGTTCATGCAATTTGAACACTGACAAGTTTGCATAGTGCAAATTTAGAGCTCCAAATATTTACTGTTTGTTGCCCTACATACAGGTCCATGAGGGAGTTTTAATGGAGTCAATGGGAATTTTGCCATTAATTTCATTTAAAGCAGCACTAATAGCTATTAGATAAAGTAAAAACTCCATAATGACACCACAAAACCTTAAGCACTATGTAAAAACATTTACGACAATTCCAAACCCACAAATTATTGAGTAGGTAAAAACTTTTCAGTGTTTACCAACTCTTTCAAAAGAATTACTTAACATAAACACCACACAGAGACAGTTTCTTTGAGTACAATACTAACAATTTTTGTAGAACTAATGAGGCCAAATTCTGTCCTTGATTGAATACAGAGAACCTTTAGTGAAGTCAAAATAATTCAAGTAATGAGAAAGATCAGTAGAGAGAAAATTATATAATTGTCTTTAAAATCCAAAAGGGAGGTATAAGTGACAATGAACAAGACTATTTGGAGTGCTCTATTTAATTGATTTTACTGATTTTCATAGATTATACAACAGAAAGAACAGGGAAAGTATTTCATTATCCAAGCTTCCTCTAAGAATTAGTGGCATTTTCTAAACAATTAAGAAAATATAAGACAAATTATTTATAAGGCATTATGATCACAAAATACACACCTTTTATTTTGTAGAATACCATTTTCATTACTATCTATATACTACAATTATTACTACAATTATTATACTACAATCTGTATACTACAATTATTTACAAGCCCCTTGCTCAATCCTGTGCCCATCCATGGAGGGAAGCTCGTGTCTCTGGGATTGCCCCTTTCGCCATTTCACTTCCCTTTATCTCTGCAAAATCCCAGCTCCAGGGACTCTATGGTTTTAGCTCCATGGAGATGAAAGTAATGGGTTGGAGGAGATCTGGGGAAGCAGCCTAGCTCCTTGCTTCTTGTAATCCCCTCGGGGAACACACTAGAGCAGGATAAGACAGCTAGGGGCTGTAGCAATTTGTGCTGTCTCCATTTCATGTTATAGGATGTTCTTTTAGAGGAGCAGCCCTAGCAGGAGGAGCACTGAAAGCACAGGTGCAGGAGCCATGTTTCCAGAACCTGGCAGAAGCAGGTGGAGCTGAGTAACATGCCAGAGGCAAGCGACAAACTTACCTAAAAGGATCTGCAATGCCAGAGAAAGATGCTGCAGGAAGCCCAAGGAGGACTGTGTTCCTAATGGGCTGCAAGAAGGGTAGAACCTTGATCAGAGCAGTTGCTGACAGGGACCAGGGGAGCAAGAGGCTGGCTGCTGGGACTTGCTGGCTCAGTACCCTGAGAAGGGGGCAAAGAAGATGCTGGGGCCATGAGGAAGCAGCCCAGGGAACTGAAGCAATGTTGAGCAAAGTTAAGGAGACACAGCAGGAGGCTGCTATCTAAAAGGTCCCCAGGTCAGGACCATGAACAGTGGGCAGGCCCAGTTCCCTCCCAGTCACCACTGGAGAAGTGGCTAGATTATTGAACTGAAATACTTCTCCCACCTCCTAAGAAAGAGGTGAGGAAACATGGATGGTGACATGGGCAGGGTCCGAGTCATGAAGATGACACTATGGTACTTGGACTGAGGCAGGTCTGCAGGCAGATACAATGATGGGAGAGGAACCACCTAAAAGGGGTGCACTAGCTGGCAGAAATAATCCCAGAGACAGACAGACAGGCTGATTAAGATTTACTGGGGCAGTGGGCAGAAAATATTTGGACACCCCCACATCTCAGGGGCCCACAAGCACCCGAAACGTGGAAGCCAGGAGAGGCATAACCCTCACCCCCATTTGAAAAGTGGGTTGGCCATGCCCACCCACTTTTTAACATGGGAATAGTAGCCTCGGACAGACAATGTGGGAGGCGGCAGCAGTATGGGCACAGTTTGGGGGGGCACTGCCCCCCCAAACTGCAAGCCTAGGGCCAGAAGTGACAGGACCAGTGACACAGGTGTATGCTGCCTTGAGTACAAAGCCCAGGTGGCAGCAGGGGCAGCCTGGCAGAAGGTGGACTCACCAGGAGCTGGGCACAAACACTGAACGAACCTGGGTGGAGTGTGGTGGCCGCTGAGGCCAGGCCAGCAGCAGCAGGAGCTTCCTTGGATGAGCCCTCCCTCCCAGCTCCTCACTGCTTGTGACCTTCTCAGGGCTCTCTGCCACCTCCCAGCTGGGGCAGGGCCTTCTTTCCCTGCAGAGCGTGTCTGGAGGTCCTGGGGAGGAGGCAGAAGGCCGGACCAGAACCCCTGCCCCTGGATTCTACCAGCAGCAACATGCCCTGGGCAGTGGGGACATGGGCCAGGGGCTGCTTTCTGGCATCCCGCCCCCCTCCCAGGGCAGGCAGAGGGTCCGGGGCTCTCCATAGCAGCCAGGCTCCCTGGGCAACTCTTACCACTCCCCAGCTCTGGCTTCCAGCTTGGCCAGAATGCAGCCATGGGGAAGGAGAGGGCAGGGCCACAGTTCTAGCACCAGTGGTCCTCCCACTTGTACCCAGGTTTTGGCACTCTTGCGGGGAGGCCCAAATTGACCAGGTCCATCGGGCCTGGGCCTTGTGCATTAATCTAGCCCTTCAGCCAGCAGGACCCTGTTACACATCCAAAGAACAGATATAGCATAGACAATAGCACTACAATGGCAGTAGCTCAATAGCAGCTCCAAGAACTTCAAGAAATATTGTTTTAAAAAATTCTGACAGTTTGTTACTTCCAATTCTTATTCTAATCAATTTTATGACAGTACTTCCTATCCTCTGTTAATTTTGAATATCTTCTTCATTCCCCATTGACTCAGTCTAGAATTTGATATTGTTCTCATATAATATTATGAGCAGGGAAACCAGATACAGTTTATTTTACTGATTCTTGTGTGCACTTCAGAAACACTCAAGGCCAGATTGAAGTGAATGAGGCTGCTCGTGTGAATAACTGTTTACCAATGTGAGCAAGGGGGGAGGTTACAATCCCTTACATAATGGTAGTGTCAGATAAAAGAAACGGACTGGTTCATGGGTTCAGAATCATGGAGAATGAATTGTGAATGAAGTGTGAATTTCACAACAGCAATGTGCATGTAAAAATTCAGCTCCATTTCAAAACACGATCAGCCCTTTTTCCCTGCAGGACCCGACACAAAGTGAAAGATAGTAAATGGCAGAGCGGCATCTCCACTAACTATGAGCATTTCATTTCAGTCATACAGTCTCCTCATCGAATATATAGAAAGATGCTTATGGAATTAACTGATCAGTAATATTCCTTTTATGGAGTTTATTTTAGTTTTAACCCAGAGGAATACACACTATCTCTCTGAGGAAAAATGTGTTGCATCCTTTAAGCACACACATTTGCAAGCTATAAATCATCTATAAGCAATCTATTTCCATAAAAAGGATGAAAGTCTGAGGTTTTTTCCATAGAAACCTGGCAGATTTGAGAATACAGTAACAGCTGAGGGAAGGTTACAAAACCTAATAAAATCCTCACTCCAGCTTCATAGCAGGTGTTAATAATATGCAGGAACTTGATGTTTCTGCCTTCTGCATACAAATAATTGTGCCATTCAGCCAGTTCTGTTTACTTTCTTATGCTCCAGAGTCCTCCTATGGCTGGCGACCACCATAAATTGTTGACATTTGTCAGCAGTCTTGTGAATAGAATAACTGCATTCTTTAACAGGTCCTTACCACTCATGTGCTATCTATGTGACAGTTTGATGGGTAACTAACATAGTGTTTTTTAGATCTCTCATCCATAGATGCGTGCCTGACAGAATGATTGAATAAGGCCTAAGTGCTTCTTCCAGGAAAGGAAAAGACACAAAGCACTAGAGACCTGACAAAACAGAAACCTCTTCTCAGTTTATAAGTTTTATACACTCAAAAGAAAAGTTCTGCAAACATGGCTTTAGAGCCACCAGAGCATGAGCTTTTAACAACTTGCAAAATTATATAGCTCAGAGTGCAGTAGTTCCTCTGTGTTTTGGAAGGTGAGGGTGAATTGATGTTATTCACTCTACTGCAAGAAAAGTTTGTAGGTTCTTTTATCTTCAACTTGCATTCATGAAATATCACACTCCTAGATGCAGCACGTAGCTCCTTTAAAAAAAAAAAAAAAAAGTCACAGCCCTGCATTGTAATTTAATATGTGACCCTTTTTAACTCTCCAGGTACTTCCCACATCTTTATATAACTATAGCAACTATTCTACGCAGACAGAGGAGGTGAAGGGTCCATCATGATCATAGCTACAGTAACTCCTCACTTAAAGTTGTCCCGGTTAAAGTTATTTTGTTGTTACGTTGTTGATCAATTAGGGAATATGCTCATTTAAAGTTGTGCAATGCCCCCTCTAAGGTTGTTTGGCAGCTGCCTGCTTTGTCCGCTGCTTGCAGGAAAAGCAGCCTATTGCAGCTAGCTGGTGAGGGCTTGGAAACAGGGTGGACCAGCAGCCCCTCTATCAACTTTCCGTTCCCCTAAGTTCCCTGTGCAGCAGCTGCCCAGCAGGCTAGCAATTGCAGCTGTCCCTCCACCCACTGCTGTGTGCTGCTCCTGCCCTCTGCCTTGGAGCAGCTCCCCGAGACAACAAAACAGGCCTCAAACACAAACATGTTCATGATTAGCTGGAAGTTGGTCAGCTATTTTGACTCGTTCTTCTGTGTTGTTACCAAATTATACAGGCTGCAAGCAAAAGGGGCCTCCTTGTAAGCAAACTCTCCCAGGAAATAGTAACAAGATGAGATGTTGCATATTATATGGTGGAGAGCAAGCATTCAACCTATGCTTATCTGCCTATGAAGTCAGACAAGATGCAATGATAAGAATGTATAGGATTTAAATTCTATAGTGACATTCCCCCCACCTCCCAACTTCCATGGCAGCAAACTATTCCCACTCACTCCATCAGCCAAAACAAGCAAGAAAACACTGTAAATTTGTTAAATCATGTATGTTGTTTGACTGAGTGGAATAGTCTTGTAAGATATAAAGTTATCCCTTTAACCTGTAATTGCATATTGGCACATGCATCCCTGAATTTCCACCAAACATTTTTTCCCATCGGTATTCAGACATCTTGCCAAAGACAGTAGTTATTTAAGCCATCCAGCAAATTTATTACAGTATTTGGTTCCTTTTGACACAGTACTATTCATTAACAGAGCTTGATTCTTTTTTTCTTTAAGTCTAGACAAAGCTAAGTAATTTGTGGCTGTTGTAGGAGAGAGATACTGCAGGTTTTGATAAGTGGGGCTCTCTGCTGCATTTCCAGCCAAGCTTAGAAGGAAATGGAAAGCAGGAAAACAAAGCTTCCTATAGCATGGAGAAGCTGTCTACCCAAACAGGGAAGATAAGAGTGAGGAATCCTTCCTAGTAGACAGGAAAGACACTTGTATCTGAAGATGAAATTACAGATGTTGAATAATTACCCATGGTGTGCAAGACAAAAGACTCATCAGGTAAATGTGGCCCATGTAAATCATATGGTATTGTGCCATACAATTCAAAAGTAACTGCAGATCCTGAAAGCTATATATAAAGAGTCATTTATGCCTTATTCTGAGAATATTTGAAGGATATCATTGGTTTCACAACATGCACTCCCCATAATATAGCATGTCTGTGTTCATACATATTACATGGGCACATACACACATTAAGACTTTTTCTTCTTCCTTGGATAATTAGAAACTCAGGATGGATTTCTTCCAGATGTGCTGGCAGTATTCATCATACCCTGTCTCCTCCTCCTAAGAATTTTTCACATTTCAATAAGCTTTATGGAGAAAACAAATGTGCATCATTTTGTTTAGAAATAGGAAAAATTAAAGCCTAAGTTAAAAAGTTGTCTGAAATACCAATTTAGCTTCTATAAATCAACTCCCTCTACGTGTACACATTTTTTATGATGCTGAAGCACTGGCACGTCATTTTCTTTGTGCACAAACTCAAATCTATGGGGATGGAATGTTCTTTTGAAGCCAGATCTAGGGACCCAGAGCCCAGTGGGCTGAGGGTCTCCATGGGGGCTAGAGGAACTGAAAGATCCTCTCAGAGTGAAGTGCCACTCCACTGAGACTGCTTCAGCCCACTGGCTGAAATATCTGTCTATAGTCCCAACACACTACTATTAAAGGAGGTAGGGACTGTAGGATCCATGCAGCAACCACTGCTTCCTAAGACTGCCCCTTCCCCAGCCTTTGTATACTGCTATGAAGGGTATATGCACTTTTACGTGACTGGTACATTTACCTAGTGCAGACTATTATTATTTTGTTTTGTTTATATTTTTGTAGTGCCTAGGAGCTCTAGTGGATCAGAACTGCATCATGCTAGCTACTACATAACACAGACCAAAAAGACAGTCCCAGAGACTTTAAATCTAAATATAAAGGCATGTCAGCATATCATCAGCCTAACTGTGGTTGAAGGATTTGAAGGAGGATAATGAGGGAGCTTTGCCGATGCATATGTGGAGCTTCTCCCAAGCATTGTGGCAGCATGGCAGAAAACAAAAACGTGCCTGTTGGAAAAATCTAACAAGTGTGCAATGGAAGCCAGCATCGTGGGCTGAACATAGGCAGAAGGTGACTTTTTGATGTGTGGCACAAAACCTGTGCATCACATAAGTCCCATCCCGCTTAAGCCCTCAGAAGAGCCCTTTGGTATATAGACTTTGTGCCAGCCCATTGTACCGTGATAAATTTCACCCAGGTTGCCCACCATCCCAGATCACCATCTCCAAAACCAGCTGTTCCTTCAAGCAGTAAAGGTGTACAAGTTTCCATGGCCAGGTAGACAGATGTTGATTTTACCCCACAGTTATCAGCAGAGATGCACAACCGTTCAGTAGACATTTTCAGGATGACCTATCTGGTCTTTGTTCTATTTTAGCATTTACCATTATCAGGTGGAACAATATTGAACTTTCATTGTCTTCCAGTCTCCATATTGAACAGTAAATCAATTAGCACTGAATTCTACAAAGTTATTGATCATAACCTTTCAACCCAAAAGTACAGAATAATTAAAAATGCATTACATGCAACACACAGAATTCCAAACTAAGTGAAACACTTTGAAGTAAAAGTTAAAAGTTACTGTATTATAGTAAAAACTTTCCATTATACTCAAAGCACTTTGTTCGTTTGTTTAGGCAAATATTTAAACAGTAGACATGCAAACAGGAAAAATGCAAAGGCTAAGAAATGTCCTTCCTCAGCAAAAACACAGTAAAATGACATATGTTTTCTTCTGTGGGCAAGAAGTAAGAAATTCTTCCAAAAACTATCAGACACATCATCTCAGCTACCTGATTTTAGGCACTCAGATTTGAAAATTGAAGGTTTAAGGTTTTGATTTTTTCTGCTTCATATAAACTTCTTTTATCTGCAAAGTATGTGAACATTATCTATTTCCTGATAAAATCTGTGGTTTAATCTTAGAGGCCCCAATGACTCATGAAAATGCTTTTTCCATGAGAGAAACAGTGGTAAATTGGCAACAAAATCTATCGGTGTGTTGTTCAGCATTTACAATGATCTAGCAGCTGCATCTAGGCAAACCAGATCAATGAGAAGGCTCCAACTCAGAATTATACTGAAGTGTGCATTTATGAAGCATGATCTTTCCCCTGTCCCATCATAGCAGGGCAACATGCCTAGTGGAGAGACCATGGGACTAGCACTATCTCTAGCTCTGTCACTGGCCTTCTAGGTGATCTTGGGCAAGTTATGTCACCGTGCCTCAGTTACCCCATCTGTAAAATGGTGATAATGTTGTAAAGTTCTTTGAGATCTACCGATAAAAAGCACTGTGTCTTTTGATTATTACTTAGCATATATACTGCAAACCTAGGTGAAACTATAACTGTCTAAATGACTTCTAACTCCTACCAACAAACATTTCTCTTCCTGCTAAAAAACTAAGAAATTAAATGTCAAAAAACTTTATTAACACAGAATTAAGTTTTCCCAGTGACACCTTTTCCCCTTCTAGGAGTCAAGTTCAGCAAAACACTGAAGCTTCTGAAAACCAAGAAATACAGAACCTTATACACACTCTTAACTTGTCCCTCTTTGAGTGATGCCTCAAAAAGCTGATAACATACATCTTCATGCTCTGCCTCTTCACTGTAATGGACAGGTGCTACCTGCATTTACCTTCTGCTCAAACACTGAGCTTATTCTCCTATAAGCGTGAAATTCTAACAACCACTTCATATTCTTTTACAAGCCCTTTACGCTTGCTTGCAGGAGATCACTTAAACCTATACTTTCCATTACCCACGATTAAATCCACAGACTGCTCTCATATCCTGCTTCATTACTGGCAGTCCACACATCAAGAAGACTTCCATTCCGTTACTGACACAACCAGTAAAACTTCATATTGAAATGATTTAGATTGGAACCTCATGATACACATGCACCTTGTTCCTTTGATCACTCACATGGGAGTATTCAGAACCTGATCTCTTCATATCACAATGATAGCTTTGTGATGCCTCTCAAATAAATCCCCAGATCATTTCATATTACAATTATAGCTCTTTCAAACTATTCCAACGTATACCTCTACCAGCTACACCTAACATAGTGACTGCAGCTGAAAAATTCATGCAGATAGTTCCTAGTACCTATTGCCATCTCCAGAGGGAAAAAAATTATGTGAGGGTGTTTACCTTAACTCCGTATTTCCTGGTTTTCCAGAAGATTGAGTTTTGCTGAACTCAAACATCTGGAAGGTCACAAGCTATCAACAGGCACTTTTAATTTTGTATTAACAAAGGGGTTTTTTTGCCATTTAAGCATAAGTAAGGCTACAATTTAGTCATGAAGGTCACAGCAATCATGGATTCCATGACTTTACCGGACCTCTGTGACTTCTTCCGCTTCAGCTGTCAGCAGCTGGAAGCGGGACTATGTGCCCCTGTCCCGCTGCAACTGGGGCTGGATGGCTGGACCCTGCAAGTCCCTGCCCTGCAGCTTGCGGGGTGGGGAGCTGCAGCCGGGCTATGCGCTCCTGTCCTGCAGCTGTGGCCAGCCTGAGAATGGGCGCTGTACACCCCTCATGGCTGCACCCCCTGCTGTGCCCAAGTCCTGCGGCTTCTGCAGTGCACCCCCCTTGCAATGTTCCAGGGCCATTCGCTACCCCTTCCCTGTCTGTGGCCATGGCTCGACAGGGCCCTCAGCTGCAGCCAGCTCCAGAGGTGGGACTGTGAGCTCCCCATTGCGCCCCAGCTTCCATCGGGGGCTAAAGCTGGGGCTGCGTGCCCCTTTCTGGCAGCTGCATTGGGGGCCGTGTGCCCCCCTCTTGGCTTCCCAGAGCCATAAGCGCCCTCCCCCAGCTGCCACCTGGGCTTGGCAGGGGCTGCAGCTGGCCTGTGCACCCCTGTCCCCCAGCTGCAGCCACTGGATCTGAAGCTGTGCTCCCCGCCATGGCAGGAGTCTTGGCCTGTCAGTCGCAACCCTCCTCCCCCCATGAAACTCCATTCCTCTCCCTTACTTAGCCCTGCCCCTAGTTATTTTTAGTAAAGTCATAGACAGGTCATGGGCTCCATGAATTTTTGTTTATTGCTCGAAACCTGTCCGTGACTTTTACTAAAAATAACCATGACAAAATCTTAGCCTTAATTATAAGCTTCCTTAAGAACATGACAACTTTTATTAAACTCTTTCAATCTATTTTTATATAGCCAAAGAAGAAGTAAGATCAGCTAGAGAGCTCCTTATACTTTGCCTTCTACAATAACAATTGCTTTTCCTTTCCTCCTGCCCCACATGAGCTCTCAGCTATGAATATTTTCTAGAATCATGAGGTCATCTAGTCCAACCCCCTGTTCAAAGCAGGACCAATCTCCAGACAGATTTTTGCCCCACATCCCTAAATGGCCCCCTCAAGGATTGAACTCACAACCCTGAGATTAGCAGGCCAATGCTCAAACCACTGCTCTTCTTGAATAAGATGCCTGCAAAATAACTGTAAAAGAAATTCTTAATAATCTTAAATCTTGAAGCTATCTTGTCATGACACTGCAAAATTGATTCAAAATATCATAGGTCTTAACAGGATCTTATCAACCTGAAAAATGAGGTCTGCCTGAGAGTATTGTTCCAGTTATAATATGAAATTGGCTTTTCTTCTTCTTGGTGTAGCCACTGAGGGAGGACAACAGTGCAAAAACTTCATACCCATGCCCTTCTCCAAGGTTGAATCACTACTGGAGTTTAGTGGGCTCTGTAAGCACAGAAGGTAAAAAATATACCTCTTCATCATCTGGTGAAATCTAGCCCAGGTAATCATTCACAGCATTTTCTATTGAAAATGAAGGCAAGTCACTAATCATTCAGGTTGAGATTTTCAAAGTACTGGAGAGAATTCAGGCATGCATCTTTTTGTTCTGAAAATCTCAGCCTCCACCAACACATGAAGTAAAATTCTCATTCAGTCAGGAATGAAACAGAACATCAGATGGCACCCAATCACACGAGGACAGCTACAGTGTTATGCACACCAAGCTTAACTACAATATCTAGTATTCTTCATTACTCTACAGCATATAATTCCTTTAATCTCAAACATTTCCTAAAACCTTGCATTCTTCATCTTTCTCATTGTGCACAAAGTAACCATACTGACATTAGAGAGAGAAGATGGGTAATATCTTTTATTGAACCAACTTCTGTTAATCAGAGAGACAAGCCAGAGACCTGAAGAAGAGCTCAGCATAGCTCAAAAGCTTGTCTTTCTCACCAACAGAAGTAAGCCCAATAAAAGATATTACCTCTCTCTCTAATATCTTGTGACCAACACAGCTACTGCACTGCAAACAATACTGGCATTAGGCATGCTGACAAAATAAACTGGCCTTGATGGATACTCAGTAAAGCAACTGCTGACAATGCTGACAAACATCCATTTTAAGCATGCACCACATGAATATTGTTAAAGTTCTTTCAGTGCAATACAATACACACAATTATGCAGACAATGCAGTTATGAATAATTACTCCAAAAGCTCTGGCCTTCACAGCTAAACTAAATAATAATACTGTGAAGAAAAGTACTAAAACTACAGAGAATTTATTTTCAATTAGTTGCTGCCATTTGACTTATTGGGTTTCATAAAAAATAGTTTAAGACTCAACATATTTCCAAAGCTCTTCACCGTTCCAAAGCACTTTCTACTAAAAACACTATGAATCAGTGATTTGTAGCATCATGCAACTGCAGAAGCAAGTTTTACTAGGCTTTGTTCCAGAAGTTTACCTTAGTTATACAATGCAATTAATTACATTGAGGATTTCCTATGTCAGCAGTGCTCTTCTTGAATTTTTGGCAGTTCCAATTTAATTCTGAAGCACCATTTTATATTACTCATAATTTATGAATCTCGACAGACCAGTCAGTGGGTCCACCAAATTCACTCAAAGCCAGATTAGCAAAACTATTATTGTTTCTAAAAGATAAAAGCTCAGCCAATAAAAGAATGTTTGTCACGTATTCACAGTTCTTTATAATCAAATTATACTACATTTGAAATGTGTGAAAAGCAAAGTATGTGAATGGTGAGGAAAAAAAATCTATTTACAGATGATAATTCACTACTTCTTGCATAGTTCTCCATATTTTTTATTCACAAAAAAAATTATGGATTGGAGCCATCATTCAAATTTGATATTCCTTCAAAGGTAATTATAGCAGGATTTGGTGTGGAATACAGAACTGTGTTTATGTAATATCAGGAGCACTCGGATACCACTCCAAATAACATGTGTTCATCATCATTAAAAACAACTGTTGGAAAAGTATTCACAAGGGGAGGATAATCAGTACAAATCACACAAAAGCCCCCCATTCTTTCCCAAAGTAAATGACTGCATGAAAAGACATTTATTTTTCTAAATGTCACTAAAGCTTGATAACAGATCCTTAGTCTAAAACAGAGATTGGTAACAACTGCCTACATTATTCCTTTAGGGTACGTCTACACTACGGGATTATTCCGATTTTACATAAACCAGTTTTATAAAACAGATTGTATAAAGTCGAGTGCACGCAGCCACACTAAGCACATTAATTGTGGTGTGCGTCCATGGTCCGAGGCTAGCGTCGATTTCCGGAGCGTTGCACTGTGGGTAGCTATTCCATAGCTATCCCATAGTTCCCGCAGTCTCCCCCGCCCCTTAGAATTCTGGGTTGAGAGCCCAGTGGCTGATGAGGCAAAAATCATTGTCGTGGGTGGTTCTGGGTAAATGTCGTCAGTCATTCCTTCCTCCGGGAAAGCAACGGCAGACAATCATTTTGAACCCTTTTTCCCTGGATTGCCCTGGCAGACGCCATAGCACGGCAACCATGGAGCTCGTTCAGCTTTTTTTTTTTACAGTCACCGTATGTGTACTGGATGCCGCGGACAGAGGCAAAACTCCAGCGCTACACAGCAGCATTCATTTGCTTTTGCATGATAGCAGAGATGGTTACCAGTCATTCTGTACTGTCTGCTGCCAGTGTAATTTGGCAATGAGATGATGGTTATCTGTCCTTCTGTGCTGTCTGCTGCTATCATGGGTGCCCCTGGCTGAGATCGGCCGGGGGCACAAAAGCAAAACTGGGAATGACTCCCCGAGTCAATCCCTCCTTTATGGTTTCTAAAAATAGAGTCAGTCCTGCCTAGAATATGGGGCAAATGTACTAGAGAAGCAGTGTATCAGAGAATACAGCTGCTCTGTGTCAGATCCCGCAGAAATGATGAGCTACATGCCATTAACGGGGGGATGCCCCTGCAACAACCCCACCCATTACTTCCCTTCTCCCCCAACCTTCCTGGGCTACCGTGGCAGTGTCCCCCCCATTTGAGTCATGAAGTAATAAAGAATGCAGGAATAAGAAACACTGAGTTTTTAGTGACATAAAATGAGGGGGAGGCAGCCTCCCGGTGCTATGACAGTCCAGGCAGGACATTAAGCAGTGTGGGGGAGAGGAGCCCAGCATCCCACTGCTATGATAGTCCAGGCAGTACAGAACCTTTTCTTTTCACATGAAATGGAGGGGGCTGATTGAAGCTCAGCCCCCAGTTGCTATGATGAAGACGGTTACCAGCCGTTCTGTACCATCTACTGGGAATGACCGGGAGTCATTCCTATTTTCACTCAGGCGCCCCCAGCCAGCCTCACCTGAAGCCAGCCAGGAGCACTCACGGGTTGATAAGAAGGACAGTTACCAGTCCTACTGCACCGTCTGCCACCGGGGAGGGGAGAGGAGCGGATACTTCTCTTCACTGCCGCAGCATCGCGTCTACCAGCAGCATGCAGTAGACATAGGGTGACATTGAAAGAAGCCAAGAAATGATTTCTTCCCTTTTCTTTCATGTGGGGGGGGGGAGTAAATTGACGAGCTATTCCCTGAACCACGCCGGACAGTGTCTTTGACCCTACAGGCATTGGGAGCTCAGCCAAGAATGCAAATACTTTTCGGAGACTGCTGGGGACCGTGGGAAAGCTGGAGTCCTCAGTACCCCCTCCCTCCCTCCATGAGCGTCCATTTGAGTCTCTGGCTTCCCGTTACGCTTGTCAAGCAGCACTGTGTAGCCTGTAGATTTTTTTTTCAAACGCTTGGCATTTCATCTTCTGTAACGGAGCTTTGATAGAACAGATTTGTCTCCCCATACAGCAATCAGATTCAATATCTCCCGTACGGTCCATGCTGGAGCTCTTTTTGGATTTGGGACTGCATTGCCACCTGTGCTGATCAGAGCTCCACGCTGGGCAAACAGGAAATGAAAATCAAAATTTCATGGGGCTTTGCCTGTTTACCTGGCCACTGCATCCGAGCTGAGATTGCTGTCCAGAGCGGTTACAGTGGTGCACTGTGGGATACCGCCCAGAGGCCAATACCGTTGATTTGCGGCCACACTAACCCTAATCCGATATGGTAATACTGATTTCAGCGCTACTCCTCTCGTCGGGGAGGAGTACAGAAACCGATTTAAAGAGCCCTTTATATCGATATAAAGGGCCTCGTAGTGTGGACGGGTACAGCGTTAAATCGGTTTAACACAGCTAAAATCGGTTGAAACGTGTAGTGTAGACCAGGCCTTAGATGCATTAAATGAAATACAGGAAAACTAATGCACTACAGAGTAATGACATTTTCCTTGCAAAGAACTGAATAAATATGTTTGTAGATGAGGAAAAAGGTGGAAATCACTGAACTCCATGCCTGATGCTGAGCAAAAGCCAGTTTATATCTAGTATATTGGAGAAATTATTTAGTAACACTTCATCCATTAAAAAATAAGCTATAAGGTCAATCAACAGTCCTCAGGTCCCAATTGTCCTTCATTTTGAGAGATGTCCCTCAATTTAGACCCAGAATTATCTAATTCTGGAAAACAAGTACATTTTCACTTTCATTATTGTAATTTAGTTTAACACCAAAATCTTGATTCGAAAATGCTCTTATCTTAATCATAGAAATCCCAAATCATATTAAGCTGTCTGTATCATTGGTCTTGGGTCCTTACCTGAAATTTAATTACTTTGAAGTCCCATGTCACTTATTCATTGGCTTAGTACTATTTTAAAATACCTTTTTCCATTCCATAAAATCCTATAGCCATGAAAAAATATCCAATACATTGTCACATGCTGGGATGTCGGAGCACTTGGACATATAATAGATCAATAAATCCCAAATGTCATGACAGCCACAATGATGCACTCCCTCTTCCAGTTTGTTTTTTTTTCTGATGTTATATACCTGTTTGCACAGGGTAATATTTACCACTTTGCAGAAGGCCAGCACAAAGTCTACGTAATACTTTAACCCACTTAAGACATAAAATAGGGAAATCAGAGAGAAGAATAAGGCAGAGGGGAGATAAAGGGCATACCAGTAAGGACCACACTAGTTTGTGAAATATGAACCTTCAAAAAGACAGGAATATCAAGTGATTTATAAGATGTGATAATGCCTTGCAACATCTCAGCACTGAGAGAAGATGTCTAAATTGCCTCTACTAAAGTGAATATTCTGTTTTCTATTCAATGGCTGCCAAATACATGTGCATACAAGTAAACATTGTATTATATATTATAAGTGGAGATGATCACACTACCTTTTATAAAGGTTACCTGATACTTCCCAATTTAAGACCCTATTGTGGACATTTTGGGAGTCTGCATTAGGCTGAATTGTTTTGGAAAACTTCAGTAAAAATGCTTCAGTCATTTCCAAGAACAAAACTAGGGGAAAATATGTTGTTTTTCCTATAACAAAAAATTCTAGTGTCTTTTTTTGAGCAGCTCAAGTATAGAAACTTGAAATTTGGCAGAGTTGTGGTCTTTATGTGACTTTTGTGGCCTTTGCTGTCCCCATGAAAATCGGCCTCAATTGAGCCAAGTTAGAAACCTTTGAGCCAGAGATGGGGAAGAGACAGGACTGGGACAGAGCCAGGGCAGAGGGAATCAAGCTTGGCAGGAATGATCAGAAGGGAAAAAAAAAGAAATTCTATGCCCACTAAAAAACTCTCCTCTCGGGAGCCTGGAAAAAAACACAAGATTCCTCAGTCTTGCCAGTCCTGTGCTGTGACCTAACATCTGTGAAAACCACTGACAAAGCATTTGACTCACACACACCCCTTCTAGTGCTGCTCCACAAAGAGGATGACAACCTACTATTGCTATCAGTTACTCCAGTAGTTCAAAAGGCAAATGTCTGTAGAGTAGATCTAAAAATTCCCCGTGGATGACGCAAGTGGGTCTCAATACAATGGAATTTGTTGTGGGGTTTCAGTTTCCTTTTTTAAACCCTAGGAAATTTCACACACACATGCATACACATTAAAAGAATGTTATTAAGATTATAATGTTAAGCACTCCAAAGTTAGGAAATGCCAGAATTAAGATTCCTGTGCACCTTTAATTTGGCCTCCTTGTGTGTATGCATGATGACAGTGTCTTTAATTAGTATTCTATCGGTTTCCCCCAGGTCATCACAAGCTTGACCGCTTCTGCTCCATCTCCTCCACTATTTCCCTTTCCTATTTCTGGCTCCTCATTCTAGTCCCATTTCCCTTGCTTATCCAGTCCCAGTCACCAGTTCTGAGACTTCTCATCACAGTCCCAGTCTCCTTGCCCAGTCAGCCTCAGCCCCTCTCCCTTACCTGAAACTCTTGTCCCTAGTCTACATGCCCAACCCGTCCAAGTTCCCACTTCTAGGCTCCTCATCTGATCTATCTCCCCATTCCCACCTCCCAGGCATAGTCGCCCCTTCCCAGGCTCCTTATCCAATCTCAGTCTCCTCATCCCTCACACAAAGGCACCCCCCCGCCAAATTTCATATCCCTCTTCCAAATAGTGTGGGCACTAGAGTTTCTAAAAAAAAAGAAAAAAAAAAAGAAAAGGGTGGAGGGTTAAATATTGCTATATATATATATGCCTTTGTGTGAGGGATGAGGAGGGGATGCCTTTGTGTATTTTATATATTTTAGCTTTGTTTTCTGAAGTGAGTGGACCATTTTGGCTGAAACATAAAAACAGTCTGAGAAAGACACATGGCATGGAAAATTTCAACTCAAATGGTTAAAGCTGGCAAAGTTATAAGCCACTGAAAATCAGGACTTATAATAGGAAATGTCAAGAAACCTTAACAACAAGGTGGTGCTACCAGTGTCCCCTATAATATATGTACAACTCTATGGGTGAATGAGAGACTGGTGTTTCTCTATGATAATTACATCAGCATTTTGGACCAAATGTATGTGGTAAATATTTCTTTTCAAAGTGTGCCACCCATCGACTGCAATGAGAGCTCTTCCTGAGCAAAAATTGAGTAAAAACTTGAAAATTTGTCCTAAGATATTTCTTTTACTAAAAAAAATTATGTAACCAATGTAGTTTCAACCAATCAGACCAAATCTTATAACAACTTTTCACTCTTTAATTCCACAATCACTGTCCCTATAAATTCTGATATTGTGTAGTGTTCTGCAAAAATGATTTATTACGTTGGCTTGTTTCCCTTTAAAGAAAGCTCTTTCTGCAGGCACAGCTCATTTAAAAATAAAATGGAATTAATACTTAAAAGGGTAACTGATTTAATTCCTATCATACACAATCTTTCATGCATGTCTTGGTAAGACTTTGTTTAAACTAAACAATTTATGTTTATATCCCATGGCAAAAGAAATGTTGAGGAAATTATAATAAATTGAAATAAGTATAAATGCGCAAACTACATAATAGGCTAAACATCTTTTCTTCTGCAGGGGACAAAACAGCCTAGTTACATTATTTTAAACCCTAGAATACTGCATTTTCTTTATTGCTTGGTCAATGTTTTTGTTATTGTCCCAGGCTCAGTTATTCACAACAAACATATGTAAGTACAGCATATGGTAGACAGTCAGGTGTCGGTCTATGCTCTCTGACAGCACCAAGTAAATCTAGCCTAAGCTTGGTGCAGAAGGTTTGAGAAAATAATTAACTGTGAAGCAATTTCTGAATTTGCAACATTCATCTTTCTGATATAACACAAATTATGACATTTTCCCAGGGTTATTTGGCTTCTCTAAATGAAAAACCCAACTTCTTTTCCTTTTAGAAATAAATACATCTGTGCATATACATTATGGTGATGAAATGATGTCAGTTTGCAGAGTTCCTGATTTCTCATCCTGTTTATGGTCTAAAAGGGCTCTGACACAGGACAGAATAATAGCTTTTTGTCCAAATCTGTATTTAAATTATTACTAAGCACACTCTCTATGTTACACTTCCATGCATATTGTTGTCACTGCACTACCTGTATCCATTTAATCATATAGTAAAGCAACTCAAGATATTTTGGGTATGAGAAGTTCTATATAAAACTACATTCCACTCCCAGTAGTGTCTGTAGCATGACAAATCAGTCTTCACAAACCTTATGACACTTGACTCCACAGGCATCACACGTACCTACAGGTGTATCATTCATTAGATGAATTGTCTATTTTTCAAACAGTTGAAGAGATAAACCAGACACAGGGGGTAACTAATACCTGAATCTCTTCTGATGGCCAATTTTAAACAGAAGAAATAGGCTGTAGAGACATGTTTACTGTGCTGACAATACCTCCATGAGCTTTCTCCCATCCCATGTGAAGTTGGGGTGGGGGTGGAGAAGTCATCTGCTTCCCTGGCACCATCTCCTCCTTTCCCAGATTCTGTAGAAAACCCCTAGGGTGTTTGAGGATCCTCAACTTGAGAGAACACAGGAGAGGAAGAGATGGGGACTAAAACAGGGAATGCACACACTTTCCTTTTCCCAAACACCATGGAAAAGCTGGTAACAAGTAAACATAACTAGAGGTTGCACTGACTTATTCGCACCCAATTCCCTCTTTAAGAATTCCAGGGCCACTGCCAACTGAGGAAAAACTTTGCAGTACAGCTCAAGTTAGAAACTGCAATGTTACAGAATTGGAGATTGGAGAGGCTTCAGACCCCTGAACCAGCATGGAGGCAGAATCTCTGTTCATTCTGTGATAGGGGGAGGAGGAAGACAAACTCATTCTCTCAATGAAAAAATATTGGGGGTGGGGGGAGGGGGAAATCACAAGGAGATCTTTGTAAATCTTTTCTCTCTCTGTGCCTCAGCAGGAAGGTGATGACTGGCCAATGATTTGGAAATATTCCTATCTGGCCAATGGATGTCACTGTTGCACCATAGGATTACAGCAGCAACCATCATGATTTCACCTGACTGTTAATTAGATGACTCTTGGAGAAATAAGTCCTGAACTGCTCATAGTTTCAGATGCTTGCCTCAAATTTTCAGAGCATCACAATATTCAATGACCTAGAAAAAACACAATTTCAACCAGCAATGTCATTAAAAACATTTTACAGTGAAAAAGGTTAAACAGCCTACCTAGCTGTAGGCAGGCTAATACTCACCACCAGGGTATAAACACAACATGGATCTTTTATGGGGAACTGAGTCAGGGCAAAAGAAAGAAGAGTCGTCTGTATCAGCACTTCAAAGACAATCTGAAAAGCAGTCTCCGGTGGGCTAGCATCAATCTCCAAGAACTTGAGCAAATAGCTCAGAACAGGACTCATTGGCAGTCTCTGACAAGATCAGCATGCAACAGGAAACAACAAAATCTGCTCCAGGCTGCACGTGAAAGGTGCCACAGAGCTGCATCATCAGACATCATAGATACGGACTTCCCATGCCCTTAGTGCAGCTGTTAAGTATATGACGACATTTACACTTCATATAGGATATAAAATGCACCCTCCCACACATAAATGCAGCCACACCACTCCATTTCTATTGCACTATTCTTGGGATCCTTTATTTTTAATATTCAAATAAGTATTGTGTTATAAAGAGGACAGTACACCTCTACCCCAATATAACGCCGTTCTTGGGAGCCAAAAAAATCTTACCGCGTTATAGGTGAAACCATGTTATATTGAACTTGCTTTGATCTGCCGGAGTGCACAGCCCCCGTACCCCCCCGAACACTGCTTTACCGTGTTATTTCTGAACTCGTGTTATATCAGGTAGCATTATATCAGGGTAGAGGTGTAATAATGAAATGTTGTAAATATTTTAGGAAAATGCTTTTTACAATAGCCTGCCTGTACTGTGTATGTTTGTAAGACAAATAATACCTTGTGAGATATTAAATATCTTATACTCTAAGTAACTGCACTTAATTTGGATTATAAAAAAGTTGACACAACTCAGCTATTCACCTATTCACCCGCACCACTTCAAGAAAACTTTACAATGCCATCCAACATTGGACAAAATATTAGTTAACCTGGCAAACATAGTTACATACCCAACCTACTTGTTGCTTATAACTCAAATATAAACTCAAAATCATAGAAAGCTAACTGAATCATTTTGACATTAATATTAAGGTGTAAAAAAAAGAACAGAATTGTCATTATGTATACAATGATACTCAAAAGACCAGAGTTCATGGCATGGCTTTTCACAGTTCAGTTTTACTTTTCATCTTTAAGAGGAGAGATCATCTAAAATGAAATTCGTCATAGAAAATTTTCATAAGATACAACTTTCTATAACACTGAACTCTGGTTTCACAAATTCTTCTATTTATTTATTACAATTATTTATTTGGATTAGGGTAGTGCTTAGACAGCCCAGTCGTGATCCTGGTCCAACTGGTAGGCCTCAAGGAAACAGTAAGAAGAATAAGTGTTTATATCATTTGAATAAGTAAGATAAATATCAGAGTTCCTTACTGATCAGCTACCCAACCACTGAACGTTGATAGTTTACCATGTTAGAGGCAATTAATTTAAGCCTTGATCTAATAAAGCATTTAACCACATGCTTAATGGTAAGCATGTGAGAGGTCCCACTGACGGTATAAAAATAATGATATCAATGGGACTAATTCATTTGCTTAAAGTCTCACTTTTAGCCAGAAATCATTCTTCATATTCCTTTCAGCATTCCCAAGGAAGAAGTGGCTCAGATTTCCATTTGAGGCTTGCAGCTTTGATATTAAACATAGGGAATGAAAACTTTAATAGCATTTTAAAAAAATTAAAGAAAAAAAATCAAGACAAACCATTTAAGGTTGCTTTATTAGAAACTGGAATATTAGGAAATCAAACAGTTTTAAAACATTCATGCTGACAGTGATGTCATGACAACTCAACCCACTGCAAACATAGCCAGTCTTCACGGGAGAGACTGTACAGTTCCAACGGCTATAAAGTACAGACAGACAGTCCCTTTTGAAATCATGGGAAGCACCTGTTCCCTCTGACCACAGTAATGAAGGGAGAGCATGAAGCATTTGGAGGCTTTGCTTGGACTTGTTTTGGGAACTAAATTCCTACTGATAAATGCACAGACTGCTTACAGATAAAGTGTAGCAAGATTATGAAAATTTACACACTTTCCAGATGGTCAAGGCTCTGATGTTTTTGGTGAAAGGGCACCCAACTTTCTATGCTTGTCAGGATGGCTGATGGTAAACACAGACAACCCAAAGTACTATAAAGGAGGTAACTCTTTTCTGATTGTTTTTGTTGTCCCTTTACTTTTGCCTTTCCTATTTTCCTGTTCTTATCAAGCCTATGGCCTTGGTGCCTCTTAAGCTATTGTCAGTGTACCCTAGCAGTCCTGCACATAGTCCCTGTCATGGTATAATTCCCCACTCTGAACATTAGCGTCCAACAGATGAATTCCAGCATGAATTCCTCTAAGCTAATTACCAGCTTAGAACCTGTAGCGCTGCCACCAACCAGGAATTCCAATGCCTGGTACATTCTGGTCCCCCCAAAACCTTGCCCGGGGACCCCCAAGACCCAGACCCTCTGGATCTTAACACAAGGAAAGTAAACCCTTTCCCTCACTATTGCCTCTCCCAGGCTTCCCCTCCCTGGATTACCCTGGAAGATCACCGTGATTCAAACTCCTTGAATCTTAAAACAGAGAGGAAAATCCACCTTCCCCACTCCTTCTCTTCCCCTCTCCCAGACTCTCCCTGAGAGAGACAGTAATCCTAACACAGAGAGAAATCAGCCTCTCTCTCCCCCTTCCCTCCTTTCTCCTCACCAATTCCCTGGTGAATCCAGACCCAGTCCCCTGGGGTCTCACCAGAATAAAAAAAAACAATCAGGTTCTTAAACAAGAAAAGCTTTTAATTAAAGAAAGAAAAACAGTACAAATTATCTTTGTAAATTTAAGATGGAATAGGTACAGGGTCTTTCAGCTATAGACACTGGGAATACCCTCCCAGCCTAAGTATACAAGTACAAATTAAAATCCTTTCAGCAAAATACCAATTTGAACTCCTCCCAGCCAAATACACATTTGCAAATAAAGAAAACAACCATAAGCCTAACTCGCTTTATCTACCTAGTACTTACTATTCTGGACACATAAGAGACTGTATCAGAGAGAAACCTGGTTGCACGTCTGCTCCCTCTGAGCCCCCAGTGTGAACAACAACCAAAACTAACAGCACAGCACAAAAACTTCCCTCCCTCAAGATTTGAAAGTATCCTGTCCTCTGATTGGTCCTCTGGTCAGGTGACAGCCAGACTCACTGTTCTTGTTAACCCTTTCCAGGCAAAGAGATATGAACCACTTCTGTTCTATTAACTCTTACTTATCTGTTTATGACAGTCTCGACCTACTCATTTGATATTGCCTTTATTCTTTTGCTGGAAGAGCACCTGTCATACTGACATCACCTCTGTCTTCTTAATCTTCAGCCTGAGCTGAACATCTATGGATAAGTTGTCTTCTGATGAAAAAAGAGAACCAGCTTAAGCCTGCTGCAACAACTCTGTAACCACTCACCCCCCCTCCCCGAACATGTTTCAACAGTTTTATTGGTTGAACTTCTTTCAGTCAGATGCTTCCAGTCCAATGCTACTACTTTTGTTCTTCAGCTGAAGGCCATGGTCAGAGAGAAAGCAAGGGATCATTTGCAGTGTCTTCCCTTCCTTTTTTATAGTCCTTTCCCTCCTTTGAGAAGCATCTCCAGCTCGGAACATAGGGTAATAGGCTGAGTGGGTGGGAGCCCCATGGTATTTCTTTGCTAAGATGTAGGTTTTTTGTCCATCTCCCTTTTCCTGCAAATGAATAACCTCTCAGCAGGTGATGGTCCATTTGACTTTGTTTACACTTGACTGATGCATCAGATTGCTCTTTGACTGTGAAGAACTGGTTTGGCCACACCCTAGACTAGAAACACCCTAGACTAGTATCATGATACGGTGGAATCTAATACTTTACATAAAACAACATTGCCACACATATTTTATCAGGACAATAATGACTAGTAAATTATGAGTTTTCATATGATACCTCACAAGGCATACTTTGTACAAAGATTATTACAATAGTGCGCAAGGCATGAATACAAGGATACAGTTGGTTACTCAGGATACCTAAAATATCACCTAAAGCTGTGGAATGAGGACCATGGTCAACAGTTCCACTCCACAGAGGCAATGGAGCTGTCTAATATAAGGGTAAAAAATGCTTAAAATAGTGTTTTTTTCAAATGATGGTCTTAAAGATGGGAATGAACTCCTTCAGGATCTAATAACTACCTCAATCCTCACCACTTTCTGTTCCCATTGCAAGGCATGCTTCTTCACACTTGCTTTCAATAAAATATAAACACAAAGCATAATGGACAAAACAAAAAAAATATAGAAAAAACTCTCAATTTTCTCAAGTGCTAGTCACGTTACTTTATGCATTTCTGGAAAATGATCAGACATCACCATGATACAAGAAGTTGCACAGAACAAATTATTACTCAATGTGTATATTGGTGGTAGAACATAGACCTTATTTAACTAACCCTTACTTGTGTTGGTGAAACATTTTCTCATGTGAGTAACCCCACTGACTTCAATGGAACTACTCATGTGAGTAAGAGCTCACCAACACAAGTGTATCATAAACTGACCATAAAGCAATTGGTAAATTCAAGAGTGGCCGTCTACCAAGGTTTATTTAACAGTAGTTTCTAAAAGGCAATATAGATTTCAGCTAGAACGTGGCAAGAATACTTCCCCTCCTCATCCCCCCCATATGTAAGCATAAACTTGTCAAATTTAATTACATTTCTTTTTAATACAATCAAAACAAAAGCATAGCTAGCAGCTAAGCCACAATATTTTCTTCTTTTGGAAACCAATGTTAATTACAGAACTGATCTTCAAATAATCTCTTGTCAAAGTTGGCATGTTCTCTATAACCTCTCACATCAAAAGGACCTGTATTTGCTAAACTGTAATCGACAGTTCTTTGGTATGCAAACCTAAACACAACAGTATATGACTAGCATTGAATAAATGTGTAACAGCACAGGGAAGAAAAACTATAACAGTTAATCAGAGGAAAAACAAAAATGCAGATAGAGTATTTGGAAATGAAGTTTGATACAAACATCATAAATCATATTTTTGCATTTGATGACTCTCTTGGGAGCATATAGTGGTCTGATTTAAATTTAATTGAGAGAGAAGGTGGGTGAGGTAATATTTTTTATTGGACCAACTTCTGTTAGTGAGAGAAATAAGCTTTAGAGAGGTATGTCATCATGAAGCAGGTCATTATCAAAAACTGTTAACTTACTAATACTCTCCAATATTCTTAATCCTTCAGCAACTAAGTTAATTAATTGTTACAGATTGCACACCGAAATATTACCACAGACCATCTGAATAAATTTAGATGCAAAAAATGTAATATTTTATATATTAAGATAATGTTTTAGAAATATCTATTCCCCACTACTAAACATAGTAGATTATCCCTTTCTTACATTCAATATTTTGTTTATGATATACTCATTGTGAGGGTATTATGTGAATACTTGACCAAAATGTAATTTAGAAGGCTGAAAGAGCATTTGCAAGAATAGCATACTTTTTCCATAGAAGATATGAAATGTTACCTTGCCACTATTTCTGAATTCTCTCAAGTGAAGCCTGACCTCATAATGCACAATATTCATGCCAAATATTTGTAAGCTTTCATATAATGTAAAATAGTCTTTTGCGTGTTAAATAGGCCATTCTGATTAATACAAATTTTATATAATTTACATCTAAGAGGACACTATATAAAACCCAAGGATTAATGGGACATAAGACATTTCTGCTTAGGATTCCTTATTCCTCACTCACCACTATACTTCCACCTTACATTCACACTTAAACTCTGTCTCCCCCTCTTATTCCATATCTGTGTACACACAAAATGTAGTTGGCTACCAAATACTTGGTGGACATTTTTATGTTCAAAGAATGGTGCATAAACAATCATTTTGAAAAATGACTTTATTCTATAAAACTGTTGTTTCCTTAATTATGCTTTTCAAGCAATTTCATTTCTCTCCCTTCCTGATGCTTGACTTATCATTTTCTCATACTACATTGTATTATGATAGTCATCGTTTGAGATGTAGCATGATACAACTGATGAAGTCTGACACTACTGCAATGTAATATGAAATATGTATTTCTGCAACAATCTACATAGTGAAGGGAAAATGAGTTTTATAAATGAAGTTTCATTTTAGGCCCTGATTCAGCAAGATACTGAAGCATGTGAATAGTCCCACTGAAGCGGAAGGGACAAAGATCCAAGGGAGAAGTCAATAATTCCTTTTCATTCATTTTCTACTAAAACACAGATTAATAAAGTCCTGATCTTGTAATCACATATATTCATCAATGGAACTACTCACACAGTAAAGTTAAGAACATACATGAGTGTTTACAGGATTACGAAGTAGTAAATGAATCCAAGTAAGAAGTTAATTAGAAAACTTTTCTTTTTTAAAGAAATTCAATGGAATCTCAGCAGAATTTAGTCTCAGTATATAGCTCTGTATAGGATAGTGCAGGGGTAGGCAATCTATGACACGCGTGCCGAAGGCAGCACGCGAGCTGATTTTCAATGGCACTCATATTGCCCGGGTCCTGGCCACTGGTCTGGGGTGGCTCTGCATTTTAATTTAATTTTAAATGAAGCTTCTTAAACATTTTAAAACCTAATTTACTTTACATACAACAATAGTTTAGTTAATATTATAGACTTATAGAAAGAGACCTTCTAAAAATGTTAAAATGTATTATTGGCACACAAAACCTTAAATGAGAGTGAATAAATGAAGACTCGGCACACCACTTCTGAAAGGTTGCTGACCCCTGGGATAGTGCCTCTTCCCTCCCCTTTTCCTTAACATAAGATCATAGGACCTCCTGGGTCATACAGTCCAGTCCCCTGCAATTGCAGGCAACCACAACATGCAATTCCTTTCATAAACTTATCACAGGGCCTCCCGGGGGCGGGGAGGGGCTGGGTGTGGCAAGTGGGGCAATTTGCCCCAGGCCCCAGGCCCCGCAGGGGTCCCGCGAATCCTGGCCCAGCGGCGGTCCAGGTCTTTGGCAGCATTTTGGCGGCAGGGGGCCCTTCAGTGCTGCCGAAGACTCGGAGCGACTGAAGGGCTCCCCGCTGCCAAAATGCTGCCGAAGACCTGGACTGCCGCCGGGTGAGTACAAGCATCACAGCTCCCCTGCTTTGCATCAGGCACCAGGGTTAAAACTGCCTTTTTCCTTCAGATTTGAATGATATGTGGATATAAATTATAATAGACCTAATCTGTTCCCCCACAAATTTATGGGTGAGGAGCTGGGAAGTATTAAATATGATAGTCTCATAGTATTCATGACTGGAAGCAAATACAATACACAGTGCAAATTTTTATCAGTGTAATTACTTTATTTTCCAGTTGTTGTAAAATGCAAAAAATCCAGTTATTCACAATGAACTTTTTTCCCTTCCTTCATCTTTAACTTTTCATCTGGCTTGTAAGCTAAAGAGCAAGAGTATCTATTCCAAATACTACTAGTATTATGAATGTTGAAGCATATCTGAGTTTTTTGAAGGAGGTTTAATAAAAATTTGTTTCAGAAACCATGTCTGAAGTCCGTTCCATTCATCCTCCCTGAATAGAGCTCATGCAGAGACTCCACTGGCAAGCATGTTACACTGCTGAAGGTCAACAAGATCTAATGTCTGACTAGCATTGAGAAACAAGAAAAGCCATCATTTGTAAACTGTCAAGGCCAAATGACAGCAACTACGTCAAATAGAAATAATAGATAAAGGAGATGCAGGAAAGAGAAAAGATAACTTCAGAAAAACAGCAAAAGTGCAGTCTTTTTGTACACCTCTATTACTAATGTGGAAGTAGACAAAGAACTGACAGGGATTTGTAGGGGATCTTAATGCAAGACAGTCTCTGTTAGCAAGTCAGGCTAGCTGTAACCCTAATAACGCAAGATTTGTAGAAGCGAGGATTGTGTGAGGCGAGTAGAAAAGAATTGTGTAAGAAGTTGTTGCGACCTTGTGTAGAGAATGTGTAGAGAATATGAAATGTAGACTGGTGTCTCTTTAGAAGTGAGAAAAATAAGATTTCAGGATGACCTATGTATAAACAAAATGCAACTGTTGCTTATTATTGTCTGTAACAAAAGTATAAATGCTTGCTGTAATTGTTTACCTGTTGAGAGACCTGTCCGGGACTGGGGCGACCCTGTGTCCTAGGGCACTCCCTCCTTCTGTTGCAATTGCTTGAGAAATAATAAAAGTACCTGACTCTGCGGCACCCAAACAAAAAGTGAGAACTAAGTTTTTCTCCGACACTAATGTACTTGAGTAACCTACATCTCTTTTCTCACCTAATTCATTTGCATTACTCAGACCATACTCTTACTAGTCTCTCAGTACTTTAGTGGTCTCATTGAATGTATTTAAAATAATGGATTTAACCTTTCTCATTTTAAATATTTACGTAAAAGTCAGTAGTTACTACACCATATATTTGCATAATTCATTGCAATACCCTTAAAATTATAGGAAATTATGGCCTTTATTTTAAACTGTGAACATATAAACTGCATAAACCATGTCATCCTAGAGGATGGTGTTATGCACTGCTAAGTACAATATATTATCACCACAAGACGCAGCACTCATCATGAAATATCTTGGACTTTATCTGTAGTTACAGGAGCACAAATAGCATAATGCACTAAAGTGCTGTGCTGTAACTCCCTCATAGGGATAGTGTGGGCATGAACTGAAAGGTTCCTAATTTGCATTAATATAATCCAGAGAATTAGCAATTTTTCAATTCATGCCTTCAGCATCCACATGAGGGAGTCAGAGAGCAGCAATTTGGTGCGCACTGCTATTCACAGTCCCATAGTCCAAAATGAGGGGCACCGTACACATGCTCTTGGAAAATCAACTACTTGTATACAGATTTCCATGCAAAGAGGAAAGGAATGGGAGGTCTATGTATTTAAAAACAATGTTAGTAACTTTATTGCAGCAACAACCCTCTGCCTCCCCTCAAAAATTACCAGAAAAAAACAATAAAAGACATCTGCTAATGACTAAATGATACATATATGTTAAAGGCAAAAGTGTACAATGCTCACTTTATTTTTTATTATAAATTTTTGCACTATAAAAAACAAGAATATTTTTCGATTCACCTAATACAAGTACTGTAGTGGAATCTTTATCATGAAAATTGAACTTGCAAATGTAGAATTATGTACAAAAAAAACTGCATTCAAAAATAAAACAATGTAAAATTTTACAGCCTACAAGTTCACTCAGTCCTATTTCTTGTACAGCCAATTGCTAAGACAAACAAGTTTCTTTACATTTATGGGAGATAATGTTTCCTGCTTCCTATTTACAATGTCATCTGAAAGTAAGAACAAGTGCTCGCATGGCACTTCTGTAGCCAGCATTGCAAGGTATTTACACGTTAAATATGCTAAACATTCACATGCTTCGGCTACCATTCCAGAGGACCTGCTTCCATGTTGATAATTCTCGTTAAAAAAATAATATGGCAACTAAATTTGTGACTGTATTCCTTGGGGCGAGAGTTGTATGTCTCCCACTCTGTTTTACCAGCATTCTGCATGTATTTCACATTATATACAGTCTCGAATGATGATGCAGCACATATTCATTTTAAGAAAACTTCCAGAGAAGATTTGACAAAATGCAAAGAAGGAACTGATGTGAGATATCTAAAAATAGCTACAGCACTCAACCTGAGGTTTAAGAATCTAAAGTGCCGTCCAAAATCTGAGAGGGACGAGGTTTGGAGTATGCTTTAAAAGTCTTAAAAGACCAACACTCCGATGCAGAAACTACAGATCCAAAACCACCAAAAAAGAAAATCATCCTTCTGCTGGTGGCATCTGACTCAGATGATAAAAATGAACATGCGTCAGTCCACACTGCTTTGGGTCACTATCAAATAGAACCCATCATCAGCATGGAAGCATGTCCTCTGGAATGGTGGTTGAAGCATGAAGGTATATATGAATCTTTAGCGCATCTGGCACATAAATAGCTTGCAACGCCAGCTACAGCAGTGCCATACAAATGTCTGTTCTCACTTTCTGGTGACATTGTAAACAAGAAGCAGGCAGAGATATCTCCTGCAAATTGGAACCAACTTTGTTTGTCTGAGTGATTAGCTGACCAAGAAATAGGACTGAGTGGACTTGTAGGCTCTGAAGTTTTACATTGTTTTATTTTTGAATTCAGGTTTTTTTGCACCTAATTCTACATTTGTAAGTTCAACTTTCATGATAAAGAGATTGCACTACAATACTTATATGAGGTGAATTGAAAAATACATTTGTTTTTGTTTTTTACAGTGCAAATATTTGTAATAAAAATAAATATAAAGTGAGCACCATACACTTTGTATTCTGTGTTCTAATTTAAAT
The DNA here is from genome assembly GCF_007399415.2 of Gopherus evgoodei. Classification (NCBI taxonomy): domain Eukaryota; kingdom Metazoa; phylum Chordata; order Testudines; family Testudinidae; genus Gopherus; species Gopherus evgoodei. Next base: position 198,021,486 of record NC_044323.1, read on the forward strand.
CAATATATTTGAAAATGCAGTAAACATTCAAAAATATTTTAAATTATATTCTATTGTTGTTTAACAGCATGATTATTTTTTTTAATCACTTGACAGCCCTAGTTATTATTATTCAAGTATATAAAGTTATATATGACACATAAGAAATACATGATATCACTATGTGGGGGACATATTTCAACTTCATGCAACTGGATTGGCTGCAATACTCACAAGGGCCGAAATCATGAGAGATTTATGCTGTTAATCCCAACTAATTGTCAATCCAACCTTTCTAATACACCATCATGTATTCTGTATATGCCCCACACCGTTTACAGAAAATCTCATTTTGAAATTATAAAAATCTTTAAAATTGCTCTGGTACTCTTTCCCATCTCCATGAATCTGTAAAACCAAGAGCGCTGATTACAATGCCCAGTTAAGTGTTCAGTCTGAGTTCAATTCAAATTCCACTGAAATCAATGGGAATATTTTCCATTAGTTTATTGGAGCTCGTCCTGTAGGCATAATAGTTGTCTTTTTCAAGACATGTCCCAACAGTATGCTTTGAAAATTGATGTAGTTTAACATACAGGGTAAAGTTTTCAAACACACCTAAGTACCTATACCTCAAAATTCAATGAAAGTCAATGGGACTTACATGCTTAAAGCACTTAGGTGCTTTTGAAAATGTTGCCCGTAATTAAGTAAATGAATACTAATCAGCACATTTTCAAGAATTTTGTCAGAAGCCTATCATTTTTAAAATTCCATTTTGCTATCAACAATAAGTTCGGGGATGAGAAGCAGAAGAGTAGGAATTCAAGCTTTGCAAGTGTTTGGGCATATTGAACAAAGTGCACTTAGACATATTTCTCGTCTGAAAACTATAGTCTAATCTAAAAGAGAAAAAATGGGATACAGAAAAGGATTATATATTAGCTTTTTAGAAATGTACAGCAGACTGCCTGCACTATGGTATTAATGATGGCTAAACATATACTAGACAGTAAAATTTATCCCTGTACCCGAGGTCCAGCACAATGCTCATGTGCCACTTAAATCCCACTGAGGGTTTAAGTAAGACTTAAATGGTATATAGACATTCTGTACAGGGATAAATTTCACCCCTAGTAGAAAGTGATCTCAAAGTAAAAATATATTCAAGTAGAATTACAGATAATGACCATCTTCTTCCCCACACAAACCGCTTATAAGTAAAACTATAGGAATTGGTTATCCAAAGACATGAGAAAAAGTGAATGCATTCATAATTGCAGAGAAAAAAAAGGAGAAAACTGACACCAATCTAATAAACGATATCATAGTCAGCCAGCACTACATGGAACTGAATAATAAAAGGAAAAAATCAACATGTAAGCTAGAATCCCCAACCCGAAGATAAAACAAAGCTCTCTGCACTTGACAAATATCCAAATTAAATGATCCCCTATATCCCTATTTCAATAGCAATGAAACAGGGAGAAAGAATTGAAAATCAGATTTCCTCACAACAGTAGACAGCATATTTCTCTATGTACCCAATGTTCTGCAATCAATTACACAGTTTGTCCTGTTAACAGCTACAAGCAATCGACATGAGACACTTTACCTTTTACCTGCTATACATAATGCTTTAAAAAAGTTAATTAAAAAAATATTAAAAATAATGTTTTTGCTTGATTGTTTTAGAGCAGTGAGCAAACTTATTTGATTGGGCTCCCCTTCTTTGTGTCTGTTGTCATTTATGCTTCCTCCACAAGTACATATACCAGCACCCAGCTCTGAAAGCAGCACTGTGCCAGCAGCAGCACAGAAGGGAGGCAATGTAAAAAGTGATATTTGTCAATACAACTTTTCACGTCAGTGTTAGCACCCCATTGACATATTTACTTCCATGCTGCTGCTGCTACCATACTGGGGCTGACAGCCAGAGCCCCGCTGCCTCCAGGTAAGGGATTTGAGGGGGGTAGGGGGGAAGGTGTGGAGAGTCCAGGTGGTGGGGCTCTGTCTGTCAGCCCTGGGGTACCAGTCTCCAGCTATCCCCTTTAACCCTGCTTCATAGGTGTGCATAACCCTTCTTTAGGAGCCTCACCCACCTGGGGTTAACAGACAGAGCTCTTAAAATAAAAAGATCACACAGCTTGTGCCTCCCCTTGGGAAGCCCGCCCCATAGTTTGAGAACTTCTGTTTTAGAGTGAACTTAGTGCTGTCAAAATGAGATCGATGGAGCAACAACCTTGAAAAACCACAGACCAACCTTGAGCTACAGAAAGGTATAGCATGCTACTTTTATTATAATGAAAACTTCCAAAACCATCCTACCAACGTCTCACACTCCTGATCCAATGGAATCACTTCTAGGGAAAATAATTTAGAACCTATATCTATTCAGCACTTGGGCTCTGCTGTTAAAGCCGGAAAGGATGCCAATTAGAACCCCTTCTAATTATTTTTGTGATTTTTGGGTTACTAAGGCCAGACCCAAAGACCCTTGGAAACAGACTGAAACCACAAGCTCACTTCAAAAACTACTGAACACATGATGAGAAAGGAGGAGGGGGAAGTGTGTGAACTGTTTTAATTTTCATTGAAATTTCATTTTCATTTGAGTCAAAAATCAAGCTTGATAGACATACAGCTAACGAAATCCACAGTAATTCTGTATTCAGGTTTGGTTGTAATTATTCCTTTTTTTATTTTCTGGTAAAATCTCTTCAGTTATGCGAGTTCCAATATCATGCTGTAGCGGAGAAGGATAGCTCAGTGGTTTGAGCATTGGCTTGCTAAACCCAGAATTGTGAGCTCAATCCTTGAGGGAGCCACTTAGGGATCTGGGGCAAAATCAGTACTTGGTCCTGCTAGTGAAGGCAGGGGGCTGGACTCAATGACCTTTTGGGGTCCCTTTACCTCTGTGAGATAGGTATAGGATTCAACATTTATCTACACCATTATTTTAAGTTCTGATTTCCTCTAGAAGACTACAATGTATTTTCTTAGAAGCATAACATCAATAATTATGGATCTAATAGAATCCCTCTATAATCCATGCCCACAGATCTGACCTCTCTTATGGAATGCCACCTCCATAGCAATGTTCTCTCATATCAGCACCCTACACAGAGTGGAGACAGAGATGGAGACAGAGTCAGGATATATATTCTATACCCGTGAGCCATCTTCCACAGACACTGTTTCTTTTTGTGTGGGACCCCTTCTGCAGCTGAAGATCCCTTGAAGAAATCCATGACAGCATGGCTCAACTAGAGATGAATTATTCAGGATCTGGAGGAGGGCAAGGAGCACCAGAGCTGGCACAGAAACACAGGGCTTACTTGACTATAGCCTAGGCTGCATCTGTAGATCCTCTGGGAGATGTGCAGTTGGAAGGCAGAAGTGCTTCATATGCCCTAAGAGCGCAAACTCCAACCCTAGTAGAACTATTTTGGGGAAACTCTGTGAGAAGATCCTCTTCTTTTTAGATTATCTTCCATGTTTTTTTTTTTCCTGTAGAGATGGAGATCCAGATCTATAAATTTAAAACTACTAAAGAATACCTCAAATACTATATATTATGAGAAATGGCATTTATATTAGTATCCATAGGGCTTTTTATCCACTTTTCTAAAGTATGTTATATATTATATAATAACTATTTAAAACAGTAACTTGTATAGAACATATTTTCTTCTTTATTACTTTGGTGAATTAAAATAAGAGGTAGCTATATTGCCAGCAGTCATAACACAATTTGCTGTTGTCTTGTCAGATCCCATAAACTAAAGCAGGAATGGGCCTGGCTACTATACCTGCACAGGAGGAGATCGCAGGTACATCTCTAAAAAGGTATGTTAGTGATAAACTAGATGGATCATTGGTCAACCAATATCCAAGCAAGATGTAAGGGAGCAAGTATTGCTGATGGAGTCAAGTATCAGAGGGGTAGCCGTGTTAGTCTGGATCTGTAAAAGCAGCAAAGAGTCCTGTGGCACCTTACAGACGATAGCTTTCGCCCACGAAAGCTCATGCTCCAAAACGTCTGTTAGTCTATAAGGTGCCACAGGACTCTTTGCTGCTTTTACTGATGGAGTCAATAATCAAATGTAATACTGAGGTCCCAACTTCTGAGGCTCGTGAAAAGGCCCAATAATAAAAGCATTAATCCCAGGGTTTTGCTCCAAATCCAGCTTGGGTTATTACATCTCCAGTTACATTCCTCACTGTCCTCACTGAATGAAAACCTCCCTGGGTAGATTCAACTGATAAAGTTCACTTCCTACCTTTAAATAATTTATTAGTTGTGTTACTGTAGACTAGCCAATAGAGCTGGTTGGAAATTTTTATGTCAGAATGATTTTCCTACTGAAAATTCACTTTCCAAAAAAAAAAAAATCTTCCACAGGAAAATTTTAATTTTGCTGAAAAATTTCAGTTTTCCATTGGAAAATTAGTCCCAGCTCAAAGCAGCCTGTCTGGACAGTTGCTGCTCCCAGCTTTAAGGCATTCTGCTAGGCGAAAAGCCCCAGAGCTGGAGCTCCCAGGGATTCCCATGTTCCGGTCTCCCTTGGTGGGCTTCTAGGCTTTAGAGTAGCTTAGGGCCATGACACATTTCAAAAAGATTGAAACAAAATATTATATCAACTTTTTTCTAAACAAAATTTCAGAATTCCCATTCCATGAGAAAATTTGAAATTCCAATTTTTTGTTCCATTTTGGGATTTTGTTCTATTTTGGAATTTCCCACAGAACTGGAGTTTCAGTTTCTGCTGGGTAATGTGTTTCATACAATACAGCCACCTTTGGAGTGGATCAGCCATCCTAACATACGTATAAGTTATGTATGGTATATATGAACATTCAGGATAAAAAAGGGGAGATTTAAAAAAAATAAAAAACCCAATAACATTTATAAGTGTGAATTTTGTCCCCTTCCTAGTGACTGGTCCACATGAAAGACAAAGTTCTAGTGCTGCTGATGCTACCACCTAATGGAGTGACTCTTTTAGCTCAAGTAGTAGAAGCTTGCGCATTGCTACTAAGGAGCTTGGGTTCAACATCTATTCCTTGGTGCCTGGTGATGGAAGCTAGTTACAAATGCATGTACTGACAGAAGTGTTTTCTAGTGGTTAGAACAAAAGACTGTGATGAATACCGAACTCTGTCACCAATATGATGTGTGACCTTGGTTAAGCCAACAACCTCTTGATATGGTTTGCTTATCTGCAAAATGGAAATGATATGCATCTACCAGCATTGTTGTGAGGCCTAAATAATATGGGGGGGGGGATGGAGGGGGAAGCAGAGATCTCTTTAGATGAAAAGCATTTAAAAATGCCAAGTAGTAGTATTGCTGTAAATTCAAATGTATTTGCATTAGATATATTAAAGCAGCTGATTCTAATTTCTGGATTCATTTAATATAAACATACCAAATTCTTGGTGATTTGTCCAGGATCTTGGTTAAACAGTCTGAAGTAGGTTACTTGCCCTTTTGGCATAAATATAGTCCTTATTAAGATTTGTGATTTGCAATACTTCTATATTTGGATAATTTTTTAAATGAAAAGAAGCAAAAAAGAGACCAAAACCTCATCCATCAGTAGGTATTAAATTTACGACATAATGAATTTCCATAGCAACATGTTCTAGTTACATAAACACCGACATCATGAAATTACGAGGTCTTAGGGCTGAACAAAAATACCAGTTAGGAAGTGGAAATGCTAATAAAAAGTAATAGTAACATGGATCAAACTTGCTAAATAATGGATCATTATTTAAAACTTCTGTAACCATTTCTGGGCAAGGTCTTAAAGATTATTTCCACTTGGATAAATGCCACCACATTCTCACTAAATATATGTTTTTTACTGTCATTCAATCTGTTATATAAATATTTAAAGGTGATGTCTAAATCACTGACAGAAATTACTTCAGTGTTATTTGTGTCTTCAACATTTATTTCCCCATATGAAACATAGTCCTTCATTTTTTAAAAAAATATTTAAGTTATATTTAGATAAAACTATTTGATAAAACTGAGGAAAACTACCTTTGGTTTTGGCGTACATTTTCCAGTTCAACTTAACATCTAATAAATTTTCAGCTCCTTTAAACATAAACCGAAAGTAAGCAAACCACAAGAATAGGTAAAGAAAACTAACTCAGTACCCATTAGCAAGTAAATGAGCAATAATAAAACAACAACTATAATAAAGCTCAAAACCAAAAACCAAACAGTGCCTCCAATTTCATGCACCACTCCGGGCATCTTACCAGAATATGGCGACATTCAGGTTAATTCAAGTCTTCCAGAGTGTGGTCTAACTCACTTATGTAACATGAAGCTGAGAGTCATGTATGAAGCCCCCAAACTTTGCTGGCTACGATACTGAATCAAGGTAAAATAAAATTATATAATTTGAGGCAGGTCACCAACATGCATTACTGACATAATTACTATTTATATCCCAAACTAATTGTGTTTTTAATTAATCTACATAGCTGTGTGTTCCTATAACTGTTACCGTCATCCTTCCTTCTTCATTTTCTCCATTTATGTCCTAGTTTACGTTGTAAACTCTGAAGGGCGGGGTTTTCTCTTACTATGTATTTGTAATATGACCAGCACAGTGGGGCTCTAAGTTGATCGGGGCCCCTGGGTTCCATATAACACAAATAATAATAAAATATATAGCCTGATTACTTTTTAAATGGTAAAAGTCAAATACAGAAGCAAGCTGAAACATAGAAATGGGTTCACTGATATATTTTCTCACTGTGGCTAAGTAGAGCGTACTCATTTGGAAATACCGTATTAGTGAATTGAACATAAGAGTCTGATCCCCGTCCTTGCAAGTCTTATGATCAGCTGAAGAGACATTTCACTCATGCTCATTTCTGATAAGTTTTGTAACAGGATTAACCTAAACTGAAAAAGGTCACATATCCCTGAAAAGAAGCAGGCAAGCTTCAGAGAAGGTTGCAGTTGTCTTTCTGATTAACAGCATGAGGACATTTTTATCCATTTCTTTTCCTCATATTATGATCACTACCATTGCTATAGAATCTCATGTAGGAATGTGAAAACACTGAATTTTTGTGTGTGCATCTGTGGTAGTCTTATCACATCATCCTCCCCGCCCCCCAAACAATAAATAAATAAATAAATAAATAAATCTTCAGTTTTCAGAACAACAGTTTAACTACTTTGGAAAACAGATACAACTGGCTACAGTGAATTGGACAAAATAAAAATTAGCTTGCAAATGAAAGACAGTTGATGTTGCCTAGCCTGAGACAGTAGAAGGTTCAAAGTTATCTATTTAAAAACAGTCTTGATTGCTTGAAGACTTTATACTCCCCTGTTCTTCAAATATGGGAGAGTACATTATCTGGCTGGATCACTGTCATACATCTTATGAGACAGTCTAGCATTTGGCAGCCCTCACACACCTCTCAGGTAAAAATCAGATGAATAAGACAGAAACATTGCACCACATAATACTCATTAACCTAAGAGAAGGCACGTAGGGCTGTGAGCCAGAAGAACATTAATTGTAGGCTCACATTCACTGTTAATATTTCTGCAATTTGCAATCTATATAATTGAGGAAGGAGTTATACCCCTACCTTGGAAGAGAGCCTAACTTTTTAATATGACAGATCCAAGCAGCATTCTCCCTCTTCCATCATAATGCCTTTCAAAACAAATATTCCAAAACTCTGTATTTGGCTATACCAGGGATAGGCAATCTATGGCATGCATGCCAAAGGTAGCACGCAAGCTGATTTTCAGTGGCATTCACACTGCCCAGGTCCTGGCCACCGGTCTGGGGTGCTCTGCATTTTAGTTTAATTTTAAATGAAGTTTCTTAAACATTTTAAAAACCTTACTTACTTTACACACAACAATAGTTTAGTTCTATATTATAGACTTATACAAAGAGACATTCTGAAAATGTTAAAATGCATTACCGGCACGCAAAACCTTAAATTAGAGTGAATAAATGAAGACTCGGCACACCACTTCTGAAAGGCTGCCGACCCCTGGGTTATACTATTTGCTGGCTAGCAATAATAATACAAAACAGTTAGCAACTCAATGTGAAGATTTAACATGAGTTCTTAGGTTTATGCCTGGGCCATCAGAGAGTAGAAGTACTCTCTGGGAGTAGCAAAGAGTCCTGTAGCACCTTATAGACTAACAGAAATATTGGAGCATGAGCTTTAGTGGGTGAATATCCACTTTGTCAGATGCATGTAGTGGAAATTTCCAGAGGCAGGTATAAATATGCAGGCAAGAATCAGGCTAGAGATAACAAAGCTAATTCAGTCAGGGAGGATGAGGCCTTCTTCTAGCAGCTGAGGTGTGAACACCAAGGGAGGAGAAACTGCTTTTGTAGTTGGCTAGCCATTCACAGTCTTTGTTTAATTTGAGCTGATGTTGTCAAATGTACAGATGAACTGAAGCTCGACAGTTTCTCTTTGAAGTCTGGTCCTGAAGTTTTTTTGCTACAGGATGGCTACCTTTAAATCTGCTATTGTGTGTCCGGGGAGATTGAAGTGTTCTCCTACAGGTTTTTGTATATTGCCATTCCTAATATCTGATTTGTATCCATTTATCCTTTTATTCCATCAGCAAGGGTCATTTGGGGTATGCTGCTATTAGACACCACCATGGCCCATGCCAGATGACTCAGGCTCACAGTGACGTTGCAGTGCAGTGACATTGTTCAGGCTTGGGTTTGAACCTGGGCTCTAGGACCCCATGGTGTTGGAGGGTCCCAAAACCCAGGCTTCAGCCCAAATATCTACACCACAGTTAGGGCTTGTCTACACTACTGCAGTAATAATGTAACTGAAGTCGATATAGCTTAGGTTGACTTATCACGGTGTCTACGCCACACTTCATCGACCAGAGACGCTCTCCCGTTGACTTAACTAACTCGTCTCAGAGTGGTGGATTACCTGAGTTGACTGGAGAGTGCTCTATAATCAATTTAGTGGGTTCATTAGACCCGCTAAATTGATACCCACTGCAAGTAAGTATAGATCGGGCCTTAATCAGTCCCTTAGCCAAATACCCCTGAACCCAAGTCAGCTGGCACAGGCCAGCCACATGTGTCTAATTGCAGTGTCAACACACCCATGGAGACCCTTTCACAGGTTAAGGATGTTTTTGTTTTGTTAGGTAGAATTGCTGGGAAAGCCAGACTGCATGAAAACACTATCTGCCTTTCCCCAAGATGAATTCCTAGTGGCACCTTTCCTTAGTGGCATGGAGTGGGGAGGGATGGGAGCATCCATGGAGGTGGTGCCTATGGACCTGTGCTCCTTCAACTCCCATTGTTTTAAGAAATAGCTGAGGGAGCTCAGCACTTTCTAGGATGGTTCCATACCCTGCTGAACAGGCCCTGTTAAAAGTACATATTTTATTTAAGTATTCTGATGACATTAATAGATCAAAATATAGGAGAGATAACCACATCTCTATTTGTGGTAAGAAGTGCATGAAAAGATGATTATTCCAAAAAACAATGTGCTCTAATATAGTGTTATGGGTTAGGTTAAATCTCATTGAAAAGTAGGCCGTATCTCAAGATAGTTGTAAGAAAACATTGGGATCCTTTATGGAACCAAGCAGCTGATACAATATGTGCCACCAACCAAAACACAGGCACATATCACTGCCCGGAACAAAGTAAGCTATTGTTTTGTGAAGGTTTGTATATCTGACGAAAAAAGGCAGAAAGGCCAGAGAAGCAGAGAGAAAAGGCAGAAAAGAATCACCAGATACACAATAGAAGCACTGAGAAACATGGCCCTGAGAAAAAGCTAATAAAGTATTTTTCGACTATGTGCTGCCTGCCTGATGGCTTGGATCAAAGAAACTCTCTCTCCTTGTTTGCTTTCTCCTGTGTTCAGGGAAACGAGACTTTGTACATTCCTTGTAAATAAACAGGTTTGTGCCAAAGATAGCTGACTCCATGATCAATTTCCCCTGGTAATGAAAACAACCAACCGGGCCCTGAACTCTACCCAACTACTCAGGTGAAATAAAGAACAACATAGGATGACCAGACAGCAAATGCGAAAATTAGGATGGGGGGGGGGGGTAATAGGAGCCTATATAAGAAAAAGACCCAAAAATCAGGACTGTCCCTATAAAATCAGGACATCTGGTCACCTCAGAGTAATAATACATTGCAAAACTATAAAACTCTATTTGGAACAGTTCTATTATCTCAAGCATGCAGATGTCAAAATTAAACCTGCAACCAAGTTTAGAATCTGACAACTGACTTAGGATTGCCCTATGTCTGGTTTGCAACTGAAATGTCCGGTTTTAAGGGGACCTGTAGTCTCCAGTCAGAAGTACTGACCGTAAACCAAAAGTCCAGTTACCACAATTTTCTAGGGCTGTAACTAGGACAGGGCAAGAGAGGCAGTTTCCCCGGGCACAGAGCTTGGAAGGCTTTGTACTCCAATAATGGAATGCAATATTTTAGGTCAACTCAAATCTTGTTTTTCAAATCTGTCCTAGACTGCTAGTGACCTGAAGTTATTTTCACAGTCCCATATGAAATGACTTTTCTGGTTTCATTCTATTTATTAGGGAACAAGAGTCCATATCACAAACACCATCATAAATAGCATGGCTATGTCCCACTGAAGAATGAATGTGCATGAAGACTGAACTACCCTCTGACAAAAAAGACTTATAAGAAGACTCTTTGGCATGACAGTGGGAAACTTGCACTGCTGCAGTGTGTATTGTGCCTATTTTGTGAATAATAAATAGAGGACGTCAGTCTCCAGGGTTGTCATTCTGACACATTTTGCCAATATTAAAATTCAGTTACTACTTAACAAAAAAATTTAGTAATTACACAAAATTGGCATTTCTTAAACAAATAATGCTAATGTGATTAAATTGCACCTTCCCATTGCTAGCAGAGGGAATGTTTGATCAGACTGGAAACAGAATGGCCATACCCCCTGTGATGCTGGCAGGCCAGGTGCCAGCTTTTGCCAAGGCTGCAGGCATTACCGAAGAAATGCCAAACTCATAGCTGGAGACTAGACCCAGTCTACCTGTATGTTAGTTTTGCTCAAAATAGGTATTAGTCTTCTAAGAATGTATGCAGTGTTTAGACTCTATGAAATGCATATATGTTGCTGAATGCATCAATCTCACTTGTTATATCTGTATTCCATGCTATAAGGAAACATGTAAATTTTGCTCTATAACTTTGAAAATGTTTGCTCTAAACTTGTGAACTCTAGTGGGAAGAGTGTTTCCCCCCAACTATCCAGAAGAACTATCAAATCAGACTGGCCATCAAGAAACATCGCAACAAAGGATTGGTGAATGGCCTATCGCACTTTGGAAATGCTATGCGCGAAGCAGCTCATCCTATGGACTCAGAGGCTGAATGAAGGAAATAAAGACACAAGAACATTTCCCATCTCTTTGTTGTTTGAACTTTCACAGGGCCAGATGCTCTCAACTGAAGCCAGAGATGCCCAGAGGGTACCCCTGGGTCTGCCCTGAAAGACATTCTGAATTGACAGCTCATTCCAGTTCTGTAGCTCTTAGGATTTAGATTACTACTCATTTGTGTGTATATGTTTGCTTGTTTTAATCTGTAAATGACTCATTTCTTTTTCCTAGTTAATAAACCTTTAGATAGTATCTTACACGATTGGCTACAAGTGTTGTCTTTGATGTAAAAACTAGGGTACTCTTGGGACTGGAACCAACCTAAATATTTTGAGATTTTTGGTGTAAGTGACCATTTATCATTAAGACCAACTTGCCTGGGTTCCAAGATAGACTGGGGAGTCTAAGGGGATTGTCTGTGATTCCATGGTAAGACTGTTACAGTGATCCACAAGTTCACATTTGTCACTGGCTTCACAAAATCTAATTATAGGACACACCACCAGTTTAGGGTGTCTGCCCTGTTTTTAACAGTCTGCCCTGATGTAGACACTCACAGTTGTGAGCCCCTCCAGACAGCATGATACCCTCAGTTCCTGATTGGAAGAGGGTGCTCTCCACCATCAAGGCTCTGCTCTCTTTCCTCTCTCCCTACTCAAAATACATGTGGGGATTATATGGTGGGTGGAGGCTGGGGCTAGAGAAAGTGGAGCAGAGATGCACCTCTCCTAACCACCCCAGGCCAGTTTGGTGGAGGAGAGGTGGGTTGAAAAAATCAGCAACTATAGTAATTCCCCTACATTAGTGGGCATGTAACAGCCATTCTTGACACTGAAAACTGCCTGCTTTGCCATATAGATAGCATATTTATCAGAGGTGGGTTTCCAAGTTTGCTATGGGTCTGACCAGGTTGCCCTTTGGGATCAGAAAATAATTCTTTCCTCTGGGCAAGATTAACAAGGTATCTGGTTAGTTTTTTCACCTTCCTTACAGCATCCTGAAGTATAAGCAGAAGAAAGAATACCTTTAAAAAAAAAAGAGTGGTGGTGGTGGTGGTGGTAAATGTCAATAAATTGTATTGTAACATATGGCTGGTGTCCAGTGCAGGTAAGAGGCCTCATGGGGCCATTCTTAGGGTAAACCTGACCACAGGATACCAGGCCTAATGAGCCTTGTTAGCCTATGGGACAAGAGGAGATTTTAAGTCTTCACAGACTGAGCTACCCCTCCCTACACTCTCACTCCCCCATTTCAAAGGGGAGTGGAGGCCTGAATGATTAATTCATTCATGGAAGTTTGGCAGAGGAAGCCAACCCTCATTCCTTGGTTGTCTGGCATGAGGTTATTCCATTGCATCCTGGACCAAATTAATCTGGAATTAAAGAGGGTTGAGGGGGTGTCAGACCTCATAATAATAAAACTAAAAAAATTGGGATCTTCTACTTTAACACAGATGCAGCAATGGTTTTATTCTCATGTGTGTCCTGATCACACTGAAAAACTGTAATTTTTGTAAAATCTGTAGACTTTTTTTCTAAAAATGCAAGGATAGGCAAATGAGGAGAATGAGTCAAAATTTGCTGTCAGGTCAGTACAGGTGCCATTCCTACCCAGCCCAATGTTCCTTATTAATTAAAAATTGCCTATTATGCTTTTATATATTGGAGTTTCACATAAAGAAGAAAGGGAATAAATTATATGGATTAAATTATTCCTCCCTCTATGTGTACAGTGAGGGTAGTGGGTCTTAAAGCATATCCTCTAATGCCTCAATGGATGATCAGGCAGGCATTATCTAGTAGCCACAGAAGGAAAAAGGAGGATAGCTATTCCTGCTAGCAGAGCTAATTACCTCAGAGGGAATGTCTGGACAGGCGATGAATAGGCCCTCTGTTTATACCATCAGGGCAGTGTTGGACTGGAACATCACCTAAATCTGTTATACAAATGTAACATTATGTCTACACTTCACACTCCTTTCAGTTGTTGTATCAATCAGGCAAGGTATTAACAAACTTCAACAGGACTTTAAAAATAAAGTGGAAACCTCTTTACCAAGCTGCTGCTGCACCCTCTGTAACTCTCCCTCTCTCAAGCAGCATAGTTTAATTTGGGCAATTGATCTTGGATTATCACCAGATAAGTCTGCTCAATGGTCTGCGGGGGGATGTTGGATGGGATGGGAACTGAGTTACTGCAGAGAATTCCTTCTTGGGTGCTTGCTGGTGAATCTTGCCCACATGCTCAGGGTTTAGCTGATCGCCATATTTGGGGTCGGGAAGGAATTTTCCTCCAGGGCGGATTGGCAGGGGCCCTGGAGGTTTTTCGCCTTCCTCTGCAGCGTGGGGCATGGGTCACTTGCTGGTGGATTCTCTGCAGTTTGAGGTCTTCAAACCAGTTTTGAGGATTTCAATAACTCAGTCCTGGATTAGGGGTTGTATAAAAGTGGATGGGTAGGGTTCTGTGGCCTGCCTTGTGCAGGAGGTCAGACTAGATGATCATATTGGTCCCTTCTGGTCTATGAGTCTATGAGCTTGAAATTGTTCTCTTGTAACTGCAGTAAGAGTGCTTGTAATAAGCGCAACTACTACATACTCATCCTCCGGTGGACCACCTGGTGAAGGCAAAGGCAGGCGAAAAAGGCAATCAGCTACCACATTTTTGTTTCCAGGCTTACATTCCAGTTCATAATTGAAAGAGAGTTGTCTTGTAGACCATCTAACAATACCATATCCTGCTCTTCCCAGTCCTTCCGTGGTAAGCAACGTTGTCAAAGGGCTGTGGTCTGTGTGCAGCTTGAAAGTGTGGCTCCACAGGTAAGTTCTCCATTTTTTAGTAGCTCAGACACAAGCAAGTGCTTCTTTTTTGACTGTAGAATATTTTCTCTCAGCATTACTCAGTTGTTCTCATGAAGTTGTGTGAGGACAGCCCCAAATCCATAATCAGAAGCATCAGTAGTTACAATTGTGGGCAATGCAGGACTGAACAGTGCAAGTACTGAACTATGTACAATCAAATCTTTCACTGTTTTGAAACTAACTTGTGCATCCGTTGTCCACACTAAGGCTGAACTTCTCCGTAGTAATTCTCATAACAGCTCAATGACAGAAGCGTAATTGGGAATGAATTTTGCATACCAGGCAGTAAGACCCAAGAAGGAATATAAGGTTTGCAAATCTGTTGGAGGAGGAGCATTTGAAATTGCCAGGATATGATCTGGATCAGGTTTTAGTCCAGCCTGTGAAATTGTATGTCCCAGAGAGGAGAGTTCAGTTTGTCTAAATTTGCATTTGGACCTATTAAGCTTGAGGCCTGCTTTGCTGATGCAGTTTAGTACAGACTGCAGGTTATTGTCATGCTCCTCAGTAGTATTTCCAAATATAATATCATCATCCAAATAGCACTGAACTCCATGTTAATTCTTCAGAATCAATGACATTTTTTGGAAGGCACTTGGGGCTGATGCGAGACCGCATGGAACACATTCAGAATGAAACAGTCCCTCATGTGTAATGTATGCTGTGAGGTCTCTGCTATCTTCATGCAACATAACCTGGTGGCATGTGCTCTGCAAATCAAGAGTAGAAAACATCATTGCTCCACGGAGTTCTGCAAATACTCCTTCTATGTGAGGAAGAGTATGGCTGTCAACCAGTATAGCTTTATTTGGCTCCCTTAAGTCCACACAAAGTCCACCCTTGTTCTGTGTCACTACTATAGGTGAAACCCTTTCAGAGGAGTTAATCTCTTCAATAATGTCCTTTTGAACACATTTTCTAAATTCCTCTGAAACAGCTTCCCTGACTGAAAATGATAAGTGCCGTAACTTCTGTCATACAAGCATCACATTATTCCACATTTTAACTTTATGCGGAAACCCATAAGCACAGCAGAGTTTCTCCTCAACCTGGTGTTGGGTCCCAGCTGAAACTGGTATGTGTACCACAAGAGTGCTTTGCTGAGGACGATCAATTCATCCATTAACTACCCTGAGATTTAAAGCAGCCAATAAATCTCTGCCAAGGATAGGAGTGCCTTTGTGGACAATATAGAACTCTGCAGTTACACAGCAATCACCAAAAGTAACTATTGCTGGCAGGCAGCCATGTACTGGAAAATGTTTTTTCAAATAGCACATCAACTGAAGTTTGGGTTCAGTAAGAGGCACATCTTTAAAGTAATGCAAGTAGATGGAATCAGGTAGTATAGATACTGCTGAGCCAGTGTCCAACATTAGCTGAATAGAGTGTGATTTGCCTGAAGGTATGGTGGAAATGTTTACAGTGCACTTTATCTGTTCTGGAATATGTGCAGTAGTGGTTTTGTTCACACTCAGCACAGTAATATCTGGTATTGTAACTGCATGCACCTGTTGATTGAACTGGCTACTGAGACATACTTAAGCAAAATGCCCAATCTTTTTGCAATGATTGCATTGAGCAACTTTTGCTGGACATCCTGTGTAGTTTGCAAAGTATTGTGGGGATCCACAGCAAAAGCATGCTTTTACTGTATTTTGAATTTGCTGATTAAGTGGCTTTTCATTAGTTTTCCTCCTGCAATTGTTTGTCTGCAGCAATAGTGAACTTTTCTGCAAAGGAGTCACAGCCTGGATGTGCCTCCTGTATCCCTGCTCATTATTTTGGCTTCAGCTGTAGCTGACTCAATCTGAGTAGCAATGATTATTGCTTTTTCTAGTGTAAGTTGTGGTTCTAGAAGTAAGCGTTCTCTTACACAAAGCATGGTTGTTTTCTCAAGGAGCTGGTCTCTAATCATCTCATCTGCCATATTCCCAAAGTCACAAGTTACAAACAGACTCCTCAGGGAAGCAATATACTGCGTTATAGTCTCCCCTGGTTTCTGCTCATTCTGGCAAAATCTGTAGCTATTAGCTACTGCATTCACTTTTGGCACAAAAAAGTTCTTTAATGCAGTGAGTGCAGTCTCATATTTATCATCTGCAAGGGGAAAAGTGTAAAATATACGCTGCTCTTCTGCTCCAAGGCAGTGGATTAGTAGGGCATGATTTCTTACTTCAGAACTCTCCGTAACACTGATTGCAAGCAGATAAGTCTCAAACATATGGATCCATGCAGTAAACGTAATTGGAGGCTCACCTGGGCTTTTTAGAAAGGACGCAGGTGGGTTCAGAAGCAGAAGATCCATCCTCATCGTCAAAATGTTGTATCAACCAGACAAGGTACTAACAAACTTCAACAGGACTTTATTTTTAAAATAGAAACCTCTTTATCAAGCTGCTGCTGCACCCTCTGTAACTCTCACTCTGCCTCCTCAACTCCTCCCCCCGCCTTCCTTCAGACTCCCAACAGCCAGTGCTCGCAGTTCTAATAATTATAAGCAACATCTAAACACCACAGCAGTGTGTAGAGTACATACTGTGATGTGTCATTCCGTATTCTTTATGGAAATATGCTTATGATATGAATATGATAACCGTGATATACTTTTAGCAAGATGGCTCATGTGAGATATCATTGGAAAGGTTATGATTTACTGAATGTGAATATCCAATTTGTATGCCTACATAACTTCTCTATCTGAAGTTAGGAATATTGACTATGTATCTGTATTTCAACTATGCTACTTTGGGTGACACCCACTGCTAACACTTCATGTACAACAACAAACAAACCAGACAGGCCAGATGGCCCATCAGCAAGGACAATGCACTGTGAAAATCTTAGCCTTCCTGTGGACCCTCCATATTGCCACTGACTCATGCATGCTGTGATCCTACAGAGCCAGGTGGTCTTGTCACCTGATACTAAAACATTACCTGGGACTTCTTGTAACTTTCCACTGTAAAGTGACCGGGGGGGCGGGATCAAGTTTCGGAAACAAAGGCTTCCCTTCTTATGTAAATCCTATACAAGGGTGAGGAGGAAGGCAAACAGGACTCCTCCTCTCCATGGCTGTCTGCCCAAGAAGAAAGCCTGTAAAAGCACCTGAAGGAAAGGCAAGAGAGGAGTCCAGACTGAGACAAGGATCTAGTCTGAAAAGGAATATAACTGGAACTCTGAACCACAGAAACTTTGCAAACTGCCTGCAACAATACTAGGGTAAGAAATACTATTTATAACTAATTTCTTTAGTAAAACTAGCTTAGTTTGCGTGTTTGATTTCATTTGCTTAATAATCTGCTTTGTTCTGTTCGTTATCCCTTTTGACACTTAAAATCTGTCTTCCACAGTTAATAAAATTTGTTTTGTTTATTATTAAACCCAGTTTTTGTAATTTCTAATGGGAGGGGGGCAAGAAGTGTGCACACCTCTCTCCACTTTGAGGAAAGGGGCAAATTTCATAATATATCTTTGGATCTGCACTCCAAGGGACATCTGAGTGCTGGAGCAAGTCCCTAAATAAGAGTCTTCCCAGGGTTGATCTGCAGCGGGGTGTGGCCCTGGCTCTGTGTGTGTGTGCGTTAGAGGAAGCTTTAATAGCCTGGCTCAGCAAGACCGGTTATAGGGGGCTCATGCTGACAGAACAGGTGGATTATGTGATATCTCAGCACATCAGGTGGCTTTTCAAGGGGTCCAACCCGTCACACATACACTCCATGTCCCTCCTAACGTGGATACTAATAGCAGTGTAGCTAGTGAGGCACTGCTTAAGCAAGCAGAATAAAGACACTCCTGAAATCTATGGGTATATACCCCATTTATATATTCACACAATTCTCTACACACCCAACCAGTCCCTTCCTTCATCTACACTGCTATTTTTAGCAGTGTAGTGTCCTGCTGTCTCCCCAGTGCTGTACTTTTCCCCACCACAGGGAAAGGCTCCAGTACTGGGGAAAGACTCCAGCAGCTCCATGCTGCAGGAATCTTTCCCTGAGGTAGAGACAGGCTCCAGCAATTCCAGCATCATGGAAAGGCTCCAGCTGCTGGGAGCGTTCCCTGGTGCAATAAAAAAAGAGTCCAGCATCAGAGAATGGCTCTAGCAGTTTCCTACTTCAGAGCCTTCCTTCTGCTTCCCCCCCTTTGATGCAGCTTGCTTTTCACTGCAGTGTATAGCTACACATACACAGGGTCCAGGAGATTGTGACTTTTAAAAACATCTCTCCAACTGCATCTGTTGGAGTGACATACCTTTTTTGTTTGAGGAAAATGAAGCCTCAGCAAAGGCATAATCAAGCTCAATATGGTTATCAAAATGCAGACCACCATGAATGAAATAAAAAATATAAACTTAGTTAGTATTACGTGTATCAAATGTTTGAATGAGGAGCTGAAAATAATCATTTTGAAGCAATTATCTGTTTTATAAATGGATCATCTATATTTCAGTATGTTTTTCCTCTTTCTGTTATTGAAACAAATACACTTTGGTCCTTTACAAAGCAGATAATGACTAGATAATACAGATTAGCGGGTCAGGCATCATTACCTTGTTGGTGAAAAGCCAAACCTACGCGTATTGTTGCTCTGATTAACTTATTTTATTGTTTAAAATCCCACAAGCAGAAGGACAATTTCAGTTTTCATCCAAAGAGATAACATTTGCAGGAAATGTAAGTCATAGCAAACTACTGAAATTCCAGGGTCATCTTTGGAGGAGGAACCATCCCTTGGTCACATGATTATTTTGTTAATGAAATTTTAATCTGTATTGTATTGTTTATTTTTTAAAAAGCAGCATTTGAGAGCTGACAATGTGTCCAGTGATAAGAAGTCTTGTCTTTAACTGATCCAGAGAGGGACCTACTTTTGATGCTGCCCATAGATTTAAGCTACAGGCCTCATCCAACTCCCAAAGAAGTTAATGACAAGATGCTCACCCCAAATAAATTTGTTAGTCTCAAAGGTGCCACAAGTACTCCTCGTTCTTTTCACCAACTTAACTGAGAGCTGGATCAAGTCTCACGTTAGCAAACTGAGGGGGTATGTGTGGTGAAAAGGGAGCTATCTTCTCCTTGAATACCTCAGAGGATCATGCCCATGGTAGCTCATCTCCTTAAATTGCTCTGTTGATTTTGTTATGGCCACAAATCATCTTTGAACGTCATTATATCCAAAAGAGCAGAAGTGAAATAGGGAGATATTCACTCTAGGTGGTTCAAGTGTTTCATTCCAATCTGAATGACAGCAGGAGGGAGCTGAAAAGGGTAGGTACCTTGAAGAGTCCCATTTTACTCTGGTATCTGTTTTGCTATCCACTTGATGTCTGTTTTTGACAGCATTTCATTTGGTATTTCACAGTTATTTAGCCTGGCAATCTAGTTCAGAATGGGGAGAACAGAAAATACCATACACTGTGCTATGTCTGCTAGGATGAAAGCAGGAATCAGAACCTGAACTTTTCCAAGAAAAACAAAGTGTGAACTTCATTTGAAAAACTGTTACTGCAGAGGGCACATCAAAGAGAAATAGTGGATTTTAAAGAAAAAGTGCCTCTATTAATATATTCTAAATGTCCACTAACATTAATCGGCAGCACAATGCACTATACTGAAACATGCATCTGAGGAAGTGGGTATTCACCCACGAAAGCTCATGCTCCAAAACGTCTGTTAGTCTATAAGGTGCCACAGGATTCTTTGCTGCTTATACTGAAACTGACAATCAAAATTCCTTGTTTCTTGTCTTTATAATGAGAGGAGGTCCCAATGGAAAGCTCTAACACAAACAGGTGTTGAAAATGCTTAGTGACCATTTGCATTAGGCACTTCAGTTTCTAATGGACTCTAATTAGGCTTCTACATATTGACATGAAACAAATTAGTTTGTTATCCAAAACCTGTCAAACCATATCTAGTCGTATCTAATATATTCTACAATCAGCAACTTCTCTTGGTTGTGGCCATTTTGAAGATATGCTTGTTCGGTCCAAAGTGGAGCTTCTTTATATGTTAACATTTATATGTTGATATTTCCACAAAAGTTACTTGCATATATATTATATATATAAAGAGAGAGAATATGAATATCTTCAAGCTTATATTTTATTATTGCATAAAAAATTCATGCTGGACTACTAAACCTCCTGGTCAGACATGAAACTCTGATCTGTACACAGCTAACAAACTTCCTAAATTAAAAAAGCCCCCCTGCCTCCTCACCCCCTCTTACAGATCCTTTGATGGCTCAAACGCTTGCAATGATAGGTTTGGTGTTATGTTTATTAGAAGTAAAAAAGCAAATATCATTTAATATTTACAGCCAAACCACAAAGGGCCTGAATCTCATTTACATTAAGGTCCCTTTATACTGCTAGAGCATGTAAAGAGAATCACACCAACATATTTAGGTATATTAGCAGTGAATGTTATTTTTTATTTCATGCAGGCAAGAGAGTCAACCCTTGGTTAAACAATTGTTTTAAGCATTTTATTCACAACACCTTACTACTGCAGCTTTTAAAAACTTCGGAAAGCAAAAATCAGTTCAGCAATGAACTGAACAGTCAAGGTCCCCTGCTGCTTATCGTTAGCATGAAGTTCTGATAAACAACATGTGCATTGTGGTGGAAGGCTGTCTACAAACTAATTTGTAAGTAGCTAGCTGAAAAGAAGTCACTGATCAAGGAAATAAGAAACAGGCAGTACTGTCAGTCCTCCCTCCTGGTTCAAAGAACGTAAAACACATGATGATTCTTAATGGCTTGGTTTCTTTGGAACAGAGCTAGAATAATTGTTCAAGGCCCCAAGAGATCCATAATTCCCAATGCTTAAAAGCTTTTAATCTGGATTTGTTGAATTGTGCACAGATTTGAGGGTTTCATAATCTTCAAGCAGGAGGATTAATCAGTTAATACCTAGCATAAAAGGCTCTACAAAAATATAAAAGTCCAGCCATGGCAATACATGTAGAGTTTTAATCAAAATAGAGACAGAACAAGTATGGTATGAGCAGTGGTCTTCCATCATATAAAATAATTTACTGAATAAATACAATTTTAAATACCCATGACATTAGGAACTGCTAATACTAAAACAACAATGTGTAGCAATAATTTAATCAAAACATTCTTGAAAAGCTGTTACTCCAAAGGCTAAATTTGTAAATGTCCTTCACTCTTTCACCCCCAAAGGGGTATACAAAAATAAGTGTAATGAGAGAGAAGTATTCAAAATGGCAATTTATAATATAGCATTCAAAAACAAACTAGCATATAATGTGCATGCAAGTCATTTATGTACACTATTATGCCACTTGCTGTGCAACAATGACATAAGGAGTAAATCATAGCAACAATCACCTCAAATGACACAAGTAGTTCTCTGAGATTATCATAATTAAAAACTATCTAGGGCCACAATCTACCCTTACTCACACTGAATAGTACCTTATTGAATAATAGTCCTACTGAAATCGAACTACTTGTGTAATAAACAATTTAATGTAAATAATGGTGACATAATCTGACCCTTGCACAGCCTACATCATCCACACAGAATGCTGTGATATAGATTAAGACATACTCCCAACCTCAAAGAGTTTACAATCTAAACTAAACAAGACAAGACACAGAACAATCTTTCATGCAGAATAGTGAGCACAAGATGGCAGCTTTTAGACCACAGCCCTGATGAAAGTGCAGAGCTCCACTGGGAGACTGTGGTTCACTGAGATAACTTGTGCTGCAGTGCTCTTGTGCACAAGGGGTAATGCAGTCTCCTTCCACTAATGCCCAACCTTATTACACAGGAGGGCATCATAAATCTAAGTCCAACCTTGTGTGGACCAAACAGATTCTACATATTTACTAAGATTTGAAGTCACCTGTATTGATTTATATTTTAAATTCAGCTTGTTTCGTATGTATTTAGACAGAAACAACCCATGTACACTATTGTCTATTTGCATACTGGTGTAAACTAAAATGATGTACACATGAAGACAAAGTGCTAATGAATCCACCATTAGTATATTGTGTTGCAGCAAGCCGCGGGCCTTAAGAAATGTTCTGGTGAGCAGTGTTTGGCCTCGAGGCTGTAGGTTGGGCACCCTTGTTTTATGGGAAAGGTATGGACGAAATTGGTCCTCTTAGTCTGCTAGCCATGTTCCATAGGACAATGCAGATCAGAACCCTGCTTCTTCTGCACCCCATTTCAGACTCCTGCTCTCTAGGCAGGATCAGGAATGAGCAATCTTTGGAATTCCCAGAGTATAGGAAGTGCAAGGAGTGCTATAGTTAGTGGCCCTAGTGCAATAGTACAAGGTAGGGAAAACTTTTCTCACTCTCAGTCCCTCTGCAGCAGCCTAAAGGCCACGCACAAACCAGCACTGAGAAAATAAGAAATACCTGCATGATTTTCACCAGTAGGCAGAGCGACAATCTATATGATGAAGAATTCAAAATACATCTTACTTTAAAATAAAATTCAACCTCTGCCCATTTCCTTGGAAAGAAGTTTTCTAATATCACTGCCAGCTTGTTATTCCATAGAAATTTGGTTAGGACAAACATTTCTGAAAAGGTGAGATGCAAAGGAAAGAAATATTATGGGTCTGACCTTGAGAGACTGAGGTGTTAATCACTTCCCAGTGATCCGTGAGATTAGAAAATAATTTTTACAGTTGAGAGGGTCTCCAGATTTCATTAGCATTTCTTCTGTGAAAGAAGCATTTGAAGCAGCATTGGTTTCTGTCTAATCAAAAAGAACATTAAGTTCTGATGGCAGTTGATCTTTACATATTATACTGACCACAGCAGGGAATCCAACTGGATCAAGATCCCTTTATGACTCCAGTTATTTTCCAATTAATTTCATTTCATTTGCAAAGACTGGCTCTTGCACATAATTTTGGACTGACTTATCTAAAATTGGCATTGAAAGGCCCACAAGAAAAGGTTTCAATGCCAGAAGAATCTGATTGATACACATATATTTATGAACCTGTCAGCATACCTTTTTTGACTTTCATGATTAAACCTAATATTCTACTACTTTTATTTCTTGTTTTATGAATTTGTTTTTAGTTAATCACTGAGTTAACTACAATTAATTGACAGTCCTACTTTAAATTAAATGGGAGTTTTCCAGTTCTTTTTGTTGCCATTGTGGCCAATGATAACACTGTAAAGGTGGCTGGGAACAGCTAATTCTCTGTAAATAGCATTTCAGTATTATGGAGTCCTGCCTTCTCATGAGACTTCTGTTCCTTTGAGTATCAATAAATTGGCAAACTAGAATTAAATCACATGAAAATACATCATACATTAAATACATTAAATTGAGGTGCCCAATTAGATAGTTCATATATGCATTTATATTCTACCAAAAAGTTCAACATTAACATTATACATAAAAATAAAGATACACTTTTTGTCATTTTACTACCTTCCTGACAATGTGTTAAGACATGTGTGCACTAAAGTCAGCCTAGGTCCTCCACCTTGTAATTACAGTATACATTAGATCACAATGTGTTGCTGTAGAAAGGACTATGAGATCATAAATAAAAGTATTGCTAAACCTCAAATGGCTCTGCATAATTTATAAGTTTCAAAGAAAGCACCAGCAAATATGTTTCAAATTATAGACATATTACAACAATAAAAATTCCTTTAGCAGTTAACTGAATTGGTAATACGATATGTCATTACTCTACAGAAGCGTATTAAGGAGGGACTGGACAGTTCAGAGATCTTGGTGACAGAAGGCAAGAGTCGATGCTCTGGCTGCTGCTCCAGCGTATACTCCAGCTGCAGGAAAGGCAGCAGGAGCACAGACCGCCATTACAGCCCCTGTGTAAGCAACAGCCCTCCTCCCCACGTTCCATTGCCTCCTCACCCAAACGCCCAAGAACGTGGTGGGGGAGGGGGCCCTCTGGCCACCCAGCCACTCCACCTCACAGGATAGCCCAAGCAGCATAAGGCTGGCCTTCAATAAATTTTAAAAATTTTAAGTGCAGTGTGGCCTTGTCCTTCCCTCCTCCCCCACCCCACTTGGTGCTTCCCTCCTCCCGCACCCCTCCCAGGCTACCTTGGCAGTTATCCCCCTATTTGTGTGATGAATTAATAAAGAATGCATGAATGTGAAGTAACAATGACTTTATTGCCTCTGCAAGTGATGATCGAAAGGGGGATGGGGGAGGGTGGCTAGCTTACAGGGAAGTAGAGTGAACCAAGGGGTCGGGGGGTGGGATGGGAGAGGGTTCAATCAAGGAGAAACAAGCAGAGCTTTCACACTATGGCCTGGCCAGTCATGAAACTGGTTTTCAAAGCTTCTCCGATGCGCACTGCACCTTTCTGTACTCTTTTAACTGCCCTGGTGTCTGGCTGCTTGTAATCAGTGGCCAGGCAATTTGCCTCAACCTCCCACCCCACCATTAATGTCTCCCCTTACTCTCACAGAGATTGTGGAGCACATAGCAAGCAGTAATAACAATGGAAATATTGGTTTCGCTAAGGTCTATCTGAGTCAGTAAACTGCACCAGCACACTTTTAAACATCCAAATGCACATTCTACCACCATTCTGCACTTGCTCAGCCTATAGTTGAACAGCTCCTGACTACTGTCCAGGCTGCCTGTGTATGGCTTCATAAGTCATGGCATTGAGGGGTTGGCTGAGTCCCCAAGGACAAATATAGGCATTTCAACATCCCCAATGGTTATTTTCTGGTCTGGGAAGAAAGTCCCTTCCTGCAGTATTTGAAACAGACCAGAGTTCCTGAAGACACAAGCGTCATGTACCTTTCCCGACCATCTCACGTTGATGTTGGTGAAACGTCCCTTGTGATCCACCAGTGCTTGCAGAAGCATTCAAAAGTACTCTTGAGGTTTATGTACTCGCTGGCTTGGTGCTCCGGTGCCAAGATAGGGATATGGGTTCCGTCTATCTCCCCATCACAGTTAGGGAATCCCATTGCAGCAAAGCCATCCGATATGACCTGCACATTTCCCAGAGTCACTACCCTTGATAGCAACAGCTCTTTGATTGTGTTGGCTACGTGGATCACAGAAGACCCCACAGTAGATTTGGTCACTCCAAATTGATGCCCAACTGACCAGTAACTGTCTGGCATTGCAAGCTTCCACAGGGCTATTGCCACTTGCTTCTTAACTGTGAGGGCTGCTCTCATCTTGGTATTCTGGTGCTTCAGGTCAGGGGAAAGCAAGTCACAAAGTTCCATGATAGTGCCCTTACACATGCGAAAGTTTTGCAGCCACTGGGAATCATCCCAGACCTTCAACACTATGCGGTCCCACCAGTCTGTGCTCATTTCCTGGGCCCAGAAGCAGTGTTCTACAGCATGAACCCGCCCCATTAACACCATGATGTGCACATTGCCGGGGCCCATACTTTGTGGGAAGTCTATGTCCATGCCTATGTCCTCATCACTCTTGTCACCACACTGCCGACACTTCCTCTCCTGATTTTGCTTTGGCAGGTTCTGGTTCTGCATATACTCCAGGATAATGCGTGTGGTATTTACAGTGCTCATAATTGCTGTGCTGATCTGATCGGGCTCTATGATTCCAGTGCTGGGTGTCTGGGCTGAAAAAAGGCATGAAACGATTGTCTTCTCTGATGGAGGGAGGGGCAACTGACGACATGGCTTACAGGGAATTAAAGTCCACAAAGAGGGTGGTTTTGCATCAAGGAGAAACACAAAAACAACTGTCACACAGAATGGCCCCCTCAAGGATTGAACTCAAAATCCTAGATTTAGCAGGCTGTTGACTTCATGGAGGGAGGGAGCGAGGGAGCAAATTAATACAAAACAAATCGGGTCTATTTCTTGTTTTGATCCATCTATCTTTTACATCGTTAGGGTGGCAGCAGATAGTGCAGTTCGACTGCTAGCCATCATCATCTCCTGGGTGCTCGGCAGAAGATGCTGCATTATGACTGCTAGCCATCATTCCAATGGGCGGCAGAGACTGCAGGAACTGTGGGATAGCTAACCCACAGTGCAACGCTCCAGAAGTCGACGCTAACCTCGGTACTGTGAATGCACACCATCAACTTAATGAACTTAGAGCGTTTTTTGGACACACACAATCTATAAAACGATTTCTGAAAAAGCAACTTCTATAAATTTGACTTAATTTCGTAGTGTAGACATACCCCAAATTAAGAGAGAGCAAATGTTGTTTTCATCTGTATGTGGAGACTCTATGATATTATATTGGTAGTACCAGTATTTATTTGTATTATAGTGATCAGTAGTATCTAAAATCTCTAAGGTCAGGGCTTCATTATGTTAGGCACTGTACAACACACCGTGAGAAATAGTTTCTGCCCAAAACAGCTTACCATCTAGATAATTTGGTTGAGTGGTGGCAAATGAGTTTTGTGGTTTCAATCCAGTTCCCAGTGAGCAAATGTTTACATTTTTAAAAAGCCACCATAATTAAAAAACACTTGTTGGCATTTTAAGTGCAGAAAGACCAAAGACTGAATGGACCATAAGACTAAACTACCAATACATTCTCATGACGTAAAGGCAGTCTGTCTAGACAAGCTTTGAGGTAAACGGCAAGAAGAAGTGGGGGAAATGTTGAATTGCCATGGTCTATGGCAGGGGTAGTCAACATGCAGACAGTGGACCAAATCCGAACTGCCAGATGCTTTTGAACAGGCCGCAAAATCCTTTTATTAACTTCTCATTGTTGTTATATTTGTATTATTTTCTCTGGATTGTAGACCTTGACTATACCTTGCCCAAGAAAATACTTGATTGCCCCCGTCTATGGTATTCATGTTTTGAATATAAATTAAAAACTTCAGTCTTCAAGTTGTCAGTTTCAATTTATCTACAAGCACACACAAACTTTGTCTACACCATGAGCTAGGGATGCGATTCTCCTGTTTCTGTCCACATACTCCTGCTAGCTCTCATCAAGCTAGCGTGAGTACACAAAGCATTGTAGCCATAGTAGTATGGGAAATGGCAGCAGAGGCTCAGCTGGACCATGCTGAGTACAAATCCGACTGAAACTGCTGGGTATGTACTCAACACAGTTCAGCTGTGCCTCTGCTGCCACTACTACTACCCACGCGCGATACTTCAGTTACACTACTATTTATACTCATCCTAGCTTGAAGAGAGCTAGTGCAAGTATGTGTACACAAGCAGGGGAATCACACCCCTAACTTGTACAGTAAATATAGCCACTACAGCCCTTGTGAGGTAACCAGCTACAGTACCCAAATAATAATAACCCAACTTTTAAAGACATATTGCTAAATTATTAAATTAATACTCGCAATATAATTCATATCTATCAAATCCTACATTTAAATAAAGTGCCCATTGGTAATACTGGTATAGTTCAAGGGATACTTTTAATATAGTTGAAGCCTTTAGCTTTAAAAATTCCATCCCACTGTCTGTTTCATTCTCTTGTATATCCTAGTCAGCAGGGTCTGTTGTCATCTTAATAGCTGTAGTCCTGAGCCTGTAGGCCCTCTGTGTAGAGAACTCGCACTGAAGTTCTACACGCAGAGGACTTACAGTATTTTGTGACAAAGATTTTTAGAATGCTATTCCACCCTCATAGTAGTAACATTAGAAATTCAAAGAGGTTCTGCACCTAGTTGCTTTGGTGATCAGCACTTTCAAAATACCTCAAGAAGATAGAATCCCCAGTGGGTGGGCTGTGACATCCTTCCAAGCAGAGATACATTTATGTCTCAGAGTTGTTCGCACCGATTAAACTGTATTTGACAATTCATCAAAGAGATGCTTTCATTGAATGTCATTTACTCACCTACTCTGTATCATCTCTCTTCTCCTCTCTCTCTTTCTCTCAAAAGATTCATGAGTGTCAGGTTATTATAGGAGCTATCTTGGCAGCTTGGGACAAAATATATCTCAAATATTAACCATCTCCTGGACGTGGCTGCTGAAGTAATCATGCTGTTGATGGGGGCATTCTAAATCTCTATTATCCACATACACATTTTCTGTTAATCCTCTGTTATAAGAACTTGTGATTTTGGTTTAAACTGATTACAAATACTGTCCTGATGCAATTAAAATTACATTAATTAATATTTAATTAGAAATTTAATTACATCAAAAACTTTTATTAAATAAATGTTAATTTGCATTTCATTCAGATTTCAAAGAATAAGGCCTAATGGCAGTATTTTTTAGTAAAATGCACAGTGAATTAGGCATGCAACAATCATTATTCTTAATGGGAAACAGTCCCCTACTTCCCTATATGCTTTGGGATCATAAATTCGTTTTAGTCAATCCACTTGTGAAAACTGAGGTATATTTGAATATCCATGCACAGTATTTTGTTATAGACTAATGCACAACACAACAGGACCTAACACCAAATACAATGGCCAAGATTTTTTTCTAAATCCATGCCTAAAGTAGGGCTTCTAAATCCACATTTAAAAACCTTCACAAGTATTGCAAAACAGGTTTCTCCACGTACACAGTTTCCTGCAAGCCTGATCTTGGTTGTATATTTATTGCATACGTGTGGATATGAAAGTTTTAAAAAATAGACTGGTATTGAACTGCGTAACTAGAACAGTTTCAAAGCAGTCACTTCTACATGAGCTACGGGTTCATCATGTGATGTTTTGTCCATCTAAATGTTTGAGCGCAAATCAGCACTTTCATGTTAGTTTCAGTTTTGCTGCCTGAACACTAAAGTGAGCACAGCAGACAGCTGGGTTTTTATCAGCTTGTGTCTGTGACTATCTCCTTCTCTGCTGGGTCCAAATAGAACATTTAGCACCTCTGAAAATCATGCTTTAATCCTTTAACACAGTCTTTAACCCATTTAGTTTGTCCTACTTTGACCTTGCCGGCTAGACCCATTGATAAACAATTCTGTTCAATAGCTCTGAGCTCTGCAGGTGTAGCCCTCTCCCTCCAAACTCGAATGCAGGGGTCAGCAACCTTTTGGAAGTGGAGTGCTGAGTCTCCGTTTATTCACTCTAATTTAAGGTTTTGAGTGCCAGTCATACATTTTAACATTTTTAGAAGGTCTCTTTCCATAAGTCTATAATATATAACTAAACTATTGTTGTATGTAAAGTAAATAAAGTTTTTAAAATGTTTAAGAAGCTTCATTTAAAATTAAATTAAAATACAGAGCCTCCAGGACCAGTGGCCAGGACCTGGACAATGTGAGTGCCACTGAAAATCAGTTTGTGTGCTGCCTTTGACATACATGCCATAGATTGCCTACCCCTGCTATAATGTATTCCCTGCCTCCCCTGTCTGTCTCCATCTAGTGTTGATGTTTGTTACCTAAGAGACAGAAGTTCTAGAGTGAAAGGAGTCACACAGCAAACTTCACTTTACAAAGAATGAAACTACCCTGCAGGGTCACAGCTTTGCAAGGGAACCCCACTCTTTACCAGGCTCTTGGAAGGGATATGATGATGGCTGTTACCAAAAATGAAGAGCAAAGCATGCATGTAGCT
Source organism: Gopherus evgoodei (assembly GCF_007399415.2). NCBI lineage: Eukaryota > Metazoa > Chordata > Testudines > Testudinidae > Gopherus > Gopherus evgoodei. The sequence goes on from NC_044323.1 coordinate 198,051,289, forward strand.
ACGGGCCCACCAATCCATCAAGCAGGCGTCCTCTCCATCAAGAGGTAAAAGGATGGCTACCAAGAAAGGAGGCAGCATCTTAAGCCATTCTCCAGACTTCCAATGGGGAAGGCATTAGCCAAAAGCTGAATGTGAGTAGTCTTCCATGGACTAAAAGTCAAATGATCATGCAGCTGCTAGGGAGGCCTTGTAAATGCACAATCCTGGTGACCCTATGCTGAAAATTGAATCCCTGGACACATTGGCAAATGGTTTCAACAGAGAAGGGGGTGAGGCAGAGCTAGAGAAGGTAAAATAAATGGACACCATAATGAGAGAAGCTAAGTGGAGCAAATTGCAACAAAATGGTGATTTTCATGTATTCAAATGCTTGAACTGAAACAGACTGCTGAATCAATAGCACTGACACAGTAGATATAAAAGATAAAAAACTTTCAGTAGCCTTGTGATATGTAGTTGCTTAGTTTCTATTATTTATAGCATATGGCTGTTGAAAATTCTTATAGTATACAGCAAAATCCTCAAACCAAAAATGGAAAGTAAAGCATGATCCCATTTCCCTCACCCTTAACCATCCACATCTAGTCTGCCCTCATACCAGAACATTCAGAGAGCTGGCAAGCCACACTCTTGATTTATCTTCCTTGGAAAATATTGAAAACATGAATAATGATGCCATTATTCATCTTACAGTGTTTTCAACCCCAACAAATCAAGTCTTTGAAAGGTTCACAATTTAGCTTTCTCAATAAAAATTACAAGTCATTAGCCCATGCAGATGCAAGCAAATTAAACTGGAAGCCAGTCCTGGACAAAAGGTTTAAAACAAACTGCTGCGTTCCCATCCACCACAACCACCACCACCCCCCGTGCCTCTCAGTATTCCCTGCAGCTCATTCACTACCAAAAATACCTTTATACCTGGTTCTGATATTATATCACATATAGAACAAAGTGTTCTATCAATCAGGAATCTTGTTCATATAGGATAATATTTTTGATTGATAGAATTCTACTATTCTACAATGACAACATTGGTATTGGGAATAGAAACAAACATTTGGGTATTGTGGGGCTATAATTCTGATTATAAATTCCTATGATAAGCCAGGATAGCAATGCTGAAGAAGATCATGTGGTCACCAGAAACACAAGTTGTATTTGTAGCCCCATCATGTTAACATTTTCTTGATTTTTATTTTATAAAATATGTAATCCACATAGTAGTCTGCTTGTTGTGGATGTTCCTGCGGTCACTATTTTTAACCTTGCTTTGTGAGTCAGGGATATAGACAAGACGCTAAAAGGGGCAGCTCTGGCAACCTCTGAAGACCTCAGATATTTTTGCAAACTTTCATTCTTTATCCAAATAGATATGTTATGGAAACTGCACTGGCATTATTAGTTGACGACGACTTCCTACTGATGAAAAAAGATTGAGAGTTCATGCTTCATCTTCTTTCATCTGGCTTAGATAGGTAGCAACAACTACAAATTTATATCTAGATTTGATAGCCAGCACATTGCTGCAGCAGTGAGCTGGTGAATGTCCTTCAGGCCTCTAATGAAAACACAAAGGGGGACACTCAGGTATGATATGCTCCATCATTTGTAGCTGTTGACCACAGTTGCATACTGGTGTTTTCCTCATTTTCCATTTAAAGAGGGTTTGTCCACATCTCCCATGAGATATCCTGATGTGATTCAATCTGCACCAGTCTTTCTGACATAAATCAAAATCCTCAGCAGGTTCAACTACAAGTTGCTTATTTTGAGCAGTCAAAACACTCCATGTGGCTCTCCATTTAAGCCTCAGTGTCAAAGTAGAGGGTAAGGTGGTCATAATGCCCCAGACTGCTCCCTCCCCAGTCACTGATCACCAGTGCCACAGAGGGCTCTGATCCTCTGGTACTTCTGGGGTATATATTATAAGAAACATCTGATGCAATATTGGAAGCGTCTTAGAATTCTACTGGAACTAGAACCTATTTCATTTGAACACATTAAGATGAGTTTCTCTGTCCCAGACCAGACACACACTGCAGACTTTTAATTCAAATGGAATAAAGTAAAAAAAAGTAGGTATTGGATTTTATATTTAACATAGATTCTGAGTCTCCAAGTAAATATCCTGCAGAATGACATCCTTTAGTATATTAGGCTCCATGCAGCAAAGAATAATAATAATTTGTAGTCTAACTTTGATAAACGTACATGATCCCTTGTCTTCTAAGCACAAACAAATGCAGAATTAAGCCTTTGCGACTAGTCCTTTCAGCTTCTTTGCTTTTATATATATGTCCAGTTATAGAGATTAATATAAATCTCAATAATAGTATGACAATAGCTACTGTGTGGCTTACAAAATGTTATATAATATATTTCAGAAAAACAAATAAGAAGCTAGTCTGAACCAAGTACACACAAAGACACTCAAAATACCTAGTCAAGCCTTGTTCCGGGAACATACTGAAAGAACATTGAGCTGAAGTTCATTGTAGTGTGTTTATTTCACTAATCCAATCTCTAAAGCTTTTCCCCATGTTGAATCTGTATAATAAACACTGCAGCTAAGACAAGAGGGTCAGAGATGACTGACATTTATTGATAATTCTTGCAAAATATTATGTGCAGTGCCCAAGAAAAGCCTGTGCCTTATACAATCAATTCTTCCTTTTAGCTTTCAGCACATATAGAAAGCAATTATAAATATTACTATATTTTAGCTGCAAATGCTAATACAACTTTTTCAAATTACAGATCAAGTCTGAAACAGTAGCTTGCAGTGCTTAATAGGCAGAAGCAAACTATCTGAAAAATTAAACAAGGGGAGAAAGCACAGTCCAAGATATAAGATCATTGTTTTAAAATTGAATAGAACACTAATCTTCCCAACTTCACTTGACACTAGCTTCTGTCATTTTCAGAAAACCTGAAAATGAGTAATCTAAAAAGCAGATATTAGGAAGATAAAAGTACTGATGTCAACAATCTCAGGCAGTTGGACCCGATGGCTCTTTCTTCTCTCTTGTACTCATATCAATCCTAAGACCTCATGACACAATGTAGATCTAATAGTTGCATTTGTCCCTCTCCAGGCTAAAAGCTTTTTGATAATTAAGAGCTATGGGAATCAATGATGTAACTATCATTTCAACTATAGATTTATTTCAGAAGTGGTTGCCTAGCTTGATACTCAAACATTTTTCTTGGTCTTCTGCTCAAAAAAAGGAATTCCATTAGCCTAAAATGTGGAATTCATCAATGCTGTATGCTGCAATATTTTACCTAAGTTGTCGCCAGATATATTACAGAAATGTCTGCTATGTGCCCTCACACTTTTGGTGTAAATGATTGTTTCTCTCCAGTTAACAAATTTTAACTTGTATTAAAGCCTTATCTGTAAACATGGCAGTACTGCAAAATCAGCAATTACGGCCTAGATAGCTTCAACCAATTAGAGATCTTTTGTGCCAAGAGCTACAGCAGAGAGAGATTTGTGTTGGACTTATTAACTCATTCTTTTTACAATAGAACAATTAAGTGCCTCTTCTGCAGCCATATTAAAGTCAATCTAGCTGTTCTACAGTTACACCGCCTTTGCCTGGAAAAATTTGGTCTTTAGGCTGGGAATTTTTCAGTGGGGAGCTTTCATGTAAATAACCAAGTGAATCCAACGTTTACATGAGAGAAATATAAATTATGTATCTTCAGTACTTGCCACCAAACTAATATTAAAGAATTTTGCAGATTTCAACTTTGGAATATCTAGCATAATTTTACTATTCCATGTTTGCGCCAATTATACCACCTTTTCCCTGTGCACATACACATGATTCCAAAAAAAAATATTTCTAGTAGGAGATTGTTGCAGTATCTTTTCTTTTGCTACCTTTTTTCTCCCTGTTCATAGGTGCTGAGCAACCCCGGCACCTACTAACTTCAAAAGGAGTTGTGGGTATTCTGCCCCTTGCAGGCCCATAATGAATTATGCTATGAAATAATATTTTACACTTACATAGAATACAAATAATAATGAAGTAATTATTAGAAGAATTGGCATTAATTACCTCTATAAAGACAGACTAATTAAAATATTAAAATTAACATATAATAAAGTTAATTGTGACAATAGTTTACACCGATTTTAAAGAAAGAAAACAACAAGATCCATATGTAAAAATATTTATATATTTAATTACCTTTAACTGCAGTTACTAGGGCCAGATTAAGGCATAGGGCTTGTAGGCCTGTGCTTAGAGCACCAGCTCCTGGGATGGTAATATTACACCAGAATCTCAGACTTTACTTAAAGTAGTAGTAAGTCTCTGACGTTCATGGTTGTGAAGAAAAATGTAAAAACATAAACCAAGCATAACCAATGTAGCAATGACACCTGAGTCACCCGAGTACAAAATAACCCAAACAAACCAACCAAAAAACCACACACACTGAAAAACGGTGAACTGCCCCATTAGGTTTATTGTGGTGTTAATTGCATGAATCCACTATTCTGGGGACCTCATCAATACCACCCTAGCAAATGGCTCTGTGTGAGGCAACAGGAGACGTCTGTACCAGGATTGACCCAAATACCCAAGCTGATACACCCACCCACCCATTGCAGCTCTTCAAGAGCTGCTCTTGATGGGGGTGGGGAGCATACTGCTGCCTTAGAAGCAACCTGCTACTACCATTCTTAGTGTTGGAGGGTGGAGGGAAGCGAAACCATGGAGTCCAAATCCTGCAAATAGTTATGCTTAAATGTAAGTTTTCATATGAAACTCTCAAATTGTAAACTCTTTAATGCAACTGTATTACTCAATAAAGCACCATGCACACCTAAGCCACTGAACAAATACCAATGACAATTCAACATGGAAGATCTCTCAACAATCAGCTATAGTACATTTCTCTCATGGCCATTCAGTTACAAGAAGTGGGTATGCGGGCTTGAAGAACTGTTTTGTTTGGATATCACCATAAAGTTGTGATCTGGACTCCCAGGGTAACACACAAACTGCATAATCCTGGGCTTAATAGTAGTGGAGGCTGTACAAGCCACACAACTAATGTATTCATTCATCAGACTTATAAGGTACTATTCTACCATAGATTTAGCTGATCTATGCAGGGGTATTGGCACAGGCTCCAAAAAGCAGTTAAAATGCATCCCTTCACCAAAGATATAATTATGAGATGAGCAACTGTTAAAAAATTAAAAGGAAGGATAAGTACAGCTATGGCATAAATATGCATTTAAAAATATTCAGAAACACTTATTTTACTTTTTATTTTATATTTTTTTTGGTTCAACAAAATGTTTTTAAAAAACTTTAAATATCCTTAATATGTATAAAAGAACCCAGACCTCCCATAAACCAAAGATTCCACACTGACTTTACACTTTTAGGTGCTTTAAACACTTTTCACCATCATTGGTTTTAATTTCTTCTCTGTCCCAAAATTCACCCATCAAGAAAAGATGACACTGTACCTTTTATTTTTGACTGTTTATGCTATGCCTACAGAGAAACCCAACTCTGTACAGCAATGCAAAGCATAAGTGAAAGGTACTGAGAAAAATCTCAGTGTTGTGATTTATTTGCTTGTTTTTTTTAAAATCGTGTTTATACTGTTGGCAATTCACTGTCACTTAAAGAAAATCTACAACGTATCCCTTTGGTTACTAACATAACAAATCACATTCTTTGGAGGGGATCTAAAATAAGTTGGCTAAATAACTAGAGTTCCCAAAATAAAATTTTATTGAAATTGGGCTAATATTTGTCTTCAACTAAGTAATGGTATTTTCTAAAATTTTGCCAATCAATTAATTACCTACTTAGGGCATGAAGCCAAAACTCAATACATTTTGCTGTACAGTCTGCTTCTGGAGACAAAGGAGTGTTTAAAAGGGAGTAACTCTCAGATAATGGTAAAAGATGTTCTGCTAGTAAATGAGGAATATAGACACCTGATTTCAAAGAGAACATAAGTTTTGAACTGTAGGAAGAATAAAAGTTTTCTCCTCTTCCCTCCCCCTGCCACAGTTAAAAGAGAAAAGTCTGATCCAATTAGCAAACTAAGAGGTCAAAGACTTAATGAAGCTACAGACCTTGCACCATTTAAAAGCCGGACATTATCCAAATTTAAAATGAATCTTCTCAGGTTAGCAGTTTTGAGAGCTTTAATAGTTTATAATTTATGTCACTCTTACCCCTTCAATAAGAGAATTATGTATCTAGCTTTTCCACTGATTTGATATGGGTATTTAAAAGGATCTCTTACACTTGATCATTTTAACAATGGTGTATTTATTCTTCATTGGTAAATAATGAGCATATACTATTTTTAAAGTTTGGTCTTTCTTTGTGAAGTTAGTCCAGTGCACAATATACAAAATATTTTGCAAGGGAAAGAAGACTTTACAAACACATGTGCACAGCATTAGCTTTTTCCAACCACTGTGCCTGAAGTTAGGCATCTAAATAGGAATGCATTTAGGTGCTTAAAAACAAATTTAGAAGTACCACTTTAGGTACTCGAGTATGGAAAAGTTGACCATGTATGGGTCCTGAATACCTTTCTGTTACCTTTGCTTCAGATAAATGCTATCTATAATTATTTTTTTAAAAGACTAGAGAACTGCGTCATAAACAGATAGTTAAGGGTTAATGCCTCTTTTACCTGTAAAGGGTTAAGAAGCTCAGTAAACCTGGCTGAAACCTGACCAGAGGACAAGATACTTTCAAATCTTGGTGGGGGGAAGTCTCTTGTTTGTGCTCTTTGTTTTGGGGGGTTGTTCGCTCTTGGGACTAAGAGGGACCAGACATCAATCCAGGCTCTCCAAATCTTTCTGAACCAGTCTCTCATGTTTCAAACTTGTAAGTAACAGCCAGGCAAGGCGTGTTAGTCTTATTTTTGTTTTCTCAACTTGTAAATGTTCCTTTTTGCTGAGAGGATTTTACCTCTGTTTGCTGTAACTTTGAACCTAAGGCTAGAGGGGATTCCTCTGGGCTATATGAATCTGATTACCCTGTAAAGTATTTTCCATCCTGATTTTACAGAGATTATTTTTACCTTTCCTTTCTTTAATTAAAAGCCTTTTTTTTCTTAATACCTGATTGATTTTTCCTTGTTTTTAGATCCAAGCGGATTGGATCTGGACTCACCAGGGACTGGTGGGAGGAAAGAAGGAGGGATGGTTAATTTCTCCTTGTTTTAAGATCCAAGGGATTTGGATCTGTGTTCACCAGGGAATTGGTGAAGTCCCTCAAGGCTACCCAGGGAGAGGAAAGTTTTGGGGGGACAGGGAGTGATCCAGACACTGAAAATTCTGGATGGTGGCAGTGATACCAGATCTAAGTTAGTAATTAAGCTTAGAAGTGTCCATGCAGGTCCCCACATCTGTACCCTAAAGTTCAGAGTGTGGAAGGAACCTTGATAAACTGTCTCTTTCTTTCCCCAGAAATGTGGAATTCCCTACCCCCTGCATAAATTACACTGTTCTAGGCCCAGAAAAAAAACAGTCCTAAACCAGTTTAAGGTTTATAAGGTATATAGCACCTAGATATAGGTGCTATATATAGTGTCCCAGTTTTCTAAAATGGATAGGACACTTGATTCTAGCCTTCTACCACAATTGTTGTGGTTTTACAATTTTTTTTCCTATTTTTAAATTTTTTTCTTTGTGTCTGAATAGACCATAAAAGAAAATGACTAGTTGATAACATATGAGAAACAAAATGACTATATGCAAACTGTTACCAAACACATACAAAAAACCCTAAAACATTAAGTATTTTTTTCATTTTCTAATCTTTTCCCATTATATCTTAAATGCTAATTGTAACAATAAGACAATTTAATGTCACTTGACAAAGAAAAAATTACCTAAAATATAAATATTTCCTTCATTCTCTCCCAAAATAAACATCTTCAGTATTGCACTACATACAAATGCAATTTTTAAAAGTGCATTTTCTTGCAAACCATTTGGACTAGAAACGCTTACTGTATCCATTTGGAGAGTTGGGAATCCATATTTAAAATGTGTATATATATATTTGACTGTATACCTCTCCCCACACCCTTTCTATGTCACTTGTCTTCTTAGAACTTGATCCAGGAAGACAAGCATGTACATTCACACCAAATTTCGTGGGACTACTTCCATGAGGAACTTTTTTGTAGGATCTAGACCTTGGATTGTAAGGTCTGGGGCCAGTGACTGTCTCCATATGTTTGCAAAGCAACTAGCGCAATGGGGCACTAATCCTGGTTAGATACTATTCTAGATACTATTGCAATATAAATAGTCAATAACATTTTAATTACTTAATTAGCCATTAAAATATAACAAGAAAGCATAAAAACTTTTTTCTCACCTCTGCCAATTAGGAGATACTTGCAATCATAGCAATCAACCCTTATAGTCATAGCACCATAGCACCCTGATTTAAATAATTTTTTAAACCTCTAGACGTTTATTGCAGCTCAATTTTCCTTTTCCTTCTGTAACTTTGGATTCATTAAATTAAGACTGTCTGGATTTACTGCTGGATGAATAAGAAAAAAATGTTACCAATGACATCTTTTAAGCTCTCTAAAAAATAACATTTCCATAAAATATAGCAGAAAATTATATATTGGGTTATAAAGGTTTTGTTGACACTTTTTAGGGTGACCTCTATAGCTCATAGTTATGACACTCATGAATAATGCTGTCATCCCAAGCTCATACCACTAAAACTGGTAAACCACCACTTTTAGAAAATACACACCTGTAAGTATTTTTATACATATACACAAAAATCCATCAACAGTTTGCTGTCTTTGAAAGGGGGGTCAAGGGGAGATGATATCAGAAAGATCCAACCAAGAGGAACCAATTCACCATAACTTTTAAATATGTACTTCACTAGCTTGCAGTGGAGAAAACACAATTATTTATTCCAGATTTTTATGTTTTTTGAACAATTCACTATTATTTGTATTACAATAGTACCTAGTGACCGCAACCATCAGGGCTGGCTCCAGGCCACAACGCGCCAAGAGCGTGCTTGGGGCGGCACACTGCGGGGGGTGCTCTGCCGGTTGCCGGGAGGGCGGCAGGCGGCTCCGGTGGACCTCCCGCAGGCATTTCTGCGGAGGGTCCGCTGGTCCCGCAGCTTCGGTGGACCTCCCGCAGACACGCCTGTAGCAGCTCCACCGATGCGCAGGACCATCGGACCCTCCACAGAAACGCCTGCGGGAGGACCACCAGAGCCGCGGGACCGGCGAGCGGCAGAGTGCCCCCCGCGGCGTGCCGCCGTGCTTGGGGTGCCGAAATTTCTAGAGCTGGCCCTGCCAACCATGATCAGTGCTAGGTACTGTACATACATATAATAGTAGACTGTAAGCTCTTCTGGGCAGGAACTATCTAAATCAGAGGTTCTCAAACTATGGTTCATGGTCCACCAGTGGTCTGCAAGCTCCATGCAGGTGGTCCGTTGACAGTTCCCTGTAAGAGGAGTTGCACATGGCTTCCCAGCTTGTAAACAGAGCTGCAGCATGCTTTCCCAGCTTGGTGGCTGTTGTGGCAGGGTAGAGACCTGCCTCGTTCCCGACCACAGCTACAGTGAGAAAGAGACCCCCACTCCTTCCCAGCCCCAGTTAGGGAAGGGGAGAGACACAGTCCTCCCTTCTCAGCCCGGCGGAGAGATTTAGAGGTCAATAGTAGAATTTAATTGGACCTTCGGTGTTATTTTATTTTATTTTTATTCCCATTTAATCCAAAAATGAAACATGTGTTTCTTTAAATTGGTACCCTACTACACTACATACATAGTTTTAATTGGTTTCATTTTTCAGCTGTGTATGTGTGATTTGCATTGGATATAATTCAGCTAACCTACCTATTGTATGCACTGGGCATCACTGTCACATGGAAAGTACTGACTGTACCAGAATCTTACCAGTCCAGTAAGTAGGATCGTAGTCAACCCTCAGACATGGATTTGCTGTTGAAAAAGGGATATTTGAAAAAGAAAACAACAACAAATAATCAAACCAGTGATGGTGAGATCAGTGAAAAGTTCAAAATTGAACATGAGAGTACAGCAAGCAAAGATACATCTGCAAAGGAAATTTTGAGTGCAAACCCGTGTTTACCAGGAACCAGTACAGAGTACCGGTAACGAAAATACATTGAAATGCCAAAAACTAGTAAGATAACACCACTCAAGTTATATTAATGTAGGCTTCACATGGATTGGTGAACAAGCTGAACCAAGGCTGCAATGTGCAATATGCTATGCAGTGCTGGCAAATGAAAGCTTGAAGCATGCAAATCTCCAGCATTATTTGGAGACAAATCACACTGCTTTCAAAGATAACCTCTTGAATTTTTTCAGCACAAACTGAATGAGTTGAAACAAGGGGAAGTAACAATGGTTGCTCATGCAAAAGTAAACGTAAAGGCCTTGGAAGTTTCATTTCGTACAAGCCTTCAAATCGCCAAAGCAGGGAAGCCTCACACTACTGGGGAAGAAATTATTCTCTGCACATAAAGAAATTGTGTTTATAATGTGTGTAGAGAAGACAGCAAAGCATTTTGATTGTGTGCCTCTTTCAAATGACACTGTGTGATGCAAATGTGGCAGCTAATGTTAAAGACACATTCTCGTGAAACGTGTGAACAACAGTAGGTATTTTGCATTGCAGTTGGATGAGACGATGGATATCGCTGATGTTGCAAATCTTCATGCATACATTAGGTCTGAATCGGAAGGGAAAGTACTGGAAGATATTTTGTTTTGTCATTTAGTGCCAAGAACAACCACCGCCGAACAACTTTTCCAGTTACTAGATGAGTTGTGAAGGAACATGGTATGGATTGGCAATGTTGTGTGGGAGTAGGTACTGACAGTGCACAAGCAATGATGGGAAGACACAGTGGAGCAATGGCTCGTATCCTCAAAGTGGCACCTAATGCCACACTGGTGCACTGTAGCATTCATCGAGAGTCACCAGCTGCCAAGAAAATGCCAGTGGAAATGAAGGGTGTTTTGGACTCTGCTGTGAAAACTGTTAATTTCATAAAAACTAGACCTATGAATTCTTGAATTTTTAATGTATTGTGCAATGAAATGGGTAGTGCTCAAGTACCACTTCTTCTTCATACAGAAGTACGGTGGTTGTCAAGAGGAAAAAAGTACTTACTTATTTGTTTGAGCTACGTTCAGAAGTACAGATATTTCTAACAGACCGTCCATTCTATTCACAAGCTGTACTGAAAATTCATCTTGGCTGTTGCAATTGGCTTACCTCTCCAAATATTCACATGCCTAAATGACTTTAACGCTGGACTGCAGGGCGTTTCAGTGAATATATTGGATGTGTGAGACAAAAATCAATACAATGATCAAGAAACTTGACTTGTTTGCTAGTCACGTAAAAAAGGATGATTTCAGCTCATTCCCAACATTGGAAGGTTTTCTGTCTGAAAATGAACTGGTTCTTGACAAAATAATAAAAAATGACATCAAAGAACATCTTGTTGCTCTTTAGCAACAGTTTGAAGATTACTTTCCAGTAGAAGCTGAACCAAAAAACTGGGTAAATAATCCTTTCGGAACTGAAATCAGTGAGCTGCTCTCTGGTTTGTCCAATAAGGCACAATACTACTTGTTGGCGCTTTCTTGTGATGAAACGTTATGGTCAGAATTTAAAAAACAATCCCTAATTGAGTTTTGGATTCAAAGAACTGGAGAGTACTCAAACTTGCAGACAAAGCAGAGCGTTTTCTGATGCCATTTGCTACTACGTACCTGTGCGAGACAGGATTTTCATCACTTACTGCCCTCAGATCCAAATACAGAAGCAGGATGAATGCTGAATGTGACCTAAGCCTAAAGCTGACAAACATTACACCCATCTTCCCTGAACTTTGATCACAAAAACAGGCACATCCTTCGCCTTAGAAGATAAGGCTACAGATATTAAAATATGAGTTGTGTGCTTTTATTTGTAGAACAAAAAAAGTTAATTTTTACATATAGTGCTTTTATCCAAAGTGCTTTACAATAGTTAGCTAATGGCACAAACAACATTTGGAAAGATCACTAAGTGATCCACCAAGACCCTCAGCAGTTTTCAAGTGGTCTGCAAAAAAAATTAAAAATAAAAAAAATAAAAAAAAAAATTTGAAACCACTGATCTAAATAAACAAGACACTGAAGCACAGAGGGCCTGATTCTCAGGCTACGTCTAGACTACCCGCTGTATCGGCGGGTTAAAACTGATTGCTCGGGGATTGATATATTGCGTCTCATCTAGACGCGATATATCGATCCTGAAGCGCGCTTATATCGATTCCAGAACTCCACCAACCCCAATGGAGCTGCGGAATCGACAGGGGGAGCCGCAGACATCGATCCCATGCAGTGAGGACGGGTGAGTAATCCGATCTTAGATATTCGACTTCAGCTACGTTATTCACGTAGCTGAAGTTGCGTATCTAAGATCGATTTCCCCCTGTAGTGTAGACCAGCCCTCATTTACACTAAGGCCACTTTAAACTATTTTGGCAATATAGAGGTCTAAAAATGGATCTAAATGTAACTCTGCATACAGACAGATGAAAGTTACTTGCCAAGATCACAGATGAAACCTGTGACAGAGCCCAGGATCTGAACCCAAATCTCTTACATACAGTCTAATATTTTATCCACAAAGTGCTTGTCAATGCTACTGCTTAAATTGATGCAAGTTACATCTCTTAGGGGTGTGAAAAAATACCTCTCTGAGCAATGTAAATTACATTGACTTAAAGCGGTATCTACACCACACTATGTCAGCGGCAAACACTCTCCTGTCGATGTAATGTGTCTAACCAGAAGTGCTATATTGGAGCTGCTGCACTGATGTCGAGAGAACTCAGCACTTTGTAGGACCACTAAATGCCTATAGTTTTGTTTTTTAAATTCTCACAAGAACATAATGGTCTTTCAGTATTCTGATGTGGAAATTCTCTCCTTCAGGTAGACTTTCCAAAGCAGTAGTGTAACCCACACACCTCCTGGGTGTGGTGTCGTGTCCCATCTAGTGGCACCAAGACCCCCTTATAGAGAGTAGAATGAGTCTTCTCTACAGCCTTAACTAACAGCCAGTTGGCTTTTAGCTCGTGCAGTAGAGGCCCATACACTAAGCTCCAGAGGTCCCCGGTTCCATCCCGGCGTTACAATAGCACTTCAGAAAGTTCAATTTCAAGGGCAAATATAATTATTCTCTTTTAAATAAACAATAGTTGCCTTCATTGGTAAAAACACCTCATTTGAAAGCACTTTGCCAACATCTAATCATCACCAATAACATACTACAATTTAAGTTCAAAATAGAATGGATTTTTCCTCACCAAGTGCCAAGGATATTTGTACTATTTAAAAGAACACTTTCCAACCACATTTGAATTGGATGAGTTCATGTCATTTAGAATGTAGTTTTAGAAATGTGGGTCAGGTTAAATTAAAAGCTATTTATGAATTTTTGTCTGTAAATTTAAAATGTACTATATGTGACCTAATCACTCTCCTAGTTCTTTTTCTAGAAAGAAATACTTAATGACATCACAAGCAAGAAGAATGCACCATTTGCTCTGAGGATGGACAGCTCAGGAGCAATTACATATACGATGCATATGGGCAAGGGAGAGAAAAGAAGAGAGGCACCTCAGCTCTCTCCAAAAAATGTTTCAGATTCATGAAATAGGGCAATGTGAAGCATTTTTTCCTCACACATCCCTGATTCTAGAATAAGGGTTTGGCTACACTTGCAGGTGTGCAGTGCTGGGAGTTACAGCTGTCTTCGTACAGCTGTGTAGGGAAAGCACTGCAGTGTGGCCACACTGACAGCTACCAGCGTTGCAATGTGGCCACATTTGCAGCATTTTCAGCGGTGTTGGGAGTGGTGCATTATGGGCAGCTATCCCACAGAGCACCTCTTCCCATTCTGGCATGGGGGGTTGTGGGAAGGGGGCAGATGATGCAGGTCATTCTGCTTCCTGTCCCATTGCCCCGTGATGCATCACTTCACATCCCAGCAATCCCTGTATTTCTGTCCACGTTTGGCAGCATCTTGACTCTCTCAACGGTTTCTGTGCAGCGTGATTTCTATGGGAAATGGAGCCCGAACTGCTGAGGAATATGCTGATGAGTCTTGCCAGCACATCACGTTTGGCAGTTGAGCTATTCCTTAGGATCCAAAGTGATGAGGAGTCCGACGATGATAGTAAGTCGTGTGATGCGTACGACACGAACTTGCTTGTCGCATTCACAGAAATGCTCAGCACCATGGAACGCTACTTTTGGGCTCGGGAAACAAGCACTGAGTGGTGGGATCACATCGTCATGGAAGTCTGGAATGACGAGCAGTGGCTGCAGAACTTTCAGATGAGAAAAGCCACTTTCATGGGACTGTGTGCAGAGTTCGTCCCCACCCTGCGGCGCAAGGACACAAGATTGAGAGCTGCCCTGCCAGTGGAGAAGTGGGTGGCTATTGCAATCTCGAAGATGGCAACTCCAGACAGCTACCGATCGGTCGGGAACCAGTTTGGAGTGGGAAAATCGACCGCTGGAATCATGTTGATGCAAGTTTGCAGGGCCATTAATCGCATCCTGCTAAGAAGAACCATGACTCTGGGGAACGTGCAGGACATTGTGGATGGCTTTGCACAAATGGGTTTCTTCCCTAACTGTGGAGGGGCAATAGATGGGATGCATATTCCTATTCTGGCACCACCCCACCTAGCATCCGAGTACGTTAATCAGAAGGGGTTATTTCTCTATGGTTCTCCAGGCGGTTGTGGATCACCATAGGCATTTCACTGACATTAACACAGGCTGGCCCGGAAAGGTGCATGATGCACACATCTTTCAGAACACTGGCCTGTTCAGGAAGCTGCAGGCCGGGACTCTTTTCCCAGACCGGAAGATCACAGTAGGGGACGTCGAAATGCCAATTGTGATCCTTGGAGACCCCACTTACCCGTTCATGCCATGGCTTACGAAACCATACACAGGGAACCTTGACAGGAGCAAGGACTGGTTCAACTACAGGTTGAGCCGGTGTTGAATGACTGTGGAGTGTGCTTTTGGCTGTTTAAAAGGGCGCTGGCGATCTCTGTACGGGAAGCTAAACTTGGGGGAAAGCAGCATCCCCGCGGTTATATCCGCGTGCTGTACCCTCCATAATATTTGTGAAGGGAAAGGTGAAAGATTCAATCAGGCAACGCCTGGAGGCTGAATTTGCACAGCCAGAGAGCAGGGCTACTAGAGAGGCCCAGCACAGGGCTGCAAGGATTAGGGATGCCTTGAAGGAGGAATTTGAGGCTCAAAACCAAGAGTAATGTTTGGTGCCTTGCATGGGAGTGAAGGGCAGTGGTTACAATGTTAGTAGGAATCTGTGTTTCCTAAGCTGATTTGCAGTGCCTGTTTCTTTCCTGGGCTAAGGTATCTTTGACTTTCTGCAATAATAAAGACTGTTTTCAAAGCCAAGAATTCATTTATTGAAAAGAAAATTACTTTATTGACAGACACACAACTTTTTGGGAACCTAAAAGGGCTGGGAGGTGGGGTGGGGAACTTTATAGTCACAGGTTTGAATATGTCCTCTCTGGAGTGCTGTGCAATGACTGCTGCACTTTAGGATGCCTATACTGCATGGTGATGGGGGTTGAGTGCAGAGGGTAAGGGTCATAGTTCTCAGGGCTAGTTGGTGAACGTACAGATGTTGGAGGCAGCTGGTGGTGGTAAGAACCGGGATGCTGGGGAAGGGGGTTTTGAGCTGACATTGGGGCGCAAGGGAAAGAGCTTTGGGCTGGGGAGGGGCGAGAGCAGTAGTGCTCTGCCTGCATGGCTACAAGTGACTGGATACAGTCCGTTTGGCGCGTCAGGATGCTTATCAGCTGCTTCATGCTTTTCTTCCTGGCCGCTGTGTTTTTCTGGCGAATCCTGCTTTCCCTTTCCCTCCAGTCCTGCACTTTTTGATTCTCTGTTTCAGAGTGCTCCATAACTGTTTGCAGCAGGTCATCTTTGTTTTTTCGCGGCTTCTTAATAACACGGGCAGCCAAGATCTCAAGGTTGCTTCTGGAAAGGCAAAAAATGCAACACTTAGAGGCAGCATTGTTTATACCAGACAGTTATTCCCACACAGTTAAGGAGTAAGTAACATTCTTCACAAAAGCATAATTTTCCCATCCCGAAGAGAGCGCACATAACCCACAGAAGCCCCGAAATGGTGAGCAAGGGGGACTGATTGCTTCAGGGCTCTACTGTCCTCGGGTTTTCTGTGCGTTGGGGAAAGCAAACAGCTGCAGGTGGCACCTACAGTGAACACTTTCCCAACATTTTCCACAAGAGTTAATCCTGGAAGATATCTCACTGCTGCGGATGACCTGGGAAGCGCGAGAGGGGCTTCTGCAGCAATGTGAATTCCGCCCTGGCCCCTATGCAGCTTGCCTGTGTGCAGCAATGGTCCCTCCTACCCCTCGCGGCACAGAGGCATGGACGTGTTAGCCTGACTGGGACAAGGACCACAGTGGCTCCCCAAATAAACTTGCGCAAGCGCACTGCCCAAGCTCTGGCTGAAACTTTGAAAAGATTACTTAGGTCGATTACATCGACGTGATAGACCACATCAATGGGCTATTCCACATCTAGGCATGCATGCATGCAGCCCTAACCCTCCCTCCTCTCCAGAAACATTTCCATCCTGAAAAAAAAAGCCGCTTACCGGGAACCTGCTTCTCTGTTTGTCCTCCACCAAGTACCGGCTGCTGCGACTGGCCACTTTCCTCCTGATTTGAGAAGAGCTCCTGGCTGCATGCCTCCAGGGACTTCGGGGTGTCTCCCCCCACCCCAGTACCCTCACTCTCAATTTCTTCCTCTCCCTCCTCCTCCTCCCCGCCCTCGCTCTGAAGTGTCCATCGTGGTCCTCGGATGGGTGGTGGGGTCACCCCCAAGTATCACTGTCATAAACAGATTGTTAAGGGTTAATTTCTCTTGTACCTGTAAAGGGTTACAAGCAGGGAACTGGACCTGACCAGACAACCAATCAGAAGACAAGATACTTTTAAATTTGGGTGGAGGGAAGTTTTTGTGTGTGTTCTTTGTCCGTTGTGTCTTCTTCTCTCGGAGGGTCTGAGAGAGACCAGACATTACTACAGGCTCTCTAAGTTTCTTTTCAAATAGTAAGTAAAAATAGGCGGTTTAGGCTTTTTGATTGTTTTACTCTATTTGCAATTGTGGATCTGGCTGGTTAACTTTTATATGTGTAGTTGCTGGGAATATTTTGATTTGTATTGGTACTGGGGGGAAAGTCTCTTTCTGGTGTCTGTAAGCTATAGGACCCTGTAATATTTACATCTTGAAGTTACAGAGATAATTCTTTGTTTTTTCCTTTCTTTTATTAAAAGATTTCTTTTAGGGAACCTGATTGATTTTTTTTCTTGTTTCCCTTGTTTTATTCCAGGGGATTGGGATAACCCACCAGGATGGGTAGGGGAGATGGGAGGGGGAGAGATAGAATCTCTCTCTGTTTTCCTTGAATCTGTTTGTCTCTTTGTGGAAGGGAAGGGAGATGCTTCTCTGTATGGTGATTTAGAGGTTGGATCAGTATCTCTCAGGATAGCCCAATGAGGGAAATTCTGAGAGGGGGAAAAGTGGGGGGAATGGTTTATTTCTCCTTGTTTTAAGAACCCAAGGGATCTGGGTTCTTGGGGTCCCCAGGGAAGGTTGGGGAGGTCAGAGTGCCCCAAAACACTATATTTTTGGGTGGTGACAGTGCTATCAGATCTAAGCTGGTAATTAAGCTTAGAGGATTCAGGTGCTAGTATCTCATTTTCTGAACTCTAAGGTTCAGATCTGAGAAGGAATGCTATGACAATCACGTCCAGCTCTTTGTAAAAACGGAAGGTCATGGGGGCAGCGTCAGAGTGGCGATTTCCCTCGTGGGCTTTGCAAAAGGCAATCTGCAGCTCCTTCACTTTAACTCTGCACTGCACTGTGTCCAGGTCATGGGCCCTTTCCAGCATGGCCCTTGATATCTTCCCATAGGTATCGTAATTCCTACAGCTGGAGCGCAGTTGTGACTGCACAGCTTCCTCCCCCCAAATATTGATGAGGTCCAGCAACTCGCCATTGCTCCATGCTGGGGCTCGTTTGGCGCGTGGAGGCATGGTCACCTGGAAAGATTCACTGATTGCACTCCACACCTGGCTGAGCAAACAAGAAGGGGATTTTTTAAATTCCCAGGGCATTTAAAGGGCGGGTCACCTGAGGCCAGGGCATTAGAGTTTGAACTGATGGGCAGAGTGGCTGAACAGGCATTCTGGGATACCTCCAAATACCTCTGGAGGCCAATAACAGCGCTTTTGGTGGCCACAGTGGCGGAACAGCATTGCATCACCAGCGCTATAGTCGTTATTCCCCAGGCCGAGGTGGAGTACAGCCAGAGCTGAAGCCAGGGAGCTATAGCGCTGTATGTGCCTTGCAAGTGTGGACGGTGAGTGCGTTGCAGTGCTGTAAAGCCACTACCAGTGCTGCAACTCTCCAGTATAGCCAAGGCCTAAATACGTGAGGCAGCTGGAGGAGACAGTGTGGCTTTTCCTCAGATCCAGAAATATACTGGTTTCCCCCAATATCTAACTAGACCTTTGGTGACCATGAGCTAACTGAGGCCTGGTCTACACTATGTGTTTAAACCGATTTTAGCAGCATTAAACCGATTTAACGCTGTACCTGTCCACACAACAAGGTCCTTTATATCAATATAAAGGGCTCTTTACATCGGTTTCTGTACTCCTCTCCGACGAAAGGAGTAGCGCTAAAATCGGTATTACCATATTGGATTAGGGTTAGTGTGGCCGCAAATCGACAGTATTGGCCTACAGGCGGTATCCCACAGTGCACCATTGTGACCGCTCTGGACAGCAATCTCAACTCTGATTCACTGGCCAGGTAGACAGGAAAAACCCCGCAAACTTTTGAATTTCATTTCCTGTATGGCCAGCGTGGAGCTCTGATCAGCACAGGTGACCACGCAGAGCTCATCGGCACAGGTAACAATGCAGTCTCCTGAGAATCAAAAAAGAGCTCCAGCATGGACCGCATGGGAGGTACTGGATCTGATCGCTATATGGGGAGAGGATTCTGTGCTAACAGAACTCCGTTCCAAAAGACTAAATGAAAAAATATTTGAAAAAATTTCCAAAGCTATGATGGAGAAAGGCCACACCAGGGACTCAGTGCAGTGCAGAGTGAAAGTTAAGGAGCTCAGACAAGCCTACCAGAAAACCAAAGAAGCAAACAGAAGGTCTGGGGAAGGACCAAAAACATGCCGCTTCTACGCTGAGCTGCATGCAATTCTAGGGGGGTCCACCACCAGTTCCCCACCCCTGTCCGTGGATTCCGAGGTGGGGTGGTACTCTCAGCCATGGCTGAGGATTCTGCGGATGGGGAAGATGAGGAGGAGGAAGGGGAGGACGAGCTTGTAGAGAGCACACAGCACTCTGTTAGTCCCAACAGCCAGGAGCTTTTTCTCACCCTGATGGAATTACCCTCCCAGCCCTCCCAAGCCACTAGCCCAGACAGTGAAGCCATGGAAGCGACCTCTGGTGAGTGTACCTTTGTAAATACAAAACATGGTTTAAAAGCAAGCGTTTTTTAATGATTGATTTGCCCTGAAGACTTGGGATACATTCACGGCCAGTACAGTTATTGGAAAAGTTTGTTAACATGTCTGGGGATGGAGCGGAAATCCTCCAGGGACATCTCCATGAAGCACTCCTGGAGGTACTCCAAAAGCCTTTGCAGAAGGTTTCTGGGCAAGGCAGCCTTACTCCGTCCACCATGGTAGGACTCTTTACCACGCCATGCATATAGCAAGTAATCAGGTATCATTGCATGACAAAGCATAGCTGCGTATGGTCCCGGTGATTGCTGGCATTCAAGAAACATCCGTTCTTTATCTCGCTGTGTTATCCTCAGGAGAGTGATATCATTCATGGTAACCTGGTTGAAATTCAGGAATTTAAGTAAGGGGACAGAGATGGCCATTCTTACTGGGCTGTTTGCCTGTTGCTTAAAAGAAATCCTTCCTTGCACGTAGCCAAGCGGGGGGAGGGGAATAGCGCTGAGCTTTTTCGCGTTTGGCTATCAGGGATCTTCCCTGCTACCAGCCACGCGGTGGGGGCGGGGGAAAGGGGGGTGATTAGCAGTGATCTTCCCTGATACCAGCCATGGGGTAGAGGGAGGGGTAAAGCGATCATCCCACAGAATTGGAGGTGGGGGTTGGCTTCTGCTGCTGCATGTTAACAGGAAAGAAGCATCACTGAACGGGATTTGCTTGGTATTTGGGAAAGGAGGACACTGTGTATTTGAAGGCTGCAGAAGCCGAAAGACAATGGCTTACCATGGCCGCATGCAAGCTGAATTCTGATGCCCGGGTCTGCATATGAGATCTGTAACACCAGAGCCGCAGGCACTCAATATTAAGATGCAAAATGCGATCTTGTAATGAAATCACATGTGCTTTGTAAGGTGAATAGTGTTGTTCACTGTGAAAGAGTATGACCGTTGTTGTGTAAAATGTATCTTTTTAAATACTTCTCTCCCTTTTTTCCCTCCCTCATGCAGCTGCACATTCTTCAAGTCTCCCTACTCCATCCCGAAGGCTATCTCAGATAAGGCGGAGGAAAAAGAAGACACGAGACGAAATGTTCTCAGAAATCATGGAATTGACCTGCAATGAAAGAGGTCATCTGAATGAGCGGAAGGAAAGATGCCAGAGAACGTGAGGATAGGAGGGACGAACATGAGGATAGGAGGGACGC
The DNA here is from genome assembly GCF_007399415.2 of Gopherus evgoodei. Classification (NCBI taxonomy): domain Eukaryota; kingdom Metazoa; phylum Chordata; order Testudines; family Testudinidae; genus Gopherus; species Gopherus evgoodei. Next base: position 198,072,161 of record NC_044323.1, read on the forward strand.
TCGAGATGAGAGGTGGCGGCAGGAAGATCAGAGGTGGCGAGATGCAACGCTGGGGCTGCTGTGTGATCAAACTGATATCCTCCGATGTCTGGTGGAGCTTCAGGAAGAGCAGCGGGGTCACAGAGTGCTGCTGCAGCCCCTATATAACCACCCTCACCACCTACCATGTTCCATGTCTTCCTCACCCAGACGTGTAAGAACACGTGGGGGAAGGCTTTGTGCACCCACCCACTCCATCCCCGTGGACAGCCCAACCAAAAGGCTCTCATTACATTGAAATGTTTTTAGTAGCCTTTTCCTTCCCTCCTATCCTCCTCCCAAACCACACCCGGGGTACCTTGTCAGTTCTCTCCCTCTTTTTATAATGTCTTTTCAATAAAGAATATATGACTTTTAAAATGATAGTGACTTTATTTCCTTAAGCAAGCTGTAATCAAAGGAGGAGGGTAGGTTGCTTACAGCGAATGAGTCAATCAAGGGGGTGGGTTCATCAAGGGGGAAACAAACACAACAGTTACACCGTATCCTGGCCCATGATGAAACTTGTTTTCAAAGTTTCTCTGATGCACACCGCTTCGTGGTGTGCTCTTTTAATCGCCCTGGTGTCTGGCTGCGCGTAATCAGTGGCCAGGTGATTTGCCTCAGCCTCCCACCCCACCATAAAGGTCTCCCCCTTACTCTCACAGAGATTGTGGAGCACACAGCAAGCAGCAATAACAATGGAGATACTGGTTTGGCTGAGGTCTGACCGAGTCAGAAATGTGCGCCAGTGCGCCTTTAGAAGGCCAAATGCACATTCTACCACCATTCTGCACTTGCTCAGCCTATAGTTAAACAGCTCCTGACTACTGTCTAGGCTGCTTGTGTATGGCTTCATGAGCCATGGCATCAAGGGGTAGGCTGGGTCCCCCAGGATAACTACAGGCATTTCAACATCCCCAACTGTTACTTTCTGGTCTGGGAAGTAATTCCCTTGCTGCAGCCGTTTAAACAGAGTAGTGTTCATGAAGATGCGAACGTCATGAACCCTTCCTGGCCATCCCACGTGGATGTTGGTGAAACATCCCTTGTGATCCACCAGTGCTTGCAGCACCATTGAAAAGTACCCCTTGCGGTTTACGTACTGGCTGCCCTGGTGCTCCGGTGCCAAGATAGGGATATGGGTAACATCTATCACCCCCCCACAATTAGGGAATCCCATTGCAGCAAAGCCATCTACTATGACCTGCACGTTTCCCAGAGTCACTACCTTTCGTAGCAGAAGCTTAATGATTGCTTTGGCTACTTGCATCACAGCACCCCCCATAGTAGATTTGCCCACTCCAAATTGATTCCCGATTGACCGGTAGCTGTCTGGTGTTGCAAGCTTCCAGAGGGCTATTGCCACTCGCTTCTCAATTGTGAGGGCTGCTCTCATCTTGGTATTATGGTGTTTCAGGGCAGGGGAAAAGTCACAAAGTTCCATGAAAGTGCTCTTACGCATGCGAAAGTTTCACAACCACTGCAAATCGTCCCACACCTGCAAAACTATATGGTTCCACCAGTCTGTGCTTGTTTCCTGGGCCCAAAATCAGCATTCAATGGCTAGAACCTGCCCCATTACCAGCTGGATCTCCAAAGCGCAGGGGCCCGCAGTTTGAGAGAATTCTGTGTCCATGTCCTCATCACTCTCGTCGCCGCGCTGCCGTAGCCGCCTCCTCCTCCTCGCCTGGCTTTGCAGGTCCCGGTTCAGCATAGACTGCATGAGAATGCTCGAGGTGTTTACAGCGTCCACGATTGCGGTATTGATCTGAGCAGGGTCCATGCTTGCCATGCTATGGCGTCTGCGCAGTTCACCCAGGAAAAAAGGGCGTGAAATGGTTGTCTGCTGCTTTCATGGAGGAAGGAATGAGTGATGATATTTACCCAGAATCACCCGCGACACTGTTTTTGCACCATCATGCATTGGGGTCTCAACCCAGAATTCCAATGGGCGGAGGAGACTGCAGGAACTATGGGATAGCTACGGGATAGCTACCCACAGTGCAACGCGCCAGAAATCGACGCTAGCCTCGGACCATGGACACACACCGCCGAATTAATGAGCCTACTGTGGCAGTGTGCACTCGATGTTATACAATCTGTTTTACAAAACCGGTTTATGTAAAATCAGAATACTCCCGTAGTGTAGACATACCCTGAGTCTTAATGTAGCTAAGATGGAGGTGATGATGGCCATACAGGTAAAATAGACCATGTGACCTACTCTTATTTTTTCAGAAGGTTTGCCCACCTTCACTAATTAGTTTTCCAATTCAAATGGTATTACATTTCTGGAATGACCTTAATCTGTCTATGCAGCCACTCTTTGATGCAATAATCATTCATGTCTTTGTAACCTCCAGACAAAATTACCATAATGCGCTTTACACAATATCTGATCACAAAGATGTCTGGCCCCTTAAAGATTCTGCAGAATGTGGCAGCCTGACTTCTTAGGGAAGTTCACTAGACAGGTCAAGTTTTCACCAGTAGTTCAAAGACTGCATTAATTTTTCTAATAAGTTCAAAGTGGAATTCATCGTATTCATATTGAGCTTTAAAGATCTAAATTTTGGCACTAACTACATGAAAAAGGGCTTCTGTTTTCCAAACACTGCCATAGTAGCTGAGCTATGATAATACAACAGTCACTAATTGCCCTTAATTAGATATTAGGAAATTTCTGGGCTGGTGGCAGGACTTTTTTTTTTTTTTTAAACAAATTTCAACTCTACAACCCATTTTCCAGTTGCACTGACAGTCCGAATTTATTAGCCTCTCAGACATGACAAGGCCATTTATTTACCCAGAAGTAGTGAAGATATCTCTTTACGGATGTCTCTGGTTATTTTGAAGAGATGTTTTCTTTGAATTTATACATTCTAATGTATAGCACTAAATTAAGAAGATGTCCTTTTTAGAGCTAACCATTGCCTGTATATTAAGAACATTTTGATTAAAAGTTTTAAGAGGCTTAGCTAAAGTGAACATAATTTTTATCATTTAAATAGAAATAAATTCATTTCTATTTCTCAACACTAAAGTAATATAAATCTGGTTAGACGATAAGTAAGCTTTGCAGAATTTATATATAATTGACGATTATGTCTATTTTAAGCAGTTTTTTAAACTTATCAATTTAAGTTTTCACAGTTGCATGAAATTATATGGTCAGACAATTAATTACAGTAGTGTTGATATTCAAAAAATGAAAACTCTGTATTTTGGCATGTGATGTTGACAATTTGTTTTAATGTTTATAGAGTAAATTTCCTTACAGTCAGCAAGTCATACCTCTTTTACTGTTCAGTTAGTCAATTTGTTACAAGTCTAAATCACTGAATTTTGACTCTGCTAAATTCTAAGGTTTTTTTTTAAACTTTGCATATCTGTAATTTTAGATCATCATCAATGGAAATTTGTTCTTGTCGGTTTGTGTACGTATGACAAAATCAACATTTACTGATAGAAATCTAATCCTTCCAAGTCTACCAATAAGAAATGTAAATTTTAACTAAACTTTTTATTATGCTGTGACGCTATATGATTGAAACATCACTATTTATACCATTAGTATTGCAACTGTTAGACAATTGCAACAAATCTTATACAAAGTATGTCATGGAAAGTATCATCCAAACACGAATATCCTGTTTGTATGTATGTATTTAAAAAGTTATGAACATTGACTAGGTACCATTATTTCAGATGTGTTTGCTCCTGGGGTCACACCCACAAAGTAGCTTACATCTAGTCTGGCCAGCACATTGTGAATGACCTGTTCAAGTTGATGGCCCATTAAAGAACACAATAGGCCACAGAAGAAGCTTGTCCCCATCCAGCGAGCCTTCCTATGGATGCTTTATCCAAAAATATGGGTAAGGTCTGCTCCTAGAGCCATCAAATCATGCAAGAGCATGTGACTAGCTCATGTGATATAATTTCCCGCAAACCAAAAGGGTATGTCTACACTGGCAGAGTTACAACGCCAGCAGGGACAGCGGTGCTCAGAGAGCGCTGAAGGGAAACTGCTATTGCGTGTCTACAATGTCAGCTGCCTGCTCAACAGCATGTTCACATTTGCAGCACTTGCAGTGGTATTCGGAGAGGTGCACTATGGGCAGCTATCCCACAGAGCATCTCTTCCTCTGCTAAGACTTGTGGGAAGGTAGAGGGGGCATGGGACATCCTGGGTTCTGTCCCAATGCCCCATGATGCATTGCTTTGCATCCCAGCAATCCCTGTGCTTCCATCCACATTTGGTACCATCTTTCAATGGTTTGCCTACTGAATGCTCTGCCTTTTTCGGTCTGCAGGAATGGATTCCACACTGTTCATCAATATGCTGCTCACTCTCAGTAACACCTAACGGGTGGCAGTGGAATTATTTCTTAAACTATAAAGGCAAGAGGAGTTTGATATTGATCTCACCACATGTAGCAGCTGCAACATAAACTTGCTTGTGGCATTCATGAGCTGCTGACCACAGTGGAACGCCACTTTTGGGCTTGGGAAAAAAAGCACTGAGTGGTAAGATCACATCGTCATGCACGTCTGGGATGACTAGTGGTGGACGCAGACCTTTCAGATGAGGAAAGTCAAATTCATGGGACTGTGTGATGAGCTCGCCACAGCACTGTGGCACAAGGACACAAGAATGAGAGCTGCTCTGTGGCTGGAGAAGCGTGTGGCGATTGCACTGTGGAAGCTGGCTACTCCAGACTGCTACCAACAGTTGCTAACCAGTTCGAAGTGGAGAAATCGACTGTTGAACTTGTGTTGACAGAAGTGTGCAGGGCCATTAAATTGCATCCTGCTCTAAAAGACCATGACTCTGGGCAACGTGTGTGACATTCTGGATGGCTTTGCACAAATAGGCTTCCCTAACTGCAGAGGGGCAATAGATGGCACACATATTCCAATTCTGGCACCAAACCACCTAGCCACTGAGTAAATTAATCAGAAGGGGTATTTCTCTATGGTACTCCAGGCTCTTGTGGATCACTGGGGCGTTTCATGGACATTAACGCAGGCTGGTCCGGAAAAGTGCATGACACAAGCATCTTTTGGAAAACTGACTTGTTCAGGAAGCTGCAATCAGGGACTTTCTTCCTGGACCAGAAGATCACTGTAGGAGAAGTCAAAATGCCCATTGTAATCCTGGGAGAGCTCGCCTACCCTTTAATGCCGTGGCTTATGAAGCCATACACGGGAAACCTGGACAGCAGCAAGGAGCGATTCAGGAACAGGCTGAGCAAGTGCAAAATCACTGTTGAGTGTGCTTTTGGCCATTAAAAGGCCTGCTGGCACTGCCTATATGGGAAGATGGACCTAGCCGATGACAGTATTTCTATGCTTATAGCCATGTGCTATACGCCCCATAATATTTGTAAAGGGAGTGGTGAAAGTTTCAGCCTCCAGGCACTGGAGGTCCAGCCCTGAGTAATTTGAACAGCCAGAGACCAGGGTTATTAGAGGGGTGCAGCATAGAGTCATAAGGATCAGAGATGCCTTCAGGCAGCAATTTGAAGCTGAAAGCCACTGATATGTGTTGCTATGCTCAGGAGTGCGGTGCCTGTAATGCTAGGAGACTATTGTGATTGGTGCAGATGATGCCCTATGAAGGTTTAAGAAAACTGCCTGATGCTTTGCAGGGCTGTTTGCTTTCAATTAATAGAATAAAGATTACTTTCAAACCAAAACAATTATTTTGTTAAAAAAACAAACAACTGGAGGAGAGAGAGACAAAAAACACACAACAGCCTGAGGTGGATGGGGGAAATGTAGGGAGGAGGGGTCCTGCAATGGTTGAAGATTTGTGTATGTCCAGGTATCATATCCAACCCTCTCCTTTACAGCACAGTGCAGCAGGTACTGTACTTCAGCAGGGCTCAACTACAGAGGAATGGGTATTGAGTGCAGTGAGTGCTGGGAGTCTGCAGTGCTGAACTGTGAGGAGGGAGGAGTGGAATGCTGTGGGTACAGATCGGAGCCAGGAGGTTGATAAGAGTGTGTTAGTGGTGTCGGGCGGTGTGGGGGGGAGGTGCATGTGAAAGAGTTTTGTGACAGCAGCTGCAGGAGAGGGCGGGTGCGAAGCTGCTTGGTTTTCAGTGCTAGTAGCGCCTAGAGAGTGTCCGCTTGGTGCTCCATAATGTTTAAGAGCTGCTCCGTGGCTTCATTCTGGCATGCTGCATTCTCCTTTCAGTCCCTCTTCTTGCTGTCCCGTCACTCCTTAATTCTTGTATTTCGGCCACAGAGTGCATCATGACATCAAGCAAAAAGTCCTCTTTAGTTCTTCGTGACCACTAATTCTGTGCAGCTGTTCAGCCAGTGATAAAGAGGGAGGCTGGGCTACCAAGATCATATATGTGAAGCCAAAATGCAACATTTTACAGAAGCAGTGTTGTTTGTCACACAGACCACTGATTTAAAACACAGCTACTCTTCAAATATCTGTCACTAACTGGCTGACCTCAGGCAAGCACACGAGCCACAAGATCCCCAAAATGGTGAGTAACCGCAGGGGAAATCAGTGTTCCAGGACTGTACTGTACATCTTGGGGAGAGCCAGCACTATGGGGTTGAGGGGGTTATAATCATTACTGTCCCCACATTTTCCCCAGGATGTGATCATTATGGAAGATACCTCGCTGCTAAGGGTGAGCAGGGAATCAAGGGAGGGTCTTCTCCAAGATTGTGGCTTCCACTCTGGCTCTTATGCAGCTCACCTGTGTGCAGCAATGGTCCCCCCACCCTTCAATGATGGCAGAGTTGTGCTGGAAATTTACCCTTAATAGGGCAAGAAACAAAGCAGCTCTGCCAAAGAACCTGCGGCAGTGGATTGCCCAGTATCTCCATGAGAGTTCCTTGGAGATCTCTGAAGCAGAATCCCATGAAGTTAGGGAGTCAATCAACACCCTGTTCTGCCGCTCAGACTAGGCATGTGATGGTACATGCATCATACAGACACAAGCCTGCTTTCTGCAACCCCTCGGCCCCCCAACAACTCACGTCAGAGATTCCCAAAATCAAAGCCACTTACCAGGGGCATCCTCTCCTATTTGCGCTTCATCAAAATCTGACAGCTGTGATGGGCTAGCCTCCTCCAGGGTAAAGAAAAACTCCGGACTGTATGCATCTCTGACCTCAGAGTCATCTTCTGCCTCTGGGTCTGGGTCCGGGTCTCCCTCCCCCAACCCCTCCAAAATTTCCTCTTCCTGGCTTGGTCCACTCTTGGACTGGCACACGAGCCACCAAAGTATCCACAGTGGCCTTTGAAGTGAAGGTGAGGTCACCACCAAGTATCATGTCCAGCTCTTTTTAGAACCAAGAGCTCTTGGACGCAGCACCAGAGGGGTGGATTGCCTCCCATGCCTTGTGGTAGGTGTTCCATAGGTCCTTCACTTTGACTCTGCACTGCAGTGTGTCCCGATCATGGCTCCTTTCTGTCATGCATCATGAAATCTGTCCATAGGTATCATAATTCCTATGGCTGGAGTGCAGCCGGAACTGGACAGCCTCCTCTTCCAACATGCTGATGTGGTCCAGTGGTTCGGCATTGCTCCAGGCAAGGGATCACCTGGTGTGTGGAGCAGGCATGGTCACTTGGAAAGATGCACTGAGACCACTGCACGCGTCATCTAGCAAACAGGTAGGGAACTTTCAAAATTCCCAAGGAATTTAAGGGATGGGGCCAGGGCAGTAGAGTTCAAACTGATGACCAGAGAGGTGAGAACAAGCATTGTGGGACACCTCCCAGAGGCCAATCGCAGAGCTGTAATTGACCAGGATATCTATGTAAGAGGACTGTTGACCCTTTACTAAAGCTCAGTGGGCGTGTTTTGGTGGGCTAGCTCCCAGTACCAAAACAAAGGGGAAGGATCGATGAGAAATCAGGACGCTGAGACTGACAGTCCCCAGGAACAATGCTCCAGGTCAGCCTGATTAGCCTACCCACCCTGTCAATCAGGGAGTCAGGAGGCTGGGGCATCGCGTCCTCCATGTGAGCTGGAATTGCCTGAGTCAGACAGAGTCGGGCTGAGCTAAGAAGAAAGCAGGGGCCCAAGCTGAGCTGGGGAGCAGAGCTGTGCCAGATCCAGAGAGGCCAGAAAAGCAGCCCAGGATGCAGGTCAGTGCTGGGAGCAGAGTCACAGAGGCAGCCCAGAGAGCAGACCTGTGGTGGGAGGAGAGCTGCAGCAACCAGAGCCAGAGGGGCCAGAGAAGCTGCTCAGGGAGCTGGATTCAGAGCGGCAGCCATGCTGAGACAGAGTGGTGGAGCTGAAGCTGGAGCTGGAGCAGTCCAGAATCGGGTGTGATGAGCAGCTGGGAAGGGCGAGGGGGACCTTGGGCAGCAGGCCCAATACAGGGAAATGCCCCCAGCCAAGATGCCTTGTAGGCCAGACTTGGAGGGGGACTGTAACCCTGACAGGTCAGGGGCAATGCTGGGAAGAAGGGTCCTGCCACCTAAAGCCTGTGGCCATCACCAGAGCAAGTGTCCAACCTGCAGCATCCCTGCAGCACAGCCAGGGCCGGAGGAGACGACCTGGGACTTGTGAGGAACAGACTGTGAACTTCCCTTACATTCCAGAGGCTGCTGTTTGTGATGTCCCCGTGCCACAGAGGGAGATTATATATTTTCTTTTAACCTTTCCCATTTTTCCTTGTTTTTTTTTAAATTGATTGCTGTTTAATAAATTGTATTTGCTTTGAACTGTATGTAATGATCATGGGTCAAGGAAGCATCCAGTGCAGAGAGAGTAGCCCAGAGTGCGGACTCCCTAGCCCCTGCCCTAAGTGACCACGACAAGGCTGGGGGTCAAGCACCCCAGGAATCCTGGGCCCAGCCTTGTTGGGGTTACGAGGACTCTGCCACACAGGAGAGTGGAAGGGGAGCCCTCTGGGTAAAGGAAGTGGGAGCGAGGACTCAGATCCTTTCACTAGCCCATTTCATTGGGGTAGTGTATAAGCCAGGAAAGTTCCCCCAACAGCAGGACATTCCCCTGCTTACATCTACACTGGCACCCCGGCGCTGTACCCCCACTGTACGCCTCTCGTCAGGGTGGTTGTTTTTTTACAGTGCTGCAACAGCGCAGTTTCTGTGCACTAAGTGGCTTGGCAGTGTGTACATCTTGTGAGTTACAATGCAGAAAGCTGCTTTATTGCGCAGAAACTTGCCAGTGTAGACAAGACCTAAGACTGAGAGCATTCCCTCCACATGGGAGAAGATACAGAAGACCCTGGAAGCATCTCTATTTGCCTCATTCCTGCTCTGATCTCTGCACTATGGACTTACACTAAAAAAAGCATTCCAACCTATTGACTGAGGACCTTCCAATCTTTTGGAAGTTACCAGAAACTTTATGAGCCATCAGCAGGGGTGGCTCTAGACATTTCGCCGCCCCAAGCATGACGTCATGCCGCGGAGAGCTCTCTGCCGCTCGCCGGTCCCACGGCTCTGGTGGACCTCCCGCAGGCATGCCGCCGAAGGCACCATGCCTGCCGTCCTCTTGGGGACCGGCAGAGTGCCCCCCGCGACATGCCACCCCAAGCATGTGCTTGGCATGCTGGGGTATGGAGCCACCCCTGGCCATCAGTCTCTAACATCATTGCTTTAAACCTGATACAAGAATTCTGCAATGGTTTATGTAATTGATTTCTTTGACCATTTTAAATCTCTCATTCTTTTCTCTTATAAATAAACCTTTAAATATTAGATAAAGGATTCACAACGGTGTGATTATTAGGTAAGATCTGAGTTATATAGTGACCTGGGTATGTGGGTGATCTTTTGAGATCGGAAGAACCCTTTGTTTGATTAAACTGGGTTTAAATAACCACTCATTATAAAGTCTAGTCTAGTGTGTGCCTGATGAAATAAGGGCCGGGATACCTAAAACGACTGCATTTCTGTGTTCCTATTAACCAGAGTGGTGGGTCTGCCCCATTTCTCAGCAGTTTGTTGGGAATCTAGTTTTCCCACTGAGGCACGGAGACATATGCTTATACTTTTTAATTAACAGTGAATCATTGAAAGGGCCATCTATTTAATGTACATTATCTGTAAACAGCAAAATAAAGAGAACAGATGTCTGAACTGTGTCACTGTCTTTATTTTAACGTGACATTCCTGAAACATTTCAGATTAGTACCTATGAAAATTTTTATATGGCAGATAAGCACCAACAGTCAGATTCTAGAAACCTTTACTCATGCAAATAGGCTTGACTCAGATGAGTAGCAGGTGTGCACTATTAGCCCCTTACATACAAACTTCCCACACACTTTAATAAAATACTCTTTAAATATTGCTGAATCTTCAAAGACCAAAGCAAACACAGACAAACTATATATTTTATCTGGAAGTACAACTTTGCAACAGATTAAATGTTAACTTAAGTCAGACATAGTTACAGCTCTGGATATTAGAGCTGCAGAGATTGACATGGTATATTTAAAAATGTTTAAAAGATTACAGTGTAAAGGAAAATACTGTCATTTTGTTTCAGAAACATGTTTCAATTCAGAAAGTGGCCAGCAATCTAAATCAATATCAGTAAATTGTCACAAACTGGAGTGTTATTTACCTCAAATATCTAAAATATTTTACAAGATTTGTAAGCAGACATACCAAGCATGTCAGCTAAAAACTGACATTTGTGGAAAGTGTTTGAATTAATAGCTTGTTCTGTCAAATTCAGAATAATACACAAACTTTACAATGTATGACATTCACAGAAACATTACTCATCTTTTAAAAAAATGAAAGCATCTTATTCTGTGCTTCTTAGAATCTTCTAGGTTTCATATATAAAAACTAAAGTAACTAATGTGAGTAAAAAATTGTTGCTGCTAGGCAACCCATAGAAAACATTGTGAAGGCACAGGTGACAATCTGTATGAAAGAATTAAAACAGAAGAATCATTTACTGAAAGGTCAGAAGCAACTCACTATTTGAACACGTGATGTGCACAATTACTTATTATTACATAGTTCAATTGTAAACAAGCAAAGCATGATCCTGCCACAATTATTAATGAGAAGGACTATTCATAGGAGTACAGGTTGTAGGGTTTTTTTATAAGAAGAAAATTCAGATTGTATGCAGTTTACTCATTTTCCTCTAAGGACCTGGCCCAAAGACCACTGAAGTCAATGGGATTATTTAAACTGAATTCAGTGGGCTGTCAATCAGGCCCTTAATGCTCATAATAGGACAAAAACAACAGACCATTAACTGATGGCTCAGTAGGGCCATTAACTTAGAGTGAAGGCATACTAACGGCTAAAATCAAATAAAATTTTATTGCCTGATCACTGGTATGACGAAGGGCTCAATTCCACAAACTCTCATTCCCATGAGTAATCGTTACACAGATGAGGATTTATCAATTTGAAAGCAATGGTATTACATATGAGAGAAAATGTTGTAGTTCCCATAACCTGCGGCGACATGGAGGCAATGCGCATAATCTTCAGGCGAGAAACTGCCACTTAAGGCCAAGCACAAAATATTTAACATGAATGTAAATAGTGTGTTTAAACAAACACTTGGAAAAACTGAGTTTTTTTATTTTTATTTACAATGGATTCTAAGCTTCTCTCGAGGTTTTTGCTCAATTTTGTCCAGTCACTAAATCACAGATTTAAATCACAAAACTACTGCCACTATGCATAATGAGCTGATTGGAAATCCTATCTACCATTTAATTCAGCAAATTCACTCACACAACAATCGTGCACCCAAAAAAAAAATGATGTATAGGTTCAAGAATAAACAACTCATTAAGGGAGTGGATCATTTGCACTTAATTTCTTCATGACAAAAAAGAATAATTATTGGTAATCAGAGAGTATACTGTCAGGATTGTGCAGTACATGTTACTAGATGCTTTAATAGATTATGGTCAGATCCTTTTAATGCCACATCTCAGACTGTCTTGAAGTGGTGTGACAATAATAGAAGTTCTTTCACACAGAATTAGACTTATGAATGCTGAGGGTCTGCAGATTCGTTAATATTAAATAAAGCACATTATAAACAGAAATTATATTAAAAGCGCTCATCTTAATTGTTTTCATGCACTGAAATAAGTCAGGGTTTATTTCACAAATGATGATGACATCATAGGCATCATTGTGAATTCCTTCAAAGACCTTGAGCTAATGTAACAGAAAATATAGGGCAAACTACGGAAAGAAAATAATCAGGTCAGCCCATTCCACCTAATACCAAGTTGTTTCTTTTGTTCATAATAAGTTACCACAATCTAACCAGGTGAAAGACCATCCGTTATGCTCAATACATCCATCATAACCCCTACAGTTAAACAGCGCTTTTGTTCTCAATCAATATAAGCTAAAGCACTGCACATTTTCTTGACTTATTCTTAGCGAGATTGTAATTTAAATAGTAACATTTTGCAAGGTATTTACTGCAATGTTTCAAGAGGATCCCAGACTGCAGCTTAGTTCATGTTCACAATAATGCTAACTCTGTCCTCAATCAATCAGCAGGAAAAGCATAGTGTCCATCTTCAGAAAAGCTACCTGTAATGATTTACTAGCATGGTTAAAAATAGTTTGCTATATGATAAAACTTTTCATTAAAGGGCTAACAGCAATCTGTTATTTATTACTCACTCAAGGCTGACTGGCAGGTACAATTTGCTCTTTGGATAACAGCATTAGTGTACAAACTGAACCACTCAGCAAATCATTCTGCTCACCATGTGGAAACACAAACAAACCACAGGATATAGTCACAAACTCAATGAAAATTTCTATTACACAGAATTCTTTTGTACTATGGTCAAAAGGTGCAATAAATAAAATAAAAGTTGTGACCAAAGCGGTTGAAATGGATGAAAACAAAATTGTAGCAGTGATGCAATACTCCTTTTAATATCAGACTATTTAATGTGACATCAAATTGTTTTCCCTTCTTAGAAACAGCACTCCAACAATGCATGAAATGTTTGCAGCTTAGGATATTATAAGACAATAAAAGGATTCCTGTCTCTTACAAGGAAGTTGCAGCCTGTGAGCACAACTAGTATGGTGTAAAATTGTGTCCTATGAATTTTAATGCAACACAAATATGAAAGATTCAAAAAGAACAAAGGCAGCACAGTCCTATTCCACACTACACAAATGACCAATTATAATCTGAACAGCACACCACAGTACAATTAAAGTTATTTCAAAAGAGGGTCACACGGGTCAAATGTAACAGCTGAAGAATGAGGTACTTCCTTTATGTAATACTAGAGAAATGCAAAATACCAAACACTGTGGTAATGTTAGAGACACTCATATTCAGGCCATTGGGAATCCAGATCTCTGGAAAAAATAAACTTTAATTAAAAGTCTTATCCTTACTGACTACAGATTCCAAATTTGTGGGAGTTCAGATATTTATAAAAGACTGCAATTGATGTGCATATGTTTAGGACATTTTCATGCACAGACCGTATTTCAAGTTGCTGGGCATCGTAAAATACTTTGTGTACCTTTTTAAAAATTTTAAATCGATGAAAGTAACTAGACTGTTGGTGTGTTAAACTAGTTGGGTAAATTTCTTCCACATCCTGCTGCTTCTGCAGCAGCTTCAATTATATTCCCAATGGCGGCAGTTGACAGATTTTGAGAAAAACAGAATTGTAAGTAAGGTTTCTCTCTGTGATATTATTGTCTCTGATTCTGGATCAAAAGGAGCTATTTTTACCGGCTTCGTAAATAAATAGTGTACACAATGGGGTCAATCTGAAAATTGATGGATGGCAAAAAAGTACACACAAACCCATGAAGGCATAAGCCTAGTGTTAGACTGGTGCTTGGTTATGGGGAGGAAGACAACAAAATAAAGATGATCAGTACATCTTGTAGGTCCACTGTGAAACAAATCATTTATTCATTCTGGTAACATGTTTTGTCATTTATTTCCATCAGGACTTGGGCCCTTTTTTTGATTTGAAATGAGCATTTTGGAATGAAATTGTTAACCCCTGCTACAGTGTTGATTGTAAGTTATAATAATTCTCTTACTTTCTCTGAAAAAGAGTAGAATACACTTGTAAAATAATCACAACTTAAAAATGGATACTGCTATTGAGAACCTTAAATGAAGGGAGAATTTCCTATACCGAAATCTAAATTCAAATATATTCCTATGTAGGGAGGGATTAGCCAAATGGACTACATGGCATTAAGAATTAAACCAAAATATAACTTTAACAAAACAGTGATACATATACCATATTTTATAATAAAGCACTCAAAAGAGACATTTTTCTTCTTAGAATTGTGAAATTCATGAGGTGTGATAAGATGGCTTTAGTTTCCAGAAACTACATAGTCTACCAAAATTTTACTCCAAAATTAAGATTGGTTTCTCAAATATGAATGACACTGTCTCTGTTTGTACTGTAGCACTATTTCGCCCACCTGAACATCTGACTGTCACTCCACAGGTTGCATTAGATCACAATATCTTTAGTTTGGTTCTCAGCCAGGGCTCACTCAGTCATAAAACAAGACTGAATATAGCAATAGCACTAGAAGAACTTCTAGGCAGGTAGCCAATCCATTACAGAAGATAAAAGCAGCTTTATAGCCCAGGTTTGGCATTAAAAGTGGCATTAGCCATCTGGGCTCTCCCAGTTCTGATCTACTTTTACAGGCCACCAAAAAACATTCTTAGAATTTAGATCATTATAATAGAAAACTAATGTACTTAAAGTTTAGGAGAAATAAATAATTTAAGAAATATCCTAATGAGATCAAACGCTCTTTACATATTTCAGAATTATCTAGGCAACAAGTTCCAACATACGGACCTTCTATTTCATTATTTATTTTCTTGGATGATGAGAAACTCATGTTATTACATCTGTTAAAGAGGATTTATTCACCTACAAGAAGGCAGGTTTTAGTACAATTTATTAAGGCTTAACTGTAAAATACTACAGTCAGATTCTCTCATTCATTTGGAAATATACTATTATATAAGGAAAGAAACCTGAATCTTTAATGTTTCACTTTGTGAATAAAATTTACATTCATTTAGAAAATTCAGGCAGGATTATTTAGTTTACTCACATCTGCATCCCTACTTTCCACATATAAGCTTATACTACCATGTACTTGAGGTTGTGCAATCTGAACTCTCACACCCTACATCTTCTTAACAGGAGACAATTTTCCAGAGAGATTATAGAGCTGGTCTCTTCTACCTTCTGCACCACAACAGAAAGCTACCATGAATAATGTGTAGTTCTGAAGAGCACACTATTGTTATCAGCCACAAGTCAGATTTACATCTCAAAAAGGAGAACTTCAACCATATAAGCTATGCCATGTTGAAATTACTGTCTTCATATATGTCACTTGTGGACGTTTACATTAACCTTGTGTGATGCCTGCTAATATGCAGCCATTGCATGTTTACTGCATATACTCTTTGTTTAATTTGTACATATTCAGAGGTATGGCCAATTATTTTTGGAAGGTAAATCAACAGGAGAATTCTGCCTCCAGTTACGAGCCCTAACGTGCTGTGATACTACCTGGATTCAATTTTTTATTGCTCTGGATTGGGCCCCCATAATACCACTAGAGACTCAGGAGCTAGGATTAACAGATGCCATTAAGGTTCAGAGATAGCTTTCTGACACAAACTAATGCTCGACCCTGCAAATCATAATTTTTTCTCGGGGGGATGGGAAAGAGGAAGAAGGTGTCATTGCTCTGGACTTTAAATAATTTCCCTAACATTTTCCATCTGAAGGCTGCAGGAGTCAGCTGTACGTAAGTTTCCAACCAAACTCTGCTGTGTCCTTTGGGAACTAACATCCCTGTCAAGACAGCAAAGTGTTACAAAGGTCAATTTATGATTATTTCCATTGTCCTGTACACCGCGTCTGCAAGCAAAGCATCGCATCCGGGGGGAGAGAGAGAGAGAGAGAAATATATTGGCTCTGCGATAAGCTCCCAGTTACTTGTAGAATTGCAGATTTCATACGGCCTCTCCTTTATCTGGCTTTGAGGTCGGGGAGAGGGAGATGATGATAGAGAAACGCGGCTCATTCTTTCGAGAAAAGGCCCTTGACATGAGAGCTGGAGCCTAAGACTGCACCTTCCTCCCTGCCCTCTGCTGCGACTGCTTGCCTAATACAGACCCAGCCGGCTCTGCAGCCCAAGTGACACACCGCCTGCTTGGGTTAAATTCCTTTTGTATTCCTGGCTAAACAGCCCATTACGCGGAAAGCTCTACCACAATGTCTCTTCTAAGCACCTAGTGGGATTCTGCTCTGAGTCACTCGGGTGTGAATTCGAACTCACGTCACTGAAGTCAGTGGAGAAGTTAATTCTTCATTGCACCCAGGCAGCAGAGACCAGAATGTGTTGCCCCTTCTCAGCACGTTGTCTGCACCTTGTTCCTAGAAGGAAACAAGCGCCAGGGCTACCAACTGAACTCCTTCCCCTTTACTCCAAACACCTGCCAGTCCACAAACACGTGTGGGAACTGAAGGAACTCCTGGATTGAGGACTAATCACACTGCTTCCCGTAAACTGACAATTTCTTCTCCCTGAACAACTTTTTAATAAAATCATAAAAGCTCTTCTGGCTCATGCATTCAAACAAAAACAAAATAATCATGATTTCGGCTACGGTTCATTAGGGCCTTTTAATTCGCATTGTTCCAGCATCCGCAAAACAGAGAGAGAAGGCAAAGTTCTGAAGCGTTTAAGAAGTGTCCGAAGTTTGGAAAGTTCTGTCCGTTCTGTTGCTGTTTCTGTCTGCCTAGGTCGTTGTATCGCTGCCCTTCAGAGGAAGCTTTTACGGGCAAGCAGAGTAAGCATTACCTGTCTAGTGTCCACTCTTCAAAGTGACTCTGACTACCCTTCTGGGCTACACTGTTTCGGTCACTTTTTCCTATCCACTGGCATATATTTTGCACACACTGACGGCCACCAACCAGTGTGTCTATTAATCTTTCAATTTCCCTTCAGTCCACGCTGTCTGCCCATTGAGATGTTACTCTCCTCTCCCCCAATTTTCCTACACTCCTCCCAGCCCACCCCCCGACCAGCTACTCTGCTCCTCTCCTCCAGCCCCGAGCCAGAATTCTTCCTGCACCGATCTTCACTGTTTCCTCAATTCGTTTACCAGGCTGCTGTGGAGCCGTTCAGAAATCTCGGGTTTTTCCATCATTTCCCTCGGTTGGACCCATCCCACCTCCACAGGAGAAAGGAGCTCTCTGCCCAAAGTTTGCAGAGACTGCCCCACTTTCCCCTCCTCCCTCCCTAGTTCAAGTGCAAGCTTTAAATGGGGGTAGTGGGGGGGGTGGAAGAAACACCCAAATGGAAATTTCCTCACCAGCTTGAGACGCCGCTACAGGGAAAAAGAGGCTCCCATCAAATTACAAAACCCAATCACCTCTATTAGCTAAACACGTCCATCATCAAGGAAAATAGGAGAAACGGCGCCTTCACTGGGGGGGGCCTGTCTGTAAGGCACACAGCTAACGCAACGCCCTCCTCCAACCCAAGTCAAGGGAAAGCAAAGTCCAGGCGGCAGCAGCAGCAGGTCCCTGCTCCCCACACTGTCCCCAGCACCGCCGCTCTCCCTGCGGAGCTGGGAGCGAGCCCTGCTCACCCGCCCAGCAGCACGCTGCTTGCCAGCCACGGCAAGGAGGTGCTGGTAGGTGCCCACCCTCCGAAAGTGCCAGGGAAAGGCGCGCGAGAAAGACCGGAGAAAGGGGAAAGAAAGCAACCGGCTCACCCCCAGCTTCCTGCTGCGGATTTTCACATAGCCCTGCTTGACAATATCGTTAAAGTTGGAGGCCATGGCCAGCGGTGCCTGCTTCCTCCGCTCCGCTCACAGCCCGGGGGCCTCGTCCTCCTCCTCCGGCTCTTCCGGGGTGTCTCTGGCCGCCGGCTCCCGGGGAGCCTCTGGCATCCAGGCAGCAGCAGCAGCAGCAGCAGCCGGGCTGCTCCCCACTCCCGCCTGGCTCGCGCTGCCCGGCTGCAGCCCGCTCCTCCCGCAGGGCGCTGCGCTCAGCCCCGGAGCGGCGGCGAGGGGGAAGAGCGAGCGGCTCTGCTCCAGCAGCAGCGGGGAGAGGGAGGGAAAGGGGGAAGCGGCGACCGCCGCCACTGCCTGGAGCCGAGACCCGCTCCTCGCTCTTCCGCCAGCTGTTTGCTTCCCCCTCCCCTGCTGCTGTCGCCGCCACCGGCACGGAAGCCGCCCTCCCGCATCACTCGGCGGTAGCGCCACAGCTGTCCGGACCGCACCATCCGCCTGCGCGGCGAGGGGGAGGGTGGGCACCGGCTCCGGGCCGCCTCCTCACACCTCAGCAGCCAGGGGAGGAGGGGAAGGCACCATCTGCCGGTCCCACCTCCAGGCTCTGTTCCCCGCACCTCAGCCAGGCACGCTCCACCTCCGCTGCTGCCCACGCTCCCGGGAGAAGATGCTCGGGGAGTTTATGCCCTCGGCTCACCCAGCCCCTTTTGTGACCCAGGGGGATAGCGCGGATTTCCTGGCTCAGGTAGCGGAGGGAAGAGGAGGGCAGGGGTCTAATTTTGCCTCTTAAAAACGTATCAAGGGAAATAATCCTTGGCCTTCCCTCGGGCTCATGCAGTTGGGCTGTGACTGTTGAAGGCAGAGATCATCCCTCCTATGTTTGTACTGTGCCTAGCACAATAAGTGCAACTGTCATTTCAATAAATAACTATAATGGTCCATTCGGAGACTGTGGCAGCTGCTTAAGGATTTTTACACCTGACCAGGGCACATGTGCGTACCTTGGTAGGCACAATCCCTGAATGTTTTCATGTGGGGAAAGTCATGTCAGAATTGACTTGCACCAAAAAGTGTTGAGTACACTTGTGAGACGAGATCCTTCAAACACTGACGGGCAAGAGAAACTTTACAGCGATCGGTCTCTTTGGTTGAGATTTTCCAATCCAGCCAGGGTATTTAGCCACAAGAACGCCCACTGAAATGAAACAACTGTATAACCTGTATGGCTAAAATGATTTGAAAAGCTCAGATATTTAGTTTAAAGTGACTCAGGTGTGTATTTGTTTGCGGATCATGCACATATTGTGTTAAAAATTCAGACATGAGTGATTTACACAAAGGCATAAAGAAAGGCTAGGCTCTTCTTTTTAAGTCATTCAGGAATGCACACTAGATCCCATTGTCAAACACTCTAGAGTATTGCATCAATAAAACAAATATTTTGAACAACCAACAAAAAATAAAGTACAAGCCCTTTTGAGCTTGAGAAATGGAACTCCACATTGTGCCACACACATAGTACTATACCCTCAGCAATGATAAGCATGTCTTTAATTATAATGCTCCTTAAGGCAGATCTAGCAAAGAATGATTCTGCAAGAATGCTAGATTATGTTTTGAAGACACCAGGAAAAACAACTCTGAATGATTTACTTAAGTATGTGCAAACCCAGGGTAGACAGGTGATTTAGGCTGCTCCACAAAGCCAAGCTATAGAGGTAAGAGACACACATCATTAGCAGATTGTAAAAAATAATTTTTTACAATATTTTATGTGAAAGTTAGAGGTTTATGATAGGCTTAATGAAAGTATCATGACTATTTTACTAAAAAATTGCTGTTCTCAGTCAAATGGCACCACTGACCCCTGAAGCGTTATTTATGAAGAATTTGCAATATATATGTACACATATATATTACAGATTTAAAGTGTGCTTTTGAGGTGAGATAAAAAGTACTTTTCCATAATTTCTCTTTTCTGTTTTGAGTGGTTTTCATATCAGTCTCAGTAAAAAATGTTAATGTACAGGACATTAAAATTATAATACTATATTTTATTGTTTCTCCCATTAAGTGAGTTTCTTCTCTGATATAATAATAAGATTGGCCAGCCTTTGGCCAAGTTGTACTTTCCAGTAAAACTCTCTAGAGTTACATCTAGAAATACACTCTTAAGCACGTAAGGAAAAGATGGAGACTGATCAAAATCTGGAAAATAGATTACAGAGCGTTGGAGATGGAGTTATGAGAAAAGGCTATGTCACTTCAATGTATGTTTTATAATAATATATAAGAATAAGTGGATTAAAATATAAGGCTTGATGTGTCTGGAACTCCAGATTTTTTTTTAAACTCATCTGAAAATCCAGACTTGTGTATTTTCTCTTGCATCCAATTATCTTGGTTTAGGACCCTATTTTAGGAAAAGACTGAGCATTAACAGTCTGATCCATTGGCAATAGTAGGCGTGGATCAGATCCTAGTGAGTTTGAAATTTTCCAAATGCTAGGGAAGGAATATTTTCACTCAACTTCCAATTTCATCTTTTTTTCCTGTTTAATTTAAACTTTGTTAACAGATAGGTGAGCTGAGAGTTTAAATCTCCCTAAACTTTCGTAGACACTTGCTTCTAGCAGTTTAACATCTACATTACTTCCATCCAAGCACAAGCATTTATCTAATCATGCAGTTGTTCATGGTAGATAAGCTGAGAGAGAGATGGAGAGAAATATTTGTCATATAGACAGATATAGCTTGTGTTTATTTATAATAAAATGACCAAGAGATAATATAACTTTGTTCTACTCTATATACAAGCATATTTCTTTCCTAATTTTAAATTTGGGTTTATTTCATATCAAAATATTCCATGACTCAAGAAAAACAAATGGAATTTGTTTATTGACAAAAGTGTTTTCAAGATGCCTTAGGACACATTAAATAGAGGGTTTGACCAAAATGAGACTAGCAGTTGTTTAAATTACAAAAAACATCCACTGATATTTGAAAGAGCAGTATGCAAAATTCACTAAAGAACTTTTAATGCACAACAGCAAGGTCCACATGGCTCCTTAGTACTCAGCAGGCTAAAGCACCGTATATTTAACTCAGCCTTGTTGCATACTAAGAGTCTACACTACGGGATTATTCTGATTTTACAGAAACTGATTTTTGGAAACAGATTGTATAAAGTTGACTGCACGCATCCACATTAAGCACATTAATTCGGTGGTGTGCATCCATGTACCGAGGCTAGGGTCGATTTCTGGAGCGCTGCACTGTGGGTAGCTATCCCATAGTTATCCCATAGTTCTCACAGTCTCTCCTGCCAATAGGAATTCTGGGTTGAGATCCCAGTTGCTGGTGGTTCTGGGTAAATCCTCCCCCTCCCTTCGTGAAAGCAATGACAGACAACAGTTTTCCTGGGTGAACTGTGCAAATGCCATACCATGGCAAGCATGGAGCCTACTCAGCTCAAGTCAGCTGTCATGAACATTGTAAACACCTCGCACATTATCATGCAGTTTATGCTGAACCAGGACCTGCAAAACCAGGCGTGGAGGCGGCTGCTATGGCAGCGCGGCGACGAGAGTGATGAGGACATGGACCCAGAATTCTGTCAAACTGCGGGCCCCTGCACTTTGGAGATCCTTCTGGTAATGAGGCAGGTTCTAGCCATGGAACGCCAATTTTGGGCCCAGGAAACAAGCACAGACTGGTGGGACCGCATAGTGTTGCAGGTCTGGGACGATTCCCAGTGGCTGCAAAACTTTCGCATGTGTAAGGGCACTTTCATGGAACTTTGTGATTTGCTTTCCCTTGCCCTGAAGCACCAGAATACAAAGATGAGAGCAGCCCTCACAGTTGAGAAGCGAGCGACAATAGCCCTCTGGAAGCTTGCAACGCCAGACAGCTACCGGTCAGTCAGGAATCAATATGGAGTGGGCAAATCTACTGTGGGGGCTGCTGTGATGCAAGTAGCCAAAGCAATCATTAAGCTGCTGCTACCAAAGGTTGTGACTCTGGGAAATGTGCAGGTCAGAGTGGATGGCTTTGCTGCAATGGGATTCCCTAACTGTGGTGGAACCCATATCCCTATCTTGGCACCGGAGCGCCAGGGCAGCCAGTATGTAAACCGAAAGGGGTACTTTTCAATGGTGCTGCAAGCACTAGTGGATCACAAGGGACGTTTCACCAACATCTACATGGGATGGCTGGGAAGGGTTCATGACGCTCACGTCTTCAGGAACACTATTCTGTTTAAACAGCTGCAGCAAGGGAATTACTTCCCAGACCAGAAAATAACAGTTGGGGATGTTGAAATGCCTGTAGTTATCCTGAGGGACCCAGCCTACCCCTTGATGCCATGGCTCATGAAGTCATACATAGGCAGCCAGGACAGTAGTCAGGAGCTGTCCAACTATAGGCTGAGCAAGTGCAGAATGGTGGTAGAATGTGCATTTGGCCGTTTAAAGGTGCGCTGGTACACATTACTGACTCAATCAGACCTCAGCCAAACCAATATCCCCATTGTTATTGCTGCTTTCTGTGTGCTCCACAATCTCTGTGAGAGTAAGGGGAAGACTTTTATGGCGGGGTGGGAGGCTGAGGCAAATCACCTGGCCGCTGATTGTGCACAGCCAGACACCAGGGCAATTAGAAGAGCACATCAGGAAGCGCTGCTCATTAGAGAAGCTTTGAAAACCAGTTTAATCACTGGCCAGGGTACATTGTGACTGTTGTGTTTGTTTCTCCTTGATGAACCCCCCACCCCCTTGATTGACTCATTCCCTGTAAGCCACCCTTCGATCACAGCTTGCTTTCTAAGGAAATAAAGTCACTCTCATTTAAAATTCATGTATTCTTTATTACTTAATTATAAAAAGAGGGAGAGAACTGACAAGGTAGCCTGGGTGGGAGGAGAATAGTAGGGAAGGAAAAGGCCACTAAAAAAATTTCATAATAATGAGAGCCTTTTGGTTGGGCTGTCCACTGGGTCAGAGTGGGCTGATGCATGGAGCCTACCCCCATGAGTTCTTAATCGTCTGGCGGGTGAGGAGGCTAAGGAACATGGTGAGGGGGGAGGGTGGTTATACAGGGGCTGCAGCGGCACTCCGTGATCCTGCTGCCGTTCCTGAAGCTCCACCATACACCAGAGCATATCAGTTTGATCACGCAGCAGCCCCAGAGTTGCATCCCGTCACCGCTGATCTTCCTGCCGCCACTTCTCATCTGGAGCATCTCTCCTCTCATCTTGAGCGTCTCTCCTGTCCTCACGTTTGTCCCTCCTGTCTTCACGGTCACTGGCATCTTTCCTGTACTTTGCTACCACATCCTTCCACTCATTCAGATGAGCTCTTTCATTGCCGGTCACTTCCATGTTTTCCAAAAACATTTCTTCTCGTGTCTTTTTTTTCCACCGCCTTATCTGAGATAGCCTTCGGAAAGGAGTAGGGAGGCTTGAAAAATTTGCAGCCTCATGAGTGAGGGAAAGAAGGGAGAGAAGTATTTTAAAAGATACATTTTAGAGAACAATGGTCATACTCTTTCACGGTGAGTATTCACCTTACATAGCACATGTGTTTTCACTACAAGGTCGCATTTTGCATCTTAATATTGAGTGCCTGCGGCTTTGGTGTTACAGAACACAGACGCAGGTCCGAGCAGCAGAATTCGGCTTGCATGCGGCCATGGTAAGCCATTGTCTTTCGTCTTCTGCAGCCTTCATCTATCCAGCACCTTCCTTTCCCAAATAGCAAGCAAAGCCCGTTGAGTTCTGCTTCTTTCCTGTTAACGTGCAGCAGCAGAAACCACCCTGTGACTGGTACCATGGAAGATCACTGCTAAACACCCCCCTTTTCTCCCCGCCAATTGCATGACTGGTAGCAGGAAAGATCCCTGCTAGCCAAATGCGGAAAAGCTCAGCATCAATCACGCCCCCCGCTTTCCCCAGTTTGGCTACCTGCAGGGAAGGATTTCTTTTAAGCCAGAGGCAAACAGCCCAGTAGGAATGGCCATCTCTGTCCCCTTACTTAAATTCCTGAATTTCAACCAGGTTACCATGAACGATATCACTCTCCTGAGGATAACACAGCAAGATAAAGAATGGATGTTGCTTGAATGCCAGCAATCACCGGGAACATACGCAGTTAGGCTTTGTCATGTAATGATACCAGATTACTTGCTACATGCATGGCGTGGTCAAGTGTCCTACCATGGAGGACGGAATAAAGCAGCGCTGCCCAGAAACCTTCTGTAAAGGCTTTTGAAGTACCTCCAGGAAAGCTTCAAGGAGATGTCCCTGGAGGATTTCTGCTCCATCCCCAGACATGTTAACAGACTTTTACAGTAACTGTACTGGCCACGAATGCATCCCAAGTTCTCAGGGCAAATTAATCATTAAAAAATGCTTGCTTTTAAACCATGTCTTATGTTTACAAGATACACTCACCAAAGGTCCCTCCCATGGCTTCATTGTCTGAGACAGTTGCTTGGGAGGGCTGGGAGGGTAATTCCGTCAGGGTGAGGAAAAGCTCCTGGCTGTTGGGGAAAATGGAGTGCTGTGTGCTCTCTACAAGCTCGTCCTTCTCTTCCTCCTCATCTTCCCCATCCGCAGAATCCTCAGCCATGGCTGCGATTACCACCCCTACCTCGGAATCCACGGACAGGAGTGGGGTAGTGGTGGCAGAAACCCCCTAGAATTGCATGCAGCTCAGCATAGAAGCCCTGCCCTGGACTTTCCATTTGCTTCTTTGTTTTTCTGGTAGTCTTGTCTGAGCTCCTTAATTTTCACATGGCACTGTACTGAGTCCCTGGTGTGGCCTCTCTGCATCATGGCCTTGGAAATTTTTTCAAATTTTTTTTCATTTCGTCTTTTGTTCATTTCGAGTTCTGTTAGCACGTAATCCTCTCCCCATACAGTGATCAGATCCAGTACCTCCCGTGCAGTCCATGCTGGAACTCTTTTTCGATTCTCAGGAGACTGCATTGTTACCTGTGCTGGTGAGCTCTCCACACTGGCCAAACAGGAAATGAAATTCAAAAGTTCGTAGAACTTTTCCTGTCTACCTGGCCAGTCCATCCGAGTTCAGATGGCTTTCCAGAGCAGTCACAAAGGTGCTCTGTGGGATAGCTCTCGGAGGCCAATACCATCGAATTGCGTCCACACTAACCCTAATCCGACATGGCAATATGGATTTCAGCGCTACTCCCCTCATCGGGGAGGAGTACAGAAATAGGTTTTAAGAGCTCTTTATATCAATATAAAGGGCTTCGTTGTATGGACGGGTGAAGTGTAAAATCAGTTTAACGCTGCTAAATTCTGTATAAATGCGTAGTGTAGACCGGGCAGTTGTACAGATCTGGACACCTAATACATTCTTTTGTTCCACAGACAGGAGTTTGAAAATACTGTTTTCCATGAAACTACCAGTTTTGAGCACTAAATGCGTTTTTGGAAGATTAAAATGATTTGGCAGAAATTCCTGAATTGATCATTTTTGACTGTCAGATACATTGTTACTTGCCTATCATCCTTCATTACAGGGCTGCTAGTATTCTCTCTTTCTGTTTGAATCTTGTTCCCTATCAGCCTCTGAGCTCTCTCCTTTATAATATGGCTGTTTTAATTAAGTGGTAATGTGGTTAGTCTGTTCAGATATGAGATAACTATACTTGATATATGATTTGCAATATATTTGAGATTTATCAGAAATTCATCTGGGCAAGAAAAGTTTTCCTTTTATTTTCCCTCCATCACTCTGAATTCTACATGTCAAGACCCAATAATTTTTTCAAGTCAGTCTTGAAGCTGTGGCAATCAGGGTCCAGATAACTGGGGGATAACAGGGTATAAATCCCAAAGAATAAGCACTTGAATCAACTGGTTGAATAATACGATGTCCAATAAAAATATGTCAGGTATGATCTTTTATGAAAGCTTATAATGTTCTAAACTTAATGCTCATCATTAGATATGTATACAGACTGCAGTTATGAATTTATGTATTTGTGCATATAGAAAACTGTGTTCATAATTTATGGTGCAATCAGGCAGGGAGGGGCTGCCTCCCCAGTCAGGCAAGACTAGCTGGAAGCAGCAAACATTGTATAATCCAGGAAAGGACAAATGAGGGGCCATCGAGTTAATGGGAAGACAATGAGACATGCTGGCTAGAATTTCCCCACCCTGAATAAACTTGAGTCACAATGCCAGAAGAAAGAAAGGAAAAAAATATCCTTTTAAAAAGGAGGCATGAAACTGAGGACTTCATTTAGAAACTGAGCAACAGTCAATTGGCAGGTGCTGTCCTTGAAATACTAGATCCTCTCGCTGATAGGGGGTATGCTGGGAAACAGTTCAAAGGCAGTAGGTAACTTGTATTAGAAAAGGAATTTTTATCTAATCTGAAAGTGTAAAGCCTGAAGTTGTGGCTATAGGTTTATTTTCTGTATAACTTGTAAGTTTACTTCCCTTGTTATTTCATCTGTGAATCTGTGATTTTTCTATTAAATAACCCTTTTTAAAAATTTTAACCTGAAGCAGATCTCTGGTTTGCAAACAGTGTGGAGATTATGTGCAAAAGCAAACTAGCATGTGGGGATCTGGTTTCATGCCTTCGGAGGTGATGAACTGGGGAGGGGGGGAAAGGAAGTCAGAGTGTCTGGTAGTTAAGGATTTGGGGAGACTCAGGACTAGAACTTGCTGTATAGTTGAATACCCATAAGTACTGTGCAGTAGAATGCCTCTCAAACATTCCTCATTGTGTGGAGCACTCCTTATTAGGGCAGAAAAACTGAAGAGCCTGCTCCCCACACATGTTTTCTTCACATTTGCCCTTGAGGTGGTTGGCTTTACCAAACTGCTGGTAGTACTGTCCTTCCACAAGTCAAACAAACAAAAACAAAC
This sequence comes from Gopherus evgoodei, assembly GCF_007399415.2. Classification (NCBI taxonomy): domain Eukaryota; kingdom Metazoa; phylum Chordata; order Testudines; family Testudinidae; genus Gopherus; species Gopherus evgoodei. The sequence goes on from NC_044323.1 coordinate 198,098,891, forward strand.
AAGGGTTACAGTCAGTATCTAGGGAGAGACTGGTAGAAGCATTCAGATGAGAGGAAGCTGTGAAAACCCTAGGGGAGGTTTTTATTTGGAGCTAGTTAGTTATTTTATGAAAAGTATACATGCCATGCAGCATTCTTCAACTGCTATGAAAACAAAAAAATAATGAGATAAAGTTTCAGTAAGGAACACACATACAAACATGTGACAAATAGGAATAAAAGCTGAAGGGTGTGAAAAAATATGGAACCTACTGCTGTATCACTAAAACAGTAAGCTTTTCATAATTAAGAAAAGCATTTTTATTTGTCTGGGTTTCTGGATGTTCGTGAAATAATATTTTGTTCTTATTCTTGAAAAGGAAGCCAGTCCATATAAAAATCACCAGGGACCATTTATTTTAAGGATTGGTGACTGTTTTCATAAGAAACATCTTTCAGACTCTCCTAAGCCAGGGAGTATTATCTAGCAAATCTTTCTTGTTTCAGCACTGAACTATGCTTATTGAAGACTTCCATTGATTTAGTGGTCTTTGGATCAGAGCCCTAAGGAGTAGCTAGTCACAATCAGGAGATATGAAACAAGTCTGAAGTTCTTCTTCAGCACATAGACCCCTTTTGTGAGAAAGCCTAAAAGAACCACCAATGACACTCAGGGCAATCTGATGACAGTAAAGTCCTTTCTTTGTCTTCTATAAACAAAAAGAAAAAACTTCAGATTAGTTACACAGAAAATAAAATCAAGAACAAGAGAAATTACTGTTGTATACTTCTGACCTGAACCTGCACTGTTTTGCCTATGTAAAGGTGTAAGACACTATCAAATCCAAATTCCACACATAAGCTGGTGGTAGCATTTTGCATCCATGTTGTATTTATTTTGCACAGGTTGAAATGACTAAACAACTTGGAAGGCACTGGAGACTCAGACCCATGATATTAACTACAACAACACATATTAGCATGTGGCCCTAGATACAGTTTGTTTTTAATACAGTTTTGGAAGGTGTTATTTATTTATTGCTTTTTAGCTCATCTTACTTTTTTACATTTGCTTTTAATTTTATTTTCCATGATAAATTGATCAGAAAAATAAAGTGTTGCTGTTGAAGATGAATTTCAAGCAATTTATGCATTTAAATATGACTTATGCATCATCATATCATCAATACTCATGGCTCATTAGTGCTCAGACATACAACAGCAGGTGAAAATGAATGTCTCAGTCCCACAAAAGTTACAGAGCTCTGCAGTACCCCATTATATCTCTATCTATTATGTCAGTGCAGTTGGAGGTCTATTCTGCTCTCATCAGGGTGTACACATGCATTTAATTTTTGAGTGGAACTGATGAACAAGTTGTGAGATGATTATCCTGTTTAGTTCCCATAAAATGTGCAGTCATTCAACTCTCTCTGATGAAGAGGGGGCTAGAGAAGGTTTAGTTACCCCTTTAGATTATGGGAACTTTTCCCTATGCATGATAAGTAGCACATATTTTACTAAGCTACTTTTATCAGAGTAAAACAGGGTCTCATTTAAACTAATAAATAGACTTATGCATATTCTATCTCAGCTCTTATATATACACTTTTAAAAAACAAACAAACAGAAAATCCTTTAATTTATCAACGCCTGAGTTTAGAACAGCATAGGCATCTATACGTCGAGCTGGGCAAAATTGTGGCCAAAAATTCAGTTATGACACTCAAACATTTTGTGGATTTGTTTCACTGAATTGTTCATGTAAAAACAAACAAAAGCAAAAACAAAAAAATCCAAAAAGGTAAAAAAAAATTGACAGCTATGAAACAGAACAATTTTTGGATTAAAAATAACTTTGTTTTGAGATGTCCTTTATTTTTTTTAATTAAAAAGCCCATAAAAGACAGTGAAAATCAAAACTAAATGTTTCCTTTGGTCCTAAACAATTTTTTTGACTTTTCAATTTACCAAAGATTTTAAAAAATAAAAATAAAAATTGTTTTTGGTTCAGCCTTTACAGGGGGTTAGGTCAACCTAACTACAGCGTTCAGCGCACAATATTTTTCACAGTCCACAGCAACACAGCTACGGCAATCTAATTTTTACATGTACACCAGGCTCCAGCCTCAGAGACACAGACAGGTATCTGCTGCCAGTGAGTTCTGGCTCTGTCTACGCTGCAGAACCTATGCCTGCACAGCCCTGTAGCATAGATGTTGCGCAGGCCAACAGAAGAAATTCTTCTGCTGACATAGTAATCCCACCACCTTCAAAAATATTAGCTAAGCCAACAGAAACCCTCTTCTGTCATCTTAGCTGCATGTATACTGGGGGTTCTGGTGATACAGTTGTGTCACTGAGGGGGGTGTGAATTTTCCACTCTCCTAGCTGACATAGCTATGCTGGCACAATTTTTTAGTGTAGAGCTGGCCACTGGACTGTGGTAGGTGAACATGATGACAGAAACCAAAAGATCAAGCAGGAGACAAGGGCAGTCAGTGCTGTTGGTCATAGTTTCCCAGCTCACATCCCACAGGGAAACCCCATCTGTCTCACTCCAGATGCTTGGCTGTTGCTTTTTCCCAGGTCTCCTCTTATGCAGTTTTCATCAACTCCTCTTGGTTTCTTCTCAGCAGGGAACCATGCCAGTGCTAACACAGACCCATGACTCTGAAGGGCTTAATCTCTAACCAAGGTGCTGCTCTCCTCAAATCTCTCTCCGCAACAAGATTCTTACCAGGTCTTTCCTCTGCCAGTTTCTTTATTTAGTCTCAGAAAGAATATTTAATACTTAGGTAATTTATAAATAAAAATAATGGAACAAACATCATAGCACAGCATTGACTGCAGCTCTCTTTAGTCCAGAGCTCCACTTTCTGCAATGGAGAATAACCAGAGAACAGCTCCTTCACACAGCCCTCTCTGATCTCTACTAGGAGGAAAGTCACCCCTTTTATGGCCAGTCTGCAGTCACATGATCCCTCTAAAGACTACAGTTACCAGGATCGATGGCCTTAAAAGACCAAGACCTAATTAAAAAAGCATTAAAATCTGGGCTGAGCTTTTAAAGCCTCCTTCCTCACTTCAAAGCCTCCTCCCCCAGCCCAATCTAACCCACGCAGCACCTCCCAGACTCAGACCCTGAATATGTAAAGCATTATGTTCTAGGGTGGAAAATCACTTTCTTTTTCATTGTAAAATATGTATTGAGTGTCTAATGAATTTCAAGCACTTCAGTGTTCTCTCAAAAGCATGAGTCTCTAAAAAGTAGCACAGCAGCTGATTATAGGATAAGAAGAACACTATTATTGTTAATTTTTAAAAGAAACATAATATATTGGCTTTCAAAGTCACACGTTGTTAATCCCTTAAATTCTGAAGAAAATGTGTGCACTGCATTATCTTTCTAACCACAAGACACAACAGGATGTGTTTTACTAGATCATGAACACTTGCCTCTAGTGCAATGTTAGGTTAAGGCTGTTGTTCCAAGAAGTGCATTAATCTGTAAATAAATCAGCCCCTGGAATCTCTTAATGTTAAAAAATTGATTTTTTATTTTGACATTTCATTTAATTTTCTGGAAATATTTCTTTCCTGTTTTCTTACACTTTTAATATGAAACAGATTTCATAGTGGAGAGCAAAAGGCACCTAAAGACACAAGTACTACATATGTTTTTATAATAAAGTGTTAGCACATTTTAATACATCTTTTTTTTAATTTCAAGTTTATTGGATCTGTTCTTTTTCACTTGCTGAAGGAAATATCCTCTCTTCACAGCCCTGACTTCATCTGGGCTTTTAAAAAATGTTATATTTTAAATTTAATTAAAATAAACACAGCTTCTGGGGTTCACAGTGAACTCTTTGCCAAAGTATTCTCAAGGTCAGTAACAAACAAGGTATTTCTACTCTATGCCAAGAAGCAATGGTGACAGCAAAAATGTTATCACAATTGAAGCCACACATGGGATGACCATATTTCCTAATTAGAACATGGGACACCTCAACACGCTCACCCATCCCCCTGCCTTGACACAAGGCAGTTACCCCTTGCTAGAAACCCCCGCCCCCACAGCTCTGCCTCTTGGAGCTGGCATCTCCAGTCATCCCCCCATCCCTCCATGTCCCTCCACAGCACACCCCATTTTTTTGACAAAAGTGGGCATTTGTCCCATTTGCTCTTGCCAACTGATCAAGTCTCCTTTTGAAAAAAAAAGGTTGGGACAGTGAGGACAGGGCTTAAAAAAGGAACATATGGTCACCCTAAGCCACAGTGGCAAGCTTCTGTGGTCATTGGTAGATTCATCTATCGGTATTCATAATGGCAAACTTGTATTTCAGTTCTGTTTTGACAAGTATGAAACCTCAGAAGACTTGGGATTCCAGAGTAATTGCATCATAAGATGCAGCATGAGTTTGTCTGAAATGGTGATCAAATGAAATGCTAAACTTTAAATGCTCCTTTCTCCCTAGCGTTTCCAGTTTTATGGACACAGAGTCCTCCAAAGCAGTGTCGGATGCTTTAAGGGGGAAAAAAATCCTTATTAGTAAATAAGATTTAATATAATCAGTACCTCTCTTAGTTTCAGAATCCTCTAGGTGCTCATACCTAGGTGTTAACAGATAAAACAATGGTAGCTCATGCAACAAAATAGGTTAGGGTCACAATCTTAGATAACTTTATTACTAGCCATTTGAACAGTCAAACCAAGGGTTGTCTACATTCAAAATGCTTCTCCCATTGGTGTAGATACTCCATCTCCCTGAGAAGTGTAGTTAGCACTATGGACAAGTTCTCCTGTCAACCTAGTGATGTCTACACCTGAGGTTTGGTTGGCTTAAATGCATTGCTTAGGGGTGTAGATTTTTCACACCTGCCTGAATTAATTTCCTAGTGCAGGAAACAAGGCCTTGATAAACAAGGAACTTTTAATGATGATGATAAGATTGTTAATTACTTTTCCTCCAAGAATAATAAATTGCAACAAAAATCTATGGCTGTAACATGCAACTTCTCTAATACAAATTATAATATTTAAATTTTGTAATCTAGATATTATGTAATTCAATTCATTTTGTATAGAGAACACAAAATATATCAGATACAGGGCAGAAACCTTCTTCCATTGGAGGTTGACCCAACATATCAGTTTAAGGATGGTGGTATAAATACCCTTAATATGGGAGAAAATGCCACTGGCTTTTTAGGGCTAGTTTATGAACCCCTAGTGATGCTGTATGATTGTGTATGATTGAAAATGACCATTTGTATCAGTGTTGCTATAGTTGCAACAATTTTTATATAAAGTATCATGTAAGGTGTCAGTGGAGAAGTTACATTCTATCACACATGATTATCCTGATTAAATCCATGTATCATCTTTGTATCTGAAGTTATGAATACTGGCTGTATATCTGTAGCTTAAACACGTCGGGGTGACCTTCCCCCCATCCCCCTGATAGCTATACAGTTATGTGTTGATGGCCTATTAAGGACACTCAGCTCACAACGGGCCATTGAGAAAACTCATCCCGCCAATAAGCCTTTCCTGAGAATGTCTCAGAAAGGCTATGGGTAATGCCTGTCCCTGTCAGTCAGCAACGCATGTAAGGACATGTGACCCTAGATTCCATCATGGGTCAATAACTTCCCATACACAGGAGCTGTGGGCTTTGTTTGGGACTGTAAATTTCCATGCATATGGCAAAGGATAAAAGACACTTGAGACAGCTCCATTTTGCTCATTTCCTGCTTCAATTCTCTGGAGTGTGGATTTACAACTAAAAGGAGTATTTTGAACTATGGACAGAGGACCTTCCAGTCTTTGGAAGTTACCAGAGAGACTTTTGCAAGCCAGCAGTCTATTCCATCACTGCTACAAACCTGATATAAGGACTTAGACCATATGCATATAAATGATTGCAATTAACCATTAATAAAATCTTTAGTTAGTTTACAAAGGAATGACTGACAGTGTGATATTTGGGTAAGATCTGAGATACATATTGACCTGGGGGTAAGTGTCTGATCCTTTGGGTTAGTAGAGCCTCACACATCAGATCCTACACAGAAGGTTTCTGGGTTTGATCTTCCATGGTCATCTTGGTCAACTCTGACCTGAATTCTAACCAACCGTGGTAGATGCCAGTATCTAGTGCACATATGGAAAATCAAGGTCTCCCCAGTGTGTGAGTGTGGTTCCCCATGACAGACCATCGAAGATATCCCCACCTGCTGCCCAATTTATAGATATGAAGAAGGCATCACTGCAATAAATTCTGCTACTCCTGATGTAGCCATTTGGCTCAATCCACTTCAGGTAAAATTGTAGTTGCTGTTCTACACCACCCATATGAAAGAAGAAATAGAACCTCATATATGGTGATTTGGGTGTTCTCTAACCTCTCATTATACTAGACCTGTTTGTCTCTATGGGATGCAAGGGCTGGAATGCATAGAGGGGACTGAGTTTGGCTCCTGTAGCACCCTGCTGGTTAACCAGAAGGTTTTTTGTTACTGGCTTGGTGAATCTAATTATAGAATAAACCACCAGTTTGGGGGATTGTCTGCCCTATTTCTTGCAGTCTTCCCTCAGTGTGGCATTTTCAGTGTGGTCCATCTCAGACACCTGGTCACAGCCCTTATATAATTAAAGGCTTACTCATGCAAGTAAACCCCCTGATTTCAATGGCAATACTCATCTGACTAACTGATTACCAGTGCAAGGATTTCAAAGTTTGGACTATAAGGACATTATTGGTTGCATTTCTTCCAAAAGATGACACTTCAGTAATATGCTGAGTTTTTAATGGGAAAAATTAAGAAACAAAATTATGGCTTGAGACATTCACATGTTAGTCTTATGATCCAATGCTATGCAAATTATTAGAAGTAAAGGCAAGGATTACATAACCGTGATGGAATAAAAAGTCAGGATTTATTATTAATGCTGGAGGACATGACAACATTTAGTGCTCTGCTGTGCCTCAGCTTTCCCACAAATATTATTATTACCTCCATTTCACAGCTCTGACTCAGGAGTTGCTAGGATTAATTATTACCTTGAGTTACTGTGAAGAAGGGTGGAAATAAGTTAAAGTACCTAGGGAGCATGATCTGGCCCATTATTATTATGAAATTGTTAAATCATCTCACTATTAGATTTAGTCATGGCTGCTGAAGGGGGGAAAAAGTGTGCGTTTGTTTTGCCAAATGACAGGATTTAGATATGTGTTACAACACACACATAATTTGTTAGAACAGATACAATTCTGACTCAAAATGTGTCATGAATCATCATGTCCCCACCCTCAAGTAATTCAGATATACATTACATCCTCTCACTGATAAAACACAACATTTTAGAAGCAAGGATTTCTTCTGTCCAACTTCATCTGCAGCAAAAGGCTCCTTGATCTTTGAGTTTGTCAGATTTTATAAGCTAAGAAGGGATGGCCATTACTTGGATGCTAGAAGACCATCTAGGACAGCCTAGCAGATGCAAGAAGTGGGGATGGATATCCAGCAGGCAAGTGTCTTCTAGCTCAGTCTGTAATGATCTAATACCCTGGGGTAACATTAGGAGGCATTGTGCTACTGAAAGAGAGATTCTGACCACTAGAAATTATTTAAAACCCAGTGGGACTTTCCCCTGAATTAGACATGTTGTTCTTCAACTTCTGCGTCATATTGTTAGAACAGAATGGCGCCTTTATTCCAGTCCAGACAATGTATGTATTTCTACAACTAGTGAGATGTATTTCCTGTACATATTGCACCACAAAATCTGATATTTGTGAAGTGTGCCACATGAAATCAATAATTTTTATAAGGGGTCTCATCACATTAGCTAAACAGAACTTAGGTTTCAATTTAGTAGATTTTTTTTAAGTTGTCTCTAATGGAATTTTACTGAAGAATATATCTATTAAAAAGTGAAGAATTCCTTCTAATTTTTTCAAATTTTATCAATAACTTCTCTTTTTATTAAATCTGGACAGGAAGTTGACCTTTGATTTTAGGTATTTTTTTTTTGTTCTACAAGAAGTTATTGTAATGAAATTACTCGGCTTATGTGGTATCACTGCTTGTATCTGGGTCAAAAAATAAAGTAAAAGGCTAGCCTTGTGGTTTTATATTCAGTTAGTGAGATGGTTCTGCAGCTGTGGGACATGGCCCAGCAATGTTCTGATGAACCCTTTCTGGTAATCTGCAGAATGAAACTTCCCTCCTCACAGAACTAAGCAGTGAGATCAGGAGGGGAAGTGGGGGCTCATAAAAGGCTCTTATTCTTATAAAGTGGTGCCCCACATAAAAAATTCAAGATCAACTGAGCTATCAAAACCACACATATAGATAAGAGTAGAACATTTTAAAGTTATTAAACCTTATGGACACTCACCTTAAACCTTATGCACACTCACCTTAACATTTCAAAATAGGAAATCATTATTTTATCAGAAACATAGTAGGTGCTTTCTTTGCCTATTTATTCTTAGTAATTGAGGTATCTGCCTCTCAATGGACTGGAAGTTGCAGTGATGGTATTCTGATTGGCTATTCCAAACTGATAACACAAAAATGAAGAATAAGTAAAACCTAATTTATTACATACATTTGTGATGGCCATAGTTCATGGGGTTCATTGAAGGGCCTATACCCTGGTCACCAGACAAACAGTAGCCAGGGGGTTGATAGGTAAGCCCAGGCCTTCCCACTCCACTGGGCTCTGGACTATGGCCTTTGAGGGCTATCAAATGTCTGACAAGAAATGGCTCAAAGAGGACAGTCTTAAGGCACCCCTGGCTGTCACCCCACAATTGACCAGAGTTTGCCATTGGTGGTGAGGAGATGCAAAGAGGGTCAGTTCACTGCTTGGCATCTCCTCGTGGCCATGCATAGTGTGATGGCTCCCTCTTTCTCAGGGTGGTTGCTGCTTACTCCTCTGGCTTGGCCCTCTGCAAGATCAGTTCCAAGTCTCTCCACTGCTCAGGTAGTCCATAAACAAAGGGTAATTAGCACAAATCAAATATTGCTGTGTGTGTGTGGGAGGAATGCCTCCCTCTCACTGCATATCTGCAGCAGGTCTTCCCTTCATTCAGGGAGGGATCTTTGGGCAGCTTCCCTCAGGAGATGCAAGTTGCTGGTCTGCTCTCTTCCTTGGTCTGCCCCCAAGTGAGCTGTTTTGCTTCCTTTTATCTCCTCCTCCAGTCTGTGCATCTGGGCAGGGCTGAGCCCAGAGCAGCTCCTTAACCCCTTGTTGCCCAGTGTGGGGTTTGTATATCCCTATCCCAACATTTTATTCAAGAAAACAACAATACAACTTTACATTTCTTTTCCATTCACATGTCAAAAATGGTGTCCTCTGTTTGCATTAAACCTTTTTAGAGGAACAACAATGACCTATGTGGGTAGCTTATTCGGTGTTCTTCATGGACATTAGTCAAGAAAGCATAAATGTCTCATCTAAATTCAATTCAGCAACTGGTAACTGAGCTGTAAGGCTTTGAATTTCAATCTTTCCTGTGCAGTCAGACATTGCTTAGGGCATGAACAAGACATCTGTCATGAACCGCTCTTTGCATGTCCTCTATGTTGGTAAGTCCTATAAGTTTTCTTTCTCAGTAGCATTCAACTGAGGGATTCTTCTTTTTGATCCCTTTTAGATGGTCCTCCTCTTGCCCAATGCCACATCTCCCATGGCAGATACTCTGGCTTCATTCTCAACAGATGTCTTAAATATTTCCTCCTTCTTTTCTGGATAACTTCAGAGATAAGAGGTTGTTCAGTTCTGTGACAAATCTTAGTATTGTTATAAATTAATTCCATTCAATGCTTAGTGTTTCTAATGCACTGGCTTTCAAAGGCATTTGGATGTCTCTTTGTATTTTTAGGGGATTTCTAGCTTCCACGTCCATATATTAAGAGGGAAATAAATTTGAGCTGAAGATTTGTAGTTTGTTACTTAAATTGTGGATATTTAATGACAGATCTTGTTTAACTTGGTAAATGTAGCTGCTGCCTTGCCAAGTTGACATTATCTCCCTGTGGTCATCTCAAATGGCTTGCATATTTCTGTCAAGATAAGTAAATTGACTTACTTCTTGTATTCTTTTGTCTTCTAATGTAAGGCTTGAGTTGGGAGTTGCTGGGTTCTCATTAGATTTCTTGTTTCATAATTGATTGTTAACACCATCTTTTTTGGGATGCTGGACACGATTTTGGTCTTGGCTTGCATGTTGATTCAGCTGTCAATTAGAAGAACTATGTCATCAGCAAGATCCAGATCTTCTAGCATACTATTGCTGAACCATGCAATGCCTGTGTTATATCCATCTATATTTGATCTTATAATGAAGGAGATCATAATGCCAAACAGGGTGAGAGAATGTATCCTTATTTGTTACCAGTGAGGTTAGTCAATGTTATAAATTATGTTTCAAAGCCACCAAAAGAATCATAAAAATAAAGAGATGAAAAAAATCATACTTATGGTGCATATTGAAGTCTGTCACTAAAACACTCCATGGCTCTGATCTGAGTCAGGTGTTCACATTATCTTAATAGCCTCATCTGACTCTTTGCAGGTTAATTGGAGTCAGGTGTTCTCATTAACCTGGAGCAGCCCCTGCTCTGGTCAGTCAAGGAACAGAAAACTGCTAATTCAGTGGCCCATATATCTATCTTCTACTACATTGTTGTACCCCAACTGGCCTGGGTCTATCACAATATATTACAAATATCTGCAGTTTTACTAAAGCAATTTATCATTTCTCCCCATTCATCATGTCTCAAATCAAATCAGATTTCCCCTTTTCATTATGAATATTAAAGAATGATGTGTATTTGGGGATAATTGTGGACAGCTTCCCTCTTCCTCATTTAGCAGCTGCTTTCTTTTCTGATGGCCTGTTCCATGGAAGGACTCCAATTCTGTAGGAAATTCCATAGCCTTATAAAGTGTCCATGGTTTCCTTTCAATTATCATAATCTGTCAATCAATGTCTGGATGAACATCAATGAATTGGTCCATTGCCAGTTTACCGTGTGTATCCTCATGATTATCAGGAAATGCTGATATACCAGTTCTCAGTTTCTCCCTCAGTTCCGCTCTTTTTGTCTTCTCCTGCTCTTTAACAAAGACATGGCCAGCTTGGAATGATAGGCTGGCTCCAAACCACATCTCAAGGGCTTGCATGGGATCAAGATACCCTGAGTTATGTCTCCACTGGAGTTGGAGGTACAATTTTCAGCCTGGGTAGACACATACATGCTAGCTCTGATTGAGCTAATGTGATAAAAATAGTAGGGTAGCTGCGGCTGCCCTGAGTACAATCCTGTCTGAAATCATAGATATTCCTCTGAACAATAGTCATGCAATAGCGCCCATTTTTTTCATTGTTCCTGTAAGTGTAAACTCAAAGAGACCATTTTGGAATGTTATTACAATATATAAAAAAGCTAAGAATGTGACTATCTCTGCCATTCTATACAGTCCATTTACAGTCTATATTTGGCTAAACTTGATTATTTGGGATATTACTAAGGGGAAAAATATAGCAAAGTCGTTATTCTGCGTAGTATCTTGTATATGACTAAGTGTATAATACAAGTTCACTTTTTAAAGGGCTGGTAGTATTTTATATATGTTTATATTACTGCTAAAAATCTGTTAATTTCTAGTTTCCTTTCTGCTTTGAGATAATGCTTAGTTTATAGGTTGCCTATTTAGAGTACTCAGCTGAAATAATGCCAGATAATGCGAGATATTTATTAGCTGAACACATGAAAGTGTGTACTGTACATTAACAAATGTGGCATATGAGTTTGGCTTCAAAGACTAGGCTGTTAATATATTTCAACTTTAACAACCACCACCACCACCACCTTCGCTGAACCTTTAAATCACACTTAACTGTAATATAGGTCTTCAGCTTATAATTTATTGCCTCACAAAGGGTCTTTGAATACTTAATAAGCTGCTTTATGGAGATGAGTTACATCTTTTGCCTATTTTCTTTATATTTATACAAAAACCACATTAAATTCACATTAAAATGATGACAAAAAGCAATAAAAGTGAAAAAAAGAATACTAGGTTCTTCAAAATCTAGGTCATGAAAGCACAATCTAATGAATTAATTAATGGCATGCTTTATTGGACCATAGAACTGAGAGGTATATGGTATGTTTAACATTTAACTGAGTATTTCCTTATGTTTCTTGTTATGTTTGAGGCCCTTTACGGTGGCATAGGGTTTTTGGAGGGGTGAATTTGTAATTTATAATCATTTACTGGTCCAGTAATCATGACATTGCTTTTGCATTTGTGGACATTTGTTGCATTTATTTCCTCCTACATCTGGTACAATTATGCAGTTAATGCTTAAGTAATTATTTATTCATAAATTAAGGACATACAGTTCACACACTACACTTGCGAACATTTCAAGACTCATGATTATGGTATGTTGGCAACCCTCAGTACTTCAACTGGCTCTGGGTGTGGTCACCTAGCAACCCAATGAGCTCAGCTGGGACCAATAAACCCTTACTAAGTGACTGTGCTTCCTGACTGGACAGGAGGGCCAACAGATCCCCATTTAAGCCTGGTAGCAACAGCAGAACAGTAGCTGCTCAATGATTTCCATGCCCACACCTATGCTAGACTTGCTTCCTATACAGGCCCTTCCTTCAGCCTGTGCCTGCTCCCACTCCAGCCCTGGTCCCTACTTTCTTCAGAACTCTTGACTCCAACCATTGGATTGTCCCCTGACCATGTCTCCAATTTATCCTCTGATTCTGTTCTGACCATTAGACCGGACTATTGTTCTGACCACTAGCTCACATTGAGTTGCTGTAACACAGCAGGGTGTAAGCCGTCAGGAATGAATGCAAATTCTGAGATCCTGTGTTAGGGGAATGTTGTCCCCTTCTTCATTTCAGACAGTTTACTGAAAGTATAAAATAATCCCCTAATCAACTGTTGTCCATTTTGATCCTCATCTCTGTTGCTCAATCTTTCTCCTACCTAAAGTCAATGTCAACATTCCATGGAGATTTAATAGAAGCCAGAAGAAAATCTTAAACAGAAATAAATGAAGACTATACATTTTCAAATCAAAACAAAATACATGGACATTTCTGAATTGAAGTCTTCTTTCCTCTGTTTGACATGTGTTGCTATGATGGATCTTGAGAGCTGACGTTCTTGTGATCCAAGGCCCCATTTTCCCTTGTGGACGAGGCTCCTCAGCAACAATACATCTCCCACAATGCCCTGGTCATGGGACTCTTATGGCATCATGGCAGTTCATCAAGAGCTTGAGACGGTGATGCATCATGAGAGATGTCATCCAGCCAGGGAGACTGGCCCATAGAGAAGAACTGGAGCATCAGGCACTCAAAGTAAAATTCCCACGAGGCACCATAGAAGCTCATGCCGACATAGATGAATGTTAAATTGTCCCACAATGAAACATTTTGATTCAGTTCAACAAACCAGAATGATCAGCCTGACCTGTAATGAAATATTTTGTTTAAATTTTCCTGATGGAAAAAGGAAAAGTGACAGGAAAACTGAAATTTTCCCATCAAAAATTGATTTAGCAGAAAGGGCATTTTCTGTCTCTTCCCCTGCCATCCCCCCAAAAAGAATTAAATGGAAAATTCCTGATGAGCTTTAATAAAAACCTATGGAGATTAGATAAACATAGAGATGTTGGAGTCTTACTACAATGCATCTTGTCCCTGCCATACCGCCTGAAAGAAGGCAAGATGAGCTTAGAGCTTTTCCCAGTTCATTTATGAGGGCATTCAAAACAAATTGTTTGTGTAGTTTGATATACTGTGACTTGGTGGCAAAGCAGCTAAATACTTGATTGAATTAAGACCCATACATTTATTTCATTTAATAAAAGCTCATTTTAACACTTTTTCCTCCATGCATATTTGAAATATTTTCACTTCTTTAAAAAGCATACTGTAGAATACCTGTCTTGTTTAATAGTCCTTGTGTTTCTGAATACTGGGTTACACAGTAGTTTATATCTTTCACATACACATCTTTTATTTAAGGTTCGCAAAGCACTTTACAAACATTGAATAAATAATAATAAACTAGTTAGGCTTCTAGGTGCTATAGCCATATATCTGATCAGGTCTCTGTCGTGCTTGGCGCTGCACAAACAAAGAAAATGACAACGTCTGCTGCAAATTGCTTACAGTAGAAGAAGAGATATCTCAGGTAGATGAAACAATAAGCAGGTCAGAGTTGGAGATTGAGTGAGACAGAATGACAGAAGTCATATGGTGTGTACAATTCTTAGCTAAGCAGAGTCAATCACCACAACCTAACTTATGAGGCCGTTGGGTTTCTGTTGCATAACAGAAGAGGTGGATTTTGATGCAGGACTGTAATGATTTAATGGATAAATCACAAAGCTTCCTCATTAACCTCATTTCACAGATGAGAAACTGAAGGCCCAAGAAGAGTCAGACAACTTGCTCAAGGCCACACAAGTATTATGTGACAAACCTGGGAAAAGAATCAAGACCTTCTCACTTCAATCTTGTAATTTAAAAAACACAAAACTATCATCCTATCCCCGTGCTATACATTAGAATTACAGATAAACATGACTTGTTCATTCACTCAGGGTACTTTATACATATAAATTATGGATTTAGTGGCAGTTCACTAATTACCTTATTAAGAATGAGTTTTATGTCTGTAGGAAACCACCATAACAGAGTTACTATGTACTGTACTCATTTAACTAATGAGAGATCCCCTTTCTTCTGACTCATCCGGGTACTCTTCCCCAGTCTCTTTTCCATTCAGTGTCCACTACTTCCCTTCCCTCTTCTATTTCCCTTTCTACTCCTACCACATAAACATGTTCTCCATCTTTGGTCATTAAGCATGTGAGGTGCCTCCAACTGAAATGACTGCTCACTTTCTACATTCTCTTTTTGTCCCCTGTCAACATCTCTCTCTTTCATCTCATGTCTCTTTTCTCCTTTTACCATCTTTCTTTCCTGCTTCTATTACAGCCCTTTTATTTGATTATTTAACTCCTCTGGCATTTCATGTAGTTATGCCTATTTTACTATATTGACTCTTTTGGCATGATGCCTGCAAAAATAGGACATTGGCTAGGCTCCTGCTATGCTGAAACCAAGGCCTATCATACTGACCAATATTGCCTTGCACTACCCTGTCTGTTAGTATCCATCTGTTGTCTCTTGTCTTTAAATTCTTTGGAGGCAGTACTGCTTTTTTGTTCTGTTTTTGTACCTAGCACAAAAGGATTCTGGTCTCTGAGGAGCTATGATGAGGATGATAATAAACAACAACCACCAACAGACTTAACATCTACAGTATATAGAACTTTTTATCCATTGATCTCAAAGCAATTTACAACAAAAAGGGCAATCATTTCCAATTTAGAGATAGGAGAACTGAGGCACAAAGAGATTAAGGGCAAAATTTTTGAAAATGCTTAAAGTGCCTTAAGAGCTTAGGTTCCACTGTCAAGAGAGTTATAGGGCCAGATTTTTAAAAAGGTATTTAGGAGCCTGGCAGGATTTTCAAAAGGCCTTGTCTACACTCCAGAATTTTGTCAATGCAAGTTACGCCAACACACAGCCACTGCTGTAATTAAACCTCTGTTGCATGTCCACACTATGCTCCTTGTGTCAGTGGAGTGCATCCACAATAGCAGCTCTTGCACTGACAGAGTAGTGCACTTGTGGGTACCTATCCCACTGTGCAACTGGGCACAAGGTGCTTTGGGAAGGATTTTCAATGCCTCATGGGGGCAGGTACAACGTCACATGATGAAGGGTTCTCAATCCCATCATTCCATGGGCATCCTACTAGATTGCTAGCTGCTTTTCAGCTGCCTGGGTAACCTGCAACCTGCCATCTCCATCAGAAAGCATGTATCCTGCACTGCTGTTCAGGATTGTGCTGTGCGTTATGAACACAGAGCTATAAGAGCAGCCTAATAGGGGAACTATTTGGTTAGAGGATGCCTTAAAGGAGCGTGTAGCAGAGTGGGTCTCTGCTCCAGCCCAGAAGAGGTTAAAACAGCCCTGGATAAGGGCTGGGGCTGGAGAAAGCAGCCTTTTAGGCTGGGCTGATTAGGAAAGTGGCAGCAGCTGGGACCATGCCCCAAACTGAGCCACAGGGCCTAATAAGAAGGGCAGAGAAGCCAGAAGCCTAGACAGTCTCTCTCTCTCTGCGTTCAGACTAGAATTAGGCCAGGAGGTACTGGGGTTGTAGGGTGCAACCCAGGGGTAGGCCAAGGCAGCAGGTCCAAACCACTTTGCTGATGATGAGTGGCTGATACTGTAGTCTGCCCCAGGGCATGGGGCTAGACAATGACTGGCAGTAGCCTACACTGAGGCAAAGTGGGGATAGAGGGTGGGGGGTTCCCAGGGAGTGGAAACCCCTAAGGAAAAGGGGTTGCTGCCAGGGGGCAGAACCCCATGTAAAAGGGGCACTGAGGTCCAGGGAGGGACACAGGGCCTGTAGTGGGAAACAAGGTGGATCACCGGCCTGCAGAGGGTGCTCCGAGCTGGAATTTGAGCTAATTCCCAGGATGACCAGTAGGAGGTGCCACAGGGGTGAGTCCGCCCTGGTTACAGAGCGTATTAACACTGAACCGTAGTAATGAGTCTTGCTGTAGTGTGCTGAGCCTGGCATTGTTTGTTTGCACCCTGCTATGAATCTTGTAATGATTGCTGTGTGTGCCCGAAAAGTAACACATTTTAAATCACTTTTTAAAGTAGCACATGGTAATATGACCAAACTGACATTTTTGAACACTAGCACAAGAAACCTACCGAGGTGCATGCATGGGGGAGAGGAGGGTGAGGGAATGTGAGACGGGGGAGAAAGAGGGAGTGTGTTGTCACACTGTCTGTAAGTTCAGACAGCAGCCAGAAGCAACCAATCCTGAGGCAGAAGCTGGGGCACAGACAGTTGGGGTCCATCAGTCCCTCTTCCCCAGTTCAGCAGAGACTGGCACACTGGCAGGGGAACAGGAACACCCCAATACCAGGCCCTACCACCCACCCCAATTCTGCACAGCAGCACAACCCACACTACCTGCATCCCCCTGTGGTCCTAGTGCCAGGGAGATCAGGATTCTGTGTTAATGTTTTGATTCTGTGATTCCCTCAGTTCTCCCACAGCCTCCTCTTCCATAGACCAAGGAGACCTACCCCCTTCCCTGAGTCCAGGCAGGAGTGCGTTGCTGCTGGGAGCCAGCATGCTCAGCTGGGCATTAGCAATGTGAGCTCTCCATGCTAAGCAGTTTCAAAATTTCCTGGGGCTTGTAAAGGGAGGGACGCATGCCACTGTAACTGGATGCAGAGAAGCCAAGTTCAAAACAGTGAGCGGAAAGGTCATGGTGGGCATTGTGGGATACCTTCTGGAGGCCAGTTACAGCAATGTAACGAACACAGCGTCTACACTGACACTTTGTTGATCTAACTTTGCTGCAAAAAAACTAAGTCTCTCGTCCAAGTAGTTTTATTTTGTTGGCAAAGCAGGAGAGTTACGTTGGCAGGAGCAGCATTGTAGTGTGCACACCTCCACTGTTTTGTCGACAAAAGCTGCCTTTTGCCAACACAACTGTGTAGCATAGACAGGGCCAAAGACATCTAGGTTCCTTAACATCTGCTAAAATCAATGGGTGTAAGTGCCCACATGTTTTTTAAAAATCTCACTTAGTATCTAAATTCCTTTAAAAAAAATCTGACTCTTAGGCATTTAGAGGCACACAATCACACAGACAGTGAGCAGGTGAGCCAAGGATAGCACCCAGGTCTCTTGATTCCCTGGAGCAGTCCCTTTCCCTTGGATCTCAGTGCCCTACACAAACAAATACATTATACATATACAGTGGTATATGCATAACCTGTATCTTGATTTAAATATTTTAATTAGGATTGATATTTCAGTCTAATATTGATGGTTTGTAACATTCTGCTGGGGGGGGTCCCAGAACTGTGAGCCACACTGCTATTTCTCTGCATCAGCAAGAATGAGCTGTGCTGGAGATTAGATTGTGTGTCAGCTCCCTGCCACACCAGCCTGACTTCCTCACCAGCAAACTCCTCAAGGTTCTCCAGGATCAAATCTTGCCTAGCTGGCACCATTCAGTGAGCTCCACCCACTAAACTCCTCAGATGTTTCTCTGAAATGCACAGCCCCTATTACATTCATAGAAGATATTAAGTTTGCTGCTCTTTTTAAAGAATCAATTACACTACAGCTTACTAGCTTGACTGGGGTAAACATACTTCCCTTCAAACACAGCATCAAGTTGGTTTATAGTTCAAATAAAATGAGTTTAACAAGAAAAAGACTAAGGTTAAATGATACCAAACAGAAGGAATACAGATAGAAATGTTACAAATAAACAAAAGTAAAAATGTTTTCCAATGGCTAAGACTGAACTCAATAAGCTACAGTCTTTTTTCAGGGTAGTTTCCTCACCAATCTTCCTTTTCCAGCAATGAGTGTCTAGCCAAGATCCCCACAGATTCCAATGCACTGATTTTCCTCATCTCTTTAGGTGAAGGATAATTAAGGAGTCTGCTTCCTTTCTGCTTATAATCCAGTAAAGCTTTGAAATGTATTCTTCTGAAATATATTCCCAGATAAAGTTTCTTTTCTCTGCTGAGTGTGGACACCATTCTGTCTAGTTTAGATGCCATGCTGTCTTCTTCCAAAAAGCCTGTAGTTTTTACAAAGTAAATGATCTCTTCCTGCAACCTCCAGTATAAATATACAGTGTGCTGAATTTGTCTACACTTGGTTTGAGGTGTTAGCCTCTTTCTTGGGTCTGGAGAAAACCTGTTTAGCAACTCTCCCTCACATACCCAGTTTAAACACTGTTTAGTCACAGACTTGTAAGCATAATATCAGTGAGTATCCACAATTCCATACATAGCCTTGCCATTTCACAATGGTGTTATGACCAATGTGTTGCTAGTTTTCAAATGATACCTGAGAAGGCATATTTTGTCATTGATGTGGTGTGTAGAGTGTGAATACAGTGGTGGCTAGGGTCACATAGCTATCCTGCCCCCTCCCTCCACCAAAAAAAATTCCTTTGAGTCATTGGTAGTAGGTTATCATTTCTATTCTGTTTTAAATAATCAATAATAGAAGTTAGAGGTGGGAAAATCTACTAATTTCCCTAGTATATCAAAATCTCTAGAGCTGGCCACATTAATAGATACCATGTTTAGGTTCCATGTCTGGTTAGTACTGTACATTCTTTGCAGGATAGGGCTTATGTGTATTAAGCTTTACACACACTGAGTAATTCTACTGAAGTCTACTTCAGCTGGACTACTCAGAGTGCATAAAGTTAAGCATGTGAATAAGTTTTTGCAGGAGCAGAGTCTTGGAAATAATGGTACAGTAAACTAAAGAGAAACAAAGCACAGAAGGTGAACTTCATCCCCGCATAGAGGTTTTGCACAAGGCATACTCAACAATTAAATCCCCAACTAAATTCCTTCAAAATACTTTTAAGTGAGACTTAAATGGTATATATGTTTTGTGTGGGCCCTCTGAACAGAAGTGAATTTCACCCAGAGTGAAAAAAATTGTTTAAAAGCACTAATTTGCTGTTTCCCAAGTATAAAGGTTGAGTCACTTACAACCATACAATAAATTACAAGTATAAAATGGGCTAGCATAAATGTTAGCAAAATATTTTTATTTATAAAAAAGGACAGTGACTTATTAATATTAGTTTTAATGTTAGCTTGTCATTTGGGTAAATGTTTCCCAAGCTGTTATTAAAACAACTGCAGTATAAACCTGGTAATTAAAGTAGAACCTTTGGAAAAAAAGCTGCATGCTTGATTTAGATTAATAATCACTAATGCTATTATAAACCTACCATAACATCCTGAATTCTAATTTTGATTTAATTAAATTAAACTGGTCTTGTATAACTAGGTTATAAATTATTCTTAACAGGGTGGTGCTTCTGTGCTATAGTCCTTCAGTTCATATAAACCAAGGGGGGGAAAAGATGACCGGACACATTTTGTCATAGAAGTAATATATGACTGACCAATTTGCAATAGCCTAACCAACCATATAACACAGATTCCTTGATTATTTCATTAATATGAGAAACTCACCAGCAACAAGTCTAAACATTTTATCTCCCTGAACATACTATTTTTGGTTTCAATGTTCTATATTGCAAAAACATAGATCAGTTTTCTAGGTTAATGCTGTTCTTCTGAAAGATACTTCCAAAACAAAATGCTAGCTAAGGTACATTGGCTATTATTCCAGCCTCATCTGCCATAAACACATGAGACTTAGAGGCTGCAACTTTAGTTTCTGATCCAGTACATAGGGCACTGGCCTACGAGGCAGGGTACCATTCTTGACTCTGCCACTGGTTTGTTATATGTGGCAAGTCAGTTCACATCTCTGTCCATCTATAGAGTAGGAATAATGATCTTTGTCTCCCTTTAGAAAGGAGAAGGAGTTTGCAGGCACCCTTACCCCCCTGAACTGGCCAGAGGGTGGCCAGGGAGGCAAAGACTACATTCTCCTCTGCCCATGGATATAGATGGGGGAAAAAGGAGGCAGCCCTTGTCCAAGGGAGGGCATACTCTCTGAAGCCACAAGACCCCCTGGATGAATGTCCTTCTGTTGGCCCAAAGCAAATGCTTCAGCTCCTTGTCCTCCTCCTGTTAATTTGGAAGGGACATTGTACATACCATAGAGAAAAATACACTCTGGTAAAGTAGAATGAATTATATTGTGGAAATAGAAAGGATTAAAGAAATGCTGTCTGTACCTTTAAGCAAAACTGTTGGAATGCTGCAGTCCAGGTGTCAGGAATACAGACATTAACATAGAACAATTGCACCGTTTAAGGGCAATTGATGAAGTATTAGCCTTAGATCGATAAGAGTTAGTAAGGAAGTAGGAGATGCATGCTGTGCCCCAGGTGAATTTGGGGCCTTGGCTACACTCACACTTTACAGCGCTGCAACTGGGGTGTGAAAAAACACCCCCCTGAGCGCTGCATGATAGAGCGCTATAAAGCGTCAGTGTAATCAGGGCAGCAGCGCTGGGAGCGTGGCTCCCAGCGCTGCACGCTACACCCGTAAGGGATGTGGTTTACATGCAGCGCTGGGAGAGCTCTCTCCCAGCGCTGCCACTCTGACTACACTCACACTTCAAAGCGCTACCGCAGCAGCGCTTTGAAATTCCAAATGTAGCCATACCCTTACTGTTTTGCTTTCTTTGTCCCTGTGGCCTTGTCTACACTACAAAGTTGCAGCGCTGGTGAGGGGGTTACAGCGCTGCAACTTAGGATGTGTACACACCTGCAGGGCATTACCAGCGCTGCAACTCCCTGTTTGCAGCACTGGCCGTACATCCGGTCGTGCCTTGGATCACCAGCGCTGGTCATCAGGTGTAGACACTCACCAGCGTTTTTGTTGACCTCCGTGGAATAAGCAGGTATCCCAGCATACCTGAGGAAGCCTCTCTGGTAATTAAGCAAACTCCACTGCCCTCCAAGCAGGTCTCCTTCCCCGCGGTGTGCTCTGGCGTTCCCCAACCCCCCCTCCAAGCAGGTCTCCTTCCCCGCGGTGTGCTCTGGCATTCCCCAACCCCCCCTCCAAGCAGGTATCCAGCCCCGCGGTGTGCTCTGGCGTTCCCCGACCCCCCCTCCAAGCAGGTATCCAGCCCCGCGGTGTGCTCTGGCGTTCCCCGACCCCCCCTCCAAGCAGGTCTCCTTCCCCGCGGTGTGCAACAGCGCTGCAGCGTGGCCACATCTAACACCACTTGCAGCGCTGGTTGCTGTAAGTGTGGCCACTCTGCAGCGCTGGCCCTATACAGCTGTACTAATACAGCTGTAACAACCAGCGCTGCAAAATTGTAGATGTAGACATACCCTTTGTCTAATTCCTGCTCTTTTATCTGTATAAATAAGACTGTTTGGGTCTTGCATGGCCACTCACATTATCTGGGTGTTATCGGCGAAGCGCTGTGCTAATAAAACAGAGTGGTCTGACAAATTGTGAGTCCTGATTCTAACTTTGACAACCCTCACATTCTACAGACAATCACAAATGGATTCCATCTGCTGTCTAAAAATTGTTCACCATAATCCAGTGCCCCATAGCCCAGAGAGAGAAACTAACTATAAATTGTAAGCTGTATGACATCTGCTTTCAAATGCAGACTTTTGACATGGGGACAAATAAATAGCTATGAAGGTATTCCTAATGAGCACTGGTACTTTGAAATCACTCCTGCATTCTGCTAAAGTGCAATGGAGTAGCGAAGGTGGTTATACAAGCCAGTGTACCCAAATTGGACCTTCCATCTAATGATTTACTGTTGCTCACAATCAATCCTTTTTTTAAACTTCAACTGGATGAGAACTGGTGCAACAGAAAAATTGGCAAAGGGACTGAGTTATAGCCAGTACACAGGGAATGGTCCTACAATCTAGAAGCACACAACAATCTTACTGACTTCAAAGGGAGCTTTTCCTGTTCGAGGACTGTAGGAGCTGGTTCCGACACCCCTATTTATTGGATATTTACCATATGCCAACATTGCTAATCACTCCCAACCTCTCTCTGCAGGGCAGAGGAGCCCTAGCTCGTGGTACACAACTTTGTGGAAAGGAGTGGTGAGAGACATTGGACATGCTAATGCCTTTTCTCATGTGAACCTTCAACCCCCAACCCTCACCTCCATCCCCCAAATACAAAAGTTTCCTTAGGAATTACTTGCCAAATGTTTGAAACATAGCACATTTGCACCACCAGTCAAATCTATTGTACTCTTTAGATAGGCATTACAAATGAAGTGAATTAAGTGGAACGCTGTAGTTCAGAGGACCAATATATATATTTCTTTTTTCCATTCCCCTCATCCCCCAGTGATGTCTGTGCACAGATTATTTTCAGTTCCCAATTTCTCTGTTCTAATTGTTAGTGTTCCTTTAATGGTTCTTACTGTACATTTTGTTTTAGTGCAAGATCTTTTACCTTGCTCCAGATGAGAAATAATTGCTTTATGTGTAAGCATGGTTACTTCAGTCTGCATTCTGCACTGGGTGACAAGTGAAATCAACATGTGTAGATAACTCCTAAAATAAACAATCATTTTATTACAGCCCTGCTAAAGCTCTTCCAGGTGGACACATACCAGGCTGCTGGGTTTGGATTTCATCACCCTTTACTCTTAGTTTCCATTTTTCTGAGTAGGCTATGGTATGTGTCTATGCTTCTAAACAGGCCCAATGGATGCTGTTTTGCTAAACTGCTGTTTTAAAATATTTTTGAACGCCTGAACAAAGGGTATCTTACAAATGTAGTGTTGGTATATATTGTCCCTTTTAAGAGCAGATGCAGTCTGAAGCAGAACCATTTCCAGAGGGTGATTCAAGCTTGTTTGATGAGTCTACTTAGAGTAACAGAATCTTAAGAGATCTGCTAGACGCATGTGCTCTTTCCTGGACCTCTCTGCCACATTTCCTGGGCACAGGCTTTCTGTCTGTTTCCACTTCACAGAAATATGACCTTGTAGCCCCACTGCCCTAGGCCCACCATGCTGAACCTCCTCCCATCTCTTCAGTAGCTTAAGCTCACCTTCTCCCAGAATTTCACTCTGCACATGTTCTAGCTTTACAGTTCACCTCTTCTGGGTGAAAGGTGTTTGAAAATAGTTCCCCAAACAGTCACTTTGTAGCTAGCACAAGGAATGCACAGTTCTAGAAAAAAAGCCATAGAACACCCCTACACATTTCCCTACCTCAGTTCTCACCAGTCTTGAGCTTTCTTTGGGTATCAGTTAGATTCCTGTAAGGAGCCCAGGATACCCTCATTATGCATATGGCTTCTCTTCTGAAATGGAGTCCCTGTCCTCTGAGAGGGAGACCCATTCACTAAGAAAACAAAAACAAACAAAACTCACCCTATTCCTCTGTCCCTTTCTCCTGCCAAGCCTTCCTGTGTCTCTTTAGAGGATGTGGAGGTACATATAATGTCTTAGGGTATGGCTACACTTACAGATTTGCAGCGCTGGTAGTTACAGCTGTGTTCGTACAGCTGTGTAGGGCCAGCGCTGCAGTGTGTCCACACTTACAGCAACCAGCGCTGCAGTGTGTCCACATTTACAGCACTTGCAGTGCTGTTGGGAGTGGTGCATTGTGGGCAGCTATCCCACAGAGCACCTCGTCCCATTTTGGCGCTGTGGCTTGTGGGAAGGGGAAAGAAGTGTGCGTGTATTTTCACTTCCTGTTCCAACGCCCCGTGGTGCTTTGCTACACATTCCGAGCAGCTTGGCGGCATTGTGATTCTGCAGCGCTATTTCTGAGATTTTTGTTATAAATGGAGCCTGAGCTGCTGAGGACCTTGCTGATGAATGTTGCCAGCACATCACGCATGGCAGTGGAGCTATTCCTTCAGCTGCAAAGTGACAGTGAGGAGTCAGACGATGATATTGAATCGCCTGATGCTGAGGACACTAAATTGATAGTGGCAGTAACAGACGTGCTCAGCACCGTGGAACGGTGCCTTTGGGCTCGGGAAACCAGCACTCAGTGGTGGAATCAAATCGTCCTGCAATCCTAGGATGACGATCAGTGGCTGCAGAACTTTTGGATGAGAAAAGCCACTTTCATGGCACTGTGTGCTGAGCTCGCCCCTACCCTGCGGCGCAGGGACACGAGATTGAGAGCTGCCCTGCCAGTGGAGAAGCGGGTGGCTATTGCAATCTGGAAGCTGGCAACTCCAGACTGCTTCCGATCGGTGGCGAACCAGTTTGGAGTGGGAAAGTCTACCATTGGAATGGTGCTGATGCAAGTTTGCACAGCCATTAATCGCACCCTGCTAAGAAGAACTGTGACTCTTGGGAATGTGCAGGACATTGTGGATGGCTTTGCAGAAATGGGTTTCCCTAACTGTGGAGGGGCAATAGATGGGACACATATTCCTATTCTGTCACCACCCCACCTGGCATCAGAGTACGTTAATCGCAAGGGGTATTTCTCAGTGGTTCTGCAAGCGCTTGTGGATCACCGTGGGCATTTCACTGACATATACTCAGGATGGCCTGGAAAGGTGCACGATACATGCATCTTTCGGAACAGTTCCCTGTTCAGGAGGCTGAGGGCTGGGACTTTTTTCCCAGACCGCAAGATCACAGTAGGGGACGTTGAAATGCCCACTATGATCCTTGGAGACCCCACTTACCCCTTAATGCCATGGCTCATGAAATCGTATACAGGGAAGCTTGACAGGAGCAAGGACCGGTTCAACTACAGGATGAGCCGGTGCAGAATGACTGTGGAGTGTGCTTTTGGCCGTTTGAAAGCCCACTGGAGGTGTCTTTATGGGAAGCTATATTTGGGGGAAAGCAGCATCTCCGCTATTATATCCGCGTGCTGTACCCTCCATAATATTTGTGAAGGGAAGGGTGAAAGATTCAGTGGGGAATGGACCTCCGAGGCTTGACGCCTAGAGGATGAGTTTGCTCAGCCAGAGAGCAGGGCTACTAGGGAGGCCCAGGAAAGGGCTTCAAGGATTCGGGATGCTTTAAGGGAGCAATTTGATGCTGAGAGCCAACAGTAATGTTTGGTGACTTTGATGTGCTTTGCTCTACCTTGGGGTACAATGTTTACCACTTCCTGCAATAATATAACGTAGTGAAAGAGAAATAAAATCCTTTATTCAACATACAGTACATAAAAGGCAAGGGGGGTTAGGGTGGTGGACTGTACATTCACAGGTTTGAATATGTCCTATTTTGATCACTATTCAATGTCTGCTGCACTTCAGGATTACTATGCTGCAGGGTAATGGGGGTGGAGTGCACAGGGTAAGAATTATAGTTATCAGGGCTGGTAGGTGATTGTACAGGTGTTGGGGGCAGCTGGGGGTAATAAGAAACTGGCTGCTGGAGAAAGTTGTTTTGTGGAAATACTGGGGAACAAGAAAGAGGGCTTTGGAGGGCTGTGGGTTACCACGGTACATATTTGCCTGCATGGCTACGAGAGACTCGAAAGACTCAGTTTGGCGAGCCAGGAGGCTTATCATCTGCTTTGTGGTTTTTTTGGCAGACAATTCCTTTCTCCTGCTTTCTGTTTGCCTCCATTCATGTACTGTCTGTCTCCATTCATACATTTTCTCTCTCCATTCCTGTGTCTTCCTACTTTCTCTGTTGTAGTGAGACATAACTGATTTGATCAATTCCTCTTTTGATTTTCTTGGATTTCTTCTCAAATTCTGCAGTCTACGGGATGCTGGTGATCCGGCTGCATTAGTCAAGGTCACTACAAAAAAGAGAGATAGAACCATGTAATACATAGAGGCTACATTGTTTATTATCACACAGTGAAGGACTTTTTAGACTTTTGGTAGCATCCTTCTCACATACCTCACATAACACAGAGAGGGCAGGGAAGCTAAGTCATGGTGAGCAATGGGGTGAGTGTTTTTCCTCCGAGTTCCCCTTGGGAGTGGGAATTGACCAATGGGTCACTGGGGTTTATCTGCAATGGTTACAGGAGGTAGCTGGTGTCCTGAAAAGGGGACAGTAGTGAACAGGAAGGTGGCGAGCTGCTGGCGGGGGGGGGGGGGGGGGGTTGGGCTTGGGTACGCGTTCATGCCGTCCTGCTGGTGAGGGGAGGGGGGAACGCACCGCGGGGCTGGCTACGTGCTGGGAGTGGGGGGCATAACACCGGAGCACACCGCGGGGCTGGCTACGTGCTGGGAGGGGGGGTAGGGAACACCGGAGCACACCGCGGTGCTGGATGTCTGCTGGGAGGGGGGGGCATAACACCGGAGCACACCGCGGGGCTGGCTACGTGCTGGGAGGGGGGGTAGGGAACACCGGAGCGCACCGCGGTGCTGGATGTCTGCTGGGAGGGGGGGGCATAACACCGGAGCACACCGCGGGGCTGGCTACGTGCTGGGAGGGGGGGCATAACACTGGAGCACACCACGGGGCTGGCTACGTGCTGGGAGGGGGGGTAGGGAACACCGGAGCGCACCGCGGTGCTGGATGCCTGCTGGGAGGGGGGGCATAACACCAGAGCGCACCGTGTGGCTGGCTACGTGCTTGGAGGGTGGGGGAACCACAGAGCGCAATGGGCTGGGGAAACGCGAACCTGGCGCCCTGCACTCAAGTATCCCTAAATTCTCAACAGGGTTTCCTACTGCCAGACATATCACTGTTGCGTGTTACCTGGGAAGAGAGGGAGGGTCTTCTACAGCAATGTGGATACCGTCCTGGCCCCTATGCAGCTTGCCTGTGTGCAGCCATGGTCCCCCCACCGCTCGCTGCACAGTGGATTGGACGAGTTAGCCTGACCGGGACAAGGACCACGGTGGCTCTCCCGATCAACTTGAGAAAGCAAATTGCAAACGCTCTGGCTGCAACTTTTCAAGAGATTGCGGAAGCAGATTACAGAGACGTGATAGAGCAAATCAATGGGCTATTCCACGTTTAGGCATGCATGCAGGCAGCCATAACCACAACCCTCCTCTCCCAAAACATAAAAATCTACTTACCCCGAGCACGATCCTCAGTTTCTTCCTCACCATCAACTTCCTGCTGCTGCGACTGGCTAGCCTCCTCCTGGCTTGAGAAGAGCTCCTGGCTGCATGTGTCCTGGGACTCCGGGGTGTCTCCCTCCATGCCAGTAGCCTCACTGTCGCCTTCCTCTACACCCTCCCCCACTTCTCCCTGCTCTGAACTCTCCATCGTGCTCCTCGGATTGGCAGTGGGGTCACTCCCAAGTATGGCATCCAGCTCCTGGTAAAAACGGCAGGTCGTGGGGGCAGCTCCTGAGCGGCGATTTCCCTCACGAGCTTTGCAGTAAGCACTCCTCAGCTCTTTTATTTTGACCCTGCACTGCAACGCATCCCGTTCATGGCCCCTTCTCATCAAGGACTGCGATATCTGCCCATAGGTATCATAATTTCTCCTTCTGGAGCGCAGCTGTGCTTGCACAGCCTCCTCTCCCCAAACACTTATGAGGTCCTGCAGCTCTGCACTGGTCCATGCTGGGGCTCGTTTGGTGCGTGGAGGCATGGTCGCTGATTGATTGATTGATTAATTGCACTCCACACCTGGCTGAGCAAGCAGGAAGGGCATTTTTAAAATTCCCCGGGGCATTTAAAGGAGGGGTCAGGTGAGCCCAGGGCAGTGGAGTTTGCATGATTACCAGAGAGGCTTCTTAGGTATGCTGGGATACCTACTTATGCCACGGAGGTCAATAAAAACACTGGTGGGTGTCTACACTTGCTGACCAGCGCTGGATCCCCTACACCCGAGGCTCGACCGGGTGTACAGCCAGCGCTGCAACCAGGGAGTTGCAGCGCTGGCCGTGCTGTGCAAATGTGGACACATCCTAAGTTGCAGCGCTGTAACCCCCTCACCAGTGCTGCAACTCTGTAGTGTAGCCAAGCCCTTATGCTCTGTTGTTTTTGAGATGCAGTGTTAACACTTGATCTATTTGTTCTCCAGTGTTGTGATTTTTGACTCTCCAAATCCCAGCCTCTTGCAGAGCAATTGGATAAACTGGTTTTACTTAATATGGGGCCAACTCTTTGTCCCAAAATGCTCCTTTTGGAATGAGGGCTATCGATGTTAATGATCATCCATTGTCCTTGGTCTGGGATACATAACACAGCCCTGACAACAGATGGTGGATTCCACATAGCACTGAGACATTCAGTGCTACAGCAATTTCACAAAATCAACCAGAATTTATTAATTGTACATAGATTCTGCAAATCAGAGGAGTAAAATTTGAAAAATGGTTGTATTAAAAACAATGAAAAGGAAGTAATGTTTGTTCCATAATGCTGAACAAGACAAAGTATAATTAGGCTTCTTTAAGCTTGTCTAGATAGGAAGAGGAAAAGGGTCCAGTCTAATTGTGGTGTATTGATAAATGAATACAATAGGCTTGGAAATAACAGCCCTCAGTGTTTAATTGCAAGAATAATATGGCAGCATCAAAACTGCTGTTTGATACAAACTGTTATTTTAGACCTAGAAGTTCAACTATCTAGGGACAATTGTTGTGGGAACACCACCACAAACATGATTATTTTAAGTGCCCAGTGAACATGCAGGCATTTATTTTGGAAAGAACTAGTTATTGATCTTTCAAAGACATACATTCCTATTCCACTACCACCCCAGACCAACAGAGCAGGAGCACACTACTCTCGCTGCTCTGAAATCACCAGTCTATTCTGATATTTGTGGGTGTGGCATAAGATAAAGGAATGGCTTGGAATGCTGGGAGCAGTGGAAAGTTTGGTCTGTGCTTTTTCTTTAAAAAAAAAAATCCTTTTTAGTATTCAGGATTGGGCTTACCAAACACCAAGGCAGGGTTTTACATATTTATTCAAAGGCTGTTATATCAGTAAAACTAGCTGCTTCTCTGTTGTGTCTTTATTAAACCCTGTATGTCACAGATTTTGACTATACATTGGATCCTCTGAAAAGGAGTCATATCTGAGTCATTTTCTTGTTCTTTTGGAAGGTTTGATGGATATTTGACACAACTGTTGCTTAAGGATAAGATCTGATTGTCTTGTTTCAAAGGATGGAAGTCCTAGTTTTGTCTCTTCTTTTTCTTTTTGAAGGAGCACAGAGGAAGGAAAATAGATTTGTTTAACAATTGAATAGTATTTTATTTATAAATTCTCTAAAAAATCATCAATGTTTACTTTTGCTCAGGGGATTACAATTTAAGTAAAAGTGTTCTGTGCAGCAGAACTTCATGGAAATGAACAGGACAAAATCCTTCCTCCAAACATTAGAGGAATGACACAGGTACACAGATCATGAATAGTAGTACTTCATGGTGAGCTCAGAAATAGTGGTGGTAGCACTGTGTTCCCTCTAGAGAGGGGTTCTGAGTATTGTGCAAGATGCAAGTCTGGATGTAAAGCCCATGAAATGAATGGTAGTCTTTCCCTTTGCTTTCGCTCAAGCCAGTACTGGTCATGCTTTCCTCCCTCCCATGCATGCATAAAAGCCCCTACCTCAAGGATCCCATGTAAAATTACTGAAGAGCATTAGACAGGAGATTGTGGAGTCAAACTGCTTAAATTCTTCTCAGTCTATACTCACATTGGAGAATTGGTGTGCCATCACATTTATGGCTTGCTTGCCAGTGGTGAGGGGAGATGTATGTGGCAGCAAGGATATTATCTTTAGATAGGAAGGCAAGAAAGACAATACAGTATTTTAGACAAAGTAGAGATGCAAATATACCTCATGGAACAAATATTCCAACTATGAGATGCACATTTGAGAAAAACAGACTTGGTTTCAAACATCAGCAACCAAGTAGGATGTCCAAACAGGATATTAGTACAGTTCATTGGGTATTACAAACATAATTGCCCCATTTTAAGTAATTAAGTGTCACTGTTATTGTCCACATCCAAGATGTGGATGTCTAATTTAGATCTCCACATTGGAAAATTGGGGCCACCGAGCCATTGTCAAATGATGGTTTGGCTCCAAAGTACTGGCTGAGCAGCTCATAGTGGTTCTCTCTCAAGACAAAAGTGGGGAAAACGTTTAAATTTGTCATGCTAGACCTGTGGGCTGGTTAAGCTTTGCTACAGGAATTCTCCTCAGAGGTATCACAGTCACTGATTATAAATTACTCTCTATTCTACCTTGTGCTCATGGTAGAGGAAACTAACTATTGTAAAAGATAAAGCATCAAAACAAGGGGCCCACAGATGAAAGGCAGGAAGTCTGAGCATGAGCTCAGGACCACCCGATTTCTAATTTCAGTTCCACCAATGACCTGCTTTGTGACAGTAGGCCTGTCACTTTACCTTAGTATTCCCATGTCTAAACATGTCTTTAATGCTAGTTACCCATAGGGTAAAGACTGTGCAGTTTTGAAAATATAAAGATTTATGTAAGTGCTAAGTATTACATTTGGGAAAATTCTCATTATAGGTAAATATTTAATTGGATTTCAAATTACTCTACCACCTGTAGCAGAAGAAATGTGTAGTTTCACTGAGAAAATATAGCCCAAACACTACTTTATACAGAATATAAGGACTGGGATCTACAACATCCCTAGCAAACAAAACACTGGATAAGCTTATCTGGCCTCTGGATGGCACTATGCTGTCATACAAAAAAGCTGAAACATCTTTTCCCAATCAGTTAAAAATGTTTTTTTTTAAAGTAGTAGTATTGATCACTAAGTCTGAGTTAATTTGGCACATTGTTAGTTCAAAGAAATGTAAAGAGTTTTTTTTTTTTTTTTTTAAATTAAGCTTGACCTTAGTAACACTGTAGTTGTGGTGTCCTCTTGTTTTTTCCAGCGGCAGAACTTTCCACCTGACTTTATGCAATCATTGTGGTTGGGGTTCAAAGGTTTCAGGTGTCTAACTCCCATTGAAGTTAATGGGAGTTAGACACCTAACTACTTGTGTGAATCATACCCTTTGTATAATGACAGCAGCAAAGAGTCCTGTGGCTCCTTATAGACTAACAGATGTTTTGGAGCATGAGCTTTCGTGAGTGAATACTGCATCCTGCATCTGACAAAGTGGGTATTCACCCACAAAAACTCGTGCTCCAAAATGTCTGTTAGTCTATAAGGTGCCGCAGGACTCTTTGCTGCTTTTACAGATCCAGACTAACACCGCTACCCCTCTGCTACTCTGCATAATGATTTATTCCTAAATTTGCAAACATGAAAAACTGCCCTTTCCCAGCAATGAGGGAAAATCTTTCATGACTCCATTTGATCAATATATTCTACACTGATTATACTAACTATTAGAAAGTGCTTCTATGTTCTCCCAAAAGCCTGATGTGCATTGGCATACATAGCACTACTCTGAAAGCATGCTTGAAAGATTTGAAGCATTTACTACTTCATAATTGTCTACTCAATTCCCTTCCTTCTGTGAAAGTTAGTCCTTACTCAGACAAAATTTATATTGACTTCAACTGTTATGCATGCAGGCCACTACACCATACCCCTATCTTAAAACCTTACTATTGTACACTGTTTTCAAGCTTTCAGCTGAATTCTGCTGTCCTTATTTGGAAGAGTTTGCTACAGAGTGAGCAGAGGAAGAGAAGGCTGGTCTGACCACAGAATTGAAAGCCAAGTACTCTGAAATTCTAAACCCAGCTCTAACAGCAACTCCCACTGGGGCCTTGGGCAACTGACTGAGGCCAGAAATTTCAAAAGTGACTTGTGATCTTTGGTATACAACTTGAGATTCCTTAAAGGGGTCTGATTTTCAGAACTTTCTTTAAGCTGGCTCAAGTTGGTCACTGAAAATCACTAGCCACTTTTGAAAATCTTGGCCTCTCTTTATCTAAATCTTCTGTAAAATGGGCATAATGATGTTTACCTACTTCACAATAGCATGCAAATAAAATTGTTCCAAGTTTACAAAAATTAAGTATTAGTTATTTAAAAGGCCTGAAAGAGGAGTTCACAAGATGCAGATGTTTGTGCTGTTCCTCTTGTGTGCTGCTTTTCAAGAAAGTGTGTGTAATATTGTGATGGGTTTGAATAAAATCACTCAGCATAGGAGAGCTAGCATGCCAGTGCCTTAGAGTGTTATCTCCTTGGGGCCTTCTCTGTTTGGAAGGCAACTTGCACACTGTATGTGCTACCAGAAATAGTTAATAATTAATTATAGTTACATTTCCCAGTCCTGTAATAGTCAAACCATGTGTTTAGCCTTAACTAGCGCTGCAGGTCAATTAGTGCCCCATATCGCTCCAAACAGGTGAATTGATGAAGGAAGCTTGTTTTATACTTATACTTTTCCTTGTTCAATGTGGACTTATTACAAGAAATAAATTAAAAATCCTAACCAAAGGCTACTTATTTTTCTGTTAAGAAGTGTAATATGCACAGTATTATGGCTGCACTTCAAGGAAGCAATTCCATTTCAAATGACATACCTGAGAAACCTAAACAAATCATTTTTCTGCTTGTGCCACTCGATGGAGATTTCTTGTTTACTTCTGCAGCTGATGGTGATCATAATGGAATGGTCACAATATTTTTAAAAATAAATGCCTTCTATCATTGTGAAAAAGCAGGAGCTCTCTCTTTTATAACTGGAAACAGATGGTTGTTTCCCCCCACTCCTCTCTCTTCAAACTGCTTAAGTATTTTTGCTTCTAACGTAGATATTAGGACCACTGATTAATTGCAGTTAACTCACGCGATTAACTGAAAAAATGAATCACGATTAGTCACACTTAAAAAAATAGAATATCAAATGAAATGTATCAAAATTTTCGGGATGTTTTTCTACACTTTTAAATGTATTGATTTCTATCACAAAACAGAATACATAGTGTACAGTGCTCGCTCACTTTATATTATTATTACAAATATTTGCACTGTAAAAATAAACAAAAAATAGTATTTTCAATTCACCTCTTGCAAGTACTGTAGTGCAATTTCTATCATGAAAGTTGAACTTACAAATGTAGTTTTTTGTAACATAACTGTTTTTGTTTTTCGAATGCGATGTAGAACTTTAGATGTAGAGCCTACAAGTCACCTCAGACCTACTTCAGCCAATCGCTCAGACAAACAAGTTGGTTACAATTTGCAGGAGATAATGCTTCCTGCTTCTTGTTTACAATGTCACCTGAAAGTGAGAGCAGGCATTCTCATGGCACTGTTCTATCCAGCATCGTAAGATATTTATGTGCCAGATGCCCTAAAGACTCATATGTCCCTTCATGCCTCAACCACCATTCCAGAGGACATGCGTCCATGCTTAGGATGGGTTTTGCTCAATAACGATCCAAAGCAGAGCAGACAGATGCATGTTCATTTTCATCATCTGAGTCACATGCCACCAGCAGAAGGTTTTTTGGTTTTGTTTTGAGTGGTTTGGGTTCTGTAGTTTTCACATCGGAGTGTTGCTCTTTTAAGACTTCCGAAGGCATGCTCCATACCTCATCCCTCTCAGATTTTGGAACACACTTCAGATTCTTAAACCTTGGGTCAAGTGCTGTAGCTATTTTTAGAAATCTCACATTGGTACCTTCTTTGGATTTTGTCAAATCTTCTGTGAAAGTGTTCTAAAAATGAACATGTGCTGTGTCATCTTCCAAGACTGCTATAACATGAAATATAGTAGTTCAGTCACAAACTTAATTAGAACATTTTTTTTAAAACGACCATCATCGGTAGGGAAGCATGTCCTATGGAATGCCAGCCGAACATACAAATATTTAGCATATCTGGCACATAAATACTTTGCTGGCTACAAAAGTGCCATGCAAAATGCCTGTTCTCATTTTCAGGTGACATTGTAAATAAGAACCAGGCAGCATTATCTCCTGCAAATTGTAACCAAACTTGTTTGTCTGAGCAATTGGCTGAAGTAGGACTGAGGGGACTTGTAGGCTCTAAAGTTTTACATTTTTTGGTTTTGAATGCAGGGTTTTTTTTGTACATAATTCTACATTTGTAAACTCAATTTTCATGATAAAGAGATTGCACTACAGTACTTGTATTAGGTCAATGGAGAAATACTATTTTTTTCAGTGCAAATATTTGTAATATAAAGTGAGCACTGTGCACTCTGTATTCTGCATTGTAATTTAAATCAATATATTTGAAAATTTAGAAAACATCCCAAAATACTTAAATAAATGGTAGTCTATTATTGTTTAATCGTGAGATCAATCAGGGTTAATTCTTTAATCGCTTGACAGCCCTAGTAGATATACACACACACATTTCAGTTTGCAAAAAAATGCACAGGTCTCTCTCTCTATATATATATATATAAGTCTGATACCTTAATTTTATGCAAAAGCATAAAACTTGAAAGTCAGGAAATGGCAGGGTTTCAGTGCCTCTAAAGTCTGCAGACTAAAAATAAATCTAGATAACTGTAGCTCCACTCTGCCAGTTTGCTTGGCCTTGTGAGTCTTACTGTAAATCTTTGTAAACTCACTTTTATTTATGAGCTGGAAATTTAGAGATAGCTGATAGAGCCTGGCACTAGAATAAGGTTTCTCAAAGTTCCTAAGGGTTATAATAATGGTAACAAACCTATAATTTTTATTATGTGTTTAAAGTAGTCAGCTAGTGATTTATCAGTTAAATCTGTGGAGAAGGAAGGGGTGTTGGAGACAGATGTTGGCTAAAGAAACCACACAAAGGTCTCATTCCAATAAAGAAAGGTAATCTGTGTGCCATAATGTAAAACCAGTTTCTGCTCTGATTTATTCTGATATAAATTTGGAGTAGGAAAATATTAGGTTGAAATAGAAGACAGAGAAAATAAGGGTTTCTAATTTAGAAGAAGAGTAATGTGGTAATATGAGAACAGTGCTTTGCATGCCTCTCATGGTAATTCTAGTTGACTGTAGCACCCAGTATCTTTAACAAGAAATGTGGTTTGTTGTGTTTGAGGAGCCCACTTGACTTGTTCACCTCCTCCATCATCCCCATCTGCACTCCCTGTGATGGATGACCTATCACCCTCTTATGCCAACTGTGATGTTAAAATAGATATTAGAATTCTAAGAATGTGTTTAGACTTTATGAAATGCTTGTAAGATGCTGCATGTATTAATCTTACTTAGAATAGCTGTACCCAATGTTAAGGAAATATTTAAGTGTTTGCTCTCAAACTATAAACCCTCACAGTTAGGAAAGCAGCATTACCAAGTGTGAAATACTAGTTGATCACAAGAGCATCATCTCCTCTCCACCATAAGAAGGCCCATACACTTTGTTGATTGCTCCCCCAATAATCATGAAGAGGAAATGTGCACAGATCCTCATCCCATCCAGTGATGAGCTGCCAAAATCTTAACAACTGGTTCCCTATAAAAAGTTCTGATTTAAGGGGGGGGGAGCGGGTGTCGGGCAGGGGGACACATACTCGTGGGACCGGGGGCTCCTACAGGGCCTGAGGCAAATTGCCCTCCCGCCCCCCAGCAGCCCTGGAGCTCACAGCCTGCTCCCTTACCTTGCCGGCAGCTCAAAGCATCAGGACGACTCAGGAGTTCAGCTGAGCTCCCCGCTGCTGGCCACGCTGCAGCTCTGCGGGGTGGGGGGAGCGGAGGAGGGCCTGGAGGAGACATCCTAATGGGGCTGGGGGCCCCTGCAGGGCCCAGGCCAATTGCCCCACTTGCCCCCTCCCCTCTGGCCAGCCCTGGAGCTTGCAGCAGCCCCCCCCCCCACACCTTACCGGGTGGCTCAAAAAGCGGCAGCAGGACAACTCCCAAGCTCAGCTGAGCTGCCTAGCTGGTGCTGGCAGCTGGCCATGCTGCAGCTGGGGGGAGGCGGAGGAGGGTCCGAGGGAGCCTCAGCCTCCCCAGCTGGGAATCCTGAGAGCAAAAGGATGGTCCAGCCCACCCCCTGGCCCTTTAACAACCGGTTCTCCACGGAGGTCTAATTTTAGCAGCCGGTTCTTGGGAACCAGTAGGAACTGGCTCCAGCTCACCACGGATCCCATCGACTTGAGTTGGGAGAGGAGGGGGAGAGGAGAGAGAATAAAAATCCCTGTCAAGAAGAAATGGTTATCCATATGCTGCTTGGACTTCTGGAAGAGAGCAAGACTTGTAAGCACGAGCAGGGGATCACCAGCTGTTTAGCTTGGACTAGCCCTAAAGGACATCTAGAGCTTGCACATTACCAAAGCTTGTATTATTTTTTGAAACTTAAGACTGTAACTCATGTCTGTGTGTATGTGTTTAGCTGCTTGAACTTTGCAAATAACTCATTTCTTTTTCCTAGCTAATAAATCTTTAGACAGTTTATTATAGGATTGGCTACATGAGTCATATTTGGTGTGAGATCTGATATACAATTGACCTGGAGTAGGGGACTGATCCTTTCAGACTGGGAGTAACCTGAACCTTATTGTGATTTTTGGCACAAGAGACTTTCTTGGGTGGCACAATAGATGAGAGTACCCCAAGGGACTGTGCGACTCCACATTAAGGCTGTTCTAATGCTCGAGGAGCTCGCATTTGATTTGGTAATATCAAGTATAGAATTCACCTCTAGTTTGGTGCCTTGGTTTGTAGCAGTTTATCCTGAAGATGGCATCCACATTCATGAGCCACTCCAGACAGCTTGCCACCTTCCTTATTCCCTGCCTTGCACAGCCAATCCCTCTATACCCCCATTTCCTTGGCAGCTGCATTGGAGTTACAGGACTGCAACATGCTAACAAATTTCCTCTCCATGATCTTTCGGATCAATCAAATAACTTCCTGTAAAAATCATTATGATTCCTGGTTGTCCAGTTTCATCACAGTACTGAATCCCTAGTAATAGGGCTATCCTTTCAGCTGTTTAAGTTTGCCTTTATCAGCCAGTAATCACAACTTCAAATTATTTAACTCCCCTGAAAATAATTTCTGTAGAACCAATTTGAGTTCCAGATTGCAGTTTTATAGATTTGGTTATGCAGCTTGTCGGTTTCATAGATTCCACTTAAATTAAATGTCCCTGCTGGGATGTGTATGTTTTCTTACAAATCAGAATATAGGGGCAAATAAAGTTAAATGAAGTATTCCTTCTTCCACTGAATTTTATTAAGACAAAACTAGTTTATAATCCAAGCTGCTATAGATAGCTTCTTCATACTAAACACATTAACATTCCCCTGAATGAACATATAGTGGTTACATAGTTACTGCAAGGCATTTTTCAAATTGATAATTTTTTTTTTAGATGGCACATTTTCATGAGAGTCTCTTATGTGAATAAGACAAGACTAAGCTTTTCACAGAAATTGCAAGTATGTTTTTAGATGGGATTGCTGTAAACCTTGTATTGATGTTACTACTTGTGAGAGAGTAACTATCTGTTGGGCCCCAGTTTGCATTCCTCATGTTGCTACATTTGAAAGGCTGCCAGGCTTTTCTGTAAGAGCACACATGACTCAGCCTCCTGATGCTCAGAAATACCATTGGTATAGAAGACAATGTCACTCTTTCTTTACTCCCAGTAAAATAGATTCCATTTACTTTTTACTGTAGCCCTAGATTAACCAGAAAAATCAGAATGAGTCTAGTTCCATGTTTAACCTTCGAGCTGGATAAAATGGACTAATGTTTTCTTAAAAAAAAAATATGCAGGCAGTTATTCTAGACCTTGTTGATAGCTTAAAGTTGGTTGAGCTTTCCTAGCTTTGAAATATACTTATTTTTCTGATCTTAACATTTTTCCTACTAGCAATAATGGATTCAACATTGTGAAGAAATTGTGGGGAAGATTTATCCCTGTACTACAGATCCTTTGTGCTGGCTACACTGGTGAAAAGAAGGTAAGGGTTGGCATAAACCTTTCCATGGTACACTCCTGGAATGAGAGGCCCTGTGCCAGAGGGACTGAACCAGTTCTGCAGTCGATCCCTTCCCCTCTCCTAAAGGCTCTGCTAGAGGGGAGTCATCTTCTTATGCTCCAAGAATTCTGCACTTCTGCAGTGGCTCATACAAAGCATTGCACAAGAGGCCAACTTAGGACAGGCAGACTCCAGCAACCCTGCTATTGAGGATGCACACGCAGCCTCTGGCTGTTCCTGCAACAGCCACAATGCCATTGAAGGGTTCAATCTGCCACTACTGTACATGGACAGATGCAGTAACTGTTAGCAAAGCCATAGATGTGGTTTGGATAGTAAGTGTACAGTAGGACGTTTCAGATTTTTTTCAACCTTTTCACATCATGACCAGCACTCACACTTTTCTGCAACCCATGCACTTCTGAAGACCCTATTTCAGGTTCCAACATCTTTGCTGTCCCTCTGCCTCCAAGTCAATGAAGTAAAGTGGGAGCTTACAGTGCCCTGATTTGAAAGCAGTCCATTTCCTCCCTCCACCAAAATGAGCAACACTGGGAAGAACTTCAGGGAAGAAGGGATAAGAGCAGCAGAACATGATGGGAAATCCAAGCTGAATGGAAGCAATAAGAATAGTGTTAAAATACTTAATACCTTCTGTATTTTTAAGATGTAAAAGTAGCATTTGAATTTTTCCCCTATATGATTTTCTCAGAGAAATTCAAGTTGCATTTTACTGGTCCAATCGTAGGTAGCTTTCTGTGACATTTAAGCTTGAGTCTTCAACTATTTACAAAAGAAGTGATATATAATATTTTATATGAAGCGGGGTACTGCTTGACAGTGCAGGAAAACAACGTTACTCAAACCTCTTGTCAAAGGCATTTGTAAAGGAGACAGATGAGGCTCTGAACACTCCCTTCACAATGAGGGTGTCATGTTCTTCTGTACCAGATATGGACTGGCTGCAGAGCTTGCTTACGCACACCAGATGTAAGCAGCATCTTAAAATTCCTTTAATGCTCTGCCATGAATGGCTGTGTTTAGTGTAAATAGGGTATTTTATGCACAGTGCCACTTAATGGTGGAACAATATAATACAATTATCATTCCATTACAGCAGGCATCAGTCCTACAGTTATATTTGCTACATGGTCCCCTGTATCATGGGACTCTGTATATATGACAGGATCCATGCTAGCAGCTCTAATTGAAGGTTCAGCCTCTAGGATTCCATAGGAAATTGCATGGATTCAGTAACTCTGGTGTGATGACAAAAATACAGAAATGCAATAATGCACTTGGAATATTTTATTTTTGTTAAGTATCAGAGGGGTAGCCATGTTAGTCTGGATCTGTAAAAGAAGCAGAGTCCTGTGGCAACTTATAGACTAACAGACGTTTTGGAGCATGAGCTTTCGTGGGTGAATACCCACTTCGTCATGCATCTGACGAAGTGGGTATTCATCCACGAAAGTTCATGCTCCAAAACATCTGTAAGTCTATAAGGTGCCACAGGACTCTTTGCTGCTTTTATTTTTGTTGGCATGCAAGCTGCAGGGTACAGTAGGGGAACAGCAGCTCCCAAAGCCACATTCCAGAGTCTTGACACAAGGAAAATTAAGTAAGACAGAACCTTAGTTAAATAATATGTCTCTTTAAAAAACTCAGCCCAACATTTATAGTGAAGTATTGAGAAGAGGGCATTTTGGTGTTTTGTTGTTACATTGGGGAATCCAAGTGATCACATTCTAGAAAATATAAGTGCTGAGCAGTCATAACGACACCAAGAGTCAATGAGAGCTACTGGTGTTTAGCAGCTCTTAAAATTAGGACAAAGTTTTTATTCCCCTCTGCTCCTCCAAGCTCCCTAGTAGCATTCAGATACAGCTACTCCCTCTCAAGTAGTCAATATGATTTCTACTGGCCATATGGGCTAAGTTCAGCCAAACAGGGAACCTAAAGAGACACTGTACCAAGCAATAGCCACAATTTGATTTCTGCTGTGTAATCAAACTCTGATAAAAGCTCAAAATGCAGTGAGCCTTGTGAAGAAAAACACTAAATGGTTAAATATCTAGATAATATATATTAAAAAAAAGTTCAATGTTGATTACATTTCTGATGTATTATCTAATTGGTCTTACATCAAATAGTCTCTCTTAGGCTTTCCTGCATCTTCCACCATTGTGACATTTAAATTCTTCTTATCCTTATTTTTAAGGATGCTACAATTCTTGCTCTTTTTACATCAAGGCTCTAGTTGGCCCATGATTTCCATGTGAATCTTTATATTCATAAATTAGGAAATTTTGACAGAACTAAGCCTTTGACAGAACTGTGTTTCTTTAGTGGTCACCATTTGAAAGCTATTGTTTACCCATACCATATTAGGAAAGTTTCAGTATCTCAGATAGATGAATACTAACTTTTAAAACAATCACAGTATGTTTTCTATATTCAAATATAAAGATGCAGATGCAGGGCTATAGCTAAAGCCCATTGGAGTCAATGAATAAGTCTCATTGACTCCAGGGAAGTCTGGTCCATGGTATACATAAAACAATAAATGCAGTACTAATATATTATTTAAAATTAACTTATGTAGCTGGACATTCATGAAAGAGTTACACTGGATTCAGCTCTGTTCCCTGAGGTTTAGAAGTTGGTTACACAAGGCTGAAAATGCTATTAAATAAAGACAACCTGCTTGGGAAGTTTAAAGCCTTCCACTTTAAAAGAGAGAGCTTTGATATTGTGCTAGAGCATTTGCTGAGAAAGACAATTTTTCACTTAAATTAGTTGCCATGGAATCAATGTTTGATGTATGGCACATCCAGATAACCTTTGTCTGTGCCATCACTGATAAGGCATTCAGCTTTCACTTCTTCCAAATACTCTTCAGAAATGCTCTTCATGTCGCCTTCCTGACACATATTTAGTAGATTTTTAGTTTTTTTCCTCCCCCTTCTATCCCTTCAAATAGAATCTGTTACTGCAGATGAGAATTACCTGAATGAGTTTTGTCATCATTGTAACTAGCTGGAAAGTAAGGCCAGATAGTGCTGTCTATATCCTTGGGTAGGTGGGATCTTCCATGCATGGATCATCCCTGGCCCATGTAAAAGATGCCTGTATAACACCTTCCTGATCCCTAGGGAGAGTGATATATGGAGCTAGGAGGCCACACATAAAAAAGGAGTTGACAGATATATGGGAAATCCAACAAAAGGCAAGAGCCTTAATTAGCACTGGTCTACACTACGCGTTTAGGTCGAATTTAGCAGCATTAGATGGATTTAACCTTGCATCTGTCCACACGAAGCCATTTTTGTAGATTTAAAGGGCTCTTAAAATCGATTTCTGTACTCCTCTTGGACGAGGGGATTAGCACTGAAATTGTTATCGCCATGTCGAACTTGGGGTAGTGTGGACGCAATTCGATGGTATTGGCCTCTGGGAGCTATTCCAGAGTGCTCCATTGTGACTGCTTTGGACAGCGCTTTCAACTCAGATGCACTAGCCAGGTACACAGCAAAAGCCCTGGGAACTATTGAATTTCATTTCCTGTTTGGCCAGTGTGGCGAACTCATCAGCACACATGATCATGCAGTCTCAGAATCACAAAAGAGCTCCAACATGGACCAAATGGGAGGTATTGAATCTGATTGCTGTTTGATGAGATGAATCTGTGCTATCAGAACTCCATTCCAAAAGAGGAAATGCCAAAATATTTAAAAAATAATCTCCAAGGGCATGATGGACTGAGGCTACAACAGGGACCCACAGCAGTGCCGCGTGAAAATTAAGGAGCTCAAGCAAGCCTACTAAAAAAACCAAAGAGGCAAACAGCCACTCCAGGTCAGAGCCCCAGACGTGCTGCTTCTATGATGAGCTGAATGCAATTCTAGGGAAGGCCCCTACCACTACCCCACCCCTGTCTGTGGACTCCTGCAAGGGTGGAGTCTCATGCAATAGGGACGAGGATTTTGGGGATGAGGACAGCACACATCATACAAGTGGGGAAACCATTCTCACTGACAGCCAGGAACTGTTTTATCAGCCTGGAGCCAATACCCTCCCAACCATGTCAAGGCGGGCTCACAGACCATGAAGCCGGAGAAGGCACCTCTGGTGAGTACCTTTGTAAATATAATGCAGTTTAAAAGCAAGCATGTTTAATGATTAATTTTCCCTGAAGACTTGGGATGTATTCGTGGCCAGTACAGCCCCTCCTTTTAAATGGCCAACCCAATGGGTGCTTGGTATGGGAAAGGAGCATACTGCTGTTTGAAACCATTCCCACATGTTATGAAGGTTGAAGGAGCTGAAAGACTGTCTTACCATGGCTTAGCATTCTTGCAAGTCAAATTCTGTTGCCCGGCCCTGCATGTGTGATCTCTCACACCAAACCAGCAGGCCCTCAATATAAGAGGCAAAATGAGACCTTGTACCGAACCATATGTGCTATATAATGTTAACAGCTTGGTTCACCGTGAAAGAGTCTACCCATTGTTCTCTAAAAATGTGTCTTTTTAAATACTACTCTTTTTTTCCCTCCTGCAGCTGCAAATGTTTCAATGCTACCCCTATCATCTCCGTCCCAGAGGTTAGCGCAGATAAGAAGGCGGTGAAAAAACCCACATGTGCTATGAAATATTCTGAGCTCATGCAGTCCTCCTGCACTGAAAAGGCTCAGCAGAGTGCATGGAGGCAGACAATGTCAGAGTCCAGGAAAGCAGAAAATGAATGCGAGAAGAGGAGGGATGAAATGAGAGGTGATGGGAGCAAGAAGAGAGGTTGCGGGATGCAATGCTGAGGCTACAGGGGGATTAAACTGATATGCTCCGGTATCTGGTGGAGCTGCAGGAAAGGCAGCAGGAGCATAGACCACAGCTGCTGCCCCTGTGTAACTGCCCGCCCTCCTTCCCAAGTTCCATAGCCTCCTCACCCAGACACCCAAGAACGTGGTGGGTGGGGGCAGAAGTGTCCTACGGCCACCCAACCACTCCACCCCAGACGACTGCCCAAGCAACAAAAGGCTGGCATTCAATAAGTTTTGAAGTGCAGTGTGGCCTTGTCCTTACCTCTTCCCCTCATCCACCACCCCACCCGGTGATTCCCTCCTCCCCCACACCTCCTGGGCTAAGTTGGCAGTTATCCCCTTTTTGTGTGATGAATTAATAAAGAATGCATGATTTTGAAACAATAATGACTTTATTGCCTCTGCAAGAGGTGATAGAAGGGGGGAGGGCGGTTGGCTTACAGGGAAGTAGAGTGAACCAAGGGGATGGGTGTTCATCAAGGAGAAACAAGCAGAACTTTCATACCGTAGCCTGGTCAGTCATGAAACTGGTTTTCAAAGCTTCTCTGATGTGCAGCGTGACCTGCTGTACTCTAATCGCCCTGGTGTCTGCCTATGTGTAATCAGCGGACAGGAGATTTGCCTCAACTTCCCATCCCACCATAAACAT
Source organism: Gopherus evgoodei (assembly GCF_007399415.2). NCBI lineage: Eukaryota > Metazoa > Chordata > Testudines > Testudinidae > Gopherus > Gopherus evgoodei. The sequence continues at coordinate 198,142,734 of NC_044323.1, forward strand.
CTTCCCCCGTTACTCTCACAGAGATTGTGGAGAACACAACAAGCAGCAACAACAACTGGAATATTAGTTTCGCTGAGGTCTAATTGAGTCAGTAAACTGTGCCAGCGAGCTTTTAAATGTCCAAAAGCACATTTTACCACCATTCTGCACTTGCTCAGCCTATAGTTGAACACCTCCTTACTACTGTCCAGGTTGCCTTTGTAGGCCTCATGAGCCATGGCATCAAGGGGTAGGCTGGGTCCCTCAGGATAACTACAGGCATTTCAACATCCCCAACTGTTATTTTCTGGTCTGGGAAGTAAGTCCCTTTCTCCGGCTGTTCAACAGACCAGAGTTCCTGAAGGTGCGAGCATCATGTACCTTTCCCAGCCATCCCACGTTGATGTCGTGAAATGTCCCTTGTGATCCACCAGTGCTTGCAGCATCATTGAAAAGTACCCCTTTTGGTTTATGTACTGGCTGCCTTGGTGGTCCAGTCCCAAGAAAGGGATATGGGTTCTATCTATTGCCCCACCACAGTTAGGGAATCCCATTGCAGCAAAGCCATCCGCTATGACCTGCACATTTCCCAGAGTCACTACCCTTGATAGCAGCAGCTCAGTGATTGTGTTGGCTACTTGCATCACAGCACCCCTACAGTAGATTTACCCACTCCAAATTGATGCTCGATTGACTGGGAGCCTGGAGTTGCAAGCTTCCACAGGGCTATTGCCACTTGCTTCTCAACTGTGAGGGCTGCTCTCATCTTGGTATTCTTGCTCTTCAGGACAGGGGAAAGCAAGTCACAAAGTTCCATGAAAGTGCCCTTACTCACGTGAAAGTTTTGCACCACTGGAAATCATCCCATACCTGCAACACTATGCAGTCCCACCAGTCTGTGCTTGTTTCTCAGGCACAGAATCGGTGTTCCACAGCATGAACCTGCCCCATTACCACCATGATGTCCAAATTGCCAGGGCCTGTGCTTTGAGAAGTCTGTGCCCATGTCCTCATCACTATTGTGATTGCGCTGTCATCACCTCCTCGCCTGCTTTTGCGGGTTCTGGTTCTGCACATACTGCAGGATAATGTGCGATGTGTTCACAATGCTCACAACAGCAATGGTGATCTGAGTGGGCTCCATGCTTGCCATGGTATTGCGTCTGCAGGAAAGCAGAGTTGCAGCAGAAGCAGTGGAGGACAATGTTTAGCACTGCACACATTTCCTGAGAGCTCCTGACTGACAACATGAAGAAATTTGCTATTGAGACATGAGCAGGAGAGCAGAGTTGCAGCGGAAGCGGTGGAGGATGACGGGATGCCATGAGTATATATATTTATAAAGAATGATGAAAGGACCTGCAAGGTTGATTCATGGCACCAGGACAACAGAGTTGCAGTGGAAGTGGTGGTTGGATGACAACAGTTAGTAGTCCTACTGCACTGTCTGCTGAAAGCAGTATGGCTTTCAGTATGGCTATGGAAAAAAAGGCATGAAACGATTATCTGCCTTTGCTTTCACGGAGGTTTCATTGACGACATGTACTCAAAACCACCCACGATGATGTTTTTGCCCCATCAGGCATTGAGAGCTCAACCCAGAATTCCAATTGGCAGCAGAGACTATGGGAACTGTGGGATCATTACCCACAGTGCAATGCTCTGGAAGTCAATGCTAGCCACCGTACTGTGGATGTACTCTGCCGATTTAATGTGCTTAGTGGGGACACACACAATCGATTGTATAAAATCACTTTCTATAAATTGACTTCTATAAATTCTGCCTAATTTCGTAGTGTAGATGTACCTTTTGTGAGGGTCCATTAAAGTTAATAAACAAGCAGCCTTTCCCTTTTGTTGGTGGTGGTAGTGGGTGGCATCTCTGGGACAGCCAAAAATTAAGGAAGCCTTGGAGATGAGAGTTGTTTGAAAGAGCAGTGCAGCACCAGAGAATGAGTGTGTGGGGCCTTCACACTGGTACAGATACACAGGGACTCCATGAGTATAACCCTGGTGCAACCATGGTCGATGAAGAGGACCACACTGAGATTGCTCAGTCAGGTCAAGCTGCAAAGGATGGAGCAGACAATTCCCAAAATTAGATTCACCAAGCCAGCAGCAAAACAGCTTCTACAATACTGTACTGGTTACCCAGAAGCCAAAAATACAGTTCTCTTAAAGCACTCCAGCCTTGGGCTCCCACCCAGACAGCCAAGTCAAATAAATTGAGGATTATTTAAAATCTTCACCATATATAAAGTTCTACCAGTTCCAAGGGACTGGACACATTACCACCTGATCAATGAATATTCCAGATCTTACCCGAATACACACTTACAGCTAATTCTTATTAACTAAACTAAGATTTATTAATCACAATACTCATTTCTTTTGTAAGAGATTATATATGCAGATCATGGCTGCCCAGAGGATTCAGGGGGCCTGGGGCAAAGCAGTCTCAGGGGTCCCTTCCATAAAAAGAGTTGCAATATTATAGAATACTATATTCTCGTGAGGGCCCCTGTGGGACCTGGGGCAAATTGCCCCACTTGCCCCCCCTCCCCCTGGGCAGCCCTGATGCAGATATGAATAAAGTTCTTAGGTCAGCTTCATCACAGTTCACCGTTTCTACTGAGTTGCAAAAGAGTTCTTTCAGAATCAGTTCCATAGGTTATAATCCAATAAGCATTTGTTCAAATCCTTCCATAAGAACTTGCATGGTCAGTCCAGGGTACCTGGAGACCTCAGTCTTACGACGACTCTAAAGCTCCCCTGATAAGGTTCGAGCAGGCTTCTGATGACCAGGATCAGGTCCTAGAATTCTTTTATAGTTCTCTGGCAGGCTACTATAGCCTCTTGACATCATAAAAACACAGCAAGCATTCCTTTAATGAAGAGCAGGTAATGCACAGCATTGCTTTGAAGTAAAAATCTTTTTCCTATGGATGCACAGGTAAACTAGTAGTATTAACATAAAGCAATTATCCATTCAAACTATCAAGGCATTTCATTATGGCAGAGAATTTCAACAGAAGACAGTATAAGTATTATTTCCTGCAGTATCTTCCATCTTTGATCTTAAGGTTAACTGAACCATCTGCAAGCATAATATAATGTAAGTAAGACGTGAAAAGGAATTAGCATCCACAAACTAATCTGGTTACCTGGTTAACATCTAACACAAAATAGGTAACACATACAAATACAATTAGTATTTACCTCTAATTTTCTAACAATACAGGTTTGCATTTCAAAACTCTAGTTTATCTAACATGGCTTTGTTAGCTATTTATAAGGAATGGCCCCAATTACCCCTTGTATATTTTTCTAACTTGTCTTTGAAGGTTGAATTTGGGTCATTTAGCTTACTAGTTGCTTAACCCTTGCTGGCTCAGTGTCACACCTGGCTTAATGCAGATCCTTATAGCAATCTACATTGGCCAATTACTGAATGACTTAGGGGAAACCCATTAAAGCTATTCTTCTCTTAGGGTCCCTCCCATGGGTTTTTCCCCCCTCCAGAGGGAGTGATCAGACCTTTACTTTCTTTCAAGTACAAAGGAGTTTTCCCACAAGAAGTGGTCAATAAGGAAATAATGTAATCAACCTGAGGTAGGTCCGGATGAAAGTTTTTAAATGCTGTATGAAAACTTAATTGAGAAGAAAGTTGGGGGAAATCTTCCCCATATACTTTTTAAATGATTGTCTTACAACCTGGCTCTGTGACACATCGTATGGTCACCAGTTTGTTGTTAGGGTACCCAGCCAATTGTTGGGTTCCACATGCTTCTAAGTCAGCAGAGCTGGGATAGAGTCAAGTCACTGCTTCCCGCTCTGGACTCACTCTGAGGTTCATACCAAATTTGATGTCCTTCCTTGGAACATGGAGTACCATCGAGATGCACTAGGCCCCTGAATCAGGGTCTAAGGCCTCCCAAGCCCCAGTCACTTACACATGGTCCTCCAGAGTCCTGCCTAGACTATGGGCACTGGATTTCTAGTGTAACCCCTTTGGGGATGTCATGGCAGGACAGTGAGGAATACAGGCTTCGCAAAGGAATTTAACCATAGTGACTTTACTCTAAAAGCATTTGAGAGTTACACGTTTTTGGAAACAGAAGTCCTGAGATGTACTTTTTCCTAGTCTAATCTCACTCCTTCTGTGAGTGCTAGGTTTGTCAGCATTCCAGGCTGGGCAGTCACTCCTGCCCTTTCTCCTGTAAATCCACATTACAGTGGTGATGACAGAGCTACAGACCCATCAGTCATGTTTGCTGCTTCCTCCTCTGTAGGCCCCAGTATAGAAAACCCATTGTTCCCTGAGAATGGGCCATAGTTGAGACACAAAGTCACCGGCCCCAGATTACAGCCATGGCTTAGTGGTGTCAAACACCATTTCCAGGCAGGGCAGTTGTCTAGAATGTAGTTCAGTGGTGGTCTTTGGTCACTTCCAGACTTGGACACAGTCATTGTCCAATATTTCCACACATAGAACAAGACAGTGTTCACAATTTGACTCAGAAAGGCGCCTGTGACAGAGATGGGTTTCAAAGTGCATAGTTGAACAAGATACATGGAGTGGGAACATGGCTTGCCAATCAGATAATAAGTGTTCTCTCTCAAATTATTCACACTGTGCCAAAAAAACCCACACCAAAACCACAACCAACCACCAAATGAAGAGTACAACACAATGATGTTTTCTGAATGCGGAGCTGGTGTCTAGGCTCCAGAGTATTAGGAGTCTGATGACATGGGAACCCAAGTGCCTTTTCAGCTTGGTGTCTCACCCAAATAAAAGGCAGAAGAGGAGAACAACTTGAGCGGAAGAGCTTTCCTACCCTAAGCAACAGTATCACCAGGCACACCAAGGAAGAGGAGGAGGAGAACCCTCCCTTGTGAATGGATCCCTTGGCAACTGGGATGAACTATAGCATCCCTCTTTGCATTAAAGATGTGGGAGTATGTCTCCACCCGGAGTCTTGTAATTATACTCACGCCATAAGCACACACAAGCTGATACGCCAGAGATTAAAGCGGTTTAAACTGCTTAGGATATTCTTAAAGGTTTAGAGGGTCTGAGGAGCCCTAAAGCAGCTTTAGGGCTTTAAAGTGGCATGAACTACTCTAAGCAGCTTAAACTGTCCTACAGACTTCAGACATCTTAAAGAACTTAATCTGCTTTAAATCCTTCAAGTGGCTTAAGATACAGAAGATGTTTTAAGCTACTATGGAAGTTTAAGACACTTAAAACAGTCAAAGGTTTAAACAGGGACACTGGGGTGTAGTAGGGGATCAAAAAAGGGGTTGAGCCCAGTGCTGCTTCTCCCTACTCTCAATTAGTAGTGAAGGGGAGAAGATGTCATGGTCCTGCTGCCCTACCAAAGCAGTGAGGGAGAGATGAATACAATGTTGTGGAAGGGAAATAGGAGGGGAGATAGGCCCAGAACTCCTGTAGCCCTGTTGAGTGCATGAAGAGAAGCAACTTTGCAATCTATGTTACCATCCACTAATATAGATGTGACAATTACTCTTTTCCCTATGTTTCCCCCTTCAACTCCTTTACTCCCCCCATTCCCTTTCTTCTAGCATGCCTGTATGATGGCAACCATTTTAGCCAATACCAGGGATTGAACTAGGGCAGTGGTGGGCAACCTGCAACCCATCAGGGTACTATGATTGCAGGCCATAAGACATTTTGCTGGTGTTCCTGGCCACTGGGAGCTGCGGGTGCCATGCTGGCAGATGGTCAACATCAGCAAAATGTCTTGTGGCCTGTAATCAGATTACTCTGATGGGCTGCATGTGGCCTGTGGCCTGCAGGTTGCCCACCACTGGACTAAGGTCTCCCACAACACAAAGCCTTTACTGCTTGAGATAAAGTGCCAGATACTAACTAGGGCTGTAGCAGACTCTCACTCTCTTTTGATCAGGTGCAGAGGGGAGGGAGGATCATGTGACATACACTGGCAAACAACACATATTGTTCCTCCCTCCTGAGGAAGGGAGGGAGAGACAGAGAGAAACCACTAAGCAACAGTAGTGCACAAGAAAGATGGTGAAGAAAGGCATATAAATCAGTCTGTTTCTGAATGGAAGACTGTCTGAAAGCAGGGCCAACGAGAATGGGGGGAAGCCAATACAAATTACCAGGACCCAGTGGTCCAGAAAGGGGCCTAGCTTTGTCGGCCCTGTTTAGTCAGTCCGCCCTTGCTGGCGTGGCCTGAAAAATTTTTTTCTCAGGGGCTCGAACCCGCTCTTGGTAGCCCTCTCTGAAAGACAAGCACCATAGAATATAGCAGCTATGATGACACTGATCTCACTATGGTAGCCACAGCACACAGACAATCAAATATCCAGTAGCTAGAATACAAAGTGACAGATACCATGAAAAAGTTATTTTGTTCTCATGTTCACTGTCTAGAATCTGTAGACCAAATTCTTGCTTTCTATAAATTGAAGTAGATCCATTGGTCCAGGATGATTTTCCAGGCACCTTTCTAACACCCCAAGTAGCATTCCTGGTAATGGAGAAACAACCCACCTCCCTCAAAGCTGACTGGTGGCAAAATGACACCTTCACTGTGCACATTTGGTTTTAGTCTGGCCTCTCAAAAAGAAATTACTATAAAAATATCCTCTTCACTCCCAACCAAAGAGGAAAAGTTACCAACCACCATAGAATACGCCCAGGAGCAACAGCACAAAGTAGGATGACTCAAGTTCCCTAATACATCTGTCTATTTATATTAGGTACTTAGATGGTCTCCTCACCCAGCATTTCAGCAGCTCACAATCTTTAATGTATTTCTCATTCCTGTGAGATAGGGAATTCATTATGTTATTCCCTTTCACCAGGCTTGCTGGGCATCTGGTAGAGAAATACTATAACACATAGTGAGGTAATGAATTAAATACAGATCAGAAATATAAAAGGGTGGATGTTTTCCTTATTGCCTACTTTCAGATATCAGTCTCATCCCATCTCCCTATTTTCATTTTATCCCTCTTTCCACTTATATTTCTTCTCCAGTGTTTGCTTTCTTCTTTTTAACAGATTCTCATATCTCTTTCTCTCTTCTTGTCTTCCCATTGTGTTGCCCAGTATGCAATACTGGGCAATGAAGAGGTTCACAAGAATGAATCCATTAACTCTAAGACTAATATAAAAAAGTTAGCATGCTTATATAACTCTTCAGAACATTGAAAATTTCAGCAGCCCCGGTTTAAACATCTCTCAAGAAAGATATTCCACAAAGGAATTAACTCACCACAGGAGCAGCTCTTTGTGGCCAGGCATGGTGTAGTGGTTCTCTCTGTATCTGGCATATTTGGCTGACAGCCACTCTAATAGCCAGAGTCTTCCTGTTCCCTCTGCCTCAACTCTCCAGCTGGGTCACAGTTTAAGTCTACCTCCTCCAGTATAACAGAGTGCCACAAATAAGAGGCCAGGGCACTTATATCAGGCCTCAACTCTGGGTTTCACAGCCCTTGCACTGCCTTGCCCCAGGGCTTCCCTTTTGTCCTTAGCCCCTTGTAACAAGGGGCTTTACACCACCTTATCCAGTGGCTGGTAGGAGAACCCAGGCCCTCCCATTACACCAGGCTGCAGCCCAGGGATCCTGTAATTGGCATAGCACAAAAATAGCATCCCAGGGCTGATTCTCATAACTCTTTGCTGCTGCCTCCCTGGGTTTCTTCCTGCCCAGCCTTTCTCAGGCCTGCTCTCGCCATAACCTCTCTAGGCTAACCCTTCTTTCAGGGCAAAGATTCTCAGATCTCTCTTCTGGAATCCCCTAACAAAATGCCACACTGAACATAACCTTAGTCAATTTCTACCATTCTCAGTCTTGCCCTTTTAGGCTTCTTGAATTCCCCTAATTCCAGTCCTTAACTGAACATCTCCCAGTAGTTCTCTCCCCCACTCTGGAAGCCTAGAGCTTACGTTTTTATCAGGGCTTACTCCTGGAGCCAGTTCCACTTTCAATGGCTGCTTTGTGTCTCCTAGCTACTTGTCAGACGGGGATCCCAGGGCTTCTTTGTTATCCAGGCTTCCTTCTTACACCTGCTCAATTCCCAGAGAATACACTAGAGGTTAAGCTCCTTTCTGTTACAAACTTCCTCTCTTTATTATCCTGCTCCTGCCCAGCTGGGTTTCTTGAGCAGCTAAGTCTTGCCCCCCCTCCATGTGCAGCCTGGCATTTTAACTGACCATTCAAACCCACATTAGTTGATTCAGGGTCTGTTGGGGGAAAACCATCCCTCGCATATTCCCATACCAAAAGAAGATAAAAAGGGACCTGATGTATGTATGGAGAGTGTTTCTGGGCTCAGATGGAAGGTGGTGTTCTAAGATTGAGTGTGTGAGACAGAGAGGCAAGAAAGAAAGAAAGAAAACATTGGAATCAGAAGATTCCACATCAGTTTGAAATGGTGGCTGCAAGCTGACATAGTGATTAGGTAGATCCTACATCTTCCTAGGACCTACAATACTGTAAAAGTGCCTGACTTTCCTGTTAATCCATATCTGAATGGAGCTGACTCAACCTATTCCATCTCAAAGACCCTGGCAGCATGGGTAAGAATCCAGGTTACAAACTTGAAGGGGAAATTACTCTCCTTACCACATCTATGATGGAATAGTAGAGTCCTCTGTCCTGTAATACCAAATCAGCCAACCCTCCTTCAGCTGTGATTGCCAATGAGTAGAAAAAACTCATCATTTAAGGAGCCCTTGATTCCTCCCACAGTCTCCTTTGCCAACCATTCTACCTCATCTTCCTGTCAGATGATTTCATAATCACTGAAGGAAGTTTTCAAAGCCTTTCCCCAGAAATCCCACTTAAATTCAAACATCTTGCCCCATCACCTGAGTCTAACTAAAATCAGGAAAGGGTGTGAGGGGAGTTAAAGGGATTAGAGGCCTTTGAAAAAAGGAACTACAGCATTTGGATCTGGACTGGGTTAAATCAACTGGAAAAATATCTATTATTTTTTTAAGACTATTATGTGTGACTCAGTTTCATTGTTCAGTGTAATATTGCTCCCTGAATGGAGAGTATTAACTCAAAGGAGACTGTAAAGAGGGATTGTTAAGGAATCCAGAAAAGATAAATCAATAACATAGATAAGACACACCCTCAAGTACCTAGCTTCAAAGAAGTGAAGGATACAATGTGGGTACCTTTCCCAGGGTTATGTCTGGGATGAAAGGAAGGAAAAGATTAACAAGACCTTAGACATGAGGATTTTTGAGGAAGGTGGAAGCAAACTATCCTGCAGTGGATCAAGAGGGTGAGTACTTCAGGGCAGACCATTAAGAACCAGTGCCCAAACTTCATTGGCTGTAAGTTCTATACTTAGATTTCACCAACAATTATCAAGTGTAAACTGCTCAGGCATTGTAACAGCCTAACCATGGAGTCCCAGGTAGTCACCTTGGATACTCTGATCTGCCTTGCTACACAGGTACCACATTCTATCCTGGATTGATTGTTAATTTCACTTCTCTGAAGCTAGATATCTGAGGGCCTGTTTTATGATAAAATGGTCCCTTACACCAAAGATCACAACAATATTCTGGTTACTCTCAATCCCAAAGGTGCAGTATTTTACCCCAGATCAATTGCATTTTAGATGTCACCAAAGACAATATTTGTAGCCAATTCTAGAATAAATGATCCAAAGATTTATTATACAGGAAAAAGAAATGATAGTTATTTGCATGGTTAAAGAAGGTAATCATATAGGTTCTAACCTTAAGTTTCAAAAAGTGATAGAAGTTTCTGTAAAAAGCAAGCTACTTTGGCCTAACCCAGGCTGAGCACTGGGAAATTTTTGTTTATGCCTAGTAATCCTTGCCCTCGAGAGCCCAAGCAGCATTAAGATACCTTTCTTCCTTGTTAGGGGTTTTTTATTCCCTTCCCCACTTCTGTTTTAAACTGCAAACTCAGCTGATGGGAGCAATCCACTTGCAAGACTTATCTTGAGATGGGGGAGAATAAACAACAAAATCTTTTGTCCTCTTTAATGTTCCATTCTAGTATGCCTGCTGTCAATGAACCTTCCATGTTGGGCAGGACATGGAGACCATGTCCTGGAGACTAGCATTCCTGGCTAGTTAATGTCTCTCTCCTGTCTGGTGATTTACATAGTTACAGAGGCTTAGAATGCGAATGCTCAAATATCACCTTACAATATGAGATACAAATTTTACAAATGAGATTAATGCATGCAGCAACTCAAAGTCCAAACACTAGACAGTCTTACAATTCTAATAGCTATTTTACCAATACTAACACACAGATAAGCCAGACTGATTTCAGCTATGTACTTAGCAGTATTCAACTGAGGCACGGGATCCTTGGCATGAGTTGGCACCTGGTCTACCAGCAGCAGAGGTGGTGAGAGACCCTGATTAGGACATGTCAGTGAAAAGGCTGACTGTTTGAGACATACAGAGACAGAGGGACCATACTATAAGCAGCATGTGACACTGGAAGACCAGGTGCCAGCTCTTTCCACGACTGCAATCATTAGCTAAGAACTGACAAACTCATAGCTGGCCACCAGAGCAGTTCACTTGTATGTTAGTTTTGCTCACAATAGGAATTAGTCTTATAAGAATGTACGTAGTGTTTAGATTCTATGAAATGCATGTGAGTTGCTGAATGAATCAGTCTCACTTGTAATGTCGGTATTCCATGCTATAAGAAAATATGAAATCTTTGCTTTATAATTGTGAAAATCATAGAATACCAGGGATGGAAAGGACCTCAGGAGGTCATCTAGTCTGATCCCCTGCTCAAAGCAGGACTAATCCACAGATAGATTTTTGCCCCGATCCCTAAATGACCCCCTCAAGGGCTGAGCTCACAACCCTGCGTTTAGCAAGCCAATGCACAAATCACTGAGCTATCCGTTTGCTCTGAATTTGTGAACTTAGGCACACAAATTGTGTTCCCCATCCACCACAGTGAATTGTTTGGTCTGGCCTATTATAAAGATAGGAGCTATTAATAAAATTCATGTCTAGGTTTGGATTTTGAACCATCCCAACATTTAGGAGTGTTTAGATTTGATGTTTGAAGTTGGTATCATCTCTAACAAGAAAGGGAACATTTTAAAGCATTTGTTACTGCATATTCTCTCATAAACAAAAGCCTTCAGTCTGGCTCTGATATCCTACCCTGATTCTTCAGACAAGACCATTAAAAAAACAGCAAACAACAACAACAAAACAAAACAAAATGAACAAACAAACAAACAAAACCCTCCCAGCTGTGTGTGGACTTGTTCAAGAATTCCTGGTGCCTTTGGTAAACACAGAGGTTTGTATCAGTGTCATTGCACAAAATGTTCCTTTCCCCCAGTTATATTCAACTTTCTGTGTATTTGTTCATTGCCTGAATGAACTCCCATAAGCCACTTCAATTTAGTGATAATACATAAATTTACTTAGCAAAAGTGTTCTATAATTATAAATAGCATGACAGCATATTTTAGTTAACTTGGATACATTTAGGCCTGAGTAAATACATTTTTATTTATTTATTTATTTATTTATTTTTGGTTCAGTGGCTGGTCTAAAAAAAATTAGGTCAAATGAAATGTTTTATTTCATTTTTGGGAATTTAACTTTTTAAAAACAAAAACAAAAAACAAATCTACCTACCTTTTTTTTTAAAATGAAACATCATTTAAAGAATGTCAAAATATTCTGACTTTGAATTTTTCTCCAGTTTATTTTCAGCTGAAACTATTTGTCAAATTCAACCCAAATAGCTTCTGTTCAACCAAGACAGCATTTTTTTTGGCAAATAAACTGTTAGTCTGAAAAATTTTGTTCAGCTCTTGACGCACTGAATTGTTATGGTTGCTTTAGTGAGACAGCTCCCTGGAGAATTATTTCTCTTAATGTTAGTGAATGGGAATGACTGATGCTGAATCAGTTCAGTATTTGCATACATTCTGAATGAGGGATGAATTTTGTTAGTGTCAAATAGTTATTTGTTGTTTAATTAGGTGGTTCTTTCTTTACTGCACTCTTTGAACAGACAACCTCCAAATAAAGATTAATGAGTATGAAGCTTTTGCTGCTTAGTCAGTGTTGATTAGAGGTGGGTGGATTTGGGAGGCAGCAAGCGAAAAGGTGGCAGAACAATCTGCAAATGTCACTTTGAAAATTTCATTCTCATAGAGATTATAGAATCTGCTTAAATATTTTTTCTTAAATCACCCAATCTTAAGCACCTCTTTTAAAATACATGTCATTGTTTGACAGCATTTTAACAATGGCTCTGAACAAAATATGCTGTGTCATCATTCTATATAAAGATTACCTTTCTCCTGTGAATGTATTAATCTACTATTTAAAATGTTACCAGGTTGATTCAATGTTACCAGGTTGTACACATTTTTACCACTGTATGTTAGCTTCTTTTTTTGTGCATTGTAACCAAACTAATGAGCAAACAAGAATGAACTCTGTCATGTTGTACTATTTGACTGGAATACAAATGATTATTTACTTTTTTGTTCTTGAAGAATGCTGAATTTTCCCCTTGAATCCTAGTAGACACTGATAACATTTATGTAAGGTATATAAAGTATACCAGCATCAACTATTTGTCTCAAGTGGAATAACTTTTGGTAAGGCCAAGTCCTTGCTTGGAAACTGTATCAATTATTGATGCCTTTCAGGAATGGGATAGATAGACTGATATTGACACGTGTTTGTAATACTTGGACTGAAAGAGATAATTGGAATTTTCTAACTGTGAAGTTGTACATATAATCAATATTTCTTCTAGTTCCTGTTGAATGTAGAATTCTATTACTACTTTAATGAAGTCAAACTCTATTTCTTCTAAACATATTCAGTCAAATTAGGCAATTTCAAATGTCAGTAAAGTTTTTCTTTTTGTTTCTTTCAAAATGACTTGATTTTTTTTAGCAAGTGATCTCTGCCCTTATTCAACTGTCCTCTTTTCTACTAACTAGTGTTGTGAATGATGAGTAACATAGCTTCGCCTCACCACATCATTTAGTATTTCAACTCCTATTAAAATTAAAGACTAAAAAGCTTGTAATCAGATTTGTATTTGCTTGTGAGCAGATTATTTTTTTTTACTTTTGCTTTCACTTTCCTCATTATTGGGGACAATGGGCCAAATTCAGACCTAGTGTAAGGCGTGGATATAGTGTTGTGAAAGTAGAATGAATTATATAGTAAGAATAGAAAGGATTAAAGGAATGCTGTCTGTACCTTTAAGCAAAACTGTTGGAATGCTGCAATCCAGGTGTCAGGAATACAGACATTAACATAGAACAATTGCACCATTTGAGGGCAATTGGTGAAGTATTAGCCTTAAATCGATAACAGTTAGTAAGGAAATAGGATATGCATGCTGTGCCCCAGGTGAATTTTCCTGTTTTGCTTTCTTTGTCCCTTTGTTTAATTCCCGCTCTTTTATCTGTATAAATAAGACTGTTTGGGCCTTGCATGGCCACTCACATATTCTGAATGTTATTGGCGGAGCGCTGCGCTAATAAACAGAGTGGTCTGACAAATTGTGAGTCCTGATTCTAACTTTGACAATTTGGAGGTTCCACCGAGATGGCAACCGTCTTCACTGGGGCTGTGTGATTCCTGACTGTTTTTGTAGGATGACCGTGGCAGCCGGCACCTGGGCATTTGGCCCAAGCGGTCCTCCACTAGAGCGGAAAGGCGCACAGCCACAGTGAGGTCTACGCCATCGAACCTGTTGGTTCCCACTCTGTTCTGGTAGGGATCCCGGGATCTGACATCAGGAATCTGGTCAGGTAATTATTTCTGTGTTTTGTCCGGACTGAGGACTGTCCTGTCTCTGTGTCTATCTGTCCTCTTGTGGAGTGTTTGAGTCTGGGTGCCGTCTCTGTCTGGGGATCGGCTGACCAAGGGGTTCCTGTCCCCGCGGTCTGAGTGAGTGAAATCTGCACAATTGCAGCCGCACCACACCTTGGGTAAAACCCTTAGTGTGAAAGCAAGGGCAATTGAGGCAGTAGCCTGTGGGCTCCTTTTGTGTGTTGCGGCAGGCATCGCTCTGACGAACCTGAATTTCCGTCTTGTGTGATTGGTGTGTGAAAGTCCTCCTGTACTGGTAACCAGACGTCTAAGTCGGGACAGTTCCCTAAATGAACGCTGGCTCATTTTATGTATTTAGGATGGGTCCAGACTCCTGTAAAAAGGGTCCAGACTCCTGTAAATTTCTGGGAAAATGGTCTAGGCTAACTCAGGGGGATCCCAAAACTCAGTGGCCACTGTTAAAATCTTGGAACAAAGACTGAGTGGACATCTTAAAAGACAAACTCGGCCAACCTAAAACTAAATTTGCTTAAAGGTACAGACAGCATTTCTTTAATCCTTTCTATTCTTATTATATAATTCATTCTACTTTCACAGTGTAAAAAGCAATCCAGTCCATGACTGATTCATCTGGCCAAGAGTTGGGGCTTGCCTACAGTTAAAACTCTATAGCGGCACACTTGCACTGCTGTAGCACTTCAGTGTAGACACTACTTATGCCATAAGGTGGGATTCTCCCATTGGCAAAGGTAATCTAACTCCCCAAGAGGCAGTAGCTATGTCGACAGAAGACTTCTTCCATCGATCTAGTGCTGTCTACACAGGTTTGGTTGTCTTATCTACATTGCTCAAGGTAGTTAGGCTGACCTAATTTTCTAGTGTAGACTAGGCCTTTGACTGATTGTCATGAACAGATAGTTAATGGTTAATGCCTCTTTTACCTGTAAAGGGTTAAGAAGCTCAGTGAACCTGGCTGACACCTGACCAGAGGACGAATAAGGGAACAAGATACTTTCAAATGTTGGTGGAGGGAAGTTTTTGTTTGTGCTCTTTGTTTTGGGTGTTGTTCGCTCTTGGGACTAAGGGGGACCAGACGTCAATCCAGGCTCTCCAAATCTCTCTGAATCAGTCTTTCATGTTTCAAAATTGAAAGTAACAGCCAGGCAAGGCGGCTTAGTTTTATTTTTGTTTTCTCAACTTGTAAATGTCCTTTTTTTTGCTAAGAGGATTTTACCTCTGTTTGCTGTAACTTTGAACCTAAGGCTAGAGCGGGTTCCTCTGGGCTATACGAATTTAATTACCCTGTAAAGTATTTTCCATCCTGATTTTACGAAGATAATTTTTACCTTTCTTCTTTAATTAAAAGCTTTGTTTTTAAGAACCTGATTGATTTTTCCTTGTTTTAAGATCCAAAGGGATTGGATCTGGACTCACCAGGGATTGGTTGGTGAAAGGAGGGGGGATGGCTAATTTCTCCTTGTTTTAAGTTCCAAAGGGTTTGGATCTGTGTTCACCAGGGAATTGGTGAAATCCCTCAAGGCCAGCCAGGGAGGAGAGAGTTTTGGGGGGACAGGAAGTGCTCCAGACACTGAAATTTCTGGATGGTGGCAGAGTTACCAGATCTACGCTAATAATTAAGTGTAGAAGTGTCCATGCAGGTCCCCACATTTGTACCCCAAAGTTCAGAGTGGGGAAGGAACCTTGACATTGTGGCAGAGGTGGGATTTTTTTAGGAACCAAAAGCCAGTAGGATTTTTTTCTCTCCTTTCTAGCTGCTTAGAAAGCAGCCTGAAGGCAGAGGTGTTAAGTTTTTTAACAAGGGTCTTTGTTAAGAGGAGGCTTCAAGCTGTGAGCAAGCAGCCAGCAAAAGGAATTTACAAGCTGAATTGTTTTCTTTCTTTCTACCTCTTGGGTATAGTTAGTTAGAAAGTCTCTGTTAACCAAGCAGCCCTGAGCTGAGTATATCCCAGCTTCAGTGAACTGCAGAGGGATGTGGCCAGCACCAGAAAGCAGGAAAATGCGTACCAGTGGAGCAGCTAACAAACTAGAGCTGGCTAAGACAACGAACATAAGAGACAGATGGAACTAAAACAATTAGAAATAGCCAGAAAAGAGTCTGCCCACAAAAGAGCTATGGAGGAGAAAGAGAAAGAGAAAAGAAAGCCAAAAAGGCTGACCACCGGAGAGCTATGGAGATGAAAAAAAAAGAGATGGAGATCCAGAGGGAAGCCCACCAGCAGGCCCTGGAATTAGCAAGGGCTAAGCCAGATGTACTAGCCAACCCTAACAACCCTTCTCCCATCCCAGAAAATTCCCCACCTACAGGGCAGGTGATGATACTGAGGCCTTCTTAGAAAATTTCGAAAGGGTCTGCCATTGGTACAGCATCCCTACAGACCAGTAGATGATAGAGCTGAGGCCACAGCTTAGTGGACCATTAGCAGAGGTGGCGGCTGAAATACCTAAGGAACACATGAACAATTATAATTTTTTTCAAACCAAGGCCAGAATCAGAATGGGGCTAACACCTGAGTATGCCCATCGGCAGTTCAGAGCCCTAAGGTGGAAACCAGATGTGTCATTTCCCTGACACACCTACCACATTGGAAAGAATTTGGATGCCTGGATATCAGGAGCAAGTGCTAAATATCTGGAAGAGCTGTCCTTCCTAATGCAAATGGAGCAGTTCTTAGAGGGTGTTCCTGAGGGAAAAAAAAGGTACATCCTAGATGGGAAGCTGAAAACTGTAACCGAGGTGGGGGAGATTGGAGCCAGATGGATGGAAGTGGCAGAAAAGAATAAAACTACTAGCAAGGGGAGCAAATATCAGAGGGGGCAAACCGAAAATAAACCCTATCACCGGGGGCAACCCAAGACCCCCGCTACAACCCAAAGAAAGCCCCAGACACCCTATTGTCTCACCTCACCAGTCTCCAGCAACCCACCTCAACATAGTGATCAGTCAGCTGGGTGATGTTTTAAATGTAATGAACTGAGACAAATAAAGGCTCACTGCCCCAAGATCCCCAACCAATTACAGTTCATTACACCACAATCACACCAAAGATCCCCAGGAACAGATGCCTCTCAAATACCCTCGGAGAGAAGGGAAAACTTGAGAGTGGGCGGAAAGAAGGTTATTGCCTGGAGGGACACTGGGGCACAAGTGTCAGCTATCCACCAATCCTTAGTGGACCCCAAATTCATCAACTCAGAGGCCCAAGTGACAATTCACCCATTCACGTCAAAATCTGTAAACTTGCCTACAGCTGAGTTGTCTGTCCAGTACAAGGGCTGGTCAGGAATGTGGACTTTTGCAGTCTATGACAATTATCCCATCCCTATGCTACTAGGGGAAGACTTGGCCAATCATGTGAAGCTGGCCAAGAGGGTGGGAATGGTCACACACAGCCAGGCCAAACAAACTTCCACACTCATCCCTGTTCCTGAGCTGTCCACAGAGGCCCCGTCTGTGTTACCAGAGACCCAGACAGAGGTGGTGGAACCGGATCCCCTGCCAACAACTGCAACAGGTACAGTGCATCCGTCCCAGAACCGGAACTGAAAAAGCAACCAGCACCAGAACCATTGCCAACACTGACTCCAGCGCTTGCCAACCCATCTACAACTCCAACGCCAGAGGGCACCAGAGGGCCTGAACTGGCAGAAGCAGCAGACAACCACACCCAAGAGGCTCAGCCAATGCCTGAAATATCACATAGTGCACCAGCGGAAAGAGGTTTACAATCAACGAAAACAACCCCATCACCTACATCGCTTCCAGAGGGACCAAGCTCAAGTCCACAGTCTAAGGAAGAACTGGTGTCTCCAGCTTCAAGGGAATAGTTCCAGACTGAACAGGAAGCAGATGACAGCCTTCCGAAAGCTTGGGCGGCGGCACAGAGCACCCCACCGCCTCTCAGCTTTTCTAATCGATCCTGGTTTGTTGTAAAACAAGGACTTTTATACAAGGAGACTCTTTTTGGTGGACACCAGGAAGACTGGCATCTGCAAAAACAGTTGGTGGTTCCAACTAAGTACTGGGAAAAGCTCTTAAGCTTAGCCCATGATCATCCCAGTGGCCATGCTGGGGAGAATAGAACCACAGACTGGCTGGGGAAGTCCTTCCACTGGGAGGGAATGGGCAAGGACATTGCTA
This sequence comes from Gopherus evgoodei, assembly GCF_007399415.2. Lineage (NCBI taxonomy): Eukaryota > Metazoa > Chordata > Testudines > Testudinidae > Gopherus > Gopherus evgoodei. Next base: position 198,160,718 of record NC_044323.1, read on the forward strand.
ATTATGTCCAGTCTTGTGAGGTGTGCCAACAAGTGAGAAAGCCCCAAGACCAGGTCAAAGCCCCTCTTCAACCACTCCTCATAATTGAGGTCCCATTTCAGCGAGTAGCTGTGGATATTCTGGGTCCTTTCCCAAAAAAGACCTCCAGAGGAAAGCAGTACATACCGACTTTCATGAATTTTGCTACGCGATGGCTAGAAGCAGTAGCTCTAAGCAACACCACTGCTAAAAATGTGTGCCAGGCCTTAGCAGACATTTTTGCCAGTGTAGGTTGGCCCTCTGACATCCTTACAGATTCAGGAACTAATTTCCTGGCAGGAACCATGAAAAATCTGTGGGAAGCTCATGGGGTGAATCACTTGGTTGCCACCCCTTACCACCATCAAACCAATGGCCTGGTGGAGAGGTTTAATGGAACTTTGGGGGCCATAATATGTAAATTCATAAATAAACACTCCAATGATTGGGACCTAGTGTTGCAGCAGTTGCTTTTTGTCTACAGGGCTGTACCTCATTCCAGTTTAGGGTTTTCACCATTTGAACTTGTGTATGGCCACGAGGTTAAGGAGCCATTACAGTTGTGAAGTAGCAATGGGAGAGGTTTACGCCTTCTCCAGGAATTAACATCCTAGACTTTGTAAGCAACCTACAAAGCACCTGTCATAAACAGATAGATAAGGGTTAATGTCTCTTTCACCTGAAACACCTGACCAGAGAACCAATCAGGAAACCGGATTTTTTCAACTTTGGGTGGAGGGAATTGTGTCTCTGAGTCTTTTGTCTGTCTGCCTGCTTTCTCTGAGCTTTGGAGAAGTAGTTCTGCTTTCTAATCTTTTGTTTCTAAGTGTAAGGACAAAGAGATCAGATAGTAAGTTATATGGTTTCTTTTCTTTGGTATTTGCATGAATATAAGTGCTGGAGTGCTTTGATTTGTATTCTTTTTGAATAAGGCTGTTTATTCAATATTCTTTTAAGAAATTGCCCTGTATTGTATCATCTTAATACAGAGAGACCATTTGTATTTTTTCTTTCCTTTTTTTATAAAGCTTTCTTTTAAGACCTGTTGGAGTTTTTCTTTACTTCAGGGAAATTGAATCTGTATTCACCAGGGAATTGGTGGGAGGAAGAAATCAGGGGAGATCTGTGTGTGGGTTGGATTTGCTAGCCTGATTTTGCATTTCCTCTGGGTGAAGAGGAAAGTGCTTTTGTTTCCAGGATTGGAAACGGAGAGGGCAAGTCACTCTGTTTGGATTCACAGAGCTTGTGTCTGTGTATCTCTCCAGGAGCACCTGGAGGGGGGAAGGGAAAAAGGATTATTTCCCTTTGTTGTGAGACTCAAGGTATTTGGGTCTTGGGGTCCCCAGGGAAGGTATTTCAGGGGGATCAGAGTTCCCCAAAACACTCTAATTTTTTGGGTGGTGGCAGCAGGTACCAGGTCCAAGCTGGTAGCTAAGCTTGGAGGTTTTCATGCTAACCCCCATATTTTGGACGCTAAGGTCCAGATCTGGGACTAAGGTTATAACAGCACCCTCTGACACTCTTTATCCCTTGCTAGAAAAAACCTAAAGGATGCTCAGGAAGAGCAAAAGGCCTGGTATAATAAACATACCAGAAAGCGTTCCTTCAAAGTAGGGGACCAGTTTACGGTCTTGAAGGTGCAACAGGCCCATAAGATGGAAGCATCATGGGAAGGGCCCTTCACGGTCCAAGAGCACCTAGGAGCTGTTAACTCATAGCATTCCCCACCTGAACCCTAAAGCCTAAAGTGTACCATGTTAATTCTCTCAAGCCCTTTTATTCCAGAGACTTAAAGGTTTATCAGTTTACAGCCCAGGGAGGAGATGACGCTGAGTGGCCTGAAGTTGTCTACTACGAAGGAAAAAATGATGGTGGCGTGGAAGAGGTGAAGCTCTCCACAACCCTGGAATGTCTGCAGTGGCAACAAATCAAGGAGCTGTGCACTAGCTTCACCCCAATGTTCTCAGCCAACCCAGGATGGACTGAACAGGCATACCACTCCATTGACACAGGTAATGTTCACCCAAGTAGAACTCCACCCTACAGGGTGTCTCCTGATCCAAAGCATGCTACAGATGGGTATAATCCACCCCTCTAACAGTGCGTGGGCATCTCCAGTGGTTCTAGTTCCCAAACCAGATGGGAAAATATGCTTTTGCGTGGACTAGTGTAAGCTAAATGCTGTAACTCTTCCCGGACAACTATCCAATGCCATGCACTGATGAGCTATTGGAGAAATTGGCACATGCCCAGTTCATCTCTACATTAGACTTAACTGAGGGGTACTGGCAAGTACCGCTAGATGAACCCACCAAAAAAAGGTCAGCCTTCATCACTCATGCAAGGGTGTATGAATTTAATGTGCTTCCTTTAGGGCTGCAAAATGCACCCGCCACCTTCCAAAGACTTGTAGATGGTCTTCTAGCAGGATTGGGAAAATCTGCAGTTGCCTATCTCAATGATATGGCCATTTTTTCTGGTTCATGGGCAGAACACCTGAAACGCTTGGAAAAAGTCTTCGAGCGCATCACTCAGGCAGGACAAACTGTTAAGGCTAAAAAGTGTCAAATAGGCCAAAACAGAGTGACTTACCTTGGACACCAGGTGGATCAAGGAACAATAAATCCCCTATAGGCCAAGGTGGATGCTATCCAAAAGTGGCCTGTCCCAAAGTCAAAGAAACAGGTCCAATCCTTCTTAGACTTGGCCGGGTATTACAGGCGATTTGTACCACACTACAGCCAAATCGCTGCCCCACTAACAGACCTCACCAGAAAAACACAGCCCCATGCAGTTAAGTGAATTGATGAGCATCAGAATACTTTTAACCAGATTAAGGCAACACTCATGTCTGACCCCGTGCTAAGGGCCCCAGACAAACCATGCCTAGTAAACAAAGATGCGTCTAAGCATGGTGTAGGAGCAGTTTTAATGCAGAAAGAACCAGATCAAGAATTTCATCCTGTCGTGTTTCTCAGCAAGAAACTGTCTGAGAGGAAAAGCCACTGGTCAATCAGTGAAAAAGAATGATACGCCATTGTGTATGCCCTGAAAAAGCTACGCCCATACGTTCGGGGACAGTGTTTCCAGCTGCAAACAGACCATGCTGAGCTAAGTGGCTTCATACTGCCAAGGGAAACAACAAAAAACTTCTTCGATGGAGTTTAGCTCTCCAAGATTTTAATTTCAAAATTCCACACATTTCAGGAGCTTCTAACAAAGTAGCTGATGCACTCTCCCATGAAAGTTTCCCAGAATCAACTTGTTAAAAATTATCCTTAAAATGTAGAAAATCTTGTAGTTTTACATAATTAGTAGTATATGTAAAGGTGCATGTGTTTTATTAATCTATTTATTCTAAAGTTCTAGGAAGAAATCACCGCCAGTATGGTTCCACACTGTCTGAGATTTGGGGGGCGTGTCATAAACAGATAGTTAAGGGTTAATGCCTCTTTTACCTGTAAAGGATTAAGAAGCTCAGTGAATCTGGCTGACACCTGACCAGAGGATGAATAAGGGAACAAGATACTTTCAAATGTTGGTGGAGGGAAGTTTTTGTTTGTGCTCTTTGTTTTGGGTGTTGTTTGCTCTTGGGACTAAGAGGGACCAGACGTCAATCCAGGCTCTCCAAATCTTTCTGAATCAGACTTTCATGTTTCAAAATTGAAAGTAACAGCCAGGCAAGGTGGCTTAGTTTTATTTTTGTTTTCTCAACTTGTAAATGTCCTTTTTTTTGCTAAGAGGATTTTACCTCTGTTTGCTGTAACTTTGAACCTAAGGCTAGAGCGGGTTCCTCTGGGCTATACGAATTTAATTACCCTGTAAAGTATTTTCCACCCTGATTTTACAAAAATAATTTTTACCTTTCTTCTTTAATTAAAAGCTTTCTTTTTAAGAACCTGATTGATTTTTCCTTGTTTTAAGATCCAAAGGGATTGAATTGGGACTCACCAGGGATTGGTTGGTGAAAGGAGGGGGGATGATTAATTTCTCCTTGTTTTAAGATCCAAGGGGTTTGGATCTGTGTTCACCAGGGAATTGGTGAAATCCCTCAAGGTCACCCAGGGAGGAGAGAGATTTGGGGGGCAGGAAGGCTCCAGACACTGAAATTTCTGGATGGTGGCAGAGTTACCAAATCTAAGCTAATAATTAAGCGTAGAAGTGTCCATGCAGGTCCCCACATTTGTAACCTAAAGTTCAGAGTGCAGAAGGAACCTTGACACTGATCATGTGTGGTAATACCTGCAGCACAAGCTGGGTTCTAAGAGGCATTTGAGATGTAGGAATTGTTTATGTGTCCCTCACCCTAAGCAAAAAATCACTCCCTTTGGCCATTACACCTGTCTCTTTTTCTATTGCAAGATATTCTAAAGTTGCAATTCTGTTGACTTCAGTGAAGTTTGATTATTTACAGCCCAGTCCAGCTCACCTTGAGGTCAATGTGAGGTTTTCCATTGAAGTCAATGGGAAATGGATCAAGCTCTTAGGTCCAGGTGTAAATTTGGCCCTAAATTATAGTGGTGATATTGTGCTAGCTGAGCCTTTGTGGTGTGTAATCTAAATTTCCTTAATCTGAAAAAAAGTGCATGAAAGTCCTCTCCCTATCCAGAACAGTGTGGATATCTTTGAACATTAAGGCTGTAGATTTGCAAACTATGAATATTAAGCTCAGTGTTAAACTGCATGATAGGTAGTATGAAAGATTGGATGGTCTATCATTTTCCTTTGATCGCTTTACTACCTTTCCCTATCCTCTCACAAACTGACTAACTGAGTTGATAGCTGTGATATTTTGATTAGACTTTCATGCTTCACCCTGTTAATGTGTGAATATTTGTAAGAGAAAAGCTGTATCTTCACCAAATCAATGGTAACAACAGAAATTAAGAAACAAACTCAGGATTTAATCAGGGAACTGCTGTGTACCAGTTGCACATGGACTATTTATCCACCCAAAATGACTAGACAACTCTGAAGAATGGGGACTCCTAGGATAAGGATTAGACTGAGAACTTTTTTATTTATGCTGTATTCTTTCATTTTCATAAAGAGGCAGAGTCTCCACTCCAGTGGCATATAGGACTGAAGCTGTATCTCAAGAAGCCAGAGGGAAATACCACTGGTGCAGGCACAATGTACTGTAAAGAGACTCTGTGGTGCCCACTTCACAATCCCAGGGTGGGGAAGTGCTGTGCTAGGGACCAGGCAGGAAGAAGAATCTCTATAGTGCTGCTGCTATGGAGATTCCGGGCTCTAGACTAGCCAATAGACAACTTTTGAGGGGTCGTAATAAATTAGAAAACCTCTGTATTTTCTCTAATTTACACTGGAAATTGTTTCAGCCCAGAATCCTAATGCTACAATGGTGGCCCTCTGAGCTTCACTTGTAACTTTCAGTAACTCTGGGATCTGCCACTGACTTGCTGTGTGGTCCTTGGCAAGATACTTACCCTCTATGTCTACTTTCCTCCTCTGCAAAATAGAATCTGTACATAGCTATCTTACAGACATATTATGATGGTTAATTAACATTTAAACTTTGCTTTGAAGATGTGAAATGCTAAGAATCCTTGTAAATGGGTTACTTTTTTTTTTTTCATAGATTCGTAGATCTCAAGGCCAGAAGGGACAATTGTGATCATCTCATTTTCTCTCCTGTAGAACACAGGCCACAGAACTTCCCAAAAATAATTCACAGAGAATATCTTTTAGGTAAAAATAAATCCAACCTTGGTTTTAAAATGGTCAGTGATGGAGAATCCACCACAATCCTGGTAAATAATGTTAAGTAATTCATCTGAGAATGATATTTATGAATGTCAAAAGCAATGCTGGAGTACTTATGGGGGTGGATGACAATATGTTTAGCCAGTTCTGCATTACATTCCCTAATTGCAGACATGATTGTATACAAGTTGCAATAAATTTTAACTAAATTTCAATTCCTTCAAGTAGGAAATTTAGTGTTCAGCCTCATCTGTTATTTTTGAGTTGCAGCATTCGTTCTGTACACAGAAAACTGGAAATGTTCCACTTAGTATGAATCTGGGGCTAGACCTGGCGCTATGACATGACCTCCAGACTTCTTCCCTGATATATTAATTTTCTCTGTTTTGATGCTGCCAAATAAACAAAACATACAAAGTGGTTCATTACAAGTTTCAGAACTGTTTAGCATTGAAATTGAATGAATCTTAAGTGTATTCCATGCAATTTTTTTTCTCTGTTTACTTCAATAAGGAAGTGGAGGCAGGAGGGGAAATCATACACTGCATAAAGACAACCCTGGGTTCTAGTAACAATTAATCTGCTTGATCTACACAATAATGGTTTAAGATGCCCTCCAACATGGTACTCCCCACATATCTTTCCTTATAACCAGGTGTGCTCCTGCAATGGGTAATTCAAGTGATAGAGACATTGAAGCAACACTTCCACTTGAGTGTAAGGATCTGTGCTTCTACCCCATTAGGTTCTTTCCCTAATATTTATACTCTCTCATTGAGTAACTAAATCATTATGAGGAGTCCAATGCTGAAATGTGGCATCCTTAACAGGATATCAAAATCTTGCACACAGGGCCTGATCCAAAGCCCATTAAAATTAATAGAAAGAGTGTCATTGATTTTGATGAGCTTTGGATTATGGCCTTCAGGATTGTCTCAGCACCTATGGTTCAATGTCTCCCCAAAGGATTACTTTCTTCAAGGAGGAGAACATCTGTTTTTCAGATATTAAATGAAACTGAAGATAATTACCCCTAAAATTGTGCTGGAACTCCCTTGTGGAGAAGTAATACTTTTTGGTAACAGGTCCCACAGCCATAAAAGGCCATTTTGGTGATAATGCATTTGGACACAGTTGTGAAAATTGCATTTTTTTAAGGTGCCCAGGTGAATTAATTGTATTATGTCAAGTCCCCACATTTCAAAATTACACCCGCAGTATGGACTGTATATATTTACTTTAGCAAAGACTGAAATAATCATGAATATATGTTAAATAATTTATTAAAATATTTTTAAAAATTTACATCATTTCAGTGAGAAACTGCAACAGTTCATTAGAAAATATAGTCAGACATTTGTTAATTTTTAGTGCTCATCAAAGTTGCAAGACTGAGAGCTCTGGAGAATTGAAGTCCTCTATTTGGCTGCAAAATAGGTAGCACGAACAGTAGAATTACAGGCTTTCCTGGACTGCTCTACCTATGTGCCTCAATCCTGTCTTAAAACCTCATCTAGGGGATAGAGGACAGCTTAGTTTCTGTGACCTCTCTGCTGAGGGCCAATAAAGGTAATTTCTGTGGGGATGTTTTTTAGAATTATTCTGCTTGACCTTTGTGAGCAACTACATCATGAAAAGCATTTGACAGTGTGATTAATGTCATGTACTGAAGAAACAAATCAGAAGTTTAATTTATCACTATTAAATGTGTCACATTTTAAAAGAATGATGCCAGGCATAATAAACTAGCGCTTTGCATGCCAGATGAAGGTTACATAAGGCCACTGTGTCATCACGATTAATTTGCCAACCAGAGTTCTTCAGGTAGACATTAAGTCTGTATTGTCAGCATGAAACATCCATGATCTAATTGCTTGCCTGCAGACACTCCATGTAGTCTGAAGTTGGGGGAAAAAAGGTCGGAAATCAAAGAACTGATGGCAACTGGCTAAAGTAATTAAGTGTTGAAAATTCAATCCTTCTTTACACATCCTGCACAGAATATTTAATTAGACATTTGACCAGCGAGATCAGGGACTCAGCATAATGGTTTTTTTTTCCTGGCCATAATATATTTTGTATTACAAATAGAATACTTATAACATTAAATAAAATATTTCTCCATATTCAAGGAAGTCCCACTCCTGGGAAAAAGAGAACTCTGCTATCAGAATATCAGCAATTTGAATTAAGAATATCATTGTCATTATGCAAAACATCCCTGCAGAGAATAAAAGAAAATTATTCTGATAACATTTGCCTGTAGTGGCTTTTTCTTTAGCTCAAATACACTAGATCACAGCTCTAGTTAAATCCGTATGATCAGCAGAATAAACAGTCCACTAATAGAGGCTGAGGCAAAAATGGATTAGTTTCAACTGAAGCAGCTGGCTGTTAAAATATTTTGATCTACTGAGAAATCCTACCTGGTAGCTTTATATGTATTTTACTTATTTTTCTTAGACACAAAATCAAGTTGCAGACAACACTACCCATTTGCATATTTCTGTTCCTTAGGAGGATACTGAAGGTCTTGCTCATCTAACGTTTTCTTAGTTCTAAAATTAGAAAGTACAATAGGTCCTATTAGTTGTTAACTATCACTAAGGGCAAATGTACACTACGAAAGTAAATTGATCCAAGGTACATTGATGTATAGCTGCCGCGGTAATTAAATTGCTTTTGCATGTCCACACTATGCCCCTTGTGTTGGTGGTGCACATCCTGACTACTACTACTTGCCTCAGTGCAGAGAGACGTGCAAACTGAGTAGGCATCCCACAGTGCAACTCACCAATATCTAGCACAGAGATTTGGAGAAGGATTTGTAATGCCTTGTGGTGGCAAACAAGACATGCAAGGGTGGCTGGGAACATGATTTCAATGTCCCATGATGCAGTTTTCTCCCATAATTTTATCTGCATCCCACACTGTTTCCCACCTCTTTTCATGCCCTGTTAACCCATGCATCCGCCATCTCTGTGAAAAGCATGGATCTTGCACAGCTGTGCACTATTGTGATAAGCACTGCAAATACAACTCACTTGATCCTGCAGTATTTCCACAGCTGCAAGAGTTGTTGCATGGAATATGATGATTCCTTGCAAGCTGGCTTGCTATGCACCATGGAAAGAAACAATTCAAGGGGTTGTCGGCAGCTGCAGATGGTGGAGTGCTGGTTCTGGGCCTGAGGAAACAAGCACTGACTTGTGGGATTGCATCATTAAGCAGGCATGGAATGACAAGCAGTGGCTGCAGAACTTTCAGATGCACAAGGCCACATTCCTGGAACTGTGTGTGGTGCTCGCCCCAACCCTCCAGCGCAGCGACACCAAAATGAGCCACACTGACAGTGGAGAAGTGAGTGGTGATTGGTGTGTGGAAGTTGGCAATGCCAGATTGCTACCAGTCTGTCAGAAATCAATTTGGAGTTGGGAAATCCGCTGTGGGGGGTTGCTGTGATGCAAGTGTGCAGGGCCATTTAATCGTATTCTGCTACGAATGACTGTGACTCTGGGCAATGTGCAGGACATAGTGGATGGTTTTACAGCAATTGAGTTCCCAAACTGCATGGGGTGATAGATGTCATGAATATCCCTATTTTGGCACAGGACCACCTTGCCACAGAGTACATCAACAGAAAGGACTCCTTTTCTATTGCAAGTGCTAATAGATCAGCGACATGAAAACAGTATGGCCAGGAAAGATGCATGATGCATTCATCTTTAAGAACAAAGACCTGTTCTGGAAGCAAGGACTTTCTTTCCAGACCAGAGGAGATAGTGAAATACCAATAGTGATCCTGGGAGACCAAGCCTACCCCTAACTCCTATAGCTCATAAAGTCATATACTGGCCACCTTGACAGCAGCAAGAAGCACTTCAACCACAAACTTAGCAGGTGCCAGATGACAGTTGAATGTGCCTTTGGCCACTTGAAAGGCTGATGACACTGTGTACTTGCAAGATCAGACCTAAGTGGAAAAAAAATATTCCCAGGGTTATAGCTGCCGGCGGTGCGTTTCATACTATATGTGAAGTAAAGGGGGAGAAGTTTCTGCCAAGGTGGAGTGTGGTGGTGGAACAGTTGTCTGCTGATTTTGAGCAGTCAGGGCTATAAGAAGAGTTCAATAGGGAGCTATCAGGCTCAGTAAGACTTCAAAAGACCCTTCTAGTAATGAGGCACAGTGTGGCAGGGTGCTGCTAGGAAAGCCCTTAATCAGCTCCTGCCACTCCAATGAGGGGGAATTGATTGGGGCTGGGTTAATAGCCATGCTTGCCTGGGATCTGCCTGCTCCTGCAAGCCTCATTAGCACAAGCTAAAAGGCTTGGAAGACATGGAAGAAGGGGGCAGAGATCAGGAGGGGAAGGAGCCTACTAGTCTGTCGCTGGTCAGGCCAGCGTGAGGCCAAACTGTGTAAAGAGCCTGTAAATAGTGCGAAAGTGATGGTGGGGAACAGACACTAAATAAAGAGCATGGGTGTTGCACCAGCTTCGAGTGTCCCTGAGTCTTTAAGGAGCGGGGCCAAGGGGCCGAATCTGATGGGGTGTGGTGTGCACCCCATTACACACAGTAATGAGTGTTGCTGTTGTGTGATGTGTATGACATCATTTTTTTGCACCCCTGTATGAACCTTGTAATGTGTGGTAATATAACATTGCAAATGCATCTGTTGCTATTATCTGTGAAGGATGTCAGCCCCAGCTACTTTATGTTGTGAACTAATAAAGATGAACTAAGTTTCCATAAGCAGATTTTTATTTCAAAGCCATGCAAGCAGACATATTTATAACTTAATGAAACTTTATAAATAAGGGAAAAGAACCTTTGAAGGGGAAAAACAGTCATTTTCATTTCACAGACATATACACCAACCATGTCTCTCACAGATCAGCGTGTGTGCTTCTGTGATTGTCTGTACTCTCCTCTGGGGTGGAGTGGTAGGGGTAGTATAGTTGTCCCGGATGTTGTGTGGAATGTGGGGTGTATGTGTAGAGACGTCCCAGAATGCAGTTCTCTATGGGCTACAGAGGGAGGCAAACATGAATCTGTTGAGCCTGAAGGTCAACAAGACTCACCAGCATATGTTTGCCATTTCAAAAGTGCTATCATCTCCTGCTGCATGCCACTCTACTTTTCCCACACTATCCCTGTCCATTCCATGAATGTGATCCTCTATGCCCTCTGCTTGGTATCTGCAGAGCCAGAGGCTTGCAGGATTGCTTGCAACATGTTCTCCTTCATTCTCTTCTTTCTTCTTATCTGGTTGAGCCACTCCACCAGAGTGGATGGAAAGACGCTTCCAGTTGCAAAAAATACTATGCACAGAAGTACTATTGTGACTGTGTTCGCAATATAAATGGAAACCTGTTATACTGAACTCACTCCCCTTGATTTACACAAGTTGCAAGCACTATATTATCACTTCTTCTTCAGATTCATAGAGCGGATGACAGTCGCAGCCATGGTGAGCATGGCCCAAGAGTGGAGGGGGCAAGCTGGTACAATAAGAGGGGGGTGGTGATGGTAGCCCATGGTCATCAGTATATGGGAATAAGACAATGAAACAATGGCACTGTTTTCCATTAGCAGTGGTGACTTTAGCTGATATCTCACTCCTGAGAATCACGGAGGCTGAATGGGAACAGCTCCTGCATGTGTCTGGCTGCAGACTAGGTCTGTATGTTGCTATCCTGTGTGCTGCAATGATGGCTTCTGAAGTAAACACTGAGTGGTGTGGGAAAGTATCCTACTGCCACAGAAGAAATAAGGTATTCCTCCCCAGAAACCTTCAGCAGAGAATTGCAGACTACTTCTAGGCGAGATCTCTATGGAGGATACATGGGACATCTGGTGCACATAAACAAATTGTTCTGCAAGGCCTCCTCTGCTTAACTGTATGAGGAATGAGAAGAGGATAGCAACTCTATCTCTATTGGTTATTTCAGTACCTCTTGTAGCATGATTTTAAAAAAAAATGGTAAATTAAGAGATGTGTCCCTGCAATATCAAAGCAAACTCCCTACTTACCAGGCGTTCCTTCCCTTGCATCAGACTCAGCCATACTGGATGGTAGGGACTGGTCTGACTGCTCTGTATGCTAAAAGAGGTCCTGGTTTACTGAACAACTGGATCCGAGTCACCTGTCCCTCATTCTCCTCCTCCACATCCAAAACCTTCTCCTTAGTGTTCATTCTGGTGACCTGTGACAATGACTCCTCCAAAGAATCCATGGGACTCTTGGGGGTGGTGGTGGAGTCATCAGTCAAGGATGGCATGCAGCACTTTTTAAAAGTGGCAGATCTGTGGCTCTGCACCAGAGTGACTGTTAGCTTCCCTTGCCCTCTGGTATGCCTGCTGCAGCGCCTTGACTTTCACACAGCACTGCTGTGTGTTCCTGTTGTAGCCCCTTTCCCCCATGGCCTGAGCAATTCGCTCATAGATATCAACATTTCTACTGCTGGATCGGAGCTGTGTCTGCACAGCCTCTTCTCCCTACAGACCCAGGAGATCCATCACTTCCTGTGTACTTCAGGCAGGAGTGTGCAGCATGGAGCTGGCATGATCAGCTGGACAGTTGCCATGTGAGCTTTCCATGCTGAGCAAACAGGAAATGGAATTTCATAAAATTGCAGGGCTTTAAAAGGAGAGGTGCATGTACTTGCATACCTGGCCTTCGGGTAGCAGAATTCAAAACAGGAATCAAAGCAGTCATGGTGGGGCATTGTGGGACACCTCCTGGAGGCCACGAAGGTTGATGTAAGTAATGCAGTGTCTACACTGACACTGCATCACTGTAACTATGTTGACCTAACTGCTACACCTCTCATGGAGGTTGACTTATTATGTAGGCATAGCAGCAAGTTACATCAGCAGGAGTGACATTTTAATGTAGACACTTACAGAGTTAGTTCGACATAAGCTGCCTGGCATCACCTTAACTCTATACTGTAGACCATGCCTAAGTAATTAGCAAAAGAAACTAATGAACTGTATTCTAATCAAGCATGAAAAAATTGATAGTCCCTCTGAGATTTCTATCTCAGTTCAGTATTTACTATCTTTTGGTTAAATATGCAAAGATCATCTCTTGGAGAAAAGAAATATCCTGGTGAAAATCTAACAAAATTTAGAACAGTAATATAACTTCTCTGTGGAGGCACATCATTCCTCCATAAACCGAACATTAAGCAGCTTACTAGATATAGTATTCATCTTCTATTTTGACTCGTGCAATGGAAGCCCTGGTTATTATAGTACCCTGATTGGAAATTGTTCAATGAAACAATTTTTCATTGAAAAATGCCAGTTTGTCAAAAACAAAACTGTTCACGAAATAGTCAGTTTTAACAAATGTCATGACTGGAAAAAAAAATTTGAGAATGAAGCTTTGAACTTGTTAAAATACTTTATTTCAATTTTTTCTAAATGAAAAATTACAGTTTTTAGTTTGAAGTTACTTTTCATTTAGACATTTAAATTAAGTAGACTAAAACAAAGTTTAAATTTTAAAAAGACTGAAATCAAAATGAAATGTTTCAAAATGATCAAAATGAAACTTTTCAATTGATCAAAGCAAAAAGTAATTATTATTATTTTTTTTTGGTTCATGAATATTTTCAAGATATTGAGTTTTCAAGAAAACAGAAAATTTTAAATTCTCAAAAAATGTCGTGGGAGAGGAAAATCATTTAATACCTGGCTCTGCTAATTATATTTCTTTAGTGGATCTCTCCAGCCATCAATTCCCATGTCTATTTTAAAGATCACCAACTGACACTGCAGCTTATTATTGGATTTTCTGGTGAACGTAGGTAAACACATTCCTTGCGGCTTATCTGCTTCCTTATAGCCTCTGGTTTGTCCACTGTTGTCATGTGATTAATGATGTGAGGGAGTGTGTGACAAAGAGAGTGTCACACATACAGCCATTTTCACCAGCTCAAGCTGAAGTGAGTTGCTGCAGAAGCCTGTGGAGGTGGAGGAACCCTACATATCTGAACCAATATGATCCACCCAAAAAACTCCCATAGGAAGGATGAGCTAGAGTGAGGGGTATTGCATTCAAAGTGTGAATGCAATACCCCTGGACACTCACTTGACTGTTGTGAGAGGATCCAACCTCTGAATTCCATATGCTCTTAGTTTGCCAAGGGTTGGTTGAGTTTAGTCAGTGTTCCTGACTTTGGGGCTCCTAGATACAGTGAAAGACTTAGTGTCTGACACCCCTCTTTCAATGGGAATCCCAAAATCAAATTGTCTATGTTCTGAAACTAGTACCATCTCACCCTAGCCTCCCCAACAACTTTTGCATGTTCCTCAAAATCCATTGCAAGTGTGAACATTCTGGTTTACAGTTTACCTCTTCAGGTACATGTGATAGAAGATGCAAATAAACACAGGCCTAGCAAAAGATTTGCAACTCAATTACTCTTTACTTAAGAGGGAAAGCACAAGAGACTATAGATCATTTAGAAAATTCACACTTTGAATGCAATACCCCTCACTCTAGCTCATCCTTCCCATGGGAGTTTTTTGGGTGGATCATATTGGTTCAGATATGTAGGGTTCCTCCACCTCCACAGGCTTCTGCAGCAACTCACTTCAGCTTGAGCTGGTGAAAATGGCCAAAGACTAAAATAATCTCCCAATTTCCTCTATCAGGAGACCACCTGATCAGCCTTAAGAGGTGATTTGCCAGGTGATCTCTCCCTTGACAAACCAGTTCCCCTGGGTAGGAGTCAGACTTTTGTCTAGGACATTTCTGCTTGAAAAGAGGTTTAAGGACTCTCTGTTGTTAGACCTGTGATGCTCAGTATTTTCACTATTGACATTGAGAGATCAAAAATCATCAGTCAGTCCTCCAAAAATCCATGAGATTCTTCCAGTGTGTGAGTGATTCTCACATTGAAAAGTCACCTTTAATGCACACAAAAATGTCTGCTCAGATGGAAGTTCCATTTCCTCTCTCCTCACCCGTAAGATAGGGGAATAGCCATCAATTTCCTGTTACAGTCTTAACCCTGCAGCAACACTTTTACACTCCCTGCTTTTTCTGGACTTCTCTACCTGGGACCCAGTGTCACCTTTTCCCCAGCTCCTGCCTTCCCTTGCCCTGGAGCCTCTTCTCTACACAGATTCCAGCAGCACCACTTCTCCAACTCTCCCCTCCCTACCTCCCAATACCCCTGGACTCTCTGTGTGCTACAGGACCATACACAAAGGCAAATCTGTGTCCTTAGCCCCAAAGTTCTCATACAGAGCTCTGCCCACATACCTAGCCCTAGAAAATTGCAGGATTAAGAAGCTTCTTGCATCATCCCAACAGCTCCTCCTGCAGGTGCTGAAATCCCATGACCTGTCATCAGTATGCAAGAGTTGGCAACATTGATATACTGCCGTCCCCGAACTGCTTGGAGGGGAGTGCCCTTATTCACCATGGCCTCCAGGCTGAGGGAGCTGCTATCCAATCTCCTTCACCTTACTTCCCATTCCATCACTGTCCTCTGCACCCCTCCTCAGCTTCCCTCATGCCCGCACATCACTCTGCCCCCATTCCCCTGCACCCCTAAATCTGCTTCCTGCTCTTCCTCATTCTCCCCATTCACCTCTCAAAATGTCTTTGCTGCTCCTCAAAGTCCTTGTTTAGCCTCCTGAACCATTTTTGGGTGCAACTTCGTCTGTGGGCATGGCTTCAATCTCATTGAAAACAGTGGGAGATCCAGCCATCTTTATCAAGGGCAGCCTCATTTCCACATGCAGATAGATTGCAAGGAAATGTAAGCCATCGTTCTGGCTCCAGCCCCCATTGGCAGTAATAGGAGATAGTGGCCATTTTGAATATTCGTTAGCTAGCACCTTTCACTAGAGTCATGATAAAGGCCATTTGGAAATGGAATTTCAGTCCAATAGGGAGATAAATGGATAACAGAGAAGGCAAACAAGTTACACATACAAAATTGAGCTTGCAGTTTGTAAAGATACGCATATGGAGCATAATCGCACAGACAATTAATAAATTGTACATAGATGACTCCCCAAATCATTGTAGAGATGTACAAGCCAACAACAGCTACTTGGAAAACATAAACACTTACAGTTTGATTCTCAAACTCCATTTGGTTTGAGCAGTGCTGATGGAGTGGAGAAAAAGGTCACAGGCTTTTGCAGTTCCTTGATTCAGAACACTCCCTTCTCTGGGGCAAGTTGAAACTGCACAGAGGTAACTCCACCTTACACCGCAAGTATAAAGTCCCTCAGCTCTTTTCTGTCGGAACCCCTCCCCCCTCACTGTCCTGACCGTGCCCACTCCTTCCTTTCACTCAAAGGATGAGGCATGCAACTGGTTCAGAGCCACCTCTGCCAACTTTACACCAGTGTGTGCGTGGGAATCCCCGGGAAAAGCACGAATTCTCAGTTGGCCCTCTCTAGCAGCTTTAAGACAACTTTTCATTGCTTATGCGCACATAGTGGCCTTACTAGACTGGACAATCTGGCCCTAACGGACCACTTTTTATCCTATGATGCACATAGAGAGTTCTCATTCAAGTCTATGGGACTTTTGCACAGGCATCTGAGGTCAAAATTTGGTCAAAAAGGGAGCATAGTTCCTAAACCAAACCAAACCAGAATGACTTAGAGTGGTTTTGGCAAAGGGCACATTTTTAAACATCTAATCAACAGAAAAGATTTAAAAGGATAGCACGTATTCCTAGATTAAGTAAACTATTTGTGACAAGCTAACAATAGGAAAGAATAACACAAACATATTAAATCTCTATTCTATATATGTTTAGGAGCAAGTTGGATAATCCTATTTTCCCATGATGTTCCATACACCCAACAAATCTCATCACTCGCATCAATGATAACTGACATCTGTTTTTTCTGGTGCTGTTTTAGTTTAATACAGCCTTTTAAAATTGACTGAAAAATGAAAAATGTGACTTTTGGTTTCAATTATACATTTTAACCTAAGCTTGAAATTTGGGCAAACATTCATTTTTAAAATTTGTTTGCTCACCAGATAGATCTTATAGACTTTTCCCAGTGCTATAGTAACTATAAAGTAAGGAGTGAGACGGGAAGTGATTTCTTAAAACAACAACAGCAAACTCCCCTCAAATTATAAGGATCAAGTTATTATGTTCGTACTTGTGTTGAGCTGCTTGAATGCAGTTCACAGTTCTTTACCCCCGAATCTCATTTACAATCAATTTCTGATCATCTATAACCTATAGTGTATGCTACTATTACATCATCACATAATTTGGTCCAAAGCTCTTGTACAGTTCCTTCTTTGGATTACTATCTAACAGAATCTAGTTCTAAATTAATCTCAGCTGGTATTTCCAATTTATTGCTTTATTGATGATTTCACACAGTTTTGCCTCATATACTTAAAAAACATAAACCCTCATATTTCTGCTCACATCATTGCTGAAATCTTTGGGAATACTATAGCACCTTCATCAGTCAGATAAACAGACAGAGAATAGATATCAACTCCTTTCAACAAAGAGAAATCTGTCAGCAAAAACTTTGATATTGGCTAACCCAGCTATCAAAGACTTTGATAGAAAGTTCTTACTCCTTCTTCACGGTTTTTGCTTTTCTTACCACAAACATATTCTCTCCTGCTGTGGGATAAATTAAATATGTTTATTCTCAAAAATAAGACTGGAGTTTAGAAGTAGACAGAGAAGCTCTCAAGATGTTTTGGGAATCAGAAAAAAGGTTTTCTTGAACAACAGAGTGTACTTCAGAAATCCTTCCCCCATCAAGCCATACGCTCAAAATTGGAGAAGTTTATTATTTCATCTCCCATCCTTTTCCACTTTGTGCCTTCCTGGAAGTAAAAAGAATCTATCACAGTAGAAATCTAAGTACCTAAGAATCATTCTTTGGAAAGGGCGTACTCATTCTGTAGCACAGAAAGAAACACAGATATCAGGTTTGAAATAGAAACCAGAACCTTTGAAATCTATACTGCAAAGAAAATTAACTCTTTATTTGTCATTTTTTGAGGCATACCAAATCTCAAGCAATATCAACACTTTTTTTCTTCTTCTTCACAGTAACGTCTTCTTCTATCACAGAAGCATTTATTGCCAATTCTCATTGACATCAACAGAACCCTGAGCCTGAAGCACTTGCAGAAACAGACTCTACCTTTGCAAAACTGATATTAAAAAGAAAGAAAGAAAATAATCACTCTTCTACATGAACACTGTTTGTGGCAAGCAGGGGTGTAAATATACCCCGCACCAACCTGATGAACATGAAGTTTTCTTTGTGGACCCTGCTGCCACACATTAAAGTGCCTCAGTGCACTTTGATCTACCCCACTTTAAAACTGGAGTAGATCAAAGCACACTAGGGGATTTTTAGTGTGCGACAGCAGGGCCCACAAAGATTCTTAATGTGCATCAGGTTACTGTGAGGTGATTTACATCCCAAGCTTGTTATGAAGTAAGTATACATATAGTCAAGCCCTAACAAAGCATCTGTATATCAGCAGCTGCTAGTTCCTAATTTATATGGCTGTATTTCAAATCAAGCACTCGCTTTCAACAATCCAGGTTGCATGGTAAATATCAACTCATAAAATGGGTTGGAGAGAAGCAATTATCTGGCTGACCAGTAGAATTCAGAACAGTAGTTCAGTTCTAGGCTTGTTTCTCAGATTACTGTGCTCTAAAGCCATCTGTCCCATTAAGGTGGCAGAAACAGGTGGTAAATTCCTTCTTCTGGATTCTGTTGTTGAAATAAATTTTATGTAACTTTCTAAAATGTGTCGATTTAAAATGTGTTAATCAGCATACTGCCATTGAAACCTATGGAGTTATGCTAATTTGCAGCAGCTAGAAAATAGCCCACAGGTTTGATTGGTTTTTTTTAATGTGGAACGCCACATTGCCTGGGTGTGGTGTTCTGTCCCGTCTAGTGGCACAGAGATCACTTCGAGATTAATGAGTCTGCTCCAGCATTAGCTAAAGGCCATGTGGCTTTTAGCTCGTGCATTTAGCTCCAGAGGTCACAGGTTTGATCCTGCCTGTTGATGACTGGGGTCTGTCAGTGTTGCATGTGCACTAAACTTTTAAATGTCATGGTACAATTCCCCACTCTGAACCTTAGCGTCCAAAAGATGGGGTACCAGCATGAATTCCTCTAAGCTCAATTAACAGCTTAGAACCTGTAGCGCTGCCACCAACCAGGAATTCCAGTGCCTGGTACACTCTGGTCCTCACAAAACCTTGCCCTGGGACCCCCAAGACCCAGACTCTCTGGATCTTAACACAAGGAAAGTAAACCCTTTCCCTCACCGTTGCCTCTCCCAGGCTTCCCCTCCCTGGGTTACCCTGGAAGATCATTGTGTGATTCAAACTTCTTGAATCACAAAACAGAGAGGACAATTCATATTCCTCCCTCCTTCTCTTTCCCCCTCCCAGACTCTTCCTGAGAGAAAGTAATCCTGGCACAGAGAGAAATCAGCCTCTCTCTCCCTCTTCCCTCCTTTCTCCCCACCAATTCCCTGGTGAATCCAGACCCAGACCCAGAATAAAAAAACAATTGGGTTCTTAAACAAGAAAAGCTTTTAATTAAAGAAAGAAAAAAACAGTAAAAATTATCTTTGTAAATTTTAAATGGAATAGGTACAGGGTCTTTCAGCTATAGACACTGGGAATACTCTCCCAGCCTAAGTATTCAAGTACAAATTAAAATCTTTTCAGCAAAATACCAATTTGAACTCCTTTCAGACAAATACACATTTGAACTTCTTCAAACTAAACACACATTTGCAAATAAAGAAAACAACCATAAGCCTAACTCACTTTATCTACCTAGTACTCACTAGTCTGAACTTATAAGAGCCTGTATTGGAGAGATTGGAGAGAAACCTGGTTGCACATCTGACCCCTCTGAGCCCCCAGAGTGAACAACAACCAAAACTAACAGCACAGTACAAAAACTTCCCTCCCTCAAGATTTGAAAGAATCCTGTCCTCTGATTGGTCCTTGGGTCAGATGACAGCCAGGCTCACTGTTCTCATTAACCCTTTCCAGGAAAAAGAGATATGAAGCAGTTTTGTTTTATTAACTCTTACTTATCTGTTTATGACAAAATTGTACTTATTAAAGGAGTTGTATAGGCCTAATCCAAAGCCCACTGAAGCAAATAGAAAGACTTTCACTGACTTCAAAGGGCTTTAGATCAGACCTATGGTCAGAGAACAGTTAATAAAAATTGCACAAATTTATTTGTAGAAAGAAAATTTAAAAATGTGATATTTCATTGAATGTTGACAGATAGAGGTGCTCGCACAATCCTGGTTTTAGTCAGGCTTATGCTATGTATTCACAGCATGCAATTTTTTCAACTTTCCTGGGGGCAACAAGATTTAAGGTATACTAGCAGCTTATTTTGTTCTTCATCAAGCCCCTTATTAATACATTGCTTCTGGGCAAGCGTACAGTAAAACTTGCTGAAATCCCGATGTAAAAATGTTAGTAAGTTTCACTGTCTTAGACATGGACAGAGTACAGCATAGGGGGAGAGAGACAGAACACAAGAATGATGATACAGGTCAAGGGAGGAGACAAGAGTAGGAAAAGAGAGCAGAGGACAGCAGTGAAAACCAAAAGGGTGAAGAACAAAAATACAAGACAAAATAGAACATGCAGGGGAAGAGAATACGGAAAATTCACTATTTGTTGAAACTTATGCTTTCAAAAGATGTGGTGGGGTGTAGAATTTTTTATATGTATCTGAAGAAAATATTATGGGTCTCATTTGTAACCTTTTATCATGACTAAACCTGACCACAAAATCTGAATTTTTGTCCCATGGGAAATTCTAGTACCTTGACATTAATTTTCATCCTGAATTGTGCGAGGGACTTTGGTGCATCAGGACAGATGTAGCCAGGCAGGAAAACAGGGTAGGTAGGGGAAAATGGGGACATACAGCAAATGTGGAAATTAATGTAGACCCAACCTGAAGCAAAATATTTCACTGAGATTTTCCTGATGGAAAATTCACTCCAAGTCAGTCTTTTCAGAATTTAAATTTTGATGAAACCCCGTTTTCTGATGGGAAAATATTTCATTCAAAGTTTTGACCAGTCCAAATCATTAGGGTTATTTGCAAGGGTTAATGTAATTCTTCATAAAGACTACTGAACAGGGCCTGATAGAAGAGTGCAAAGACATGCTTTACTTTGGAGATTATATGTATCCCCATGGGAGTGAATTAGTCTGTGTGCACCCACATTTCAAATTGCTGTCTACGCCACTGTAAAATATTTTCTAAATGAGAACTTGTCTTAGGCAACCTTAGGTTGAACTTGAAATTCTTGCCCTAATGATTTATGAAAAGAAGCACTATTGCCTTAAATGGTCTTCTGTCTGCACCTATAAACATATCAAATATCACGAAGTCCCGAACCTTTCAGTGACTTGCGAAATGCTTCTATGTAACAGCCATTATAGCACAATATATCTCGATGAGGTTATACTGTAGTTTGGCTCATAGGGAGGTAGAAAGGTGAATTCAAATATCTGCTCATTCCCTGTCTACCCATTGGACAGATAGTAGTGGCTCTCAGTAATACAATATAATTCAATTAAAATATTAAATTATCAATTAATATTCAATTAGCTTTCATGATTTCTTTTTGCAGTATTAAATAAAATTTATTTAAAACTGTTTTGATAATCGCTGTATTTCCTTTTTTCCCATGTCTCTACATGTGCATTAAGATTGATTCCCCTTTCTCTATACTAAAAGTCTGTGTTACACAAATATTAAAAGAGCTGTGTTGCACAGATCCAGAAAAACTGATCTTTACATAGAGCAATTGTTTTTGTGCTGCTAAGGTAGAAAATCAATAGTGCATCAAATCTGCTTTGTTCTTGAATTGCTAAGGGCTTTGGTTCCAGATGGGCATCTTAAAAATTACTTACCTCAGCTCTTGTATATAAAAAAGGACAAAAAATGCCAGATAAACAGGCTTGATTTTAGAACCATGTTCATTTTAAAACATTTAATTCATCACAGAGATCAGATCTAATCTTTCCCAGAAAACAATGTTCTTTTTTCATTGAACATCCATACCAATTTATAGCACTGGCATGTCATTGGACTTTTATGTCTTGAAGGCACTATTTTCTAGCACTGTTATGCATTCAAAAATGTGGTGTGCTCAGCTCCTTGCTTATTATGGAGATAAGGGGAAACATCTTTAAGTTTTGCCAGTGCTTCACTAAAAATAATTTCACATAAATATGGAATCAGGCAGACAGATAGAAAATATAATTAAAAATTCCTAGATTGTTGGAAAGTTGAAACTTGCGTTTGAGTACACAAGTCTTTGCCAAGTTGTTCAAAAGTGGCTAATGAATTCGGATGCATCATTTATTGGGTGCCCAACTTGAAACACCTTAAAGGATCTGGATTTTCAGAGAATTGAGCACCAGGCCTCTGAAGATCAGGCCTTTTAAGGTGTCTCAGTTTGGACACTCAGTTGTGCACCCAAAATCACCAGTCATTTTTGAAAATCTTGTGCCTAGTGACACATTCATAAGGAAGGAAGACCTAGATGCTCAAATATCTGAAAATGGTTTATATTTATATAGTGCCTTTCATCCCCAAAACATACTACGAGGCTTCCCAAACTATACATGTATCTGACTGAAATGGAGACACTTCTGGGGTAGAAGTCAGCAGCCAAGTGTCCTACTTCAGGGCAAGAGTAACTGTATTCCCCCTCCATGGTCCAGCAAGGACACTCACTCTAGGCTCCCACATCCTCAGCTGCCACTCTTCTTAGGCAGAGACCTGTGTCTCTCTCCCTCCTGACCAGACTATTTCCAGACTGCACAGCTCCTTGCCTATACTGTGACTTCCCAAACAAAGTCAGGCTGCCTATGCCGGCTGGCCTGCCTTACTTTTCTCCTCAGAGACAGTAAACAGTGTAATTGCCACTGTCAAACTTCCACCCAGCTCTTTCTAAACAAGCAGATTTAGTATTAAGATAAAAGCATTATAGAGAAAAAATATAAAAACACCTAAAGAACCTACACATGCTAATAAACTCACCAGACATCATCCTCAGCTCCAAGAAGGGCTCTTGCTGGTGGGACCTGTTGAAGCAGTCTAGAGGAACGTCCCCCTATTTACATCTATCATCGGGATTTGTTGTTAGCCCCTTAAAAAAAAGACAAACCAAGACGGATGTGTGCATGTAAATAACCAAGGTATTTATTAAACCATCAACAGTTCTAAAGAAGGTAAACCAGAGGTCATCTAAATGAATAGGAACACAGGTAAAGCAAGGACCCCACAACAGGTGATATAAAGGTAAGTACAGGACTAATAGTATGCTGACTGTGATTGAGAATAAGTTGTCTCCCCTAGGACAGGACCCAGGTAAGAGGATAGAGGATCAGTGGACCACTACCATGTCTTGCAACTCTGAGGATCCTCACGATGACAGGACAGGTCTGGTTTCCATCCAGGTAGGTGGAACCAGCAGGTAAGGAGTGGACATCAGGATCAGGTGATAATGGCTCTGCCCCAGCGGTGACTTGGCTTATACTCCCCCTGCGACATCCTGGGTGTGTGTTTGTCCTCAGTGAAAGAAAGGCAGCTGGTGACGCACTCTCTGTATGCAAGTGAGAAATACCCTCCCACAGCCAGATGACTGATCGTGGTGTTCAGCGTACTCCTCCGAGGCAATTTAGAGAGCTGAAGTGTCTGCTGTGCTTTCCAACAATTGCAGCAGCAGCACCTCCAGACTCTGCCACTCAGAAGGGCAGCCCCTTCCTTCTGACATGCTAGCTCTTATATGCCTTGCTCTTACTGGGCAAATTACAGGTCTTGGTTTCCCACCTTTCTGTAGAAAGATCGGGAAACTACACCTGAGGAAGGGGAAGAAGGGCAGCCAAGATGGATTCCTAGTTGTTGTTTGGGCACTTCAAGATGACCTGTGATGTTAATCACCAAAGTTTTTCCCCTACAGACCGAACTTCAATGCCCACCCAAGGGTTTTCTTGTGATTACCAGTTCATCAGTCTTTTTACTTAGAACAAGAACTATAATGAGTAAATCAGTGACTCCTTTATACACTTGCTCTTTGAACGGTCATCATGTAACAGGTGATCAGCAAACAAAAGGTCCCCATCTCAAGCTAAAGCTTCAAAGGCTAAGTCCAGAGGTGGGAGTTTGCAATCTCCTCTTCCCAAGTACTTCTTAGGAATTCCACTCCACACAGACTGTCCCAAAAGATCATTTGTGTCTGCTACATTCTTCAATATAGTCTTTTGAATCTCAGAATAATATATAAACATTTACATTGAACTCAATGCTTAAACGTAATTCAATAAGATTTAACTTAATTGAATACTGTTTGTCCAGGATATTGCAGGAATTGCTATATCTGTTACAAATAGGTATACAATTGCAAAATATGGGCTGGGAGGGAAGTTTTAGTCTGATCAAAATCCTGCCTTTACGAAAAATGTTGTGGGATATTTAATGTTCACATGGGTCTGGATCCAACTCCCAGTGATGGCAATGGGAGGCTTTCTGTTCTCTTTAATAGGAAACAGGCTGGGCCAATAGAGCAGGCAGAATCTTGGATTTTCCTATGGAACTGGAAGTTATGTTTTTACCAGCAAAATAAGACACAATGGGCTATCACAAATTTGTGAGTGTGCAAACTAGTATTCCTATATGCTGGTAATGCCTTAATAAGCAATAGTTTGTGATGGAAATCTTGTATGTGATAATAAGAGATTTTTAGTACCACCTCTCTCCCTATCACACACACACACATGCACACACAGATGATCTCACTGTCCCACTGATAGTTCTTCTGAGCCAAGCGGTCGATTCACTACTGTTGAATTTTGAAAGTTAATCCATAAAACGGACCTTCACTAGGAATAGAGCATATTTACCCCCACTCCTTAAAATAGACAAATGTGATAAAATCCAGGGCTTCTAGTAATTATATAAGTTGATGCCCTTTTTGTAACCTATATGGTAATTCTATTAATTATTAGTTATTATTTGTATAATCCCTTGCACTTAGGTACCCTAGTCATGGATCAGGACTCCATTGTTCTAGGCACTGTATAAACACATAAAAAAGAGACAGTCTGTGCCCCAAAGAGGTTATACTATAAGTATAAGGCAAGAGATAACAATCGAGTACAGACTAAAAGGCAACAATGAGACAACATTGGCCAACATGAATTAAATACGAGCTGGAATCATAGTGTGGCTGGTTTCACTTTGTACTCAAGTAAGATATTTATGGTAACCTTCTGAAACACTGGATCACACTGTAGGGGTACTGAATATCTTTTGAGATGAGGGGGTTAATTCACTGTTGTCTTCCTGACTGACAGTCTCTGCACTGTGCCCTTTTCTTTATTGATGATGTCAATGATTCACTTTGCCTTCACTGTACTCTGCAATACATTTAAATAAAATGGTTAATATAACCCAGTTTCTGTGTGTGTTGCCTTAATAAAAGAATCAGATGAAGGAGGCCAGATATCTTAGTACTGAAAAGTAAGTCACAGCTGGCTTAGACTATTGTAATGTGCCCTATTTGGTGCTAAAGCTAGAGACCACTCAAGGTATGTCTATATAGGGATAAAAGACCCACCACTAGGCACAACTGACCTGGGTCAGCTGACTTGGGATCACAGGACTTGGGCTTAGGGTTAAAAATCACTGCATAGATGTTCAGGCTTGGGCTGGAGCCCTCCACCCAAGCCCCATGAGCACTAGTCAGTTACCTTGGTCTGCCACAGGTTTTTTAATCCTTGTGTAGACAGAACGCCAGAAACTAAAGTTGGTTCAGAATGAAGTGGCCTGTTTGTTAAGTGGCATGTCAGACCAGATGCTGTTCTGACTGCATGTGAGTTTCTGGATGGAATTCCATATGTTAGTTTTAACCCTTAAATCCCTAAAAAGGGATTAGGCAATCTGCTTCTGCCTAATCTCCACACCTCTTCACCTCCACTGAGACATGGTGCACTCCTGGATGAGTAGCTAGGGAAAAATTTCCTTGCTTCCTGGAGCATAGTCATTTCATTTCTGTCCAGATCTAACATGGCCTATTTTAGCATGAGACTGCCTTGACACAGAGTAGATCAACAGAAAGGGCCATTATTTATGGCTATGCAAACACTGTTGGATCACTGTGAATGCTTTACCAACATCAATGTGGGCAGGCTGGAGAAGATGCATGACATGCATATCTTTAAGAACACAGGACTGTTCAGAAAGCTGCAAGCAGGACTTTCTTTCCCAACCAGCAGATTACCGTTGGGAATATTGCAATGCCCATAGTGATCCTGGGCAACCCAACCTACCCCTTGCTCCCATGACTCATGAAACCACACACCTTGACAGCACCTGGAGTGCTTCAATTACAGGCTCAGTAGTTATAGATAGCTGCTGTGTTCTGCATAATATCTGTGAAGCAAAGGGGAGAAAGTTTCCACCAGGGTGGAGGTGGAGTGGATGTCTGCTGAATTTGAACAGCTAGATACAAGGGCTATTAGAAGAGCTCAAAGTGGAGCTATATGGCTTTGAAACACTATTTTAATAGTGAGCCAAAGTAATGTGTATATTGCTACAGTGTGCTCTATCTGGCTGTGCTCTTTTTATGCCTGGTATGAATCTTGCAGTGCTTGCTGTGTACATAGGAATATTGTCAATGCACCTGTTGATATTATTTGTGAGTGATGTTATGAATTGTGTGACACAATGAAATAACAGGTAGTTGGTTGCTGTCAGACCAACTCAGCACCAGCCAGCATATGCTATGAACTAATAAAGATTAATTTTGTTCAAAAAATAGAATTTCATTCTGTAACATAAACCAGGCAATTAAAAAAAAATTTGAAACTTAATAAAACTTAATGGAACAGAACGTATGAAGGGGAAAGAACAGTCATTTTCATTTCAGCTACACATACATGGACCATGACTTTCACGTCAGTGTATGTGAAGCCGGTATTATCTTTAATGTTCCCATAAATGGAGTGGTAAGGATAGTCCACTGACACCAATGCCATGTGGAATGTTGAGGGGGAAGTATGGGGAGGTCCTGATATTGAGTTCTTCAGTGGGAAGCAAGCACTGGGGGGTTGTACCTAGTTGAATGGGCTCTTGTTCCATGATAGGGGCTCCTATGTGCTACCACAATACAAATAATAAATTCTCCCTCAGTTTTCAGACTATCATCAGCATTATTTATTTGCATTACCACAGCACCTAGAAGCTTTAGTCATGGACTAGTACCCCATTGTGTGAGGAGCTGTACAAACACAGAACAAAAAAGCAGTCTTTGCCCCAAGGGCTTATAATGTAAGTAGACTTTTAAAAAAAAATGTTAAAATAAGCAGAGGTCATTACTTTGAAGGTCACTGAGGAGTTGAAGATTTGGGAGATAACAAGCATGGTTTCATATTAATTACATTGTAATTCTTAGCACTAATTCCTGCCTGGAAATTGAAAAAAGTAGCAGAGATTGCAGGAGGGAAGAGTTTGGAGGAGGCACTAAGAAGTCAATCTGTGTATCCTGACTAGAATTCTAGCAGCATCTGCATCATCTCTGCTTTAAAAAAAATAGTTATCTCAATTAAAGGCCAGTTTAGTTTTACAAGAAAGTCCTTTCATATTATTATCCAGCACCTGCTACCTGAAACACTGATGACTATTTCAATCACCTTTTCTGTAACAGTTTGAGTTGGGTAAATAAAATCCTACGATAAGGAGACAATTTACTGAGCACAAATTGCTAAAGAGCAGGAACAAATTTTAAGATGATTTTTACATGTCAAATGTGTTAATCCTGTGAAAACAAAAGGACTAAATACTTTCCATTTGTTTAATGAATAAAAAACAATGATAAACATGTCTATTATAAAATACCTGCATAATTTATTTATATAATTGAACAGTGAGATATTGTAAAGAAATAATAACTGTTCAAAGTAACAAGTATGGTAAACTGTCATATTTTTGTTACAATAAATGGACAGCTTGTTGTTTCTCAAAACAAACAGTCATTCACAGCTCTTAGCTGTGTGATGTGCTCTGAAGAGTTATTTTTAAAAGCTAAATGATGAGAATCATCAGCGGTTCTGAATAAAGGGTCAGATTCTGTTTTCCTCTGGTTTTGTTCAGAGATTGAGAGGAGGGAAAGACAGGATAGAGGTGGCTTTTAGAACTTGTCTACATTGTAAGTTAGGGTGTGGCAAGCCAGGGATGTGACTCTATAGGGCACCAACTTGCTGCATGAACCCTGTTACCGTATACTAAACATTCTGCAGTGTGCTTGAAATGTGAGAAAATGAAAGCACACTATGGAACTTTTAGTGCATTGTAGCCTGGTCAACACATGAGTTAGCACACAGCAAGCTAGTGCACTGTAGATTCACCCTCTGGCTACTCACAAGTCCTAAAATACTTCTTAATTCTGGACTCTGCAAAGTGGACTCAAGCAGAGTAGTTATGTTAACTCTGTGCCAGGCGGGGAACTGTGGCTATGAGATAGGAATTCTGTGAGGGCTCTTTCTACCCCCTTTATGCCACCATAGCAGAATCTGACCCAGAGAGACTGGAAAGGTGTCAGTGGCTATTCAGGTCAGCTGACTAGAGATAATCCAAACTTCACAAGTCTCCTGGTAACTTGTCTCAAATAATCCTGATAAATAGCCTATAAAATGTATTGAGATTCATAAACACATTTGCTGATTGAAAGAGATGTTTATGTACTCAGTAATTCTTTGCAAAACATTTTGAAAGTGATATGGGCTGGAATTTTGTTGTATCTCCAATAGCTAAAGCATTCAGGCATGCATCCCAAGTTGTATATATTACAATGATAAAAATACAACTTTGCAAACTGATGGGGAAATAAATTATGGGAAACTGGGCCTGCGGAAAAATACACCTTCAGTGTAAAAGAGTTGCAGAAGACCTAAAAAAAATAATTGTTCTCCAGGGTCAGGATGAATGTCTAACCTGTTTTGGGGTATAGTTGCTATTTAACTTTGAAAAGGTCTGAATTCTGTTAGGTAAACAGATCAGGTAACCAAGATACAGGCCATTTTTGAACTTGGTCTCCCCTTATAATTAGAACTAAACCTTTTGTGGTCCCTTATCTTTGATCTAGAAACAAGACATCATTTCTTCCCTGACTGAAGAGCCGCACTGGATGTGTTGCAGTAGCCTGTATTAGTCAGACAAAAATCTCTTTGATTCTTCTTGGGGAGAGGCCATTTTGAAAATATACTTGCCAAGCTCTTTTAACCATACTATATTTGATCCCTTTTGCTGTGTTGTGGATGAACTGAGTGACAATGAAAGAGATGACTGGTGGCTGGGTAAGGCTAAAAGAAAAAAAACACTCCACAATTAGATCAATTTTTTGGCTATACTAACAAAATATTATCATATGACTATTTATTATACATTTATTATACATAGATTCAAGCTCCTTTAATTAAAATTCACAAAATTATTTTGCACCATTCAAACCCTTTTTAGAATTCCAGTCTCATACTATAGCAATTATGGATCTTGATAAATGAAAAAAAATTCCCATGGAAAGGAGTTATGTTAGAAGTAAAACATAAAAACAAAGCAAAATCCTCTGCCGTGGTCAAAGGATTGACTGCAATATTTGAAGAAAATGAACATGAAGAAAATTACCCAATCATTCTATTTCTGTTACTGCACGTTGGGGGTTCTTTAAAGACAAACCATAAGCTAAGCTTCCTGGGGGATGGATGCCACCTAAGTTACTCTATAGCACTGTATGTCAGTCTGGCTATACTTTCATAAAGTGGTGGTTGCTAGCAGTGACTTCTAAAAGAACTGCTCCTGCTCATATCTGGAATTAAAGTGACAAAATAGCCACTGGGGAGAAAGAAGCAATAAGAAATGTACTAAGTGCTTTTTGGGGCTAAATGACCTGGAGCCGGCAAGAAGGAATACGGCATACAATTTTTGAGGGTACTGCCTGCCTGCAGTAAATGCTTCCAAAGTATAATTAATCTTAATTCACTGGAAGCACAATAATTAATACTTTTCTTTGTGTGATATCAATTTACTTGCAGTGATCATGTATTTTGTTTTCCCTACATCACTAATTTCCTCATTTACTTAGACCTTGGACCCAAGTGAATGTCATTTATTAACTATATTCTCATTCCAGTCCTCTGGTACACAAAGGACTAAGCTATAACCTGATCATCGACTTGGCATATTCATGTTCTGTGATGATGCAATTTTCTGAAGGAGCTTCTTTCAGAAGCTGATCCACACATCTTCCTCCAGTCCAGTGAGGACTTCTCCTTCTAGGTCCTCTTCAAGAGCACTACAGAAATAGCAGAGGCATGAATGGGAGTGCCTTTCAAAAGATGTGGTGTATTTGAAAATGGTATTGGAATCATAGGCTGTCACTTTAACTTGTGAGAAGTTTCCTGGTCTTGCTTGCAGGATAGAGAGCTCTGAAAGAAAGTGTGTGATCAGAGTCATTCTGATACAGCCAACTTAAAGTAAGGTGGGGCGAGAAACACCTGTCTGTTTTAGAGGGTAGCCTGCTTTGTCTCTTTCTGTGTGAGAATTTGTGTTTTTCATCATTCTGAATTCTAAGAAATAAAGCAGTGTTACACTGCAAACTTCCAGCAAAAGATTTTATTTTTTTGTCTAACTTCTCTGCATGTGTGAAACATAAGACCTATATGCTCCCTCCACAGTTCATCTCTTCACAACTTCTGTTATCCATGGCTCCTTCCAAAATTCTCTTCTTTATTTCTACCAGCACTCACAACTCTAGCATCTTTCCTCCAATCTTCAAATATTCCTGTACCTTCTCTACCTTTCCCTCAATCCTACCCACTTCCATAATCTCCTCCTCCTTTTCTGTCTCCAAAATCATAGAGAATATTTTCTCATGCTGTCTTGACTTCCTTTCCTCCAGCTCATCTCTGTTTTCCTAGCCAGCTTCCATTCTCTTTACTTCACTGAATGTCAATCTCAATGTCACTAAAGATTTTCCCCTCACTAAATTAGGAGAAGGATATTTCTCTATCCTTATTCTTTTCCATCTGGAACCTTGTCTCTCTTCCTCCACTTTCTCTTCCTCCACTTTCTACCCCCTGTTGCTTTTTGTAGCTCTGTGTTGTTTTGGTTCTTCTATCTTACTACCAATTTCTTTACTGTTTACATTAGTTGCTCTTCCTCCTCCTCTTCTTTTAGTGTCCCTCCGGGCACTGTCCTAAGTTTCCAGCTCCTCTTTCTCTCATGCACTTTGATGGCTTCAATTAACATCTCTGTGTGGAAGATTTCTAAATTTAACTCTCAGCCTCTCCCCACTCTCTTGCAATTCAGGGTCCCACACAAGTCCCCTATTGCCATCTCAAATTCATTTTCTATAACACAAGGTTTTCATTTTGATATCCTTTCCCTACTTCCCTAATCTAATTGACAACTCCATTTTCCCTCCTATCTGAGGCTCACAATCTCACTGTAATCTTTGATTCTTTTATTTCCCTGGATGTCCAGTCTCACTAACTCCTATCACTTCTTCCTCTGTAATATTTGTCTTTTCTCTACTATCCCCATGGCTAACATGCTTGTCCCT
Source organism: Gopherus evgoodei (assembly GCF_007399415.2). Taxonomy (NCBI): domain Eukaryota; kingdom Metazoa; phylum Chordata; order Testudines; family Testudinidae; genus Gopherus; species Gopherus evgoodei. Next base: position 198,192,141 of record NC_044323.1, read on the forward strand.
GCCTTGATTGCCTCTTAATTTGATTAACTTGACCTTCTTGAGTCTTTCCCTCTTCAAGGTATCCAAAATGCCTTTGATAAACCAAATTCCTCTCCTACCACTCTGATCTATGTTATCGCCCTATTTGAATCCTTTCATTGTCTTTCTATTTTTTACCACATGAAATTCAGTCTCCTTTCCTCACCATCAAATCCCCTCATCATACTTTCCCCCTCTGCATCTTTGCTTTCTTCTCCTCCTCTCACTGCCTGCACACTCTTCAGTCTCTCACACCTTCTATCATGCTATCCTTTGTTTGTCGACCAAGGCCCAGATCCTTACAGATATTGAGACATCTAACGCCCTTTGATTTCAATTGTGAAAGGTGCCTGAAGACCTTTGAGACTCTGGGCCCAAATATCTGCTGCTGTTTCTTTTAATCCCTCCTTATAATCCACTCTTTCAAGGTATCTGTGTTACCACCTTCTTCTTCTCACCAATAATGCCCCTCATACACACGCACTCTCCCTTTCCTGAACTAGTCCACCACGTTGCTGGACTGTTGTTTGTGATGGATTATTAGATTTTAGGGACAGAAAGAAAATCGATCAGCCTTGGAAGAATTAGCCACAGCCTGTGGCTTGGGCTGTGTTTCTAAGTTGCATTTATGGGGCTGAATCATTGATTTTGTAATGATATATTTGGTGGATAATGCAATGCAACTTCAGCTAGATGGGCATTTTGTATATTACTCCTTTCTCTTTGATGTAGCCTTCCTTATTTCTGAGAACTGGGTCATATGAGCTACCATCTAGGAAGAAAAAATGTTATTCTAAATGGAAGCTCATGACAGGTCCATCCAACTTTTTTTTTTTAATTTACATAGTCCCAACAAGTATACTTGAGGCTCTACAGGCATTCAGAAAATGAAGTCCTTGCCCTGAAGCACTTAAAATCGAAGTCCGTACTCCTGTAATGAGCTCTGCATGGATGGTGTCCCACTGGAGACAGTATGCTACATGCACATGCAGGTGTCAGTCCACATGGAGCTCATTGAAGGGTCAGGGTCAAAATAGACAAAACACAAATAAAGGAGTGGAGGAATGGTATGGAGACGATATGGGGAGTGGAAAAGGGATACCATAGAAAAGTAGATGATGTGATTGAATTCAGCACACATCCTTCTAGCTCTCCATCTTCATTGTAAGCTTTTTCCCCCTCCTACCTACTGGTCATTTTTTGTTTTTAAACCTATCGGCCTTGCAATGAGCTAATGCCCCATGTACCCATAAGGGGACCTCCACAGCTCTGCTGCACCTTGCTCAAACGTTCCTACCACAGGCATATCTACACTGCAGTTGGGAGCATGCCTCCCCACCTTGGCAAACGGACACACACTAGACAATTAGATGGGAGTAGGTAATCCAAAATGTGTCCATGTGCTTTCTTTGTAACTGTGTCACTATTAAAACAAAAAGGAAAATTTAGATTCTAAACTTCCTTTTCAGAACTGCTCTAATTGCATTTAGCAATATAGCAGCATATTCCAAAGGCAGTGTTCCAGGATTTAACCAGGATTTTCTTACAGTTTTTTTAGATCTGTAGCCAGACAAAACCTGCAGCATCCTTGTATATTACATCCTTTATAGCCAATCCTATATCGCAGCTTGAATAGTGAATGGAAGGCATGCAGTCAATATATGCTTCAGAACACCACTGAATGTTGATATTGCACACTGAATTCCACTGCCCTCATGCAGTGTTTTAATTAAGATAAAAGATTGACTTCCCTTTCCTGGCTAGGATGGTGTTAATATATAAATTATATTGCTGCTTGACAAATGAAATGTGATTTTGAATATCTGAATAAACCAATCAGCATTTAACAAAAAAAAAAGTAAGAAATATCCTTATGCAGTGACCTAGATAGACTAAAGATAATCTCTGCTGCAGAAAATTCATGTGAAGAAATTAAATATGCCAGCCTGGACATCTATAGGAACATTCCTAGCTTCCCCTCCAGAACATATTTTAATGTCATCCAAACACTCATTTCATTAGTGATTGGCATCATTTCATACCTTCCCCAGTGATCCTAAACACGGAGGAGTGGCATTCAATTTTTGCCCATGTTCAGCTACTTTCCACAGAAGAGACTGACTATCAGAAGGTGTGAAAAACCCATTATGGGGTTTTTGAGATCATTAATCAGGATATCTAATTCTGCCTGGAAATGTTTTATTTCCTACCTTTCTCCAGTTCCATCCTCAGTGCTGCTGCTGCCACAGTTTCAGTAAAGAATGAAGCAGGTTATCCATCTCTGAGGTCAGTGAGATGGATGACTTTCTTTGCTGTCTCTCTCATGCTTTCTCATCTCTCTTCCTGGCAGTTTAAGCTAGCACATTACAAAATTAATTAGAATGCATTCAGACACATTGACAAATACAAAGGCTTAAAAATATTACTCCTGGTTGACTAGTTTTTGTTGGCCTGAAGCTATACTATGTCAGTTCAGATAAGGAGCCCTGAGGCAGCACTGGTGTTGCAGGTTGGCTGGGGAAAGCAGCAGGGAGTTGGATGTAGTGGAGAAGTGGCATAAAAGTGTGTCTAACATCATCTATGCTGCTTTTCTGCTTGCCTAGTGCTTTATGTTTTACCTATGTAGATTCAGTTCTTTGGAGCATGGGTTGTTTTTCTTTTGCTTTAAGTGCCTATCACATTTTGTGCAGTCGTGTGATTATTAATATCTTAATTTACAGAACATATTTGTATTTACTGTATTGTATTGAACTGTACTGTATTGTGTTGAATATAGTTCTCTTCTCATTCCTGTAGGCATACTCCTTGTGGGACAGATTATCTTCTCTGCTGAGGCCCCTTTGCACTGCTCCAACAAGGCAAAGGAGATGAAAGCCAGCAGATCTCCTCAGCTGAGGATTCTCCTGAAGAGGAGAAGACCCTAGCTGGCACAGAGCCAGCATAGCTGGCTTCTACTCCAGTACTTATGAAGCCCTAGGTGTGGCCTGAGCACTATTGCACACTGGCTATTCTTGGGTTGTGGAATGGCCCTTGAAACCATAGCCATCTGGCATAGTTTACCGTATCCTGGAGGCTGCTCTAAAGTATCTCAGGACAAGCATAGAACTAGCCCAAGGATAAAGAAGCCTAACTAAACTTTTGCCATCCCTTAAATGCCTCAGATGCACCCAGTGGATATTGGTTAGAGCTGAGTATCTGGGCTTGTAAACACAATCTATGGATATATATATATATATATATATCCAAAAAAAACAAAACAAAACCCAGAACTGTGTGTAAATTAGGTTTCATAATAACACTATGATAGCACTTTAGGCCAGAAGTTTCACAACCAGTCTCTCTTTTCACACACATACGGTTGATTTTGTGGACACAAATAATACTGATCAGTTTTGTGCCTTCAATTATTTGTAAATGTAAACTGGACAATTTAGAGCTCTATTGACTAATTTGTAGGTATACCCAGGTGGAAATCTCAGTAATCTAGATTGCACCCACAAATAATTCTGAACACAATCTTGTACTGTATTTACTGTGTCCACAATTAAGTGCAATCTGAAAAGTAGGTTTTATAGCTATAATCTGAACTACAATTTAGCCTTTATTAATTGAATAACCATTCAAACAAAAGCTAGAATGTGGCCTTTTAGGGAAACAGTCTTTCAGGTAAGGAATTTGGGAATTTTATTTGGAATGCCAAGTAATTCTTACAAAAGGTTAAATCTGTTGTAATACAGTTAAAATACAAATGCTTAATATAACAATTTAGAAGGGCTTCCTCACTGCTGCTGAAATAAGAATGTATTTGCCAATTACACTAGGAGAGCCATAGAGATGCCTCTTCAACGGGAGCAAATTTAGGCCAATGCTGAAAGCTTTTGAAAAAGCTCTCTTATGTTTTTATTCAGTTATATCTAGTGTAACTGTCAGACACTTCCAGGACTGACTCCCTAACCTTACACCTCCTTCCTGTTCACACCACATCTTACAATGACACTTTCAGTAGTTATGCTGCCTCCACTATGTCTGATGCATATTCAGTAGGCATTTTTCCCTTCTTCCTTATTTGTATTTCCTCACCCTACAAATGTCGAGGTGCCCTTCATATATGTCAATTCGTTACCATGGCACTCTTGTGGTCAGATATCTACCAATTTTCTGTCCAAAAGCTGGTGTTAGCCCATGTTTCTATGGCTGGCTAGTGCTGTTATGGTCAAATTTCTCCTTGCATATTTTATTTCCAGTTCCCCCAAACTCAGGGGTGACCATTAGGCCATATATTTGTGCCAAAGGTCATAGCCCTCAAACCTTATGCTAACTGCTGAAGCCAATGTCTTACAGGCTACAGGCCTGTAGGTTCCTTGCATTACTGCTGAATAAAATAAATGCTAACACTTGTTCTACGGCCTATGTTATCCTTAGCTACAGACATCCACTTCTTCTAATAGTCTTTGCATTTACTCTGTCCGTTACTAATGCAAAAATCTTGTAGGGATTTATATGCATAATTCACAAAAGTGCTACAAGGAATTCCATGAGTTAATCTCATGCATCAAAATGAACAAATAAGCCTAAAAGTATATACCAATTATAGTAAGGAAGCATGCTGTAATAATTTGTTAATAGCAAGGGTAGCAATGATAGAATATGCCTCTGACAGGCATAATAAGGAAAACATTTTAAAGATATACTCCCAACTACTGAGAGTCATATATTTGATTCAAAATCTAGCAGGGAAAAAATCTAGTTCTGTAAGCTATTTAGGTCATGATGGCTTTCAAGTATAATTCAGCTCAAAGTCACTAGTCTAATTAGACTATAGCACAATACATTGTTGACACATTTATCTTGTCATAACGTTTGGCAACATTCTTTAACACATGACGGGTAACAAAGGTGCTCTGTGGTGTGAATTTGAGGCATTGTTTGACTGTTATGTCTTGTCGTGTTCAAATGTGTTTAAAGATATGTGAAATCCACTAAATTAGGTTTCCAGGACTTCCACTCGCAGGCATAGAGATTATGATGTTATTATTTTAATACTCACATGCATGTATAGGTATTGTTTATCTAAAGTGTGTAAACCAAAAAATCGAGGCTTTTAGGCCCTCATCCAGCAAAGCCCTTAAGTATGTACTTACACTTAATCATGTGCTGAAGAGCTTTACTGAATTGGAATCTTCATCTGTAGTCTTGCTAACTAAAGTATAAAATCATAGAATTTAAATAAAATATTACTTTGAACTCTATTCTAAGCTCATACATAAAGATATATTATAAGCTGTTTGTTGGTGTTGAAATTCTATAATATGTAAGTGATACAAGTTGTGCTTATTTAGGCAGCTAAATCAAGGACTCCTGGGGGGAAAGAAGCAAAAAGTTGGTTAATTTCTTTTCCCCATTCCAGTTGATTTCTGAATGCTTGACAGTTTGAAAAGATAAAATTCTATTAGTACCAAAAGAAGGATACTAATTGTGATGGGTTGCCCCCCCTCCGGGGTGCCACCTGATGTACAGGAGTACCACTGAAACTGACTGTTCCCCCAGCCTGGACTCCCTTACACTGTCCTGCTGAGTCAGATCCTCAAGCCTCCTCCAGCAAACAGATGGGTAGGGACACACTCAGCTGCAGAAGGACACAGACACTGAAATCAGTTTGCATGAGAAGGCTTCAGCTAAGGAATTGCCCAGCACTCAAGTGCAGTCCCTCTCTGGAGTGTAAACCCAAATTTGTATGGTCTTGCGCTGCACAGAGAACTGTACAGCGTAAGCTTATTGAAATTTGCTGCCTTCCTAAATGTAAAGGAAGATATGCACAGCTTTGTGCCCCTCCCCCCAATTATGAATTCCACAAACTGGTTTTAGAGAAAACAAAAACAAGATTTTAACTACAAAAGATAGATTTTAAAGTGATTATAAGGGGCAACAAACAGATCAAAGCAGGTTGCTGAGTAAATAAAACAAACATACAAACTAAGCTTAATACACTATAGAAACTGGTTACAAGTAGTAATTTCTCACCCTAAATGTTGCTTTTTGGCAGATTGCAGTGGTTCTTGAAAACAGGCTGCTCTTGCTTACAGCTCAAAACTACAGGTATTTCTTTCACAGGCCACATGGCTTGTGTACTCAAGAGCTCTCCCAGCTCTCTGAAAAAACCCACCTCCACGAGGGGCATAGCTACCAGCACTGGTGCACTGTCTATACTGGCACATTATAGGGCTGAAACTTGCAGTGCTCAGGCGGGTGTTTTTTCACATCCTGAGCGAGAAAGATGCAGTGCTATAAAGTGCCAGTGTAGACAAGCCCTTAGATGTTTCCAGCAGGCCTCCTGAGTGGGATTCAGTGAAGAATGAACCCTGATTATCTCACTTCCCTGCCTCAAACAGGATTTACATATGGCAGGAATCCTTTGTCTTTCAGTGTGACTACCATCCCCTCCATGGAAAAATACCGATATTCTATCATGGAATCCAGTACCAGGTGACATGACCCTGCAGTGTCAAAGCAGTCATGAGTTGAAGGCCATTTGTAACATCCCAGGAGGCTTCTCAGGCATGTGAGAGATTAACATCTTCAAAGACCTATTGTCTTCCCTAATGGTTCACTGACTTGTCCCTGGCTAACCAGCCAGACTGATTGCATTTTGTCTGGTGGGCATTCCCCAGATGCAAACACTTTTGTAGTACAGATGTATAGTCTATATTCTTAACTTTTCATACAAAAATGATACTGGCATACAAATAGGATAATCATATATAGTAAATTTTAACCTTTCCAATGATATCTCACATGCCTTATCTTGCACAAAACATGTCATAGTTATGCTATAACCATATTATAACAAAATTTCTATGAAGAATATGGGGTGTACTGTCAATCTAATATCTATCTGTTGATAGAGATATACATTTCATTAATTTTAATCAGAAAGAGAATTCATATGGCATACACCATAAAGCCCTTAATCTTTTCTCTCTTTGTTAAATGTAGAATCTTCAAAACTGATAAGCTGATGGTGAATTCCATAATTAGTCATTGCTGCTGTTGAGATTTCCATTTTCTTAAAGCCTTGATCCTGGGGTGAGTGGCAGAGATTGAACGGCTGTTGCACTTCAGTGCAAATAGGAGCATGGGCTTAGTGCTGGCACAAATACAATTATGCACAAAGCATAGTATGCTTCTATGAGCAGAATTAAGTCTCAAGTCCTTTATGCATCTGCTCCCTTATTCGAGAGTGTCAGATAAAACGGAAGTGTACACAGATAATAGGATTATTTTAGGAGACAGAGATTTAAGAGTCATTCCTGTTACACTAATGAGGCACTTAGCTAACTGTTACCAGACCAGAATGACTTGATGGCTATGCAATACATCTCATTAATATAGGTGATAGTTTCCTCGGCCTCCTGGGGCCAGATTCTGAGCTGGCATAAAGTGAGATAAATCTATTGAAGTCAATGGAACTATTCTGATTTACATTTGCTGAGGATTTGGTCTCTAGTTTCCTGAATTTCACATTTTTACCTTGCACTTATAGAAGTCAGACTCATGAGTGCTGGAACATACTAGACTTCCTGGCCTGACCCCAGGCACGTGATCTGAGTAAGATGACAAAAGACATCACAGGCCAGGCAGTCAATATCTATTGACTCTTGTGACTACTGCTACATAGACGCAAGCCCTTAAGTGTTAATGAGGCAAGAAGGAGGATTGGAGGAGGGAGGATTTAACTATATACACGTTTTTAGTTACATGATTGTGTTTACCCACATGCCAAGTAGAACCTATCCACTTCCTGATTAGAAAAGCTGAGAGCTGCTGTTTACAAAGAGAAGGATTTTAAAAAGCACATGCCTTTAATGTATTTTTAAAATGTTTTAATCAAAGGCTCATCTAGCATGGGACAAATTCTGCCTCCACTTCCTTGGCACAGATTGTCTAGTCAGTGACACTGCTGCCAGGGAGGGGGCTGTTCATCATGGAGAACGCCCCCCCCCCCCAGTGATGGATTTCTGATGTGTGGAGAGGCTTTCTGCTTGACGATGAGCAGGTAGAGGTGGAGCCAGAGGATCAACTGTTGTACAGATCCTCCAGCAGTAGGCTCTACGATGAGGTCATGTAAGAAGTGTGGAGGACTAATTCATTGAGTAGGCTGAAGTAGCTTCCACCAACAGCTCTGCAGCCACTCTATAGCCTGGGAGGGAGGATTCCTTCTTCTCTTTCCCCTGTAACTTTTCCCAGTCCACATTCCAGCTTCTCAGGCTGTGCACCTGCAGGAGGATTTGACACACTCCACAGGACATTCATGGCATTTGTTTCCCCTTTTTCTTGTTATCTGAGGTACAGAAAGAGAAACCAAAAACCTTTCATCTATTCCACTTCAAGTAATATACATCAGAGCAACACTGTTTTATTACTGCTTGTAACTGAGCTGTAAGAGAATATGGTGGCTGAGCATATTTACTCAAGAAGTTCAGTCTCCACACAAGCCAAGTCTGGGCTTTAAAATGAGCTTTCAGAGGTATCAAGCTAAACTGGTGCTTTTATATTGTTCTGTCTGTTATTGAATAGACTGAAATGAAACCTGAATCTTTTAAACTTTAGAATGCAGGTGAAAAAGCTGTCCTCTTCTTGGGTGGCTTTATAACTACTGTGTTCATCTGTAGTGAGTGAAATACACAGCTGTGTCCTGCGGCAGTATAAGACCTATGCAGCACTTAAATTCCGTTTATCGTGCAGACAGTGCTTGGCTGACTGTAAGTGCTACCTGATATAACCAGTAAATAAGATTATGAACAGACTGTGTGAAAATAGGCTATGTTATCTTATTTTTAAAATTGGCATAAAGGATGTTGTAATCACTGAATCAAAGTAATTTAATTAAACTTGTTTAAATTGGTTTAAAATGAGATCTTATGCCATCAGCAACAGAGGCAGTTGAGATATCTGTCCACCTTTTTGTTGTGGTTGTTGAAATTATGTCTTTGAAAAAGGAAAAAATCATTTAGTTTAGGGAATAAACTATTCAAGGCAATATCATGTTTTCCAGCTTTAAAAAAAAGAATAAACTTAACAATATATGGTAGCATAATCCTTTAGTGTGTTGGCTTTGTCTGCACTGCAAATTTGTATCACCTACTTTTCGGTAATGGTGCATCTTCCCCATTGCTACCAATGGTGAACACAGAGATCAGTTGTAGTTAGCACCATATAATGAACCCTACATCACACAGTTGCTAGCAATGGGGTAAATGTGCCACTGAAAACAAGTATTCATTTGCGCTCTTAGTGACTGTGATGTCCTGACAGATTCTGTTCTGACATGCATGGGTACAAAACTCCTATTAAAAGAAATGGGAACTGCTTGCATATAGCAGAATGCAGATATCGGTTGATATTCTTTAAACAAAGCCTTTGTGGCCCCATAACTAACAGGATTAAAGCGTATTCTTCAGTAGTATTAGTTATGTTATTTTATTGATAATTAAATTACAACAAAAAGTAGTTACCGAGTGCAATATATTTGCAGTTTGTAATTTCACCAGTGATAGTAGTGGAACTCTGTGCCTTCTCCTTAAGGAACCAATTAAGCCAAAGAAATCACAAGTTGTCCTCTGTTGCTGCCATTAGAGGTCAGATCTGAAATGGGCCACAAAAGCTTCCTGCTGAGATTAAAATTTTATGAACTGGGAACACGACAGTTTTGTCTGTTTTAGTCATTTCTTAAATACTGCCTGTACAAAAATCAAAAAGGACAAAGGTGAAGGACAAACCACAGCTAGAATAATTTATTTGGATTTGTTGTTGCTGTATTTTTACTTTTTGGGATTTTGAACCTTTTCAGATGCAGGCTAGTGAAAGGGTGAGATGAAGGGCTGTATCGTGTTTTAATGTATGTTAAATCTAACAGCATGAAGGTTAAAAAGAAAACACCCTGAAAACTAATGAGGGAAACTAGGTATGTAAAAGAATGTCAACACTTTAGAAATTACAGTGCCAGTAAAATTCTGATGGAAAATATGACCACTCAAATAACTGTATCTGGGCCTTTTTGTTGCTCACTTATTACTCCGGCAGGAATTCAGCACATGTGCATAATTAATAAGTCATGCATATTTTAATTTTTTTTTAGCAGAAAAAAGCTTTGGTTAAAAAATTGCTTCAGTTCCCAGCCAGCTAGGGAAGAGAAAGAGCCTGCAGAGCCTTCTTCAAAGCATCTGTAGGGCTAGGTCAGGAGACAGGGTCAATAGAGAGACTGCTTGTGGCTGCTGGGTGGTCAGACAGGGGCTCATAAGGGCTAATGAGGGAGGACAGACTGGAGCAGGGGCTGAATGGGAGTGGAGGCACTGGGTCACAAGTGGCAGCGGGTGCAGGGCCACATGGCAGAAGGGAGGGGATGCAGAGCTACAAGGGGAATGGGGTGGCTGAATAGGAGCACAGAGACACATGAGGATGGGGGAGAAGATGCCAGGCTTCAGGGGGGCTGGGAGGAGTGGGTGTCTGAGTGGAGGTGGAGGAACACATGCGGACAGAGGTGCAGGAACACATGGAAGTCAGGAACATGGAGACAAGGACAGATATGTCTGTCTGAATGGGAGAGGCTAAGGGTCAGCAGGGTCTGCATGAGGGAAGCTCCCTAACAGTCCCTCCATGTCCCCACAAATAACCTGTTCCATGCTTTTCCCCACGCATACCCAACAACCCTCCAAGTTCACACCTGGACTCCTTCCAAGAAATTACTTCCCTCACCCTCAGCTCCTTCATTACTCCAGCTTCCCCAAGCTTTTGCGCTGCTTCTGAAGGGTGCAAGAAATACAGTTCTGTATTGTAGTTTAAATTAATTTATTACTCAGAGTTCTATATTAATGTGCCTAGTAAGGAATAAAAAAAAAATGATTTTGTCTGTATTGTTACAGACATGCTTGCTGACAGGTATTTTGAAATAAATGACCAAAAATAATTAAAACTAGTGTGATTATATTGTGTTATTTTGACAAATAAAATATGTATACTTTTAAAATATTGTGCACAGAATTTTTAATTTGTTGGCACAGAATTCCCCCAGAAGTAATTTATCTTCCTTAGGCTAACTAGAACTGGAGAACTCTGTTAAACATATCAAACTATTTGTATGTACATATTCTATGGATTATATACCACATGGTAATACTATTAAAATTGGAAGTTACCTACCATACCTTGGACTTCTGGAGGTGTTTCCTGACCATTTCTGAAGATGATTCATTTTTAGGACTTGATCTAATATGAGAGTGTACCTACATATTAATACTTTTAATATCAGAACTCATTTAATATCTAAGGAGATACATATACTGTATTTCAGTTATAAATTATCCAGTGCAATCCCTGAGATCAAGTATTTAGACTCTCTGAAACAATTATATTCTGAATAGTAATAATTAGTGAGAGATTAGAAATGAGGCATGCTTTAAAAATGAATAGGTAGTGCTAGAGACAGGCAGAACAGTGTTAATGTATTAGGAATATTTTAAATCTAGGTCTGTTTGGAACCCGAGGGATGAATAAATGTTTTGTTTACTGTACATCACTTATTGCTACTATATCTTCTGCTGATCCATTGAGTACTTTACTTGATTGTCCTAACATCATGATCAATCCTGCAAACACTTCTATAAAGCAGAGTGCTTAATCCCAAAAGGAGTCTTAGGGCTGGTCTACATTGGGGCGGGTATCGATCTAAGATATGCAACTTCAGGTACATGAATAGCGTAGCTGAAGTCTAACTATCTTAGATCGATTTACCTCGGGTCCTCATGGTGCGGAATTGACGTCCGCAGCTCCCCGTGTCGACTCCGCTACCACCACTCGCTCCAGTGGAGTTCCAGAGTTGACGGGAGCAAGTTTGAGGATCGATATATAGTGTCTAGATGAGACACGATATATCAATCCCTGAAAAATCGATCATTACCCACCAATACGATGAGTAATCTGGACATACCCATATCATTGTCAGTGCTACTCCCAGTAGTAAGCACTACACCTGGCAGGAAGGATTTGCAGGATAAGGCCTATAGATTTTATAATAAAGATATGAGGTTAGTCTTTCATTTGTAAGACTGATTCTGACATGCAACCACCTCAACTTTTGCCATATGTGTTTCTCTAATACAGGAGAATACATTTTTAGTGAAACGTTTGGAGTAATCACACAAACCATCCTTGAGGTATGACGTTGCAGAAAACAAACAAAGAAACCCAGGCTGTAAAACTGTTTAAAAGTTAATTATCTAACATTACATGAAGTACCATTTGATTCAGCCAACTGGTGGGGGGATAGCTATGCTCCCCTGGGGATTAACCCCCAGAGGAGATGGTGGTGTTTGCATCAATTGGGGCATGACTAAGCCAGGGCAGTTTAAATGGAGGTTGGGCAGCATATGAGTCCTGATAATGCAGGTTTCCTGAGAGACCTACTGTGTCAGTGTGTCTCCCAGATGTCCTGGCTCCACTTTTGGAGTTGTGTAGACTTCATATGGGAGTTGCAGGTACCTTGTATTGCTGCAACTTAAGGGATAACGTTAGTTCATATGCTATTCTATGGCACTCAGCACTCTAGCATCTGAACATCTCACAAATATTAATTAATTTATCCTCACAACAACCTGGTGAGGTAAGGAAATATTATCTATATTTTACAGAGGGGAAACAGAGGCAAGCAGGACTAGTCTCATCTGCAAAAGAGAAGAATCTGTTGGCTGGAAAACAATAGTTCTGTTTCTTGACATATTGATCTGTTTTGAAATTTGTTTTCATCTGAATGCAGAACGAAAATGAGACCTTCTGAAAGATTTCACAAAATAGAGAGAAAGAGACTCTCTCAGTCTATAGTCATCCCACTAGCCTGTTGGAGAACAGGTTCAAATCCTGGCTCTGTCTGATTTGAAGCAGAGACTTGAACCTAGGTCTCCCACATCCCAGGCCAGTGCCCAGGTCTTGGAGTTCCTAGGAACACTCTCAGGGTGCAAGTCTTCTGTTTAGCATCCTGTCCTGAGAGCTTAGTCCACATCAGGGAAGGGCAATAATTTTTGCAAGGGGACCACTCCATGAATTTTGATAAGTCATCATGGGCTGCACATTTCTATTATATTAATGGAGCGGGTGCAGGCTCTGGAAGGGAATTTGGTGCAGGAGGGGGCTCTGGGCTGGGGCAGGGGATTGGGGTGTAGGAGGGGACGCGACATGCAGGCTCTTGCTGGGAGGCATTTACCACAGGCGTCTCCCGGCTGGTGACTCAGCAGGGTTCAGGCAGGCTGCCTGCATGCTGTGGACCCACGCCACTCCCGGAAGCTGCTGCGGCTGGCTGCTGCTAGCACATCTCTGCGTGCCCCTTTGGGGGAGGGGAGAAGCAGGTTTCCTTGCACTGCCCATGTCCGCAAGCACTGCCCCTGCAGATCCCATTGGCCAGTTTCCAGCCAATGGGAGCTGTGAGGATGGTCCTAGGGATGGGGGCAGTGCACGGGGCACGCAGAGATGTGCCAGCAGCAGCCGGCTGCTTCTGCGAGAGCATGGGGCCACAGCAGGCAGGCAGCCTGTCTGAGCACCCTACTGCACGGCGTGACATTTAGTGGCCTGGACTTGGAGATTGCGAAGGGACAGAGGAGGCTGGACAGAAATATTAGGCAAGGAAGGCCAGACAGAAATGTTAGATGGGCCATATTTTGCCCACTTCTGGTCTACATCCTCCACCCAGTCCCTGGAACTGGTGCTGATTCCTCAGACTTCCCTGTGACTTAAACACATCCTTTTCCCAGAACTAAGGTGTGAGCCTTCTGGTTTACCTCTTCAAGGTTGGTAGGTATAGCATATAACACAGAGACACTTTGCTCAGAAGTCAAACACATTATAGCTCTTAACTTAATGAAGTGTAACCCTTCTGCCCCTCTGAGTTGGCAGCAACAAGGGCCAGGTTCAGTATCCAGGGGTTCCGTTTCAATAACACAATGCATAACCGGCTCGAGCCCCCACCCAGTGACCTGGGATACTTACGTACCACATCCCTCTGGGCGCCTCTAGGAGGCAATACTTCCCCTCTCGCAAGCACGGAGTCTGAGTGTAGCAAAATCCTTTTAATAAAGGAAGGAAACAATGCAGCATCCCATTGGAGAAACACCACAAACAGGATTATACACAAACCATAAACAAAAACCGACCTTCAAGTACTTTTGGCAATGTCCTTTCCCACAAGGGTCTTAAGCCCAATCACTCCAAAGTCCAACAACCCAAAAGTCTCTGGTCAGTGCCACCCCAGAGTTCAAGAGTTTATCTGCAGAGTTTTACCCCCCTCCCAGCCTGGATGGAACTGGGGGGAGTCCACATAAGGTGTTAAGGGGCATCTTACGTGGGCAAGGGCCAACTGCTTCGCCTCTCCATGGAGTTCTGCTGCAGCCTTCACCACGACCAGCTGTGCCACTCCTCCAGCTGTCCCTGCAAACCTCTTCACTCTGCTCACTGTTCTATGGGCTGCTCCAACATGCTGCAAACTGCTCCACTCTGCCGGCCGCGTAATGGTAGGTCTTCAGGCTCCCCCACTGGTTAACACAGCACTCAGTGATTCTCAGCTCAGCTCTTTCAGTGATTTCAGCTCTTAGTAGGGGAGCCCTGATGCTGGTGCACCCTTGGTCCAACATGAATTCAGCTCAGCAGTCTCTAGATGGACTTCTAATGGAATTAAAATTAGCTCTACTCTTTAACAGTGGAGAGAGGGGGATGGGCAATTGGTGTTCTAGGTCCTCAAAAGGGGCCCAAATCATCAGGTACACACACCAGTTCCCAACCCCTCTCAATTCACTGGGTTTTTGGAACTCATGTCCCTTGTCTAGCAAGTACTACTTAATTTAGGTTGAGTCATTTCTGTCATAAAGCAGTCTAATAGTTCCTTATTCACATAATTAGGGTGACAGCACTTTTCTTTTCCTCCTGCCCCAATAACAAAGAAATTGGGGATTCCAGCTGTCAAAATAACCATCCCAGGCTGCCTTGCTAGGTGTGGCCATGCAAATATTTGAGCTTTCACATTTCCTGACATTCTTTCTGCACTTCCCATAATTCACCACCAAATGTCAGGGTAGAGCTCATCCTGACTCTGCTTACACAAGTAAGAAAAACACAGCTCTATATAAAAATAATAAACATTACATGCTCACCTCACAGTGGCTCACTATTCCCTTGTCCTGGGGCGGAGGGGCACCTGAGTTCAGATAGGCAACAGCTTCTCTAATCTTGAGCTGGTTAAAACAGCTGAAGAGAGCAAAGAGATCAGCTCCTGTCATTTTATAACCTTCTAGGACCTTATACCAGGTGAACTCCTCCATTCATTCCCAACAGGTGACCTCATTTCAAGGCAAACTCTCCCCAACAAGCCATTTCTTTTGGTTGTTAGCTAGTCTACTGTCTATGGTGTTTGTATTTCAATAGGGATGATCCTGATCTGATGAGTCTCCATTGTCAGCCATGTATCACTACTCATTGGAATTTCAGCCAAACATGGAGGGAAAGAGAACATGGAGAAGGCAACTTGTCTCCACACTCTAAATGAAGTTTGCAGCATGATAAAATATAGACAGAGTTCATGTTCTCACATAGAATTCCAAATTTGCCACACAGCTCTCTGTATCTGTGTCAGAAGCAATGGGATGTCAGGAATACTCAGTTTCCTGGACTGCAGAAGCCCATCATGTGAAAAGGAATCATTTTAGCCTTGCTTGTTTTGAGGGATTATACATTTTCTCTAACCATGTTGTGGAGAATAAGGGAATTATGTGGTTTTTTTTTTAATCATATGCACCTTAGTTTCTCTGTGTGATATTAACCTGCCTGAATGCATAAAGTTAAATCAAAGTACACTGTAAGAGGTAAACCAACAGGAAACAAAACAATGGCAAAGATAAGGTGTTATTGTAAAAAATACCAAAGGTCCCTGGGGAACCTATTAAGGGGGAAATAATCACCAGTCTAGCATACACTAGGCTGGCAAAGTTTACTCTTTCCAGGCTGAACACAGGATTAAAGGATATAAAACCTTAAAGATGCTAGCCTAGGCAAGACAATGGGGAAGGGAGAGAGAAAGGGTTGTTAGCAGACTGAGGCGGACACAGCTGCAGCAAGCATCTGTTTTGCACAGACTAGAAACAGAGGTAAACTGGGCTGAATGGAGCTTATTAAAGTTTATGAGGAAAGTCTAATGTGCAGGCAGATGAAACATGCATATAGGCTTTTTTTGTTTTATACCTGTGCTTCACCTACTTGATATGCTTTGTTTTGAAGAAGCTGGTTTTGAGTCCTTTAATCAGCTTATTGGTTACAAACTTCAAGAGGAAAAGGTTACAGGTGCCAAACTCAGTTGGGCCTGTTGGATTAATGTGGTTGGGAAACAGCCCAGAGATGCAGTTTAAGAGTTGTTGGACCTCATGGTGGTTCTAATCTTGAGGGAGATGAAGTCATCCAGACTTCTAACCTGAGGGGTACTGTGGTGGGCGAGGACTCACCGATGTGATGCCTCCTGCTGGCCATCTCGGGAATTAGCTCTTTCCAGCCTGGAGTGCCCTCTTCAGGCCAGTATCTCACCTGCCACCGGCCCCGTGTCCCTACCAGACCCTGGTGCTCTTTGCCCAGGAGTTCTGCCCACTACAGTACCCCCTCGCACTGGGTCTCCCCTCCCAAGGGAACCCCCAACCCTCAAAACCCACCTTACCTCAGTGACTACTGCCAGTCATCATCTAGCCCTGGCTCCATGGGGCTGACTGCAGTGTGTAAACCACTCATCATTGGCAATGGGGTTAGGTCCTGCTGCCTTTGTCTATTTCTGCGCTGCCTCTCTGCAACCCCAGAACCTATTTGGCCTTTTTTGCAAGGCCTGATGCCTGGGGTTTTTCCTGGCTAGGTTTTTCCTGGGTTTTTCCTGGGTGGAGCTCCCCAGCTCCTTCTGCCCTTCCCCAGCACTGCTCCACCTCAGGTACCCTTCTCAGCTCCCTAGCAGCCAGGTCCTTCTCTCTCAAGAAGCTAGAGAGAAAGTATGAGTTAGAAGAGGGCTGTGGGACAGAAGCTAAGGGCCAGCTGTGCTCTGATTAAGCTGGCCATAGCTGTGGCTGCTTTCCCCCATCAGCCTACCTTTTCCCAGCTGCAGTCTTCTCCAGGGCTGCTTTAACCCCTCCAGAGATGGAGCAGGGTGACACTCAAGCATATTTTACTAGTATATGTGACACATGTAAACAAGAGAAATTACAGTTTGTCATCTACAAAGCACACTATGTGTCTTGCACATTATCATCTCATTCCACATAGATAGTCTAAGGTTCATGTGTGCCAACCAAAGGCCGTCTTGTCTTGTTGATGACCAGAGAGATCTTTGCATTTATCAGAAAAGCACTTCTGGCCATTGGGATAGGGAGCATCACCACTACTGCCATTGGTGCTTTTTATATTTATACTGGAAAGTGAGAACTAGGGCTGCTAATGCCGGAAGTGGTGGTGTGATTAGAGTAAAAATTAAATTCTCAGGTCACTTTTTCAGTTCAAATAATAAAATCCCAAACCTATCAGAAGGCAGTCTGGTGGCATACAATTCGATGTCAATGAATTACACTGAGTATTGTCTCAGACTAAACTTCATTTAGAAGACATCCCTAGTAATACAATGAGATCTTGTAGTCAGCCAAATTGCTTGTCTGTTCACCCAAAAGCTTATTGGACCACAAGCTTAACTTTACTTTGGCTCTACAAAATATTCTGTAGTCCATTAGGGATTCTACTTCCTAGGATTTGATTTCAAAAGCTTCAGTCGAGCTACAGCAAGATTCTCCTGAGTACTTACCTGTATAGATTTCTTATAACCAAGTCTTTCAGGACCAACAATTCATTATACCACCACAGTACTAGTCTCAGATTTAGAAGAAACCAAATTAAATTATGTATTTTGTGTGATTAAAAAAACTGTTTTCTTTGAGGGATTACATAACAACCACAAAACCTTGGGTAGAAATGCTGAACTTGAGCTTTGTCCTAGAAGTGAAAGCTCAGCACTTCTCTCAAGCGTGTATATGAAAGAGGAAAGAAGATCAAGAGAATTTGTCCATTTATATTACCCATTCAGAATTCCTTGCAATTCTGGGCTACTCAGGATGTTTTTGTCAGTGCAATAAAAGTTGAATATGGCCATAAATCTTTTGCTTAATTTCAGATGAGACTGCTTTTCCTCAGCACAGCATTTCTGACATAGGAGTAGATATGTGTGTGTGGTATGCACACAAAGAAAGTATGACAGTGGAGAGAGAAAAAATGATAGGCATGAAATACAGCTGCAGCCAATTGTACCCAGCATTAATTCCAGAAGAAAAATCTAATCTAATTTTTAAATGTTACTCTCTTTCAGATGACTAATATGAGGAAAGTGCCAAGAAAAGAGAGAACTGCCTAATAATTCATGCCATGAACCCAGTATCTGCGCCCATTTTAAATGAACTCCAGATTTACCCTTGGCCATAGGCAATAGTGTCCTGTGAATCAAGACAGACCATTACTGTACATTGATCAGTGTACATGAAAATGTTGCTTTTGTCCTTTACAGTTCAGAAACTTTTCTTTCGGCAACAAGAAGGAAAATATATTCCATATTTCCACACTATGAGGGCAATTCCAAAGCCAAAATGTCATTTCTAGCCTTCTTTTTTATTCCCATTTCAAAAAGCATGTTTAAGGGCTTGGGGGTTTTGGTTTGATTTATAACTAAGTCTCTGTCATATCAGCACCAACCATATGTCCAGATCTGCAGGATGTTCATCCATCACTGGGAAACAGGATCAATGTCTAAAAGATAGCTCCTGAAACTAGAGGCTAGGAAGGATGATGGATGACATAACTGATATCACTTCTTTAGCAGGGGTAAAAGAAGAGCAGGGGTTCTGTGTGGGTGACATAGGATGAAAACAGCTGTTTATCTTTTCTGATCTGAGCATGGGAAGCTACAAGTGCAATAACTGTCATTTTGGGATCTTCAGGGATTGAACAGAGGTCCTTCAGAGCTAACATCATTAATCACTATAGTTGAGCTAGTCTGGAGATATAGCACTCATGTTTAGAGCTGATTGAGAAACAGATTTCCTATCTCATGAGAATTTTCAAGATTTCAGTTTTTTTCCCAGCTTAAACTGTGAAAAAAAAATAAAATCTAGAAAAATATTATATATCAAAATTAAAACATTTGTTTGTTGGACTATATTTTAGTGACTTTGCTCCAGAATGCTAGATTTGTGACTGGGAATGAAAACTTATATAAATATGTTTCCTAGTAGGCCAAGATTTTTAAAGTGCATTATTTGCCAAGGTTGTTATCTCACATGGTTGCTATCTTCAGAGGTCATTATGTTGGGGAGTTTCCGTACTATACATTTTAATTATTATAATTAATTTTTACATAAGAATGATCATACTGGGTCAGACCAATGGTCCATATAGCCCAGTATCTTGTCTTCCAACAGTGGTCAAGGCCAGGTGCTTCAGAGGGAACGAACAGAACAAGTAATCATCAACTGATCCATTCCATTACCCGTTCCCAGCTTCTGGCAAACAGGCTAGGGACACTCAGAGCATGGTGTTGCATCCCTCCCCATCCTGGCTAATAGCCACTGATGGACCTATTCTCCAGGAATTTATATAGTTCTTTTTTTAATCCTGTTATAGTTTTGATCTTCATAGTATCCCCTGGCAAAGAGTTCCTCGGGTTGACTTTATGTTGTGTGAAGAAGTTTTGTTTTTTTAAAATCTTTTGCCTATTAATTTCATTGGGTGACTGCTAGTTCTTGTGTTATGTGAAGGATTAAATAACATTTCCTTATTCACTTTCTTCACACCAGTCAAGATTTTATAGACCTCTATTGTATCCCCCTTAGTCATCTCTTTTCTAAGCTGAAAATTCCGCGTCATTTTAATTTCTCCTCCTGTTTCATACCCCTAATCATTTTAGTTGCCCATCTCTGTACCTTTTCCAATTCCAATGCATCTTTTTTGGGATGGGGTGACCAGATCTCCATACACTATTCAAGGTGTGCATGTACCATGGATTTTTATAGAGGCAATATGATATTGTTTGTCTTATTACCTAGCCCTTTCTTAATGATTCCCAACATTCTGTTTGCTTTTTTGACTGCCGCTTCACATTGAGTGGATGTTTTCAGAGAACTATCCACAATGACTCCGAGATCTCTTTCTTGTGTTAACAGCTAATTCAGACTCCATCATTTTGTATGTATAGTTGAGATTCTTTTCCAAAGTGCATTATTTTGCATTTATCAACATTGAATTTCATCTGCTGTTTTGTTGCCCAGTCACCCAGTTTTGTGAGATCCCTTTGTAATTCTTTGCAGTCTGCCTGGGACTTAACTATCTTGAATAATTTTGTATCATCTGCAAATTTTTCCACCTCACTGTTTACTCATTTCTCCAGATCATTTATGAATATGTTGAACAGTAATGATCCCAGTAC
Source organism: Gopherus evgoodei (assembly GCF_007399415.2). Taxonomy (NCBI): domain Eukaryota; kingdom Metazoa; phylum Chordata; order Testudines; family Testudinidae; genus Gopherus; species Gopherus evgoodei. The sequence goes on from NC_044323.1 coordinate 198,212,680, forward strand.
CGACCCCTCAGTGGTGACTATTTATCACTCTCCATTCTGAAAACTGATAATTTATTCCTACCCTTTGTTTCCCATCTTTTAACCAGTTACTGATCCATGAGAGGACTTCCCTCTTATCCCATGATGGCTTACTTTTGAAAAGTCAATTTAAATTAAATACATTTTATATCTATATCTATATCTATCTATTAGAAATCTAGACCTGTTATGTGTTTTGGTGTAACTTGCATTATCCTTATGTTAATTTTGCATTATCCTAAAAAAATATTTACTTTATTCATATCTTTGTTTTATACCTCATCGGCCCTGACACACACACCCCGTAAATTCGAACACTCTCCCCCACATTTCAATTCCTGGGGAAACCACTGGTTGAGGATGCTAAACTGATTCTCCTCAGAATGTCTGCCTGGATGCACCCATTTGATGACAATTTACTCCTAGATAGGTGAAGTCATCTACAACTTCCATAGTTTGTCAAGCAGCACAGATATCTTGTATCACAATTTTTGCATCAATGCTCCAGATTTTTGTTTTTGACCAAGAAATCCTAAGTCAAAGGGTAGCTGCCACATGCTGGAAGCTGTTTAGTTTATCTTTAAGGTCATTTGCATCCTAGCCAAAGAGGATGATATAATTTCTATAATCCAGGTCAATAAAAGGCATTATGATGACAGTTATAATGGTATTTGTGGAGATACGTTCAAGGAGCTGTGCAACAGAATAGAGCTGGGACCAGGAAATATCCCTGCTTCACTCTGTGTAAAACCTGTCATCTCGTATGGGTGTCTCATCACATCTAAACTCCTGGGTCATTATGTAGATCTTGAATTAACTTCAAGAGGATTTCAGGAATGCCTGTGTCTTGTAGGGCCTTTCAGAAGGCAGCTCTATTGACAGAACTGAAGGCTGTCTTTAGGTCTACATATGTTGCTGTCAAAGGATGATTGAATTCATGATGGTTCTCAGATAAAAGATATAGAGTAAGTATAGCATTCATTGAAGATTGCCTGGCATTGAGGTCTCATTGTTCTGGTTGATGATGTTTCGCAAGGAGAGGCTGGAGCCAGACAAGTAAGACTTGTGTAACAACACTCCTGGGAAGTGAACGCAGAGTTATTGGCCTGCAGCTGCTGCACTCAGTGCATGGGCCTTTTCCCTTTTCCACTCCACTGGTACCTTTCCAGTAGTCCAAGCCCAGACAAAAAGTTGGTGTGAAGCTACAATTACAGGCTCTATGGTACAGCTCAGAAGTTCAGATGTTATGCTTGCCTGCTTCACAGTTTATTTTTTATGGTAGAACGAACGTCTTCCAAGGTAGGTACACCTATTCATGTTTCGGGGCCAGGGATTGTCTCTGCTACAAATGAGTCCAAATCTGGGCATAGAGCTGCTTTAGAATGGCTAAGTTCTTATAGTATTCTTCCATCTTTACAGGAATTCTTCTTGGGCTGCGCATGTTTTGCCATCAGCTTTATTTATCAGCATAAACCCCATGCGCTGTCCAGTTCTGGATCAAAGTGATTGATGAGCTTTAAATGGAGGCCATGATTTATTCAATCTTATTCTCTCTTCTCTCTTTTACCAAGTTCTCAAAATTAGCTTCATGATCCAGTTTTTCTCTTGCTGGCAAAATATTTTGTAAATATTTCCATTCAGGGGCATCATTGCATTCCCAAGCTTCAAATTTCTTTTGAAGAATTTGAAATGTCTCAATAGATAGCCAAGGGCATTTACTTTAGCATTCCAGTGTAGGGGTGGCATCTATGGCTTCTTGGATGACTGTGCTTATGGCAGTCCAAGCTAAATCTATGTCGTTTGTGGGAGCGCCAAGTGCATCAAATTTGTTATGCGCCGTGATGAGTACTTGTTAGAAAGCGCTGAATTCTCACAGATACATTGTGCCTTATGTGTCATAATAGGCTCACTCATGTGTTGAAATTAGGTGTAGTCACCATTTTAACAACAAAGAGACAATGGTCAGTATTTGCTGGGTCTTCTGCACCTCTGTAGACCTGATATGACTTTACAGTATGATTCTGGACCAATATATGATCCATCTCCTTCCTCATCTGGCCTTCATTGGATATCCAAGTTTACCAATGCATATAAAAACACCTGAATCAACAGGCAAAGATGGTGATATGATGAAAAGCACAAAAGAAGAGAAATCTCACAGTTATCATTTATTGTTCCAGAGCAGAATGGTCTGAGAATAGTCTCAAAGCCATTTCCGGGACAACTTGGTGTTCCACTCATATTTCCAACTCTAAGTTTGTCATGCAGAGGAACAGATTACATCACTGTTTCCAGTTGCTGATAGAAGTAATCTTTATCAGTGTCGATGGCATCCTTGGTGGAAGCGTAGGCTACAATGACGGACAGCTGCTTATGTTGATGGATCAAACTGGCATATGGCAGTCAATCAGAAATAGGGTGCCACCTTGAGAGTGATTTATTAAAGGGTGGATGGAGGACAAACGTCACCCTGTTTATGTAGCTGGTTCCGCCAGAGTACAATAAATTTGCATCCTCCAAAGAATGTTGAACATTTTTTATGAGTCTCACCGCCATTACCCCAGCAACTACAATGTTGTATCATTTCAACTCCCTGACTTAAAAAACCTAGTACCTGACCTCATTTAGGGTTAGTACATTACAGGTAGCTAATCTGGTGGCTTTTCTTGTGAATGCCATAGGCATTGTGGAGTTCAGCCTAAAGTGTGGACTATGCCACCAATTTTCTTGGGGTGGAATCCTGCAATTTTCTTTGTCAAGACCAGGCTCTTCAGCTGTAGAGTCCTGCAATTCACTGTGAGCACCTCAGCAAATTGGAATTAAATTCAGCCCCTGCAGTTCTGTTCTCTCAGGGGCATTGGCAGGGATCACCAGAGACCAGCCAATGCCCCGTCATAAAGCAGAGTATTATTTATTCAGCACAAAAGCATTTCAGATAAAACATTTCTTAAAACAATTAACATCTTATACATTTACCTAGCTTACCAGGTTGCACCCATCTTCTCAACTTGTTAGCCGTTGTCATAAACAGATGGTTAAGAGTTAATGTCTCTTTTACCTGTAAAAGGTTAAGAAGCTCAGTAAACCTGGCTGACACCTGACCAGAGAACCAATAGGCACTACAGATTCAAACTCTGTGAATCTAAAACAAAGGGATTCCACCCTTCTCCTTCCCTGTTAAGTACAGACTCAATTCCCTTGAGCCTTAACAAGGGGAAAAAATCAGACAGGTCTTAAAAAGCAAAACTTTTAATAAAAGAAAAAAGAATAAAGAAAATCACTGTAAATTTAAGATGGAATATTACAGGGTCTGTCAGCTTATAGACACTAGAAAGAAGCCTCCCCCAAGCAAAATACAATTTAAAACACTTCCAGCAAACTACACATTTGCAAATACAGAAACAATCAAAAGACTATAACCGCCTTTCTTACTAAATTACTCACTATAAAAGACTGTAGCAGGGAGATTGGCAAGAAAACTGGTTGCCCGCTTAGTCCCTTCCAGGACCCAGAGAGAACAAAGCAAAACCCAAAAAACACAAACAAAGGCTTCCCTCCACCGAGATTTGAAAGTATCTTGTCTTTGATTGGTCCCCTGGTCAGGTGTTTGGATCCCGGTTTGTTAACCCTTTACAGGTAAAAGAGACATTAACCCTTAACTATCTGTTTATGAGAGAACCTGATAGATTTTTCCTTGTTTTAAAATCGAAGGGATTGAGTCTGAACTCACCAGGGATTGGAGGGGGGAAGAAGGGGGGATGGTTAATTCCTCTTTGTTTTGAGATCCAAGGAGTTTGGATCTGTGTAAGCCTCTCAAGGCAACCCAGGGAGGGGAGAGTCTGGGGGGAAAAGGATGGGGATGGTTAATTTCTCTTTGTGTTAAGACCCAAGGGGTTTGGGATTTGTGTTCCCTAGGGAAGGTTTTGGGAGAACAGAAAGTGTGCCAGACACTATATTCTGGCTGATGGCAGCATTACCAGATCTAAACTAGGAATTAAGCTTAAAAGTGATCATGCAGGTCCCCACTTCTTGAACTCTAAAGTTCAAAGTGGGGGAAAAACCTTGACATAGTGAGCAGCGGTTGGGATTCTTAGGAACCAAAAGCCAGTAGGATTTTTTTTTCTCTCCTTTCTAGCTTCTTGGAAAGCATCTTGAGGGCAGAGATGTTACGTTTTTAATAAGGGTCATTGTTAAGAGGAGGCCTCAAGCTGTGAGCCAGCAGACAGCCAGCAAAAGGCATTTACAAGTTGAATTGTCTTTTTTTTCTTTCTACCTCTCGGGTACAGGTAGTTAGGAAATCTCTGTTGATGAAGCAGCCTGAGCTGAAGCATTCCAGTCAGTAAGCTGCAGAGGTAGTGTGGCCAGCACAAGAAAGCAGAAAAAATGAACACCAAGGAAGCAGTTAAACAGGAACTGGCTAGACTGGATGCAGAAGAGAAAGCCAAAGAGGCTGACCACAGAAGAACTATGGAGATGAGAGAAAAAGGGAGAAAAAAGCAAAAGAGGCTGACCACCAGAGGGCTTTGGAGCTCCAGAGGGAGGCCCTGGAATTAGAAAAGGCTAAGCAGGATGGAACAGCCAACCCTAACAACCCTTCTCTAGGTACTGTTTCCCATCCCAGAAAATTCCCTGCCTACAAGGTAGGTGATGATACTGAGGCCTTCTTAGAAAATTTTGAAAGGACCTGCCATGGGTACAACATCTCTACAGACCAGTACATGATAGAGCTGAGGCCACAGCTCAGTGGACCCTTAGCAGAGGTGGCGGCTGAAATGCCTATGGAACACATGAACGATTATGAACTTTTTCAAACCAAGGCCAGAATCAGAATGGGACTAACACCGAAGCATGCCTGTCAGCGATTCAGAGCCCTAAGGTGGAAACTAGATGTGTCATTTACCCAACACGCCTACCACATTGGAAAGAATTGGAATGCCTGGATATAAGGAGCAAATGTTAACTCTCTGGAAGAGCTGTCCCTCCTAATGTAAATGGAACAGTTCTTAGAGGGTGCTCCTGAGGAAATAGAAAGGTACATTCTAGATGGGAAACCCAAAACTGTAACTGAGGTGTGTGAGATTGGAGCCAGATGGGTGGAAGTGGCAGAAAAGAAAAAAGCTACTAGCAAGGGGAGCGAATATCAGAGGGGGCAAACCGAAAATAAACCCTATCCCTGGGGGCAACCCAAGACCCCCCCTACAACCCAAGGAAAGCCACAGACACCCTACTGTCCCACCTCACCAGTCTCCAGGAACCCACGTCGACCCAGTGACCAGTCAGCTGGGTGATGTTTTAAATGTAATGAACTGGGACAAATAAAGGCCAGCTGCCCCAAGAACCCCAACTGAGTGCAGTTCATTACACCACCATCACATCAAAGATCCCCAGGCCCAGATGCCTCTCAAATACCCTCGGAGCGAAGGGAAACCTTGCGAGAGGGTGGGAAGAAGTTATCGCATGGAAAGACACGGGGGCATAAGTGTCAGCTATCCACCAATCCTTAGTGGACCCCAAATTCATCAATCTAGAGGCCCAAGTAACAATTTACCCATTCATGTCAAAATCTGCAAACTTGCCTACAGCGGAACTGCCTGTCCAGTACAAAGGCTGGTCAGGAATGTGGACTTTTGCAGTCTATGACAATTATCCCATCCCCATGCTACTGGGGGAAGACTTGGCCACCCAGGTGAAGTGGGCCAAGAGGGTGGGAATGGTTACACGCAGCCAAGCCTGGCAAGCTTCCAGACCCATTCCTGTTCCTGAGACGTCCACAAGGGCTCCGTCTGTGTTACCAGAGACCCAGACAGAGGTGGTGGACCCGGATCCCCTGCCAACAACTGCAACAGCCACAGTGCATCCAGTCCCAGAACCGAAACTGGAAAAGCAACCAGCATCAGAACCATTGCCAGCACTGATGCCAGCGCTTGCAAACCCCTCTCCAACCCCAACACCAGAGGGCACCAGTGGGCGTGTACTGGCAGAAGCAGCAGACAACCACACCCAAGAGGCTCAGTCAGAGCCTGAAATATCACCTAGTGCACCAGCGGAGAGCGGTTCACCATCAACGAAATCAACCCCATCACCTACATCGCTTCCAGAGGGACCAAGCCCAAGTCCACAGTCTAAGGAGGAACTGGTGTCTCCAGCCTTAAGGGAACAGTTCCAGACTGAGCAGGAAGCAGATGACAGCCTTCAGAAAGCTTGGGCGGCGGCACAGAACACCCCACTGCCTCTCAGCTCTTCTAACTGATCCTGATTTGTTGTAGAACAAGGACTTTTATACAAGGAGACTCTTTCTGGTGGACACTAGGAAGACTGGCATCCTCAAAAACAGTTGGTAGTTCCAACTAAGTACCAGGGAAAGCTCTTAAGCCATGCTGAGGTGAACAGAACCAAAGACAGGTTGGGGAAGTCCTTCCACTGGGAGGGGATGGGCAAGGATGTTGCTAATTATGTTCAGTCTTGTGAGGTGTGCCAAAGAGTGGGAAAGCCCCAAGACCAGGTCAAAGCCCCTCTCCAGCCACTCCCCATAATTGAGGCCCCATTTCAGCAAGTAGCTGTGGATATTCTGGGTCCTTTCCCAAAAAAGACCCCCAGAGGAAAGCAGTACATACTGACTTTCGTGGACTTTGCCACCTGATGGCCAGAAGCAGTAGCTCTAAGCAACACTAAGCCTAAAACTGTGTCCCAGGCCTTAACAGACATTTTTGCCAGGGTAGGTTGGCTCTCCGACTTCCTTACAGATTCAGGATCTAATTTCCTGGCAGGGACCATGAAAAATCTGTGGGAAGCTCATGGGGTGAATCACTGGTTGCCACCTCTTACCACCATCAAACCAATGGCCTGGTGGAAAGGTTTAATGGAACTTTGGGGACCATAATACGTAAATTTATAAATGAACACTCCAATGATTGGGATCTAGTGTTGCAGCAGTTGCTTTTTGTCTACAGGGCTGTACCACATCCCAGTTTAGGGTTTTCACCATTCGAACTTGTGTATGGCCACGAGGTTAAGGGGCCATTACAGTTGGTGAAGCAGCAATGGGAGGGTTTTACGCCTTCTCCAGGAACTAACATTCTAGACTTTGTAAGCAACCTACAAAGCACCCTACGACACTCTTTAGCCCTTGCTAGAAAAAACCTAAAGAATGCTCAGGAAGAGCAAAAGGCCTGGTATAATAAACATACCAGAGAGCATTCCTTCAAAGTAGGAGACCAGGTTATGGTCTTGAAGGCGCAACAGGCCCATAAGATGGAAGCGTCATGGGAAGGGCCATTCACGGTCCAAGAGCGCCTAGGAGCTGTTAACTATCTCATAGCACTCCCCACCTGAACCCTAAAGCCTAAAGTGTACCATGTTAATTCTCTCAAGACCTTTTATTCCAGAGACTTAAAGGTTTATCAGTTTACAGCCCAGGGAGAAGATGACGCTGAGTGGCCTGAAGGTGTCTACTACGAAGGAAAAAGTGACGGTGGCATGGAAGAGGTGAACCTCTCCACAACCTTGGAACATCTGCGGTGGCAACAGATCAAGAAGCTGTGCACTAGCTTCGCCCCATTGTTCTCAGCCACCCCAGGATGGACTGAACGGGCATACCACTCCATTGACACAGGTAATACTCACCCCGTTAGAACCCCACCCTACCGAGTGTCTCCTCATGCCTAAGCTGCTATAGAACGGGAGATCCAAAACATGCTACAGATGGGTATAATCCGTCCCTCTAACAGTGCATGGGCATCTCCAGTGGTTCTAGTTCCCAAACCATATGGGGAAATACACTTTTGCGTGGACTACCATAAGCTAAATGCTGTAACTCGTCCCGACAACTATCCAATGCCACTCACCGATGAGCTATTGGAGAAATTGGGACATGCCCAGTTCATCTCTACAATAGACTTAACCAAGGGGTACTGGCAACTACCGCTAGATGAACCCACCAAAGGAAAGTCCTCCTTCATCACCAATACAGGGGTGTATGAATTTAATGTGCTTCCTTTCGGGCTGCGAAATGCACCTGCCACCTTCCAAAGACTTGTAGATGGTCTCCTAGCAGGATTGGGAGAATATGCAGTTGCCTACCTCAATGATGTGGCCATTTTTTCTGATTCATGGTCAGGCCACCTAGAACACCTGGAAAAAGTCTTTGAGTGCATCAGGCAGGCAAGACTAACTGTTAAGGCTAAAAAAGTGTCAAATAGGCCAAAACAGAGTGACTTACCTTGGACAGCAGGTGGGTCAAGGAACAATAAACCCCCTACATGCCAAGGTGGATGCTATCCAAAAGTGGCCTGTCCCAAAGTCAAAGAAACAGGTCCAATCCTTCTTAGACTTGGCCAGGTATTACAGGCGATTTGTACCACACTACAGCCAAATCGCTGCCCCACTAACAGACCTGACCAAAAAGACCCAGCCAAATGCAGTTAAGTGGACTGATGAGTGTCAGAAGGCCTTTACCCAGCTTAAGGCAACACTCATGTCTGACCCTGTGCTAAGGGCCCCCAACTTTGACAAACCATTCCTAGTAACCACAGATGCATCTGAGTGTGGTGTGGGAGCAGTTTTAATGCAGGAAGGACTGGATCAAAACTTCCATCCTGTTGTGTTTCTCAGCAAGAAACTGTCTGAGACGGAAAACCACTGGTCAATCAGTGAAAAAGAATGCTACGTTATTGTGTATGCCCTGGAAAAGCTACGCCCACACGTTTGGGGACGGCGGTTCCAGTTACAAACCGACCATGCTGCACTAAAGTGGCTTCATATTGCCAAGGGAAACAACAAAAAAACTGCTTAGATGGAGTTTAGCTCTCCAAGATTTTGATTTTGAAATTCAACACATTTCAGGAGTTTCTAACAAAGTAGCTGATGCACTGTCCCGTGAAAGTTTCCCAGAATTAACTGGTTAAAAATTGTCCTTAAAATGTCAAAAGTCTTGTCAGAATTTAAGGGAAGGAGAGTGGAAGGAATGCAATGTGGTAAATTACAATGCACTCATTTTAAAGTGTGAACTCACTAAAATAATTAGCAATGATACCTCATGTTATGAGGCAGCTGCAATGGCCACATGAAGATGCATGGAAAATTAGTAATTAGTAATATATGTAAATAGAAAATTATAATTAGTAGTATATGTAAAGGTGCATGTGTTTTATTAATCTATTTATTCTAAAGTTCTAGGAAGAAATCACCGCCAGTGTGGTTCCACACTGTCTGAGATTTGGGGAGCAGGTCATAAACAGATGGTTACGGGTTAATGTCTCTTTTACCTGTAAAGGGTTAAGAAGCTCAGTAAACCTGGCTGATACCTGACCAAAGAACCAATAGGGGGACAGGATACTTTCAAATCTTGGTGGAGGGAAGTCTTTTTTTGTGCTTTTTGTGTTGTACGCTGTTCACTCTCGAGACTGAGAGAGACGGGACATCATTCCAGGCTTTCCCAATCTTTCTGAATCAGTCTTTCATGTTTCAAAATAGTAAGTAATAGCCAGGCAAGGCGGATTAGTCTTATGTTTGTTTCCTCAACTTGTAAATGGTATTTTTGCTGGAAGGATTTTTACCTCTGTTTGCTGTAACTTTGAATTTAAGGCTGGGGGGGGGGAAGAGTCCCTCTAGTCTATATGAATCTGAGTACCCTGTAAAGCATTTTCCAACCTGATTTTACAGAGATAATTTTTACCTTTTCTGTCTTTAATTAAAAGCTTTCTTTTCAAGAACCTGATTGAATTTTCCTTGTTTTAAAATCAAAGGGATTGAGTCTGAACTCGCCAGGGATTGGTGGGGGGAAAAGAGGGGGGATGGTTAATTCCTCTTTGTTTTAAGATCCAAGGAGTTTGGATCTGTGTAAGCCTCTCAAGGCAACCCAGGGAGGGGAGAGTCTGGGGGGAAAAGGAGGGGGATGGTTAATTTCTCCTTGTTTTAAGACCCAAGGGGTTTGGGATTTGTGTTCCCCAGGGAAGGCTTTGGGAGAAGAGAAAGTGTGCCAGACACTATATTCTGGCTGGTGGCAGCATTACCAGATCTATGCTAGGAATTAAGCTTAAAAGTGATCATGCAGGTCCCCACTTCTTGAACTCTAAAGTTCAAAGTGGGGAAAAAACCTTGACAGCTCTATTGTTTCAATATTGGGAACTTGCATTAATTACCCCACATTGATTTAAGTTCCTGCAGAGAGCATTGCTTATCTGACCCATTTAACCAGAAATGCAATTATTAGCAAGCCCATATGGGTACACATACCATTTATGATATGAATACAATGGTCTCTGAATAGTCTATGAATCCATAGCATCTGTCACATCTCAATACAATAATCTTTGAATATTCCATGGTTCTATTGCATCTGTCTTTCTGTACTTCATTGAAAACATAGAAATCCCAGCTGTCCAATACTGCATAGAAGTATTTGCTAACTCTAGGTCTCAGTAAGACATCAGGCCTTAAAAGCACATAATTCTCATTACCCTCTTGCCTTTTCTTCCTCAGTTCAGTTTTAACCTCTGTTTAGTGACTGCTATCTGGAGAATTGTTACAGCTGGAATCAAAGCCATATCCCCCCTGGGAAAGCTCTCTTCCTCTGCTTCTAAATGGTATAAACTTCAAGTATAAGCTCTAACACTAGGAGTTCATGAGAATATTGAATGCTAAAATCATGTCAGAATTTAAGGGAAGGAGAGTGGAAGGAATGCAATGTGGTAAATTACAATGCACTCATTTTAAAGTGTGAATTCACTAAAATAATTAGCAATGATACCTCATGTTATGAGGCAGCTGCAATGGCCACATGAAGATGCATGGAAAAAATATTTGGATGTGGGGGAAAATATAATCCCCAAAGTACACTTAATGAGGACATTGACCCTCCTTTAAAACACAGGAACTGCAGTTGCTTATGACAGCAGCAGTAGTGGGGGAGTGGGAGGGGGAAGCCTCTGCACTGCAGGCTTTGTTGGGAAAGGTATAAATATTAACCTTTGTTTTGTGGAACTGCAGAGAGATTTTACATTGAGATTCACTAAGAAAAATATTGAAAACAGAATCAAGATCCCTATTCTGCAGCCATTATTTGGCAGTAGAACTATTCATATGAGTAAACGCTACTCAGTGCAAAAAAAGGATGTAGCATCTGGCCCTAAATTAAGTGACACACACTTTATGGTCAACGTTTTGTGCTTTTTCCCTGGACCAGAAATAGACTAGTACAAAATGTTTTCAGGACCAGAACATATTCTAAGCACTGTTTCTGAACCTGTGAGCAGCTCAAGTTTATGCTACTCTCTGAATTCTAGCAGGATAACTTTCACTCAGTTTTACCATTATCACCACTCACCTGCTCACAGTAGCCACAAGTTCAAAGCTATCTACAATATCCAGGACCAGCAATTAAATTGGATGTGTGTCTATACTGCAATGTGGGAGGAAGGCAAAATACATGCATTAGGGAGGTGGTATCTTCACTGTGAGATTGTAGTAAAGCATCCTGGGCTGTGACTCAGCCAGTCCACCAATTTTTGCTGGTACTTTGCGGATCTATATTTTTTCCCAGTAAAGTAGGCGGTTTGTGGAAGTTTATGTAAGAAAGTAAGAAGTTTTCATTTTAGAGAAAATGTTACTGAGGCTGATTACTTCTAAAAAAATCTGGCTTGTCATTTTTTTTGGATAGGACAAAGGAGAATTAGTTGAGAAGTCAAATCTCAGTCATATTTTGGGGGACTTGAGCATTGTAGTGATGCAGCTTTAGAGCTTGTTAAGGATCAGGTTTTATTTCAATTTTATTTTTTGCAGCAAATAACAAAAGCATTTAGTAGTGTCCCCACATGGAAATGGATGTAAGTTATTAGTACTGTATAGGGGAGAGAAAAATCAGTAGGTAAGAAATAAAACGGTTTTCTCAGAACAACTGATGCTTCAGGTCATAGGCTACAGTGTCCACAGAGTGAAATGAGATTCAATTGTCTCTTGAGAAGCCATTGCCACAGCCCAGAAAACCCCCACAAGCACTGTAAATTGGATATGTTAAGGTTTAATTAGTCAATCAATTTTCTTAAAAAGGAAAAATGCGGCACCCTCACCCGAGGGCTTGTCTACACATTAGTCTGTACTAGAGGGGTATAAATTCCAGTGTATGCTAGCATATTGCGCACTAATTGGTCCCTGGACTCTCCACACTAAAAGTTCTTTACTGAGCATTAATGTAACCACAAAGGCCAGTTAGCGTGTGACATGCTAGTGCATACCTCTCTAGGGCAGGCTAATGCACCATACAGACAAGCCCTGAGGGAGTAGGGCTGAGATGAAAAAGAGCAAGGCAGAATTTTAGAGCTTGCAGTTTAGTAACACTTTGTGCTATTTATTTATTTTATGTTTAAGTCTATGACTTTCCACACTGCAAGAAGCAGCTGCAGTAGTTATCAGCACTTCAAAGGGTCATGAAAGTGCATACCATCAATTGCAGGCCAGTCAAACTGACAAGGAAGCAGCAGCCTGCCAGAGGCTGAAAGGAGAGGAGGGAGAGAATGAATGAATGAATGAAAGAGTGAGAAGATAGGAGAAAAAGTGGATTATAGCACTTAGCTCAGTGACATATGAAATCTGAAGCTAAATTTTTAAAGTTAGGAATTGAAAGTCAGGCTGCCCAACAAGAAGTTAGAGTCAGACAACTAGCTGAGGGCAGGTCTACACTTAAAACACCACAGCAGCGCAGCTATACTGGTGCTGCTGCACCGCTGTAGCATTTCAGTGAAGACACTAGTAAACTGACAGGAGAGCTTCTCCTGTTGGCACAGTTAATCCATCTCCACCAGACCTGGTAGCTATGTCGAGGGAGAAGCCCTCCTGTTGACACAGTGTTGTCTACACTGGGGGTTAGTTGCTCTGGAGGTTGATTTTTCACCCCCTCGAGTGACATAGTTATACTGAAATAAGTTTATATCGTAGACCTGGCCTGAGCCAACAGCTAATTTAGAGAATCAGCCAACCATAGTGTACAAAAAGCAAAAGCAAGATAAGAAACCTGGATATCAGGGATCACTAATTCCCGGTGCTGGTTCCACCACAGAGCCAGAATGGGCAGTCACCTAAGGGTAACAAAATGTTTAGTGACTGTTTATCATGCAAGCGAATGTGAGACTGTGAGGGGGAGCACATTTTCCAGGTTGCCTGGGGAGCAACAACTGTAAAGCAAGTGCTACCAATTCCAGGGGGAATATAAAGAGTAAAAGCTAGAGATCCTGTCAGCTAAATGCAAGAAGGCAATTAGAGTTAAAGAGTAGGCAGAGTCTGAAATAACTTTGGAAAAACAGAAGTGAGAATCATGGGAATTATCTGCCCTGTACACACTTTGCATACCACATTTTTTATAGCTGTGTTATTTTGCAACTTTCCTTTACATGAGATATCCCGAGGCCAGACAGGAAGCTGCTTGAGGCCTCCAGTCTCTAGCAACCCATCACTGTTCCCTCCTCACGAACCCTATCCTCTCAAAGGCTAGGCTATCTCTGAATCCGAGTGGCCTTAGAATCAGCTCACTCTAAAGCTAAACTGCATCACAGCATCCCAGATTTCTATACCATCCTAGCTTCTTAGCATAATAAATAAAAATAGTCTTACCTTTATCATATGCTGCCTGTTTGCATCCTTTTACATACAGTAGTCATTTCAAACAAGTCTTTGGACACAGTTTGCATTATGGATAAAATTTTCATAGTAGTGTGTGAGGAATTACAAATGTGTGGTAAATCCCTTTATTGTTAAAGCTGAGTCTCTGTTCTTCCTTTTCAAATTTGTTATAGCCCTACCACACTCTTTTATAAATTCCCGATAACATAAGGCTATCGTATTTTGCAAACTCTGGTGGCTTATATCAAACACAGAATTCTTGACTTTCCCAAACAGCCTAGTTCAGTGGTTCTCAAGCTATTTATCATTGTGGAACACGTATGCGGCCCACACTGTGTTACATGGACCGCAGGTTGAGAACCATAGCATGCCCCCCGCTAATCCTCACGGACCCCTATGCCCAACACCCCCTGCCCAGAGACTCCTCCACAGAGCAGGGCCAGGAGAGGAGCCTGAGGGATAGGGTCAGGCAACTGGGACCCAGATCCTGCCATGCAGGCTGAACTGGGCAGAGCAGCTGGGACCTGGACTCCACCATGTAGGGCAGGCAGGGCAGGGCAGAGCAGCTGGATCTGCTGCGTCAGGCCAGGAAGCCGGGACCCATGCCATAAGGCCAGGAGTGGAGCCCCATATAAAACCCGGGAGTAGTCAGCACCCCGCAAACCCCTAGTTCATGAGTCTATGCTGCCCAGTGCTCCCTACCCAGTCACTGCGCAGAGCCCCCCTTCTTCCCTTCCCCCCAATCCTCCCCAGAGACCAACTCTCCCACACCCTGCCCCCCTGCAGTCGTCATCGGCCCACTACCAGGAGGAACGCTCCAGTAAGGCTGCTTGATGCTGTCTTCCCCTGCCATACCAGAGTGGTAATTTTTGAAAAAAATTTAGCACACAGCTGGGCTGCAGCTGTGCGCTAACTGGACCACATGTGGCCCTTGGGTTGAGAACTACTGGCCTAGTTTGTTGGAGATCACTACATTACTTTTGAGAAGTTGCAGCTATACCACACATCATAAACTATATAAGACTAACACCAAACTTTCTCTCTCATGTCTACCTCAGCTTTAATAGGGGCAAAATAACTAATGAAGTATAAGGACACTTAATATGAGGGCATGTGTTTGCAGAATCCCAGGTATGTAAATTATATTTGTCTGATGGATTTGTCTTGCTGTTTTTTTGTTTGTGTAACTTTAGACCACATCTGCTTTCCTGCCAGATTCTATGAATTTTCACAATTAAGCTAAGTAAAAATGAAAGAGAATCACTTACATTAAAGAACCAAACATTTATTTTGAGCAAGAAATGGAAACAGACAGCAGTTCTATCTATTCAAAAATGTCGAGTGGATACACAGGGAGGAAGAAAAGGCTCCATTGCTTCAGTATTAATGACCATAGAAATCCTGTCTTTATTCTGCAAGTACTGACTGTGTCAAATACAATACTTTTCATCAGAACTGATGAGAAAAATATACAAAGAGGATAAATAACATCTGTGTATTCAATATTCTAGTAATATGCATTAAACATTAGATAACATTAATAAATATATCAAAGGTGTGTGTTTAACACTTTAAGGATTATTGAAATATTCACACCATTTAATTTAAGCGCAGCTCTTTCTTTGTAATAGTCTGATATGCAAGAGAAGAGCCAAAGAGAAAGAGAAGATTTATAGAAAATATAAACAAAGTGATCAATTAAAAATGTAGTTTAGGGACGAACCAATAGAATCAGATGAGGTGGGAAGTTCCGTACTTAATATGGAGAATAATAGCACATCAAAGGAATAAGGAATGCTGATATCTATAGAAAAATCTTATGGAGAAGAGGTACAGAATTGTAATTGTATGAAAACAAAGTTCCTTTTTCTATTCACATCTTCTCCATGTTTATTAGAATCTTGTACACTGAAGCTATTTTTATGCAGAGAACATTTTCCAGATGATACGACTTTTCGATGCATTTGTTATTGAGTGTCATGAAAAGGACAGGGAACAAGGTAATTTTCAGTTTTCTTTCCCCTTTCCTCTTATCACTTATAATATAACATGCTGATTATTTAAGAGCTTAAGAAATTTGCATAATAAGATACATTCTACTGCATCTTATTTTGTGCCTATAGCATTGGTAACAACAAAACAACATATCAGCTTATTTTACATATTTTATACCTCTTGGATGAACTTTAATATATATATTTTCTACTGAACTGAATTTTGCCTCAAACTTTTCTTGATCCGTGACAAATAAAAGTTATTCAAAAGTCAATGGACGTTCAGTTCCAGTTCAGCTCATGTTAATATCCCAATGTGGGTAATCTAAAGTAAGACAGAGCTTTTAATTAGATGCCAAAGGTCAGATCCTGGGGGCTGTTATCAAGTCTACATGAGTTTAGAGCTCCCTGAGGCAGTTCTAAATTGTGCTTGGGTCTGAACCAGCAATCCTGATGATATGCAGCCTGACAATAACTCCCAGTGAAATGAACAGGAGTCTTTCCATTGATTCAAAGAAGATGAATCTGACTCTTGCAAATAATGGTCTGGATTTGGAAAATTGCTTAGTGTTGGCCTAACTCTGCTCCTAATGAATTGAGTGAGAATTTTAACACTGATTTCAATGGGAATAGAGGTAGGCCAATGATGAGCACTTTTGCTCCAACCCAATAGGACCTGAAAAATTCCAGAGGAAGAGATCTTGACCAGTGAACCACATCATGGTGAGTAATTAGAGACATTCCCAAACAAGAACATGTATCCGAAGCTCTCAAACTGTTTAATGATGATTACAAAAATGCAAAACTTAAAAGCATCAGCTCATTTGGCCTAACGCACCTGAACCATCAAAACAGCAGCAAGAAAAACACAAATAATACACCCTCCCTAAACCTATAATAAAAACAAAAATAATAATAAAGAACAGGAAACAAAATAAAATCAAGCCCAACAAGGAAACCTTGCATCCTAATTTGAAACCAACCACTTTGGTTGCTTATTTCACTTTGAAGGTGGGCAGCTAGATAGATGGTAATCTCCTGACTAGATGCAGGCAGACAAAGATAACATACATCAATAATGCTAACTGCATAGTTTGAAGCCTTCTCAAATGTTGACATGGAGCAGGATCTCAGCTGCAAAGAGAAAGTGGGCAAAAATAGTTTTAAGATATCACTGCTCTTCACTGGTTCACCCGCCCCCACCCCCACCAACAAAATTTATAGCAGCTTCAGGGAGGCTCTAAGATTTGCAGACTTGTAACAGTCACTGGGGAGCAGGATCTATTATTATTATATTATTATATCTATTGGATATATTATTCCATGCATATTATGGATTTTTCTCATTTGATTTCCCAGATTTAAATAATATTTTGGTATATCTTAAAATATTTATATTTGATATTAAAATATGCTTGGAGGCATAGGGGTTTCCCTATAACATCTGCATGTTTTGACTGTGAAAAATTCATGATTTTCCTAAATTTTTGCCGTGGTGAACACTGAGCCTTAACTGTTAAAGAAATGGCTCCTATTCGCAGGTAGGTGAATGCCGTTCATCCTCTGTCTCATTGAGAAGCTTTGGCTCAAACTCCACCAAAGACAGCAGCACTCTGGAGCTCCAACTAAAAGAAATGTAAAGCTCTTGAAAAAGATAATGTGATAATGTTAAGGGATTATGATGCCCGGGTATGTATACGTATGACCTCTGTTTTAATAGCAGCGAGAAATGGTTAAGGGAGAATTAAACTGAGCTATTCAAATTCAAGATATGAAATCACATATGACTTACATCATAGCTAGTTAATTTCATTTGAAAGGTAGTTCATTTACAGATAAGAGCTGAGCAGTAATAGGGATTTTTCAGGTGAATGACAATTCTGAAATATAATAAAAATAATTTTGTGTCAATTTGAAAACAAAATGTTTCAAAATATTCAGTGAATGAAAATGTAAAAAAAGGTTTGATCTGTGAGCATTTTAAACATTTTTAAAAATAAAACAAAGAAAATTTGAACAAAAGTTATTTTAAATCAAACAAGCAAAATGTTTAATTTTCAATTTAATTTAATTTTCAAATGTCAAACTAGTTTGGTTTTTAAATTTTTTTATTTTTTTTTGTAAAACAATTTAGCAAAATCAAACAAATCTGCAAAAAGTTTTGGTATCACAGAGTCTGCATTTTTTCTGGAGAAATCCTTTTTAGTCAAAACTTCTCCCCAGTTCTACTGTGTATGCATTTCTATATAGAAGAATTGTACCATACTCATTTTATACTCCTAATGTTGCTGTAAAATTGCAGTGAAAGAAAAACAATGCCAGGCTCACTCTGAAATTTTGCATCGTATCCCTCAGGGGAGCATTAGCGTCCTGAAAACTCATTTTCGTTGCTCTCCTACCAATCTCTCTCTTTACCTGATACATTTATTTAGCCAACAGAATAGCATATCATCATCTGAGTGCATCAATAGTTTTTTTCCTGCAGACTCAAACTATATTTATTCCCATTCCCTGTAATTGCTTGTGATTGCTATCCTGTTGATCCTCAGTGTGCACCTTTTTAGAATGTTTGCAGTGATCTGAATTGCTCTGCCTGATGTCCTTTCAGGTCCCCCAGATTTAAAACTCTATGGAACAGAGTAGTTTTTTAATCATATGGCTCATAAATAATTTTTATTTGTTTTTTTTTATTTAAGTTTTGATCCATTTGTGTTTGCAGCTCCCAAGTTACACTTTCAGTTTGGGATTAAAATGAACTGTCAGCCTCAAAGTGAAAGCCTGTCAGACTCAGAACCACAGAGTGTTAGTTTATCTTATCTCCAAACCATGTGCAACTGTACATTTCATAGAAATTCTGTACAGAACTGAGTGAATAATTGATTTTTTTGGTTCAGTGGTTGAAAAGATTTCATTTTTGGGTCAAACAGAATTTTTCATTCACCCAAAAGTAAAATAAAAAAGGGGAAAATCATTCATTTTGGGTCAAACAAAATGTTTTGTTCAACCTGAAATAATTGATTGATTGTTTCTTTCATCTCATATTTGGGTGATTTTTTTCTTTAAAAAAAATAAAGAAACATTTCTAACAAAATGTTACTTTGAAACAAAAGTCAATTTCAAAAATGTCAAAATGTTTCAACTATTTAAAAATATATATTTTTAATTGAAACTGTTTGCCACATTCAACCTGAATTTGCAAAGAGATTCAGTCTACCCGAATATGCATTTTTTGGCAAATAAACTATTTGTCCGAATAATTTTGCCCTGCTCTATTTATGCATGACATCATATATCAGGGCAAGTTCACTTAAAAATGCCACCTACCTGCATTAATGGGTGGGGAGAATTTTTCCTATTATTCTTTATAATTGTCACAATGTGAACTGTTGTGAACGTTGTAGCTCCTTCAGTTAATTATGCATTAGAGTTTCCTGTCAGATTTAAATTTCTCTTATTCCTTACAGAAGAGTTGTTATAAACTCAGTCAAATATTCCCCCTTTTGTTGTGGTAAACAGAGTAACTATTTTTCCCCTCAATAATAAGAGTCCAATTTATTAAAAGCTTGTTTTAAAAACAAGTTTAATCTAAACATTGGGAAGGATAATTCAAAGAAGAAAAGACAACAATCTGGATTATGTAATGATATCCTGAAAAGGGAAAGCATTCCATGAATTAGCTTTTGGTTTATTTGGTACTTACCAAATACATACTACAGAGTACTCTGAAATGGTTGATTTTGGGTTCCAAAAAGTATGCTAAAGTCTTATATACTTCACTGGCTGACCTGGGCAAGTCACTTCAGCTCTCTGGGCTTTGGTTTCCTCATCTGTGAAATGAAATAATGATACTTACTTTGCACTTTGAGATGTACTGAAAAAATGTAATATAGAAGAGTTAGGTATTATTGCTAACCCATTAGTAATTATAGACTTCTTAACCAATTACATTTTAGTCTTGCAAAACTGCATGCATGTGCTTATGAGAAAGACAAGGTGGGTGAGATAATATATCCTATTGGACCAATAAGCTTGTCTCTCTCACCAACAAAAGTTGGTCCAATAAAAGATATTAATTCACCCACCTGGGTGTCCAGTATCAGGGGGTAGCCATGTTTGTCCATATCCACAAAAACAACAAGGAGTCCGGTGGCACCTTAAAGACTAACAGATTTATTTGGGCATAAACTTTTGCAGGTACATGGTTTTTTACCCATGAAAACATATGCCCAAATAAATCTGTTAGTCTTTAAGGTGCCACCGGACCCCTTGTTGTTTTCACCCACCTTGTCTCTCTAATATCCCGAACCAACATAGCTTCAACAACATTGCATACAATGATGTATGTGCTTATCTTTGATTTCAAGGGGGCTGCTCACAGTCCATAAAATTAATCGCATGTGTAAATTGTCACAAATTCAGGGCTGTTTAGCACTAGCATAAAAATAACTAATCATTGTAATGCTATCTTTCCACAGGTATAAAGATATAGGATATAGGTACACAATCATTTTGGATAACTTCTCCTGACTGATGGTGAAAACAGCAAATAAATTTTATATGCAGTTTTATATACCAATTGTCTTGCAAAAATTCAGCACTATTGAAATTAATCAATAAGAAATGAAGATTTCTGGAGGAAAGGGTGAAGAAGGGTAATTGGATTGGAAGGTCAGGTTTGATGACTATTTTATTCCAGCTACTGCAGTCTTCCAGGCAATTACAAATATTTATATTATCTTATTCTGAGAATTATACATAAAACTACAACCATAGGTTTCAGTCCTGGCCATCATTAGTTGTTTTCATTGAGGCAAAAAAGCAGACAGACAGCTGCCCTAAAAGCTCAGCCTTGGATTTCCCCTATTACAGCTGTATACCTCCATCCTCCCCACACTTTCAGTGCTGGAGATAGGGAAAGAGTGTGCAAGGGATTGGAGGAGATGTGGGGCAGGGGTAGGGGGATCCAGACTCACCAACTCCACCAGGTTCCAGCCCAGTCCCCTAGTAGTGGCAGAGTGTTCTGCCACTGGATCAGAGGGGATCTGCCCAAAACATGCTGACCTAGTTTCAGGCCACAACACAACCAGACTATTATCTGGTTCCCCTGGGCTACTTCCTATACTCCCGCTGTGGGGTACTTGGTTCCCAGGATTGTCATCTGTTTCCCCAGGGTAGTCAGCTAACAGCAGTCTTAGCAACTCCTCAGCATCCCTGGCAGCCAGTTCTGGCAGCTCCTTCAGGTCCTCAGTGCTGTAGTGGTCACCATCTGGCTCAAGACCCATCAGTGGGCAAGAGACATCTGTCTCCTCCAGCAACTCCAGCCCAGCTGAGCTGCAGGGCTCAGCTTTTATACTTCCAGTTCCTCTTCTGCCCTTCTGTCTCCAGTGGGGTGGGCATGGATGCCCAAGGGGTGAGTAAAGGAGTCTCCGTATCTATCCTGGGGGAGGCCATGCAGCCCTTGTTACATGGAGGCATGAAGCAGCCTAACTATAAATACCATGAGACACCATGGTGGCATTTCTGAGTTAAAACCTTTTGGTTTTCAGGTATCCACCTTCTCAATTAAAAGCTGAAATTTTCTATGTTAACTAGACACTTTTTGAAAACAATGTTAAAAACATATTTCTTTCAAAAAGAACAGTACTACTTGTGGCACCTTAGAGACTAACAAATTTATTTCAGCATGAGCTTTCATGAGCTA
Organism: Gopherus evgoodei; assembly: GCF_007399415.2. Taxonomy (NCBI): domain Eukaryota; kingdom Metazoa; phylum Chordata; order Testudines; family Testudinidae; genus Gopherus; species Gopherus evgoodei. The sequence continues at coordinate 198,234,004 of NC_044323.1, forward strand.
CAGCTCACTTCTTCAGATGCATAGAATGGAACACACAGACAGGAGATATTTATACATACAGAGAACATGAAATGGTGGAAGTATGCATACCAACAGGAAGAGTCTAATCAATTGAGATGAGCTATCATCAGCAGGAGAAAAAAAACTTTTGAAGTAATAATTAAGATGACCCATAGAAGGTGTGAGGAGAACTTAACATAGGGAAATAGATTCAATTAGTGTAATGACCCAACCATTCCCAGTCTCTGTATTTGCTACCCAAGATCCATAAACCTGGAAATCCTGGACACCCCATCATCTCAAGCATTGGCACCTTAACAGCAGGATTGTCTGGCTATGTGGACTCTCTCCTCAGGCCCTATGCTACCAGCACACCCAGCTATCTTCGAGACCCCACTGACTTCCTGAGGAAACTACAATCCATTGGTGATCTTCCAGAAAACACCATCCTGGCCACTATGGATGTGGAAGCCTTCTACACCAACATTCCACACACAGATGGACTACAAGCCATCAGGAATAGCAGGATAGTATCCCCGATAATATCACGGCTAACCTGGTGGATTAACTTTGTGACTTTGTCCTCACCCACAACTATTTCACATTTGGGGACAATATATACCTTCAAGGCAGTGGCACTGCTATGGGTACCTGCATGGCCCCACAATATTCCAACATCTTTATGGCTGATTTAGAACAACGCTTCCTCAGCTCTTGTTCCCTAACGCCCCTACTCTACTTGCGCTACATTGGTGACATCTTCATCATCTGGACTCATGGAAAAGAAGCCCTAGAGGAATTCCACCATGATTTTAACAATTTCCATCTCACCATCAACCTCAGCCTAGACCAATCCACACAAGCGCTCCATTTCCTAGACACTACTGTGCTAATAAGCGATAGTCAAATAAACACCATCCTATACTGGAAACCCACTAACCTCTATTCTTACCTAAATGCCTCCAGCTTCCATCCAGGACACACTACACGATCCATTGTCTACAGCCAAGCTCTAAGATACAACCGTATTTGCTCCAATCCCTCAGACAGAGATAAACACCTGCAAGATCTCTATCAAGCATTCTTAAAACTACAATACCCACCTGCTGAAGTGAAAAAACAGATTGACAGAGCCAGGAGAGTACCCGGAAGCCACCTACTACAGGACAGGCCCAACAAAGAAAATAGCAGAATGCCACTAGCCATCACCTACAGCCCCCAACTAAAACCTCTCCAGTGCATCATCAAAGATCGACAATCTATCCTTAAAGATGATCCCTCGCTCTCACAGATCCTGGGAGACAGGCCAGTCCTCGCTTATAGACAGCCTCCCAACCTGAAGCAAATACTCACCAGCAACCGCACACCATACAACATAAACACAATCCAGGAACCTATCCTTGCAACAAAGCCCGATGCCAGCTCTGCCCACATATCTATTCAAGTGACACCATCATAGGACCTAATCACATCAGCCACGCCATCAGGGGCTCGTTCATCTGCACATCTACCAACGTGATATATGCCATCATGTGCCAGCAATGCTCCTCTGCTATGTACATTGGCCAAACCAGACAGTCTCTATGCAAAAGATTAAATGGACACAAATCTGACATCAGGAATCATAACATTCAAAAACCAGTGGGAGAACACTTCAGCCTCTCTAACCACTCAGTGACAGACTTGAAGGTGGCAATTTTGCAACAAAAAAACTTCAAAAACAGACTCCAAAGAGAGACAGCTGAACTTGAATTAATATGCAAATTAGATACAATTAATTCAGGCCTTAACAGAGACTGGGAAAGGTTGGGTCATTACACTAATTGAATCTATTTCCCTATGTTAAGTTCTCCTCACACCTTCTATGGGTCATCTTAATTATCACTTCAAAAGGTTTTTTTCTCCTGCTGATAGCTCATCTCAATTGATTAGACTCTTCCTGTTGGTATGCATACTTCCATCTTTTCATGTTCTCTGTATGTATAAATATCTATATGTCTGTATGTTCCATTCTATGCATCTGAAGAAGTGAGCTGTAGCTCACAAAAGCTCATGCTGAAATAAATTTGTTAGTCTCTAAGGTGCCACAAGTACTCCTGTTCTTTTTGCGGATACAGACTAACATGGCTGCTACTCTGAAACCTGTCATATTTCTTTCAAAATACCCAATTTTGATGGAAAATTGTCAGCCAGTCCTAATTATAAGTGCTTTATTAAGCTTCAAAATGTCACCTCCATACTGGCTAACTGGTATAAATTGACATAACTCTACTGATGTATATATAATTCATTTGAATTATGCCAAATTATACTAGAGGCATCTGGGATTACCACAATTTTTCCATCTACAGTATAAGATGTATCTGCAATAGCTCCTTGCCACTGTCAACTTTTTAATGACATCTAGTTTATAGGTGGTTTATAACACATCACTAAACTTTACCTAGTATTTTAATATAATTTAAAAATGAGTTTGATTTGGTGAGAAATTTGGGCTGAAGTTCAGGCAGACTTTTATCTTGTCCCAGTCAGTTCACTCTTCCTCGGTAAAAGTGACAAAAATCAAAGAAAAAAAATCTTATTTCCTCCTAGATATCTGCTATTGCTCAGTGTGTGACCTGAAATAAAGCTGACAGATAGAACTGCAGTTGATGCGTAAGTATCCTCTACAAACTAGAGAATACTCTAGCTTGTCAGTTATTTGATTCATTTTCAACTTGTTCAGCACCTATGTAATAAACAGTTCTGTCACTCCATTGAATTCACTAAATTGACAAGAGGTGTTGTGGAAAACAAATGGGAGTGCTTGGCTATACTTCTTTCTTTCTACTCTTCACTAACAGCAAAAAAAAACTACTCTACCAGTGAAGAATTTGAAAAATTGTGCTTGTTATTGTATGCAGCATACACCACCTAAAGTGCCCGTGAAATAGGGGATGAAAATTCTCAGAACATGTATAAATTCTGCTATTCTAAAATCTCTTCTTGACCAAATGATGGACGAGGACTGCAACAGGACTTAAGTACTTAAGCTCCTAAGTCATTTACGAACTTTTGAAAATGTTACCATAAATCCTCATCTGGTATAAATTGACATAGTTCTTCTTGATTCAATGTTTTTATGTTGATCCATACCAGCTAGAATTTAGCCCTATATTTCTAACGCCATGTTTATCATCTTGTCTTAAAGTAACTATACTTCAAAAAATCCAATATTTTATTTTCATAACACATAATATGTATCATACCTACAATGCCTAGTTATCAAGAAAAATGCATAGATTGTATAAAAATTTAATTTGTATTCTTCATGGTTGTGTTTCGTATTATGCAACAGCTTCTGAGCAATGCGTTTTAGCCTGAGTATGTAGGGAATAGCCTCAAAATTATGCTAAAATGTGTTAAGCTCCCTCTCTCTCATGAGATCTTTCTGATGACACCCATCAGAACATGCCATTCACATGTCCACAACAAATGTAGTAATTTCAAAATCTCAACTCATCTCAGAGCAGTTCTCTCAATATCACCCTCCTCCTCTTTCATCCTTGCTAATCAGAGTTGAGAGCTTTAGATAATCACTATGCTGTTACTGAGAAATAGCCATACATAGATTAATGTAAATCCCTGTACTCTGCTTCGCTAAAGACGGCCTTTTGCCATTCAGAGTAAAGGGATTTGCATATTGTATGGTTAGTGAGATAGAACTGTACAGTCATTATGCAAACAAGACTGCAGGTGCATAAGTGACTGAGAAATAAGCATAGATACAGATGTAACAGCATCCTTGAACTCGGACTGGCTGAGACATTTCCATAGTTTTAAAAAATCAGCAATAAAGCTGTTACAGGTAAAATTTAGGGAGAGATGATTTGTATAGGTCTGGGTTCTTTTCTCTGCTACAGCAATCTTCATGGCAAGTAACTGCACTGTGGTTCTTTCACCTCCATCAATACTCTCATTGGAAAATGAGCATAGTAATATTTATTCCTCTTACAGATTTGTTAGGATTCTTAGATCAGTAATGTGCTTTGAGATCCCTAAAGATGGTATGGAAGTGCAAAATATTATGATTATTATTAGAGATAGGATCAAACAAAAGCCTTGGAGCTGAGTTCTGGATCTGAATTTTGTATCTCTGTAATGGGCAGAACAAAACTACTGATCTGAAAACTCCCAGACTTTGTAGTTCATTGTCTTGAACCCAATCTGAACTTTGCCCAAGATTGGGGTGCTAGCATTCAATGTGCAGATTTAGCCAACACTAGAGGAAAAACTTGGATCCCAACTTGGAAATGGAGTTTGTAGCTAATTATTATTAAGATTAAAGAAATCTTACATTCACCTCTTTTTGTTAAAAAGTGTATAGAAAATACAGTTCTAAGTGTGAAGGCACTGATAAAAGCTGAAAATACCTTCCTTTCACATGAATAAAAGCTATTACGCTGAGGTGCCCAGCCCAACATATCTTATAGTGTGTGAAGTATTTAGAAAAAAATTAAGCAGAACTATCACAAGAGTTTCACAAGTGCACATTGATTTTTAAAAATATGTTTTTTGTTTGCATGTTTTTGTAAGCTTTTTTCTTGGAAAAATGAGGTTGTGTGACATTTTGAAGTAAATAAGTGCAAAATTTGTGAAAGGATGTTGAATTCAGGATATTTGATGAACTTGGGTATAATGTCATATGAGGAAAAACACATCACAGAAATGACAGTTTTATTATTCTTTATACATCTCCTATTTAGAACCTCATCGTGCCTTCTAATGTTTTAATATTTACCAATTTAATGATTTACCAATCATTACCACCTATTAATCATGGATATTTCTCATTCTAATTATAAAGGGAGAACTGGTATTTCAGATTCCATTGTATGGTAACTTTTGCTAAAACCATACAGGATTCATTATATACAGTATAATGAGGGATTTAGGAAATTAATAGTTGTTGTGACTCAGTCTAGACAGATTCTCATGACATTTATGCAAAATATATAATGGAAGAGGTCTGCTGCATGTGAATACATTGAAAATGTTATTCATCAGGCTGCATTACTCAGCACTAAATTGCCTGGCATCAAGAGTCAGGCATTGAAACTGAGCTCTTTCTTTAGAAGAGTTCCCCTTGACCAGTCATGTAACTTTCAGCTGTAAAACAAACAGCCAGGCACAATAAGCTCATATTATATCCTTGGATATATATAAGGGCATTAGGAGAAAATAAAATCAGCCATGATAAAAGCAGTGTAGAAATTCCATGTAAGAACTAAATTGTTCTTAGTTACCATATGTTAGCAGATTATTCTAACACTTTTGACATCAGAAGAAGCCTATTCTACTTACACTTTGGCCTGGTCTACACTATGCTGAATTTAGCAGCGTTAAACCTAAGTAACCCTGCACCCGTCCACACAACAAAGCCCTTTATATCAATATAAAGGGCTCTTAATATTGACATCTGTACTCCTCCATGACTAGGGGAGTAGCGCTCAAATTGGTACTGCCATTTCGGAATAGAGTTAGTGTGGCCACAATTCGATGGTATTGGCCTTCGGGAACTAACCCACAGTGCACCATTGTGACCCCTCTGGACAGCCATCTGAACTCAGATGCACTGGCCAGGTAGACAGGAAAAGCCCCACGAACTTTTGAATTTCATTTCCTGTTTGCCCAGCATGGAGCACTGATCAGCACGGGTGGCCATGCAGTCCCAAATCCAAAAAGAGCTCCAGCATAGACTGTATGGGAGATACTGGATCTGATCGCTGTATGGGGAGACAAATCTGTTCTATCAGAGCTCCGTTCCAGAAGACAAAATGCCAAAGCATTTGAAAAAATCTCCAGCTATGACAGACAGAGGCCACAGAAGGGACTTAACACAGTGCTGTGTGACAAGTGTAACGGAAAGCCAAAGAATTAAATGGACGCTCATGGAGGGAGGGAGGGGGGACTGAGGACTCGAGCTATCTCACAGTTCCTGCAGTCTCCGAAAAGCATTTGCATCCTTGGCTGAGCTCCCAATGCCTGAAGGGTCAAAAACATTGTCGCCAGTGGTTCAGGGTATATGTCATCTATTTATCCGCCTCCCCCCCAGTAAAAGAAAAGGGAAAAAATCATTTCTCGCCTCTTTTCAATGTCACCGTATGTCTACTGGATGCTGCTGGTAGACGGGGTGCTGCAGAGCTAAACAGCAGCATCCCCTCCACTCCCCGATGGCAGATGGTGCAATATGACTGATAGCCATCCTTATCATCATCCCGTGAGTGCTCCTGGCTGGCCTCGGTGAGGTTGGCCAGGGACACCTGGGCAAAAATGGGAATGACCCCTGGTCATTCCCTTCTTTAAGCTTTGTCTCCTAGAGATTCAATCCTGGCAAATGTTACTATAGGGCTGGTAACCGTCCTCATCATAGCAGCTGGAGGCTGTGCTCCTCTCCCCCTCACCTTTTAATGTCCTGCCTGGAATATCATAGCAGCTGGAGGCTGCCTCCCCCTCATTTTATCTCACTAAAAAGTCATTCTTTCTAATTCCTGCATTATTTTATACTTCATCACACAAAAGGGGAGATAACTGCCACCGTAGCCCAGGAGTGGTGTGGGAGGAGTGAAGCAACAGCTGGGGTTATTGCCTTAGAATGGCATGCAGCTCATCATTTCTGTGGGATATCTGGGGCTCTGACCCGTAGCGGCTGTGTTCTCTGGTTCTCTAGTAGACTTGCCCCATATTCTAGGCAGAACTGACTATTTTTAAACAAAACATAAAGAAGGGAATGACCTGGGGAGTCATTCCCATTTTTGTCCATGCTCCCCCAGCTGACCTCAGCTAGGCCAAACAGGAGCACCCATGACAGCAGCAGATGGTACAATAGGACTGGTAACCGTCAACGCCAATTTCCAAAGCAGCAGATGGTGCAATAGGGCTGGTAACTGTCTCTGCTACCTTGCAAAGGCAAATGAATGCTGCTGTGTAGCACTGCAGTACTGCGTCTCTCAGCAGCATCCATACAGTGACAGGGAAAAGGGTACGAAATGATTGTCAGCCGTTGCTTTCACGGAGGAAGGATTGAGTGATGACATTTACCCAGAAACACCTGCGACACTGTTTTTGCCACATCATGCATTGGGATCTCAACCCAGAATTCCAGTGGGTGAGGGAGACTGCGGGATCTATGGGATAGCATGAGATAGCTACCCACAGTGCAACGCTCTGGAAATCAACGCTAGCCTCGGTACATGGATGCACACAGCCGAATTAATATGCTTAGCGTGGCCACGTGCATTCGACTTTATACAATCTGTTTTTAAAAAATGGTTTCTGTAAAATCAGAATAATCCTGTAGTGTAGACCTACCCTTTGAGGAAGGAAATAATTGTTTGTTGAACTGTTTTATCTCATTTTAAATGTTATATTTTCATCATGCTTTACTTTTTATTTCATTCAAAAATTATAAATTATTACCACATCTTGGAACTTTAAAATGTCACAAGGAATCTTCTTTTACTGCACTCTACAGGAACGATCTCATTTTTTATGCACGCATTGTCCATGCCATTAGCCTCCGAGGTGGATTTTTTTCCCCCAACAAAGAGTTTGTTTGAACAAGAAGGCACATTTTAGATTCAGCAAGTAGGAGACAGAGGGGATAGGGAACTTCTATAGCATGTATTGGATGCTATTCAAATCTGATTTATAAACGCCCCATTGGTTTGGACCAGTACTACATGGCAATAGCAATGACTGACCACTGCAATTAACAGTTAATAGATTGTCAAAGGAGTATTTTTCTGTAAGTTGGTTATTTTGCTCTCATATCCTTTGATATGTCCCAGAGAATGAAGGAAGAGTTATGATGGAAACAAGTAAACCAGCATCAGTGTCAACAACAACAAAAGAAATGACAGGTTGGTCTGAAAACTAGCACTCTTCAAGAACACGATCCGCTGCACACTATAGAAAGCTGACCAGCAACTGTTTCCTAGTCATCAAAGACCTGAAATTAAATCTCACGGTTCAATGGTAGGTCCCTAACCAGTGAATTCTTTCCCCACTGAAGAATCAACAATCCTAGCCACAAGCTCTCACAGTCTCTAAGAACTGGCCAAATGCAAAACTTTCCTGAAGTTACACCAGGGATGAATTTGTTCCATAGTCTGAAAAAGAAAAGATGTAGCCATGTGCATGGAGACCAGAGGGAAGAACAAACATTTCCTTTCTAAATCGTCCAAATAGGATAAACTGTTAGGAAAGAATAAGGAGAGAGAGCTGTTGAATAAAACCTTTATTTTTAATCAGTTATGCTCCTGCTCATTATTGCAGTGAGTGCAAGTTACATGAACTGGTGACTACTTCTGTTGTGGCTGTTCTGTGGAATAATCATCATCATAATCATCAGACCTAGCTCACACATTGTGCTTTCCATCAATAGGACTCAAAGTGCTCCAGAGAAGGAGATAATTATCGCTATTGGTGGTCGGGAATTTTTAGATGCAACATTTTTTCACTGGAAAAAGCCAGTTAGTCAAAACTGAAACTTCTCATGGGAAAGGGTCAGTTTTGAAGGATTTTTTTTTAATTAAAAAAAAAAATCATCAACATATTTTCTTTTGACATTTTCTTAATAAAATTTGCTGGTTTCCTGGCTCAAAAATGACTTTTCATTTTGTAATTTAATCTAATTATATTTTAAAAATAAAAATGATCAGTCAAAATGAAACATTCCAATTGACCCAAACCACTTTTCTTGGGATTTTTGGTGTGTGAAAACAGAGTTTTTCAATACCTCAGATTTTCACAGGATGGGAAAACTGCTTCCCATCCAGACCTAATTACTATTCCCATTTTATAGCTAATGAAATGGATGTACAATTTGCTGAAGTGGTTTGCCCATGGTCACCCAGCAGGCCAGTGACAGAGCCAGTACTAGAATCTTGGTCTCCCGAGGCCCAGCAGAATGTTCTAGCCACTAGGACATGCTGATTGCCATAGTCAGCGTCCCATTCACTGAGTTTTACAATAATCACCAGCTAAGTCTTTTTCCTCCAAGGAGACATAATTGAAGAAGACATTTTCGTATCCACAACATTTAGTTTCTTTAATTATACTCAGAGGTAAGATACAGTTAAGCTATACCTGCAAGATTCAAACAGTTACCATTTTAATTAGCAATCTATGCTCTGCGCAGGCAGAGTGCAATTCATTCTCAGCTGAAGATGTCTTTTAAAAAGCAATTATAATATGATGAAATAACCCCAGATACATAAGTGAATGTTAACTACTGAGTGAGCTTTCACAATATAAACATATGATTCCTCATATGAAACTGTGCTGGTGCATTTTAAAGCAGAAAAATCTAATGTACCTAGCACTGCATTAAGGAATATCTTTACAAACATATCACTGTAGATCGCAGGAAGATAATGAACTTGATTTCTAGCTGTATTTTATACCAAAGCATATTATAAAAAAAAAAAAAATACAGATGCAGGGATACAGATTTGCCCAAACAGAACCATGAGTCTAAATCCTTTAAAAACACAGGGAAACTCAGATCCTGATCTGGACTTTGCAGCTCAGACCCTTCTCTACAGGGAAGCAATCTAATGGTGTTATTGACTAACCATTTCAGTGTTGCCTTCTGTGCGAGGCATATCAAGCAAAGGTGTGTTTCATTCACAGCATGATATTCTACCCTGATTTCAGTGGACTCAACACTGGACTATGACAACACAGAAACTGGAGTGGAAGAGCAAAGTGGTTTCAGGATTTGATATTCTGGGCTAGCATTGCTGCTTGTTTGTTCAAAATTCTGGATTTCCTGAGAAATGCTGCATCTACCTTTTTGTTTTTCTTTTTGCTTGGGTATAAATATGAACTGGGCCGAAGGGGCTGTGTCCAGATCCAGATTTGAGTTGGAGGTAAAATCTGAGTTAGGGGTCATGGTTAGATTCTACAGGGCCAAAAATCCAACAAGATTTTGAATCCAAATCCAGGTTTTTTGCCACCCTAAGCAAAAAAAAAACAAAAAAGCCAGAGTGCCGCCGCCGAAGCAAATAAGTGCCACCTGCAAAGGGCTGGAGTGCTTCCCCTTGAAAGGGCCACCCCAAGCACATGCTTGGAACGCTGGTGCCTAGAGCCAGCCCGGATCCAAATGATACATCTCACATGATCAGTTGAATGATTTTAACAATCTCAGAACAGAGGCCCTTGAGAGTGGGGAATGCAGTAGAGGAGGCAAATTCTTTGTAATGCTTCTCTATTAGCATCACATCAATCTTGCCTGGATGCAGCTTTAGGCAGCTGCTCTTTATCCAGATGCTGATTTTGGCTAGGCATTGAGAAAGCTGAGAGAAGGTGCTGTTTGCATTTGATGTAAAAGAGATGTATTGTTGCCCAATACTGCTGGCACTTCAGCCTTTGTCTCACCCACTCTCCCAGGGGTTACAAATTGATGTTGAATGATACGGAACAGAGCCTTGAGCTTTGTGAGTTTCCACAGGGAAGAGCTTTTGGAGATAGAGGAACAACTGGCCATAACAGCCATCTGGATTCATTCTGAGGGAAAGGACGTAAGCACTGTTATGGTGGTTCCATTCACAGACTTTTGGATGTGGAGAGGGAGTATTTGCTGATCTCCAGTGCCTCCGAGATCCAGCAGGATGAGTATGGATGTGCTTTCATTTCTATGGAAAATGGCAGGTCAGCCATAGAGCAATAAGCATTGTCTCTACAGTGTGCTTGGCCTACAGTCTAGCTGAAAGGCATTTAGCATACTGTCAGCACACAGCATTGCTTAAAAAAAACCCTGAGTGGATGGCAGTCTTCAATTTGTATGGGGTGTGGGTATAGGAGCATTAACAGGAGTATGGAGGAGTGAGGGAGATGAAGGCACTTTCTGCTGGGATGAGGAACAGGAGAACTAGGGCACTGATTGGCACCAGTGGCCAGAGAAAGGAAATTGATGAGGAGGAGAGGAGTCATTCACTGAGGTGGCAGCTGCTGCAGGCAGCTGTAAAAGCTGAAGGTATTATGTTTGCAATGGAGAGGTGACTGATGGCTCTCTGTGCTGTACTCACAGTTAGCAGTTGGAGAGCAGTAAGCTTCTAACAAGTGATGACTGAGTGGAAGAGATGTTTCTTATTAGCACTTTTGTTAAGTGCAATTTACCCCAAAGACCACAGTGCACTTAGCATCTTCAGCAACCTGGGCCATTCTGCCCCAGCCTATTACTGTCCATCATGTTTGGTGTTCGTTCTTCCAAAAAAGGGCAGAACAATAACAATATGTCCTACTCCAGGATATAGGGGAGAAAAAAAAATGATGTCTTACTGGAGTTCTAGCAGTGTGGAAATGAGGGTTTAGACACACACTGAGGATGTAATTCTCCAATGCATCTCACCTTTTTGCAGCCATTTACAGCTGTGCAAACTGGGTGTGAAATACTACTATTATGATTATGTAATGTTTTACACCCACTGTTCACTCTCTATACACAAGGGGAAATGACTGTACTGAGGACAAGACAGTGGAGAATCAGAGCTTGAATGCTTAAAATATTGCAACCAAAATCAATATCTGTACTATGGAGCATGGAAAGGAAAGGTAACTACCGAGATGCAGAGGTTAACTCCACAGTTGGAATCCAGCAAATAGTCCTTTTAACTCCCACAGACTCAGCAAATAGTCAAGAGCTTAAACTATATTTAAAAGCTGTACTGTGGCTAAAAATGCTGGTGGATTGCCCACAACTTGGCTTTGCACTCTCAGCTTTTTAATCATCGAAAGTAATGTGAAGGAGAATAATTTGCAGCACTTGGCAATTCGGATCCACTACCAGACTATTTTTTGGACTCAAGATTATTTATTTTAATATTAGCACCATTAAAGAAATACACATAAGCTCACCCCTCAGACTTCTACTAATTTGTCTGTACAGTGTCCTCTCACATTCCTCCTCAGTGAGAATTCCAGAGATCTGCATTTTGATCAGTGATCAAGTTTCTCTATGTGCCCAGATCTTAGACTTTCATATTCATCTTTTCATTAGGTTGTCTTTTGGTCAGAGATGCCTTTAAAGTAAGCATTTACCTCAATGGGTGCTGCTTGCTATCATTGCCTCTACATTAAATCAAGCCTAGCTGTAGGCCCAGTATTATTCTGCTTTGAAAGCCTGCACTTGTGCTAGACTGGTCTTAAGAAGTGGAGTCTCGCTTGGGTGGTGTTAGGTTTAGAGGTAGGTGAATATATTTCAGCAAGTTTTCTGTGAAAATAACAAATGGATGTTGATTCTATTATAATCCTGCCCCCTTTATATGTTCTTTCCCACAGATATTGAAAATAAACACATTTATTGGCCAGAATGCTTGTGGAAATAGATTTTATAACATTTTCACCGAAAGTGAATTCTGAACTACTGAAACCTGATTCCAAGAGTTACACTCATCCAGTGAGGGAACAGAAACATACATTGAGGCATGTTCAGATATTGTATACTAAGTAAATTATTGGCAAACAAGCTGCAATCCAAGATTGATCGGGACATGTATGTGAACGAAAGACAGAAATAGGGATGGATTTAAGTGCTAGGCTGAAACTTTATTAACTTAACAATGGTGAGGGGCACTATTTGCCAATCCTTTCTCACACACCAGATATTTAATTTGGTCCAGTGTGAGATCAAAGAGCTCACATTATATAACCAATAACTCAGGGAAGACGCTCTTCACTAACACACTAACTCTGAGTATATTTCTGAATCCTCTTATCAAGGGGGAACTCAGATTGCAAAGGTTTCAGGTCTCTTCTTCTTGCAGACAAAAGATCCACCAGTTTCTTTGCATCTGGGAGCTAGCCCTTTTAGCCATTATCTGCACAGGACACTAGCCACAAGTTGCAACAAACTAACATTCCTATATTCCTCATAATGCTGAAATTCCTATTCTCATGCTTTTTAACCTAACTTGCGTTGTGTGATAGACCCAGGCCAGCTGGGAACAGCAGAGTAGTAGAAGGGAGATATACTGGCCACTGGTTAAGCTGTTTTCTGTTCCCTGAGTGGCCAGAGCAGGGACTGCTCCAGGCTAATGAGACACCTGGCTCCAATTAACCTGCTAAAAGTCAGGTGAGAGTCAAGCATCTGACTCTAATTAAGGCCCCTCTGATGCTATAAAAGGGCTCACTACAGTCAGGCTAGAGGAGAGGAAGGGCATGTGAGGAACTGGGAGCAACAGGTGTGCAAGAAGGTGAGACTGAGTAGGCATACTGCTGGAGGACTGAGAAGTACAAGCGTTATCAGACATCAGGAGGAAGGTCCGGTGGTGAGGACAAAGAAGGTGTTGGGAGGAGGCCACGGGGAAGTAGCCCAGGGAGTTGTAGCCATCATGCAGCTGGTACAGGAGGCACTCAAGACAGCTGCAGTCCACAGAGCCCTGGGCTGGAACGTGGAGTAGAGGATGGGTCTGGGTTCCCCCTAAATCTTCCAACTCCTGATCAAACACAGGAGAAATTGACCAGGACTGTGGCTTCTACCAGAAGGGAAGGTTTCTGGGCAGTTTCCCGACTCACAGAGTGAATCTGTGAGGTGAGAAAATCTGCCAGTAAGTGCAAGACTCACCAAGGTAGAGGAGAAACTTTGTCACAGTTGCCATAAAGCTGCAAAGAAGGCAAGACCAGTGCCAGGGGAAATAATTCCTTCCTGATACCCAAAACATACAGACACACAATATTCTGGAAATACAGTTCAACATACCTCAGCTACAGGGAGGGAGAGGAAACAACTACAGCAGCGGTTCTCAAACTGTGGGTTGGGACCCCAAAGTGAGTCGCAACCTCATTTTAATGGGGTCACTAGGGCTGGTGTTAGTCTTGCTGGGACCCAGGGCCAAAGTCCAAACCCTGCTTCCTGAGGCTGAAGTTGAAGCCCGAGCTGCACCCCCTGGGGCTGAAGCCCAAAGATTTCAGCCCTGGGGAGTAGGGCTCAGGCTTCAGCTTCAGCCCTGGGCAGCAGGACTCAGGTTACAGACCCCTCACCTGGGGCTGAAGCCCTGGGGCTTCGGATTTGTGCTGTCCCTCCCACCTGGGGAGGAAGGGGTCTGGCAGGCTCAGGCTTCAGTCCCCCTTCCTGGGGTCATGTAGTAATTATTGTTGTCAGAAGGGGGTCATGGTGCAATGAAGTTTGAGAATCCCTGAACTACAGCAAGCTGCCCCCTAGATGCCTGAAAAGGATTTAAATTGGATGGGAAGAGGGACTGAGAGCTAATTGGCCCTCCTAATTCTCCCCAGTTGGCCAGTGGGAGGCACAGAAGCCCCCCTGCCTCCCCCAGACACACTTTAACATGTACTTTGAGGCACAAGGAGATGTAGACCTTGTAGACCTTATGCCTGAGCACGATCTCTCCTTCCCAGGCACTGCCTATCTCCCTATCAGTGCAGCCAAGCCTTCCCCACCGCTGAAATCAGGAGAAGCAATTGTTTGCAGAAATAATATTTGACAAATCATTTCCAATAGCAAATAAAATTGATAAAAATCAAACCTCTCAAAGACAAGCTGCAAAGAGAAATAGAGAAAGGTCACGTATAAGCAAGGTATTTAAGCATGTTTCTATCTTTAAGCACATGAACAGTCCTGTTGACTACTAATGGAATTTTTAGGCTTAACGTTAGGTGCATGCTTAGGTACCAGGATGAATAAAGGCCCAAATTTCTTGCAATTTCTTGCTCTCCTCTAGGTGTGATATCTTCTCATTGTTTCTACAAGACATATTTAGGCCTAAAGGAAGAGAACCTTGGATATAACACCAACCTCTGGAAACAGATTGCTGTATAATCTTGAACAAGTCATTTTCCTGCTTCAGCCTCCTTATCTATAAAGCAGAGATAATAAAGCAGACATCTATGATGTCTGTGGGTTGTGAGAATTAATTAATGAGTGATTTTAATGTGCTGTGATGAAAGATGTTATAGAACTGAAGAATATTATTCAAAAGGGATAAACCCTAGAGACAGCGAATGAAAGCCAATCAGGAGAGCAATAAAAGAAGGCAGAGGTGGCTCTCAGGAAAATAGGAACTTAAAACAGAAATATGGAAAGCAACATTTTATACAAGTCAGGGTATGCTAAACTCTGTGCTGACGTTCAACAAGGTCAGGGAAAGCAAGAAATGCTACTTATTACAGATCCTCTTGAAATGACATTCTCTCTCATTTAGGGCCAAGTAGCAACAATATGATCTCCATCTCCTTTACAGCTCCTACAAAATAAAGTGGCTTGAGTAGAAGAATCTTTACATCAGTGGCTTGCCATGACATATTTAGTCAGGCATGCAATTGTACACATGTATGCAAAAAGCATCCTCCATATAGCATGAACTCACACTCATCATAGGTGTCAGGTCACACTGCGCAGAGGATGCCATTTTGTTCATGTGTTTGGGGGCCAGATGGAATCATCCTGTGGGCACAGCCTGTATTGGGACATGCAATGCATGCCTTGCATACAGTGACAGCATGCCATTCATTTACATACATGAGCTATGATTCTGTTTACAGTGTACAGTACAGTGTTCCAGTGTGTAGGATGAAATGACAGAAACTGTGTATACAAGAAGCATGGTGATGAGTCGGGGCACCGGAAAATGGTAGGCCAAGGAGACATGGCCCTCCCACTTTTGAAAGTGGATGGGCCTGTCCTGTCCACTTTTCACTACAGCCTCAGCCCCGCTGTCCCTCTTCTTCCCCGCCAAGGACCCACTCCCCAGCTGGGCCAGAAGCTGGATCCCGGCTTGGGTAAGAGTGGCCTGGGGAGCCCACAGCAGATGGAGTATCCACAGCTCTCCATCAGGCAGCTCTTACCATGGCCTAGGTACAGGACTTTGGCCCCTGAGGCCCTGCCCCAGGCTGGAAGCTGGAGTCCGGTTGGGGTAAGAGCTGTGCAGGCAGCTGCGAGGAGCCACAGACTCTCCACCTGCCCTAGGTGAGAATCCCGGGGCGGGGAGGAGGGAGGAGAGGACATGGGCCGTTGGCTTCTCTTGGGTCCCCCAACCCTGGCAGTTGGAGGGGCCTGGGCTCCCTTGCTCCTCGCTTGGCTGAGGGCAAGGACCCAGAGGGAAGAGTAAGGGTGGGATAGGGGCCAGAAAGGGGATAGGATTTCATGCCCCCCCCCACTATTAGGAAGACTCCAACACCCCTGCAAGGAGTAGAAATCGAGAGGAAGAGAAGAGACAATAGTGCAACAAGGTTTGAGAACTGAGGAAGATGGCTGAGCCATGACTGAAGAAGAATGATCACAAGTGCTCCTAAATAGCTTTGAGCGGTGAAGAGGAGACATCTGTGGAGTGGTGGAAGGCAGAAGAGAACTGAAGACTACTGCCATCAAAAATCGCTATAAACATTAAAAACAGTTGTCTGGACAGTCTTTGCATTAAAACTCTGAATCCAAGAAAACACTGCTATCCAACCTATCTGAATTGCTTGACCTGTGAGTTCTACTGCTGCAAAGTAGAGAAGATGCTAGAATGTTGTCACTTTTAAAACTTCTGTGAGGGATATGTATGGGACTATTCAAATATAATATGTGTGACTGCATCTGGTCTTCAGAAAAAGAGGGACCTGAGAGCAAAGACTTTGCATTGGTGTTTTAAAGTGGTAGTACACTATACTACGTTCTTTGTCTTTTCTTCATTTTAATAAAAAGAATTAGAAGAGAAGGGATTTTCTAAATGTGGAGCTTTTCTGCTAGCCAGATATTTTTTCTGGATATTAAAAATGTACAGTTTAAATGTCTGCAGCCTTACTCTCCACACCATTGCATTTTGTGACCATTTACATCAGTGCAAAGTGGATATAAAATATTGCTATTTTGTTTAAGAAATATTTACATGCTGTTGTGGAAGATGCAAAGACTGGAGAATTAGGCTCAATGTCTCATCTTAAAAACAATTCTGTCTGATAAGCAAAATATTAACATACAGATCCATATTCTTCTCTGTGCGTACAATGTCATTTGTCATTAACTGAGGGCTCATATGTTCATATTACTTGCTGGCCTGGACTAAGGTCTACTTCTTGCTCCCTCCTAGCCATCTATGCTTTGCTGTTTTTCAATGATTTTTATGCATTTGCCAATCAGCCTGTTAATCTTACTTAGCCTATGCAATTTATTTTCAGATTGCTGTACAACTGTAACAAACAAACAAACAGATGATAAGTCTATGATTTAGCAATGGGACAGGTAATTAATACATTGGAGTAAAATCCTGATTATGAATGAAGTCCAGCTATTAATTTTAATACTGGCAAGAGACAGGAGCTTCCAACACCATTAATATAGTTATTGAGATCTTATTAAGAATCAAGTAGCAGATGCCAATTAGAGAAACACAAATCAAATGATGAACAGGCCAAACACCACTAATAATGGTGCCATTCAGACAGCTGAATATGGTCTTTCTATAAAGCTAAGTTCTGAGCAGTACTGAGAAACCATTACAGACATTAAAGACAATGGCAATCTTGCGTGTTCAGCACCTCTTAGAATCAGGTCTGCTTGCGGACAATACATTGCACTCTAACATCCCTGCCATCAGTTCCCTATTCAGGGAACTCATCCAGCAGGTGGAGTGAAAGTACATAAATGCCACTGGGTTCTTGCCTTGAAAATCTATCCTCTGCATGAGGAAGCACAGACTTGAACTTGCACTGGTGTTATGTAACAACAAAAGCCCATTCCCAGGGCAGAGGAAAAGAAAGGAGCTAATTCTGAGTTCAGAAGCAGGAGCCAATCAGCTCTCCAAGTGGTGAGAGTGTGCATTTTATATGTTTGTAACATGGTTTTCAGTCTACCCATAAGGGCCTGATCATCAGAGTGCATAAATCAGCCTCTTACAGTTTGCTTCATCAGCTGAAGATTGAGTGCACCGAGCATAGGAAGCGCATTCAAGCTTTCCTTCTCCTCTTAAATACTGGATCTTGGGAGTACGTTGGAAACCTGCTACCAAACTCAGGAGTCTCTTCCTGGTAGATGTGTTTCTATTGGTGAAAGTATTCATCTCTCCTTGTTAGCATTTGGAATCTCCAGGTAAGAAGAAGTAACAATGGTCTTCCTTCTACTCAACCACGGTGCTGGGCTTCCTGGATGGGGCCGCTTCCAGTAAGAACATTGGACATAGGACTGGAAGGGAACTCCTGGGTCACTGAGTTCAGTTCCCAGCTATTGTAGGCAATCCCAATTTTGTGCTACAGAAAATTTCATTAGTACGCTCCTACTTTTTGTGTCAAGGTCATTAATGAAAATATTAAATAATATCGGTCCCAAGACCAATCCTTGAGGAACTCCACTAGTTAACCTCTCTCCAGTCAGAGAGTTCTCCTTTCTGCACAAGCCACTGTTATCGCCTCTTTAGCCAGTTCCTTACCTATCTTGCAATTTGTATACAATTCCCCATCTTTTCCATTTTAGGTAATAATTTGCCATGTGGTGTAAGTACCATATCAAATGTTTTAGATTCGATCTACCACAATTCTCCCATCTAAAAAATTAGTTATCTTATAAAAAAACTATTTCAGATTAGTTTGGCATGATCTATCTTTGCAACCCACATTCAATTCTATCCCATTTTTGCTTTACCTCCATGTGTTTAGTTATTTTTTCCTTCATTTTTTTTTCTAAATCCTTGCATACTATTGAGGTCAGACTAATGGGGCTGTAGTTGCCTGGATCATTTTTTCCCTTCCTCAAATATCAATATCACATTAGCTATTCCCCAGTCATAATATCATCCATGATTTGACAGATTTAAAATCCCTGATACCAGACTTGCTTGCATTTTTCTGTGGCAGTATTCTGCGGTGGAGATTATCTGGTCCTTGTGAGCGCATTAAAATCTGTACCCTATCCTTGCTATGTAGCATTCCCACTTCTTTTCTTGTTCTCTTTTTACTTATATGGGTATAGAACCTTTACTATTTGTTTTAATTTTTTACATTGTCTAACTCAACTTGACTTTTAGCAATTCTCACTGTTACCCTACAATTTCTGTACCCCACAATGTAGTTTTCTTTGGTGATCAATCCTTTGTTCTTTGTAGACTCTCTGCTAACACCTAATATCCTTTTTGAGGTGGTTAGTCATCTAGTTAGGTCTGAATCCCTTTCCTCTTGCTCAGGATGCAAATTTCAGATAGTTTTTGAGCCTTTGACTTAAAGAAATTCCAAGCCTCCTCCACATTTAAGGCTCTGCTTTCTTCAGTCCAGTTGATTGCACTAACTAGTTCCCTAAATGTCTTTAACTCTGCTCTTTAGAAATGAGGCAGCATATATCTGCCTATGATATATTTAGGCAATATTTCAGTTAGCTGAGGAACACTAATGTTTGTAGCTTTGGAGGATAAGATTAAAATTTAAAATGATCAGGACAAACTGGAGAAATGGTCTGAAGTAAATAAGATGAAATTTAATAGGGAGAAATGCAAAGTACTCCACTTAGGAAGGAACAATCAGTTGCACACATACAAAATGGGAAATGACTGCCTAGGAAGGAGTACTACAGAAAGTGATCTGGGGGTCATAGTGGACCACAAGCTAAATTGTAAGTGTAAGAAAAACAAATGTTGCAAAAAACAGTGAACATCATTCTGGGATGTATTACGAGGTGTATTGTAAGCAAGACATGAGAAGTAATTCTGCTCTATTCCATGCTGATTAGGCCTCAACCGAAGTACTGTGTTGAGTTCTGGGCACCACATTTCAGGAAGGATGTGGAAAAATTGGAGAAAGTCTAAAGAAGAGCAACAGAAATGATTAAAGGTCTAGAAAATATGACCTATGAGAGAAGATTGAAAAAATTGGGATTGTTTAATCTGGAAAAGAGAAGCCTGAGAGGGGACATGATAACCATTTTCAAGTACATAAAAGGTTGTTACAAGGAGGAGGGAGAAGAATTGTTCTACTTAGCCTCTGGGGATAGGACAAGAAACTTAAATTACAGTAAGGACAGTTTAAGTTGGACATTAGGAAAAACTTCCTAACTGTTAGGGTGGTTAATTACTGGGCATGATGGACAAAGGCTACAACAGGGACACACAGCAGTGCTGTGTGAAAGTTAAGGAGCTGAGACAAGCCTATCAAAAAACAAAGGGTGCAAACAGTCTCTCCAGGTCAGAGCCCCATACATGCTGGTTCTGTGATGAGCTGCGTGCAATTCTAGGGGTGGCCCCTACCACTAACCCACAACTGTCCATGGACACCTGCAAAGGGGGAGTCTCACGCAACAGGGATAAGGAGTTTGAAGATGTGGAAGAGAAGGAAGTTGAGGATAGTGCACAGCAGACAAGTGGAGAATCCCTTTTCCTCGGCAGCCAGGAACTGTTCTTCACCCTGGAGCCAATATCCTCTCAATCCTCCCAAGGTGGGCTCCTGGATGGAGAAGGCACCTCTGGTGAAGGTACCTTTGAAAATATAATACAGGGTTTAAAAGCAAGCATGTGTAATGATTACTTTACCACATCAAGCCAGTAGCAAGTAGTCTGGAATCATTGCAGCACAAAACCTTGCAGTGAATGGGCCTGGACTTTGGCTGTTTGACTTTGCCTTAAAAGAAATCATCCCTGCTGTTAGTCAAGTGGTGGGGGTGGGGCACGTTCATGCTGAGCTGTTCACGTTTGGCTGACAAAGATCTTCCCTGATACTAGCCATGTTGGGGTGAGGGAGAGCAATCATCCCAGAGAATTGCAGGTGGGTATGGTGGATTGTGCTGCACACTCACCCTAAAACCGCAGCCTCTCCTTTTAAATGGCCAACCCAACTGACTTTGCTTGGTATGGGAAAGGAGGACACAGCTGTTTGAAACAATTCCCACATGTTATGAAAGCTGAAGAAGCTGAAACCCTCTGCCTTACCATAGCTGCCTGCAAACTAAATTCTGTTGCCCAGCCAAGCATGTGTGATGTCTCACACCAAACCATCAGGCACTCAATATAAGGGACAAAATGCGACCTTGTAGCAAAAGCACATGTGTTATGTATATGAATTGCTTGATTCAGTGTGAAATAGTCTTCTCTTTGTTCTCTAAAATGTATTTTTTTAAATACTACTCTCCTTTTTTTTCTTCCCGCAGCTGCAAATGTTTCTACGCTCCCCCTATCATCTTAGTCCCAGAGACTAGTGCAGATTAGAAGGTGAAAAAACACACTCACAATGAGATGTTCTCAGAGCTTATGCAATCCTCCCGCACTGAAAGAGCTCAGCAGAATGTGTGGAGGCAAACAATGTCAGAGTCCAAGAAAGCGTTAAATGAACGCAATGATAGGAGGGAATAGCACACTGAGAGGAGGCAGGATGCAATGCTGAGGCTAATGGGGGAGAAAAGTGACATGCTCAGGCATCTGGTGGAGCTGCAGAAAAGGGAGCAGGAGCACAGACCACCGCTGCAGCCCCTGTATAACCACCTGACCTCCTTCCCAAGTTCCATATCCTCCTCACCCAGATGCCCAAGAACGGCGGGGGGCAGGCAGGAAAGGAGACTATGGGCACCCAGCCACTCCACCCCAGAGGACTGCTCAAGCAACAGATTATGGCATTCAATAAGTTTTGAACTGTAATGTGGCCTTGTCCTTTCCTCCTCCCCTCATCCACCATCACACTCAGTGATTCCCTCCTCACACACCCCTCCCAGGCTACCTCACAAATTATCCCCCTATATGTTGAATTAGTGAATTAATAAAGAATGCATGATTTGGAAACAATAATGACTTTATTGCCTCTGAAACGAGTGATCGAAGGGGAGAGGTTGGTTGGCTTACAGGGAAGTAGAGTGAACCAAAGGTGCGGGTTTTCATCAAGGAGAAACAAAGAGAACTGTCACACCGCAGCCTGGCCAGTCATGAAACTGGTTTTCAAAGCTTCTCTGATGCGCAGGGCACCCAGCTGTGCTCTTCTAATCGCCCTCATGTCTGGCAGCGTGTAATCGGCTGCCAGGCAATTTGCCTCAACCTCCCACCCTGCCATAAACATCTCCCCCTTACTCTCACAGATATTGTGGAGCACACAGCAAGCAGAAATAACAATGGGAATATTGGTTTCGTTGAGGTCTATCCGAATCAGTAAACTGCACCAGTCAGCTTTTAAACGTCCAAAGGCACATTTTACCACCATTCTGCACTTGCTCAGCCTATAGTTTAACTGCTCCTGACTATTGTCCAGGCTGCCTGTGTATGGCTTCATAAGCCATGGTATTAAGAGGTAGGCTGGGTTCCCAAGGATAACTATAGGCATTTCAGCATCCCCAACGGTAATTTTCTGGTCTTGGAAGTAAGTTCCTTCCTGCAGCTATTCAAACAGACTAGAGTTCCTGAAGATGCGAGCATCATGTACCTTTCCCAGCCATCCCACGTTGATGTAGGTAAAACTTCCCTTGTGATCCACCAGTGCTTGCAGCACCATTGAAAAGTACCCCTTGCGGTTTATGTACTGGCTGCCAAGGTGGTCCAGTCCCAAGACAGGGATATAGGTTCTGTCTATCTCCTCACCACAGTTAGAGAACCCCATTGCAGCAAAGCCATCCACTATGACCTGCACATTTCCCAGAGTCACTACCCTTGATAGCAGCAACCCAGTGACTGCATTGGCTACTTGGATCACAGCAGCTCCCACTGTGTAAATTTGGAAATTTACCCACTCCAAACTGATTCCCAACTGACTGATAGTTGTCTAACGTTGTAAGCTTCCAGAGCACTATCGTCTCAGGGCTTCTTCCATCTTGGTATTCTTGAGCTTCAGGGCAGCAGAAAGCAAGTTACAAAGTACCATGAAAGTGCCCTTATGCATGCAAAAGTTTCGCAGCCACTAGGAATCATCCCAGACCTGCAACACTATGCAGTCC
The DNA here is from genome assembly GCF_007399415.2 of Gopherus evgoodei. Classification (NCBI taxonomy): domain Eukaryota; kingdom Metazoa; phylum Chordata; order Testudines; family Testudinidae; genus Gopherus; species Gopherus evgoodei. Next base: position 198,256,874 of record NC_044323.1, read on the forward strand.
CACCAGTCTGTGCTTGTTTCCTGGGCCCAGAATTGGCATTCTACAGCATGAACCTGACCCATTACCACCATGGTCTCCAAATCGCCATGGCCCATGCTTTGAGAGGAGTCTGTGTCCATGTCCTCATCACTATCATGGTTGCGCTGTTGTCACCTCCTCGCCTGCTTTTGCAGGTTCTGCACATACTGCAGGATAAGGCGCGAAGTGTTTACAATTCTCACAACAGCAGTGAGCTGAGCAGGCTCCATGCTTGCTGTGGTATGGCATCTGAAGGAGAGCAGGAAAGCAGAGTTGCAGTGGAATTGGTGGATGACAATAGATGCCACGAGAATAGCTATTTATGCAGAATGACGAGAGAACTTGCAAGGTAGATTCATGGCATCAGGAGAGCAGAGTTGCAGTGGAAGTGGTGGAGAATGACAGTTAGCAACACGCACATTTCCTTAGGAATTACACACGGGAGCCCATGACAGACAACATGGAGAAATTCACTATCGAGGCAATAGGAGCGGAACAGAGTTGCAGCAGAAGAGGTGTATGACGATGGTTAGCAGTCTTACTGCACCGTCTGCTGCTAGCAGAACTCAGGACACAACAGGGGCAGTGTCGGTGAGGTGAACTGAGCGGGTTGCACACTTGCCGTGTTATGGCATTTACGTGGAAAAGAGGTGCAAAATGATTGTCTGTCGTTGCTTTCATGGAGGGAGGGAAGACTGATGACATGTACCCAAAACTACCCACGACAGTGTTTCTACCCCATCAGGCATTGGGAACTTAATCCAGAATTCAATTTGGCAGCGGACACTGCAGGAACTGTGGGATAGCTACCCACAGTGCACCGCTCCTTAAGTCGATGCTAGCCATGGTAGTGAGGATGCACTCTGCTGACTTAATGAGCTTAGTGTGGACATACACAATTGACTGTATAAAATTGATTTCTAAAAATCGACTTCTACAAAATCGACCTAATTTCATAGTGTACACATACCCTTAGTCCTGCCATGAGTTCAAGGGACTGGACTAGATCCAGTCCTGTGATTCTATGATTTAATCAGTTTATTATTCAAGTCACTCTGTCCCTTGTTAGCATCAGTGTCTTGAATTCTTATTGAGAATTATTCCACCTCAGGTGTCTTGTTTCCAAAGGTAATGCAAGATACACAAATACTTCTGATGCTGTTTTTATCACTATTCATTTTTTAATGACAGCTCTTGAACAATCTGCTCAGGATTTATGCACCTGCTCCACCAAATGGGAGGAAACAGGTTAGTAAGAGGCATGATTTCATTTCCCTTGAGACATATTTGATCTTTAAACAGAGTAAACAGAATTGCAAAGCAGGCAGCAGTAATATATTAGCCACAAAATGCAAGAAAGGTTTCAAAATAGGACCTATTGCAAAAAAGGAATATTCTCTCAGAAACAGACCTACTCCTTTCACTTTTCTATAGAGAAAGAGTAACTTGCAATCTATTTCAGCACTAAAACTATACTACAAATAGTACATGATATGTCTTGCAAACTTGTAAAAGTAATTTTATTCTGCATTAACCACTTATTACCACAAGAATGCATCTAGTAGCGACATTTTCAAAAGAAGACAAGTGAACACTGCCTGCAAAATTTGTGCAACACCTCTTTGTGTGATCAAACCCCTCGTTGTGGTGATGTGTTTATGCAAATACACTGACCTGGGCATCCTCTTCCATAACAAAGGCAACTGAAGGAGTTGGCTAGGGGAGGAAATCATCACAAAGTTTTCCCTTGGAGGTCCTCCCCTAACTTTGTGTCACAAGGGTTTGCTTCCAAATCATGGATTAGTTTACAGGAGTGGCTCCGAACTGCTCAGATCCCCCAGAGATTTGCTTGAGACTCTGCATCTGTTCTGGTCCTCAGTGTCCTGTCAGGCTTCAGCTTTCCCTGGGATGTGCATGAAGTAGCTCCATGGTATTGCTAGGTGAAATTTTTCATCCAAAACTTTTTTCTTTTAAAAATGCAGATTCAGTGACATCAAACATTTAGTGAATCCATTTTGGTTTCACTGAATTATTTGTGTTGAAAAAAACAACCATAGAAAACAAAGGAAAAGAAATGTGAAAAAAATGGAACTTTTCATTGCAACATTTTAGAACAAGAAGTTTTGATGTTTCAATTTGAAATGACTTTTTGTTTTGAAACACCTTTCCATTTTATTTAAAAAATGAAGCTCTTGAAATAAAAATGTTTTGTTCTACCAGGAGTATTTTTTTTCAAATTTTTTATTAATCAAAAAAAATTAAAAATAATTTTGGTTTGACGTGACACAATTGATTTTTAATTGCCAGAATACTGAAAAAAATTGGATATGCCAACAGCTCTTCTCCATAGTAATATGACCCCAGTCTGTGTTCCCTCTAAGCTGCATGGTTGTGTGGCCCACCAGGAGTAAATTAAGTGCTGTGCACTTGATTAGTAGAGCCGTGAACAGGGGTATGTGTTCAGGTGCCCATCCTCCCACTGCTCTGCATCCATGTTGTTCCTGCCCTCTGCGTTGGAGCCCCTGGCCAGCTGCTCCTGGGACCCTTCTGCTTCCTGTGCAGAGCGGGGGGAGAGTGGAGGTGCTGATGTCAGGGTTTCCCCTCCCCCCACCTCCTCCCTGCCCTTGTACCCCATAATCACAGAGCGGGGATGGGGAGATGGGTTCAGGAGCAGGAGAGCTCAGCTGCTGTTGTCTGAGCCTTCTGGTGAGTGCCACACATGGTCTCTCATTAGGGTTGCCAATTTTGGTTGGATGTATTCTTGGAGGTGTCATCACATGACATACTCTTTTATTTAAAATTAATCTTGAATTCCTGGAGACTCCAGGACAATCCTGGAGGGTTGGCAATCCTATCTCTCATAGACTTCCCAGGCAGCCAGCACACACATACGCTGTCTCTGCGTGTCATACACATTCAGAGACATGCACACACCAACACACACCCCGTTTCTCTCCTTCCTCCATGTCCAGGTACCCCATCTCTGCAGAGCGGGTGAGGGGAGACAGCACTCATGAGCAACAGAACTGCTGGCAGCTGCTGCTGTCTGAGTCTTCTGGTGAGTGCCTTAAAGAGACAACGCACGGTCTCTCACAGACTTCCCCATCAGCCAGCACACACACACACTGTCTGAGTGTGTGTGTGTGTGTGTGTGTGTGTATGTTTCTCTCTCTCTCACACACACAGTCTGTCTCTGTGTCTCTCACATACAGACACACACAAAGTCTTTGCCTCAGATACACACACATTCTGTCTCTTTCACACTCACCTCCCAACACATACTTGTGTTGTTGTTGTTACTTTTGGGTATTTCCTGCAATGAACATATATTCTCTGTAATTTTATTCTTTCAAAGTGCTGTTATTTGAGTGTTTGGACTGGTCCATGCATTTCATAATTTTATTTCTCTCTCGTGCTTAAATTTAATTCTTTGAGTAGTGAATTCTAAAATGCCTAACCTGTCCTGGCTTCAGTAGTTATCCCTATGGTAACTTAAATATAGACATAGATATAGATAGATATAGATAATATCTAGGTTTTTTGTTTCTACTGGTGGCGCACATCCACACATTACCTCGATAATTTGGTGCACATAACAAAATTCATTCTGTACATGGATAAAAAAAAAAATAGAGGGAACATTGGCCCCAGTCTATATTAACTTTTCCACTTAACCTCCAAAGGCCTTGAAGGGAGAAAATGGTGATGTCTCCTCCTCTCCAACACACCTATGTCCACCCCTTCTCTTTGAATAGATCCTGGATTTATGGAGTCCAGTCAGGCAGTCTATGTAAATGAGAACCCACCATCTAAAGAGCCTTCTCCTCTCTTTCCATAAGGCAGGCATTTAATTCTATTCCACATTGATCATATGCTTTTACAAAATATGGAGTAAACCTAAGAGGAATATCTCTCTCTCTCTCTCTCTCACACACACACACTCACACACACACTTTTTTTTCTGTAAAGCATAGCCATTTAAAGACAAGATGATGAAGAAGATATTCAAAAGGAGTGGACTTTCTACATGTTCATAGAGGTTTTCATGTCCATTCGTAGATATTTTCAGAGAGACTTAGGGTAGTGTATATGAGAGGAAAATATGCTGCCTATAATAAAAAATGTAATTTTTTACAATAAGGAGACAAATTGATCACCAGTAGAGTGGCTTTTTGCTGTTACTCAAAGATAGAAAGAAAGTATAGCCAAGCACTCCCATTTGTTTTCCACAATCCTTCTGGTTAATTCTGTGAATTCAGTGAAATGACAGAAATGTTTATTACTTATCTGCTGAACAAGCTGAAAATGAATCAACTAACTGACAAAATAGAGCATTTTCTAGTTTGCAGAGGACACTTACCGATCAACTGCAGTTCCATCTGATTTATTTCAGATCACACACTGAGGAATAGCAGGTATCTAGGAGAAAATAAAAGTTTTTATGTTAGTTTTTGTTACTGTACTGGTTGGGAAAAGGTAAAAGTCTGTCTGAACCTCAGCTTGGATCTTGACTAGATCAAATTTATGCTTAAAACCTCTATTCTACAATGTGATGTGTATGAATGGCTTCCTGCACCAACACAGAGCTCCATTAGGGCTCTGTGCAAGCATCACATAGCAGAAGGTCTCTGGGGTCTGCCTGACCACATCACCTTACAGGATCAAGGTTTAAATTACATTAAAATACTTGATAGATTATTTTGTGCAATTAACCTGTTAAGAAGCATTTGCAGATTAGAACGCGTGACAATTTTATACATCTCCATAAGATGTTGTAAGATTAAATTAAATTTATGAGAGAAAAAGATATAGCTGAGATTCATTTATTAACTCAACGAAGTATTGAGGACTTTCAAGTATTGTAAAATAACCGTAATTACTATACTGAGTCAGAAGCAAAGGTGGAAGAAAAAGCAAAAACAAATGATGTGAACAAATCTGACAATGGAATTTCTAAGAAGTTCAGATTCGGCTCAAGTACATTGGCTCAGATGTGGTATTGGTGATTATACTTACTTGTAGCAGCTGAGCATCTAGTCCAAAGTCTTTTTTCCCCCCTTGTCTGGAACTTAGCTTTTCTTATTTTTGAAGTGGAAATTGCAGTTGCTAGGTTTGCGACACTGATTGTAGTCATCACTTGAAGGGCATCTCTGGATTCCATCTAAAAGAAAGACCTTTCTGAAACATCCATAATTTCTTTCAAAGTAAACAACTTTTCTCTTCACAATGTGATCTTTTATGTTTCCTCAGTCACTCTTTTCCTGATGGAACTAGCTGGCTTTAAGCTATTACATTTTACTAAGTTCAGAGTTGGCATCAGCATTTAGAATAACTGAAAAGGTAAACATATAAGTAGAATTTGACAATAATGCTTTGCTTTCAGGAATATACTTCTAAAGGGAAAAAAGTCAACTTGAATATTATTTCAATAGTGAATCTATTAAAAAATAAAAGTAACAAAACATCTCAGTACTGAAACTCACGGCTTCATTTCTACAAATCTCAATACGCATGCTAGTATTGACTTCAACATGGGGCATATTTTCCACTTCTTCTACTATATATGGTTCATTGTGGTGCTTTCTGTTTTTTTGGTCCCTAATTCACTGGATTTCAAAGACAATGGAAAGACTCCTATTGGCTTCGGTGCAGTTTGCATCAGGCTCTTATGACTCGGTGATACTATCACGTATGCATTTCTAGCAGAGTAGCCCAAGATGCATCCATTCAATAGCTATGAAGCAATACATAATTGTTATAGAAAATAAGCTTCTAAACAGACTGAAAGGTGTATGCTTGTCTATGGGAATGAAGACACAAATGACAATGAACTGAGGTCCTGATCAAGCCTATCCCGTTCAGGACAGCACTTAATCAAGTGTTTAAGTTTCACTGAGCTCCATAAGACTTAAGCACATGCTTAAGTGCTGTCCTGAGATGCTTCCCTTTACAGGGACTTACATAAACAATGAAAAATGCTATGCAAGGCATGTATTGGCTCTTCATGCAGCTGGAAGGGACATAAACAGTAGTGCTGAAACAATTTTTATAGTGAGGATGCTGAAGGTGGAAGCTATGTATTTGGGTTGTTATTACAACTTCAGTCAAGCAGGTATGGCAGCAGATGCAGCAGGACTAGTTCCAGCACCTATGGATATAAAGATATTTTAGGGTTATTAGACAGTCTTTTAGAAAGCTGTGACATGGTAGAGCAAGATTTGGAGCAGACTAAGTATCTAACACTCAATACCTTTAAAAAGCACTGCAGAGAAATTTAAACATCAATTTGATCAAATTAATTCATTAGTAAAAGAACTCAAGGGAGATTATTGAGCTGACAAGGAACATATTAGACTGAAGAGCTACAATTATAAAAGTTAATGTCGTCTTCAAATTGATAAGAAGCATTAATGGCAATAGGAAAAGATAATCATTTGGCATTGAGGCTACATTTATTAAAATTGTGCGTAGTACTCCTATTTATTCCATTATGATATTTTCACAGGGTAACAGGTCCCTCTGGATAGACTAGGCCCAGTGTCCCTGGGCACCGCATTTCAAGAAAGATGTGGAGAAATTGGAGAGGGTCCAGAGAAGAGCAACAAGAATGATTAAAGGTCTTGAGAACATGACCTATGAAGGAAGGCTGAAGGAATTGGGTTTGTTTAGTTTGGAAAAGAGAAGACTGAGAGGGGACATGATAGCAGTTTTCAGGTGTCTAAAAGGGTGTCATCAGGAGGAGGGAGAAAACTTGTTCACCTTAGCCTCCAATGATAGAACAAGAAGCAATGGGCTTAAACTGCAGCAAGGGAGATTTAGGTTGGACATTAGGAAAAAGTTCCTAACTGTCAGGGTAGTTAAACACTGGAATAGATTGCCTAGGGAAGTTGTGGAATCTCCATCTCTGGAGATATTTAAGAGTAGGTTAGATAAATGTCTATTAGGGATGGTCTAGACAGTATTTGGTCCTGCCATGAGGGCAGGGGATTGGACTCGATGACCTCTCGAGGTCCCTTCCAGTCCTAGAGTCTATGAGTCTATGAGTCCCTGGACCAGAGCAGGTAAGTCCAATCTGGCCAATTAAAGAAGTCTGGGCTACACCTGAGCCTATAAAAGGCTGCTAGTAGGCAGAAAGATGTGAGGATTGAGTGAGATGGGCTGTGCCTGGAAAAGGAAAGCCACGGTGGAGTGGAGCTAACTCCTATGGTGGGTCACCTGGAGCAAGGGGCCAGATGCTCAGGGAGACAGTTCTAAGGCTGCCACCCCAGAGAGAGAAAGCAGTGCTAGTCAGAACTAAGACATGGCCAGTGACACCTAAGAGGGGTGAAGGTGAGCCTGAAAGTAAGGACTAAGTTAAAAGATTGTCCTTTTGTTTGTGTACTTGCTTATATTAAAAAATATACATTTCCAGGCAAGAGACTCGGTGCAGCAGCATATATTTTTGAGGTGAGGGAAAGCCCTGGCCAATGACAGATATATTTCTATCTCTCACTGAAGAAAAATAAACAGTCCTCTCAGTATTTAAAATGGAGAGGATATGAATAATTAATTGCCACTAAGACTGGGTAGATTTTTTTGTTGAGGTTTTGGAATTTGTTTTTATTCTGCATTGGATCAACATCATTTTTTTTAATGAAATAATGAGAAAGAGACTGACATTCTTGAATACCAATAGCCCAGTGGTTAGGGAAATCATATCTGACATGAGAAACCTGGGTTTAAGTCTCTGCTCTCAATAAGGCAAAGCAGGGGTTTGACATCCCAGGTGAGTGCCCTAGCCACTGGGTTATTGTTTATTACCTTTTTTTAAACAGATAACTTTCCATGCAAAGTTTTGGTTTCAACAAATTGGCATTTTCTGATGAAAAACATTTTCTCAGAAACTTACCAACTGACTCTGATTGCTGCTAGTGTTTTGCTTCATGTGATGTCTAAGCCACAACAGAAGCGAATTCATGATTAGGGTGTTGAGCAATCTAAAGTTAGATGTATTCTACAACTGTAGAATCAGAGTGTTGAAGATTACTACTAACATATACCCCTATGGAAAAGATCATGTATCTCGGTTTTTGATTTTGTCCGCCACAAGTTACTACTACTTAAAGGGGCTCCCTCTCTGTGATGTTGTATGGAACCTCGGGGTCACTTTTGTATATTATGAATACCAATATTGTAAAATTGCAATGAGTTGTGCCAGATATGCCATCTAAGGTATCCGCAAAAATGTTATAATTTGCCAAGTATGATAATCTTGTTTATATGTTTTTATCACCCTTGTATTGTACGTTATAGATATGTAGGGTATATCTGTATTTCCAAATTTGTGCTGTGCATCTGGATGGCACCCCCAAACAGATTGGCATTGGCACTGCCTAGCCTGGGCAAGGGGCTACACCTTGTGACTCAGCAAGGCAGGAAGGGACATGCCTATGGGCAGAACTCTAAGGTTTCCAGGCCATGTGAGGGGCAGCTTGCGTTGGAAGAAAGGAAATACAAGTTGCATGGCAAAAGGACTAAAAAGGGCAACTCCATCATCTCCATTTTGTCTTCATTCCTGCTTCTTACCTCTAGAGTAACTTTTCTACAAATGAAGCTCTGAACAAAGGACTGAATGACTCATCCAAGCTGTGGCGTGTTCCAGAGGAACTTTCAAGCCAGCAATCTCACCAATACTGCTAAGAACTCAATACATTGACTCTAAGCCTTTGTATGTATGTGACTGTTTTACCATTTAATAGCTCTCTTCTTGTTCTTAGTTTTTCCTTATAATAAGCCTTTAGTTTTGGACACTAAAGGACTGGCTGGCAGCATGGTATTTTGGGTAAGATTCAACCTAATTTTGACCTGGCAATGTGGCTGGCCCTTTGGGGTCAGAAGAACATTTTGCATAGTGAGCAGTTTTAAAATAATTTCTCACTGTACTGAACCTAGGTGCTGACTGGAGGCCAGATAACTGGAATGCACTAAGGGGGCTGTGTGATTTCTTTTCTTCTTCTTTTTTTTCCTTCTTGATAACTAGTGTGGGGATCAGAAACACAGTTTGTGACTGATTGGGGAGTTTAACTTCAGTGTTACCCACAAGTCTTGGGAGCATCTGCTCTCCTTTTTGCAGCCTTCCCTGACCTTTGCATTTCCAGTGAGGCCTACCCCAGGCCACACTCTTGTAACTGGAGAGGGAAGAGTGGCATCCCTGATACTTAGCCCAGCAGCTGAGGCGTAAGTTCTTGGGTGGGTAGCTCAGGCTTGCAGCACAGTTCTTTTGCCATACACTGAGTCCTCTGCTGTGCTCTTGGTGGTGGAGTCATCAGTGCAGTGGATTTTGAAATTAACATCCCACTAAGATATAGGGAGCAGTTCAAATCTCTCAGATCAATTAATTCAGACTATCTGCAAATTCAGGCAGATTACATAGACTATGCTAAATCCATGTTTTCAAGCTTTCCTTTTTAACCAGGAGTGCTAGAAAGCTGAGATTCTGTTGCAATCACATAACTCCAGGAGCTGGATCCCTAGGCACGGGTCTATAGTGCCTATATTTTTATCTGACTCTGATCTGGAATCTTTCATCTGGTCATTGTTCAGACTCTGAGATATAGCACTTCCTGGATTTCTTAAACAACAAGCATCTTGATGCCATATGACATGACTAGTTGCAACTCACATTCTGCATCATTTGACTCTAGCTGTACTATTCCCATAAGCGTATGTAACATCAATATATCAAACTAACCCTTAAAACAATAGCATATCAGTAAATAAAACAGTTGCTTCAAACACTGATATTTTTTCAGTTAAAATTACATTAAATTTAGTAAAACTGTGACAGATTCCCCTGGGGATATGAGAAGTGGTTCAAAAATACATTTTGGTAAGTGTTACATGAACTGGCAGTAGCATCAACAGGATTTTGTGGAGGGGTGGATCGGGAGGGGATAAATTCCCTATGTAGACATGGCTTTTTTTAGCTGAGTTGGCTTTGCAGAAGTAAAAAGTAATCAGTTCTTATTTTTGTTACTAAAGTCACCAGGATCTGATTGATTACACGTAGGGAACATAAGGCATTTGTACATAGTTGCTCTTAAAAGTGGGACAGTACTTTTAAGAAGCAAATATCATGTCGTCAGGCAAATGTCCCTAATGTAATAAAAACTAAGTAAAGAAAAAAATACCAGGTACCAGAAAAAGGTACATCTCTAGATTCATCATGCTAAGTTACCTAAATATGTACAGCTAACAACTTCCTCTGATATATCCAGAGTAAAGGTTTACAAATGATTCAGTGTATAAAACAAACCAAAAAAGTCACCATATTTACACTTTGATCATTTTATGACCCATTTTCTTGGTATAATTAGCTATGTTGTTATGGTATGTATTGTGTTCCTCCCTTTAATTTATTCTTAGTGTAACTTATTAGAAATCTTGATCATAAAAGAGGAATCTGCCCAAGGCTGTAGATGTTTTATTCCTGCATATTGAACTTTCTGTTTTAGGCTTTTTATCTAGTTATTGTTTCTTATAATTCTTGGGATTTTTTGTTTTTGTGTTTGCTCTTTTCCTCTAACATTCCTTTTTCCCTTCACTCAAATCCACGACTTTAAAGAACAAAACAAATTTGAGCTCTTTTCTATTACAGTAGAACTTCAGAGTTATGAATACCTTGCAAATGAAGAAAAATGCTGCTTTCCCTTTATTTTTTTAGCAGTTTAGCACATTTAACACAGTATTGCACTGTATTTGTTTTTGTTTTTTGGGTCTCTGCTGCTGCCTGATTGTGTACTTCACGGCCGGCTCTACACTTTTCGCCGCCCCAAACAGCACACCAAATTGCCGCCGCCGCGGTGGGAGCTGTCCATGTGCCCTTAGGGCAGCATGCACATTTCCACGGCTGTGGCAATTCGGCAGCAGCTTCTATGTTTAGCTGAAGCTGCTGCAGACAGCTAAACATAGAAGCTGCTGCCGAATTGCCGCCGCCACAGAAACGTGCGTGCTGCCCTAAGGGCACATGGACTGCCCCCGCTGTCCGTGGCGGCAATTTGGTGCGCTGCTTGGGGGCAAAACAACAGGGAATGCCACCCCTTGCAGATTGCCGCCCCAAGCACCAGCTTGGAATGCTGGTGCCTGCAGCCAGCCCTGGTGTACTTCCAGCTCCAAATGAGGTGTGTGGTTAACTGGTCAGTTCATAACTCTGAGGTCCTACTGTATTGCAAATAGATTACAGGAAAAAACAGCATTCCAAGTCTACATTTGCACAATAAATATCGGACAGAATATTAGAAATGCTCATGTTTTCTTCATCTACAGTCTTAATTTTCATATATTCTTTTGTATCTTTTCAAGATATATTGTCATAAAACTTCCTGCGTTTACTTTAGACTTTGGAGTCTCAGTTTTCTTAATAATGCATGAGTAGTTTTCACACTCAGGACAAATGCATGGATGATGTTGTTACTAAAGTATAAATACTGTTGGACTACATCTTATAGTCTTTATTCAGGCAAAGCTCACCTTTTAGTCAATGGAAGCTTTACTTGTGAGCTTCAGGATGAAAAGGGCTTGTATGCATATGCCTACCCAGCAATAAAATACTCATGGCTGGCCTGTGTCATATGATGTGGGCTTGCAGGGCTCAGGCTGAGGGGCTATAAAATAGCTGTTTAGATGTTTGGGCTTGGGCTGGAGCCCAGGCTCTAGGACCCTCCCCTCCCATCTACAAACATTATTTTAGCCTACGGGATGTAGCTACACCCCATGCCCAAGTGCAAGGGCAATTCATCTCTCCAAGCCTCCTGTAATTCACCTTAGCTTCAGTGGCACATATTTTACATATGTTGGAAAAAAACTTGAAACTTTCTTAAAAAACATGAACTTTGAAAACTGTTCTTTTGTATCTGCACATAGAAGTATTTCCTTGTTATTCAAAAAATGGAATATCAAATTTTTTTTTAAAGTGTGGGGATGGAAACGTTACCACCTTAGGATGAAATGTAAACCATACACCTGGAGCTGGGCTATCCCTATTCTGAAAAATTACTGGCATCCATTATAATCATGTGGCTTTGGAACAATAAATGGGGAGCCCACAGGTATTATACCTTCTGGTCTCACATCTTTATTTAGATACTAACATGTGGAGAACTAAAAGAATTCTTTTGCTGACTCTACCTCAAAGAATACTTTCACAACATGGACGACATCAACCACAACTACCACATCCTCACTGACCATCATAAGAAAGAATCATCTGACTAGACACTCACAGTGGATGAAACCTCATACTCGATCATGACATTGCTTGCTTCAGGAAAAAGACCAAACATGAAATCCTTAAACATTACATCCACACTGAGAGGACAGCTGTACAGTCCCTGAATGGAGGTGCCATCATAGTTCTCAGCCATGATGACTACATCAATGAGGCCAACTGACAAGCTCTCCAACACAACTTACTGTAAAGTACTCAAAGAAGATCCCACACTACAATTCACTCAGGAGATTAAAGATATCAGCAAATCCTTCCCCAAACTACTTCAGGAGAAACTCTATAACCTCATCCCCACAAGCCCAATCAAAGGACCTTCTACATGTTTCCCAAGATACACAAACAAGGGAAGCCAGGCAGACCTATCATATCTGGCCATGGCATTCTTACTGAAGAATATCAGGACTCATAGAAACTACCCTCAAACCACTCAACATACAAAGAGCTGGTTTCCTCCAGCACACAAATGACTTGCTCCAGAAACTTGGTAACATTAGCAATCTCCCTCAGAACCATGTCCTTTCCACCATAGATGTCACCACCTGATATACCAACATCCCTCACAATAACAGCATTGCTACCTGCCTCAGATAACTACAAGACAACTGGACAGCATTCAGATGTCCACCCCAAACTCATGGCCAAACTCATCCATTTCATCCTCACCCATAGCAATTTTACATTCAACAACACACACTTTGTCCAACCCTCAGGAGCAGTCATGGGTACTAGGATGGCTCCCTAATCTGCTCCTCTTTATGGGCCACCTTGAGGAAGAATTTCTTGACAGATGCCTCATGAAACCAATGATGTTTCTGATATACATCAATGGTATTTTTCCTCTGGACAGATTACCTAAACACCCTCACAGAGTTCCACCACAAATTCAAACACCAACACCCATCGACAAAATCTCTCTAGAACTTCCCACACCAGCATCAACTTTCTGGATATCACAATCAGCTTCAACAATGGAACCTTACTAGACAACTGTATATGAAAAACCCACAAATCATGACACTTGCATTCACAGATCCAGTAAACACCTGAAACACACCAAGAAATCTGTACCCTACAGCTAAGCAGTCAGATGCCACAGAATATGCTCTGAGGAAAAAATCCGGGATACACAGTTTAACACACTTAAAACTGCCTTCACCAAACAAGGACATTCCACCAGAGAAGTAGACTGGAACAGAGAATGGGCCACCCAAATACAACAACCTACTTCAATGTGGAAGAAAAAAACCCTCCAACTGCACACTTCTAAATGTCACTTACCTCATATAGGTTCCAGTGTAGTATGGTATCATTAAACAATGCAACCCAAGCTTGATGAGGACCACCTTGTGAAAGAAATCTTTCCAATTCCTCCCCCCTTTTTGCCTTCAGTCCCCCCAACCTCACAAGCTCATCATCATCAGAAGCATTGTTATGATGATCAATACCCCACACAACACATCTTTCAAGTTCCATGAGCCCTACACATGCCTATCAGAACATATGGTATACTTCATCCAGTGCACAAAATGCCCCAGTAACAACTACATGGGTGACACTACATGCTCAAATGAACTCACACAGAAAAATGAAAAAAAAAACACAAAAAATCACCTGTGGGTGAACACTTCACAAAGCATATACTCCAAATCTGACCCCTCAGTCTTCATCCTCAGAGAAGGAAGAGGGACAAGGGAAAAGCCTCTTTGCAAGCAGGCTGGCTAACTTAGTGAGGGAGGCTTTAAATTAGGTTCACCGAGGGAAGGAGACCAAAGCCCTGAGGTTAGTGAGGAAATGGATATCAGGAGGAAGCACAAGCAGGAGAACGCAAGAGGTGAGGACTCCTGCCTCATATTGAGAAAGCAGGATGATCAGCGAGTTATCTTAAGTGCCTATACACAAATACAAGAAGCCTGGAAAACAAGCAGGAAGAACTGGAAGTCTTGAAACAATCAAGGAATTATGATGTGGTTGGAATAACAGAGAGTTGGTGGGATAACTCACATGACTGGAGTACTGTCATGGATGGATATAAACTGTTCAGGAAGGACAGGCAGAGCAGAAAAGATGAGGAGTTGCACTGTATGTAAGAGAGCAGGATGACTGCTCAGAGCTCCAGTACGAAACTGCTGAAAAACCTGAGTCTCTGGATTCAGTTTAGAAGTGTGAGCAACAAGGGTGATGTCGTGGTGGAAGTCTGCTATAGACCACCAAACCAGGCGGATGAGGTGGATGAGGCTTTCTTCAGGCAACTAACAGAAGTTACTAGATCACAGGCCCTGATATCTGCTGGGAGAGCAATACAGCAGTGCACAGACAATCCAGGAAGTTTTTGGAAAGCGTAGGGGACAATTTCCTGGTCAAGTGCTGGAGGAACCAACTAAGGGCAGAGCTCTTCTTGACCTGCTGCTCACAAACAGGGAAGAATTAGTAGGGGAAGCAAAAGTGGATGGGAACCTGGGAGGCAGTGACCATGAGATGGTTGAGTTCAAGATCCTGACACATGGAAGAAAGGAGAGCAGCAGATACAGAGGGACCTAGACAAATTAGAGGATTGAGCCAAAAGAAATCTGATGAGGTTCAGCAAGGACAAGTGCAAAGTCCTGCACTTAGGACGGAAGAATCCCATGCACTGCTATAGACTAGGGACCGAGTGGCTAGGCAGCCGTTCTGTGGAAAAGGACTTAGGTGTTAGAGTGGACGAGAAGCTGGATATGAGTCAACAGTGTGCCCTTGTTGCCAAGAAGGCTAACGATATTTTGGGATGTATAAGTAGGAGCATTGCCAGCAGATCGAGGGATATGATCATTCCCCTCTATTCGGAACTGATGAGACATCTGGAGTACTGTGTCCAGTTTTGGGTCTTACACTACAAGAAGGATGTGGAAAAATTGGAAAGAATCCAATGGAGGGCAAAAAAAAAGATTACGGGGCTGCAGTAAATGATTTATGAGAAGAGGCTGAGGGAACTGGGATTATTTAATCTGCAGAAGAGAAGAATGATGGGGGATTTGATAACTTTTTTCAACTACTTAAAAGGGTGTTCCAAAGAGGATGGATCTAGACTGTTCTCAGTGGTACCAGATGACAGAACAAGGAGTAATGGTCTCAAGTTGCAGTGGGGAAGTTTTAGGTTGGATATTAGGAAAAACTTTTTCACTAAGAGCGTGGTGAAGTACTGGAATGGGTTACCCAGGGAGGTGGTGGAATCTCCTTCCTTAGAGGTTTTTAAGGTCAGGCTTGACAAAGCCCTGGCTGGGATGATTTAGATGGGGATTGGTCCTGCTATGAGCAGGGGGTTGGACTAGATGACCTCCTGAGGTCCCTTCTAACCCTGATATTCTATGATTCTATGAAAGGAAACCTGCACAACACTGTCAAAAGACAAGCCTGGGATCTTAAATTCATAACATTGCTAGAAACTAAAATTTGTGGATTTAATAAAGACATTGGATTTATGGATTATTACAACAATCTCTAACCAACTGCTCTTTTTTGTCCTATGACTGCAGAGGTGTTAACTGATCTCTTCACCTCGAATGGTCTCTTATAGTATATATGAACTACATATGCTAAACAATCTGTTCCTTCTTGTATTTAGATGTGACATTCTGGGTAGGTCTACACTGCAAAAAAAACATCCTTGGCTGGCTCATGTCAGCTGACTTGAGTTTGGTGGGCTCCAGCTATGGGACTATACAATTGCAGTGTAGACTTTCAGGCTTGGGCTGGAGCCTGGGACCCCATAAGGCAGGAGGGTCTCAGAGACTGAACCCAAAATTCTACATTGCAATTTTATAGCCCTGCAGTCCGAATCCCATGAGCCCGAGTCCCATGAGCCCTGCAGTCCGAGTCCCATGAGCCCATGGGACAGACTTGGGTGTTTTATTGCAGTGAAGACATACCCTCAGCGTAACTTTCACAGACCTGAAGATGAGCTCTATGCAAGCTTGAAAGCTTGTCTCTTTCATCAACAGTAATTGGTCCAGTAAAAGATATTACCTTACCCATCTTGTCTCTTTAATATTCTGGGGCTAACATGATTACAACAATTCTGCAAACATCTTTATCTGTATGCATAACCTAGATATATTGAGTGAGTTAGGATAAGAATAACAATATTTTCCCATTAAGAGAACAAGATTTTTCTGACTTACTGCTGCTGAATGCACAAGTATATCCAACATATGTGATTCTGAACATACTTTCAGCATTCTAAACATCAATTAATTTCAGTGGAATAGAAATTTAAATTGATAGACTTGGAGTTGTAAAGAGATTTTTGTTTTTTTGTTTTTTGTGTTTTTTGGCTTAAACATTAATTGGAAACTAAACTAAATGCTAATTTGGTTTTTTTTGGTCTAATATAAAATATTATAGGGTTAATTTTTAATTTGCCAGTGCAAGTGAAACTGTCACAGGATGGCTGGCTCATTAACTGAGGTATGACATGCTCCCCTGTTGAAGAACATGTCCTCTAGTTCATCTTTTTAAATGGGTGAGGCTATGCCTGGCGCTATAATGGATCAGAGAGCAGCTCAGTGAATCAGACCTGGCCGAGAGAGGGCTAGGAAGCTTCCAGAAGCAGGACTTCCAGATTGCCTGGGCAGGGAAATGGGAACTGTTTTTCTTAACAAACAGTTTTGTTTGTGTGTTTGTTTAAATTTGGACAGTAATCTTGCCTCAAAGGTGGTGGGTCTGGCACCGAGTCCTTGACAAGCTGGAGAGAATCCCTGGCTTGTTACAGAAACACTGTACTTTGTTGTATGGCATACACTTTGTTGCATTAAGGTACATCTATACTGGAACTGGAGGTGTAATTATTAGCTTAGGTAGATTTACATGTCAAGGTTCCTTCCCCACTCTGAACTTTAGGGTACAGATGTGGGGACCTGCATGGACACTTCTAAGCTTAATTACTACCTTAGATCTGGTATCGCAGCCACCATCCAGAATTTCAGTGTCTGGATCACTCCCTGTCCCCCCAAAACTTTCCCCTTCCTGGGTAGCCTTGAGGGACTTCAATTCCCTGGTGAACACAGATCCAAACCCCTTGGATCTTAAAACAAGGAGAAATTAACCATCCCCTCTTCTTTCCCCCCACCAATCCCTGGTGAGTCCAGATCCAATCCCCTTGGATCTAAAAACAAGGAAAAATCAATCAGGTATTAAGAAAAAAAGGCTTTTAATGAAAGAAAGAAAAAAAGAAAGAAAGGTAAAAATCATCTCTGTAAAATCAGGATGGAAAATACTTTACAGGGTAATCAGATTCATATAGCCCAGAGAAACCCCCTCCAGCTTTAGGTTCAAAGTTACAGTAAACAGAGGTAAAATCGTCTCAGCAAAAAGGAACATTTACAAGTTGAGAAAACAAAAGTAAGACTAACATGCCTTACCTGGCTGTTACTTACAAGTTTGAAACATGAGAGACTGGTTTAGAAAAATTTGGAGAGCCTGGATTGATGTCTGGTCCTCTTAATCCCAGACATCAAAACAAAAAGCACAAACAAAAGTCTTCCCCCCACCAAGATCTGAAAGTATCTTGTCCCCTTATCGGTCCTCTAGTCAGGTGTCAGCCAGGTTTATTGAGCTTCTTAACCCTTTAGAGGTAAAAGAGTCATTAACCCTTAACTATCTGTTTGTGGCATACATGTACTAGCTTTGTTTGACCTTAGTGCCTAAAAATAGGCTGCAGCTGAGGCTAGCTGCTTGAGTTGGTATTTAGGATCTTGGATGGGATTGTACTCAAGTGGCTAGCCCGAGCCACTTTCCATCCTCTGTGGAAGATTGCTATTCTTGACAGGTATCAGTGGTAGCCATGTTAGCCTGTATCAGCAAATAAACCAAGGAGTTCTTGTGGCACCTTAGAAAGACTAACAAATTTATTTGGGCATAAGCTTTCATGGACTAGAACCCAGCTCATCAGATGAAAGCTTATGCCCAAATAAATCTGTTAGTTTCTAAGTTTTTTTAATTGCTATTCTTAGTGGGCAAGCTTAATCAGAGCTTGCATGTGTATGTCTACCCAAATGGAGAATTATACCTCCCAAGTTCAGTGTAAAAGTACTCAAAATGAGTATCATTTGAACTGGAGCTATTAATATAATTACTGTATTTGAGAATGTGATACAAGTAAAGCAACACAGGCTCTCTAATCCTATCCCTCACCTCCTCCACACACACTATTGTATGTGGAGAGAGGGGTCATGTCTTGGAAAAATGTTCACCAATCAACTACCTCTTTTCCTATGGGCTAATCTGTATGTAACCATGGGAGGTCAGGCCTGAAAAAATGGCAACTAAAGAACACTCTGAATTATACAGTACATTAGAAATAAATAGAGGTTTACTCATTCTCTGACTTCAAGTTCAGCCCCAAGAGAGTGAGATACTACAACAGTAAAAGTAATTTTTAACATCTCATCTAATATCACTTCTAGTTAGGACACTACCACTGGGTTCAAAACCCAGAGCTCTTCTGCTTCTCACAGCATATTTTCTAGAAAGCAGTGAGACAGACCATGTTTGCCAGGGTATTGGGCAATATAATTGGCACTGCCAGAAATCACTTTTTTGCCTCTACTTTCTTGAATTTTCAAATGTGTCTCTATGAATGATTTTTCTTTTAGAGCCAGAATGCTCCTTTTCTGGCCTGACTTTTATTTGCACCTCTAATAACATCAGAGAAGCATTACAGAGACTGTGTAAGTATTAGAGGCAATCTAGATTAATGAATACCTAATGACTGGTGTGAATACCAACATAAACTCTTTTATTTAATTAAATAATGTTTTTGCAGTAGTTGTACTTAAAAACATTCCCATATTGCCTTAGATAACTAGATATCAGTCCTGTGGTAACTGCACCATTCCCTAGACTAAGAAAAGAGGATGATTGGGAACATTACAAATGCTGAGATAATGTTACTCGGTTGTCAAAGGCAATCAACATGATTTTAAGTTCAATTACTGTGCATTCTATATTTTTTTGCTAGTCTATGATTTATGAAGAGAAAGGCTGTGAGTGGCAGAAATGTCTTCATGGTTTTGTTTCCTTAAGTCCTATCCTAACAACCAGTGTATTCTGGCTTTTTTCTAGTTTTGGAATCATCAGTTACAGATGGTTGACACTGTGGCCTGGTCTATGCACAGAATTTGTAACAGTATAACTATGTTGGTTAGTGGAGTGATTTTTTTTTAACTGATATAATTAAACCAGTACAATCTCTTATGTGGAAGCAGTTGTATTAGCATAAAGGTGCTTAAACTGATATAGCTTATTACCCTTCTCATATGGGAATAGTGATAGTGGTATAAGGCAGTATACCATAATACTATTACAACTTTATACCAGTCTAATTGTGTTCACACCAGGGGTTGTATTGCTTAATTGCGCTGCATAGTTAAAGCAAAAAAATTCTGAGTATGCAGAAAAGCCCTGAGTCCACCCTCCTTGCCAGTATAGAATTGTTGATTCTATGTGATTTATAAAAACAAAAAGGAGTCTGGTGACATCTTAAAGACTAACAGATTTATTTGGGCATAAGCTTTCATGGGTAAAAAACCTCAATTCTTCAGATGCAAGATTTATAAAGGAGTCCAAAACAAAAGAGCTTTCACCATCTCACTGGGGGGCTATTACACAACCTAATACATCTCAAGGGTTAGGATTGCACTATTATGTATAGAGAGAACTACAAGTCTTATATGGGTGTAGAGAGGCAAGGTGGGTGAAGTAATATCTTTTATTGGCCCAACTTCTGTTGATGACAGAGACAAGATTTCGAGCTTACACAGAGCTCTTCTTCAGGTCTGGGAAATATACTCAGCCTCACAGTCAAATACAAGATGGAACAAACCCATTCAGGGTGAAGAGGCCCGTTTATACTTCTCCAGGCATAGTGGAAAAGGAAGGGAGAAATGCAAAAGACAGCTTGGGTGAGAGGGGGGTTTGGTAGTAGGTTATAGATTGTTGTAATAAGCCATATATTCAGTGTCTCTTTTCAGTCCAGGATTTTTAGTGTTTAGCAAAGTTATATAGATGCTATAAGAATATGTGAAACACATGCATTTTCCATGTATGTATAGAATTTTTCATCTTTAGTTGGTAGATAATCATATTGTTTTGGTTAATAAACATTCTTAGGTGGAAAAAAAATAAGCATATTTTTTTTTATATGTAATACACACTCTTGGGAGTCATTGAACATCTTCCTCTCTGGTCTTACTCTACATCCCCTGCTTGGGTGGACACTTCATTTGAATGAACTGGAGAAAGAATAATCTCAAATACAGGTAAGGCAAATATTTGAAAGCATTTCCAGAAGTGGTCCCTAGGTGAAGATAACTCACAGGATGAGTTGTATAAGTTTCACAAATGAATTTACTTATCTGTTTCTTACTGAAAACTGCTTTCTCTGACCTTTACTCTGCAATGTATAGGACAGAAATAAGGTTCCTCTGGGCAAATATAGTTAGCTGAATATTCTTGCAGCTTTCTTCTTCACCAATGAATTGTTCTAATTTTCAGCTCAGAGTGACTCAGACCTTCAATATATTCTTATTTCTAGTTGCTATGGAATTAATGGGTAAAAAAAGCTAGTTATAGCCCACTATGTTACTAGCTATTAGAAATTCCATGCTAAATGTCTTATATAAAATAGTTTGCAACAACTTTAACATTATTAACCTTGTTACATTATGAAGGGCAAATAGAAGCCTTTGGCACATAATACATTACATACGCACATGCAAGAGACAATTTTTCAGTATAAGTAAGTACTCCCTTGATAATGAGTATGTTAATAGAGGCAGAGACCTGGGGGATCCAGAGGAGAGAAAGAGAGGAAAAACAAAGAAAAGAGGGAGAAGGGCACAACTATGCAGCACTCAAAGTAGGGTCACATAGAAAGATAACCACTTCACACATTCAACACCCACTGCAAAGCTCAGGAGCAAGTGAAAGTGAGAATCCCAAATCAGCTCATGTTTTCAGGCATTATTCATGTAGGTTAAAATGAAGCACCACAGAGAAGCCAGGCTGTTAAACTGTGATTGTGCTTTTAAATTTCAGATATTTTTAAAGGTTAAAATCTACAGGAATAGATGCCATTTTCAGAGATCCATCCCATCCATAACATTAACACTCTGACTCCTCTTTGATTTCAGCTTTTCTCACAGTCCTTAGATTAGTGCTTGTGAAATATTGACTCCAGGGACTCACAAGATCGCTCTTGAGTCATCATTACATCAATGGTACCATCCAATACATTTACCAAATCCCAATGGCACCTGAACCACATACAGAGGAAGACCCAGTGGACAAAGCACAGTACTTCAGTAGAGGGATAGGCAGATTAGATTAGAATAGAAAAAAAACAAAAAACATACCTTTCCCGTCGCATAACTCACTGGCTGCTAACATTACTCATGGGAGCGGTTGCAATGCATGGATTCTAGAAGCACAAAGCTGGACTTTTATTCTATTGTAACATTTTTACTATCAAGTTTCATTAGCTTTTAAAAAATGTACTCTGTATATTTTTAGACTTTCATCCCATTCAATAATAACCTAGCAATGAAAAATCTGTATTTCACATTCTTTCTTTAGATTCTTAATCTATTGAGAATGAGTTCATTCTAGTGATGTAAAAATCAAAAGGCTAAAGGGGAAAATTAAAGGATAAAAAGAAACATAATTAAATATGATTATAAGTACAAAAGAAAAACTAAGGAACAATCCCACAGATATTTTAATTTCATTCTTGGATTCCAGCTAAGCAGATTTCTTATTTGTACAGCTTCAAACCTAACTGTGTTCCCTGAGCTTATGCTAGGAAATAATGTATCAATGAACCAGGGAGTGGGCAGGACGGTATGCACTACTCCTATCTGTGCTGTACTTGTTCAATGAATAAATACTGAGCTTCAGTCTGCATGGTTGTCAGTCTGGCATGTTTCACAGCCATTAGAATTTTAAACTAAAGAAGTTTTTAAGCAATCACATAGCTGAGTACAAAAATGGGATATAATTGAACTTATTAGCAAGCAGCATCTTGGGTTCTTTTCCCTCCAAACCATTCCAAGATTCTCATCCAATCAAATCAAATCATAGTCAAGACAAAGGACTTTCATTGAGGGTAATGTTTGTCTAGCGCCTCAGCTGATGTAAACTGAGATAGCTCTATTGGTGTAAATTTACACCAGTTGATTACTAGGCCCATTACTTTTGTTACATTCTCAGTGGTTTCCGACCACCAACTTCTAAGCTCATTAAACCTGTCTTTAGCCCATTCTCATTAGGGAGAATACTATTAATTTTCAAAAAGCTGCTTGCTTTATTCTTATCCTGTTGTCTGTATAGCAAGAGAATCCATTGTCTGCTCTCCTATTGGCCCTGAGGCATTCACATGCATGCCTATAGATGGTGTGTTGTTGAACATAAGGTAGTGGCTGAATGGTGTTTGTATTAAAAAGTAAATTGAAAATGTACTTTTATTAAGCAAAGGTTTTTTTCATTAAAAGCAATTTTATGGAAAAAATTCCTTGCATATTTTAAAGATTATTAAAATTATTGTACTGAACATGCACATCAGGGAGCACAAAACTTTTGCTTCTACAAGTAGGCCTAAGCATTAATAGAAGTCATCAGTTAGAAGAAGACCAAAACATGCAGTATTTACAACTAGAGCTGAGTGAAATTGTTTTTCAGCAAAAAATGCAGATTCAGCACATTGAAACAAGAGTCTACAATCCCTCCCAGTTTGGAATTTGATAAGCATATTCTCCACTCCATTATCTAAATCATTAATGAAAATACTGAACAGTACCGGACCTGGAACAGACCTTTGTGCAACCTCACTATATACATCCTCTCAGTTTGACAGTGAACCATTCATAACTGCTCTTTGAATATGGTTTTTCAACCAGCTTTGCACCCACCTTATAGTAATTTCATCTAGACCCCATTTTCCTAGTTTGTTTATAAGACTATCATATGGAACTTTGTCAGAAGCCTAATTAAAATGAAAATATATCACATTTACTGCTTCCCTTCATCCACAAGGCCAGTAACCTTATTAGGAAGAAAATTAGTTGGTTAGGCATGATTTGTTTTTGAGAAATCTATGCTGGCTATTACTTACCATCCTGTTATCCTCTAGGTATTACAAACAGATTATTCAATCATTTGTTCCAGTATCTTCCTGAGTATCAAAGTTAAATTAATTAGTCTATATTTCCCTAGGTCCTCTTTGTTAAGAGGGGTATTATGTTTGCCTTTCTCCATTCCTCTAGGACCTCACCTGTTCTCCATGAGTTCTCAAAGATAATTGCTAATGGCTCTGAGATTGTTTCAGCTAGTTCTTTAAGTACACTAGGATGAATTTCATCAACCCTGACAACTTGAATATATCTTAGCTAAATATTCTTTAACCTGTACTTACTCTACTTTGGCTTGTGTTCTCTTTGACTTGTACAATTGTGTTAAACATCGGGTCACAACTAAACTTTTCAATGAAGACTAAAGCAAAATAGGTATGAAAAACCTGCACTAGGATCTAGGCTCTGGTCCCTGGAGATTACAAACCCCATAGTCAGCCTGCAGAGTTAATAAACTGTATTAGGCAAGTAGTTTTGATCCAAGATAGACCTGGTTGAAAAATTCAATATTATTTCCACAAATGTTTGAAACAAAACATTTTTGTATTAAAATTTCATTTTTCAATGGAAAACTTGAAACAAAATGTTGTTTGGTTATAAATTAAAATCATTTTTTCATTTGTTGAAAAATGTAAAAAGTTCCATTTTTAGATTCTGACCCACCCTCCACTCTATTCCTCATGCTTTTTTCCCATTCCCCTCTGGAAAAGGGGGAAAAAAGATGAAAAGTGAGGGGGGAAAACAAACCCGTGAAAAGAAAACTAGAAGAAAAAACCCTCCCCAAACTCCCTGTCACTTATTTACTTTTTATTCTATTTTAAAAGTAGAAAGAAGCTGGATTCCAAGCCACAGGGTGAGGGATTATTTCTTCACCCATCCATGGTTCCTTGATCCATCACAATCACCAGGGTTTTTTTAACTGTCATTCTTCAGAGCTTGGATTATTATATATACATAAACTAGCTGTCTGGCACAGTTTGAGAGGTTTGGGTGTACTCTCACAAAGACGTCTGTAATTGCTCCTTGATACTTCCCCATAGATGCTAAATGTCTCTATTTAGAAAGAAAAATCCTAATTTTAGTAAAAACAAAACAACAACAACAAAATAGTATTATTTTCTATCCTGTCCAAAAAATCCACCTGTTCTTCAGTATTTCAGTGGAGTTAAAAGTATGGCTTCTATTTTCTTCTCCTTAATGAGGGCTTGACATTGCTTGTAGTGAAGAAAATGGCAAAACTATTTCATATTAATGGGACCAAGACTAGACCTTTTACAGTCATCATGCAGAGTATCTGTGCATATCTGCTGTTTCTGGCCCAATTTTCATACATGGGGTCCTTAGCAAGAGATTCACATCCCTTATTTAGCATCCTAAATAGGCATTTAGGTTTGGGCCTGTTAAGTAGGTATTTAAATCTTTAAATGTTGAGTTAAGCACCAAAGGCAGAACTAGACATTCTGGTTAGCTTGTCTGTCTGAAAATTAGGGTCACTGCCTTTTGAGCTGTATGTGAGGCAACTCCCCAGGTGTATTACTAGCACTACTTGCTATATCTCTGCTCTGACTCGTCACACCTTCGAGTTCTAGAGAGACTAATTTACCAGAGGCAACTACATGTTCAAAATATAGGCCTCCCGTCCTCTGCACACTATCCCAGTAAATATTACCAGGTAGAATAAAATTAATCCTTAAAGGTACATAGACTCAAAGAAAAGCATATTTTGAAGCAAATTTGCTTATGGAAGAAGCTGAATGAAGACCCAAGAAATGCAGAGCTCTTAAAAAAGAGCCAGTTGAAAAATACACATGCCACAGATTATATGCCATGGTTAAACTGCAAAATTATTGCAACCTATGGCTTTCTAGTGCATATAGGTAATGAATTATACACTTTGCTCATATATTTATTAACAGTGCAGTAACTATATGGCATCTTCTTTGGAAGCAATATTAATTACATGGCAAATGCTACAATATTATCATTTAGTAACTATGATCAAGTTATGTCCTGGTTGTACAGTGACTTTCCACTGCTCACTAGAATAGTGGATCCTGGTGATCGATGCAGTTGGAATCACCCAGGGAGAAATAAGGAGAGATTCTTATAGTTTTGACTGCTTTGGAACATTCTCACGCACTTGCAGTGTGGCCAGAGTCATACTTGGTACGAGTAAATCATGCTGGGAGGAAACGAATACAGCAGCAGCCAATATCTTAATGGCCACACAAAATCGATTTGTTTAACTGTGTAGGACAAGTGGGGGGCAGATAGGCAGCTTATGATTTATGTCTTGTCCATTGCTTAAAGAACTTAACAAATGACTGCTTGACTGTTAAGAAGAATATGCTGTAATAAAGGAGTATGATTAATGATCACTTATACCAAAATATATGTGAAACATTCATAGGGCATTGCAACTGCAAAACACATCATGGTTACAGTAAAGAAAACAAAAGCTACTCACCTATCTGAACTCCACCTTCCACTGAACACAAGTACTAATGATGAAGAAGAAAATATAGTACACACTGAGGGCAAAATACTGCACAGGGTTAACAAAAACAGTGTAGTGGTCCCTGACACTCGAGAAAGGAAGGAGGCCACCCCACCTCACTATTGGTGGAGAACAAGTAAGTGTTTTATAGGGGAAAGCATCGACCCCCTGGGCAGGACGAATCATAATAGTCTTTAGCCCACAGCCGCCTAGCTGGGGCAGACAGTAATTAACAGCCTATAATTAGCAGTTTGTAAGGGAGCTCTGGCCCTCTGGGTGGTACCAAGCCACAGTCTTTAGCCCACAGCCGCCTGGTTGGGGCAGACTACAAGCAACACACGGGCCTTCTGGTCTAGGGGTGAATGGGTTGCTACCCTAGGGGTGGGGTTGGCGGCAGCGGGTAATGGGACCCAGGCCCACCCTCCTCCACAGGGTCCGAGCCAGGGCCCTAACAGTGGTGGATGGGTTCACCATTTGATTAGCAGGGATCGTCCTGAAACATGCTGACCCACACTCTGGCATCAGAACCAGAGTAGAGTCTGGTCCTCCTGGGCCACTTCCTACCACAGTTTGGGTGTAGGGCTCAGTGGTACAAAGATCCTCTGTCTCCTCAGGGTACTTGGCTTCTGGCAGCTCTGGCAGCTCTGGCAGCTCCTCAGGGTCTTCATCTGTCTCCCCTGATGACAAGGCATTGGTCTACTCTGGGGCTGGACTGGGCTCCTGCACCCTAGAAGAGATGTCCATTCTTCTGCAGTGGCTAAGTAGCAATTGAGCTCCAGGGAGCTCTTTTTTTCCTGTCTTGCCCTGGTTCTTCTGGGAGGGGGTGGGGCAGATTTGGCTCCACCCACTCAGGAGAGTATAGTAGTCCTTCACACTCCAGTTCGGCGGGAAGCCATTCTGCCTCCCTACAGTCCGGTTTACATCAGCATAATAAATGTGATTCAGTGTGATTACTCCTCTAATTTGCTAGTCCCCTTTCAAAATAAACTTGAGATGGTCTCTTTTAATGTGCAGAAACAACAATGCGCTTATTCCAGACCCTCCTGAATTCTGACTTTTTAATATGTTTCTTATGGCATTTTCAAGTGACCCACACAATAATGCTCTATACTATTTATTTGGGAATTGTTTTTGGATTGGCTTCAATGAGTTCTAGCTTATACCCATACTGATTGAGACTCCACTGTCATAGACCACAGAAATAAAATGCACGAGGCCAAACACATTTCTAAGACTGTGCCTTTAACTAAAAGTTCTACTAGTTAGATACCAATGGAGTATAATACTGTATAATGTGAAACTATGCAGAAAACTGGATGTTGAATCCACTTACATTCATATTGATTATATGACTACAAGACCAATTCACCTGAATTAAAAGAAATATAGTGCATTGTACAAATACTGTATGTATTGTTTTTGGCTAATGAGTTTAGCAAATGAATTGATGTCTTCTGATGTATTTACTGATTCAGTATATACAAACTCTTTCTCTTTCTACAATCTCTTCCATGGAAAACAAAAACTAAATGATAAATGGCACAGGTCTGTTTGTCCTTTCCCTAGCTATATTTTCCCCTTTTCAAATGGTAATAACCTAAGAATGATATCCATCTGTGTCATGAGATAGATTCATTATGCAGAGTCTTTCCTGATTATGATCAATTAGCACCCAAAATGGAGCCACTTTGAATATATTCTCTTAGTGATTAAAACAGCCAACATAATTGCATTTGTGCTCTAACATGCTTATGTTTGTTCAACATGTCACTCAGAATATTAATTGAAAAGAAGAGTGTTTTGGTCTTAGATTTTTGGTTTTGATTATTCCTCTGTTATTTGGGTCTTTACTGTTTAAAAAGCCTCATCTCCTGCCCTGGGCCCTATAAACCAGGTGGAAGGGCTGGGAGGTTATAAAGAAGTCCTAAAATCCCAGTGTCCAGCTGAGGGAGAATTATCCATGAATACCTTTACTGATCCAGTATACACAAGTGTTTTCACCTTCACAAAAACTGTGAATTGCCTACTGAGGACCCCTCACGAGTGTACTGGGGGAGGGGCATGGCTGAAGCACAGAATTATGGGAAATTGAAGACTGAGAGGGCATGAAGGTGGCTTAAAGCCAGTATAGCCCCTGCCTTCTCCTGAACTGAGAGTTCTGTGATACCTGTCTTGGAGGCACTGCACAGAATCCCACCAAAATACTCTATTTTGCCATCAGGGGGACAATAGGATAAGCATAATGTTTTGAAATTTATCTCATAAAAATGTTTAAGCAGCCATGCAGGTGAACTTGTGGGGTCCATCCTTCAAAGAAAGTAAGAAATATAAAATAGATCAAATTTTCACAAAAGAGCATTTCTCTCTATTATTCCTCTGAAAAAGATAAGCACATTTAATATAAAGTTTCAAACATGCTCCTCCAATAACTAAACAATTTCATTATTGTGTATAATTCTGGACACTTTATATATGGACACTTTATAATTGGACACTTTATATATGCATAAAATTATATCCGATCCCTAAGAAAAAGCAGATTCCTAAAGAACAGATCTCTAAGATTGTCATGAGAAAAGTACACTTTATTTTGAAGATTACTCATATGGCTTCCAGTTACTGTATGAACAGTGTGTTTATGACTCATTCATATGTGGAAAATATGCTTTTTATACTTGTTAACATATAGTAAGCTTCTAGAGAAAGAAACATTTATAAATCAGTCACTATAGCAATTTCATATGAGATCAAGGCTTCAAAAATCTACATTTAGTAGAGTTGAGTACTAAACTTACTATAATGATTAAGAAAGTTTACCAAATGGCTGGAATGTTAGACTAGAACTTTGGAGTCCTGAGTTCCTGAGCTCTGTCATAGATTTACGATGTGACCTTGGGCAAGTCATAATCTCTTTGTGCTTTAGTTTCCCATGTGCAAAATGAGGATAATAGTATGTCCCTGCCTCACAAAGGTATTGTAAGAATGCTTACAATTGAAGATAATGAGGTATTCAGTTTCTATGGTGATTAGGTCCACATTGAACAGATATTTATGGAAATTTTAAGCTAAGATCACTTTAGTCATGATTTTGCATTTTTGTGCTCTCTTTTAGCTAGTTTTAAAATAACTGGCTTGACAATCCACAGACAGAATATTTAAAAGTCACATGCTTAAATAGTTGCTGAAATAAACATTTCTATTTGCATGTATAACTGTCCCTGATGGATACAGTTGAGTACTCATCCTGTTAGGGAACAGAAAAAAATGTTACCTATAACATCCAAGCAAAAGAATTTGAATCCCAGTACTGATTATTGGGCACTTGAAAGTGTATCAATGCACAGACTAAAAAAAAAAAAAAAAAAAAAAAAAAGGTGCTGAATAAATTGAACATTGAATACGTTTGAAGAAAAAAACAGTTACTCACCTTCTCGTAAGGTGTTCTTCGAGCTGTTTGTTGTTCATGTCCATTCCAATCAGGTGTGTGCACACACACGCACAAGGTAGCTAGAAGATTGTTCCCCTAACAGCCTCTGTCAGATCGGCCTGGGCACCCCCTGGAGTCACATCTTCATGGCACTCAATATAGAGCCTTGCTGAACAGCCACTCTTTCAGTTCCTCTTGCCAGCTACTCTGAAAGAGGGATAGGAGGGTGGGTATTGAAATGGACATGAACAATACATCTCAAAGAACAGTTACGAGAAGGTGAGTAACAGTTTTTTCTTCTTCGAGTGCTTGTTTATGTCAATTCCAATGAGGTGACTCACAAGCCCAAGTTTAGGTGGTGGGGTCGGAGTCTTCCACTGATTGGAGCACTGCTCGTTCGAAGGCCGCATTGTCTCTAGCCTGCTGGGTAATCGCATAGTGCGTGGTGAATGTATGGGTGGAGGACCACATCACTGCTCTGCAGATTTCCTGAGTGGCAACATGAGCCAGGAACACTATTGATGAAGTCTATGCCATGGTAGAGTGCCCAGTGATGGGAGGTACAGGAACCCCTTCCAGGTTGTAGCATTCATGAATACAGAACGCTATCCATGATGAAATGTGTTGTGACGACTCCAGCAGATCTTCCATTCTGTCCGCTACTGTCACGAATAACTTGACTGATTTTATGAATGATTTCATTCTCTCAATGTAAAAGGCCAGCGCCCTGTGGACATTCAGAGAATGGAGTCTCTGTTCCCTTCTGCTGGAATGTGGCTTACAGTAGAACATGGGGAGAAAAATGTCCTGATTAATGTGAAACTGTGATACAACCTTTGGGAGGAAAGCAGGATGAGATCTGAAGCTGAACTTTGTCCTTACAGAACACAGTTAAGGGAGGCTCTGACCTTAGGGCCCTGAGCTCAGACATCCTCCTGGCCGAGGTTATCGCTACCAGGAACACCATCTTGTAAGAGAGGTAGAGAAGGGAGCATGTCACCAACAGTTCAAAGGGTGGTCCCATGAGCCTAGAGAGGACCAGGTTGAGGTCCCAGGTGGGGACAGGTTTATGGACGTGAGGGTATAACTTGTCGAGTCCTTTTAAAAATTGGCTGACCATAGGGTTAGCAAACACCAAGCGGCCCCCCGCACCTGATATGGCGGCTAAGTGCACTCTTACTTGAAGACAACGAAAGCCCCTGCTGCTTCAGATGAAGGAGGTAGTCCAGAATGAGCTGCACTGAGGCTAGTTTCGGGAACGAATGGTGTGCACCTGCCAGACTGAAAATCTCTTCCACTTGGCAAGGTAAGTGGCTCTCGTAAAGGGTTTCCTGCTGACAAGGAAGGACTTGTCCAACTTGATCTGAGCAGGAAAGCTCCAACGGGTTCAACCATGGAGCTATCAGACCATGAGGTGAAGCGAGTAGAGGCACGGATGTTGAAGACAACCGTGATCTTGTGTCAGAAGGTCTGTCAAGAGTGGAAAGGTGACCGGTGCTTCTATGGACATGTCTAGGAGAGATGTGTACCAGTGCTGATGGGTCCAGGCTGGTGCTATCAATATGACCTGAGCTCATTCCCTCCGGATCTTGAGGAGTACCTTGTGAATGTTCAGTAAGGGCATAAAGGACATAGCCTCCCCATGAAAGGAAGAACACATCTGCTCTGGAACCTGGGCTGTGATTCTGGAAGAAGCAGAACTGCTGGCATTTTCTGTTGTGTCACATGGCAAATAGGTCTATCTGGAAAAAGTCCCACCTCTGGAAGATTCAGAACATGGCATCCAGGTGAAGGGACCACTCGTGGGCGTGAAACGACCTGCTGAGGTGGTCCGCCAGCTCGTTCTGTACCCTGGGGAGGTACGAGACTTGCAGGTGTATTGAATGTTCCACACAGAAGTCCCACGTCATGAGAGCTTCTTGTCACAGGGGAGAGGAGCGTGCACCTCCTTGTTTGTTGATATAGAACATTGCTGTTGTATTGTCCGTAATAACTGATACACAATGACCTCTTAAATGTGCATGCATGCACATTAAGTGTGCTAGGCACACCGCTTTGAGTTCTCTGATGTTCATGTAGAGAGCCAGGTCTGCCTGAGACCAGAGACCTTGTGTCCTGTGTTCTCCCAGATGTGCTCCTCTGTCCAAGTTTGATGCGTCCATCACTGGTGAGAGATACAGCTGAGGACTAATGAAAGGGATCCCTGAGCACACCTCCTGAGGATCGAGCCACCACAGGAGGGAGTTGAGGGCTGGGCAAAGCAGGGTCACGATCCTGTCCAAGCTCTCTCGGGCTAGGTGATACACTGATGCGAACCACAACTGAAGAGTTGAAGCCTGAGTCTGGCATGCTACACCACATAGATACAGGCAGCCATGTGTCCCAGAAACTTCAGGCAGATCCTTGCTGTGGTGTTGGGAAACTGTCTGAGGTCTCAAATGATATCTGTCAGGGGCTGAAACCTTGCTTCCGGCAGGTATGCCCTGGTTCAGGTTGAGTCCAGTACTGTCCCTATAAATGCTATCCTCTGGATGGGGGGACAGAGTTGATTTTCTGTCATTTAGAAGGAGACCCACATTGTTGAAGGTGGCTCTGATGAATCTGACCTGAGCTTCCACTTAGGTCCTGGAGTGGCCCCTAATCAGCCAGTCATCGAAGTATGGAAACACTTGTACCTGGCGCTTGCACAGGAACATGGCCACGACTGCCATGCACTTGGTGAAGATTCCAAGTGCTGCTGACAGTGAATTGGTAGTAGGTATTGTTCACCACAAACCTGAAGTACTTTTTGTGGGGCTGAATGATTGCAATATCAAAATACGAGTCCTTCAAGTCAAGGGCGGCATACCAGTCTGCTGGATCCAGCAAGGGGATGAGGGAGGCCAAAGAGACCATTACAGAAGTTTATTGCTGCTGTGACAATGAGAGAGAGCAAGCAAGCGTGAGAGTGCGTGCAACAGGGTGTATTATATGTAGCTGCACATGAAGAAGTTACTAAAGAAAAGCTAAGTCAAGGAAATTACATTTGCAGTTTTAGTGTTTTGAAAGCTCTCTCTCTTCTGAAATCTAATATGGAATTCAGGCCATTAAATGTGGAAAAGATAGAAAAACATGGAGTTATCTATGGCTAATTTAAACTGAGAAAATATTTTAAAATCTGATCAATATTATTTGTAACACAATGGTGATATGCCTATGTACATAAATAGAAAACACAGAATTTATCTGCTATGGTTCCCTCCCTTCCCTCTTTGGCTTGTAAGAGTGAAAAGGATATTCTGAATGGAAATATGAGCAGGTCTAGAAAACAAAATAGTGAAGAGGTCAGCTTTGGGAGGGCAGGAAGAAAGACAGTTTGGACAAAAAAGCAAAATCACTATTTTTAACATTCTTAAAATCTTAATTCCCATAAATTCAGAACTGTGTTTAAAAATTATCTGTCTCAATCAATGTATTCCTCCACCCCATGGAAGAACATGGGCACCAGCCATGGATGTCTGAGAAAGGACAGCAGACCATCTTACTATTCCCCACATCTCCCCAAAGACAGCAGTTCAGGGCTGCCCAGAGGGGGGGCAAGTGGGGCAATTTGCCCTGGGCCCCGGGCCCTACAGGGGCCCCGACGAGCTGCTCCAGGTTTTCGGTGGCACCTCTGCGGCGGGCCCTTCAGTCACTCCGGGTCTTCGGTGGCAGGTCCTTCAGTACATCCGAAGACTCAGAGTGGGTGAAGGACCCACCGCTGAAGTGCTGCCGAAGCCTCGGAGCACCACCCAGTAAGTACCAAGCACCGCTGCAAGGGGCAGTAAAAAAAAAAAAAGCCACGATTGGCGGCACTTAGGCTGCTCTACCGCCGCCGCTTCATTCTTCAGTGGCAATTTGGCAGCGGGCCTTTCCCTCCGAGAGGGACCCGCAGCTGAATTGCCGCTGAAGACTCAGCCCTGCCCTAGGCCTCCTGAATCCTCTGGGCGGCCCTGCAGCAGTTACGGGGAGCAGGCCAGGCAAGTGCCCATGAAGACATGGGGCAAGGAGAAGGATTGTAGGTCACTGTAAGGAAAATGAGGAGAGCATCTAATGTGCTACTGGAGTTTGAAGAGGTGGCAAGACTTGCTGGTTTCAACAGGAAATTAAGAATTCCTCTTAGAGTTTCAGGACACAACATCTAACTGTAACTAGGGGACTGCAAAACTGCTATATTAGGTAAATAGGATCTCCATGAATGAAAACTTTTAGGTTTTGGGGTTTTTTTTCATATCCCTATTAATGACCCCAGGACAGTTGCTATCCACCCTGTTCGAGAATATACCTGACCCAGTGGCTGAGAAATGCTGGTCTTACACATCATTTTTTAACATTTGAAAAGAATGGTATTTCAAAGCTTTCAAAATTTGTCATTTTGAAAGTCCTAATGCTTAGAGTGCTGTTTCATATAAGAAGACTACTGGTACTTAAACATGATTTAAATACTTATACACATAGAATTAATAAAACAGAGATATTTAAACAAAAGCACAGTTAAGACATTAAAATAAGCTGATAAGTACGTGTTTATATGCACATATATGTGGAGAAGAGGTTGGGGTGGGAAAAATAAGAGAGGAGGAGTGATTTTAAATCTAAATGAATATTGATATTTATAAGTCTTTTCTTCTGCAGATCTCAAATACATGTATGAAGGAATGTATGCACCTTCTAACATTATATAGGTGGGGAAACTGAGGCACAGAGGAACAAAGTGACTTGCCCAAATTTACACAAAAGGTCAGCAGCAAAGCAGGGAATAGCATTTTTAAGTCTCCTGGTCCCCAGTTCATTGCCTTGTCCTCTGGACAATATTAAATTTGAACCAGGTATTCTTCATCTTGCGTATCTTAAATTCAGTTTGTCTGATGATAACCTAGGACATTGCCATAGTAAGTAAAATCAGATTTTTGCTTTAAGAGACAGTAATCAAGAGAATTGAGAATGAAAAATGTACAACTGTAAACTCTAATTCAGATTTGGTACACATTGAAGCAAGCACATTTCCTGTGAGTCTCATGTAATATGAATACAAGTCCTGAATACTGTATTAGAAATAATAGAAATCGTATTTCTTTGTACAGATCTGCCACATGTTTCAGAGCTCTCTCTTTCCTCTAAATCTTTATCAGTTTTCCTCTGTTCCTAATGATCAGCGTTAGGCTTGTCACTGTAGGGCTGTTTTATGAAATATGTTGG
Organism: Gopherus evgoodei; assembly: GCF_007399415.2. Lineage (NCBI taxonomy): Eukaryota > Metazoa > Chordata > Testudines > Testudinidae > Gopherus > Gopherus evgoodei. Next base: position 198,291,454 of record NC_044323.1, read on the forward strand.
CTCATCTTTGTTCACTGCATCCGTGGAGTCACCAACATCATACATGGAACTTTGCTTGATCCCAAATCCAGAGCTCACTTTCTGCTGTTTCTTTAACCTGAAAGGAAGCAAAGTGTGTGATCCAAAAACAAATCAGAAATGCCCGTTGTAAATTTAAAACTATGGCAGATCAAATGTCTTCCAAGCAAAAGTTTGTTATCACTCAAGTGTAGAGCATTAGAAGTTTAGATCAGACAGGAATTTTGCAGCTCAGTTAACTTTAGGGCACATATTGGATTGTTTCCCCAAAATTTGATTCCATAATGCACCTAAGGGAAAAGAGATACTATTTTAGATTAAATTATCTGAAATCATCTTTTTCAACAAGAAGCAGGGTATGTACATTTGCTTACATACTTTGAGATAACTATTACCCTTTATTTACTGAATGGCATTTTTGGACTGTGGTAGGAATATGTATGATTTTTTTCATCTATTTTGAGCAACAACTGCTGAGCTTTCCTTTGGGTATGTATGGGGAAGTATAAGAAGGCACCTAAATAATCAAGATAATGCAAGCCACTGGTTTACCAGGTTTTAGTGTCTGAAGGGCAGGAGCCAGGAAATGTGCAGAAACAACTATCCTGACAAAAGATGTTGGGTTTGATACATTCTACAGCATTTTGCTCAACAACAGTGAGTCCAGGTTAACATTTTGTAAATTACGGTTAACTCTCATTCTTTCTGGGACACTGTAGAATTTTCCCACCTTTGGTCAGACAGCCCCTGCGTTGTTGAGGAGGAGGAAGGGCCCACGGAAGTAGAGCAGTTAATGGGAGCAGAGGGAAACTTTCCCATAGTTGGAACCCTCCTTCCAGACAATGTTGGGGTATCCTCTCACACTGAGGTTACCTCCCCGGGGGAGGGAACTCCAGTCACTAGGAAAAGGCAGGTGTTAGTAATGAGAGATTCAATCATTAGAAACATAGCTGGGTTTATGATGACCGGGAGAACCGTATGGTGACTCGCCTGCTTGGTGCAAAGGTTGCAGATCTCTCTAGGCATCTAGATAGACTTATGTGTAGTGCTGGGGAGCAGCCAGTGGTCGTGGTACATGTAGGTACCAATGACATAGGGAAGGGTAGGAGAGGCATCCTGGAGGCCAAATTTAGGCTGCTAGGGAAGAGATTGAAATATAGGACCTCTAAGGTGGCATTCTCAGAAATGCTCCCAGTTCCACACACAGGGCCAGGTAGGCATGCAGAGCTTCAGAGTCTCAATGCGTGGATAAGACAATGGCGTAAAGAGGAGGGGTTTAGATTCATTAGGAACTGGGGAAACTTTTAGGGTAGGGGGAGCCTATACAGGAGAGATGGGCTCCACTTAAACCAAAGTGGAATCAGACTGCTGGCACTAAACATTAAAAAGGTTGTAGAGCAGTTTTTAAACTTGGAGATGTGGAAAAGCTGACTGCTGCAGAGGAGCAGGAGAATCGGACAGAGACTGCTCTTAGAGGAGAGTCTATTGATAGAGACCTCTAAGTTTTAGTCAGGAGAGAGGATGGAAGAAGATAATGTAAGGGCCAGATCAGATGAGAAACATTCACATAAAAAAGCATTGAACACATCAGAAAAGGGCAGACAAATAAACAGTGACAAGTTTTTAAAGTGCTTGTACATAAATGCTAGAAGTTTAAATAATAAGATAGATGAACTAGAGTGCCTCATGATAAAGGATGATATTGCTATAATAGGCATCACAGAAACCTGGTGGACTGAGGACAATCAATGGGACACAATCATTCTGGGGTACAAAATATATCGGAAGGACAAAATAGGTCATGCGGGGGGGGAGGGAGGAGTGGCACTATATGTGAAAGAAAATGTAGAATCAAATGAAGTAAAAATCTTAAGTGAGTCCACACGTTCCACAGAATCTCTATGGATAGTAATTTCATATTCTAATAAGAATATAACATTGAGGATCTATTACTGACCACCTGACCAGGACAGTGATAGTGATGATCAAATGCTAAGGGAAATTAGAGGAGCAATCAAAATTAAGAACTCAATAATAGTGGGGGTTTTCAATTATCCCCATATTGACTGGGAACATGTCACCTCAGGATGAAATGCAGAGATAAAATTACTGGATAGTTTAAATGACTGCTTCTTGGAGTAGCTGGTATGGGAACCCACGAGGGGAGAGAAAACTCTTGATTTAGTCCTGAGTGGAGTGCAGGAGCTGGTCCAAGAGGTAACTATAACAGGACCTCCTGGAAATAGTCACCATAGTATAATAACATTTAACATCCCTGTGGTGGGAAGAACAGCCCAACACTGTGGCATTTAATTTCATAAAGCAGAACTAAGAAAAAATGAGGGGGTTAGTTAAACAGAAATTAAACCGTACAGTGACTAAAGTGAAATCCATGCACGACTGGAATGTTGGTGTGGATGGGTATAGTTTGCTCAGGAAGGATAGACAGGGGAAAAAGGGAGGAGGTATTGCCTTACATATTAAAAATGTACACACTTGGACTGAGGTGGAGATGGACATAGGAGATGGAAGTGTTGAGAGTCTCTGGGTTAGGCTAAAAGGGGTAAAAAACATGGGTGATGTCGTGCTGGGAGTCTACTACAGGCCACCTAATCAGGTGGAAGAGGTGGATGAGGCTTTTTTCAAACAACTAACAAAATCATCCAAAGCCCAAGATTTGGTGGTGATGGGGGACTTCAACTATCCAGATATATGTTGGGAAAATAACACCGCGGGGCACAAACTATCCAATAAGTTCCTGGACTGCATTGCAGACAACTTTTTATTTCAGAAAGTTGAAAAAGCTACTAGGGGGGAAGCTGTTCTAGACTTGATTTTAACAAATAGGGAGGAACTTGTTGAGAATTTGAAAATAGAAGGAAGCTTGGGTGAAAGTGATCATGAAATCATAGAGTTTGCAATTCTAAGGAAGGGTAGAAGGGAGTACAGCAAAATAGAGACAATGGATTTCAGGAAGGCGGATTTTGGTAAGCTCAGAGAGCTGATAGGTAAGGTCCCATGGGAATCAAGATTGAGGGGAAAAACAACTGAGGAGAGTTGGCAGTTTTTCAAAGGGACGCTATTAAGGGCCCAAAAGCAAGCTATTCTGATGGTTAGGAAAGATAGAAAATGTGGCAAAAGACCACCTTGGCTTAACCACGAGATCTTGCATGCCCTACAAAATAAAAAGGCGTCATATAAAAAATGGAAACTAGGTCAGATCACAAAGGATGAATATAGGCAAATAACACAGGAATGCAGAGGCAAGATTAGAAAGGCAAAGGCACAAAATGAGCTCAAACTAGCTATGGGAATAAAGGGAAACAAGAAGACTTTTAATCAATACATTAGAAGCAAGAGGAAGACCAAGGACAGGGTAGGCCCACTGCTCAGTGAGGAGGGGGAAACAGTAACGGGAGACTTGGAAATGGCAGAGATGCTTAATGACTTCTTTGTTTCGGTCTTCACTGAGAAGTCTGAAGGAATGTCTAGTATAGTGAATGCTTACGGGAAGAGGGTAGGATTAAAAGATAAAATAAAAAAAGAGCAAGTAAAAAGTCACTTAGAAAAGTTAGATGCCTGCAAGTCACCAGGGCCTGATGAAATGCATCCTAGAATACTCAAGGAGTTAATAGAGGAGGTATCTGAGCCTCTAGCTATTATCTTTGGGAAATCATGGAAGACGGGGGAGATTCCAGAAGACTGGAAGGGGGCAAATATAGTGCCCAACTATAAAAAGGGAAATAAAAACAACCCAGGAAACTACAGACCAGTTAGTTTAACTTCTGTGCCAGGGAAGATAATGGAGCAGGTAATTAAAGAAATCATCTGCAAACACTTGGAAGATGGTAAGGTGATAGGGAATAGCCAGCATGGATTTGTAAAGAACAAATCATGTCAAACTAATCTGATAACATTCTTTGATAGTATAACGAGCCTTGTGGATAAGGGAGAAGCGGTGGATGTGATATACCTAGACTTTAGTAAGGCATTTGATACGGTCTCGCATGATATTCTTATAGATAAACTAGGAAAGTACAATTTAAATGGGGCTACTATAAGGTGGGTGCATAACTGGCTGGATAACCGTACTCAGAGAGTAGTTATTAATGGCTCCCAATCCTGCTGGAAAGGTATAGCAAGTGGGGTTCCGCAGGGGTCTGTTTTGGGACCGTCTCTGTTCAATATCTTCATCAACAATTTAGATGTTGGCATAGAAACTGGGAGGGACTGCAACTGCTTTGGAGGACAGGGTCAAAATTCAAAATGATCTGGACAGATTGGAGAAATGGTCTGTGGTAAACAGGATGAAGTTCAATAAAGATAAATGCAAAGTGCTCCACTTAGGAAGGAACAATCAGTTTCACACATACAGAATGGGAAGAGACTGTTTAGGAAGGAGTATGGCAGAAAGAGATCTAGAGGTCATAGTGGACCACAAACTTAATATGAGTCAATGGTGTGATACTGTTGCAAAAAAAAGCAAACGTGATTCTGGGATGCATTAACAGGTGTGTTGTAAACAAGACATGAGAAGTCATTCTTTCGCTTTACTCTGCGCTGGTTAGGCCTCAACTGGAGTATTGTGTCCAGTTCTGGGCACTGCATTTCAAGAAAGATGTGGAGAAATTGGAGAGCGTCCAGAGAAGAGCAACAAGAATGATTAAAGGTCTTGAGAACATGACCTATGAAGGAAGGCTGAAGGAATTGGGTTTGTTTAGTTTGGAAAAGAGAAGACTGAGAGGGGACATGATAGCAGTTTTCAGGTATCTAAAAGGGTGTCATCAGGAGGAGGGAGAGAACTTGTTCACCTTAGCCTCCAATGATAGAACAAGAAGCAATGGGCTTAAACTGCAGCAAGGGAGATTTAGGTTGGACATTAGGAAAAAGTTCCTAACTGTCAGGGTAGTTATACACTGGAATAGATTGCCTAGGGAAGTTGTGGAATCTCCATCTCTGGAGATATTTAAGAGTAGGTTAGATAAATATCTATTAGGGATGGTCTAAACAGTATTTGGTCCTGCCATGAGGGCAGGGGACTGGACTCGATGACCTCTCGAGGTCCTTTCCAGTCCTAGAGTCTATGAGTCTATGCTTTTCAAAGATATCATAATAGAGGCCCAACTTAAATTTATACCACAAATTAAAAAAACACAGTAAAAGAACTAAAAAAGAGCCACCATGGCTTAACAATCATGTAAAAGAAGCAGCGAGAGATAAAAAGGCATCTGTAAAAAAGTGGAAGTCAAATCGTAGTGAGGTATATAGAAAAGAGCATAAACACTGCCAAATTTAGTGTAAAAATGTAATAAGAAAAGTCAAAGAGGAGTTTGAAGATCGGCTAGCCAAAAACTCAAAGGTAATAACAAAAATATTTTTTAAATACATCAGAAGCAGGAAGCCTGCTAAACAACCAGTGGGGCCCCTGGATGATCGAGATACAAAAAGAGAAACTAAATGGAGTCTTTGTTCAGTCTTCATGGCTGAGGATGTTAGGGAGATTCCCAAACCTGAACCAGCTTTTGTAGGTGACAAATCTGAGGAATTGTCACAGACTGAAGTGTCACTAGAGGAGATTTTGGAATTAATTGATAAGCTTAACAGTAACAAGTCATGGGGACCACATGGCATTCACCTAAGAGTTCTGAAAGATGTGAAGTTGTGAAACTATGTGAAGTTGTGAAACTATTAACTATGGTTTGTAATCAGTCCTTTAAATCGGCTTCTGTACCCAGTGACTGGAAGATAGCTAATGTAACGCCAATATTTAATATGGGCTGTAGAGGAGATCCCAACAATTACAGACCAGTAAGTCTAATGTCAATATCGGGCAAATTAGTTGAAACAATAGCAAAGAATAAAATTGTTAGATACATAGAAGAACATAAATTGTTGGGTAAAAGTCAACATGGTTTCTGTAAAGGGAAATCATGTCTTATTCATCTATTAGAGTTCTTTGAAGAGGTCAACAAACTTGTGAACAAGGGGAATCCTTTTAACATAGCACACTTAGATTTCCAGAAAGCCTTTGACAAGGTCTCTCACAAAAGGCTCTTATGTAAATTAAGTTGTCATGGAATAAAAGGGAAGGTCCTTTCATGGATTGAGAACTGGTTAAAAGACAGGGAACAGAGGGTAGGAATAAATTGTAAATTCTCAGAGTAGAGAGGGGTAACTAGTGCTGTTCCCCAAGGGTCAGTCCTAGGACCAATCTTTTTCAACTTATTCATAAATGATCTGGAAAAAGGTGTAAACAGTGAGACGACGAAGTTTGCAGACGATATTTAACTGCTCAAGATAGTTAAGACCAAAGCAGACTGTGAAGAACTTCAAAAAGATCTCACAAAACTAAGTGATTGGGCAACAAAATGGCAAATGGAATTTAATGTGGATAAATGCAAAGTAGTGCATATTGGAAAAAAATAATCCCAACTATACTTATAATATGATGGGGGCTAATTTAGCTACAATAAATCAGGAAAAAGAGTCATCGTGGATAGTTTCCTGAAGACGTCCATGCAGTGTGCAGTGGCAGTCAAAAAAGCAAACAGGTTGTTAGGAATCATTAAAAAGGGGATAGAGAATAAGATGGAGAGTATCTTATTGCCCTTATATAAATCCATGGTACGCCCACATCTTGAATAATGCGTACAGATGGGTCTCCTCATCTCAAAAAAGATATACTGGCACTAGAAAAGGTTCAGAAAAGGACAACCAAAATGATTAGGGGGTTGGAACGGGTCCCATATGAGGAGAGATTAAAGAGGCTAGGACTTTTCAGCTTGGAAAAGAGGAGACTACAGGGGAATATGATAGAGGTATATAAAATCATGAGTTATGTGAAGAAAGTCAATAAGGAATAGGGGCCACCAAATGAAATTAATGGGCAGCAGATTTAAAACAAATAAAGGAAGTTTTTCTTCACAGAGTGCACAGTCAACTTGTGGAACTCCTTGCCTGAGGAGGTTGTGAAGGCTATTACTATAACAGCATTTAAAAGAGAACTGGATAAATTCATGGAGGTTAAGTCCATTAATGACTATTAGCCACGATGGGTAAGGAATGGTGTCCCTAGACTCTGTTTGTCAGAGGATGGAGATGGATGGCAGAAGAGAGATCACTTTATCATTGCCTGTTAGGTTCACTCCCTCCGGGGCACCTGGCATTGGCCACTGTCAGTTGACAGGATACTGGGCTAGATGGACCTTTGGTCTGACCCAGTACGGCTGTTCTTATGTTCAATAACTATTGTCCATTACAATGAAACCTCCTATAAAAGTGAGGTTGATATGAATTAAAATAAATGACTCCTCTAGTAGAGAGAGACAGTGAAATTACTTAGCAATACCCTGTTATTACTGTAGTTTGCTTTTGCGACTTAACCAAATTAGAGATGCTGTTCTATATATTCATATGAATACATCAGCACTTATGTTAGCATGATGGTTTGCAAGGCAACACTGCACAATGCCACTTTATACTTTTCCTTATTCTCTTTTTACCCCAAAAAGGGAGACTACCACCAGAATTTAAAACTGAAAAAATTCAATTGGAAATCAGGGATATGAGCTTAAATGATACAAATAACATTCTGTTTCCTCAAGAATATGGATGTTACATTTTCAGTAGCAAATAATTTACTTTAAAAAAAGAAATATGTCTTGCTAATAGAAACACACAATCAATTCCATTAATACTAGCCTATATTTTTTATTTATAGTTCCTAATTAATGGGCTGCTCTGATACTTGTAAAAAAATTTAGCTGATGGTTTCCTGCCCTTCTGATATCTTTAATGCATCAGTAGAGTTAGATGTTCATTTTATTTAATTATTTAATTGCATGAATACAATTACATATGTTGTGAACCAACAGTAAAATCAATATCTTGCCTAATAACTTTTAGAATATTTAGAACAAGTATTTGAAAGTGTCCGTAAAAGAAAATATGTTTGCCAGCCTGCACTAATAAACTCGAATACTGATTCTTTTTCAAAGCTAGCACCAGTCCATAATAAACAACACTATGCAAAATGTCTCCTAACCTATTAATATAGAGGAAACCCCTGCACCCACCACCCCACTGATTTGCAACCATCTGCAGTATCACAAATCAAAAACAGCTCCTACTCTATGAGAACTACGGGGACTGCTGTTCTATTTAAATTAATCCTTATCAAGGTATAAATGGAGTGCATTGCACAGATATCAAATGTTTTTAGCTCAGTTTTATTTTCGGTATTTGCAATATATACTCATAACAGGTCTGAAGTAGTTCTGTGCTTTTATTGCTTTTATGCTAGTATTATATATTACTGCTGTAATGTCCTGTTTAAGAGAGAACATTTAAGGAATCAGAGCGAGCGGGCTATGAAAATGGTCTATTGCTAATGGAGAGATTCTCTGATGAGGCCAAAGACAGTTATTCTAGAAGTAGTTGCCCAATATGGCAGCACAAATTCAGATTCAAATGACTATTACTGCTCATAAACTAAATTCAGAATCTTAAATGAATAATAAAAACATACCTCAGCAAAGCATTAGGGGGTAGCTGTGTTAGTCTGTATTCCCAAAAACAATGAGGCATCTGGTGGCACCTTAAAGACTAACAAATTTATTTGGGCATAAGCTTTTGGTAAAACACCCACTTCTTCAGATGCAGATGCAGGTATTATCAGCTTTGATTCCACCAATGAAAAAGAATGTGGTGACTGGAGAATAAATAGGCTCTAAACTTTCCCAACTTAAGAAACAAAAGTAATAAATACACTATATTTGCTTGTTTGTGGGCAGCCCAACATAGCTGTGAATGCAGTGGTGGGAAAGATCATCACCATAGTCTATGTAGGGTCCAGGCACGATCCCCCTGGGCTGAATATTGCAGACTAGAGTGACAGTGCTAGCCTCCCAAAGAGTGGAATAGAACCACGGTTTAATTGCTTTATTTTCTAATAGACAGTGTAATTATTATTGGGGTTGAAGAGTGAGCCTCTTCCCATCTCCCCGTCCCTCCCTAGAGAAATTCTGGACTTTACAATTAGGAGTTACACTTGTGGTTCTAGCCCCCATTGTGTTTTGCAGGCTACTGAAAAGTTAATTTTTTCCAGATGCAGTTTACAGGATCTGGAAATCAGATACTGTGCATTAATACTGTGTTTAAAACAAACAAAAAACAAACCAAAACAACTGCTGCAGACACAGGGCCACCCAGAGGATTCAGGGGGCCTGGGGCAAAGCAATTTCAGGGCCCCTTTCAATAAAAAAAAAGTTGCAAAACTATAGAATATTATAGTCTCGTGGGGGCCCCACTTGCCCCCCCCCACCCCCTCTGGGCAGCCCTGTGCAGACAAGAGATCCCTAAGAAAAAATCAATCAATTAATTTGTGTTGAGTGTTTTGGTTCATTCAGCAAGAACTTGTTGTGTTGCACTCCAGCCTGGCTTATCTTACCTTATTTTATCTTGGGTGATATATGGCCCACAGGATAAAACCCTTATTGTCTGAAAGCCTTCCATGTAAAAGTGAAAACAATTGCAAAATCCCTAGTGGACTTCATTGAGTCTCTGGGTCTTCTTATTCAGCATTAAATCTCTGCTTGAGGGAGGGTTTTGTTTCTGATTTTTTAATTTTAAAAATACTTTTATTGGTAGACTGTTTCGGTTTGGTTTTGGTGGGTTGGGGTCTTTTGGGTAGAAGACTTACTCTGAGAGTCCTGATATATCAAAGTAAAGCAGATAGAAGATATGCTTATGATTTTTCAGCACTTGGAAACACAAGAATCTAGTAACAATTAACTCAATCTTATAAAAACACAATATATAGCCTTCAGGTGGGTTATATTTTTGTAAATTAAGCCCAGATCCTGCAATCTGATACACATGGGCAGGGCTCTGCACTTGCATGGATCCCCACTGATGTAAAGGATATTCTGCTCACACACTGAAGCTTTCAGGATCAGGGCCCTTACGGATAATATGAAAACAATGGGGATGCCCAAGTGTAACTGATGGTATCATTGGTCCTGCAGAATTATTATTACTAGTGATAATGTGCAAGAAGGAAACAGCCCACAGCAGCTTGAGTCACAGAGCCTCACTTGAACTTAGAAGGCTGGCAGTTAGAAAAACATCAGATTTTTACTCATACGTTGGAAAAATTGGTTGCAGAACCAGTCAAAAACCCAGAAACCGATGGTATCATTTTTATGTAGTCACTTTTCAAACTGGAATCGCACTTTAAATCTCCCTATGCACTGTCAAACAAAAGCTAAAAATATACATTTATTTGTATTATCCCGGTACCAGGACCCCGTCGTGCTAGGTGTTGTATAAACAGAGCAAAATGACAGAAAACATTACCTTGTTTACTGCAGACATTTATATAAAATGCTACAACTAACAAAAGTCAAAGACACCTAAAAGGTCAGATTCCAAAACGCCTATCTGACCTAGGAGTAGAAGTCCCATTGTCAGGCAATACAGTTCTATTTTTCAGTAACAGATCTTTTAAGTGGAAGTGATTCTTCTTCTCTATGTTAAGCCTCCAAACAAATTTCCTGCATACAAGGAAAATGGACATAACCATCTTTCATGTATAAAACAGCACACTATGCCCTGGCTGTCTCCACAGGGTTCTCCCTGTGCTACACATTGTTCAATCCAGATCTGGATAAATCTATGAAAAACAGCTCAGTTTTAAAGTGGTAGATGCAAATGAAACAACAGAGAAAGTCTGCAGAAAAAGATGTCTTTACAGGGGAGTGAAAGAAAATTGGCCATATCTTCTGGCCCTCAAAGTGGATTTAAATTATCCAGATATAGCTAGTGAAGACTATACCCCCTGCTCAGGGAAGCTTGCCACAGTGGAAAGCTGGGGGAGGTGGCAGATCTGGCCCCTGCGCCCTCAGTCCTCCCACTAACACTGCTGGAGGGGATGTGGATAGGGTATGGCTCAGCTCTGCTATGCCTATTCTGCCACTGGCAGAAGGTTACTGTGACTCATTGATCACCTTTATCTTCACTTTGCCTGAGCTCCATTGGGGTGAGGTTAAGAATCTGGTTCAGTGTGTAGAGGCTCGGGATGGTAGTTTAATAGTAATAAAGGATCTAACCTTTTAACCTCAGTATAGAATAGTAAAAGAGTTTAAAAAATTAAATAAATATATTTAAAAATTAGAATACAGAAACGTTAATGTGGCTAGCCCTTTGTGCTTGAAATGAACAACCTTATTTTCAAAGGATGTGCTTTAACCTGGGTGATGTCTGGATTCAAGAGAGTGATGGAATGCTATTGGACTGCTGACGGAACTTGGGTTTTTCTAGCAGGTCAATGATTGATGCCAGGTAAAATATTCCCAAGAGCATATACAATATCCCCAAGATCAGGATAGCAGGGACTAGACAGTGGGTGGGGAAAACTAGTATAGGATTTTGCTCAAACAATTGGTAAGGAAAAAATAGCCAAACTCTACAGGATGATCAAGAATGATCAAAGGTAGCTTGTCACTAGTCCAAATTACTGGAACTAAAGTTGCCCTAAGAGGATTTATTCCCCTTGTTACTAGTATCCTCAAATGGTTTGAGAATATGGAGGAAGCCTTTGCAAAACAGCAATACTCTCCTGCTGACCATGCGAATACTCTCTCTAGACAACTAAGAGCACTAGGCTGTTTGGCTACTACCAGGATTGAGAGTCACTTAAGATTTCTGTTGTATACATAGGAACTTTCCACTCCGCTCACTTGCCAAGTGGCACAAACCAAAACTGTTTGGAAGGCCTGACAATAACTGGTATATGCAACAGACGGAGGGGAAAAACACTCAGGTAAAAATGAAATGGCAAAATAAACTGTAAGGCTACTAAGTTCTGGACAGTAAAGCAAAACATTTTGAAAGCCTGCCTGGCAACAGAGAAACAGAAAGCGCTATCAAAGTCAACCAACAAAATCACGGAAATGCACAGTTTAGCAGGCAGCATACCATACGTCCGCCAATATCTATCGCACTGGGGACATTAAGAAAGTCATTTAGGTATTGTCCTATTGTGCCCAGGTATAGTATAACATATGGTACATTTGTTGCTTAATTGTGCATTTCCTCACTTTTGTTATTTAGCATCACTAATTTAGGACTTGAACAATATAGTTTGCATCTGAATTTTTCCATTCAATATTTTGAAAATCAGTGTTATTATTTAGAATTAATCTAATCACAGTGCAATTGTCCTAAAGTGTTAAAATGGGGTAGGCTCTTGTTTACAAATCTAAATGTAATGAAGTGGCTAGATGGGATTATTTTAACATAGCAGACTGCTGCATTTGAACTTATATAATTTTAATTGTTTATATATTCAAATCCTCATGCAATTTGCTATAATGTCACTTAAGGAGACATTACAGGATTGTTGTTGATGTTAGTTATACAGGAGGACTTCCCCAGGGTAAGAGCCTTGAAGAAACACATGCAGACATACTTCAGAAATGTGGACTGGAGGCAGTATAGTGAGAGATTAATGTAGCAGGGATAAAGGAGAAAGATCAAGAGAAATTTGGCTCTGTAGAAGTGAGTGCTCACCTGTCATATTGGAGGACAGTGAGAAAGCAGATTTCTGCAGGGTAGCTGGTCATAACTCTAGTGTCTTGTCCTTTCATCTAGTATCCTCAGGGAGCCACTGAGCAGGATCACTGCCTCCCTACAATCATAGATGTCAAGAGCAAGGAACATCAGCAGCCCTCTGCCCCACACCGGAGCAGATCTAGATTCTTCTTTTGTCATGTGCTCTGAAGAGATGAGTTTTAGGGTATGTCTACACTGGAATAAAAGAGCAACTGCATGGCCGTGGCCAGCCCAGGTCACAGGGCTAAAATTTGCTGTGTAGATATTCCATCTGGAGCTGAAGGCTCGGTTCTGGGAACCAGTGGCGTTCATGGGGTGCAAGAGCTTGAGCTCCAACGTGATCCTGAATGTCTACCCAGCAATTTTACAACCCTGTGACCTGAGCCCTGTGAGCCCAAGCTGGTGGACCCAGGCCAGCCACAGGTGTTTACTTGCTGTGTAGATATATCCAAAATGGCTCTGCTGAGCTTCCAACATACACAGTGAAAGTCTGGCCATAAGCATAGGGAAACCATAATCAATGCATGTTATCATCCTAAAAGAACTCAATCCTAAATATATAGAAGTGTGAAAGGGTGTGAAATGTAAACCTGCTTTAGTCAATTTTTATTTATTTGGGGACAGAGGAGTAGAAAACATAGTTTCTGGAAAATCTAAGTGTTCTTCAGGAAAATGTTGGTTCTGCTAAAATTTCTCTCATTCCATTTGGGAAAATGGAAACAAAGGATTTCATTTTGGGATGTGCAATGCTTTGGGGGTTCACTCGGACCAGTAAGGGGTTGTGTCAATGCCTGCTCTCTAACCTTGAATGCTTCTGTGCTGTGCAACTTTGGCTCAGAGTCCTGACACCAAAGCCTTTCCAGTCCCAAGTCTCCTGAAAACTGTATCCCCTGCCGTATCCAGTACCTCTCTTTGGACCCTCACAGAAATTATCAAATTTGCTGCCTCTAAAGAGACAGAACACAAACCACCTTCATAGTTTGGCTGAGGATTTTACCCTTCAATCTAATGCACATTATTGAGATGGGGCTATAAGGTGGGTGCATAACTGGCTGGATAACCATACTCAGAGAGTAGTTATTAATGGCTCCCAATCCTGCTGGAAAGGTATAACAAGTGGGGTTTCGCAGGGGTCTGTTTTGGGACCGGCTCTGTTCAATATCTTCATCAATGATTTAGATGTTGGCATAGAAAGTACGCTTATTAAGTTTGCAGACGATACCAAACTGGGAGGGATTGCAACTGCTTTGGAGGACAGGGACAAAATTCAAAATGATCTGGACAAATTGGAGAAATGGTCTGAGGTAAACAGGATGAAGTTCAATAAAGATAAATGCAAAGTGCTCCACTTAGGAAAGAACAATCAGTTTCACACATACAGAATGGGAAGAGACTGTCTAGGAAGGAGTATGGCAGAAAGAGATCTAGGGGTCATAGTGGACCACAAGCTTAATATGAGTCAACAGTGTGATACCTTTGCAAAAAAAGCAAACGTGATTCTGGGATGCATTAACAGGTGTGTTGTAAACAAGACACGAGAAGTCATTCTTCCGCTTTACTCTGCGCTGGTTAGGCCTCAACTGGAGTATTGTGTCCAGTTCTGGACACAATGTGGAGAAATTGGAGAGGGTCCAGAGAAGAGCAACAAGAATGATTAAAGGTCTTGAGAACATGACCTATGAAGGAAGGCTGAAGGAACTGGGTTTGTTTAGCTGGAAAAGAGAAGACTGAGAGGGGACATGATAGCAGTTTTCAGGTATCTAAAAGAGTGTCATCAGGAGGAGGGAGAAAACTTGTTCACCTTAGCCTCCAATGATAGAACAAGAAGCAATGGGCTTAAACTGCAGCAAGGGAGATTTAGGTTGGACATTAGGAAAAGGTTCCTAACTGTCAGGATAGTTAAACACTGGAATAGATTGCCTAGGGAAGTTGTGGAATCTCCATCTCTGGAGATATTTAAGAGTAGGTTAGATAAATGTCTATTATGGATGGTCTAGACAGTATTTGGTCCTGCCATGAGGGCAGGGGACTGGACTCGATGACCTCTCGAGGTCCCTTCCAGTCCTAGAGTCTATGAGTCTGAGTCTATGAGATGGTTTTGTAATAAAACAAGAATGAGTTTATTAACAAAGCAGATTTTCAAATGCTAAGTAAGAATAGAGGACCAATATGATCAGAAGGAAAACAAAAACAGAACAACAACTAAAACTTACAGTCTTTGTTTAAGCAGGTTTCTCACCTATAGTCAGTTCTCAGATACTGCAGTCCTGTTGAGTTGAAGGATTCAACTTTCTCAGATTACAAGAGTTCTGGCTGCTTGTGGCCAATCAGTAATGAATAACAAAATGTCTTTTTGCTTCTGCTGATATCTATGGGTATGTCTACACTATGAAATTAGGTTGAATTTATAGAAGTCGATTTTTTAGAAATCGATTTTATATAGTTGATTGTGTGTCCTCCCACTTAAGACCATTAAGACGGCAGTGTGCATCCACAGTACTAAGGCTAATGTCGACTTCCGGAGTGTTGCACTGTGGTAGCTATCCCACAGTTCCCCCAGTCTCCACCGTCCACTGGAATTCTGGGTTCAGACGCCAATGCCTGATGTGTCAAAAACATTGTTGCGGATGGTTCTGGGTACATATCATCAGCCCCACCGCCACCGTGAAAGCAACGGCAGACAATTGTTTCAAGCCTCTTTTTTTTGGGTTACCCCGTGCAGATGCCATACCATGTCAAGCATGGAGCCCACTCAACTCACCATCACCGTATGTCTCCTGGGTGCTGGCAGATGTGGTACTGCATTGCTACACAGCAGCAGCTCATTGCCTTTTGGCAGCAGAAGGTGCATTACGACTGGTAGCCATCATCATTGTTGTCTCCTGGGTGCTCTTTTAGCCAACCTTGGTGAGGTCTGTCAGGGGTGCCTGGATATAAATGGGAGTGACTCCAGGTCATTCTCTTTTTAAATTTCATCTCATGGAGATTCAGTCATGCCTGCAGGCGTACCGCACCATCTTTTGGTGAGCAGCCAGGAGACAATAATGGCTAGCAGTCGTAATGCACCGTCTGCTGCCAGCCTAAGACATATAAGAGATATGGAGTGGATCAAAAAAAGAAAGAGACCAGATTTGTTTTGTATTCATTTGTATTCATTTACTCCCCCCTCCCTCCCACTGTGAATAGTAACGGGAAGGATAGTTCAGTGGTTTGAGCATTGGCCTGCTACACCCAGGGTTTTAAGTTCAGTCCTTGAGGGGGGGGCATTCTTTATGACAGTTGCGTGTGTTTCTCCTAGATGCAAACCCACCACCTTTTTTTATTTTAATTCTCTGTAAGCCATGTCATCTGTTGCCCCTCCCTTCGTCAGAGCAATGGCAGACAATCGTTGCGCACCTTTTTTCAGTGCAGATGCCACAGCATAGCACGCATGGAGCCCGCTCAGACCACTGCAGCAGTTATGAGCACTGTAAACACCACATGCATTATCCTCTAGTATATGCAGAACCAGAACCTGCAAAAGCAAAACCAGGTGAGGAGGCAACGGCAGAGCAGTGACGAGAATGAAGAAGACATGGACACAGACTTCTCTCAAAGTATGGGCCCTAGCAATGTGGACATCATGGTGGTAATAGGGCAGGTTCATCTCATGGAACACCGATTCTGGGCCCAGAAAACAAGCACAGACTGGTGGGACCGCACCGTGTTGCATGTCTGGGACGATTCCCAGTGGCTGCAAAACTTTCGCATGCATAAGGGCACTTTCATGGAACTTTGTGACTTGTTTTCCCCTGCCCTGAAGCACAAGAATACCAAGATGAGATCAGTCCTCACAGTTGAGAAGCAAGTGGCAATAGCTCTGTGGAAGCTTGCAATGCCAGACAACTATCAGTCAGTTGGGCATCAATTTGGAGTGGGCAAATCTACTGTGGGGGCTGGTGTGATCCAAGTAGCCAATGCAATCAAAGAGCTGATGATATCAAGGGTAGTGACTCTGGGAAATGTGCAGGTCATAGTGGATGGCTTTGCTGCAATGGGATTCCCTAACTGTGGTGGGGCGATAGATGGAACCCATACCCCTATCTCGAGACTGGACCACCAAGGCAGCCAGTACATAAACCAAAAGGGGTACTTTTCAATGATGCTGCAAGCACTGGTGGATCACAAGGGACATTTCACCAACATCAACGTGGGATGGTCGGGAAAGATACATGAGGCTTGCATCTTCAGGAACTCTGGTCTATTTCAAAAGCTGCAGCAACGGACTTTCTTCCCAGACCAGAAAATAACCATTGGGGATGTTGAAATGCTTATAGCTATCCTTGGGGACCCAACCTACCCCTTAATGCCATGGCTTGTGAAGCCATACACAGGCAGCCTCGACAGTAGACAGGAGCTGTTCAACTATATATAGGCTGAGCAAGTGTAGAATGGTGGTAGAATGTGCATTTGGATGTTTAAAAGCTTTCTGGCACAGTTTACTGACTTGGATAGACCTCAGTGAAACCAATATTCCCATTGTTACTACTGCTTGCTGTGCACTCCACAATATCTGTGAGAGTAAGGGGGAGATGTTTATGGTGGGGTGGGAGGTTGAGGCAAATTGCCTGGCCACTGATTACGTGCAGCGAGACACTAGGGCGGTTAGTGGACAGGGTTGCCCAGGGGGGGGGACAAGTGGGGCAATTTGCCCCAGGCCCCACAGGGGCCCCCATGAGAATATAGTATTTTATGGTATTGCAACTTTTTTTTATGGAAAGGGCCCCCGAAATTGCTTTGCCCCAGGCCCGTGAATCCTCTGGGCAGCCCTGTTAGCGGAGTACAGGAGGGCATGGTGCACATCAGAGAAGCTTTGAGAACCAGTTTCATGACTGGCCAGGCTATGGTGTGAAAGTTTTGTTTGTTTCTCCTTGATGAAATCCAACTTTCTGTTGCATGGGCAGTCCTCTGGAGTGGAGTGGTTGGATGCCTGGAGGCCCCCACATCACTTTCTTGGGCGTCTGGTGAGGAGGTTATGGAACTTGGGGAGGAGGGTGGTTGGTTACACAGGGGCTGTAGCAGTGGTCTGTGCTCATGCTGCCTTTCCTGAACCTCAACCATACACCAGAGCATATCAGTTTGTTCCTCCAGTAGCCTCAGCATTGCCTCTTGCTTTCTGTCACCAAACTGATGCTACCTATCATCTTCAGCCCGCCAATTATCTTCAGCCTGCCACCTGAAAATTAGTTGGCCATTTAAAAGGAGGGGCTGCAGTTTTCGGGTTAACGGGCAGCAGAAACTCACATCCAGGAGAGCTTTATGGAGGTGTCCCTGGAGGATTTCTGCTCCATCCACAGACACGTTAACAGACTTTTCCAGTATCTGTACTGGCCGCAAATGCCAAGGCAAATTAATCATTAAACACGTTTGTTTTTAAACCATGTATAATACACTCACCAGAGGTCCCTTCTCCGCCTGGCAGGTCTGAAAAGCAGCCTTGGGTAGGTTTGGGGAGTATTTACTCCAGGTCCAAGGTGAAAAACAGCTCCTGGCTATTGGGGAAAATGGTTTCTCTACTTGCTTGCTGTGAGCTATTTTCAACCTCCTCCTCATGAGCTTCCTCATCCCCAAAACCCGCATTCCTGTTGTGTGCTACTCCACTGATGGAGTCAAAGCACAGGGTTGGGGTAGTGGTGGCTGCTTCTCCTAGAACAGGATGCAGCTCATCATAGAAGCAGTATGTCAGGGGTTCTGACCTGGAGCGGCCGTTTGCCTTTCTGGTTTTTTGATAAGGAGCTGAGGCAAGCCTAAGTTTCATGCGGCATTGCTGCGGATCCCTGTTATTGCCTCCGTCCTTCATGCCCTTGGAGATTTTTTCAAATGTTTGGGCATTTCGTCTTTTGGAATGGATTCGTCTCCCCATACAGCGATCAGATCCTGTACCTCCCGTACGGTCCATGCTGGAGCTCTTTTGAGATTCTGGGACTCCATCATGGTCACCCTTGCTGATGAGGTCTGCACTCACCTGCAGATTGCCATGCAGGCCAAACAGGAAATGAGATTCAAAAGTTCACGGGCCTTTTCTTGTCTACCTGGCCAGTGCAACTGAGTAGAGAGCGTTGTCCAGAGCGGTCACAATGGCGCACTCTGGGATAGCTCCCGGAGGCCAATACCATCAAATTGCAACTACACTACCCCAAATTCAACCTGGCAAGGTCAATTTCAGCACTAATCCCCTCGTCGGGGGAGGAGTACAGAAATAGATTTTAAGAACCCTTTAAGTCGAAAAAAACAGCTTCGTTGTGTGGACAGGTGCAGGGTTAAATCCATGTAACACTGCTAAATTCGACCTAAACTCATCCTGTTGACCAGGGCTATGCCACATTCACTGACTTTGCTGTGAGGGGCAGGAAGATCTTCCTCTGTCGAGATTATTAAGTGGTCATCTTGTCCCACTTGCCTCATGTTTGTTTATCTTACTTGTAAATGTGCTTTTCATTGTCTTTGGTCTCACATTTACATTACAGATAAAGTCGAGCCTGCAAAACAACATTTATTTGCCTTGGACAGGCTGGGCTTAGGCATTGCTGCCAAGTACATTTTAGAAACATATTTCTAGCACAGAGCTATAATTCTTTCTACATCACCTGTCTATATATCATACAAGAATATTGATGATCAGCATGTTACCGGTTTGCATATGACAGCTTACATGCCATTCTTTAGACCCAGATTATTAAAACAGTGAGTTGGGGCAATGAGTGTGTCAGGCCTGAATTTTTTTTTGGGGGGAGGAGGCATCTGGGTCTGGTATGCTGGCTGCTGAATCATTGTCTGGGCTGCTTTTTATTCTGAAATTCTTCCTTTTTTTAACAAATTTACTTTTATTATAGTATTAAACTGTATTACTTTTATTACAGTATTTAAAAAAAACCTGTTTACTGTCAGTGATTTCTAGGGATAGCCAGCACTTTTGATGATTCACTGTAATAGGAAGGAGAAGAGGAAGGCTAAAATAATATTTTCTGCGTAAATAGGTGCAGTATGGGCTCAGAACCATTCTAAGTACTCTCTCTAGCTCAAAAGTCTCCTTTTAAAATTGGAACTCCAATGTGCAGATAATCTGCACTACAATGAAATGGACTTTTTTCTTTTTTGCATGAGTAGTTTGTAAATTATTTGTTTTTGAATAGGGTGTTGACTATTACGACACAGGCCTATCTGACACGGAAATTGAGAGTAGAAGATAATGCACCTATTTATGGATCCTAATGAGGTATTTATCACTGATATGCAGCTATATAAAATTAAGTTAAAAGGGCTTCCAAGAGAAATGGCATACAAAAGGGTTTCACTTTAGATTTTGCTAGGTCTCTTAAAATGCATGGCTGACAACCTAGGAAATTGCTGTGAATTACTCAGACATGGAAGAAGCAACATTGCACAGTATGGGCTAAACTATTATGCATACTGCAACTTTCTTACTAAAAAAATGAAACAAAAAAATCTTTCAGTGTCCTACATCATAGAACAAAATTAGAAGGAGGAAGGAAAATTGTCAAAAAGGATTCAATAAGTACTTCACCAGTGAATATCTTATAAGATGTTCATGATGCTCTGATTAATGCCTAAAAGGCTAAGTTTGAGATGGATTGAATTAGCAACTAGAGAGTTTCCTTCCCAAGACAATAGCTGATGCTTACCAGATATTCTGATTTAATTAACATACCTGAGCCAGACAGCATCAGGTGATTGTCACAGGGCATGAATGAACTGATGGATAATGAATTATGTCACTCACATTTACAAGATGGAAATTATCGCTGGGCTGTGGGTAAACTCAACCACCATGCCATAGGAAATCTCTTCTGTTAACAGTATAGAGTATGGTAAGACTTTATGCTGCCTGAGATTTTCTTTAAGATTTCTTTCAAGGCTCAGTTTCCACTATGTGTCTCCACATACTGTTTCTTTCCCTTTGACAATAAGTATCTTGTTTTTTTTTTTCCTGTTAATTTTCTCATAAACTTCAAATCATTCTCCTTATAGCTTCGTTTCCCAAGTAAACGGATGGGTATATAGAACAGTATGTATCACAACACAAAGAATAGTTTGACCAAGGAACAACTGGATTTTGGGGCTTATTTTTTTAACTAGGGTAGAAGCAAATAAGAAGCAGAAGGACTGATTCTGATCTCACTTATAAAATTGCAAATTAGGAGTAACAGTTTCTAACTGAAATCAATGGAGCTACACTGGCATGAGATCAGTCTGACCCATAGATACCATGATATAAAATAGTTTGGGCAGGCTGTGCAGTGAACACTTCAAACATGGGAATAGTTAACTACAATACAATGGGTAAGAGTTACAGTGGTTTGAGCATTGGCCGGCTAAACCCAGGATTGTGAGTTCAATTCTTGAGAGGGCCACTTAGGAATCTGGGGCAAAAATCAGTACTTGGTCCTGCTAGTGAAGCCAGGGGGCTGGACTCAATGACCTTTCGAAGTCCCTTCCAGTTCTAGGAGATAGGTATATCTCCAATTATTAAATATTAAAAGAATGAAGCCCACTTCAAACAAAATATATGGAAATGCAACACTTGGTGTCAATAAGCTTTTCCAACAGAGAGGATCCCAGAATCTTGCATTAAAATTTATGTTTTCTAGACCTGATGCATAGATGGAGATTGAACCAGTCTTTAAAAAGGTCTCAGTTCATACCCAGACTCTGAGATAATCCCTCGCCTCTGGCAAGTTGGTGTTTACATGTTCCCAGGGGCGACTCTATGTTTTTTGCCACCCCAAGCACAGCAGTCAGGTGGCCTTCGGTGGCACACATGCAAGTGGTCCACTGGTCATGCAGATTCAGTGGTGTTTCTGCTGGTGATCTGCCGGCCCACCGCCGAATTGCTGCCGAAGCAGTGGGACTGGAGGACCTCCCACAGGCATGCTGCTGAATGCTGTCTGACTGCTGCCCTCACAGCGACTGGCACGCCACCCCCCATGGCTTGCCGCCCCAGGCAAAAGCTTGCTGCACTGGTGCCTGGAGCTGCCTCTGCATGTTCCTTTATTTACACTTAAAAGTTCCCCTTTTAATCTTTGATGATTCCAGACTCAGGAACATCGCAAAGAGAATTTTTTTTTAAAGGAAAACTTTTCCCTTCTTTACTACCCTTAACACCATCAAACAGGGACATAATCTGGTGTACATACTTTCCTGGTAAACCTCAATTCATTACAGATAGAGGGTCCACAGACTGGAAGAATCTGAGGTGTATTGTTGATAGCAGCCCTAATTAGCATTGGAGCCACAGGTTCTGGTTCCAAATTTGGAGCATATCTTCAGTCCACTGTCACAACATATAATGCAATTTTATAATTTTATAATGCAATTTATATGATAAAGTAATTGAGCTTGCTTAACTATGCTGCCATACACAAAAATGCAAAACAAGTCCTCCTTATCTAAGTTACTTGCTGTAGATTGAGGAAAACAACAAGAATGAACAAATGTAAAGTCAGCCTAACAGAACATCACACATACATCTCCAACATAACAGGCTGTAGCTCTTTACAAAAAGGCTACTGAACTCTGCACATGGGAAGAGTTCTATCATATGCACTACCCAGGAGACAAAATCCATAATTGCTTCCTAACTACATGTATTAAAAACATGTCAAAAGTATGACTTATATGGGGTATTTATGAGGTTTGGGTTGTTTTTTTTGTTTTTTGTTTTTGTTTTTTTAGCAGCAAGATACTCATAAGAAAGTGCATTTGGCACATGCATGTGAGTTTTACTTTGTACAGTAATATTTTTACCTCCATAATCTTCAGGCCTATAAAAAGCATAATCATTTTCCTTCCCAGTAATTACATAGTTGCCAGCTTCAATTTACCCTTTCAAAAATCTTATCTTTTAAGAGCTTCTCAATATGTGTGTTCATTATCTCCTCTTTTACCTTGACTAGGTATGCCACTGTTTCAAACGTTTTTTCCTCGCGCTCACTTCCTTTATCCCATGAGAGTTCAAATCAAGCTCTCCCTAGTCTAGGCGTAACATGTTGGAAGTCATTTGATGCGGATTCTTTACTCTATGCTGTTTTTCATGTCTAGTTCTTTTGCTAAATCTGGTTTAAATAAACCAAAGTAAGATACACATTGAAAACAAAAGGCATCACATTTCATAAGTACACATATCACCCTTCCAAATAGGAAGTCACATGTAAACACCTGCAGGTTAAACTTTTTGGTAATCAAAACACTACTTAACATACTATGATATCATTCCATAAAATGCCTCCTGGAGTCACTACTTCTGGAAATTACTTTATAGTCATAGAATGAAAATTACATGGGTGGAGGTCTGGGACTCTATATTCAACCCTGAACAGGTGCCAAAAACACATTGCTGGACTGTGACAGTATTGAAGTCTGATATCTCATGGAGCAGCATAGCTAGCAACAAATGTTATACATCATTGCAAAGCTGTTACAATGAGCTTTCCAATGATGCACAGCATTTATTTCAAACCTTGTGAGGTGGTGAGATATCAGAATGTGAATGTAAATCAATCCAATTACTATTTTGTTCCCCACTACCCCACCCCAACTTACATTTTGACATGATAGTGGCTGCTATCAATAGATACCAATTCCACAGCTGCATATTATCTGGAAGTTTGAAAACCAACTTTCAAATGTTACAAAAAATTAACCTCTCACTTCATGGTTTGTAAGTTTTTGAGTGCTAAAGTTATGTTGGAACTGAAGTGGGAAGCAAAAACTAGAAGATGTAATCAGAATGAGAATATTAAGGTTTCATTATCATAGGACCAATCAAGTCTGATGGACAAGTGCAAATGCTTTCAGGGCCAGTAGATTTTTCCAAGCAAAGAAATAGAAAGTAAAAAGCACTGATCCCTAAATTATAATAAAGCAGGCTAATGGGTAAGGAGAAGTAGTAAAACAGTTAAAAGGAGGCACTGGATGTCTCTTTTTAAATTTTATCCATAGATCTATAACAGGGGTAGGCAACCTATGGCACGGGTGCCAAAGGTGGCACGCGAGCCGATTTTCAGTAGCACTCACAATGCCCAGGTCCTGGTCACCGGTCTGGTGGGTTCTGCATTTTAATTTAATTTTAAATGAAGCTTCTTGAGCATTTTAAAAACCTTATTTACTTTACATACAACAATTGTATAGTTATATATTATAGACACATAAAAAGAGACCTTCTACAAACATTAAAATGCATTACCAGCATGCAGAACCTTAAATCAGAGTAAATAAATGAAGACTCGGCACTTCTGAAAGGTTGCCAACCCCTGATCTGTAAGGATGGTTTTACTTAATATTACCAAATTAATAGATCAAAATCTCAATATTTTGCTGCTTAACATGTATATTGTCTTTTTTAGATTCAGATTGTCACAACACACTCAAACAAAAGCCATCTTTTAAATAAGAAAAGATTTCCTATGTTTTTTCCTACCAATTATATACAGTAAGTTCTAGGACATTCAATGGAAACTAAGGCTGCAAGGGCGTCAACACTCATTGAAATTCAATGGAAGTTGGCACCTAATTCCCTTGGTCTCCTTTGAAAACCCCAGCTGCAGAATTTTATGAATGGATTTTCAGGTGTTTCTAATAGTGGTTGCACCATTTGTAGAAAATGATGCTATTCATCAACACAGCTAACTCACCACATTACAGAGCTAGTTCATATGCAGAAGACAGCCTGAAAAAGTAAGTTTCTCTTAGGTATCTAAACTTGTCTGTTTAGAAAAATTGCACATCCAAGTTCAGGTGAAGTGCTGACACCTCAAGTTACAAGGGTTAATTTAACACGACCGTGGCAGTAATATCTACTGTAAGTAACAGGTTTCAGAGAAAAAGTGTCCACATCTTTTCTCAAACATTCTTGCTTTTAACTGCAAGTATAGAAATCCACTTGTGCCACTTCTTTTTCTTCTTCAACAATTAAGTATATATTATGGTGTCAAGGTTCCTTCCCCACTCTGAACTTTAGGGTACAGATGTGGGAACCTGCATAAACACTTCTAAGCTTAACTACCAGCTTAGATCTGTGTTTGCTGCCACCATCCAGATTCTTCCGTGTCTGGAACACCTCTTTCCCCCCAAAAACCTTCCCCTCCCTGGGTAGCCTTGAGAGGCTTTTTCACTAAGTTCCTGGTGAACACCGATCCAACCCCTTGGATCTTAACACAAGGACAATTTAATCATCCTCCCTCCTTTCCCCCACCAATTCCTGGTGAGTCCAGATCCAATCCCCTTGGATCTTAAAACAAGGGAAAATCAATCAGGTTCTTAAAAAGAAAGCTTTTAATTAAAAAAAGAATGGTAAAAATCATCTCTGTAAAATCAAGATGGAAAATACTTTACAGAGTAATCAGATTCATATAGCCCAGAGGAACCCGCTCTAGCCTTAGGTTCAAAGTTACAGCAAACAGAAGTAAAATCCTCTCAGCAGAAAGGAACATTTACAAGTTGAGAAAACAAAAATAAGACTAACACGCTTTGCCTGGCTGCTACTTACAAGTTTGAAACATGAGAGACTGGTTCAGAAAGATTTGGAGAGCCTGGATTGATGTCTGGTCCCTCTTAGTCCCAAGAGCGAACAACCCCCAAAACAAAAAGCACAAACAAAAGACTTCCTCCCACCCAGATTTGAAAGTATCTTGTCCCCTTATTGGTCCTTTGGGTCAGGAGTCAGCCAGGTTTCCTGAGCTTCTTAACCCCTTACAGGTAAAAGGATTTTGGTGTCTCTGTCCATGAGAGATTTTATAGTATTGTACACAGGAGGGCTGTTCCCTTCCCTTTACAGTTATGACATATGGCTTATACAGTGAAAATCTCACTACATCCAACTATTCCCTCACAGCTCATTAGCAAGTCTCCCATTTCCAAATTCCTCACAACAGCTTAATGACTACATCACTTTGTTTTATCTAGCTATGTTGAAACTTCCATGTGATGTTCTTCCAAAATCTTGCCTTCATCTTGATCTGTGGGCTTACATGACAACAGAAATTAGTAGCATATAGTAAATGACATGCTATAGCAGTAGTTCCTGCTTTGGGGAATAGAAATTGATTTTATTTTTTGTCATTTTGACATATGATGGCTCCAGAGTGTACCCTCTGACCTATTCTCTGAAAAGTGTGCATTCAGATGAACAGCAGACAATTTGGAACAATCATCATTTTTTTGGGGGGTGGGTGAGAAATAGAAACACCATATGAAAAAATAAAAATTTGCCCAGCTTCTAGAGGCTCGTAAATTTTCAGAAATATAAAAGGATGTTATACAAAGTGAAACACTCCCCAAAGAAACTGGTGGATAATAGGATCATTGAAAAGCACCCTTAAGAAAATCATGCTATGTACCATGGTTTATCTAGAAATCTATGCTACATGCAGGACTTTTTATAAATTTTAAGGGAACATAAAGAGTAAGAGTGAAAATGTTATTTTGTTCATTGCATATATATTTCACTTGTGGTAACTTCTAAACTGTACATATATGCTTTGAATAAGGTTCTGGTTTTGATTTGTTTTACAACAGTGTTATTCCATTGATTTCACCTGATTACTCAAGATTTACTCTGATGTAAGTAACAACACAGTCTGACCCCACAAAATATACACTGTTAGAATCTATCAATAATTGATAACCTCCTTTTGACTGAGCCACACAGTTCACCTGCTTCATGTGATATTAAATAACAAATCATTGAAATTAGCATTATACAACCAAGTTCAGATAGTTGATGGCTTAAAAGAAATCCTTATTTACCATGCTGGAAAAGCAATTTCATTGGTAGTTCCAAATTTTAATGTGGCCTTTTTTTAGGGCCATTAACTGTATGTCTACAGTGCGATGTAAGCCCAGTGTTAGGAGAACTTGAGTTAGCAGATCCTAGGTTTGTGAAACTAGAGTTTAAGTGTCTGCACTCATTTGTAACCCCAAATTAGGAATTGTTGAATCCTGGGTCCCAACCTGGGACTCCCATATCTACATGGCATTATGTGGACTTGAATCCAAACGCCCATATCCCAGACTTCTTAGTGCCCTCTCAAATTGTGGCCTCTCTAGCCCTTTGATCATGGTGCAGTGTGGGAAAGCTTGTCTGCCCGGAGGAAAAAGAAAGTCAGCCTGTGGAATTGTGGGATACTTTTGGTGGACTCCCAGAGCATGAGCCTAGTGTGGCTGTGTCTGCACTGCACAGCAAGAGGGCTTGAGCCATGAGTCCTGGCTTGAGTCAGGCTCAGATCCTACACTCACATGGGCTTCTGGGACATCACATCTGAGTCCAGGGTTAATGTAATTTGTCTGTAGACAGACAGGTAGTTAGATGGGGAAAGGATTGTGCCCAGAATAGGAAGGCATCCAGTCTGTGATAGAAGCTTATTGAAACATTTGAGGGTAAGATTTTATCTGTATTCAGTTTTCTTACTGTATTAGGTTTAAACGTGGTGTTTTATTTTATTTTGTGTGGTAATTCACTTTATTCTGTCTGTTATCACCTGGTACCACTTAAACCCTATTTTTTGTATTTAATAAAATCACTTTTTACTTATTAATTAACCCAGAGTACGTATTAATGCCTGTGGAGGGAGGAGGGGAACAAACAGCTGTGCGTATCTATCAGTGTTATAGAGGGTGAACAGTTTATGAACTTACCCTGCATAAGCTTTATACATGGTGAAACAAATTTATTTGGGGTTTGACCCCCATTGGGAGTTGGGCATCTGGATGTTGGAGACAGGAGCACTTCTTAAGCTGTTGTCAGTTAAGCCTGCAGTTCGTGGGACATAGTTCAGACCTGGGTCTGTGTCTGTAGCAGGCTAGCGTGTGTGGCTCAAACTAGGCAGGGCACTGAAGTCCTAAGCGGCCAGGGGAAACCGGCCCAGGGGTAGTCTCAGCACATCAGTTGGCTGTCCCAAAGTGGTTTCTGTGATCCAACCCATCACAATGGTAGAGAAGAAGGGGCCAGTGAAGGGACACAAAAACAGTGGTGACATAGAAGGCATGCTTTGCAGGAGTGCTTTGAATGGATAAAAGTGGAGCAAGAGTCCATTTGCCAAGGCCAGAGAGGAAGTAGTTACAGTACTCAAGATGTGAAATAAGGACCTGGGTGAGAATTTTAACTGTGTGGACGAAGATCTTAGACACGTTATGCAGCAAGAAGTGACAATATTTAAACACTTCCTGGATGTGAGGATCTAGAGGGAAGTCTAAGTCGAATATATCATCTAGGTTACATGCTGCAAGGTTGTTTTCAGTGACTGCAAAAGGAGATTGTAGGGAGGGTTTCAAGAGAAATATCAAAAGTCATGTTTGGGCCATACTTAACTTAACCTGATGGTTGGAAAGTTAATGAAGGCATGTCAAAAGGCAAGTTGTGATCCAAGCCAGTCTGGAGCCAGTCAGAGGTAGATCTGACAGTCATCAGCATGCAGATGATAGTTGAAGTCATGTCTTTGAATAAAATCGCCCAGAGACAGGATGTAAAGGGAGAAGGGGAGAGGGCCAAGAACAGAACCCTGTGGAAACTTCACAAAGTAGGAGAAGGGATGAAGAAGGGTATCTTCCCAACAACATGCTGAAAGTCAATAGACAGCATGAGGAGAACTAGATGAGAACAGCCTCAAAAAAGCTGAGGGAAGACAAGATTTCTCATGGCTAGTGGTGTTGAAGATAGCTGACAGTCACAGAGGACAAACATGTAGTACTCATTCTGATCTTTGGCCAGAAATTTTGGTGATTGGAATGCAAAGGGCACAGGATCTAGGTAGAACTGAAAAACAGGAGCTCCAGACAGCAGTTATAGATAGAGCTTAGATATGAAGGGAATAAAGGTGATGAGGCAGTAGTTGGAGAGGTAAAAGGAGATCAGTGGTGGGGTTTTGCAGAACTGCACAAACTGCTCTTAGTGGTATCACATTATGGTATCTGAAATGGTAGTAGAGGGAAACCTTGGTTTCTGGGCAGGGCTTGGGAAAGGTATGTTGTTTCACTCACTTCTTTCAACATCTGAAAACAAAAGATAACCAATAGGAACTAACAAAATTCATATTTGAAAAACATCTTGATTACAGCCAAGTGAAAATTGTTGACAAACATTTTGGGGGTGAAAAATGAAGATTTGGTGACATTGAAACATTTCAAAATTTGTATCAATTTTGCAGAATTGTTTCAATTAAAAAAACTAAAATTCTAAAAAATGAAGTGTTTTGACATTTTCTAAACAAAACATTTCAATATTTTATTTGAAATGACTTTTAAAATTTCTCTTAATTTTAATTTAACTTTAAAATTTTTTTTCAAATGCTTAAAATCCAATGAAATGTTTTGTTTGACCTGAAATAAAACTTCCTTGATCTTTCTGGTTTACTGATTTTTTTTTAATTAAATAAGTTCATTTTGGATTGATACAAAGCAATTTAAAAAAAAATCTTCAGGATTGCCAGAAAACCAAAAAGAAAAATCTATTATTCACCCATCTCTAAGCTTGGTCTTTTACTTAGAGCCTCTTCCTTTCTTCTTGTGATCACTTGGTGTCTTTTAATAAAATGTTAAGCTTCTCTGAGCAGGAACATAATTATTTAATTGGTCTGTAAAACACTATGCACATATATAGCACTATAGAAATAAAAAGCAATTAAAAAGTCAAGATTTCTTTGATTATCTAGTTCACTGACTCCTAAAGCAATAAAATGAAATCTCTGTGAAATTTCCTTTTTATATTCCTCCAGCAACCTTTCAAATATATCTTTTCTGTGTATCTGTTGAAGGACTGTATACACTTATAGGACTTTAAAAAAAGTAACTGTGCTGTCCTCTGATTAAAATCCCACATAAATTTATATGCAGATTAGGTGTGGGCTTTGGACACTTGGCAAGTTTCCCAGTGTGCACTCAGTGACGCAAAAATTGTCTGTCATTGACCTACAGTAACAAAAAAAAAATTTTCAAAATGTTAAGAGGTTAAAAAAAAAGTGAAAAATAAACAAAAATGGTAGTCTTATAAACAGTAGTGGAAAATTAGAAACAGAAGATAATAATTATTTTCCAATCAGTCTTTACTGTGCAATAGACTAGAACTGCCCAAATTGGAATTACATGTAACAACAGATATTGTTAAAGGAGCTCTTAGAGTAGAAAAATCCCCAAGTTAAAGGACATGAGAACAGAAACCTGTGAAACCTAAACAGGTATTGTCATAAACAGATAGTTAAAGGTTAATGTCAATTTTACCTGTAAAGGGTTAACAAACAGTGAACTTGAAACACCTGACCAGAGGACCAATCAAGAAACAAGATACTTTCAAATCTCGGTAGAGGGAAGCCTTTGTTTGTGTTTTTTGGGTTTTGCTTTGTTCTCTCTGGGTCCTGAAAGGGACTAGACGTGCAACCAGGTTTCTTGCCAATCTCCCTGCGACGGTCTCTTATATATTCAGAATAGTGAGTATTAAGTAGAAAAGGCAGTTATAGACTTTTGATTGTTTTCTGTATTTGCAAATGAGTATTTTGCTGGATGGATTTGATTGGTATTTGTGCTGGGAGGGAGACTTCTTTCTAATGTTTATAAACTGAAAGACCCTGTAATATTCCATCTTGATTTTACAGAGATTTCTTACTTTTTTCTTTCTTTTATTAAAAGCTTTTCCTTTTAAAAGACTTGTTTAAATTTTTTCTCTTGTTAAGGCTCAAAGGAACTGAGTCTGTACTCACCAGGGAATTGGTGGGAGAAGGGAAGGAGGAGTGGGGGAGGAAAGGTGAATTTCCTCTGTGTTTTAGATTCACGGAGCTTGAATCTGTCTATCTCTCCCGGATAGCCCAGGGAGGGAAAGCCTGGGAGGGGGAGAGAAGGGGAAGAAAAAAACCTGATTTCTCTGTGTTGTGATTCAAGGAGTTTGAATCACTAGCGTACCAACAGCAGGAAAGATCTGGGAGGAAGAAAGGAGGGGGAGGGGAAATGGTTTATTTCCCTTTGTTGTGAGACTCAAGGAATTTGGGTCTTGGGGTCCCCAGGGAAGGTTTTTGGGGGGACCAGAGTGCCCCAAAACACTATATTTTTGGGTGGTGGCAGTCTATCAGATCTAAGCTGGTAATTAAGCTTAGAGGAATTCATGCTGGTAGCCCATCTTTTGGACTCTAAGGTTCAGACTGGGGAATTATATCATGACAGGTATGCTTATAAATTTTCTAATTTCAGGTCTAGAAAATGGAAAAATGGTTAACGTAAGATCAACATAACATACTATCAGTGTTCCCCACCAAAAAAGGACAACCAGGAGTAGCTAGACTAATATTCTAGAGACAGCCAGGTACTAATAATCTCAAGTATAGGAACAGCAGCAAAAAACTCCTGAACTGGAATTCTAGCTATAACACCATCTGTTTCAGTTCTCCCATCTGGAACTGAAGGTTAATCCTGCAGTACATACCTTGAAGAGATGATGTGAGAATTAGGTAAAATTTGTAAAGTGATAAAATAATTTAACATTCTTTGAGTAAATTATTTTACACAAAAGAACATTCCAAAATTAAGGGCTGCAACTTTGAATGGAAGATGCTGGGAGAGAAATCTTTACTCCTAGAATTCTAGGTACTTGTATACTTCCTTACTTTTAGCTATCTCTTCTCAAGTATATTTTAATTGTATAGCTTTAGCAGTTGCATTGGGGGGTTCAAACTATGTGAGCAACTAATGCAAGTGAATTTTCCAAACACAGAGTAGCAATTTCACATGTTACCGAGAAAGATGGGCAGAGAGTCCAGTCTCTGGAGGGACATCTCACACTTTAGATGATGATTTACCTCTACCACATCTAACCCAACAATTATTTTGCTTTTACAAAAAGAATTCTCCAGTAATATAACAGACTTGCTGCACTGATGAAGCTACCCACAACTAACCTGAAAATAAGAAGAGAGACTTCTCATCTCATCCCTGGGGATAATAAGAACATTGAACATTGGGGCACTTACAGACAGCTTTCAATTGCCCAGCAAAGAGAAATCCCAATTGAGATCAGACTGAAAATTATTTCAAGAAGACACATTCCAACAAGTGATCCTTCTCAGATAAGAAGATCACTTTACAAAATTATAATTCAATTACAGTTACGGGCATAACAGGAAAAAAATCCCATCTTTTGAACTAATGAAATGTCCTAATAAGACATGTATGTGACATCTCAGGCATCAATGCAGAAACATTCCTCATGCAGAAATGTTCTCAGTGAAAGCAAACTTGGATGGTTACTATATCCCAGTCTAAGAGTTAAGACATGAAGCTTGTTGAAGTTAAAACACTTGTATGAAGGTCTTAACAAGGCTGTATGTGGAAAGAATATCAAGAACTGACTGAATGAACACCTGCACGGAGAAGCTGGGTCAGTAGTGCAGGATCTCTATAAATTACTGCATGCATCTTGTATTAATTTCCCTTTTTCCTCCTCTAGTTTCCTCCTCCACTTGATGCATCTTTCTTATCTTTCTCTGCTTGTTCGTGATAATTCTCTTCATTAAAATAAATCACCTTTTTGGGTGATTTGATATCTCAAAAGATTGGTAATGGGATCTTTCAGCCTTTACAGTTCCAGTTCACATCAAGCATGGGCTGATTGTTACCATCTCATGGTGTGCACTGGTCTATATGGAATGAATCTAGTGGTTACATTTATGCTGTGTAGAATATGGAAGCTCCATTTTACATGGGGTTTTGAGGTTTCAAAATTTGTTTTCAATCCAAACTGGAACAATAATGTAAAATGTTAAGTCCTCTGTGAATGAACAAAAAAGTTTCTGGTCAATTGAGACATTTAGCTGTGACAAAATAAGAACATTTAATTTTGATTTTAACTTCCTTAAATTTTGTATTAGAATACACGTGACAGAATATACTCTACACACTATTGTAATATTTTCTTATAAGGCATCTCTTGTAAGGTATCATTTGAAAACTCAATATTTGATTATCAGTATTGTCCTGCTTACATAAAATGTTGCCACACACATTTTATGTTTTAAGATTTCCCTGTATGGTATTAGTAACTCACGTTCCAAACCCCACAGCCCTGCACAAAGAGAAGTTGGCACACAGGTTTGTAGTAAGTAAAGAAATGTGCACTCTGCTTAATTTGCATTTAACAGTAAACAGTCATCAAGCAGGAAGGGAAACAAAGAAAGCTTAAGCAGATGAGAAAAAGCGAGCAAGAAACTTACCTTCACACAGACTCTGTGTCTCTTAGTTCTCAGCTGGAAATGTTTTTCAAGATAGGGACTGAAACTCCATGGGAGCCCTCTCTCTTTCCCTGTCCGTCACATTCACTGTATCTGAAGCAACAAAGGAAGCATTTGTTGGACTATAGGGGAGAAGCTGTGACTTATAGGATTTGGTCAGTAAGACTGCTGAAAGCATACGGTGAGAAATTTTGCTTGAATCTGATATAGTTGGTTAAGTTAGGCATTAGAAAACATTTTATCTTTATTTTTCTTTGTAACCATGTCTGACTTTTAAATCTATCTCTGTGTAATTATAAACTTGTTTTATTGTTTTTATCTAATCCAAGTCAGTCCCAATTAATCCATGTGAAGTGATTCATGTCAAGGAACTCCTGACCCACAGTTCTTTGAATCCTCACCTCACCTCACACTAAGATCAACATGTGCATATATTCAGGAAAAAATAATAATCCTGTCACAGTACTTAATCTCCTTTCTATAGTGAGAAGAATGTCAAATTCTTAACACCATTTTCCTAAAGGAAAAACAAACTTCTTTGAAGTAAAATTTCAAATATATTTTCTTTTTTTAATTTGACAAATTTAACAACTTTGCCACAGTTCCAATTTATTTTTTTTATTGTAATTTCCTGCTTCCATAAGAACTGATACCGTAGAATACATGCTAAGGTGATTTCACATCTTCTAGGATTTGCAAGTTCCAAATCTCCAATATCTCCAGATTATTGTAACCTTCATATTTTGTCATTCCCTAAATAGAAAGATTTGCATAAATATATTTTTATTTGCAACAAAAATTTGTTTTTTTTTTTAATTTCAAAACCAGCTCAATTTGTTACTAATTCTGTTGGTAAAATAAACTTTATACACATTTTAATTGTTTCTTTCACTCTTCTCTGTCTGTGTATTTTTTAAAAAGGACTTATTTAGTGAAACCTGATCAAAGTTTTTTAATAAAGGGGTTTCCTCCAATAAATCAAACACTTGGAAAAGAGAGACAGCTCACATCTGGAATTAATATCCAAATGCCAGCTCATTATCCCATGCTTTTCTTGTACCTTCAGCTACAAAGTGTATCATGAGAAATAAACCTCAGGCAAACAAAAAATGGACTACATTGTAGACTGGGACCCACCACTGGCTCTTAAAAGACATCACTGCTCATGTGATGCTGGCTGCTGATGTTTTGTTCTCAGCTACAAAATTCCATTAAGAGAAACTAAAATTATTTACTTTTTAAAAGTTACTGTTCCATGTAAGCTGTTGCTGTAGTTGCCACAAGGAGAGATGTCCATGAGGCAATCTCTCTAGGATGAGGTGATCTATGCTATGAAAAATGTTCACAAACAAAGGATTTACCTAATAAATCTCTAATTTTTCTCTAATGTCTTTGGATCACATCTTGTGCTGACTAAACTAAGCCAAGACTCCATAGTGTTTGCAGCAAGGCTAAAGGAAAATAGAAAAAAAGATGGCTTGCAAAAGTCTTTCATTGCTATATGTTATTAGACAAGAATGTGATAGTTATTAGACAAGAAACACACTTTGTCAAGGTTTGTTGAGCTGACTCTTGTAAGCAAAAATATATGGGGGAAAGAACTCTGACAAACAAAATAAATAACTAGGAATGCAATTTGCTTTCTGCTAATGAATAAAATAGATGTTTTCAGCTCACAAGATGTATTATTAAATTGTATTAAATTAAAATGTATTAATCAAATCATTAATTTGTGCTATACCTATAAGAGTAATTCTTTGTCCCTGCTGGGGATTAAGAAGGAAGTGGCGGTGGATGCATCCAACTGTATGCATTTATCTCACTGTGGATGTGTGGTCCTTGAGCTGAAAAACCCAGCCAGGCAAGAAGTAAAACCAAAATCCTGTTAGGGCCATATTATGAACCTCTCTTATTCATGTTTGACATAACCTTATTCCCAGATTCTGGACCTTAGCGTCCAAAATTTGGGGGTTAGCATGAAAACCTCCAAGCTTAGTTACCAGCTTGGACCTGGTACTGCTGCCACCACCCAAAAAATTAGAGTGTTTTGGGGCACTCTGGTCCCCCTGAAAAACCTTCCCTGGGGACCACAAGACCCAAATTCCTTGAGTCTCACAACAAAGGGAAATAATCCTGATTCCCTTCCCCCCTCCAGGTGCTCCTGGAGAGATACCCAGACACAAGCTCTGTGAAACTACGCAGAGTGAGTCCCCCTCTCCGTTCCCAATCCTGGAACAAAAGCACTTTCCTCTTCACCCAGAGGAAATGCAAAATCAGGCTAGCAATCCAACACACAGCTTTCCCCTGATTTCTTCCTCCCACCAATTCCCTGGTGAGTACAGACTTAATTTCCCTGAAGTAAAGAAAAACTCCAACAGGTCTTAAAAGAAAACTTTATATAAAAAGAAAGAAAAAATACAAATGTTCTCTCTGTATTAAGATGATACAACACAGGGTCAATTGCTTAAAAGAATTTTGAATAAACAGCCTTATTCAAAAAGAATACAAATCAAAGCACTTCAGCACTCATATTCATGCAAATACCAAAGAAAAGAAACCATAGAACTTACTATCTGATCTCTTTGTCCTTACACTTAGAAACAGAAGACTAGAAAGTAGAAAGTACTTCTCCAAAGCTCAGAGGAAACAGGCAGACAGACAAAAGACTCAGAGACACACTTCCCTCCACCCAAAGTTGAAAAAATCCAGTTTCCTGATTGGTTCTCTGGTCAGGTGTTTCAGGTGAAAGAGACATTAACCCTTAGCTATCTGTTTATGACACGCCCCCCAAATTGCAGACAGTGGGGAAGCTCACTGGCGGCAATTTCCTTCTAGAACTTGAAAATAAACAGATTAATACAACACATGCACCTTTACATATACTACTAAGTATATAACTAACAGACTTTTACATTTTAAGAACACTTTTTAACTACTGGACTCTGGGAAACTCTCACGGGAGAGTGCATCAGCAACTTTGTTAGAAGCTCCTGTGATGTGTTGAATTTCAAAATCAAAATTTTGGAGAGCTAAACTCCAACGAAGAAGTTTCTTGTTGTTTCCCTTGGCAGTATGAAGCCACTTTAGTGCAGCATGGTCAGTTTGTAGTTGGAACCGCCGTCCCCAAACATATGGGCGTAGCTTTTCCAGGGCGTACACAATGGCATAGCATTCCTTTTCACTGACTGACCAGTGACTTTCCCTCTCAGACAGTTTCTTGCTGAGAAACACGACAGGATGGAAGTTGTGATCTGTTGCTTCCTGCATGAGTACTGCTCCTATACCACGATCAGATGCATCCGTGGTTACTAGGAATGGCTTGTCAAAGTCCGGGGCCCTGAGCACAGGGTCAGACATGAGCGTTGCCTTAAGCTGGGTAAAGGCTTTTTGACACTCATTAGTCCACTTAACGGCATTTGGCTGGGTCTTTTTGGTTAGGTCGGTCAATGGGGCAGCGATTTGGCTGTAGTGTGGTACAAATCGCCTGTAGTATCCGGCCAAGCCTAAGAAGGATTGGACCTGTTTCTTTGACCTTGGGACAGGCCACTTTTGGATAGCATCCACCTTGGCCTGTAGGGGGTTTATGGTTCCTCGACCCACCTGGTGCCCCAGGTAAGTCACTCTGTTTTGGCCTATTTGACACTTTTTGGCCTTAACAGTTAGTCCTGCCTGCCTGATGCGCTCAAAGACCTTTTCCAGGTGTAGTAGGTGTTCGGGCCAGGAGTCTGAAAAAATGGCCACATCATCGAGGTAGGCAACTGCAAATTCTCCCAGTCCAGCTAGTAGACCGTCTACCAGCCTCTGGAAGGTGGCGGGTGCATTTCGAAGGCCGAAAGGAAGGACATTGAATTCATACACCCCCGCATGGGTGACGAATGCTGACCTCTCCTTGGCAGGTTCATCTAGCGGTACTTGCCAGTACCCCTTGGTTAAGTCTATTGTAGAGATGAACTGGGCACGTCCCAACTTTTCCAATAGCTCATCAGTACGTGGCATTGGATAGTTGTCCGGATGAGTTACAGCATTTAGCTTACGGTAGTCCACGCAAAAGCGTATTTCCCCATCTGGTTTGGGTACCAGAACCACTGGAGATGCCCATGCACTGGTAGATGGGCGGATTATACCCATCTGTAGCATGTTCTGGATCTCCCGTTCTATAGCAGCTTGGGCATGAGGAGACACCCGGTAGGGTGGGGTTCTGATTGGGTGAGCATTACCTGTATCAATGGAGTGGTATGCCCGTTCAGTCCGTCCTGGGGTGGCTGAGAACAATGGGGCGAAGCTAGTGCACAGCTCCTTGATTTGTTGCCGCTGCAGACGTTGCAGGGTGGTTGAGAGGTTTACCTCTTCCACGCCACCGTCTTTTTTTGCGTCGTAGTAGACACCGTCAGGCCACTCAGCATCATCTCCCTGGACTGTAAACTGACAAACCTGTAAGTCTCTGGAATAGAAAGGCTTGAGAGAATTAACATGGTACACTTTAGGCTTTAGTGAGGAATTGGGAAATACTATGAGGTAGTTTACAGCTCCCAGGCGCTCTTGGACCGTGAATGGCCCTTCCCATGATGCTTCCATTTTATGGGCCTGTTGCGCCTTCAAGACCATAACCTGGTCTCCTACCTTGAAGGAACGTTCTCTGGCATGTCTGTCATACCAGGCCTTTTGCTCTTCTTGAGCATCCTTTAGGTTGTCTCTAGCAAGGGCTAAAGAGTGTCGGAGGGTGCTTTGTAGGTTGCTTACAAAGTGCAGAATGTTAGTTCCTGGAGAAGGCGTAAACCCCTCCCATTGCTGCTTCACCAACTGTAATGGCCCCTTAACCTCGTGACCATACACAAGTTCAAATGGTGAAAACCCTAAACTGGGATGTGGTACAGCCCTGTAGGCAAACAGCAACTGCTGCAACACTAGGTCCCAATTATTGGAGAATTCGTTGATGAATTTTCTTATCATGGCCCCCAAAGTTCCATTGAACCTTTCCACCAGGCCATTGGTTTGATGGTGGTACGGGGTGGCAACCAAGTGATTCACCCCATGAGTTTCCCACAGTTTTTCCATGGTCCCTGCCAGGAAATTAGACCCTGAATCTGTAAGGATGTCAGAGGGCCAACCTACCCTGGCAAAGATGTCTGTTAGGGCCAGGCACACAGTGTTAGCCCTGGTGTTGCCTAGAGCTACTGCTTCTGGCCATCGGGTAGCAAAGTCCACTAAAGTCAGTACGTACTGCTTTCCTCTGGGCGTCTTTTTTGGGAAAGGGCCCAGAATATCCACAGCTACTCGCTGAAATGGGACCTCAATTATGGGGAGTGGCTGGAGAGGGGCCTTGACCTGGTTTTGAGGCTTTCCCACTCTTTGGCATACCTCACAAGACCGGACATACTTGGCAACGTCCTTGCCCATCCCCTCCCAGTGGAAGGACTTCCCCAACCGGTCCTTGGTTCGGTTCACCCCAGCATGGCCACTGGGATGATCATGGGCTAAGCTTAAGAGCTTCCCCCGGTACTTAGTTGGAACCACCAACTGTTTTTGCGGCTGCCATTCTTCCCGGTGTCCACCAGAAAGAATTTCCTTGTATAAAAGTCCTTGGTCTATAACAAACCGGGATCGATTAGAAGAGCTGAGAGGCGGTGGGGTGCTCCGTGCCGCCGCCCACGCCTTCTGAAGGCTGTCATCTGCTTCCTGCTCAGCCTGGAACTGTTCCCTTGAGGCTGGGGTCACCAGTTCTTCCTCAGACTGTGGACTTGGGCTTGGTCCCTCTGGAAGCGATGTAGGTGATGGGGTTGTTTCCGTTGCTGGTGAACCGCTCTCCGCTGGTGCACCTGAGGGTATTTCAGGCTCTGGCTGAGCCTTTTGGGTATGGCTGTCGTGTGCTTCTGCCAGTTCTGGCTCGCTGGCGCCCTCTGGCGTTGAGTTTGAAGATGTGGTTGCACTTGCTGGTGCTGGTTGCTGTTCCAGTTCCGGGCCTGGGACTGGAGATGCTGTGGCTGTTTCAGTGGTAGGCATGGAATCCGGGTCCACTACCTCTGTCTGGGTCTCTGGTAACACAGACGGGGCCTCTGTGGACGGCTCAGGAACAGGAATGGGTCTGGAAGCTTGCCTGGTTTGGCTACGGGTAACCATTCCCACTCTCTTGGCCCGCCTCACCTGGTTGGCCAAGTCTTCCCCCAGTAGCATGGGGATAGGATAATTGTCATAGACTGCAAAAGTCCACATTCCTGACCAGCCTTTGTACTGGACAGGCAGTTGAGCTGTAGGCAAGTCTACAGCTTGTGACATGAAGGGGTAAATTGTAACTTTGGCCTTTGGGTTGATGAATTTGGGGTCAACGAAGGATTGGTGGATAGCTGACACTTGTGCCCCCGTGTCTCTCCACGCAGTAACCTTCTTTCCGCCCACTCTCAAATTTTCCCTTCGCTTCAAGGGTATTTGAGAGGCATCCGGGCCTGGGGATCTTTGGGGTGATGGTGGTGTAATGAATTGCACTCGCATGGTGTTCTTGGGACAGTTGGCCTTGATATGTCCCGGTTCATTACACTTAAAGCATCTTTCATCTGATGGGTCACTGGGCCGAGGTGAGTTACTGGAGACTGGTGAGGTTGAAGAGTAGGGTATCTGTGGCTTTACTTGGGTGGTATGGAGGGTCTTTGGCTGTCCTCGGTTGTAGGGTTTATGGTCTGTGTGCCCCCTGGGGTAATCGTTCCCCTTGACAGTAGCTTTTTTGCTTTCTGCCAGTTCCATCCATTTGGCTCCAATCTCCCCCGCCTCAGCGATAGTTTTGGGATTTCTATCTTGTATGTACCGTGTGATGTCTTCAGGAACACCATCCAAGAACTGCTCCATTTGTATGAGGAGGTTCACTTCTTCCAAGGTTTGAATGTTGTTTCCTGTTAACCAGGCCTCATAGTTTTTTGCAATGTAGTAGGCGTGTTTGGGAAATGACACCTCTGGTTTCCACTTTTGGGTTCTGAAGCGCCGACGGGCATGATCTGGGGTTATCCCCATCCTGTATCTGGCCTTGGTTTGAAAAAGTTTATAGTCATTCATTTGCTGCTTAGGCATTTCAGCTGCCACCTCTGCTAAAGGTCCACTGAGGTGTGGCCTTAATTCTACCATGTACTGGTCTTCGGGGATGCTGTACCCAAGACAGGCTCTTTCAAAATTTTCCAAGAAGGCCTCGGTGTCATCACCTGCCTTGTAGGTGGGAAATTTCCTGTGCTGTGGAGCAATAATTGGCGCCGGGTTGTTAGGGTTGGCTGGCACATGCAGCCCAGCTTTTGCCATCTCCAGTTCATGTTTTCTCTGTTTTTCCTTCTCTTCATTCTCTTTTTGTTGTTTTTCCATTTCTTTTTGTTGTTTTTCCATTTCTTTTTGGTGCTTTTCCATTTCTTTTTGGTGCTTTTCCATTTCTCGGCGGTGGGCCACCTCTTCTTCTTCTAGTTTTCTTTTGTGTGCTGCCTCTTGGGCTGCCTGTTCTCTTTGGAAGGCTGCCAGTTTGAGGCTTTCTTCCTTTTCTTTTATCTCCATCTCTTTTTGTTTTATTTCTAGTTCCTGTTTGTGTTTTTCCATCTCTCGCCTGTGTTCAGCTTCTTTGAATTGGTCTTCGGCCTCCATTTTTGTCCTGGTAGACATGGTTCCTGTTTTCTTGTGTTGGGGTGCCCTCCGGTGTTTCTCTTTTGAACTGCAGGCTCTGTTGCCTCCTGAAGTCTGCCTAGCAACAGTGCTTTTTTCCTTTTCTCTCTCTAGCTAATGTTCAATTAAGGGAAACCAGAAAAACCACTTTATTTGCATGCATATAAGTGCTGGTACTTTGCCTCCTAATGGGAGGGCTATTGCATGACAAAAGACCCTAAACAGTCTTCTCGCTTAACATGCAAACCACAAACTGCTAGAGAGAGCAGAAAAAAAAATTCTCTCTGGTTCCCTTTTAAAACCAAACTGTTTCTCTCTGCTAAAAAACCCTTAGCAGAGAAAAGAAAAATATAATATTCCTACTGACTTCTGGATTCTGTCTATCTCCCACCGCTGCCACCATGACATAACCTTATTCCCAGATTCTGGACCTTAGCGTCCAAAATTTGGGGGTTAGCATGAAAACCTCCAAGCTTAGTTACCAGCTTGGACCTGGTACTGCTGCCACCACCCAAAAAATTAGAGTGTTTTGGGGCACTCTGGTCCCCCTGAAAAACCTTCCCTGGGGACCACAAGACCCAAATTCCTTGAGTCTCACAACAAAGGGAAATAATCCTGATTCCCTTCCCCCCTCCAGGTGCTCCTGGAGAGATACCCAGACACAAGCTCTGTGAAACTACGCAGAGTGAGTCCCCCTCTCCGTTCCCAATCCTGGAACAAAAGCACTTTCCTCTTCACCCAGAGGAAATGCAAAATCAGGCTAGCAATCCAACACACAGCTTTCCCCTGATTTCTTCCTCCCACCAATTCCCTGGTGAGTACAGACTTAATTTCCCTGAAGTAAAGAAAAACTCCAACAGGTCTTAAAAGAAAACTTTATATAAAAAAGAAAGAAAAAATACAAATGTTCTCTCTGTATTAAGATGATACAACACAGGGTCAATTGCTTAAAAGAATTTTGAATAAACAGCCTTATTCAAAAAGAATACAAATCAAAGCACTTCAGCACTCATATTCATGCAAATACCAAAGAAAAGAAACCATAGAACTTACTATCTGATCTCTTTGTCCTTACACTTAGAAACAGAAGACTAGAAAGTAGAAAGTACTTCTCCAAAGCTCAGAGGAAACAGGCAGACAGACAAAAGACTCAGAGACACACTTCCCTCCACCCAAAGTTGAAAAAATCCAGTTTCCTGATTGGTTCTCTGGTCAGGTGTTTCAGGTGAAAGAGACATTAACCCTTAGCTATCTGTTTATGACAATGTTGATGAGCAGTTACACACAGGAATAGACCCACTGACTTCAATCTCCAGTAGGACTACTCCTGTAGGTAACTGACCACCAATATGAATAAGTGATTAACATTTTGTTCTTTGAGTTTATCTTGAATCTAGCTTCCAAGTTTCCTCTTTTGGCTTGATGCAAACAAAAGTCTCTTGGTCCTCCTTTGGGTGGGAGGAAAACCACAGAAGTCCAATATTTCAACCTCCAAACCTCTCAATATCACAGAGAAAAACTAAATTGTTGCAAAGAATACAATATGCAACACCTGCATTTTATTAAACATCATGCTGCAATAGACAGACTATAACGGAGTTCTGAAAAATCTGTTTTTAAAGATGTTTTCACTCTGTGTGACTTAAGTTAACCAGTCATAGTAAAAATATTAGAGAAAACCCCAGATATTCCATGATATCCAACCATAAGGACTCCAATCCTGCACGTATTGACATCAGGGTTTGAATTCAGATCCCTAGTACAAATACCTGGAATTTGGCCTGAAAGAGTGGCACAGCCACAGTGCAGAATGAGACACATACTTTGCTGGTGGCATATACGTCTATGTAGTAGACAGCACTCAAATACTGGAAAACGGGATTTTTCAGTTCTATTCCTGGCTCTAGGCAGTGTTGCTTAGTGGACAGAGAAGTAGTTAGAAATAAATGAACTTAGTACACTCTTTCTGATAGGCTGTATGAATGAATGATGAGACCTAGGTTTTAAATAGAGCTGTTCAGAAAATAGATTTTCTATCCTTCCCCAAATGTTGCGATTCAAAAACACCAAAACCAATAATGAGAGGACCAAGTTGGAAAAAAAAAACCCTGCTCCTCGAAACAGATATTTTTTGTGTGTGTAAAATGAACTTCTGAAAAACAAATAATTTCAGATCAGTTGAAATGTTTTATTTAAACACATCCAAAACATTTTGTTTTGATTTCAACCTCTTCATTTTTAATATAAAATAAAACTAATTTGGACACAAAAAGTTATTTTGATACAATAACAAACTTTTTTTTTAAAATGTCAAAGTGGGACATTTCAATTGTTTTCCTAAGCAAAGTTTTATGAAAATCAATATGATTTCATGAAAAAAAATTGGTTTTGATGAAATTCTTCTGGCGACCTCTAGTTCTAACACCTAGCATTCTGCCAGATCTGACCCTGTGTAGTCTCTCAGTTAACTTATTTGTCATAAAGGAGTAAGGACAAGCACCTCTCCTGAAGGGTAGATATAGGAGGCCTTGCTACATAGTAAGAGTTGTGAAATATACAGAAATAGCAGCAGCAGTAAGTGTCGAAGGGATGAGTTTTGGAACTTCTAACTAGGCCTGATTAGAAATTTTTGGCTGAAACTTTTGTTTTGTGTCAAAGAAAAGCAGATTCATTGACATTCAAATGTTTGTGGAATAGCATTTGCTTTGACAAATTTCTCAAGTTGAAAAATTTTAGAGGTTTCCAAATTGTTAAAATGTTTAGGTTTGAAATTTCTGAAATGAAATTTTCAAGTTTTCTTGTCTGAGACCCGTTTTTATTTAGAAATGTAAGCTAATTATAGTAAAAATTAAAAAATGGTCAAAATCAAAACATTTTTTCCATTGACTCAAACAAACAAACAAACAAAAATCAGAATTTTTGGTTTGAAAATTTTTCAGGGCTTCTACTTTTTGTCCTAGTTTGTGACAGGAAATTTTTTTGATACTTTGAATATTTTTGTGGGAGAGGAAATCCATTTCCCAAGCAGCGCTACTCCCTTAAAGTGCATAAAGATTGTGATTCTCTTTTTTGTTAAATGAAATTTGAAAAAAAAATCCTGCAGTAGGTCAAT
Source organism: Gopherus evgoodei (assembly GCF_007399415.2). Lineage (NCBI taxonomy): Eukaryota > Metazoa > Chordata > Testudines > Testudinidae > Gopherus > Gopherus evgoodei. The sequence goes on from NC_044323.1 coordinate 198,335,083, forward strand.
CAAAACATTTTATTTGGATAAATTCAAAATATTTTGTTTAGATTATGACTCCTTTCAATTTTTAAAATAAACTAAAGTTTATAAGAGAGAAAATATGAATCACCTGATGTAGGGTATTATGGAACAGAAAGACTACATCAGCCAAATTATGAAATATACCGCAAAACCTCTGACACTTGAATTATGAGCAAACACCCACTTTTCAGGATTCAACTAAAACACCAGTCTATGATTCTTCCTTTCCTCAGCAAATACTTTGGTTGTTCAACCAGTCCCAGCCACTAACTGCCTCTTCCTTTTTTTATGTTCCAACTGGTTTCATGAGAGGTTATATGGTCTCCAGCTGCTCCTGGGCCCTGCTGGTTAATTACTGTCTCAGGACATAGAGCAGCAGGGTTTTCTGAACTGGTCACTATCTCGACCCTTCCTAGGCCCTGTCATATTCCCTCTTAGCCAGGTCTGATCTCTTCTGGCCTTACCCATACTCCTTAAGCTTCAGAGCCAGGCTCCAGCCTGCACTGCGACTTCATAGCTATTTTTAGAATGCTAGCTCAAGTCTCTTGATCCAGGGCAGGAGGCTTGCTTCTGTGCATACCCAGGGCTGATGCAAGGAAGTTTCGCACCCTACGCAAAACTTCCACCTTGCGCCCCCTCCGCTAATCCTGCCACCCGCGGCAGCTAATCAAGCCCCCAACCTGGGGAGCCCGCCGCCCCCCTGCAGCAGCAACCCCCCTGCAGCTAACCCCACCTGGGGAGACCCCCCACGCGGCAGCTAACCCCGCCTGGGAAGCCCGTCCCAGCTCACCTCGGCTCCATCTCCTCCGCTGAGCATGCCAGCATCGTTCTAATTCTCCTCCCCTCCCAGGCTTGTGGCACCAATTGGAGGAGACTTAGAGTGGGGGCTGTGTGCTCAGCGGAGGAGGCAGAGTGGAGCTGATCTGGGGTGTGGAGCAGTTCCCCTGTGCATGAAACCCCCAGTTACTGCGGTGGCCCTCCCTGTGCCCCCCCCCGCCCCAGCTCACTTCCACTCCACCTCCTCACCTGAGCAGGATTTCAGGCGCCCCCAACCACTAGGCGCGCTAGGCAGCCGCCTAGTTTGCCTAAATCGTTGCACCGGCCCTGTGCATACCTACATAAGCTGGGGGCTCAAGGAGTGACAATAAACAACACAAATATGCCAGTGAAGGAAAGAATGAACACATGCAAGAAAAAGCATTGTCCCTTCTCCACCCCCTAAAAAATAAACAACAACAACAAACAATAATAATAAACATAAAATGCTGAGCTACCAAGATAATCTTAGCAGGGCCTCGGGTTAAGTCCAGAACATTATCCACACTTTAACCTGGGACAGCAGGCCTGTAAAGTGCTATCTAATGGAGAGAACCATTCCAATAGTGCTGTGCAGCTATCCCACTCATTACTGGGACAGACTGGGGGGATTTTTTACAAGCCCTGTTCACCAACTTGTTTCAGTGTTTGGGACACAGTACGTTTTAAAATTTGGACCTACAGATACAATTATTTTAAGGAAAGTTGCAAATCAAAAGGTAGAAAACACATTAAATTTGCTCCATATGTTATGCCAATTGCTAAGGCTTTACAACTTTGACAATTGCCCTTAAAGTTAAGAGGACCATGTTATATATTTGACCCTACTTTGGTTCAAATTTAAAAGAATTGGGGTCGTAACTACTGGATAATCCCAGGTTCTTCCGTGCAGCTCAAAAACCGCCAGCCATTCACTATTCTGCCCTTGTGATCCATAATATGCCTCACTAGAAAATGCAAAGGCAGAATGAAGGTGAAAACATGTTTAGTGAACAGAATAGGTAACTTTTGCACCTGATATTTGTGTCACCAATGAATTTATGAAATATCACAAGGTGAACAGGACTGAAAGCATGGTTTGCCTGAAACAGAAGGCTGATGCATCTTGTAATGGCACATTTAGTAATGTAATATGCAATATATGATTGTTATATGGCTTTAACATTTTAATAATGCTGCTACATATAGTATCACATTTTAAAAAGTCTAACAGGTAATTACATTAATGTAAGATAATTCATCCTGTCATTTATTTTTTTCACATACACTCCATTCATACTTGTTTGATCTTTTCCCACAGTGATTCAATAACATATAGCTTTAATGCAATTGACGACTTATTTTACAGAGAATATGATATGATGGGATTTCAAATTAGTGCATTATTACATCACAAAGTAATTTATTTTACATGGTTTCATGAAACCTCCTGTAACAAAACTGTGCAATTAAATATGCCTTATCAAGACTGATCATGAGCTCATAACTTAAAGTAGCCTTCATTAAAACTGCTTATCTTTCTTAACAGTTTTCCCACGTTAACTAAAGTATTACTGGTTTAGAACACTAATGCTTAAGGATTTACCAATATATTGCAATGGAACACTTGGAACAGTTTGTCTCACAATTAGATGAACACAAAAATATACTGCTAATTTGAAGAGAAATATTGTTGGAAAATTACTGACAATATGATGGCCACAAATCATTAACAATCTGGTGCTTATTCTTGAACAGGTGTACAATTTAATTATCAAAGCCAATGGGCAACATCAATGCCAATTTCTGAGAAGCAAAACATTGCCGGAGGTTCTGAGCCAATGAATGAATGAATGCTGCATTCCAGCTAGACAATCCAGGTTAATCAGAAGTAGTCAACAGTGTTATGGAAAATACTTGCGGGCAAGAAATAAAATGTTACTATAGTTTTCCTATAATGAAAGTATGCAGTACTGTCACACTAGTTTGGGGGGCAACAGAATTTTGTTCGACTAGTTTGCCCTTAGCCCCTGAATTCATGTCCAGAACATATGCAGATGAGCAAAAGGTGAGGTTTGTAATCAAATGGCTACATTTTGTTACTGGGATGCTGCCATGTGGATTCTTTTAATGGCTATCTGTTAAAGGAAAAATGCATTTTAATTTAAATTGGTTGAAATGAATAATTATTTGTTTTGGTTGCATAAGTCTCATTTTCTCAGGATTTTTAGCTTACAATAATTGAGAACACAACTCTAGTAGACGCTGTTCTCTCAAGAAGAACAAAATAAACAGGTGCGCCTTGTTTAAGAACCAGAATAAAATGTCACTAACACATGAATTGCTTGAATTTCATAAACATTAAAACACTTATACTTGAGGACAGTTTTAGTCAACATTTTTTCCCTGGCAATTATATACCTTTTTTCTCTCTAATAGTTCTGAACTTATCCTCTCATGTCAAAGAAAAATTAAAACTTGTTTGATTAGTAACTGTTATTTAATTTTTTTCTGCTTTTTCATTACTTCCCTGGCTCCTGTAAAGGTGCATGACTTCTATTATTCTTGATTATTAAGAAATTTAGAAGAAATTATCTGCTTTGCAGTACTAAAAACAGATTACATAATCAATTTTGGACAGACTAGAGGGAACAATCTTATTGACTAATAGGTTTCTTAGTCTCAACTTTTAAGGATGTTCTGATAATGCAAAGTTACATACTGTATTCATAAATGCACATATTTTCTAAGAAAAACTAGGATAGCTTAATATATCAAGGCCCTGGCCTTGTGTGCACCTGAGTAGCCTTGTGAGCGCAAAGTCTAAAAACAAACATTTGTTCTCAGGATGACTTAGCTCACATTCCTTTTCTCACTCCTGTCCACATGATAGAACCAAACCTGTGAGTGAAAAATGAAAAGTTATTCTCACCATTTTTTGAATCAAATCTTGCACTGACTTATACCACATTCAACCTCCTGTAGTTACTGGGATTGTATAGAATGAAAGTTCGCAGAATTTGGCCCTTTGCTCTAAAGATGTTATTTACACCTGAAAGTTTGAGCCACAAGAAATGGACATGTACCACAGAAAACTCTAGTTTTGAAAAAAATAAAGCATTTTAGTTGAAAAATCATTGAGACAAAAAAATTCCAACCAACTGTAATAATTATACTTGGTATTGTTGGTATATTTGGTATTATCAACGTGTATGCTGCCTCCTCAATGCCCTCTGAAGTGGCCAGGCAGAGGTCCTTCTTCAGTTTCCTCTTCTAAAGGCTTCTTTGAAAAAACCCACAACCTGCTTTGGCTGCTCCAGCTACTCAGCCCTCTGGTATAAGTCTTTTAACTAAAGTCCATCTTCCAGGGTACACTAGTACAAAAAGACAACCCCTCCCCCCCAAAACAAACAAACAAGCAAAAATAAAACAGAATCTGCACACCAGCCTCAAACTGGATCCAGTCCCTCCATCCTGAAGGTCTGGTCTGTTTTCCACTCAGACACTCTTCATAAAACTTTCTGGCTCAGTTTTCAGCCCTTTCCAGACTCTTTTTGGGGTCTCCCTGTCAGCCCCTCTTAAACTCATTTGGGTCATTCCCTGCTCATTTGCAGAGCAGCAGCTTCAAAGGCTTCCTTCTCTAGAGTCTCTCTCTCCACTTTCCTATGCCCCCTGCCCACACAGGAGAGGATTTTCTCCCTGGTAAAAGAGGTCAGCATAGGTCTTTTCCCTCTAATTTATCTTTTCTTATGAGGGAAGAAAAAGATTATAAATTATCCTCTTTCCTAGGACCTTGTTGACTGGGAGAGAAGAGTCTGCTCCACCCTATTCTACACAGCTTTTGGGCCTGGGCCTTTAAAGAAACTGTTACTTGGAAATACATACTAATTATCATCCTGTGACCACTTCCTCTCTCCCCATATGTGCTCCAAAACACTGGAATGGGGTTTGACTGGTGTCAGTGCCTGTTCACTCTTAAAGGGGAGAGAACATCCTGCCCCAGGTATACATTTGAATGGTATGTATACACTCTGTAATTACATGTAACAAATGTGTATGTGCATCTTCTAAGTTTAGCTATTTATACATCACTTACGTTTTGTATTGAAGCTAGCACAGAATGCTGAAGTCCTTTTATTAAGCAGAGTTACAAATGCTTCAGGATCTCCACTGACTTTAAACAATCTGCCAGGTGGAATTCAAGGTGTTAGTTTTAACTCATAAATCCTTAAATGGTTTGGAATTTGATTACCTGAAAGGTTCTCTCTCCTCTATCACCACAGTTGAGATCAACAGAGGCACTCAACTGGTGTCTTCTCAATATAAATGAGAGGGACCTGCAGGCAGCATTCTCTGTGAATGGTCCTTGATCCACCTGAACCTCTTCACTCCCTCCTGATACCCCAATCTTTAAGGATGTTAAGGAGGTCATGGGCTGAAAGAGGTCTATGGGCAACCCTTTAAAAAAATTATAGGTTAGGCCACCAGAACACTGTAGATGCATTTTAAAAAATTCAAGAACTAAAATAATAGTTGTACTTAGACACACAATGTAAGTATCTTTTATACCATGTGTCAAAAAGGTACAAGATGGCACATCATTTTTATTGTGCCAACTGATGAAGGAACTAACCTGTTACAGGTCATTCTGCATGTTGAAAAAAATCAGATGTTAATAGAAATAGGCTCAAATCAAATATTCACAATTGAACACCAGCAGATGCTCAAGAAATTCAGATCCAGATATGTTTTGTTTCTTTGAGGGGAGAAAAAAAATTGCCTCATTCCTATGAGTGCAGTTTTCTAGTCCTCTAACTACAGTGTATGAGCACAAGCAATTCCTCTGAAATAGATGTTGACTAAATAACTATGATGTTACTAAAATATTTTCATAGAAGGTAGCTTCAGGAATCAGCTGAGAAGTGGGTTAACAACTCCTTTTAGCTACATTTTTGGGAGGACATATATTCTAAATGATTTTTAGATGTGTACGTCATTACTGGGCTTTGAAAATGAAAATGAACACCACAAGTAGTTTTTATAATATATAATTTTTCAGAAATAGAATATAGTGACCTGCATTAGGAAATCTTCAGAGCAATTCAAAAACCTGATAAAATTGTGCAGCGATTGAGCCAAACTCTTATTTTTCAATTGAAAAAAGCAGATGTGTTAAATGAAATTATGCATTTATGCAGTCTCTTCACATTAAAGATGTGAACCTTTGCTAGGTAACTTTAAAAATCCTTTGCAACCCCTATCTCATAAATGAAATGAGCTAAAGTGCTCCTTGACCCAGATTTTTATGTACTGAACTAAAGTTGTGTGTCTGTGACAGGTCTCTCAAACCATGAAGAGAAGAAAAATCTGACAGAAGTTAATAGGTATATTCCCATAAACTAAAGCTATGAAAGATATTAAAGAAATAACACAAGGTCAGGAAAGTATCTTAATAAGCAACAGTCATTTCTGGTGTAACTTCCCTGCCCCTTTGTGTTCATATGTACATCAGAGTATTCATTTCCATCATAATTAAATTTATTTTCTTTCTAATGTTTTCCATAAGGTATCAGCAACAAAGAATCATATATAGGAATGGAAACATTATATAAAGTAATTAGAGACATTTCAGTGCTCAGAGCTAAAATTCTGACAGACCTCTGTCACAATTTAATGTATGGAATGTACTCAAGATTTTTATTTTATTTAAAAAAAATCACACTTTGTTTTTACAAAACATCTTCTATCTCAGATATACAAGTGCTAATGCATTACTCAACACAGCACTCCTGAGAACAAAGAATTATCACCATCCCCATTTTACAGAAGCCACAGAGAGGTTAAGATTGCAATATTAGTTACACACACAGAGAGCATATACACTGACTTCAGAGTTTCTCTTGGCTCCTACACCCCTAAAATTTTGATAACTTAAGGATACAGAGAAAGTTTAGGGCAGAGCAGGAACAGAACCCTAAACTCCTATCCCTCAGACCCATGCTGAAACCAGAAGCCCATTCTTCTTAAATATAAAAATATTCTTTTAAATATTCCACCTAGTTGCTGAAAAATTTAAAACTGTAACCTTTTCATAGCAACAACTTTGTGAAGCATTTTTTGTGATCCTCTGTTGACTTTATAAAAGCAATTTACACCATAGCCATGCTGATAATTAATAATGCATATGAACAAATATTCTTTATCAAGAGAGAAAGACAATTTGGAAGCAAAGAAGTCAAGAACTTCTAGGTCCGTCTATTTTATTTTTATTTAAATAGTAACTCACGATACTTATCCAAAGCTGTAGGTGTAGTACAATTAAATCTGAAAAGTATTATCAATTCAGCACGGACATAGCCAATCACCACCTACAATAACTCCTTTCTATCTCTCAATTATCTATCTCGTTCCCTACCTTCTAATAGTACAAGTCAATCTCTGAGCAGTTACAGCCATAATGTTCTGGACCTACAGATAAATATCTACACTTTACATTATTTGAGGTTAGCAGCTCCCAGTATTTTATTCAGCAGATCATTGCATATGCTAAGAACACAGTCAAATCCAACCTAAACTTCTTTTTCCTTACACTCCATAGCAAAGGCTATCTCTTTATCCCATACAGTGAATGTGCACATTTCTAGATCGTCGTTTCATCTCTCTTTATTTATATTTGTACAATAATCAAAGCCAGTGTGTATCGTGTTTTTAACAGGTGAATATGTTAAGCTTTGGCAGTATTTCCTCATAACACAATTCTCCATACCCTCAAGTAAGCCTTGGTTTTCTCCTGTGTCCCTTCTTAAAACCTTATGTCTACTATTTTAATCTTTGTGACAAGAATCTGTCAAAAAAGTAGATTATCCACATCAGTCCCAATTACAAATTCAGTTGAGCAATTACAAACTTTTTCAGGGCATGAGACACATCCTTAGAGGAAGGAAATATGTAATTAAGTCAAGGAGCCGGCAAACGTATTCTCTTATGATTCATGAGGCAAAGGAATATAGAAAATATCAGAAATGTGTTTCATGTTGTGATATAAATATATATCAGCAATACTGGGTGTAAAAGTATTCTAGGTTTGGTGGTGATTTTTTTGTTCATCCTAAAGAATTTATAACAGTTAACAGTAGTGTCACAAAATCACCACCCCCTGCCTGACTTAATAACAATAGGACTTGAAGAGACTCATATGAATTTTATGAAATGAGTGTGCCAGTGTGATACAAGAACAGAAGCTTTACAGTAGAATAAAACAAAAACAATTTCCCCAACCATCTTTGAACCACTGGCTGTACTAATATGGTGTGCTGTTATATGCATCACATAAGTGTGGGTTTAGCTGATATTTGTCAATTTACAAAAAAGGATTAATCTGGCCCTGTTTGGAGAACTATTTACTCCATGCACCCATAGTTCACATTTTAAATTAAACTGCATAAAATACTATGGTCTATCCATTGCACTCTCTATTTAAAAAATAGTAAAATTTAAAAATAATTATTTTTAAAATGCTCTGGTCTTGGCCATGACCTTCAGAATGTAGGTGTGCATCACTGCATAGCTTTTGAAAAGATAATGGAAAACACAAGAGCAGTAGCTGAATTAACACTAATGGGAAAAAATTAGAATAGCTGACTTTTCAAGACATGCAGTGAGTGATGTATGCCCATTGCCCACATATCTGAGGGCAGAACTGAGCCTTTAGTGTGCCAGTATATTATTGGTCATGGTCTTAAAAGTCACTAAATATTTTACTGTTCATACTTGAAAAGAAACCGCTTTCCGTAAGTGCTTGGTTCTCTGCAGCAGATCCAAACCTTTCACTTCTCATTGAAAGTCAGCATTTCGCAGCACTGACGGGAAATTCATTGGCAGTTAGTGGCAAGAATGTCAGACACAACCAATATAGGAAAAAAAGAGGAGCGTTAGATATTAATATGCTGTGACTATGCCTACAGAGGCTGCAGGATGTAAGAGGCTGAGTCAGTAGGGGACAAGGCATCAACAGGGAGGCCAAACTCCAGGCAGAAGGCGCTGGGATGCAGGAGGCAGACTGCTGCAGGCTGGGCAGAGCCACTCCTCCCTGAAACATGGAGAGGGACTGAGAGAGATTCTATTATTTTTAATTTATCAGGAGAGACAATGCTGAACTGGAGTTGAGGCCTGGAGGGATTATTAACTTGGACCCCAGGTATTGAATGTTTAATTTCCTTTGTGTTGAGTGGAGTTTAAGTTCTGATGAAGGGGAAAAGACAGGGCACTGAAGAGGCACCCTGGCCATAAGGGGGCACTTTGAAGGCAGTTCACCTTATTACAAAACATATAGGGCAAGAATGCTAGTATCATAGGAACAACTGTAATGATGTAGCCTTGGAGTCATAAGAATCTCTTCTCATCGTTTCTGAAACCTCTGCACTTTTCAAAATTTGTTATGTGATTTGCTGTGCAGCTCAGACAAAAATGGAGAACATACTACATTTTGTTAGCTATAATCATGAATGTATAAAATCTGTTTAATTATGCTCTCCTTCAGCACCCAGTTTCCTACGAGTGACATTGAAATCACTTAGGTCCTTTTGCAGATCAGAGGTTCTGAAATCAAAAAGCTCAGAAGCTCAACTGCTTTCTGCCTATGTATTAATCAAAATGGAAAACAAAACAAAACCATACACCTGATAGGTTTGACCATTTAGATGACTTGAAAGTACTTTGGCCTCCGTAGGCATTTCTAGATGCAATATATTTCTTCTGGTTTACATCTCATGCCAGCCACTTCAGCAGTGTCTCAAATAAAGGAGGTTTAAAGATTAAGTGCTATTAGATAAGAAAAGCCCACCAAACTGAGTAATTTCTAAAGCTTGTTATCACCTTCTTCCTTGAGATATCAAGCAGTGAGCCCTCAAATGGTTTGACGAGTCAAGTGAGTTTAGATAAGTGTGTAATAAAATGAGTGAAAGTAGATTTCTTAGGGGCAAACAATTGAAAATTAGTATGTTGTGGTAGTGTAAAAGGGAGATTGTGACATATTTACCAGTCATTTCAGAAAAGCTACAGGTTGGCATAGTATTGTTATGTTTATGGCTTGTTCTTTCTCAACGATCACATTTCCTGAATCTCTAAACATGTCTTTTAGGCAATGAATGATGAGCTGCCAAAATAGGTAGTGTTCATAGCCACAAGTTCTGAAACAAACTCTTTTTATGGAATATCAGTATAGCAAAAGTCTTCCTTGATCCATTCCACTAAGTTCCTGTTAAATAACTCTTCACCCTGGTAGAGAAGGAGCAGCAACACACATCAAAAGAGACATTTCAATTTAATTTACCACTGATGACTCCAGAAATGAGTCACTATCACATACTTTCACAAAATCTATTTGAAAGTGAGCGATCTTTCTTACTGGAGTACTCCCACTGCGTGTGATTCAACAGAAAAGAGACTAGGCTTAGAATTTGTACTTAAGTAAGGGATCCAATATTTGCTTTTTGGTTCCATAGCAGGGTGTCTAATGAACATTCACATTAGAAAGATGAAAAACAAAGTAATTTTTGCCAAGGAGGAGGATTAGGGTGCCACAGCTTTTATGAGTCCTGTACACTGAAGTTTCTTGCTATTTCTTTTGAAAAAATATTTTCAAATTGGATTAACAGGTCAGCTTAAAGGCTATCTATTTTGCTGCTAACTAACACTGTGCAATCCCTACACCAAAACCTTTTCCTGTAAAAGTCCCACTGCTTACTAAACACAAGTGCAGCTAAATCAGGGTAAGTATTTTGTGAAAATAATGTCTCTCAGGATGTCTAGTACTTTGTTTTCATAGGCCAAAAATACTATTAAACATGTCCATGTTGAGGAAATGAAGACAAGTGATGAGATCATGCTGATAAGAATCTTCTTGACCACTGAACTTGAGTTGATCAACAGGAATATGAGATACAGGCATGTGCGAGTGTCCAATGTGATCTTGTGAGGGGTTGCTACCGACTGTTTGCACTTGACTAGTTATATATAACCGTATGATCTTCTATACTTAGTTTTATCTACTTCTCCCCCTAGGAAAGATGCTTAATTTTTGAAAAATAAAAGTCACTAACATTCTTTAAAGCTTGAAAAAGCAGCTCAGGTTGGATTGGAGTTTTAGGTAAGGCTGATGTCAATTCTTGCTTCACATATCAGTAAATCTGCACATTTTGCCTTCATCTGTGTTTTGCTTTTGACTCGTGTGTTAATACTTTCAGATATTAATGGCTACAATGGGAAACAACATTGTGAAAAAGATAAATCCATTCCATTAAAGCTTTTATTACAAATTCAGCCATGACAGGGCAGGTATCAGTCCCAATTACAAATTGAAATGGACAGCCTTCATGTTAGCTGTGATGCTCAGAGAAATAGTAGAGTAAACAAAGCTTCTCTCCCATCCAGAGAACAGAATGCAATGTAGGCAAGATTGTGGCTTTAGCCCACTCCCAGCAGCGTAGAGAGCACAGAGCTGCTCTCCTCCAAAAAATGTTCTGGGGATCACTGTGCCTGGTCCCAAGCTCCCTGGACATAAGTGTTAGGATAGCTCCAGCTACAGCCTTTTGAAAGGTGGTGCATATATTGCCTCACTGCGCTTTTCTGGCTCAGTGCAGAAAGGCGTGTCTCCCTACCCATTTAAGGAAGTTGGTTCCAACTTTGCACAGTTCTGTATTCATAGTTGGGGGATAAACACTATTGCATTGGACATAGGACTGTCTCAGTAGATATAAGAAATTTAGCTTAAAAAATATAAGTTTAAAAAAAAAAGTCATCCAAACTGGATTACACAGTTTGGGATTTGTCTCCTCCTTCCTCCACACATTTTTTCCCCATCTAGCACAATTAGAAGGTACTAACAGGTGCCTACAAGTTTTCTTTTCAGGTTTGCTTTTGCATTTCTGCATTTCTCAACTTGCAAATATCCATTTTAAATTATTCAGATGGCTCCCTGTGTTATAAATTAGAAATGCCAAAGGAAAGTAAGGTTATCAGGCTATGAATATGGTAGTAGGATTGAAATATCCAGTTGGATGCAAAGTTTGGATGTCAGTGCTTGGAATCTGAACGATAAGGACAGTTCTGAATTTCAATGCTGCTCAGTGAAAACAGTTCTTATTTATTATTCAAATGTACCATGAGACACCACGTAAAGAGGACCTTTTCCTTTATCTTGGTTTCGAATTTGAACAAGTGATTCATAGATTGGTGAATACAACATGAGTCCTTCCTGTCTAATCCTAGAATAAAAGATGAGTAGTTTCATTTTTAGTCTCTCTCTCCGACTCAGTATGTGGCACCTGGTTATATCTTGGCTTTTCAGTTATAGCTCCAATTACACAATGGGTATTATACTTGCTGCATGCACATGCTGCTGTTTAGAGTATGGTGCACAGCAATACATGCTGCAAGCAGTGGGCCAGATCCTCCCACCTGTCCATGTGTAAAACTCCTACCTGAGGTCAAAAATCTGCACAAAATGTGCACAAACATCTTGCAGGATCTGACCCAATATTCTATTTCTATTTTCATTTGGATGGAATAGCTTTCATCCAGAAGTTAGAGATCCACAGTTTTGGTCACAGATCATGTCTGACTTTCATGACCACTGTGAAGTCTAAGAAAGATTCAGAAATCAAAAGTTTCACAGATATCTCATTAGGAACTCTTTTTCCAAGACATGTGACCCTGAGTGAAATCCTGGCCACAGTAAAGTCAATATCAAAACTTCCTAGCCCCATTAAACTGGATGGATTTCATGCTCTGTTTTGACAAGTTGTCTTTCACTTCTCAGCCTGAATGCAAGATCCACTACAAGCGTCCTTTTTATAAATGTGCTTTGCTAGAATGCCCACACTCCCTGCCTCCATAGGTGGAAGGTTCCTCATCCCCCTACCCCCTCTTTTGGGACACATTTGCATTTAAATTGCTGCTGGAATATGGGGAACATATTACGGTTTAACTTCTTCCTTTTATTAAAAACTTGCCCTATCAATATTCAATTAGTGTGCTTCCTTTGCTATTAGCACAGCAGTACAGTGAGTTAATTGCTCATTTTAATAAAATGTGACTGTTTCTTAAAAGATAATTAAGCAGAAAATTATGGCTTATCAGCAAAATATTAGCTTTTTGCTCTTGAAATTAATTTGAAAGTTGATTTGTCTCTATAAAAGACCATTAGATGCCTTCAATTTTCTCATTTTCCCTTTCTTGTAATTTTCATGCTAAAATAGGACCACCAATATTTTTTTAAGCCACTTTCAAATGGTGTAAGCATAGTAAGATACCTTTACAGAGTCAATATTTTCACTATGGAGTTATGCTTGCTCATTGTACGTTTAAGTAACTTCATTTAAACAACAAAGCTTATTCAAATTACCAATTCAGCGTATGGGACAAGTTGGCATTTTTCATTTCCCCTACTTCCTGAATCAAAGCTTGCATTGGAAAGCAGACAAATCATCAGCAATTGCAGAGAGAACTGCAAACGTGTCTGGAAGTAGAGAGGACCAGCATTTGATTACTACATATGTTAAGTTCCTATGAAAATATACAAGAGCAAGTTTCCTTTAGATAATGAAACATGTTCATTTGTATTGTCACAATTCTTTATATACTAACAAAGGATGGGAGGAAGCCAGAAAGCTCATGCTTATGTTGACCAGTATTGTCTCATTGCTACCTTATGGTCTCCTGCTCATCTGTTGTATCCAACATTCAGCTCTCATCTTATACTTCAATTATAAACTCATTGGGATAGGGGCTGTCTCTTTATATGCAACCACCTTCCCCATCACTTCTATTTATCCTTTGCTATGCTGCTCGATTCAGAGTTTAACAAAGAAAAAATAAGATAGATTAGTTTAATGTTTAATTGGACTCCAGTATGCTACTGTGAAAAACCTACCATTTTATTTTTTCCATTTTAAGGCAGACATTTTAGGAGCTGATTTAAAATTATGTTTTTGAACAATATTCTGCTCTGACTTCACTTCCTTAAAGTTCTCTTTATCTCCAGTCATTATTTCCTGCATTGTCTTTCTTTTTACACTTACAAGACAAAACATATCATGATCACATGATTCTCTTTTCCCACTCCAACAAACAACAAAAGCAGAATAAACAAGCAAGCTTCTTAAACTAATTTCAATACTATACAAAGCCAGGAAGCCAGTGGGAAAAAGGTTTAGTTGGAAAATTCCCGACCAGCTTTACTTTTGTTGTAAAACTGATCACTAGCAATCATGTGGAAAATAGTCAGTCAGATCACAGCATGCAAAAGTTGCAGCACATGCTGACTTAAATACCATCTACTTTATAAAAATAACTGCTATACTGTGAGACACAATATGGTAGCATAGGTTGGTATTGCAGGATCCAAATTTAAACATTTCCTAACTGCAAAAATCCAAGGATTTAACATGGTTAAAACATGGTTCAGTCCCATCTACCATGAAAAACTAAAAACTGAGTTTCAGCCACGTTACAGGATTACCCTGAACAAGGAAGTCTTTTTTTTAATGCAAATTGCTGTGACTTTAAGTTTTCTTATAAAAACAAAGAGAAAAGAATGTCCTCTTGCCATCTTTAGCCATGAAGGTACTTTGACTGGACAGCAGGGGATGAGAGAAGTCCAAAATACATGTGTGATGGTGATGATGGGGAGTCCACTGCTTCCCCCACACCCCTCTTCAATTGTTTGTTTAGCCACTGGCTGGGCAAAGAGGGAAGGGGCCAGCAGATTGGCTGCTGTTTCCTCTCCTCCTTGCTTATTTATGCTAAACCAGGACTTTTCAAAAGCCTCTTACTCTCTTTTAGCCACAAGGAAATAGTTCAACCATGCCTGGAGCAAGAAAACATGTGGGCAATGCTATAAGAGTCATGGGAACAGAACCAGTGCATGGATTCTTTTAGGTTCCCAATACCTGGATATCAAGACAAAGAAGAATAGAGGTACCTTCTGCACCCAGAATATGCAGCACCCAAAGGAAAGGTGGGAACTCTGGGACCCCCCTTGCTGCTTGTGGAGGAGGCAGAGGGATCTTGGTCTCACAATGGGGTTGGCACCCTGGGGCCAGACCAGCCAAGGAGCAGGAGCCCTGCTGGGAGGCTGATGCAGCTTGCTTCCAGAGCCACCAAAAATTATACTCAGGGGAAGCTACAGTGACTGAAGGGGAAGCCACTGTTCTTCTCCCTCTTCCTGCTTGCATGGGGAGCTGCTGCTATTGCCGTGGGAGCATCTGGCTTCCTAGGTCCTGATGCTGGACTGACCATGGAGTCACTGCTCTCCCCTCTCTCCTGTTTGGAGGGGAGGCTGCTAGTGCCCACTTGATGGTGAAGCTACTGTACAGACAGCATCAGGCCCTGCTCCCCACTTCCCCCAAGAAGTTGGGGGGCAACCTATGACTGTCAGAGTAAGGTATCTCGGAGCTTGGGGCTAATAGTATTTGCAGCAGCCCATTCCTCTGCAGCTACAGCAGGGGTTGGCACTACAGAGGGAAATGGGGGGCACAGGAGTGGTCAAGAGCCATGGAGGGGTTGTTCCTTCTTGTGCCCTAGATAGCCCTAGTCTGGCCCTCATGGATTCATTAAGAGTGGTGGCCTCAGAGACTGGTGTTTCCTTTACACAGCTTTGCCAGGGAGTTGTGGGACCTATGGGGAAAGAGAGTCTCAATTTGTATATGACTCTGGAGCAGACAAGGACCATTAATAAGGCATCAATGCTCCAGAGGGGAGTGAAGGAGAGAACTTCCATCCCAGATTGAGGTGTAGACTAGGACAATGAGCTCTCGGCAGCCAGGAACCAGGACCTTGGCAGAGACAGTTCATCTTGCAGCTGGTGGATAACAGATTCCGGAAGCTCACTCCATTTGCTAACAGAGGTCCACAGGGGATGCCCAACCAGCTGTGGAACCTTGGATTCTGACAGCCATAGGACTAGTTGAGAATGTGGTTTCCCCAAGGATGTTCAGGACAAAACCTGCCTCAGTGAGTGCATGGAATTTAGAGCTCAGAAAGAGCTCCAGCATCTGTGGCCCATCCCTAAGCATCAAGGGGTGAGATATGCAGTGTTGCTGGTGCACCATCGCCCTCTACTATATCAGGTTTATTAGCTATCCTGTCCTTTAAGTGGAGGCTAACAGGTTTCTCAGACTCATGCAGAGATTTCATAATACAGAAGCTCTTGGGATGGTCCAGAGGTGATGAGCACAGGGTGGCAGGACAGTAACACCATAACTGTAGAAATTCTTATACTGTTATTAAATGCTCTACCCAGGATATGCAGTTGTGGGATAGAGGCCATTTTTTTTAATGCAGCATTTGTTGGGCCCTTCTCTGGTGCTTTCAGGGTAAGTGAGCTGGTGCTTCAGCCAGCCATGAACAGATCCAGGAGAGTAGTTAAATTATTGGACATATGGTTGTGACCCAAACAGTGTCACTGCACTTAATATAGACCAGTGGTCCCCAACCTTTTTGTCTGGCGGGCACCAGACGAAGGACCACTGCAGTGGTGGAGCACCCACTGAAATGCCGCCGAATTTCGGCGGCGACGCCTCTTGATGACATCGCTTGCCGCCAACAAGCGATGTCATCAAGAGGCATCCCCGCCGAAATTCGGGAGCGATGCTTCTCGATGACGTCAGTTGTGGATGGCAAGCGGTGTCATTGAGAGGCATCCCTGCCGAAATTCAGATGTGACACCTTTTGATGATGTCGCTTGTCGACGGCAAGCGGCATCATCAAGAGGTGTCCCCGCCGAAATTCAGGAGCGATGCCTCTCGATGACATCACTTGTTGGCGACAAGCGTCATCATCGAGAGGCGTCCATGGGGCATTTCAGCAGGTGATCTCCTGGGGTCCAGGACGTGGGCGCATTAAGATGCCCCCGCGGGCGCCATGGTACCCGCGAGCGCCGCTTGGGGACCACTGATATAGACCATTCTAGGTAAAAGGTCCTTGGCGATGTTATGGGAATATGCAAAGCAATGCTTGTGGCCCATAAAGACAGACATAGCTTTCCTAGTCATACAGAACCGGGATGCCACCTGCTGTTATGCACTGGCATGACAGCTTCCTAACAAAATACCAGTTTTCTGCAGTAATGAACAGAGTTTTGGCCTACTGCAGTCTCAAGCCAGCTAATGTCTGTATATATTCTTTCACGATTGGAGCAGGGACATGGGCAGTGTCAATGGCTTATGTCTCTTGCAAGGTTCAAGCTATTGAGAGCTGGAAATTGAATTATTACAGGACTTATATCTGGCACCAGAGGAAAGGTTGCTGGGACTGGCAATAAGTGTAACTAATCCTGTCTGGTTTTGATCCTAGGTGATTTCCAAACTGATTATGTGCTTTAGGGTTACAAAGAAGGCAGCCAAATCAGCAGATGGATCACTGCTGGGCTTCAAAACTGAAACTGTATGCTTTCAATGTTTGAGCAGAAGTTCAGAAGGTGGGGCATGATATGGCATCAGCTCTTGTATGGTGGACAGGGCATGAGCTGGCCCCAGTGCTCATTGGTGCTGCTCGTTGATGTCAGGTTGAATAAGCAATTGTGGCCAGTTGTTGGCCAGGCAGCAGGTGAATTGCAAGTGAACTTCAAGGCTGAAGCCATTTGCCTTCAGTGGCATGACGGGGGGCATAAGCTGCTTCCAGCACTTTTTGATGGCTGAGCTATAGCCACCTGCTATCCTGATTATTCACTCGAGCAAAAATGATCCTGGGGACTGTGGGACTGCACTAGATTAAATTCATGCTTTAGGATACAGAGAAATGTGGAGCTGATTACACAGGTATGGTCTCTCCCTCGGCTGATCTGGCCAGAAATGTTCACAAGATGAGTTTGGTGGAGAGCCACTGAGCCAGTCTGCAGCAACAGGACAAGGAAAAATGTAAACAGTGAGATAGCCAGCATAATTTTCAGAGTTGAGGGGTGGCAATGATGGTGGTAACACATAGTGATATCCAATAAAATGGCCCTGAGCTCTCTAAGGAGGATAGAGTTCATCTGTCAGATGCTAGAGCTGAAATTCGGCTAGGCAGAAGATGGGTACCTGGCATGGTAGGTATGGAGTGTGACCATGCTAATAGCTGGTGCTTCCTATGGTTGGTGGCTAGTGAGTGAATGCTAAAGAGGCCAGCTCCCAGATCTGGGATTGTACAGTTGAACCATGTGCTTGGGGCCAGCTCCAGTGTTTTTGGTGTTCCAAGTGGCAAAAAAAAAGAGCCACAATTGGCGGCACTTTGGAGACAACTCTACCGCTGCCGCTTGTTCGGCGGCAGGTCCTTCCCTCCGAGAGGGACTGGGGGACCTGGCCACCCCAAGCACCTGCTTGCTGTGCTGGTGCCTGGAGTTGGCCCTGCGTGTGCTCATATGGGGTCGGGAGGGAATAGCTTAAAATCTCTGGAAACTGAGGTCCCATAACCTAGCCTTGTGGCCTTTGTCATTCCACTCCCAATTACGCAGGTGAGGGGAGAGGGAATTACAGGTTTCACAATTGAACTGAGCCCATGGGGTAGACCTGTGAAGGTCTACCCTGATTTGTTTGGTTCATGGCCAGAGCCCTGTAACTCACACTGGAACCAATTAAATGTCTGGTACATGAGAGCTGAGACAAGCAATGTAATGCCCCAAATCAAGGTATATGTGTGGCCTGCCATTTAAACCTATCACTTCTTTCTGTCAATCATTCAACTGTTTGTCCTAGTCAATGGATGGATCTAATTTGGTATTTCCTTTTTCTTGTTAATTTATGTTGCACTAATAATTTAAATGCAGCCTTTTGAACCTCGCAATGAGAGAAAATGCAAACAAGTTAACTGGGAATACAACTTAAATACTTCTTAAAGGAGGCTTTACTTTATTGCCATCTAGCTCCCAGAGGCCATCACATTAATCTTACAGCAATTGTTTTTGAAAGACACAGCTGCTCTAAATATTAACTTTTTATAAGATATAGAAATAATTTGAAAGAAAGGATATTACACTGTTGGTCTTATTAACTCCAAACATGGAAATATAAGTGCAGTGCTTAGTAACAGATATTAGGCAGTCTTAGACATTTAAATACTCACTTAAATATTGTAAAAGAAGGAAAGTTTTACTAAGTGACCATTTGAGAAAAACAGATGATTTGTCCTACAAGGGTGCATACAGATGCTGCTAAAGGGCAGGTGACTACGTCTCAGTCTCAGGTTTTGAAGTAAACAATAATCTAATTACCAGCAATGGCTTATCATTATAATTTGAAAGTAAACAGCAAAATACTAAAGTATCTTCTCTTTCAGTAGCAGCTGCATGCTCTAACGAAACTAAACATACTAATTATTATATGTAAATTGGGATAGCATAAAGATATGACAAAATATAAACTGAATTGGTAGGATAACAACAACAACAACAACAATTGCCTCCCCTGGATATGCAGTCAGCCAACAATGCCATATGCTACAGAAAAATAAGATGAAAATGTGTTAACCAAGAAAGTCCCTCAGAGTAACTGCAGGTATGAATATAGAAGGGTAACATTCTACCAGATGTGGCTTTATAAGAAGGGGGTGGGGGCAATCTATTGCTAAATAGAAGTGAGAGTTTTAAATCTGCCAGAACAGAAGCATCCAGAGAAAATTAAATGAGTAATTAAATTTTGGAATAATACATCAAAGAGCTATCATTTTTTTGAGTTATTACAGAAAAAATGGCATAAACGAGAAAACCTAGTGGAGAGTCTTACACATTTGAATTTACTGAAAATGAATGTTATGTATTGATTTTCCATTGTTACTTTTGCCCTTTTGTTCTGTTTCTTTCTTGATGTTTGATAGTCAAAATTATTCCAGAGCAAAATATGATATTGACTCAACCACAGTCAAAAATACTATGATATATTTAAACCCAGGTCTGTTTTTAATATACCGAATAGAGTTTTGCTAATATTTATCAGCAGAACATATTGCTTATTACTGTTTGCAGCATAAATATGAAAAAAAAAATAAGGAGATACAATCCTTTCCAGAACATTCAGGAATAAAAATTTGTAAGCAAAGACTATCTAATGAATAAGTAGGTGAGGAAAAAACAAATCAGTACCAAAATCCATAGGTATAACAAAATCTAAATGTTATGCCTAAATTACTGAGCACAATGTCCCTTACATAGAGAGACTAAACGAATTTGTATTGCACTTTGAGATGAAAAACTGGAGATTATCTAGAGTTGTAGAGTATGCATCAGCAAGTCTCAGTGACCTATATAGAAAGCAGACATGACATCTAGAGAGGAAATGCCAATTATACTTGTGCACGTTCTATTGAGGAAGGATAGCCCAATGGTTAGAGTTCTAGCTAAGGACTTGTGAAACAGATGTCTTTTGTGATCCTGGGTAAGATAGTTTCCCAGCTGTAAAAGTCAGGATAATAGTACTTCCCTACTTCATAGAGGTCTTGTGAAGATAAATACAAAGATTGTAAGGTGTACAGATATTACAGAAATTAGTACCTAAGATACTGGGTAAAACTTCACATGCATGCACATACAAATGCAAAAATCAACCTATAGAGGAACTGAAAAGGCAAACAAATAATGAAACTGGTTTCTTATTCCCCTGTATGTCTTTTTCCTTCCCTTGTGCAGAAATGATGGATTGATGATGTTCCAATCTCTTTAAGGAGCCAGGAAGAGCCTCTCTTTTTTTTCCCCCCTCACATTGAAGGACTCTTGTTCAAATCCTCCAAGGTATTTAGGCAATGTCTCCCATTGAAATTATAATGTGTGTCTGGCTGAGAAAGCATGGAGCCACATCCAACCTAAACTTCTTCAGTACAAATGACAAAGAAGAGACAGGCAAGTTACTCCTTCCCTACAGAGACTGAGAAACCAATTCCCAACAATACTCTTAGGACTCATTGTCCCAGGAGTGAATACTGATTTAAGTCTTCAATTTAGATCCCTGAATAGTAATGCCTTCACTCCTTCATGGCTACTTACCACAACAAATGAAGAACAACTCCAAAGTTGCTACCTGTCCTCACTGAAACTAAGATCAGGTCTACACTACCACTTACTACAGTATAAAGTATTTTGCTCAGGAGTGTGAATAAGCCAACTTTCTGAGCAGACATTGATTTATGATATCACTGGGAGATCTGTGCTGATGTACTGCTTCTAGTGTAGAATGGCCTTAAGAGAGGCTGCAACAGACTGCTGCAGCAAAGTGACTATATTACTGCTAGATCTCTCAGCATCCATTCCTCTCTGCTAATTATAATGTAATGCTGCTAGTCAGAACTTCTGGGTCACACCATTCTCAAACAATATATGCTTTCATCTGTTCTGCAAAAAAACAATCAAGATGCAGATACAATTTACTGGCTGGAAGGGAGAGGATGTCAGCATGCTTTTCTTTCTCTATTAGTAAAGTGACTGAGCTTTGCATATCAGATGTGACATGCCACCTACAGCATCTGGCATATAACACAGATGGCAGTACTATTAACAGCATTTTAACAGTGAATGCCTTTGCATTATTTGTCAAGAAAAATTGGACTAGTCCCCATTTCCAAATTCTTAAAATAATTCTTTGATGGGGCAAAATAATTGGGACAATAATTGTCCAGACAATGAAAAAGTGAGACAACTATGCTTGAGATTTTGAAGAACTCTGATTTTAAAAAGGGATACCTACCAACTTGAAAGTTACATTTTTTTTATTGCCAACTCATGATTGCATCACTAGCCTTGCACTAGGTGGAGGTTTCCTTAAAGCCACATCACATTTATATACTGATACCTCACAGACTATGACATCAAAAGAACTCAGAAGGCTGCTGAAGAACGAGAAAGTCCAAAAGATTTTCTCTGATATCATTCCCATCTCCCTAGTGAAAGAAGACAGAAGATTCTGGAAGTGAACCCACTAGCTCGGCATGTGGTACAAGGTTTTGGTTTTGTGGAACATTGATCCACCTTCTGTGGGGAAAGGGATCTGTACAGTTTGGATGGCCACCATCTCAGAAGAAAGGGAATGGATCTTCTCAGTGTTAGGCTGGCAAGACTAGTCAGGAGGGCATTAAACTAGCAATAAAAGGGGAAAGGTGAAAAGGGGAAAACATTTAGCACAAAATTAAGATATTGAGAACAAAATTAATCAAGGCACCAAGAAATTGTATGGAACAAAATCTATAAATGACTATATACACCGATGCTAGGAGCTTGGGTAATAGGAGGAATTGGAATTGTTCATTTATGAGCATAAATTTGACCTAGTTTAGAATACTAAAAGCTGTTTGGTTGATTGTGTGATTGGAATGTTAAAGTTACCTCTTTTAACATATTCAGTAAGGATCATGTGGGCAAAAAGGGAGGAGGGTAGCACTCTATGTAAAAAATGGCATTACCTGTCTCTGAGTCACTCAAAAGCAAATGATCTTAATGTTTAGGGATCAATATTCTAACAGAAAGCACAAGAAAAAATATCCTCAGAATTTCTAAAAATTAGAGATGACAATTCCCTAATTGAAGAAGTGATGCATCTAATTTGGTATAATTCTACATTAGATCTCATCTACATTCTACATTAGACAAATAAATAGGAAATGACTCTGAAACTAAAAATTAGTGGTTGTTAAGGCACAAATGATTATCACTTTATTAGATGTGTTATATATCAACAGAACAAAGTCCAGACTAGTTTATATGGGCTAATTTCACAAAGCTGAGAATGATTATGAACCAAATTGGCTGGGAGAAAGAAGTTAAACAAAAATTTTAATGATAATTGGGAATTGTTTAAGAATATTTTACTAGATGCCCAAAAATCCACGATCAAGAAAGAAGAATACAATGGTTAAAATACTGATCTGGTTTAAGGGATAGTGAAAGCAGGTAAAACTGCCCCTATATTATTTCATTATATATAAATAAATGGGAAAAAAGGAAAGTTAATAGAAAGACATATAAATTAGAAGCTAGAAACTGCAGAAAATTGGTAAGGGAAGTAAAAGGACCAGGGGAAATCTATGGCAAACAGAATTCAATACAGTGAAGAATTTTTTAAAAATATATCAAGAATAAATGGAATCCTAGTAATAGTATTGGTCCATCACTAGAGGGAAATGATACAATTATCAATAGAAATGCAGAAAAAGCATAAATGTTTAATGAATATTTCTGTTCTGTACAGTATTTGGGGAAATCCAGATGATATATTCATATCACTTAATGCTGCTGATGAAATACTTTCCATTCCAGCAGTAACTCAGGAGGACATTAAATAGCAGCTGCTAAATGTGGACACTTTTAAAATCAGCAGGAAATATTTTTGTCAAAACTATATTTGCTATTTTTATCTTTATGCCACATGATCTGCTCCCCTCAGGCCTGCACTCTTTTTTCACTGCCCCAAATTAACAATCCTCACATTCCTTTAAAAGAAAGATTCCAGTGAATTATCTCCTCTCAACTTTCCACACACTGCAGAAGATCCTACTGCCCTTCTAGACAGGATGGAGGGATGGAGCCTCCAGAATACAGAATTAGACTGCTTGACAGACTCCTTGTCCTGCATGGCATGTGGGCGCATTGTAAATGGCAGTAGGTCCAGTTTGGAGTGTTACACCTGTCTGGTCCCAGGCTGGCATTCTTTACAAGGGTCTTTAAAAACACCAACTTGACATTCACTTGCCATTAAAACTCACATTTTGGAACAAACATACAAATAATCAGATATAAAAGTCATGGGGCATGATGAAAGCAGTAAATTTGAGTTAGTGGTCCCTTTAAAATCAGTTGTTGCATGGTTATGGAAGTAAGTTTTAGCTTATAAATAAAACCACCAAGAGAATAAAATCCATGTGTTGGCCTTCGTGGTTTTGAATGATACTTTCGTTATAGTATCATCTTGACAGTGCGATGTATTTTGACTGACAGCAGCTGCTGGCACTGAAGGGAGACTTACCATTCTGCAGTCCACCATTTTAAAAACTGTCATATACTTCTGAGAATCACATACTCTATCAGCCTTTGGTTATCTTTATATTCGCACCAATGTGCCCCAACAAGTCAGGTCTGCTGATAAGGGAGTCTATGACCTTTCAGTCTGGGGCTCTGTGCTAAGGCTACAAAAACAAATGACAACTGCAATTACAAGTTTCATGGATTAACTATTCATCCACTGGGGGGGGGGGGCAGGAGATTTACAACCAGTCTTATCAGGAGTTGACCCAGTGGATTAGAAGTGAAATATTCTACTACATTTAATTGATTTGTATTGAAAGTGTACAGTATTTTCATTATGTGTCTCAGGCACACAGTTTGTTGTCTCTAAAACCTCATTCATCATATTTTGCCCAGGGATGTGGGTTTTCAAATCTCAGATTATAGGAATGTGGAGCATTTTACACTTTAAGTTTCTTCTTTTTTTCTTGAGACCTTGACAAGGTAAAGTAACCTTTTCCCCTTTAAATAATTCTGACCCTGCTTTCTGGGATTATGTATAAATTTAAAATTATCACGAAAGGATTAGAAAAACTGCACACCAACCTCAGGCTCATTGCAAATCTAAACAGTACAGGAACATGAAGTCAATAAAACTCCAGAATGCATCATTCAAGGAAGCACTGCCCAATAGGTGGCCATGGTGTGTCCTGGAGGCAATAATCAGTAAGAGGAATACGGGGAAAGAAAGAAGAGTCAGAAGGAAGAAGAAGAAAAATGGTAAAAGCAAGCAGGTTTGGAGTGTCCCAGTGGATGGGGAAGGAAAAAGGTATTGGTTGTGAGGCTGAAGGAACCGCAGGGGGATGGAATAAGTTAGGAGATCTTTTTTGAGAGAGGTGCTTTGGGAGGAGAGGAAGGAAATGGCAGCTGGTGAAAAAGGGAAAGAAGGTGAAAGTAGGAGTCTACAGGCATTCTCTCTTGGGGGACAGTGAAAATGGAAAAGAAAATGGAAAAGAAGTAGCTATGTGAGTGTGGGAGGAAAGAATCTATTGAAGGAAGCAGATGAAGGTGAGGCCAGAGAAAGAGCCAGGACCTGATCTGAAAAGAAGGAAATGTGAATTAAGTGTTCTATGGTATTTCTCAACTAGATGATCCTAAGATGGAATGCCTGGTTTGGATCCAGGCTGCATCTGAACCTTCTTGGTATGATCAATTGTCAATGGGTTAGAGTCAAATACTATAAAATTTGGGGCATTTGGAAGAAGGGTGCCAATTGGCAGTGCCTTCATAACGAAAATATAGGTTTGCCTAGAAAATATCCAACTTGGTGATCAGAAATATCCAAGCCTAAGTAATATAACAACTGCAAATTACAGACATTCTAACAAAGTGAGATACCATTCATTTATATTACTGCACCTAAACCTTGGGTCCACAAGTTTTATACTGTCAAAATTTGAACATGTGACATTTTAAATCCGTTTATTGTATACACAAGTTTCTTAAAGCTCTTCTGAGCATTTTACCTTCACAAAATAGACACGAGCAGCAAGTGCAGCCTGTCAGTGGACTAACAAATGAATGTGTTAGAGAAGGGACCCTGCCAGACTCAAATCCAGATGCTCTTTTTGAAATATTATTTCATGCTATGGCGAAGGAGAGGGCATGTAAATAGCCAAAAATGGTGCAAAAACATATTAAAATGGAGAAGAGCACAAAAACAATTGTAATATAAAGAGCAGAGATCTTGAACTTGGCAATATTTAATACAAAGGTTAGAGCAGCCTGTAACAGTTTGTACATTATGGATGAATGGTTATACTATCATAGACATGACAAGGCTTGCTTTTTATACAAGGGCAAAATCTATATGAAACTAACTAGCTACAAAGGTTGAAGTTGGAAAGGTAGGCCAGAACAAAGCAGAGAGGCAGTCTGGGCAAACACAAAGCACAGAGTATTTTATGCTTTTGAGAAGTACTATAAAAGTCTGCCTACAAGTCCCAGATGTCTGCTTTAGGACTCACTTAACATGATGTATCCCACTGTGAACTCTATCTGGAACGTTTCATGGGAAACACTTTTATCTACTTTATTGCAACAGGAACATATAGAAAATTAGCCAGGGAAAAGTCATCTTTTCCTGTTGCATTTTCATGTATTTGCACACACACACATTGTAGAAGATTTTGTACATAAAAGGGTACTGATTTGTACCTGGTTTTGAATTGCCAGCGGCAGCCCTTCTTTCTGTCATTGACCAATGACAGAGTTTCTGACAACTGTGGTGGCCACTCCCATCCTTCTCCACCCATATTATTGTACAGACAACTTAGCTTTGCTTTGTTTCAGAACTATTCATTACTAGATTGGGGGAACAATTGGAAACAGAGTTCCAAGATTTTGACACAAAAGACGCTTTTCTCTCACTTCCCTTGGCGCTTATACCATGCCTATAATCATGGCATTTGAGTATAGGACCTCAGCTCAAGTCATCCTAAAGGTGTCATTAAACACTCATTTGAAAGAAAAAAACCAGCATCTCACTTTTCCCCTCAATGACACAGACTCCTACCCTTGAAATAAAATGTAATCTGTTTTTCTTTCAATAGGTGAGCCTAGAGCACTCGCTGCACTTCCAAAATTACCAGAGAATGAACTAGCAGTAGGAAATGAGCAAGTTATTAGAAATCCTGACCCTTAGGTAATCCCCAGTGGGAAGCTAGAATAAAATTTGTTGTACATATGTCAGATGGGCCTGAAACTGTGTCTTAGTCATCTTTTCCAATTCTCTTAAAAATGATATATTTCATGTAGGACAATAACTCCGTGTCAGATGTGGTGAATGACAATAGTTATAACAGAAAAAAATGAACATATTCATTTCTAAAAGACTCAATCTGAATATGTTGTATTGAAGAGTCAGACTTCAATTCATGGATTGGTTACAGATCTGAAGTATCATTGGAGGGAGGCAGATGACCAACCACTTCAACGTTATCATTTTCTATATCCCTATGAAAATTATACCATAATTAAGTAAGGCATAATGTTTGACAGTGTGACTGGTTGGATAAAAAAAAACTGAAGACAATAGCTGATGTTCTTAGCAGAAAAAAATAATATGCATCAAAGACATTCCTGTACTCAGAAATTTTGTTGCAAGTGCAAAAACAACCAAACGGGGAAATGTCTGGATTGACCTTTGGCTGAGTAAAGAACAAAGCCTTGCCCTGTCAGTGCAACGGTACTAGAATTGGGGAAATGTCCAAAACTAAAACCTCTTCAGTTGCATTCTATATGACAGACTAGATGCTTCATACCGATAAAATCACAGGTAAATTAAGGAACCAAGAATGTCTTCAGTACCTTAGGAATTATTGGGGCAGCTGAGACTATAGTAACATATAGGAGGATAAACTGCTGTCTGAGTTAAACATCACACAGTCATCAAGTATCTAGTTTAGAATTACCTTTGAAAATACAGCTAGTGATAGCAATCAACCCACTCTAAAAATCACAAATTTGGCAACAACAGAAAATGGAGGTATAATAGGAGAAAATGATTATTGCGGTTGGAGCATCATAAGGGGATATCAGTGGAGAAAAATCACATTTTAATATATAAAAGCCAAGCGATATATGTTAAAAATAATCAAAGTGTTTATAATTTCTTAAAATTTTCACTCTTGTCTTGAGGATGGGGATTTTCCAATATGTTTATGCTAGTAAACAGCATAACTTAAAGGGACAATTTCTAAGATAAAATTTCATATAGAACTGTGGAAGTGCCAAAATTTTTCAAAACATTTACTCTATTCAGGCCTGCTATATATTTCCATAGGCAATGGCTTTGACATAATTTTCTCACACTATCACGCACACCTGCATTTAGGGTGACATAATTTTCATACACTATCACGCACACCTGCATTTAGGGTGACCAGACAGCAAATGTGAAAAATCGGGACAGGGAGTGGGGGGTAATAGGAGCCTATATAAGAAAAAGACCCAAAAATTGGGACTGTCCTTGAAAAATTGGGACATCTGGTCACCCTACTTACATTTCACATTAATAAAACCCTTTATGTGTTCAAACTTAACAAAAATCAGATTTAAATGGCTAAAATGTATTATTTGCACACCCAAGTGAGAAGTTAAATGGAGGAAGAGCTGAAATGTTGAATCAAAACATTGAACCAGCAAAGCAGTAGGGAAAGAAGTATCCCAACAAGTGACATATACCAGAGATTTTCAAATGTGATCTGCAGACCCCTGGCGGTCTGCAGACTACATCTAAAATTTCCACAGGGATCCATACCTGAATTTGAAATTTTTTAGGGGTCCACAAATGAAAAAAAGGTTGAGAACCACTGACATATACAAAATGAGCACATTTTAATCTATTATTAACAGCATGAAATAATCAGTGTAGCCATGCACTATAAACTATATCTGAAAGATGTTTCAGTTTCAGTCAACATGAAACTTTTTTTTCCCCCTAAGTTGGTATACGTTAAATGCTGTTGGGAAAAAAAGTTATTTTCTGCAGAATAAAGATCTAATCCATGTGCAGCATTTATGCACATGCGTAAAATATGTATATAAGTGTTTTGCTAGATGGAGCCAAGTGATTAATTTGAGCCAGGGTTTGCCAGAGATGAGCCCTGGCACCTCTAGGTTTGCCATGTCAATTTGGAAAGCAAGAAATTACTTGAGCCATAGCACCTAATCACTTGACCCCAGCACCTCTTTCATTACAAATTAAGTACTGATGAAACCTAAGTGGCAGTGAAAAAAATACAGCTCCTTGGAGTTAAAAATTTACATTAAGAGAGAGTATACAGTCAGTCAAAGTATCTATTGGCATGAATCTCAAAATCTGTGCATTTCGATTATGCACACTGTGCGAAGGCAATCAAAGTCTGACTATGCTTCTTTTGAAAAAGGTTAGTGTTAAGAATGCAGTCACAATATAATAGCAGTATTTGTTTAGATGATTTTAAGCAGCAACTATTTTTTCATAAGTCAGAAATATTAATCATAGTATATGGTAATTACTAATATAGAGCAAACCTGACACTGGCCAGTTAGTAATATAGAGCAAACATGACACTAAACATTCAGAGTAGTTTGTAGAGAAAGAGTGTCTACATTCTCAAATTAAATTTAGATTTCTAAACAGAAATATTTTCAATTGTATTTGCAGGGAGAACTGTAGATATTCATACTGCATATTTACAGAAGCACAGCCAATCAGGGATGTATGGTATGATTACACCCTCATAATGCCAACAGATAGTGTGACCCAGAATGTATCTGCAAAAGGTGTGGAATGTAGGTGCACAATTAGATATGCAAAGAGAATTCCAAATGGAAATGAAGTAATTGAACAAATCCCAATTAATAAGCAAAAACCTATGGATTCTGTGCTATTCAACAGAAAATCTAGGTAAACAATGTGTAGCTAATAACTGGAGAAAAACCACCAGTTTTTTGCTATTCCAAATTATCTGCAAATAGATTGATTTTTACAAATTGGCTTTTTATTTACTATTAATGAAAACGTCAGGAGACTGTATTTCACCATACAGGATGTTCTGGAACTATTTACTTTGACTGTGTCTTGTCAATTCACCATGTGAATAACCTTTCACTGTTGTTATTAATCAAGTTGTGTGATTGGTCACATGGTATTTTACTGTTCTAGATTGGAAGACTTTTTTTTTTAAATACATAGGCACAGAGGAAAAGGGAAATTAGAGGTTCAAGATGGCTGTGAGAACACTTAAGGGACAAGCCTTCATGAGAAAATAAATATATGCATGGGTATTTGCGAGATTTTTCACTTCTCATTTGAATAAAAATTAAGTTAATTCAAGTTTTTTTTTCATATACAGTTTCTGCTATAGCAGCAGAGAAAGAAAAAAGTGTTCACTAAACATCTGATTATACTGTCTGAAAATGTACACGTGCATAATAAATATTGTTGAAAGTCCTACGTGGAGTTATGTCAATAAAAGAAAAAGGAAAACTAAACTATTGCACCATTTGTGAATTGCTCAATCATTGATTCCTATGAATGTCCTTTATAAATCCTCTTAAGATCAGTTGACTTAAGGCAAAGAGTTTAATGTAACTACAAGAAAGAATGCTAGGTAAAATTGAGTTCTGGGTTTTATTATCTTGATACAAGTTATACAAGAGCAACAAGGTAGATCATCTTTTTTCCCCAGGCATTTTTAATAGATAAATTATGCACCAGATCTCTAAAAGGCTGAGTACAATAATTCCTTTTCTTTACTGAGGAAGAAAAATCTTAAACACTGTGAGGGAAAAGAGGAAACAAATACACACATTGAAATTGCATTAATGTGTTACATGAAATAAGAACAGTTTACATTTATTGCTGTTGATTTATTATTTCCCAAGCAGTCTTAGGACACAATTCTGCATTCCTTTCTTAGTTAGACTTCCCACTGCAGACAAGAGGAATTCTGCCTGAGAAAGGAGTGCAGGATCACACCAGTAATATCCCTATAATGTTGATAAGTAATATTTACATTGGTGCACTTCAAGTATCTATTCTGGATCATCAGTGTTTGCTGCAGTATGTGCACATTTAAAAACTGTATTTCTCAAAAAGTGCCTTTTGCCTGGTAACAATTAACTTTTCCTTTTGATAAATGAGTCAATCATATATCAACGAAGATTATGGTATATTTTAATAAATGCAGACAAACATTGTACATCAGCTGGGTGGCAAGAAAATCAACTTTAATTGGATCAATACCTTTGTACTTAACATTTGACAACGTAAGCAAGTTGCATGGCCAGGGTTCTTTATTGTACTTGACAGATGTGATGACAATAGCATTAAAAGTAACATTGAAATACATTTTTAGATTATCAGTCAGATAACTATTAGCCTACTAAGACTTTCCAGTTGTAGCTGCATCATACTTTGAGACATTTTTGTGACATAAGAATTAACAATACATAATAAACTACTATAATAAATCACTCCTCAAGACCTTCTTGACATGAAATCTATGAGGGCTAGATTCTGACCCACTCATTCATATTGAGAAGTTTAATTAAAATAAATTAGAGTAATGTATCTGTAGAGAAATGAAACACTCAGCAGAGATAAGGATAGCATTAGGGCACAGATTTTGATACTCTTATTAATGCAGGGCAATATCTAACCCCACAAGTACTCCTGTTGATTTCAATGGCACCATTCATGGAGTGGATACTATTCCAAGGGAGAAAAGGTATCAGAATATGTTCTTAAGTTTAAAAAAAATTACATATAAAATAAGAGTAAAACCAAATATGCTTATCTTGTGGACCAAACAAAAACACATGGAATGAAGTAAATGGTATAGCCTTATTCACAGACTTTGCTTTTCTTGAGGGCCAAATTATGAGCTGCTTCCTCGTACTGACACTTGTTTACTCACACAAGTAGCCCCACTGACTTCAATTTATAGAAGAGTTTGCAGAAAATGTTGAAAGTTGTGAAATGTCTATTTTCTGCAAAAATCATAATTGGGAAGGTGCTTTGTAATACTGTATAGCCAGTGCTGTTGAAAATATTCTTAGTTGAAAATATTAGTGATAATTTTCCTTGGCTGGAGTTCATTACCATTATTCACTTTAAGTGGGCTTTCTGCCCTGTGCCACCGACAAGAATCACATTGGTTATCTCCTTTTATAACTTCTGAAGTGGCTTTACATAAAATTTTTGACCCTTGACTGCCTATTTCTACTACCACACACTCATTCTTTTAAGAGGTAAATATAAGATGTCATTGGAGATTGGAGTCATATTCAATCTTATTCAAGCTGGGTAGTACCATAACAAGGAAGTGCCCCATTTAACTCAGTGGAGCTACTCAAATAGTAAAGTCTTATGCAGCATGAGTAAGGATGTTGAAAAATGAGCCCAAAGAGAAAAGTAAGTAAGCAGATATGAGGGTGGTTTGAATTATGTGCTGATATTTAGTTATAGTAAACATGAGCTACTCTGGACTTCTAAGAATTATGTTTAAACAAGAGTTTCAGAATGTTGTAATATGTTGCACACCATCCCCATTTCCACAAGGCTATTCTTCACTTAGCTTTTTATCCCTTGAAATGCAGGGCTTGTCTACATGGTGAGTTTAGACCAGGGATCGGCAATCTTTCGGAAGTGCTGTGATGAGTCTTCATTTATTCACTCTGATTTAAGGTTTCACATGCCAGTAATACATTTTAACATTTTTAGAAGGTCTCTTTCTATAAGTCTATAATATATAACTAAACTATTGTTCTTTGCAAAGTAAATAAGGTTTTTAAAATATTTAAGACGCTTCATTTAAAATTAACCAGTGGCCAGGATGTAGGCAGCGTGAGTGCCACTGAAAATCAGCTTGTGTGCCACTTTCGGCACGCGTGCCATATGTTGCCTACCCCTGGTTTAGACTATGGCTACACTACAGAGTTTATAGTAGTGCAGTTGCACTACCATAGCACTGCTAGTACATATGCTGTAAGCCAACAGGAGGCAGCTCTGCCATTGATTTAACTACTTCAGCCCCTGCAAGTGATGGTAGTTCTATCAGCAGAACATAGTTTGTCCACACTGGCACTTAGGTTGATGTAATTTACATCACTCCGGAGGTGGCTTATAATTTATGCTGATTTAATCTGTCATGTATACATAGCCTTAGTGTGCAGCAAGCCAGGATGTGAATCTACAATGCACTAGCTTGATGTGCAGTAACATGCCATGAGGATCTTGCTACAGTGCACTAAAAGTTCCGTAGCACTTTGATGTATTGATGTTTGAAACAGGAGTGCACGAGGAAATGTTTAGTGCGCTGAAGCAATGTCGCTATGGGATATTACTGCAGAGCAAGCTACTCGCATCCTGTGACAATAAATCCGCAGATTACCCCTCCAGCAGCTGCTAAGCGCCCTCTGAAATCAACAGAAGTAGAGCCCACTCAGCTTCCTTCAGGATCAAATCCATTAGATATTTGCAGACTTGGAAGAGAAGTGAGAACATGTTCAGAAACTACTAGCACCTTCTCATTCTCTTGCTATGAGGTGCATTTCATTTTAGAGAAAATCAGGCCCAAAACTGCACAGTAGCTGACCTGCCTACAAAAAGATGAATATCAGACAGAGAGATCTAAACTTGTAAAGAAAGTCTAAGTGTTTTTTCCCCACACAACTTTCATATAAAAAATATGAAGAACTTTCATACATAAAAGATGAAGGAATAATAAAGGGCTAAAAAAAGGTTGATGTTGACCATGCTAGAAGTATTTTATGAAATATTCTAATTACTAGCCTCAGTCATGCTAATGTAAGTATTACCTCACTGCAACAATGATTCTGAATTATTTGGTTATATTTCAGAAAAAGTAGTTAAGATTTAATGTACAATATGATTATTCATTCATGAGTCTTGATTAAATATAATTTTTATTTTAATTCCTTTGTGACATGAAGGACTCAGGCAACAGTGTGGAGATTTTCTTTATGCAGCCAACCGGTGCATTAAAACTGGTGCATTAAAACTGGAAGAAGTGTTCATAAAAGAAGACTGGTACAGTAATAAGTCGGAGGGTGTTCATATTTGCTGAGGTTTTTGGTTTTTTGGGCTGCCTGAGCTGCTTTGTATTCATACATCCATGGCTGTGAATAGTGAGGCGCGGGTGAACTGGTTCATGAAAATATAAAATAAAAACTCCCACCCCACATTTCATCTGAACCTATACCCATCCCCCAAAGAGAACTTTACATTTTGAGGATCGGGAAAATTCAATTAAAAATTCTCCTCCAGTCCCTCTCTCCTTGCCTTGAA
The DNA here is from genome assembly GCF_007399415.2 of Gopherus evgoodei. Classification (NCBI taxonomy): domain Eukaryota; kingdom Metazoa; phylum Chordata; order Testudines; family Testudinidae; genus Gopherus; species Gopherus evgoodei. The sequence goes on from NC_044323.1 coordinate 198,368,709, forward strand.
TTCAGGGAACTCTGAAGGACAAACCACTCAATGCTATCTAAATGTAATAATCTTTTCTGCTCCATGTTATTTAATCAAGCAGAAACCTGCACTGACAGCCTGGTTGCATGAGCAAAGGGAAACAGTGCACATATAAGCTATGGCCCGTGTTCTACAGGAGGTCAGACTAGATGATCATAACAGTCCCTCTGGCCTTAGAATCTATGAATATGTGAAACTGACTCAGTCTTCTGTTTCCTATTTCACTGTTCCAGCTCTGTTGTCAAACACTGTAAGGAGGGGGTCCAAATGTGTCTGTAATTTTCCCTTGCAATGCTACCAAAGTGCAGTCACTTATGTCTATGTCCATCACTCTGCTTCCCTATGGAGATCAGTTGTAGAAACATACAGGTGTTTATTTTTACCTAGTTTGAAAACAAAGTGCACAATAGAGCTGGTTAGGAATTCCACTCCCATTCCCAGAAAATTTCAACAAGGTGTGTGTCAGGTTGGCAAGGTATAAACCAGAATTGTCATAATTTTCAGGTTTTTGTAGAAAAACTAAATATTTTTGTTGTTTTTCTGCAGAAGCTAACTGCATTTTTCCAATTTTAAAATGAAAATATATGATTTAAAAAAACTTTTGATGTTTCAGCAAAAAACTGAATATTTTCAGTGAAATTGCAATATTTTCATGAAAATTTCAGTTTTGTCACAAAGCTATTTTTGCCCAAACAACTTTTGATGGAACATTTTTGACCACCTATGTTGAATATGTCTTGTTTTATTATATATAAAGTAGCTTCGAAGACTTGGACCTTACAATCTCAAATGCTGCTTTCTTTGATGTTCATAGCAGATGCTCTATGAAGAGAGAGCTAGCTATAGCCATAAAGATAGCTCAGTTTTACATAGGACCTGAATGTGGCCTCTAAATTAATGTTCCCCAAATCTCTGATTTTAGTATGCAAACCCAATTTCTTGACCATAAAAAAAAAACAACAAAAAAACCTTACAGGCTACTTTTGAAATATAACCAAAGTCATAACAACAATCATACTTTATCTACACATGTGTTTGGATTGGGAAACAAGAATCTGATCATTAATTAGGAGGGTTAGTGTTAGGAAGGTGTACAGTTGTAAATTTGGATCTGTGGTGCCACAGGATTCTTTGCTGCTTTTACAGTTCTAAATTTATCCATTAAAATGGCTAAAATAAACATTTTAATACTATTCAAATTAAAAGTTTATAAATTTCATATGGTGTTTTTTTTTCCATTTTTGCAGTTCTGTATTTAAAAGCAACAGTTTGTAAGAACATGGGTATGGCAATATATCAACAGTGTAAATAGACCAATGCTATCAGTAAGTTATCTTAAAATTCAGAGCTATCCCACTGATGAATCATAATTCAAAGGGTGCTAACAGGTGCATTTCATGGGCTGTGATTCTGAGGTAAAAGAAATAATAATACTCTCTCTCTCGCAAATCCCCACCCCCTGACACAAAATTGGTTATTATAAAATTGTCAAGCCTGCTGGCAGAATGGAGACCTAATGAGAAATGGGGAATGCATGGATTTCTGGATGATTTATCATCAGTGTCCTTTCTAAAGTGAGATAAAAGGCCTGGAGAGATATGCAGCCCATTGGCTGACCTTGCTAAGATATGTCATAAGAGCAACAGGACCATGAAGCAAACTCTCAAAAGAGTACAAGTCATGTATTTATGATGTGCTTGACCTTACGGAACAGAAAAATGCTTAGGTACCACTGTTGTTGTTCTCTGTGAATAAGAGTAAATTGAAGATAGTAAAGGACGATAAAGTATTCAAAACTGTTGATATATGTAATCCATGACCTAGTTACTATTACAGAGAAGACCTCCACAATGGGTTTGGGAAGAGTAAATCTAATCTTTTAACAGGTTTATTTCTTTATTGCTTAAATCAAGTTAACAGGCTTCTATCACACAGAAAAAATATAGAAAAGACTTAATACAGGAACACTACTGTGGGCTACTGATTCTTATCCATTCTTACTGGAGTCACTAGAAGCTTGGCTCCCCAATAGAATTAGGCCCTGGTATATTGATAGTCAATGTACTAGGTTCATGGTCTGGTAACGGATATAATTCCCATTTGGTATGAAGTTTGATTTACGACTATAGACTCAGGCTATAATGATTTCATTATAACAATTATCTTCTTACTTCTTAGTATGGAATATGTTTATTTAGCTATATTGCATTTAGGTATCTATATCACAATCTGGAATAAAAATGCAGACTTAAGTTTATTTAAGTAAAGCACATACCACATTTCAATAGCGTGTTGCTGGTAAATGTTGTTTTACAAATATCTTTTGGGTTTGCTAACAAAATGGTATTTTATGTCAAATTAAAAACACTGAATAAAATTGTAATGCAGTATTGCATGACATATTGCATTTTCAAACTGCTTGTTATAAGAGACATAAGGAACCACTTTTCACTATAAACTTCAAAATAAATCAGACAAACGTAACAGTTCAAAATTGAATCCGTACTGCAGTTTATATTTAAATCTAACACTTTTAAGTGAACTCAAAAAGGAAATCTCTCCTTATAGTATATACTGTTAGTGCATATTGTCACTAGTAGCAGCATTGTCGACGCTGAAGCCAACACTACAGGCAGGTTGGCTATGGAAAGTCCAATTTTCAAGGAGTCTAAACAGGATAAATATATACTATCTGGATTCTAGAAATGCATTTTGGTGCTCAAGTGTCCAATCCAAAGCTTAAAGGAAACAATGACAGTCTTTCCATTGATTTCAAAAGGCTTTGGATCAGGCTCTGATCTGAATATCTGTATTTAGATAACTGTTTAAGATACCCATGTTTGAAAACTGGGTTTCAGGTGTAATTTTCCTTTTAATATGTGCAACGTTTAAAGAAACGTAAGTTTCATGAAACAGATTCACTCTATCAGAAAACGTCTAATTGTTTTAAGAAAAAGACAACATCAATGGCAAAGTACTCCATTTCAACTGCACAAAGTCATTAGAGAGGAGATGAACCAGCTGTCTGCCATCTGAAACGGGAATAGGCATCAATGATCCTACCAGCATTGAGGCCCTATCAATACTAGAAGAGAGCGCACAAACTTTTTTGCCCCCTGAGGAGGCAATTTGCATTTGAGAGAGGTACGTTTATCAGGCTGTAGATGTACCATATGTTAACTAATTGGGGAGGGGATAGAAGGGTGAGGATAGCATTCTGAAGGGAACCCACAGTTGAACATTTCAACAACTAAAAGTGGTTGGAGTATTGGGCAATGATTCAGAAGAGTACTTATTTTATCTTAAGTGCTTCACCTAGCCATGATTATAATCACAACTGCAATTATTCTTTTTTTTTAAATCCTTCAGGAATACGTTTACAATGCCACCACAGACATTAACACTGTTACATTCAAATCTTGCACAAATTCATTCATAAATCCTTTTATTATATATTGATTGAGAATGTGCAACTTTTCAAACACCTACATGATAGATTGTACATGAAAAACAGCTCTGTATAGCTAGTAGCCTTGATTAGGCAAAGCAGATTTTCCCAAGACAGCATATTTCTATAATACATTCTTATGCGTCTAGTAATTCACTGCATAGCACAGATGGAGAAATGAGAAGTATTTGTAGCAAGCAAACCCCAAGTAAGGCCACATTTCCTTGCAAATCCAGGCAATTTTTAAAAGTACTTCATCACAATAACTCCCCATACCCCATTTTCCTCTGATAACTAGCTTGTGGAAACAGATATAGTTCATAATGTAAACATACATATTCACAACTAATGTTTTATATAAGCATTCTGACATTTAAATTTACATTTATAAGCAATGTTTTGAAAGTGTTATTAGCAACGACAACTATCAGAATGTATATATTCTGGAATTATCCAGAGCATTCATTGCTTTTCCTTTTCAAACTCTCAAAGTTAGCAAGCAATATCGTTTATACATTATTAATGAAACAGCCACAACAACACTGACAAATTGAGTAAGATAGATTAGCTACTGTATGATCACATTAAAAACATAATATATTAATTGAAAAACGGGCTATCCTCCATTGGCATAAGCAGATACAACTCCACTGAAGTCAATAGTATTGCACGAGCTTTTACCAGGCCCTATATTTTCAAAGCAATTCTCAAATGCAAGACACTATATGTTATATTAGAGAGACAAAGATAATTTAGTAGTATAGAGCCATGTTTATTGGAAGGTTTTAGAGGGCTTCTAAAGTCTCAGATAACAAAATGCAGTACAACATAGGAATTAAGCGGTCAACTACATCAAGTTCCCTTTTATCCTCCTTCTCCTCCCCCCGGGATAGGATGAAAATACCAGGGTTATCTACACACAGTGCAATTCCATGCACATAACTAAATCTCCCAGCTAACCATAGCTCACCTAACTTAGGGTGGGGGGAGGCATTAAGTAAGGTTTTAATGTAAAGGTAAGAGATAATTAGAAAGAGTACAATAGGAAGGCAGAAAAAGTCGAGGGAAACAACAAGGAAGCAGAGAAGAAGGGTATGTTTCTATTAAGTGAAAGTGAATGAATGCGTAAATTTCAAGTTATACATATTTAGTTTCTTGTATACCCATCACTGAGGTATCTGAATAAAACTCATATGAATATTGAATTATGGTCAAACTCAAGCTGTGATTTCAGATTTGGTGTTGGGCTGATTAATTCTAGAATTTACCTTGCAGCAGTCCTCTCAAACTGCTGGGAGGGGTAGGGAGTTGTTTGTTTTGGTTTAATTCCTTGAATCTATCAAATTTGATATTAATTATTGTTATTTTTACAATGGAAGCAACCCGAGGCCACTGAAATTAGGGTCCCATTGCTCCAAGGGCTCTAAAAATGCATGGACAGTTCTTGCCCTGGAGAGTTTAGAATCTAAATCAGACACAACAGATAGAAGCTGGGATGGGGGAAAATGAGAAATAGAAGTGAAGTGACTGGTCCAAGGTCAGTGGCAGAGCCAAGAACAGAATCAAGGCCTCCTGAATCTCAGTTCAGTGACCTATCAAGTGAACCATGTAGAAATACACCAACTATGATGCTGAGCTTATATCCTATTCTCCAGAATTTCAATAGATTTTCATTAAAAGTTTATGGTAAAAACTGATGGTACAGAGCCAGAAGCAAAAGGGTTAGCACAAATCACTTAAAAAAATTTGAAGATCCTTTTACAAAAGGAGGTTACAATAGACAATGTATATATACTCTAAAACCCCCAAACATTCATTTCTTTCTTTTTGACATCATTGTGTGTTAGTTGATCATCTTGAGCCAACAATTTGAGCTCAAGAGGTGACCTCATAGCAACTCTGTGGGAGCTGACAGCTGTATGTGTCACTTTGGCAGTCCAGACTCTCTCTAGGGCCATCCTTAATAGGAAGATCTGGCAGCACTTGGAACACCAAGAAAGATCTTTTCCATTGATAGACACTTTCTGATGTTGATTATTCTCCTTGACAGGCGTAGCATCACACAGCATGTCAATCTTGGAAGACTTACATTTGCCAGACTACCAGATGAGTCTGTCCACAAATCCTATTGTTTAAGGGCCAACTTTTGAACCCCTCACATTAAGGAGTAGTTACTCAAAGGGCTATCATACTGAATTCAATGGAATGTACTGAATGGTGAGGACATATTCATTTTGGCTATAGAAAGACCACCCTTTTTTTAGTCTACGTTGCAAGAGCCAAGCAGAATTTTTTTTAGTCTACGTTGCAAGACCCAAGCTAACCAAGTGTATACTGCACAGACAAGATTCCCAAAAAACAAGTATCAAAGGGGTAGCCGTGTTAGTCTGGATCTGTAAAAAGCAACAAAGAGTCCTGTGGCACCTTATAAACTAAACTTAAGTGTCTGACGAAGTGAGTATTCACCATGAAAGCTTATGCTCCAATACATCTGTTAGTCTATAAGGTGCCACAGGATTCTGTTTGTTTTTTCAAAAAACAAGGAAAACTTCTGTAGCACAGAGTCAATCTATTTTTTAAATTCTTCAGTCTAATAGAATCACAGACTATCAGGGTTGGAAGGGACCTCAAGAGGTCATCTAGTCCAACCCGCAGCTCAAAGCAGGACCAATCCCCAGACAGTTTTTTACTCCAGTTCCCTAAATGGCCCCCTCAACCCTTGGTTTAGCAGGTCAATGCTCAAACCACTGAGCTATCCCTTCCCCCATCACTTAAGTGTTCATAAAATAAAATAGAACTATTCTAAAAAAATAAATCCCAAAAGAAATTAAAAGGCCTAACCAAAACAACAAAGAATGCCTAGAGAGAGAAAGATGGAATGGAGGGAATATCTTTCAATGGACCAACTTCTATTGGTGAAAGAAACAAGGTTTCAGGCTACCCAGAACTCTTCTTCAAGTCTGGAAAAGTTACTCAGAGGGTATGTCTATGCTGCCATTGAAGACCAGCAGCTGGCCCAAGACAGCTGAATCAGGATTGTGGGGCTCGGGCTACGGGGATGTTTAATTGTGGGTTAGATGTTTGGGCACAGGCTGGAGCCTGGGCTGTGGGATCCCATGAAGGGAGACCAACATGGCTACAAACAAAAATGTCTAAATCATGCTTTCCTCAGTCTACCATTACTAAATGTGGCAAGAATGAATAATCCCTAGCACTCCAAGCCTATGCCTGGATATGGGTCTCTCAAAGTATTAATTGCATTGTCAATGTCACGGGAAACGATTAAATAGAGAAAACAAGTGATAGGTTGCCTCAACATGCTCTTGGGGGTGTTTTAATATTCCCCTTTTGTGACTACAGCAGTAGGTCAATTGGCTTCCCTTGAGGAAAAAAGAAAAAGCCATAGATTAAATAGGGTATTCTGTTCAGTGAAGGATAACATTTTGTTTCAGATTTATTTTAAACAAGTTGTTTCTTTGCTGTAATGTTATTTCCCCAGTGCTGTCAGCTGAGTGTTAAAGGACTAGTAATATTTAATTGACCTACTGTCTGGCAACAGCAGCACAGTTTCAGCTGAAAGACCATGGGGAAAATTACAGGCTGGTTGATAGTAAGGGAATAACATTTCAATTTAAAAAAAAATGGTTATATTTACAGATGGCTGCACCTGAAATACTCTTACATAATACCTGAATTGTAAGCAAATGGCAATTCATGCAAAAGTTCTCACAGTTCATGAGCATGATACTGTTCAACTAATATCCTGAAAGCTTTATTAGTAATAGTGCTGTATAAAAAGGTTTTCCACTGGGATAAATATTAACAAGAAAACTGTGTTTTATTTAAAGTTACGGAATTTAAGAGTATGAACGAAGAGAGATAGGAAATTGTCAATTAAGTAATTTAGTGTGCTGTGAAAGTTACATATATTATCTGATATTTCTAGATACAGAGTGTGTCAGGACATATATGAACTTATTCACGTTAAGTCAGCATAGTCTTCAAACCATGTTTCTGTACTCCATATTGTTCTGTACATCTGCTGCCAGAAATGGCCATCACTTTAAGAATTCATCTCTTGGTGCAAAATAAAGCATTAACTTGCTCTTAAGAGCAGAAGAGATATCATGGGAAACTTTAAAAAACATTACTTTAGGTAGATATTATGTCTGACATTTAAAATGCTCATCATTTCCTGTTATTCCCCTTCCTGAAGTTCTAAACTCCTCTTGTGACATCACCACAGTCTCCACAGCAGTTCAGTAGGGTTATTACAACATAGAACAGTGGTCCCCAAGCTTGTTGGCTGGCGGGTGCCAGCCAAAGGACCACTGTGGTGGTGGAGCACCAGCTGAAATGCTGCCGAATTTCAGCGGCATTTCAGCAGCGATGCCTCTCGATGACATCGCTTGCCATTGACAAGCGACGTTATCGAGAGGCGTCCCTGCTGAAATTTGGGAGCGATGTCTCTCAATGACATCACTTGTCAACGGCAAGCAGTGTCATCGAAAGGCATTGCCGCCGAAATGTTGCTGAAATTTGGCAGCATTTCGGCGGGTGCTCTCCTGGGGGCCAGGACGCAGGCGCATTAAGATGACCCCGCAGGCACCATGGCGCTTGTGGGCACTGCGCTGGGGATCACTGACATAGAATAAGTTATTTCTTTGTGTCTTTATACAAGAAATAAGAAACAGCAGCAGAAAAGTATTTATGAAACAAAGATTGTTTTTTCATACAAATATTTAATAAGAAAAAAAGGGAAAAGCTGTACCTAAAATATTTCACACAATTGCTTTGAAAAAAGAAGCTGTTTAAGAATGATTCCTTTTCCGTTGTCCTTTATTATTCCCTCTTATTAAGTGAATAGTGCTCGACAGATAATCTGCCTCAAAGATTAAAAGATTTAAAGTCTTGATGATTCAGTTGGTCATTGGGGCTGGTGAGATTAAGCCACCCCAACAATGACCCAGATTTCAAACCCACTATAGAAACTGCAGCATCAATAGTGCAGCTGTTTCACAGAACCATCCTAGTTGGGGTAGAGCTTCTTCAATATCTGCAGTTCTTCATTGACTGAAATCCACCAGGTCACCACCAAGGAACTTCTTTCTGTTTAAGAGTATCAATGCTCCAATATCTTCTTATTAAATCCTTTTAGTCTCAGATGATCCTAAAAGTACCAACTGAAACAGTGGAATCCTGGTAGCAGCAGGTGGCACTGTAGTAGTATAGCCACTTTACTAATACTACCTAGTTACTAGAGTGTAGCTGACAGGAAGGACATTCCCATAAACACCTAATGGCCAGCTGACTCTGCTGGTCAGTATTCTATGGCCAAATTCCTGCGGCAGTATTTAGAAATGGAATTCTTAAAAGGACTTTGAATCTTGAGAAGGGTTTTCACATGATTTTGTGCATTACAAATTGTCTCCTTAACAAAAACAGGAAACGTTAATAAAGCTTAAAGCTTGGAAGTGCTGTAATATTTGGATTTTCATAGTAAAGCTATAAAATATAGACATAGCGTTAAAAAGAAAAGAGTAGCTGTTGATATTATTGTTTAATAAAAATGTTTATATTACCATGACACAATGCTATTTCCTTGACCTTTCACAGTCTAGTGTGCTGTACATTGATCTCTGTCAAGAATATACTATCATGTTTATTGAGATGACCTGGCATTTTAAGGCAATCAATCACTCAGGTTTTTTATGGAGATGATCCATAAAAGCCCCATAAAAATTTGCCACTGTAGAATAAGGTAGCCTAGTGAAACCACATTTTGAAGTGCTTTGGAAACATTACAAAATGTTTTTCAATATGGTCAAACAATTTTCATGGAATTAAGGCATGATGCAATAAACCTAATACATTGACCTCTCTGACAATGCAGGATGGTTTCCTACATCACATTGCTCCCTACAGATATGATGAACTGGTTAGTCCATTCCAACGCTTGTTCTTAAGTGACGGGATGTGCACCACTTCCCAAGGGATAACATTCTGCAGCCTGATAGATCTCTTTGTCAGGATATGAATATAGCATACTTTCATTCTTACTAATTGACTATGAGTTAACAATAATCTATCTGTATAAGTGGGGTAGTCACATTGGTATTCTTTACAACCACAATATATGAAGTCATTTCAGTCTTACTAGTCACTTGGCTTTGAAAGTCTCTGGATAGGGATGAAAAGTTAGATTGAATTCCTTTCTATGCCCCATTGTAAGCTGCTAAATCATTATTCTTTGGGTTGTTATGTCTGGGTAATCTTGCAATATCATCAGAGAGTCTTCTAGTCTCATTTTTCAGGCCATCTTCTTCTTAATAGTCTTTTTAATCTCATCAATTTCTGTCCGATTGTAGTTCTGTATCCTATATGCTCCGTAGCTTTCTCTCACCACTTCACAGTGTTCAGGGCTCCATTACCTATATACATAAGCCCAATTATCTGTTCAAGGTCAATCTGACCCATGATATCCACTTTCCTTTACCTGGGTCCAGATGGGAGATCCTAGGTCCAGTCCTTCTGCTCTAATTACTAGTATTTAACTCACATCAAAACAGCTTCAATTGGAGAGATTGAGGGAATCCATCCCCTCCCACATCAGAATATCCCATAACTCAGTGTTTAAAGCACTCTCCTCAGGAGTGGGAGAGACCCCATTCAAATCATCTCCCTGCCTCCGGTCTCCCACATCCCAGGTAAGTGAGCTAACCACTGGGCTAAGAGTTATAAAGTGGCCTCCTCCTATAACCCCCACAGTTTGTGTGAAGTGAGGTAGGCACTTAACTCATTCCCTCAAGAAGTGGTTTAGGTACCTAATCTACTTGGTGTTCCCATTCATGGATCACTAGCAGAAAGAGGTACCTCCCTTCAGTCTGGATTTAGTCATCTATCTCCATGAGGGAGTAGGACTTAGAACACACCCCTGTCATTGGCATCCGTCTTTGGCTAGCTTAGGCAGCTCCCTGTCTAGTTTGCTGGCTTCTGTGGATTCCATTCTTAGGCATTTATTTCCTCCCCATTCACTGTATAGGGAGCCTCTACCTAACTCAGACTTTATCGATTTCTGTGTTGTTTCTAGGCACGTAGAAGTTAGGTGGTCAGCACTGCAACACTTAAGTCTCTTTGTGAATCTTACCCTACATCCCTGGTCACAGGGAAGAAACCCAGTTGTACAGTTGGGTAGACATACTGATAAGCAGTTGGCACAGATAGACTTGGATCCGAGTATGACATCCCAAGAGTGTAAAAATTCTGAAATTCTACCCCAGGAGAGTAAAGACACAAAGACTGCCATGTGTGGAGGTGCACTTAGATACCAGAAAAGGGACAAAAGTGCAGCTAGCAACATAACTGTGACATATACCATTAGTACTCTACTATGTTACCTTTAGAACTCAAAAGCCCCTATATACACATTCCTCAGTCTCTTTATCCACAGTTTACCCTCAGTGTAACTTTAAGTGGTACAATCTGATCAGACACTTAGAGGTTGTTTTTATCCAAAGGTAAAATGGGAAGGAAAAAGATTAAAAATGTTGTGGTTTCCAACTCACTTCAGCAAGGAGTAAACGCCCAATGGAAGACTGACCTGAAGCAGCACTGTTCCATAGGGAAATCTTGAACCCATGACATGCGAGTGGATTCAAAATATATCCAACTTTGCATATTTTAAAATATATCATGAGAAAATATGACTGAATACTATCTTTACCTAACTACACCAGCGTCCTAAAATCTCTGATTGATCACTTGTAAGCCTAATTCTCTAGTACTTTGCACCTTGGGATGTCATTTATCTGAGTGCAGAGTGAGTATACATTTAGTGTTTTGCACTCATTTTGTACAGGTGTCAGTGACAGTATACGGTAGGCTCAGAATTAGTCTAGGGTGAGCAAGTAAATAGCCATAATATGTCTTTCATCTGTAACACTTAACAAAAATACCACCATGCTAACCAGCAGCAACAAAAAAGGGAAGATCTTAATATATTCAAAAAGTACTACTTTCTGAAATGTAAGTTGGCTTCTCAGCGTCTTGCATAATATGGAACAAATGTTCACTGCCAACCAAGATAAGCATTCAAGTTCAGGTGAGGTGCTTTATAAATATAAATGCATTATATAGGTGGGTTAGATGTGTTTTCACAATATGTATATTTTGCAGTCTTGGGAGAAAACAAAGGTGGTGCAATATATACATATTTGAATGTTCCAGCTTCAATTTGTGTTTCCAGAAAAAGTTACACTTTAAAGTAGCCTCTTTAGTAACAAACAATTAATGGAGCATCATATATTCCCCCAGAAAAAAAGCGCGTCAGTTGTACATTTTCTTTGGATATCATCTATGCTATTGGATAATGAAATAAACAATGAAAATATTGAGTATGCTCCTGTAATCTTTGCAAGAATGGCAGGTTCCATCCTAGAGTGTTGGATTCATAGTCTACTAGAAACAGTTTTGACTGATTTTTTCTTACTATTCACTATTTCCAGTCCTACACACATGCTCACCACATACATAAATGCACACAGACTCACATGTGGGTACACAAGGGTATAGGAGAGGTACAGGGAGACTTTCCCCTACTACACAATGCACCCTCATGCAGCGATCAATGCACCCTCATGCAGTCCCTTCATATCCTGAGTGCAGTAACTTATCCCTGGCAGTGAGAGCTAGACCCCTACTCAGTGTAACGGAAGGGGAGGGCTGTGGGAAGAAGGGAAGGCCAGAGTGAAGCATGTCTTTTATCCTACTTAGGAGGAGCGCAGGAGGCACTCCCGCTCTGCATGTCGAAAACTCCACTGCGGAGCCTGTCTCACACACTAAGCACTCCCACTGGGTGGCACAGATGCACAATACCCCCAGCATGGGGCCCAGAGTATCCTGTTGTTTTCCTGATTCACTGCACCTATTTTTTGTGTGTTTATCCATTCTCACCTAGACTGATTAAAATATGAATGTATTCATATGAACCAGAATTGTAGGGGGAACCAAACAATTGCAACAGTTACTAGGCAGATGTAAATGTGACAGATCATCAATGAAAGTGCATCTTCCAGCCCAGATTCAAAGTATTAAAAGGGTAAAGCACTGACCTGTTTTTCAAATGATTAAGCTGAATCTGTAAATTGTCATTTGCCTCTGTCTGCTCATCCAGAGATCGCTGTAGCTTTCGAATCTGGTTTAGTGAGTCATCGAGCTGAAAGCAAACAGACCAGATTGGTTTTGAAATGTACCACGCACATTTTTACCATGAGTATTATTATAATAGACACAAATAACACTCACTGATATTTGAGGCTAATTTTTTTTTAAAGTTACATTTGTGTTTGAGATTTTAATCACGTGTGTTTCATTCTCTCTCTTACACACACACACACACACACACACACACACACACACACACACACACACACACAAGATCAGGATCCTTTTTCTTAGTAAGGACAGATAACATTGTACTCAGTGTGCCTTATGCTAAATGTTGCCAAGTTTTATTTCCTACACATCATTACCTTTATTTTCTGTGAAATACATGAAATATCCTATTTTCTTAGCTTTTTTGTTAAAGCATCACAAAGTTTTATGGACAATAAGAAATAACCTAGAATATTTATTCTAATTATGTATGAGGATATTTTATCTATCCTTATATATTTCCCCCAGTTTCTATGCTGCTGTCAATAAAGTACTGCCAAGTCACTGGAAAAGCAATAAAATGCAGTTATGATTTAAAAATAAGGTCACAAGCAGCTTTCTCTGTAGAATTCTAATTTGACTTCTACGAAACTTGTAGAATGAAACCTGATAACAGGTGAAAGTCAACCAACTTCTGGTTGTTGTTACAAACCCACCGAGGCCCAGCCAGCATTTTAGTAAGGGGATCCCATATGTGTTCTCCCCAAGCCTGTGATAAATCTCCATGTTCCAAGGCTTTGTGTGCTTGTAGGAAGGAGTCTTGAGGGACTGGAGAATCTATTCATTTTCTCAGTTAAACCAAAGAAAAATTAATTGTCTCCCAAGATAACAAAACTTGGCAATCAAGTTTATCTAAAGCTGCATTCTGTGGGAAGAAAAAAAGCTTACATTTTTTGTTCCTAAAAAGGTGTTCAACTGGGTAAATTTAAAATGCAGGGCACGCAGTGACTAATAAAGGCCTGTTGGTGGGTCTATGGATGTATAGGTTGCTCTGACACAAATTACCTTGCACCAAATGGCAGGTGCTTACAGAACAACCTAGTCCAGTTCTAAGAAAAATAAATAGGTTGCTGTCAAAGTATTTTTATAAGCCCCAAGGATAAATCATCTTCTTCAAGGAGTATCTCAATGGAGTTTATCCTCTCGGCCACTCCCCTGAATCCAGTATTCCCTTAAATCTGCTGGGAACATATTAAATGGGAGGCTTGCAGGCACCCCCAAAGATACCTCCAGATCACAGGTTTTGTAAACACAGGCTTCTCCCAGGCTTGCTTGTTTATTTCAGTTTGTACAAGATTTACTAAGCGACCATCTAGTGCTGCAGGACCTTATTACACAATTTAATATTCACAGCAAATAACCATCTGCAAAGAAAATAGCCACCTCTATAGAGCATATAGAATCTTCCAGCCTTCAACTCACTCTTCCACCAACATCCTGGAAAATAGGTGGACTTTGCAGCATGCTAGCAATTTAATAGATCTGGGTTCTGATAGCTCAGTGGTTCTCAAACTGGGGCCGCTGCTTGTGTAGGGAAAGCCCCTGGTGCACTGGGCCGGTTTGTTTATCTGCTGGGTCCACAGGTTCGGCCAATCGTGGCTCCCACGGGCCGCAGTTCACTGCTCCAGGCCAACAGGGGCTGTGGAACACGGTGGCCAGCAAATCTCTTGTCCTGTGCCACTTCCTGCAGCCCCCATTGGTCAGTGGGAGCCATGATCAGCCAAACCTGCAGACCCGGCAGGTAAACAAACCGGCCCGGCCTGCCAGCGGCTTTCCCTACACAATCAGCGGCCCCAGTTTGAGAATCACTGTGATAGTCCAATGTAGAGATCCAATTCCAAAAGGCAAAGTCCACTCACATCAACCAGCCAGTAGCCTCTTCCCTATGGCAGGGTAGCTCAGACTTGTTCTCAGCAGAGACAGTAGTGAATGGGAAGAAAAGTGGAGTCTCAGAGTTCATCTTTACTAAAACATGCTGTAGCATGTTACAGGGTGCTAATCACCATGTTCTAAAATGCTAGTGTGGACTTTAGCATGTACTGAGCTGGTCAAGTAGAAGCTAGTGCAGGAGCCTAGGCTTCAATATGATTAGATTAGCACATGTTAAAGTTGCCTTTGCCTACAATAGCAGTTTAGAATGAACCTGCTGGCCAACACCATTCTAACACCACATCATTTATCCAAAGCTTCAGATGAACAGAGAGATGGTAAACCAAACTATTTAGGGCTTGATAGATTAAAACAAATTCCTTGAGCTCAAAATTGGCAAACCTAGAAAAAGTTTTCAGCAAACTCTCTCCAACTCAGGATTTACAGTTTTGGAAAAGAGTCAAACTGAATTTTAGGGGGTATACACAGTGCAGCAAAATTTAAGGGACTGTGAAACCACGCCTTATAACTTTTCCCAAAAGAGTTGGCAACACTTGTTTTAAGCAATACAATAAGTTTCATTTTAATTCTATTGCTCCACTTATTGTGATCCTCAAAAGTATCTAATCCAGGGGTAGACAACCTGCAGCACGTGAGCTGATTTTCAGTGGCAGTCACACAGCCCAGGTCCTTACCACCGGTCCGCGGGGCTCTGCATTTTAATTTTATTTTAAATGAAGCTTCTTAAACATTTTAAAAACCTTATTTAGTTTACATACAACAATAGTTTAGTTATATATTACAGACATAGAAAGAGACCTTTTAAAAATGTTATAATGTATTACTGGCACATGAAACCTTAAATTAGAGTGAATAAATGAAGACTCAGCACACCACTACTGAAAGGTTGCCAAGTCCTGAAATCTGTCTACAGGAATTATGAGTTACATATAATCTGATCCAGCAAAAAACTAAAGAATGAGCATAGTCCTATGGATTCCATTAGGACTACACATATGCTGAAAGTTGAGGTTGTGCTAAAGTGCTTTGCTAGATATGGGTCTAAGTACTAGGATCCAAGTACAACTAGAGAATGATATTTTAGCTATATCTTTGCAGTGTGATTTTGCAGTGTAGTAAGAAGCCTAGTAAACACTTACCATTACAGATATCCTATTCCTATCAATGGCAGTTATATGCAGACTAAGGGCAGTATATGGTCCACTGTGATGGATATTGCTAATCAATAGTTTTCTATTGTAGTGAAAAGCGTTGGGGTGGAGGAGGTAGAGAGAGAAAAAGAAAGAACTCTCTTTCTGAAATGTTAATAGCAATAATCTTAGTTCACAGAATTTCTATGGCAATAATAACTGGCTGTAATTAATGGTACATATCACTTTCAAGTAGCCAGTCATTTCATCATCAGGAAATGCCTTGTACTTCATTCACTATATTGTTCTATTGCTATTGTGATCAGTTTATAAAGGCTGCCATCAAATCATGCTCACAGCTCAGTGTTAGTTACCTGAAACATGAGACATTAACACAACTTGTACATGAAGGAGTTCAAAACAGATATTATTATTTTCTTTTTTAAGTGTTAAGTCTTTGGACTTTCTCAACTATCTTTTATCTTGTTCATTTGCCTTTAATAATTGCTCCAATGTCTCAGTTTTACCTTGTTTTTCAGTGAATTCTTTCCGATCAAGGCAGTACAGCCAAGTTTGTCACTGAGGTACGGGTTTTAATTTTTCCATCTTTGAAAGATGAAATATTTATTGCATCTTTCATCATTTTGTTTTCTAAGATGTATAACTTCTTTCCAGCAAAGCAGGCCAGAATCTTCACTTATTTTTACTTTCTATCTTTGTAGTGACAAGCTACATAATAAAAGGTACTAATGAGATCACTCAGATTAATCATGTTCAAAATTACTTGGTTTAAAATGGTCCGATTCAACAGGAATCAGAAGAGGTACCTTGTAACTGCTATGGGGTATGGTTCTGGACATCTGTTTAGACAACTGTGGTCTCTTATTTTACTAAAAATTTACAGAAAGCTCAGCAATACAGAAAACTTTAGAACCAAATTATTTTAAATGACCTCCTTCTATTTTCTTAGATGTCATTTTATTTTGATTAGGTACTTACATTCTATCTAAATGCCTCCTCCAGTTTCAACTAGATGCAGTGTTTTAACTATGTTTTCAGTCCTAATTTCTTATGTATTGTTGTGAGAAGCTAAACAGCTGTTATTCTATGCCTCCATGTTTCCATTTACCCATTTTCATAAGATCGTCAACATTTGCTGACATGTATGATTTTGCCACTTTTGCAAGCCTATGGATGTGGCTAAATGGAGGGAAAAAATAAGAAATAGTGATTTTCTTTTGGGGAAGGGGGCACAGTAAATTGCATTTCTTTCAGATTAGCATAGTTTTACTACATGCTCTTAGTAATTTTTTTTCAACTTCAAGGTATGAATTTTAAAAAGATCCAAAATAACCTATGGCAGTTAGATAAACAAGCATTTTCTACAATCACACATTCTCTATCCAATACAATGATTTCTTCTAAACAGCATTGTTTAACTTAAAAGGAACAATATAAACTTTTTTGGTTGTCACTTATTTCCCATTACAGCCAGTGCTGAATTTTCCATTGGAATGTGGGGTTTTGGGGGAGGAGGAGCTGGACAGAAAATGTAGTATCTGCAATATCAAAAGCTTCCACAGGAAATTTTCATTTTTACAATGGCAAAACTAAAATGAAATATTTTGTTTTCGGTTGATGTAGTGTTGTCCAATGAAAACATAATCATGCAAATCATTACTGCCATCACTGTTATATAATTGCAACAAATCTTATACAAGGCATAACACATTGCAAGAAAGGGTTAAGCAGCTTGCAGGCTGAATGACCAAAAGCCATTTTAGAAAGTATGTGAATGTTAATTAGGGCCATTCAATACTAGATAGGCTAGAACTTAAAAGTGCAAACTTGTATTGTTAAAGAATTAGAGATTATACTAATTTTGAATATCTTAGATGCTAGCCATGTAAACAGACAGTCCCTGTCTGTCACTATAACTATTAATTTGGAGATCAACAGGGAATATTAACATTTAGATTAATCTCTGGTAAAATAATGTAATTTTCTATATTTCTCTTTGAAGTTTATGATAGACTGCCTAATGGGTAACTTGCCCTTTGTTAATTTGTGAACTAATTACTATTGGTGTTTAGGAAACAGAAGGTTACATCAAAAGCCTATTATTTACCCAGGACTGTACGCTCAAGTGGATGCTAGAACACTATATAAAAGACCCTTGGGTCCTGATCCTGTTTATCTCAGTTCTGCTTAAGCTTCATCGGGGAAGTTTGAGTTGCAAGATTGAGATCCCAGTCCTAAACTGAAACATCTTGAATATGACATTGGACTATAACCTATGGACTAAATTATAAAAGAACTCCTTGAAACTACAAAGCTCACCATCTCTGCTATGAATTTGAACCTCAAGAATTATCATAGAATCACAAAATATCAGGGTTGGAAGTGACCTCAGGAGGTCATCTAATCCAACCCCCTGCTCAATTATACTCATGTCTGTAAGTATATTGATCTTTTACTCAACACTCCCTCTTTTCTTTTTTTAATAATTTTTAGTTTAGTTAATAAAAATTGGCTGTAGGCATGTATTTGGGTAAGATCTGGAATATTCATTACCCTGGGAGGTAATGTGTCCAATCCTTTGGGATTGGTAGACCTTTTTTATATGATGAATAAAATTTTCATCAATCCTCATCATATTTGACATGGATGTCTAGGTGGAGGCCTGAGATTGGGTTACTTGAAGGGAACTGTGCTGCTGACTTCTAAGTAACCAGTGAGGTATACTAGAAGCTGTTTTGTGCTGTCTTGGTAAAGTAAGTATTGGAATATCCACCAGCTTTGGGGATTGCCTGCCCCATTCTGTGCAGTTCACCCTAATTCAGTGACCTCAGCTGGCTCCCCTGGGCCACCAGTCACAGTTGGTTGGACACAAATCAAAATATTTGTGTTTGTTGAACTGACCCACAACATTTCATTTTGAGTTTGTTCCACCTTAAAATTTCTGATGATCTGGCACTCACAACCTCAGTCCCATAGCTTTAAAGAACTTGAAGTGACTCCTACATCTGACCTTAAGATCATAGGGGAATATTTCAAAAAGTAGCAGTTGAGACCACATGTGAGCAACAGGCAGGAGCCCCACCAGCTTTTTTTGCCGCCCTAGGCGGCGGAAGGTCCTGCACCTGAAATGGCACCGACAAAGGCGGTGGAAGGTCCTGCCCCCGAAATGGCGCCCCTGACAGAGGCGGTGGAAGATGCCTCCCATGAAATGGCACCACCGACAGAGGCGACAGAAGGTCCGGCCACCACAGTCACTGTCCCCCAAATGTTAGCACCCTAGGCGACCACCTCGCTCGCCTAATGGGTTGCACTGGCCCTGGCAACTGGTAGTCTCTATTGAGTTTTGTGGTGAAACTGGGTTATGACCCAAAGCTAACATAGCTGTCTCATTCTTGACTGTACACTGATCTTTCATGACAACTTCAAAAAAGTAGTCTTAAAGGTAAGACTCACATAATCATTATTCAAAAGTTAGCAAGAACTAGCTGAGGATCAACTGCTCTGGTGCTATGAACATCAGCCTTGGCCCTGGTGTACTCAGTTGCAGAATACTGTGCACCAGTGTGGACAAGAAGCTGCCACATCCAACTTGTGGATAGGCAGATGAATCAAAATCAACACTTCTACTGTTACTTTCTGTACTAGCAAACACTGAACCTCCAAGATATAGCTCTAACACCAGATCTTAAATGCTCCAAAGACTAGCCAGAACTTCCCAGACAAATTATGGATAGCATACCTCAACAATGCTTGAAATTGCAAAATCCGCTATGGACCACATGTGACCACCTCATGGCTCTGGATCTGGCCAGGGAATGGTAGTGTCTGGACCTCATCTGCTGTTCCAAAAAAGTACATTATTACTTATTCATCTAGCTGCCATAACAGTTTTGACCTGCCATGCAGACTTTGGACCACATTGAATAGCATCTGAACAAACTATGGAAGTTGATGGGTAAGTAGAAAATCAAAGACTCCCCATTTAGCGACTGTACTGAGAACATCTAAACCATCCAGGGACAGCCAATGGTAGTTGGGCTGCATTGCTGCTTGAAGACTGGCCAGAGTATTGCAGGCAGATCCCTGCTGACCCAGTGGTGGAACACTCCACCACTGCTAGGGCCCTGGGCTGGGAGTCGGTGGAGTTGGGTGGATCCATATCCCCCTGCCCCCTGCCACCCTGGGGTGGCAGCCTCCCATCTTCAGCCAAGATGCCTGTGTTGTTCTACCATCTGCCCAACTAGGATGCTAGACAGTTTGGTGCTCATCCTTGCCTGATCCATAGACTGTTTTTTGCCTGACCCCGTTTGGGGACTACTGATTGCTCTGCCTGAGGGCCAAAGCCTCAGACTGTTTGGTGCCCCAACTCACCTAGGACCTGGGCTCCTAGAATACTCCCTGCTCTGCCCTGTCTGAAGCTTTGAACCCTAGAGACAGCTAACTTCTCCCTTGTATAGACTGCAATTCCAGATCCATAACAGCAGAGACATGACCTCCCTCAGAGGGATGGCCACACATGCCTACACGCTTACAAGTTACTAGTCATATTTTATCTGAAATAGTTCACAATGAAGATCAAAATCAAACAGAGATTACTTCTGTTTCACAGATCTTGCTACTCCGATTCCTTAACACTAGGGTTGAAATCCTTGACTCACTGAAGTCAATGAGAATTCAGCTCTCTCTCTCTCTCTCTCTCCATACAGGTCTTGTTTTGTATACGCCCTCTGGGCCAAATCCTGATCCCAAAGAATTCACTGGGAAAATTCCATAAGAGGGCTTTCTTCCTTTAATGGCTGATTCACTGACTGTTCTCACTTGCTTTCCCTCAAAACCATTCACTCTGAAGAAGAACAAGCTTCTGCCCATTCACTTAAGGCAGTGTTTCCCAAACTTGGGATGCCGCTTGTGTAGGGAAAGCCCCTGACAGGCCAGGCTGGTTTGTTTACCTGCCATGTCCGGAGGTCCAGCTGATCGTGGCTCCCACTGGCCACGGTTCGCTGCTCCAGGCCAATGGGAGCTGCTGGAAGAGGCGGCAAGTACATCCCTCAGCCCATGCTGCTTTCAGCAGCTCCCATTGGCCTGGAGCAGTGAACTGCAGCCAGTGGGAGCCGCGATCTGTCGAACCTGAGGACTTGGCAGGCAAACAAACCAGCCCGGCCCGCCAGGGGCTTTCCTTACACAAGCGGCGTCCCAAGTTTGGGAAACACTAACCGAAGGAGTTTGCTTCCTGGGGCCCACAAGACTGTCTAGGAAGACGAGTTTTCAGAATGGAGCTTCCAAATTCCATGGAAGCCATCGTTAGTGGTCTGCATACATCTTAATATCTTTAATAAAAGAAGATAGCATCCGTTTTGCAGAAAGTGTGGTAGCATTTCTGGTCAGGGAACATTGCTTCAGAGCCAGGAAGCCTATCATTCTAACACTCTAAAAAGCTGAAAGTGATACTATGGTGATTAGGTAACACAGAGCACCATGACGACAGCCAGGTTATTTTTGAGCAATGCTGTTGGACAGTGGCATAGTAACAGAGACTTATCCTCTGAAATCAGAGAGAGCACTTATCACCTTGCAGGACTAGACAGAGAAAATAACTAAAATACATTTTTGCAAATGGATGGCAAACAAATGCAGGCTAAACGTGTTTTTTTTTTAAACCTAAGCTGCATGTATCCAGTGAAAAGCTTATGGCATCAATGGGAGAACTGTACAAACATGCTGGCTGATTATTTCCTTTCTGATCTGGCTTAGAAGGAATATGAAGGCATCCGTAAAATCAATATATACGAAAGAAAGGGGATGTTGATAGTAATGAATATAAACCAGAAGCTAGGAACTGTAGAAAATCAATAAAGGAAGCAAAGAGACACAAAGACAAATCTATGGACAATGAGGAGTATTTTAAGTGTATTAAGACAAAAATAATCCTAACAGTGGTATTGGTCCATTACTAGATGGTAATGTTAAAATTAATAACGACGCAGAAAAGGCAAGATTGTTCAGTAAGTATTCTGTTCTGTATTTGGAGAAAAAAACTGATGATGTAGTCATATGATAATGACAACATCCTTTCCATTCCAATAGTATCTCAGGAGGCTGTTAAATAGCAACTACTAAAGGTAGACATTTTTAAATCAGCAGGTCTGGATAACTTGCATTCAAGAGTTTAAAAGAGCTGGGTGGTGGGCTTATTGGATCTTTAATGTTGATTTTCAGTAAGTCATGGAACTTTGGGGAAGTTCCAGAAGAAAGCTAATGCTGTGCCAATATTTAAGAGGGATAAATTGGATGACCTTGGTAATTATAGTCCTCTCAGGCTGACATCAATCCCAGGTAAGATAATGCAGTGGTTGATACAAAACTCAATTAATAAAAATTAAAAGAGGGTAATATAACTAATGCCAGTCCACATGGGTTTACGGAAAGAAGATCCCGTCAAACTAACTTAATTTTTTTAATGAGTTTACTTGATGCAAGTAATAGTAATGGTGTAATAGACTTTTGTAAGGCATTTGACTTGGTACTGCATGACATTTTAATTAAAAAAACTAGAATGATATAAAATTAACAAGGCACACACTAAATGGGTTAAAAACTGGCTAATTGACAGGCATCAAAGTCTAATTGTAAATAGGGAATCATCACTAAGCAGGTGTATTTCTAGTGGGATCCTGCAGAGATCAGTTCTTGTTCCTATGCTGTTTAACATTTTTATTAATGATCTAGAAAAAACAAAATTGCTGATCAAATCTGCAGATACATAAAGGTTGAAGGCATGATAAATAATAAAGACAGGTCTCTGATACAGGCAGACCTGGATCGCAACACAAGCTGGGCATTAGCAAACAATGTGTGTTTTAATACAGCTAAATGTAAATGTATATGCCTAGGAATAAATAATGCAGGTCATTCTTATAGTTTGGGGGACTTTATCCTGGGAAATAGTGACTCTAAAAAAGATTAAGGGTATGGTGGATAATGAGTTGAACATGACTGCCCCTCTAGTCCACAGTCTGAGCAATGAGGAAAATGTAATAGTTAGATGCATAAACAAACAGAAGATTCCAGAGGCGATCCTGGCAATTACAGGCTGGTGAGCCTAATTACAGTAAAGGAAACTAAGTAGCCATGGGATAAGAGGGAAGGTTTTCACATGGATCAGTAATTGGTTGAAAAATAGGAAACAAAGGATAGGAGTGAGTGGTCAGTTTTCACAATGGAGAGAGGTGAACAGCAAGGTACCCCCAAGGATGGTACTTGGACCTGTGCTGTTTAGCATATTCATTAATTATCTGAAAAAGGGAAGTGGCAAAATTTGCAGATGATACAAATTTATTGAAGATAGTTAAATCCAAAGCAGATTGCAAGGAATCACAGAGGGATCTTGCAAAACTGCATGACTGAGTGACAAGATGGCAGGTGAAATTGAATGTTGAAAAGCACAAAGTAATGCACATTGGAAAAATAATCCCAACTATTCATATTAGCTGTTACCACTCAAGAAAGATCTTGGAATCACCATGTATAGTTCTCTGAAACTTCTACAATGTACTGCATCAGTCAAAAAGCTAACAGTATGTTAGGCACTATCAGACAAGAGAAAAAAAATCTGACAAAGTAATTTAATGCCCCTGTATAAATACATGATGTGCCCACACCTTGAACAATGTATCCTTTTCTGGTCACCTCATCCCAAAAAGGATATAGTAGAACTGGAAGGGTTTCAGAGAAGGGCAACAAAGATGATCAAAGGTATGGAATGGCTTCCATATGAGGAGAGACTAAAAAAAGATTATTCAGCTATTCAGTTCAGGGAAAAAAACAAAGTAATGGGGGATTTGATAGAGGTCTATAAAATCATGAATGGTATGGAAAAAGTGAATAGAGAAGTGTTATTTACCCTTTCCCATAATACATAAACCACTGCTCACCTGATGTAGTTAATAAGCAGCAGGTTTAATACAAACAAGAGGAAGTACCGCTAACAAGTGGAACTAACAAGTGGAACTCATTACTATGGGATGTTGTGATAGCCAAATGTATATCTGGGTTTTAAAAAATGGTATACATTCATGGAGGACATGTCAATCAATGACAACTTGCATTTAGCTCCCATGCTCAGGGAGACTCAAAATCTCTGATTGCTAGAAGCCAGGAGTTGAAGACAGGTGGATCACTCCATAATTGCCTTGACCCTTCCCCGAAGCATGGATCATTGTCTGAGGCAGGATACTGGACAAGATGGACCATGGTCTGACTCAGTATGGCAGCTCTTGTCTTTGTATGAGTAGAGAGATTATTTTACCTCTGTATTTGGCACTGGTTGTTGCAGGAATATTGCATCCAGTTCTGATGTTCCAATTCAAGAAGGATATTGATAAATTGGAGACAGTTCCTCAAAAAGCCATGAGAATGATTAAAAGATTGGGGAAAATACCTTATACTGCTGGACTCAAAGAGCTCTGTTTAGCTTAACAAAGAAGGTTAAGCAATAACTGGATTACAGTCTGTAAGCACTCATATGGGGAACAAGTATTTGGCAATGGGCTTTTCAATCTAGCAAAGTATACTTTGAAAGTATACTTTCAAACACTATAGTTTGAAGTTGAAGCTAGACAAATTCAGACTGGAAATAAGATGTAAATTTTTAACACTGAGGGTAATTTACCATTGGAAAAAACTTATCAAAGGGTAGTGGTGGATTCTCCTTTACTGACAATTTTAAAATCAAGATTGGATTTTTCCCCCTAAAAGATATGCTCTAGGAACTATGTTGGCAAAATTCTAAAGGTCTGTATTATGCTAGAGGTCAAACTAAATGTTCACAATGGTCTCGTCTGCTCTTGGAATCTGTTAATCTATCCCACCAGCCAGAGATATTTGGACTCTGCCTCTCTTCCTGCAAACATTGGGGAATCCCTAACTGTCCAATAAAGCCAAGCATAAAGTTATGTTGTGCTTTTCAAGTGACACAAAGCAGCCAAGTAACCAGTCCTTCATGCATAGGCTGAAAGGACTACTGGAGACTTGTGATATTTCTCAAAAATAATATACACTTTCTCTCTTGGTTAAGACTGGTTGCTCAGCAGCCAAGCTGTCAGGTTCAAACAACCTTGGTTGGGATGTAGAAGTAGGCTGGGAAATGGAAGATCCTGTCTTATTGCCAATCCCTCTTCCAATCTATGAGTTTACTAAATATTGCCTTCTGAGCCATTTTGGGATGAGAATGACCATCACCTTTCCTTTTTTGATGTTCTAAATTATTCTTCCTAGTAGTGCGAGGAAATGGCCTAAAGAATAAATTGTGTCTTCTATGAGCCACTATATTTGTTGCCAGTGATCTTTACTGTACTCTACTTGTGAAGAGCCTTGTTTTCATGTTTTTGACTGGATGTGTACTGGTCCATAGCTAATGGGAGTGTGCAAATGAAAAAAAAAAGTGGTAGTACTATAGCTCACTATATAATGGTCACATGCATTAACAGGCAAGAGAACGCTATTAATGTTTGTCACACAGAGTTAGTCTGTGAATCATTGTTTTCATGAGAAAAGTATAGCCATCAGTAACATAGTCTGCCAGCAGGGCTTGGTAGAAATAACAAATGTGGCCTAGGATGACAAGCATACGTAGTAACACCAGGAAGAAACCTATTTTCTACAAGGGCCCAAAAAGAACATTTGGTAATGTACAATAATAATGATAACTAAGAGGAATGAATAGTATCTATTTTCATGAACTGACAATGACCATATTACTTACAAATGGGTAAGAGAAAGGAGGCATTACGGAGCAATCTTCAGTTAGCCCAACAAAAATAGAGAGAAAAGAAAAGGAGAAAAAGAAAAACACCTGTACGATGTTGAGATTTAAGTAAGGATAGCCTCCTCAACATTTAAAATGTTCTCAAAAGCAGTGTTGAGTGCTTCAGTGTGCAGCTGTGAAACTTACTGGACTGTAAATACACCTGAGAGGTAAACAAGAATACAGTATGGATGCTTTAGAATACCTTCCCTTTGTAGAATGGCTCTTCATCCCAAAGGATTTCAAAGCACTTTACAAAACTAGATAGGTATGCATAACTGACATAGAGCCATCTCTGGGATAAAGAATAGCAGGAAAACAACACTGCATAACAATATGGGGAAAAGAATGTCCCTTAATGTCCCTTAATGTCAACACAAAGCATATAAGTCTTAAGTTAAAAGATAGACCTAACTTCTTTCTCCTTCCCACCACTAACTTCCTTCATCACCGCTCCATAAATCTGCCCAACAGTTCCTAGTTAGATTTATCCTGCTCTCCAAATGTGTGTGCAAGGTTTGTGGGTGCATTAGGGTGAGGGAAAGCAAAAGTTTCCTCCAGATAAAGAGTTTCTGGTGGTTTGAGTTAATCAGACTTTTAGTGAAAGCTATGAATATGCGCATGAGACATTGTACGCTGAGTATATCAAACAGCCAGTGCTTAATTTGTGCCCAGGCTTGCCAGGGTCGAGCCTCTGCACCTGTAAGTTTGGCAGTTCATAGACTCAGCACCTCTAGGCTTGCTGCATCAGTTATGAATATAAAACAATTGCTTGAGCCCCAGCAACATTCATTACAAATTAAGCACTGGAAACAATACATCGTGTCTGCAAGTTCTCTTTATTATTCCCTATAAATTTGCATTCACTTTGGGACAGAAATGTCAGACCTGTGGAGAATCTCACTAACTATCATAACAATAAGTTTACGCTCTCAAAAGCCACACACACAAAAAATGAGCCTTGTTAGCATAGTCCCTAAGAAATAATAAACCATATCACATCCAGATGGCTCAGCCACATTAAAGGAGTCAAGAGAATAAAGCTCAGTAAAAAACAGAGTAATTAAGAGCACGGCAGATACATGCACTATCTTTCCTATTCATGACCTCTGAAATCCCTGAAGTTATAGAATGAATTTCTCAGCAGTTACAGATAAATGGGTGAAAGCTGACTTCTACTTCATTTACGTTTGTATGGAGCATATATCTCAATTTCTTAATAAAACTATTCCGCAGCTGCAAAGAAAAAGAAGAGCTTGATTCTATATTTTCAGGAAGATATCTGTAGCATTGCACACATTTATATTGGCCTGTAAGAGGATGGGGCTCTCTTCCCTTGCACACCCTTAATAAACAATCCTCATGTATTCCAATAGCAAGTTTAATGCTACATGTCTTATTTACAACATGCTATTACCTTCTCTCCTCTCCCCCCGACAAAAAAACACCTGAGAAATTCTCACCTCCCTGAACTCCTAGCCTTCCTTTCTCTGTTTTAATTTCTTACAGATTATGAGATGAATCACCTTGTTAATTGTTTAAACATCCAGTACTTAACAAATTATCTCCTCAGTTTGGCCCATGTGGAGATGCTTGCAAAGAGCACAGAGTGATGAGTCATCCTTAGGCTGCCCACATTTTTTCACATGGCCACAATGACACAAGTGTTAGGGCTTGGCTACACTGGAGAGTTGTATCGCTGATGGTGGGTTTACAGCGCTGCAACTTACTCACTGTGCACATTTGCAAGGCACATAGAGCGTTGCATCTCTCTGGCTGCAGCGCTGGCTGTACTCCTGCTCTGCCTGAGGTATAACAATTGCAGCGCTGGTGATGCAGCGCTGATCTGCCAGTGTGGCTACCAAAAGCGCTGTAATTGGCCTCTAGAGGTATTTGGAGGTATCCCAGAATGCCTGCTCAGCCACTCTGCTCATCAGTTCGCACTCTACTGCCCTGGCCTCAGGTGACCCGCCCTTTAAATGCCCTGGGAATTTTAAAAATCCCCTTCCTGTTTGCTCATCCAGGTGTGGAGTGCAATCAGTGAATCTTTCCAGGTGACCATGCCTCCACGTGCCAAACAAGCCCCAGCATGGAGCAATGGTGAGTTGCTGGACCTCATCAGTGTTTGGGGGGAGGAAGCTGTGCAGTCACAGCTGCGCTCCAGCCGTAGGAATTACAATACCTATGGGCAGATATCAAGGGCCATGCTGGAAAGGGGCCATGACCGGGATGCGGTGCAGTGCAGGGTTAAAGTGAAGGAGCTGCAGAGTGCCTATTGCAAAGCCCGCGAGGGAAACCGCCACTCTGGCGCTGCCCCCATGACCTGCCATTTTTACAAGGAGCTGGACGTGATACTTGGGGGTGACCCCATTGCCAATCCGATGACCATGATGGACACTTCAGAGCGGAGGGGGGAGGGGGGAGGAGAGGAGGAGGAAGAGGGGGAGGGGAGGAGGAAACCGAGACTGAGGGTACTGGGGTGGGGGGAGACACCCTGGAGTCCCAGGAGGCATGCAGTCAGGAGCTCTTCTCAAGCCAGGAGGAAGGTAGCCAGTCGCAGCAGCTGGTACTTGGTGAAGGACAAGCAGAGGAGCGGGTTCCCAGTAAGCTGCTTTTATTTTCAGGATGGAAATGTTTCGGGAGAGGAGGGGGGGTTATGGCTGCATGCATGCATGTCTAGATGTGGAATAGCCCATTGAAGTGGTCTATCACATCGCGGTAATCACCTCGATAATCTCTTCAAAAGTTTCAGCCAGAGCGTAGGCAATGCACTTGTGCAAGTTTATAGGAAGAACCACTGTGGTCCTTGTCCCAGTCAGGCTAACACGTCTGCGCCACTGTGCCGCGAGGGGTGGGGGAACCATTGCTGCACACAGGCAAGCTGCATAGGGGCCAGGACGGAATCTGCATTGCTGTAGAAGACCCTCCCACTCTTCCCAGGTGCCCCGCAGCAGCGAGATATCTTCCAGGATTAACTCCTGTGGAAAATGTTGGGAGACTGTTCAGTGTAGATGCCCCCTGCAGCAGTTTGCTTTCCCCAACACACAGAAACCCCTGCACATCCCTGAAGCAATCAGCCCCCCTTACTCACCATTTTCTGCCTCCTGTGGGTTAGATGAGCTCTGTTTGGTATGGGAAAAGTATGCTAAAGTGAAGACTGTAAACTCCTTCACTGTGTGGGAATAACTGTCTGGGTGAGATTATAAACAATGCTGCCTCTGTTAACTGTTGCCATTTTTGCCTTTTGAAAAGTGTCCTTGACTACTCGACTGCCCATATCATCGACAGTTCAGAGGCTACAAAACCTCAGGAAGAAGCCAAGAAAAAGCAAAGAAGACATGCTGAAAGCAGTTATGGATCACTCTGCCAGAGAGAGTAAAAAACTGCAGGACTGGAGGGAAAGGGAAAGCAGGATCCGCCAGAGAAACACAGAGGCTAAGAAGAAAAGCACAAAGCAGCTGATAAGCATCCTGGCATGCCAAGCGGACTCTATCAAGTCACTCGTAGCCATGCAGGCAGAGCACTACCGTGGCGGCCCCCCCCTTCCCAAAGCTCTTTCTTTTGTGCCTCAATGTCAGCTCCAAACCCCCTTCCTCAGCATCCAGGTTCTTACCACCACCAGCTGCCCCCAGCATTGAGAATTATGACCCTTACCCTCTGCATTCAACCCCCACCACGATGCAGTATTTTCATCCTGAAGTGCAGCAGTCATTGCACAGCACTCCAGACAGGACATATTCAAACCTGTGACTGTACAGTTCACCACCCCACCACCCTGCCCTTTTAGGTTCCCAAAATGTTGTGCATCTGTCAAGAAAGTTATTTTCTTTTCAATAAATGAATTCTTGGCTTTGAAAACAGTCTTTATTATTGCAGAAAGTGAAAGATACTGTAGCCCAGGAAACAAACAGGCACTGCAAATCATTTTAGGAAAAACAGATTCCTGCTAACATTGTAACCACTGCACTTCACTCCCGTGCAAGGCACCAAACATTACTGTTGGTTTTCAGCCTCAAATTCCTCCCTGAAGGCATCCCTAATCCTTGTAGCTCTGTGCTGGGCCTCTCTAGTAGCCCTGCTCTCTGGCTGTGCAAATTCAGCCTCCAGGCGTTGAACCTCGGAGGTCCATGCCTGACTGAATGTGTCACCCTTCCCTTCACAAATTTTATGGAGGGTACAGCATGCGGATCTAACCGCAGGGATGCTGTGTTCCCCCAAGTCTAGCTTCCCATTCAGAGATCGCCAGCGGCCAAAAGCACACTCCACAGTCATTCGGCACCGGCTCAGCCTGTAGTTGAACCAGTCCTTGCTCCTGTCAAGCTTCCCTGTATACGGTTTCATGAGCCAAGGCATTAATGGGTAAGCGGGGTCTCCAAGGATCACAATGGGCATTTCAACGTCCCCTAGTGTGATCTTACAGTCTGGGAAAAAAGTCCTGGCCTGCAGCTTCTGGAACAGGCCACTGTTCTGAAAGATGCGTGCATCATGCACCTTTCCAGGCCAGCCTGTGTTAATGTCAATGAAAAGCCCACGGTGATCCACAAGCACCTGGAGAACCATAGAGAAATACCCCTTCCGATTAATGTACTCGGATGCCAGGTGGGGTGATGCTAGAATAGGAATATGCGTCCCATCTATCGCTCCTCCACAGTTAGGGAAACCCATTTGTGCAAAGCCACCCACAATGTCCTGCACATTCCCTCAGAGTCACGGTTCTTCTTAGCAGGATGCGATTAATGGCCCTGCAAATTTGCATCAACACGATTCCAATGGTCGACTTTCCCACTCCAAACTGGTTCACGACTGATCGGTAGCTGTCTGGAGTTGCCAGCTTCCAGACTGCAATAGCCACCCGCTTCTCCACTGGCAGGGCAGCTCTCAATCTTGTGTCCTTGTGCCGCAGGGTGGGGTAAGCTCAGCACATAGTCCCATGAATGTGTCTCTTCTCATCTGAAAGTTCTGCAGCCACTGCTTGTCATCCCAGACTTCCATGACGATGTGATCCTACCACTCAGTGCTTGTATCCCGAGCCCAAAAGCGGCGTTCCACAGTGCTGAGCATTTCTGTGAATGCCACAAGCAATTTAGTGTCATATGCGTCAGGCGACTCGATATCATCATCGGCTTCTCACTGTCACTTTGGAGCTGAAGGAATAGCTCAACTGTCAAACGTGATGTGCTGGCGAGACTCATCAGCATACTCCTCCGCAGCTCGGGCTCCATTTCCCACAGAAATCGCGCTGCACAGAAACCATTGCGAGACTCACAATGGCGCCAAATGTGGACGGAAAAACAGTGACTGCTGGGATGTGAAGCGATGCATCACGGGGCGTTGGGACAGGAAGTGGAATGACCCACATCCTTCCATCCCCTTCCCACAATGCCAAAATGGGATGAGGTGCTCTGTGGGATAGCTGCCCATAATGCATCCCAACAATGCTGCAAATGCTGCAAATGTGGCCACACTGCAGCGTTGATAGCTGTCAGTGTGGCCACACTGCAGCACTTTCCCTACGCAGCTGTACGAAGACAGCTGTAATTCCCAGCGCTGTACAGCTGCAAGTGTAGCCATACCCCAAGAAAGAAAAGAATTTAAGAACAGGGAAAAAGTCAAGGCATCCTGAACAGTCTAGAGTTAGAGAGGCAGAACCTGAGGAAGTGTTAATTGTCATAGCTTCACTGATTTCAATGAGCCCATGCTAATTTATACCAGCTGAGGATCATCCCCAGAGTCTTAAATGAAACTCCCTTTTCTTGAAATTAAAAGAAAGATTAGAGAAGCAGAACTCAGCATTCTTCAAAGAATTTGAAATGGGTATTTCTAGAGTAATATAAATCTCCATGACAAGCTATTACTGTATCTAGTGGTAGTTTTAGTTCGATTAGTAATTATTTGTTTAATGAATTATTTTGCAGTACTTTCTGTGTGCATGCACTTTTCTTTCAGTTATGAATATGTTCATCTCTTGCTTTCTTAATCTCTGTATTTTTGGGGATATAGTTCTCCATATTTTATGCTATATATTTTGGTAATGTTTTCTTATTTTGTGTCTGTTCTTCATGATCATACTTAAGAAAGGAAGGGAGCAATTTAATGGCAATGCCCTTTAAAATATGTTCCAATTTAATAAGTAAACAACCATAAACACTAGATATAAACAAAATAAATATTATTTGATGCTACCATGATTTGTTAAATTGTCCCATAAAGTTTGACCTATGAGTTCGTCTGTATCATGACCAATTATATCATTAATATTGCCAATGTTAGATAACTGCTGCAACACATCTTATACGAAGTATGTCATGTAAGTTATCAATGGAAAAGCTACAGTCTATCAAATATAATTATCCTGTTTGTGTGCATATGTCATTTTTGCATCTAAAGTTATCAATATTGACTATGTATCAGTATTTCAAATGTGTTTGTTCCTAGGGTGTTTTTGTTCATAGCCAAAGGTAGTTTACATCCAGTCTAGCCACCACATTGTGAATGGACCATTCAGGTTGATGGCCCATTAAAGAACATTTAACTCTCACAGTGGGCTATAGAAAAAGCTTGTCCCTGCCCTGTGAGCCTTCCCATGGATGCCATATCCAGATTATGGGTAATGGCTGCTCCTATGAGTCATTAAGCCATGTAACGGCATGTGACTTGCTCATGTAACCCTGGATTCTATCTTGTGCCTGTAATTTTTCACAAATTGAGGCTGAAATCTTTGTTTTGGACAGTGAAATTCCATCTACATTGGAGAACATATAAAAGACCTTGGAAGCATCTCCATTTTGACTCTTTCCTGCTCTGATCTCTAGACTTACTCTAAAAGGAACATACTGACTATGGACTGAGAACCTTCTATTCTTTTGGAAGTTATTAGAAAATTTACAAGCCAGCAGTCTGTAATATCACTGCTACAAACGTGATCCAAGAACTCTGCTAAGTACAGTTCCACTGCCCTTTACTCATACAATAAGAACAACATTTCGTTCCCCCCTCCCCCGCATTCAAGTGATTTGTAACCCAACCCCAGCCAAAATTTATCACTTGGGCAACACAGCTCTCTTTGCTGGATACCTAGGTAGATTAGGTGTGAATGTAAATACGGTCTGGTCCTGAAGCTTTTCCCCCAGCCCCCAGCTCATCACTAGCTGTCAGGGAGAATTCATTTAGACTTTACTTACAAATCGTAATTTGGCCAACATCACTGAATGAATGCACTGATATAGTCATAAAAACGAAAGCTGTATAAAGAATCTAGTATATGTTCATACTTTTCAAATCTATTATACTTTTTCAGATACATGTATTTTATCGTACACTTTATATGCTTTTAAAGTATGTATTAATGTTTCAACTTCAATTCAAATTTCCAAACAATAACTAAATTGACAACACTGCATGTAACAAATTCACTAAACTGGTAGGGGCAGTGTTGGGGAAATTCAAGGGGGGTGTAGGGAAATCGCTGTCTGCAATGATTGTATGTATTTGATTTCTTTGACCACTTTATTTCTTTCCTCTTTCTTTTCTCTTATAAATAAACCTTTAGATATTAAAGAATTGACAAAATATGATTATTGGGTATGATCTGAATTATATACTGACCTTGCTATGTGGCTCATCTCTTGAGATTAGAGGACCCCATATGTGATGAAATTGGTTTTCAGTAACCACTCATCATAGAGTCCAGTGTCTGGGTGGTGAAGCGAGGGCTGAAACGCCTAAGGAGGCTTTGACTTCTAGTTAACCAGTGTGGTGAGACAGAAGTTTACTTTTGTTACTGGCTTGGTATATCTTATGATAGAATAACCACCAGTTTGTGAGTGAGTCTGCCCTATTTCTCAGGGGTTTGTCCTGAATCTGGTATTCTCAGCTGTGACCCACTGAGGCACGGTCACACCTTGATGTGGTGGCTTCCATGTCTGCAGGTGCCTAGCTAATACTATCTACTATATTAGCCCCTTCCATTATAAGCAATCCCAAAATAATTTAAAAATGTAACTAACTGATTAGTCTGTCAGATCTTCAAGACAAGGACATTGTGTGTGAGTCAGATAGTGTTTAATTATACAGTATATTACTGTAATACAAGTCATAAACAATGCTATAGAAACTATAGCAAGAGATCACTTCATGTTGACGCACCACGGAAGCGCAGTCACCTCCTGAGTGAAAAATGAATAGCAAGGGAGGAAAGGAAGAATAGTGAAGACTGAACTGAAACTGTAGCAGGAATTAGTTAGGCAGAATGTAATTACCCAGTTTAGAAGGCCTGGATACCACAGGGCAAATTCTGCCTTCGGTTATATCTATATAATCGCACTAAAATCAATGGCAGAATTTGGCTCAAGCTGGTTAAATTCCTAGTGCAAGGGAACTTAATGACAGCGGTCAGGACCTTGGTTTTGTGCCTCTTCCAAAGAAGGATTAATATACTTTTGCCATCAAAACAATCAATACGCTATCTTTAAACAGCTGACACTTGCAGAAATGCTTCCACTTTCCTAAATTCTAAGAAACTCAAATTGCCACAGTAAGTGGCTGAGGATACTGCCTGCCAGACTAGAACAAAATCCATCATATCACATCTGAAATACAACGTATTTGTGATTGATTCACAGTTTTAAAAAATACCAGGTGAGACGTAAACACCTGAGGCAAAGTCCATTAAAAGATGCATGCCACTGGTTCACTTCTGAACTCAGATACATCAGTTTAATTCCCACATCAGTCAAAATGATGCATCCAGCTCCCCCTTCTCCAATGCATCAAGTACAACCTACTTGTGTTCACTTTTAGGGCCCCTCATGGGTTAACCCAGTGCTATCTGCCTGTTATTAAGTCTGTGTCCCTGTAAGTGCAGTGTACACACTGTGTATCGAAGGAACTATGTTTAATTGTTTTAAAATTGATCTTTCACCAGTTCCCTTAAACCATTCCATATAATTTTTTTTAATTACACCTCACTTTTATATAACACTTTTAACCAGTAAACCATAAGGTGTTGATGCATCATTATCCCCATTTTACAGGTAGGGAAACAGAGTCACAGAGCAGTGAAATGACTTGTTCAAAGTCACACAGGAGGCCACCAGAGAGCAGAACCCAGATTTCTGAGGTCTAGTCTAATACTTTATCCACTAGGCAACACGGTCCTCCATAGTCTGCAATATCTTACCATTAGGAATGTTTTATGATATGTATCCAAAAATTTAATTTGGTTACATTATTCAATCACTCTCAGTATTACTGTACTTCCCAGGACCATCGTTTCTTGGTGTTTTCATCTTAAATCCTAGCCATTGTTTCTATCCCTCCTTTAGAAGGCTAATTGCTCAACAGAAAAAAGTGCGTAAGCAAGGCAAATTTAATTTGAGGGAAGAGAGGTGGCACCTTTCTCATTGAAAAATTAGTAAAACCAGGCATAATTTCCTGCATTTTAGAGGCTCTTAGATGAAGATTTTAGATTAAAGAGAGTTCTCCAACCACAACAAAAAAACAACAAAGTAACAAGAACCACACACAAACAACTAAGCTACTATTTGGAATGCTGAAGTAACTAATCAGTGAAAAATTTGTCCACTAGGACACCACCTGTGTTCTAAAAATGCTTAACCTTAAAACTCACTCATGTATTACACACACACACACACACACAAAATTTTAAAAAGTGGATGATAGAAAATTGGAATGCTTGTTTACTGCCCTTGAATTTGGTCATTGGCAAAGATTACAAATCTCTTCCTTCCTCCCCCCACATCACTCTCAGTCATGATTTTGTTATTTGTTCTGGGAAGTGGTACCTCCAAAAGGTGTTCAAGTGATATGTGGCATAATTCCCTGAGGAATAAAAAACAGATTAATTTTTATTTGGTTATGTTTATTTAAAGGGAAATACTGACAATTTGTTATACTGACAGTTTAAAGCTAGGGATACATATGCTGATTAATTTGTATTAGCTCTTTGCTAAGGTCAGACCATGTGCTTGGAGCTGTATGTGACACTGAAGAAGGCATGGTCCCTGCCCAAAGAAGTTCATAGCTGAGAGGCCCAAACATACAAGGTACTGAAAGCCCTCAATTTCCATTGTTTAGCAGTCTCAGGCCCTAATTTATGAGCTCACAATATAAACACAACATTCCTGTATGTTTCCCTCCCTTTTATTGAATGTAACTCATCACTTCATTTACTTAAGCATAGGCAAACATGCACATTTTTCTTCCCTTGAAATAAGGGGACAGCCTCAAAGAATATCTATGAGTATGTGTAGAG
Organism: Gopherus evgoodei; assembly: GCF_007399415.2. Classification (NCBI taxonomy): domain Eukaryota; kingdom Metazoa; phylum Chordata; order Testudines; family Testudinidae; genus Gopherus; species Gopherus evgoodei. The sequence continues at coordinate 198,404,507 of NC_044323.1, forward strand.
CTGGATAAATAATTCTAAAAGTGTGTGTTTAATGATTTATTACAAAAAAGACTGAAATGTGTTAAACCATTTTCATTAATATTCAATCTGCTCTAGATGGAAATCAACAGGGAAAGCAAGACAAAGGACCTTCCTTCTTCTTAGCAGATGTCTCCTTCTGTGGACTTAAATTGAGATTTGGATGCAATTTATTTCAATCTTCCATGTCTTGGTCACACAGAAGTATGCATTTAATCTCCATGTACATTTTAAGGTATGGAAGAAAAGTATCTTCCTGCATTACTGCATCTGATTGTGTTAAGAAAATTACTAGTTCTTATATCTGCCACAATTCTGTATGTTTTTCTTCCTTGCTGTGAATAATAAAAACTTGTGTTTTATAGATGACATGGTCTTGTTTCATCCTTACATCTCATGCAAAATCAGTTCTGTCTGGAAAATTAAGCCTGTAATAGGGGAGGGGAACTGAAACTTTCTGGCTCTACTTTCTGGCCTGATTCAGGTGATACCCATTGTTTTCTATGTTTACATTATGTCTACGCTGCAATTACACACTCACGCAGGCCTTGCAGGGCTCCAGCTATGGTTGTTTAATTGCAGTGTAGACGTTTTGGGCTAAGGGTGTAGCCCAAGCTCTAGGACACTCCAGCCTGAGCCTAAATGTCTATAACATAGTTAAACAGCCCTTTAGCCCGAGCCCGAGTCAGCTGCCATGGGCCAGCCATAGGAGTCTAACTTTAGTTTAGACATGCCCAATGAATCCCTATTTCTGACCTACAGAATTATTTGCTACAAATCAAATGTAATTTGTAGTGGTGCCTGAAACCTTCTTGTTTGTTTCTGAAAGTTTGGACATCTTCAGTTTTGACTTTACCCTACTGATTATAGTCAAATAATTGGTCCGAGCAGCAGGGAAGGATCTCTTGGAACCTTTATTGCACCTAAATTTTTTTCTAAATCCCTGTAGGTGGGAAAGAAGAACAGATTGTTCTGAGAGTGAGAGGCTACATCGGCAATGTTTCCTTTTTGAAAGGATTAGTATGCGCTAGGGAGACCTTTGGTGCTACTGCATTTAGCTGTTCTTCTGCATGATATACCTCATTAGATTTCCTTAGCCTTTTTCAGTATATGATCAATATGTTATACAGAAAGATGTTTGTGACATGGGACTAGGATGGTGTCTGTTCTTTATTAGCCCAAGTGACAAAACTTTTAAATCTGGCAGGCTTAGACTGCTCAGCTACTTTTATAGACAGCCCAGTGCATTCATGTGCTGTATTATTATACTCTAACCACCTACTGAAAAGAATTAGAGAAAACAGTGAGAAGAATGATAATCATATTCCCTCTATAGACGCTTCTCCCAAAACAATAATAAATCTGTGTGGTTGCTTTCGATGATCATTCTAGTGGACTTGTCACAGAATACTCCTAAGCAAAATATAGTATTATAGCTGGTACAACTAGAGTAATCACTCAGATACCATTCCATATGCTTCTTCCAAAGACCGGTATCATAAAATAAAAAACTACATACTTGAAATTCCAAAAAGTGGCAGATATAGAAAAGCAAAATTCTGAAACAAACAGTTATTGCCATTTTAAAATGGAAGTAAATGTCAAGTCACAAATACCTTTATTATGCTTTATGGCAGCACCAGTTCACCAATGGTGCAAATACAGGAAACAGCGTAATCATTTTTTTTTAGTTTTAAAAACATGTATCTGTTATTTTCTTTCGTGTGTGTGTGTGTGTGTGTGTGTGTATGTATTTGTTAATTTTTTAAAGATGGTTCCAGAGGCCAGGCCTAAAAATGCAGCAATGATATGATATGTTTTGCATCCCTTCTTTCACATTCTAGACAACACTACAGGGACTACTTGTAATTTCCTTCCTCTTTGGGCTATTTTCATTCAAAAGAGCCACACCTTTTTTACCCATAAAAGGACCAAAGAATCAGTGATTAATTTCTTTCTGCACCCACCTACATCTTAAAGTTGGTTAAAGAACATTGTTGTTGATTTTTTAATTAACATTGCTTAACAGGTCAGAACATGGGCAAACAGATTGATAGGTTCTGGCAAATGTAGTAGAATCTTGGTTATCAGTAAGTGTGTTCCCTCTGTCTAATTTGGCAAATCTGAAACTGGCAGTAAGGACATTTTCCTATGAATAAAAATACCCAATTTGAATCCCATCTTTGAATTTGACTAAATTTGACTAACTGTAGCAGGGCCTCCTGACAGACGGATGAAAGTTCCTAGCTCTTGAAAAATAAATGCTCCTCCAAAACCTCCTGTGCCTAGATAACCAACACTGAATTGTGAAAAAAAGAGCATAGAAAGCTCTGAGAGTGCATGAATCTAAAAACACTCTGGACTAGAGTTTTGTTCAAGTGAAAACTTTGAGTTCAGTTGTGATTTAAGAAAGTCACACAACAACTCAACCCTTTGACATGACATTTGAAAAATACATCTTTTCACAGAAACAGGTAATCTAGTTAGCTGAAGTCTCTGGTACTGAGACAACAGCTTTGTTACTAGGGTCAGCATGGCTTAATGAAATAAATAGAACTGAGAGAGCTGTGTAAACTCTTCCAAGTTTGGTTAAAAAGGTTTATTGAATTTTTGTGCGAGAAGCACTTCTCAAGGATTTGAAGGCCTAAAAATGTTTGCATTCTGACAAACTCCAATTTCTCATAGCCTGATCTCATTGCTAACCCATAAGCAACATTCAAGCCCATTTGCATGGGTGCAATGCTTCTATGGAATTAGCAGTGCAATTAGGTCTCAGGTCTGATGAGAATATTAACTCAGGAAAGCAAAATTTCCCCTTTTAAACCTGGGATATAATTATATAATTGAATATATAAATAAATAATTAGGAAGTATTCCCAATTACTAAGGTTATTACAATATAGTCCAGATTGAGGCAGACATGGGGGAAGGGGTGGGGGAATAGAAAAATAAAAATTCCTTGAGTTTTTCCTTTGGAAAACAACATTTGAGCATGTAATTAAAGTATGTATCATAATGCATATCAAAAGGCACCAAATTAAGGTTGCACTGGCATTCCCTAACTTTTGAGTGCTTGACTTTGCAAACTAAAAATTCTTTTAACATAAGTGGTGTGTGTGTGTGTGTGTGTGTGTGTGTGTGTGTGTGTGTGTGTGTGTGTGTGTGTGTGTGTGTGTGTAATTTTTAAAGTATTTTTAAAAAACCTGAAAAATCAATAATTTCTCATGTGGAAACATATTGACATCCACATGAGTTATCAGCAGGGTTGAAACATTTAGATCCTCAGTACAGACCTCTGCCACTTGAGCTAACTGCATAACTGATCGCCAGCAGAGATTGGCATTCTCTACGTGGACGAGGCACTAAAAGGGAAAGTGAAAATTTTGCCAGTGGGTTTCACAGAGTTGCTGACAGAGAAATATAGAGACTCAGGAATCTTGGATTCAGTTATAGGTTCTGGAAGATAGCGTGTTCTAATGGCTCCAGAGACTTCTGTCCCATCCCATCCAGCCTCACCTTGTCCTGCTCACCCCAACCCCCTTTGGCTCCTTATCACAGTCTGCTCACCTAGCCAGTCCCTGTCTCCACCTACAGGCTCCCCATCTAACTCTCATTCTTTCCTTCACTCCAGTTACCAGTTTTAGTTTGACTTCTGGAACTCCTCACCTCAGTTTCCCTGCAGGCACTTTTCTCAACCAGTCCATGTGGTTCTCTCCCCCTCGCCCCATTCCTCATTTAATCCAAGTCTTCTTTTCCATTACTAGTGTTCTCTTTCCTTCCCTTCCCCTTTTGCCCACAGGATCTCTGCCCCTGTATCCTTGCTCAGCTATTTCCAGTCTGCCTCCCATCTACTTCCTCTGTCTTCCCCATCCACCCACCTTCCTGTTCTTGCAGCCTTTGCAATCAAATCAGGCAGATTCCATCTTCATGCTGCCTGTAGACCAGCAGGGGGAGCACTGAGAGCATACAGAAAAGAGTCTCCCTGCTCTTCATTCCTGTGTCCAGTAACACAGTGACCCCGAAAAGCCAGCAGCGGCAATTGCAGAGAAAGTCCTGCTCAAGCCTTGCAACCCAAGATAGGAGCATGCTCAATATAAACAGCATCTTCAGAGAATTTACCTGAGAAATTACCAGGGCATGAATGAACTGAGATTTTTCAGATGCATATAATTTGACCAAATCTGTGCATTTTTTCCCTACGAAAAGCCAATGCACTTCCTTGGCATTAGAGCAACCTCCCTGATTTCAAGCCCTTGCTCCAAAACACAGAGGTTCTAGAAGCTTCTCACTGAAGTAGTAAGACTTTGTTTTCTTTTGTTTTGTTTTGTTTAACATGGGCAAACAACGTATCCTTCCCCTGTCTCATACTCAGCTTTTCCAGGTATTCTTTCCCTAGTGGATTTTGCTGGGGGGTTTTGTATGTTTTCTGTAGCTGTTACAACAGCAAACAAAATGTGGGATCGATGCCACTGTTTAAAGGAAGTGTGAGTTGCAAATGTGCTTAACAAAAGTCTGAATGCACTCGACTGTGTTAGCGGTTTCTGCTGCATTGCACACCATGCAATTCCAACAGAAATCACTAATGACTGATGCCACTGCAGTGGTATTAAGTATTTTTTAATTTAATTCCATGTTGGTCACATATCAACACATTAGCATAACAGTGATTTGGCCTTCACCAGAGCTAATATGATTGAATTAACAAACATTAGATCTATATTTTTCCAGTCTAAAATGCCAACTAAACATTCACTCCAAGTATAATGTCTTCTTATTTTTCATGTATTTTAAATTCTTCACATCTCACCACTTCGTCCTACTGTCATTTTGATTTGTTGCTCTCTGCTAAATCATAAGGGGGGTAGGTTTATCTAATATCATGCTTATCAATCCTGTCATCAGACTGAAGATGTCTTTTAAAAGCAGCAAAGAATCCTGTTGCACCTTATAGACTAACAGACGTTTTGGAGCATGAGCTTTCGTGGGCGAATACCCACTTCATCAGATGCATGTACATCTGACGAAGTGGGTATTCACCCACGAAAGCTCATGCTCCAACATGTCTGTTAGTCTAGAAGGTGCCACAGGCTTATTTGTTGCTTTTACAGATCCAGACTAACACGGCTAGCCCTCTGATACTTGATGTCTTTTAAGACTCAGAACAAGACCATTATTAAGCATTGCTGTTGCCTAACATTTTCTGTATTGTAAAGAAAAGGGAAATAGCAGCGAGTGAACAAAACCAAACCAATAAGAACAAAGTGAAGCCAAGTCTATCCCCTCTCCAGGCTCCTTGGGGTTTTGGGAAACAACTAACCATGGAAACTCAAGCTAAGAGAAACTACTATCCTGTTCAGAATAGTCCCTTCAGAGTTTCCCAGTATCTTTTCATATCACTACAAACTTAAAAACAAAACTATCTTGGGTGGTAAAGAAAAAATAATCATGAAAAGTCTAGTTCTCATAATAAAATTCAAGTAAATTTCCAGCATGTAGCAAATACTTCTTAGCTTGACTTTGATTAAATGATTTAAGGCTTTTTTCCCCACTAGAGTTCATAATTCATAGAATTAAATTTGTTACAGTACCTCTTCTGGACATGTTTCTTGTCAGTTAATGCTACTGTCTTGGCAGCTTTCCCTTGAGTTGTGTCACATGTATGGGGCTTCCTAGAAACAAAATCTCATGGGAAGTGAGGGTTCGCAGCAGGAACTAGGTTTTCTCACTCTGTACTTCAACTCACAGCAAAAATGCAAAGCATCACTAGATTTAAAAAGAAGTGGGGCAAGAAGAAATTTCTGAATCTCTCCATACGGCTAGTTACCTATGGAAGGGACTCATGTCTCCATGCATGCTTTGAAAGGATCTTTTCACTAGTGAAAAGCAACTAAGCAAGGCCTACTGGATATGCAATGTCTGGCAATAACATGTAGGAAGAAGAGGAAATCCCTCGAGTCAGATATGGAAAAACAATTTTGAGATGCTTATCTGAACCAACCCTTTTGAGATTCACTCATCATTACGCTCAGAGGAAAGATACCAGGCTATAGGACTGCAAAGCAATGCTAAGTAGTTCATGTCTGATGACAAAACTATGATATTGTATATTCTTAAAGAGGAAAGAGCACAAACATTGTAACAAGAACTGAAAATATCATCTAAATTACAGTTGTATATAGAGTTTCTTCACTTTGTCTTCAAGTATGCATGTTTACAAATGGGATTTGTATGAGTGCTCAAGGAAGTTCTTTTGAAAATTCCAACCTAGACTGATGTCCATTATTTGAAACTATGGTGTACACTTTCCTATTATCAAAAGTTTTTTCCACAAAAAAGATAATATCACAATATTTTAAAAACTACAGTAATGACAAGGAGCTAGTGAACTGGCATTGTTACCGGTAAGTATTTGAAGCATTTTGTAACTCTTGAATTGGGTATGATTGAATTAGTCATTTTATTTCCAAGGAAAAACAATATAGTACAACCATCTTGGAAATAAAAATGACCTTCCAAAACAATGCCAGCTGCACAGATTAAGTTTCAGAAACTATTAATGAAAGAAAAACATTGTAATCATCAATATATTCATTTAATTATATGCCAATGAAACAAGTATAAACAAACATTTTCATTTGCATGGCTATTATCAGAGCTAGTTGGGAAGTAGTTATACCATCCTGTGAAAATTTTCAAGATTTCAAAGAAAAATTCCCATCTCAAATTGGGATGAAAAGTTGGGAAAAAAAATCAGACTGAAAAAGTTTTTAAAAGTCTGTGTAGGTCAACTGAAATATTCCATTTTGATAGTTTTGAAATATGTTTTGATTTTTCTGTTAGCTTAAATTTCAAAATGAAAAGTTGTTTCAAAACTGAAAACTAGATTTTTTTTTTATAGCCACATCCGCAGAGTATTTCAGCATGTCACATATATTAATGAAATTAGCCTCACAACACTCCTGAGAGGTAGGGAAATATTATTCCTAATCAAAATACATCCATGGGGGGGGAGTTACCAAAAAAATCAACATTTTCCATGGAGAGAACTCCATTTTCCAGTTCTAGTATGCATAATCTACTAGGTTTGTTTGGGATAACGGAATTATTTATCAATATAAGGTGTTATTTCTTATGTATTGCGCAATGCACATACAATATTCCATTAAATATATTTTTAAGGAGAAACAAATATTTATTTGAGCTCATTCCACCAATAATAGGAATCTCTTTCTACCTTTCTGAAAACTCCCCTCCCCCCCATGTTTAAGGGACTATTGTACATTTATTGAAGAATATGCAAGAAATAACACCTTATCGATAAAAATTCCTTTTATCCCAAACAAACCTAGTAGATTATGTATACTAGACTGGTTAGAACTGCTGTCAGATTTACTCATCATTTTCTGTACCTCCTATCTACTTTTTTTTCATTATTATAACAGAACAATTTTAATTGTTAACAAAATACTGCAGAACTGAGAAAGTAGCAGAATGTCACGACCATCAGTATTCCCAGTGATTGCTTTGAGAGAAACAAAGTGATATTATTTATTTGTATTGCAGCAACACCCAGGAACTCCAGTCATGGACCAGTACCCATTGTTCTAGATCCTGTAACTCAGAATTTCACTAGTGAAGTTAAATGACGTGTGCCTACCACCACACAGGGTTTTATTTGTTTTACTGAAGAATTCCAAAATTGAAGAAATAAAATACCTCTTATTTTAGGCAAACCAGTAAAGAGTTTATAATCAGCTCTGTAAAGACATTATCTTTATTCTTGTCTTTTCTGAAAGCCCATATTGGTTTAACAACTTGTCCTAAGTATTACATAAAATAATGAGTAAATCTGGCAGCAGCTCAAGTTGCTGCATTAATATATATAAATTAGATTTGTGGATTATTAAAGGCAATGTCTAATATGTTTTCAGATATCCTTTCAAATTCTGTTACAATACACTTCAGCTATAAATGAATTAAGTGCATGAGCAAAAAATAATGTCGATCATAAAATACATTTAAAAAAAACAGCAGAGTCAGAGAAAATGAAAACTTTCCATTTTCATGTGGGCTCAAGAATAGAAATAATCATGATGAACATTTCACCTTGAATACATTGATAAGGTCCTGCCAATAGAGCACAGAAAACAACAAACTATTTTTGAAGTTGGTTAAAGATATTTTGCCTATTGTGTCACAAACCCAATTATTTTGAGTACTGAATGCAGCAGTATATTAATCTAAATCTGAGTGTTCAGAATAAAAGAAGAAACCTAAATGCTAATATAATCTTCCTCAGACAGCACTTAACTAAAGAAAATCTTCATTCTTTTGCTAAATCATAGTTAAGCTGATGTATTAGGAGAGAAAACATAAGTAACTGTAAATCTGATAATTTCGCTGAAAACACAGCACATATCCTTTTCCTCTTAAACAAGAAGATATTAATAATAATAAAAATATTACCTGTATGATTACCACACTAACAGTATTGCACTAAGAGCAGCTCTCTAGACGTTAGGGGAGCTCCTATATCCTACGCAGTATGAGAGGTTCCTTAACGTGCTTTTTGGTATTACTTGCCTGGCAATATTGTTAGTTCCAGCCTACTGCTGGCAAGGATTATTTTCTTTGTTCTGCTGATAACCCTAAAAAAAACCTAACTGTAGCTCCCAATTATAAAGTACAACTGCCAGAGAAGTCTCTATGAGTTACAATGGTGAACTGGGTGATGGACTGACACCAAGGAAATAGAAATCTCCAATTTCTTTAAAGACCAGGTTTAAGATGGGTGGCTGCAGTGCAAGTTTCCTCTAAGGCATCCACCAACCTGTATGTTTTCTGAGGCCACTTTTAGAGTAAAAAGTTAGGTAGTTTTGTCCTTATGGCTGTTCTCTCCTTACTTAACCCCTCTGTTGTCACTTCTAACAGGAGTGCCAATTAGTTTTAATTAGGAGTGTGTGATTCTTATACCCTGTCTAACAGGAACTGGGCTGATATCAATTAATTTCAAATAATCAGCTAACCTGTCAGATGGCAGTGATGTTTGTGTTCCTAGTATCAACTGAGGTTATGAGTGAAAGTTTTCATGTGCCACTGCCAAATTCCTAAACATACAGTTCCCAACAGAATGTATTTTATTTATAAAGATATTTTCTTGGACTCTTTGTTTTACCAGCTTTGTTTTTCTTCACTTCCCTTTCTCCTAGTATGTCAGTGATTGGCTCTGAAATCAAACAGAAATTGGATCAGTGAGCTGCAGCCACTAATGCAAAAGTAACTCTTCTAACTTAAGGGCATGAGAGGTGTCTTGCTGTATTGGGAGTCTGCAACAAACAAAAGCAAAGTAATAAACTAAGAGTCTAATTCTAGAGATACTTGTTAATGGACATAGTACTTATCCTACGATCCTGACTAATAACAGCAAGATTAAAAGACAACTGGGCATAGACTACATATCTTAACAAAAAAAGTTGGATTATCAAATATACTGCATCAAAATCTGGCCAGTCACCATCCTGACCACACACGAAGCTGTGTATTGAGGAATCTTATATATACTTACCTGGCACTTGCTATGCCAAAGGTATTATTTCCTCATTTTCAATAACCATCAAATTAATTATTTTTAGGTGTTTCAAGCTGAGCATCTGAAAATTGGTTTACCCAAATTCATTAGTCACTTTTGAAAATACAGATCCTTTCTCTATATATATGGCTAGAATTATCTGAAAAGGCTGATAATTGGAAGAAATAGGAAATTCCACTACTAAATGTTAGGTACAGGCCTTCAGGCAGTATCATTATATCACATGGATGAAAAAGGAGGACTTTCTTTCCTGCTGCATGAGCTTCAAAAGGTGGCTGAAGATTCATTTTTCTCCATCACAAAACACTCAGGGAGAATGGGCACATCTACACTATGATAAAAACAATGCAACAGGGAGCCTCAGAGCTCAGGTCAGCTAACTCAAGCTCACAGGGCTCAGGCTGCAGGTCTAAAAATTTCAGTGTTGACATTCAGGCTCAGGCTGGAGCCCAAGCTCTGGACTCTCCTCACTCACAGTCTAGAGTCCAGGATCCCACCCGCATCCAAACACCTACATTACTGTTGTATAGCCTGCAGCCCAAGCCCCTTGAGGCCAAGTCAGTGACCCAGGCCAGCTGCAGCAATGCTGCGAGTCTTTTATTTCAGCATCAATGTACCCAACGTGAGCAGGGAAATTATGTCACTTCAGTAGTGCAAGATACCTCTGTAGCATAAAGCAATTATAATAATCACTTGTCTCAGATAAGGGATCCTCTTTTCCAGGTCGGTGGGAAGAAAATCTTGAAGTTAAGTTATTTTCAGAATGAATTTTTTTAAAAAACTGAAAGGTAATCAGGGCAAGGAGGAAAACACATTTGGTGCTGGTTGAAGTTTTTTTGGGATGGAGGAGAGGAGGAAACAAGTCCAATTGACAGCCCCTGAAATGGATATTTTGCAGCCAGCATACAATTAACCATCAGCAATGATCTTGAATCTAAAGTAGTCTAAGGGTATGTCTACACTACAAAATTAGGTCGGTTTTATAGAAGTTGATTTTTAGACATCGATTTTATACAGTTGATTGTGTATGTCCGCACTAAGTGCATTAAGTCGACGGAGTGCATCCTCACTACCGTGGCTAGCATCGACTCTCAGAGTAGTGCACTGTGGGAAGCTATCCCACAGTTCCCGCAGTCTCTGCTGTCCATTGGAATTATGTGTGACGCTCCCAATGCCTGATGCAGCAAAAATATTTTCACGTGTGGTTTTGGGTACATGTCACTCTCCCCTCCCTCCCTCCCTCCCTGAAAGCAACTGCAGACAATCATTCCTCACCTTTTTGTCTGGGTTACACATGCAGATGCCATAGCATGGCAAGCATGGAGCCTGGTCAGCTCACCGCTGCTGTTGCGAGCATTGTAAACACCTTGTGCATTATACTTCAGTATGTGAAGAACCTGGCTAAGAGATGGCAGCACGAGGACGATTGTGATCAGGACATGGACACAGACGTTCCTGAAAGCATGGGCTGTGGTAATTGGGACCTCATGGCGGCAGTGGGGCTGGTTGATACAGTGGAATGCCAATTCTGGGCCCAGCAAACAAGCACAGACTGGTGGGACCGAATAGTGTTGTGGGTCTGGGATGATTCCCAGTGGCTGCAAAACTTTTGCATGAGTAAGGCCACTTTCCTGGAACTCTGTGAGTTGCTTTCCCCTGCCCTGAAGTGCAGGAATACCAAGATGAGAGCTGCCCTGACTGTTGAGAAGCAAGTGGCGATAGCCCTGTGGAAGCTTGCAATGCCTCACTGCTACCGGTCAATTGGGAATCAATTTGGAGTGGGCAAATCTACTGTGGGGACTGCTGTGATTCAAGCAGCCAGTGCAATCTCTGATGTTCTTCTATCAAGGGTAGTGACTCTGGGAAATGTGCAGGTCACAGTGGATGGCTTTGCTGCAATGGGATTCCCTAACTGTGGTGGGACGATAGACGGAACTCATATCCCTATCTTGGCACCGGACCACCTTGCCAACCAGTACATAAACCATGAAGAGTACTTCTCAATGGTGCTGCAAGCACTGCGGGATCACAAGGGACATTTCACCGACATCAACGTGGGATGGCCGGGAAAGATGCATGACGCTCGCATCTTTAGGAACCCTGGGCTGTTTGAGCAGCTGCAAGAAGGGACTTACTTCCCAGACCAGAAACTTACTGTTGGGGATGTTGAAATGCCAATAGTTATCTTCAGAGACCCAGCCTACCCCTTGCTCCAATGGCTCATGAAGCCATACACAGGCAACCTGGACAGTAATAAGATGCAGTTCAACTATAGGTTGAGCAAGTGCAGAATGGTGGTAGAATGTGCATTTGGACATTTAAAAGCTCGCTGGCGCTGTTTGCTGACTAGGTTAGACCTCAGCACAACCAATATTTCCATTGTTATTACTGCTTACTGTGTGCTCCATAATATCTGTGAGAGTAAGCAGGAGAGGTTTATAGTGGGGTGGGAGGTTGAAGCCAATCGCCTGGCTGCCAATTTTGAACAGCCAGACACCAGGACAATTAGAAGAACACAGGTAGGCACTCTGCACATCAGAGGGGCTTTGGAAACCAGTTTCATAACTGGCCAGGCTACAGTGTGACAGCTGTGTGTGTTTCTCCTTGATGCAAACCCACCCCTTTTGCTGATTTTAGCTCCCTGTAAGCCAACCACCCTCCCCCCTTCGATCACAGCTGGCAAAGGAAATAAAGTCACTATTGTTTTGAAACCATACATTCTTCCTTTATTAATTAAAAAAAAGGGAGATAACTGATAAGTTATCCCTGGTGGGGTAGGGTGGGGTGGTGGAAGAGGGAAGGACAAGGCCATATTGCTTATTGTAGCCACACTACAAATCAAAACTGTTTGAATGACAGCCTTCCATTGCTTAGGCCATCCTCTGGATTGCAGTGGCTGGGTGCCTGGAGCCTCGCCCCACCCCGTTCTTGGGCATCTGGGTGAGGAGGATATGGAACTTGGGGAGGAGGACAGGTGGTTGTACAGTGGATGCAGCGATGGTCTGTGCTCTTGTTGGCTTTTCTGCAGCTCCACCAGATGCCTGAGCATGTCTGTCTGCTCCCCTATTAGCCTCAGCATTCCATACTGCCTCTGCTCATCGCGCTCACTTAATGCTTTCCTGGACTCTGCCACTGAATGCCTCCATGCATTCAGCTGTCCTCTATCAGTGCAAGAGGACTGCATGAGCTTGGAAAACATGTCATTGCGAGTGCGTTTTTTTCACCTAATCTGCAATAACCTCAGGGATGGAGATGATAGGGGGAGCATAGAAACATTTGCGGCTGGGGGGAGATAAAAAGGGAGAGTAAAATTTAAGATGATACATTTCTGAGAACAAAAGGGAGACTCTTTCACAGTGAATCAAGCAATTCACAGCAGACAGCACATGTGCTTTAGATACAAGGTCATATTTTGCCTTTTATATTGAGCGCCCGCTGATATAGTGAAATATCACACACGACTGGGCAACAGAATTCAACTTCCAGGCAACCAAAGTAAGCCAAAGGATATGCAGATCTGGCTTCTAACGCCTTCATAATATGTGGAAATATTTTCAAACTGCAGCAATCTCCTTCCCCATAGCAAGCAATGCCAGTTAGGTTTGCCATTTAAAAGGAGGAGCTGCAGTTTTCCGGTTGATGTGCAGCATACACTTGCCTCCACCCATCCCCGTAGCTATTTGGGATGATCCCTTCACTCCTCCCCTTCCGTGTAGCTATTTGCGATGAGCCCTTCACACCCCGCCCCCCCTTGAAGCGTGGCTATTCTCAGGGATGATCCCTTTTAGCTAATTGCAAACAGCCCGGCATGAATGGGGTCCTTTTACTGTTGCCTTACAAAATTTCCCCTATTTCAACCAGGTGACCATGAATGATATCACTCTCCTGCGGCTAACACAGAAAGATATAGACCGAATGTTGCTTGAAAGCAACCAAAACCCAGGACCATTCGCTGCTATGCTTTGTGCTGCAATAATTCCAGACTACTTGCTACTGGCTTGGCATGGTAAAGTGTCCTACCGTGGAGGACAAAATAAGGCTGCCCTCCCCAGAAACCTTCTGCAAAGGCTTTCAGAGTACCTCCAGGAGAGCTTCATGGAGATGTCCCTGGAGGATTCCCACTCCATCCCCAGACACATTAACAGACTTTTCCAGTAGCTGCATCCCAAGTCTTCAGAGCAACTCAAACATTAAACACTATTGCTTTTAAACCCTGTACTGTAGTTACAAATGTGCACTCACCAGAGGGCCCTTCTTCACCTTCAGGGTTGGGGATCCCGCACTGGGAGGGTATTGGCTCCAGCGTGATGAAAACATCCTGGCTGCCAGGGAGAAGGGATTCACTGCTTGCCTGTTGCACATTCTCTTCCTCCTCATCTTCCTCATCCACAAAATCCTCCTCCATGTTGCGTGAGACTTCCCTCTTGCAGGTGTCTATGGACTATGGTGGGGTAGTAGTAGGTTCCCCCCCTAGAATGCCATGCAGCGGATCATAGAAGCAGCATGTATGGGGCTCTGACCCAGAGCAACCGTTTGCCTCCTTTGTCTTTTGGTAGGCTTGTCTGAGCCCCTTGACTTTCACACGACAATGCTGTGTGTCCCTGTTGTAGACTTTGTCCATCATGCCCTGTGCGATTTTGGCATATACATTACCATTTCTTCTTTTTGATCGGAGTTCTGCCTGCATAGATTCTTCTCCCCAGACACCAATGAGATCCAGTGTCTCCCATTTGCTCCATGCTGGAGCTCGTTTGTGATTCTGGTGGGACTTCATGGTCACCTGTGGTGCTGAGCTCACCACACTGACCAAACAGGAAATGAAATTCAAAAGCTCCCGGGGCTTTTCCTGTGTACCTGGCTAGTGCATCAGAGTTGAAAGTGCTGTCCAGAGTGGTCACATTGGAGCACTCTGGGATAGCTCTTGGAGGCCAATAATGTCAATTTACATCCACACTACCCCAAATTTGACCCAGCAAGGTTGATTTAAGCGCTATTCCCCTCGCCAGGGTGGAGTACATAAGTCAATTTTAAGATCCCTTTAGGTCGACGGAATGGGGTTGCTTGTGTAGACGCATTCATTATAAAATCTACCTAATGCAGCTAAATTTGATCTAATCCTGTAGTGTAGACCAGGGCTAAGATGTTTAAAGGTAATTGATAATGAAACAGATTAAATTGGGTTTTGTACCCAATAGAAAGTGTTTGGCAAAAGCAGCAGAATTTTATGCTGTTATGAGTTAAAATAATCTGTACTCATAGGAATGTTGAAAAATTAGTTAATTAATGAGCTCTTTTTATATTTATATATTACACACGCACACACACATTTTGTCCAAATTGTCTAACAACAACCTAGTTGGCATATTCAGTAGCAAGATAAATTGGGGGGGGTATTAGATTTATAGAGACATAAAATCTTCAGAAACAATCTTATATTGGCAGGATAATGAACAAAGGGACTAAAGAGGTCAAATTCTATGTCTAATGTCAAAGATTGCAGTCCTAGGATCATAAACACATAACTCTACAATATATAAATGCATTTACAGTATTGCTCTTGAATATGTGAATAAACCGTAAGTGACAACAGATTCTTTTAACAAATTAAAAGTTTAAATACCTTATCCTCTGCCTGGTTTAGCCCTCTTTTTAGATCTTCCACCCGACTTCTCAGCTTCTTAACCTCATCCTCATGTTGTTCCACTCTCTTGTTTGCATGCATCAGTTCCGCCACTTTATCATGATACTGCTTGTTTAGCTTGTGGTGTGCATGCTGCAGCTCAATGAGCTCCTTTTAAAGAAAAACAATACCATTCAGATACTAAAATACAGTTGGGCACTGAAACAGCTTAGAAATGTTCTTAAAGAAAGCTTTCTATAGGGAGCCTGCTATGGTCGTTGAAAGTCTTGCTTATAAAAAAAAAATTTGGTTAAGTGTATTCCAGTTAATGTTTATTCTAACAAGAACAATTTCGCATTTTCAGGTGAACTTAAAAGTGTAGGGACCTATTCACATTACTTAACAAAAAATATAGGTGGGCAGATCCTCAGCTGGTGTAAATTGCCTTTTTATCACCATCGACACCAATGGAGCTATAAAAATGTACACCAGTTGAGAATCTGGTCCAAGGTCTTTTATCACAACATTGTGACTGCAATGTGCCGCCACTGTGGAAGAAAATAGTCCCTTCAGTAGAGAACTGTGAGAAATGTCAGGGCTATCTGTGACTGTCTGAGGAGAATTGCTGTGGAAAATTACATGACATTTTATCAAAAGACAGAGATTGTTACAGTTAAACTGGTGAAGCTTGCAAACCATTTATCAAAGCCCTTTCAGTTCTCATTTCAAGGTAGATGAAACAAATATTAAAATAAATTTAATCTGTTTCTGGAACATTTTAAAAAGTAAAACAAATCTGTTCATACTTGTTTTTCTCTTGCCAACTCTTAAATTAAATACACATTTTCATAACTTGTTAACCTCTATCCTCTGTGCTAAGGTAATAATCATTTGATCAAAAATCTTAAGAGTGTGAAAACCAAAGTGATAGCAGGGAGATGCAACTAGTTGTGAAAGTTAGTGTAGTCAAGACAAAATGTTTTACATTTGAAAGTAGCAGTGTATATAAGAGCTACCTTGTTTGGAATAAGAAATTGAATATAAACAGATTATTGTTATTATTACTAATTTGTATTGCGGTAGTGCCTGAAGTCCCCAGCCCCACTGTGTAAAGCACAATACAAATAAAAAGAAAGACAGTTCCTACCCTGAACACCTTATAATTTAAGTAAAAGTACATTGTTGCCTAAGTAGATTGTGA
Organism: Gopherus evgoodei; assembly: GCF_007399415.2. NCBI lineage: Eukaryota > Metazoa > Chordata > Testudines > Testudinidae > Gopherus > Gopherus evgoodei. The sequence goes on from NC_044323.1 coordinate 198,420,935, forward strand.
AGAAATTTGAATCATCAACTGAAACTCAGGACACTAGTTGGCATCTAGTCTTTGGTTTGATCATCTATACTGAACATTAGGGCTTCTGGTTTTTTGGTGTTTATTAATTCCATTTTTGTGGTTAATTTGGGCTTTTGAGGGCTCTCTCTTTATATACACTGGAATGAGTAATGTATATTCTATACATTACTCATTACACTCACCTATACTGTCATAAGTAATCTTTTGATAATAATAATAATATATGGAGATATACCTATCTCATAGAACTGGAAGGGACCATGAAAGATCATTGAGTCCAGCCCCTGCCTTTGCTAGCAGGACTAAGTACTGATTTTGCCCCAGATCCCTAAGTGGCTCCCTTAAGGCTTAAACTCACAATGCTGGGTTTAGCAGGCCAATGCTCAAACCACTGAGCTATCCCTCCCCCCTCACACTTCCCTAGTGTGCTTTAATGTATTACTGTCTCAACCAGCACTACATTAAAGTTCACTAGGTAACCTTCGGTACACACTAGCAGGGTCTACATGGACCAATTAATGTGCAACACATTAGTGTGCTTCCGAAATCATACCCTCATGGTTTTCATTACTGATCCATGTAGATAAGCCCTTAAATACGATTAAGCACTTTCTGTGTTTTTCTGGCATTTATTGGATAAGAAAAAAAAAGATGTTCTCTTATTGGGGGTGCTATATTGGTGTTTATTGGTAAAAACAGAAAATCAGAAGCCCTATGAATATTTTAATGTAATTAGCATTTATAGTTTTGTTTTGTTTTTAAATTCCACAAGACCTAAGCATCTGCTTCAACTACTATACTCTCCTGCCTCCCTGGTTCCCAATTTATTCCTGTAAGAGTAAGGCCTGGTCTATATTACACAGTTAGATGGACACAAGACAGCTTACATCAGCCTAGCTGTGGATGTGTCTTCACTTACATTTCGCTTCTGCCAACATAAGTGCCTCACTATGCAGATTTAATAATATGACCTTCATGAGTGGCATAGAGTCATGGTCAATATACTTAGGTCAATACAGTGAGAGTGTAGACATTGCATTACTTATGTCAACCATTACTGTCCTCCAGTAGCTGTCCCACATTGCCCTACACTGACCGCCCTAGTCATTATTGTGAATTCAGCCTCCTCTCCTCGGCACCTTTTAAAGCAAAAACCACGGTTGGTGTATATTACCTGAAATGGAAATGACTGTTCTTTCCCCTTCGTAAGTTCTGTTCCTTTAATTTATTAAGTTTTAATTTTTTTTAATTGCTTGGTTCATGTTAAAGATTAATTTTGTTCCAAAAAATATAATTTTATTCTGAATTAGTTCCTAGCATATGCTGGCTGTTGCTGAGCAGGTCTAACAGCAACCAATTATCTGTTACTGCACTGTGTCGCACTATTCATAATACCACTCACAAAAAATATTAATAGGTGCATTGACAATGTAATATTCCTACATGCACAGCAATCACTACAAGATTCATATCAGGTTGCAAAAGAACAGGGCCAGGTAGAGCACATTTCTACAACACTCACTAGTCTGGCTCACTATTAAAATGGTCTTTCAAAGACTCCCTGAGCTGTGTAGCTCTGCAATGATCTCTTCTACTAAACCTTGTGTCTGACTGTTCAAATTAAGCTGACAGCTGCACTACTTCCAACCTGGTGGAAACTTTTCCTCTTTTGGTTCATAGATATTATGCAGGGCATTGGGATGTTTTTCTCACTGCGGTCCAATCTTATAAGTAAACAATGCCGGCAACCCTTCAAATGACCAAAGGCATATTTAACTGTCATTCTACACCTGCTGAGCCTGTAGCTGAAGCACTCCTTAGTGCTGTCAAAGTATCCAGTGTACGTCTTCATGAACCATGGGAGCAAGGGCTAGGCTGGGTCACTGAGGATCACTATTGACATTTCAACATTCCCAATGGTAATCCACTGCTCAGGAAAGAAAGTCCCTGCTTGCAGCTTTCTGAATAATCCTGAGTTCTTAAGATGCATGCATCATGCATCTTCTCTGACCAACCCACACTGATGTCGGTAAAGTGTCCCCGGTGATCCACCAATGCTTGCATAATCATAGAAAAGTAGCTCTTGCTGATGATGTACTCAGGGACAAGGTGATCCAGTGCCAAAATAGGGATGTATACACCATCCATCACCCCATCGCAATATGGCAACCCATTGCTGTAAAACCATTCATTATGTATGGCACATTGCCGAATCTTCTGGTAAAGATGGTGGGCAGCAAGGAGAGACACATGGGTTTGTGCGAATTTTGAAAAGAAGGCACACAAATTATGAACTCTAGATGAAATCATGGGACGGAGAACATTGCATTATGAGAAGTTGACCCCATGCTCCCAGTCACCCCTGCGCGACTTGTTTCTGCAGGAACTTCCCAAAAGACCCTGCACTGGATGGTGATGAATTGCACAACGGGATACCTACCCATGGTCCACTGCACTCAGACTCATAGACTCTAGGACTGGAAGGGACCTCGAGAGGTCATCGAGTCCAGTCCCCTACCCTCATGGCAGGACCAAATACTGTCTAGACCATCCCTAATAGACATTTATCTAACCTACTCTTAAATATCTCCAGAGATGGAGATTCCACAACTTCCCTAGGCAATCTATTCCAGTGTTTAACTACCCTGACAGTTAGGAACTTTTTCCTAATGTCCAACCTAAATCTCCCTTGCTGCAGTTCAAGCCCATTGCTTCTTGTTCTATCATTGGAGGCTAAGGTGAACAAGTTCTGTCCCTCCTCCTGATGACACCCTTTTAGATACCTGAAAACTGCTATCATGTCCCCTCTCAGTCTTCTCTTTTCCAAACTAAACAAACCCAATTCCTTCAGCCTTCCTTCATAGGTCATGTTCTCAAGACCTTTAATCATTCTCGTTGCTCTTCTCTGGACCCTCTCCAATTTCTCCACATCTTTCTTGAAATGCGGTGCCCAGAACTGGACACAATACTCCAGTTGAGGCCTAACCAGTGCAGAGTAAAGTGGAAGAATGACTTCTCGTGTCTTGTTTACAACACACTTGTTAATGCATCCCAGAATCACGTTTGCTTTTTTTGCAACAGTATCACACTGTTGACTCATATTAAGCTTGTGGTCTACTATCAGCCCTAGATCTCTTTCTGCCATACTCCTTCCTAGACAGTCTCTTCCCATTCTGTATGTGTGAAACTGATTGTTCCTTCCTAAGTGGAGCACTTTGCATTTATCTTTATTGAACTTCATCCTGTTTACCTCAGGCCATTTCTCCAATTTATCCAGATCATTTTGAATTTTGACCCTGTTCTCCAAAGCAGTTGCAATCCCTCCCAGTTTGGTATCGTCCGCAAACTTAATAAGCGTACTTTCTATGCCAACATCTAAATCGTTGATGAAGATATTGAAGAGAGCCGGTCCCAAAACAGACCCCTGCAGAACCCCACTTGTTATACCTTTTAAGCAGGATTGGGAGCCATTAATAACTACTCTCTGAATACGGTTATCCAGCCAGTTATGCACCCACCTTATAGTAGCCCCATCTAAATTGTACTTTCCTAGTTTATCTATAAGAATATCATGCGAGACCGTATCAAATGCCTTACTAAAGTCTAGGTATATCACATCCACCACTTCTCCCTTATCCACAAGGCTTGTTATCCTATCAAAGAATGCTATCAGTTTAGTTTGACATGATTTGTTCTTTACAAATCCATGCTGGCTATTCCCTATCACCTTACCACCTTCCAAGTGTTTGCAGATGATTTCTTTAATTACCTGCTCCATTATCTTCCCTGGCACAGAAGTTAAACTAACTGGTCTATAGTTTCCTGGGTTGTTTTTATTTCCCTTTTTATAGATGGGCACTATATTTGCCCCCTTCCAGTCTTCTGGAATCTCCCCCGTCTCCCATGATTTCCCAAAGATAATAGCTAGAGGCTCAGATACCTCCTCTATTAACTCCTTGAGTATTCTAGGATGCATTTCATCAGGCCCTGGTGACTTACAGGCATCTAACTTTTCTAAGTGATTTTTTACTTGCTCTTTTCTTATTTTCTCTTCTAAACCTACCCTCTTCCCGTAAGCATTCACTATATTAGACATTCCTTCAGACTTCTCAGTGAAGACTGAAACAAAGAAGTCATTAAGCATCTCTACCATTTCCAAGTCTCCTGTTACTGTTTCCCCCTTCTCACTGAGCAGTGGGTCTACCCTGTCCTTGGTCTTCCTCTTGCTTCTAATGTACTGATAAAAAGTCTTCTTGTTTCCCTTTATTCCCATAGCTAGTTTGAGCTCATTTTGTGCCTTTGCCTTTCTAATCTTGCCTCTGCATTCCTGTGTTATTTGCCTATATTCGTCCTATGTAATCTGATCTAGTTTCCATTTTTTATATGACGCCTTTTTATTTTGTAGGTCACGCAAGATCTCGTGGTTAAGCCAAGGTGGTCTTTTGCCACATTTTCTATCTTTCCTAACCATCAGAATAGCTTGCTTTTGGGCCCTTAATAACGTCCCTTTGAAAAACTGCCAACTCTCCTCAGTTGTTTTTCCCCTCAGTCTTGATTCCCATGGGACCTTACCTATCAGCTCTCTGAGCTTACCACTCTGCATCAGAAGAAGTGCTCCTGGTGAGGATGCACACCGCTGACACAAGGAACTAAATATTCACACTCACAAGAGATGTATTAACAGTGGCATGATGTAATGTAGGCCAACATAACTTAGTAATGTAGACGTGCCTAAGTGTCAAATTTTTAGTGTGCAAATGACGATGGCAATAGCTGAACATGCCCACTGTAAACTAGCTTTTCCCAGAGTTATGCATAAAGCCAGTGTGAGTTGACTGATCATGTAGTTAATAAGTGCTGTCTTTTCTCTTGACAGCTTACTATTATAGCTCTTCCTCCTCCCCTAAAAAGCATGCTGTTAACATCATGTTATTTGTCCAATTAGAACACATCACTTCCCTTTTTGAATCAATCCACTGTAATTTTCTTCCCCAGATGCTAGCAAGTAGGTGCCAGGTTAGCCTATTCTTATTCAGACTCATTGTGGTGCCAGAGATGAAAAGGCATCTCTGATAAGTACAGGAGTCCTCTGACACTGACAGCAGGACTCTGATATCAGCTATGTCATATTCTTTATTAAAATATACCATTTCTGAGGTTGGTGACTAATATTATTGCTTTTGTAAAGCCCCACAAAATATGCCTGTTCTCAGGGTATGAATGTTACAGTTGATTATTAAAAGTCCTTTAGTGGCATGTACCATATGCTGCTGTTTCTGTTTGGTGTTTTACACAGTTGCCTTCATTTTTACCTCAGATATCTAAAAATCACTGGTTTCTAACTTTGCGTGCAGATGTAACTGGAAGCCATCCAAAGTCTGAGATGCAGATAAAAGGCCAAGAAGCTAGTGATTAGAATCCAACATAAGGAGGTAATGATCAAATAAAGGTTCTTGTTGTTTTGTTCACTAAACTTCTTCCAATGAATCCTGGATGTTAAAAGATACAAAACAATGTCAGGTAATGCTTTTAAGAAGCTAGTCTCTTTCCATTGCTCTCAAAACCTTTATTTTTCCATTTCCCTCCCCAAAAATGTGTAAACTAATTATCACTGGCTAAAAATGGTATAACTCGGGTATCAGCTACAGTGATTTAAAATCATCAATGTTGTTCTGTAGACAAACACAAAGTGACTTCGGGATACTGACTGGCTGAGACACTTGTTCTGCTTTTGCAGAGTGAACTATCAGTATATTTTAGTAGACTTTGTGAATCTTATAAGATCTTGAGTAGTCACAAGATACATTGGATGATCCAAACACCAATCTCAGAGAGCTAATACTTGCCAACAGAGTGTCTGAGAATGAGTGTACTCTTGCTTAAACAGGTTCTTTTCCCAAACTTTCCACTGCAATCCTAAGCAGCCAGCTACACATAAGCAAAAATTTCACTGGTGCATAAGGCATGCTGCCCACCAGGCACTCGGGGAAGAGTTGGTGTTGTAAAGAGGCCAAAGGGAAAGACGTTTTATTGGCAATGATAGTATCTTACACTCTCTTTATGAGAGGGACCTCTGAGAAAAAGAGATGGGGAACAGAAAGTTAGAGTGGTCATGGAGAGGATTGGATTTTGTATCCATACTGGATTATTTCTAACATCCACTAAAAAAAAGGTGGACAGGGCAAGCCTTAAAGAGGAGAAGGGTTTTCTTTCCCCTGATGGCCCAGACAAAGTCTCACCACCCAAGAGGGCGTCAGAGATCCTAGCAAGTGCTCACTTTTGTTCACCTACTAGGATTGCTGTGCCAAGCTTCTAAAGCCTCCGCAAGCTGGTTCCTTATTTGGCTTCTCTGGCATATTTCCTGGGCACTGACTCTCAGAAATGGGGCTCCCCAGCCCACCTGTAATAAGCCCTAGGACCAGTACTTACCTCATAGATACCCCAGTTACTTGAACATAGTTGTCTTCACCCAGAAGGTGTTAAGCTTCTGGTTTATAGTTCAGCTTTCTCAGGGGCAAAAAGCAGTTGTGAAGCAGTCAACACACACTCATAACCTTTATGTTTAATCATACAAAGCGCAAGAGTGTACAAATCATACAAAACAATAAACACTAAAGGCATGTCCCTCCCTTACCATTCCAGTGCATTTTTTGGGCTGAGGTCTAAGTCCCTTGGGTTGTCCAGAGTCCTGGGGCCCATCTGGGCTCAGGAAAGCTATTAGAAACTCCTGACCCATAAGACTGCTACATGGTGTGTGACCTCTTCCTCCTGAAGCCTCTTACCCAGCTTCTCTGAACTTTCTCTCTCCTGTCCCATGCTGTCTCTAGCTGTCTGGGTCGCCTATTGCTGTATGTTCCTTGATTTAAACCTCTCCTGGTCACTGTTCTCTTGTTGTATTCCTGGCAAGTTTCCACTGCTCCTACCTTTCTCCCATCCTTCAGAGGAGTTAGCTAAATTGGTTTTCAAAGGGAAGCTCATCTATTGGCCCAGATATTTGCACCTGAATAGGGTCATTGAGGCCTAAGCACCTTCTCTTGTGTCTGTCTGGTTCATATCTTTTTCAGGGTTTGTCAGTAGTGGTGGATCCACATACATGCAGGTGTTCATATCACGGCAGTTTTTTATAATATAATATCACAGTCTCAATTAGATATCAGAAATTATACAGACATAGCTCCAGTGGAGAGGGTGGGAGGAGGCAGTATTCTTTTGGCTCCAGTACCCTTTGTCCCCTCCTCCACCAGCAGATAATTGTGGTATATAACTTTTTTATTATTATTATTATTATTATTTATTCTCTTTTTGCCCCCTTCCATTCTGGCTAACTTTTGACCAAATTCTCTTTAACAGTTGTGAGGTTACTCCAGCTTTACACTGGGGTAACTCAAAACTGGCTCTTTAATAAATGAACTGTATTACTTTCACAAGACTGATGTGATGAGTACTAGGTTTATTTTTGCACAATAAATTATTTTGATTTTTGAAAATAAAAGCACCTAACTTTAGAAGTTGGAACTAGACACAAATAAAGTCAGCATCAAAACAGCTGATACTACTACAAAGATGTAGTCTTAACAATGAAAACGGAAAGAAAGGAAAAAGGCATGAGCAGAGGTTGAATAAATCTGGCAAAAAGGCTACTTGAGAAATAATTGTTGGTATTTGGGGGCTTTTTAAAAAAAATATCTTGAGCAATATCTACCCCATTATAATTGTAGGAGCTCCATTTCAGCGGGGGTCGGCAACCTTTCAGCAGTGGTGTGCCGAGTCTTCATGTATACACTCTAATTTAAGGCTTTGCGTGCCGGTAATACATTTGAATACTTTTTAGAAGGTCTCTCTATAAGTCTATAATATATAACCAAACTACTGTTATATGTAAAGTAAACAAGGTTTTCAAAATGTTTCAGAAGCTTTATTTAAAATTAAGTTAAAATGCAGATCTTATCAGTTTACTGTGATCCTTGCCCTTGCTTTTCCTTGCTGAGTTTTCCAATGTCTGGTGGAATGTATTTAGATACTTTAAGTTGCACACAGGCTTCTGAGTTATAAATTGATAACCAGCTGGCAGGAAGTCAGTGGCTGGAACCCCAGATCTGCAGTGAGTGGAGCTGGCGACTGATAGGGCTGAGAGGGCCGGAAGCCTGGACCCTGTTTGGAACTGGAAGCAAGGTGAGTGGGGCTGCGGAGGGGACCCCAGCTGGCAACAGGCCAGCAGCCAGAACCCCAGAGCAGCAGTGAGTGAGCAGCTCAGCCCGCCACAGCTCTGGAGTTTCGGCTGCTGGCTCCTGCCAGCTGTGTTCTCAGCCTGCTGCCAGCCTGGGGTTCCATCTCCCAGGCCAGTAGCTGATGCTGAGTGGGACTGGCAGCGGGACCGTGGCTGGCAGGAGTCGGCAGTGGAAACCCCACAGCGGCAGCAGGCTAAGCAGCTTAGCTCACCGCCGCTCTGCGGTTTCGGCTGCTGGCTCCTTGCCAACTGGGGTCTCAGCCTGCCTCCAGCCTAGGGTTCCTTCCCCCAGGCCAGCAGCGGGCGCTGAGTGTGGCTGCGGTGGGGGGAACCCCAGGCTGTCAAGGGGCCAGAAGCAGGAACCCCAGAGCAGCAGCTGGCTGAGCAGCTCAGTCCACCGCCGCTCTGGGGTTTCCACCACCGGCTCCTTGCCAGCTGGGGTCTCAGCCCACTGCCAGCTTGGAGTTACTTCCCCCAGGCCAGAAGCGGGTGCTGAGTGGGACCCCAGCTGGCAAGGGTCCAGCAGCGGGAACGGCAGAGCGGTGGCATGCTGAGCAGCTCAGCCTGCTGCTACTCTGGGGTTTCTACCACCGGCTCTTTGCCAGCTGGGGTCTCAGCCCGCTGCCAGTCTGGGTTTCCTTCCCCCAGGCCAGCAGCAGGTGCTGAATGGGGCTGCGGCGGGGGGGACCCCGGCTGGCAAGGAGCCAGCAGCGGGAACCCCAGAGCGGCAGCGGGCTGAACGGCTCAGCCCGCCCCATGTACCATCAAAAATCAGCTTGCATGCCAAAGGTGGCACGCAAGCCATAGGTTGCTGACCCCTGATCTACAGTTATAATCATTATGATTGGGCTATTTTTCAGAGAGAACCTAGTGTGCACACAAATAATAATACATGGTACAACAATGGCTATAGAAGAACTACACTTCTATAACTGGGTCTGGCCTGATTGCACCATACTGATAGCCTTGTTACACTTCAGCTGGATTTAATAGAGAACATGGGCAAGAAAAGTTACTCTGACATGGAAACAAGTTGATTAAAGTACAACGTGTGTGGACACTATAAGCAAATCTGTTTATTTGAAAGTTAGTTGAAGACATCAACCATGGTTCAAAAAGAAGCATCTAAGAGGAATGCACAACAAGATTACATGATGTTTTATAGAAAAAAGTGGAATAAACTGGGTACCAGCTCCAAATTCACCCTAATCTTATTGAAGCTGTCATCACAGCAAAGAATAGTAGAATACACAGAGAGCAGCATTTAACACATTCACGCACTAAGCAAAAAAGCAAAATGTGTGCTTTGCTGCAAGTGGCAAAAAACTCACAAGACATAATAAAATTCCCTTCAGAAGAAACAGTCAATTATATCATGGTCTTCCCTCAGCCATATTTTTCTCTACCCCAAGGAACCTGCCCAGTTCTCTTGGAAAAAAATCAGGAATAGTTTGAACTCTCTTAAATGTTCCTAAGCCCTAGTGTAAAAAAATGAACATATTGTTCTATGTCAGGATTAACCAGTGATGACTAGAGAGAAATAATTACTCTGCTTGTTTTACATATGATATTCCTGGTAAAGCAACCCACTGTATTCTTTATCTTTCTCACATTCTCCCCTTCTTGGGCTGTATTACCTCAACAGTATTCTAAAAGAATAGTGTACACTTCATCATTCATTGCCATGTAAAACACTCTACATTTATTAGTTGTCCTTTTTTCACACTTTATTTTACTAATATCACATTGTATCTTTAAAACTAGCTTTTGCAGTATTGCTTATCATTTCATTAGACCACTCTCTACTTCATCCCGCAACTGGTCAATAATAATAATTTAAAAACAGCCACAACCACCAACAGCACCACTTAGTATGGGACTTAGTATGGGACGTCAACACTTTTTCCCACTTGATAGTTAGCCATCTTAATCTACGCACTTTTAATCCAATTCTGAATACACGTGTGGACGAGGGGGTGCCGGGGCTCAACCTCCCTGGGGAAGAGGGGAGCCACACCGGCCTCGTCTCGTCGTCCGAGGGCCTCTGCCCTCGGGATCGCAGTCCGCTCCAGCGGTTCGGGCCCTGTGTGCGGGACCGAACAGCTATACAGTTAAATAATAGGGGGGGCCCGCCTTGGGTCGGGCGGGGCACCAACAAACACCATAGCAGTTTATCGGCTCTTGCCCTTTGAGGCAGGGCAGAGCAGTGGCAAAGTCAATAAGGGCCCAGCCCTTGGGTCGGGCGGGGCACCAACAAACAGGAGCAGTTTATCAGCTCTGGCCCTTTGAGGCAGGGCAGAGCAGTGGAAAAGTCAATGGGGGCCCAGCCCTTGGTTCGGGCAGGGCACCAAACACAGTTACAGTAGCTCTGGCCCTTTGGAACAGGGCAGAGCTCTTGACACTAGGCAGGAAGAGGGGGAGTCTGCCACCTGGTTACGGGTGGCAGGGGGAACGCAGGCCCACCCACTCCTCTGCGTTCCAGCCCGGGGCCCTGGTAGCGGCCATCACCGCTACCGGTGGTCAGTGGGGATCCTGACCGAAACCCACTGACGTAGGCGCAGGGCCTTCTGCAGCCTGACTGAAGTCAGCTGCCCCCGGGCTACTTCCAGCATCCCCCCCGGTTTCTACCTGGTCTGTTGGGGTGTCCAGCACCATGGGTTCCTCCCAGTCAGGGCAGGACGGTAGGTCCGGGAATACCTCCGGGACGGCGGGCCAGGTCTGGTCTGGCGGCTCCTCGGGGCTGTAGCGGCTGCGGGGCAGCTCCAACAGTGCCTCGTCGTAGCCACTGCGGGGCAGCTCCGGCAGCTCCTCGCAGTAGCGGCCTCGGGCCTCTGGCAGCTCCTCGCCGTAGCGGCTGCGGGGCAGCTCTGGCAGCTCCTCGCCGTAGCGGCCTCGGGCCTCAGCGGCTTCCCGGTGATGAGGGTCAGCAGGCACGTCTGCTCCTGCCGGCAGCCAGGCCCTGACTGAGGGCTGGGGCCCAGCTTTTATCCTTCCGGGTCGCTGCCTGACCCTTTGAGGGGCGGGACTTCCTCCCAGTGGTTCCACCCTGGGGGGTGATTGACGTGGCTCAACCCTCCCTGGGGAGGAGGGGAGCCACACTGCCTCGCTACAACATGTACTAGTCAAATCTCATTTACATCGCTCTAGTTTCCCCAATAACAGTAACTCGTTGAAATTCCAATCTGTTTACTTTATCTTCTCTAAGATAGATATCATATCAAAGAAAGATGTATTGGATTTTGTTTTTTCTTAATGAAACCAACTGTGTGCATTCACACATGCCTCACCTCAACTTTCCCCTAGAATCTAAATAATTTCAAAATGACAGTTTTATTAGTTGTCTTAGCAATTTATCAGACACTGAACTTAAATGCCGTTTGCAATTCTCTATTGGTTTTATTTAGGATTGTGCATTCAGAATATGCAGAGACCTGAACATAGCAGATTATCCCAATATTTTTGTTTACATTTTTCATCTGCTTTTCTAATGCCTCCAGGAGAAAATTATACCAGGAAGTCTAAAATAAGCAGAGATCTGATTTTCAGCGTGTTTATATCATCTATGAACAGAAATGCTTTAAGACTAGAATTTTTTTTTTACCTCACTTCCATAAATGGCTCCCTCAGGTCCTAAAAAGCCCATAGAAAGTATACCTCCGCTTGTATCCTATTGTGTAGACTGTACAAACACTTCTAATTTCTGTGCATCTTCAAAAAGATACTATAAGGTTTGCCTATAAAAGTATTCTGAGGCCTTCCTGACTGCCCCATGAATAAAACTAACTACTGTGATTCCAGTACTACTACACCTATTCCCATGTGTACCTTAAGCTAAACTTCATCAGATTCTGCTTATTTGAATAAAACATTGAGCAATCTAGGTGATCTTTATTGTGTTCCTTTCTGAACAGCCCTGTGACTTCCCTCCCTCCCTGGCAAACTCTAAATACAGAAGTAATGTTATATTTCCAGAGGCTATAGTAAAATAGCTATTAAGCACTTCAGCATGCTCCTTGTTATGCTGTTTGCTTTCCTTTCCTTTAACTGCTGCATGGCACATGAGACTACCTTTTGTGCAAACTCATATGGATTTACATCTCAAATATTACTTTTTCTACCTGATGCACATTATTTGATCTAATAATACAAAATACGAGTAACTTTTTGGATACATTTAATCTAGTACATATTGCTTGTCTTGTGAGGAGAAAAACAGATCAGTTTGAAAGGATGTTGTAAATTCTCACAAGTTTATGAAATCCTTTACTAGGTCCAGAGATTCTGAGGCAAACTAAAATGATATGGCCTACCTCTGAGGTGCTATTAGGGAAAGAATAACTTACAGAATAAGCTTTGCACGACAAGTAGAATCAATCATTTTTACTATTATAACCGAAGACAAATTCCCATAAGAAACTATACGATCCTTACAAGCAACTACTTTAGATTTTTATATACTTGGTGCTCCCAATACTCGAGTACTATGTTTCAAATCACTTCTCTAAATTTAATTGATTTAATAAATTCATACTTAAATTGCTATTCAATTACTTACTCTACTCTTCAGCAGTTTTACAGTATTATGCATATAGTAGTACTAGAATATAATTAAAGGCCCTATTCATTGAAGATAAATTCTTGTGCCACTAGGTCAACTGTGTTTTTTGTCCCTTTTTCTAGTTAGAACATTTCTGTATGAAAAATTACTATGGAAAGCTGGAAAATAATAAATCCTTGGCTATGGACTGGCCTGTACAGGGGTCATATATAAATGTGAGGCCATGACAAACATATACATTTATCATATGAACATAAAATCAGTACTTCATGGACAAATCTATAATATCCCATTAACATGGAACACATGTCCACAGCTACCATTTACATGAAGGTTATTCAGGGAAGTGATCCAGTAACTCATTGTTTTTGAAGATGAACTGGATGTTAAAAAGCTTAAGGAACTTTGTATATGAAAATACAAAATCACACTGGTTCAAATTCATGTCAGAAGTGCGACCATGCAGATGTCCTGAAAAGCCAGAAAATAATTCACAAAATACACTTTCTGAGCTGTGGAAACCCACATCTATGCACACAGCTGTGAAAGATAATGGATAACCATACCTATTTGTGTATCATGAATTCAGAGGATTACCAGAGGTGAATGGCTTGACAAAGTGTATTTAAAAGCCATTCAAAGGGGTTCAAAGCCATGACAGTCTTATGCAGATGCCACAAGACCAAGCAGATAATACTAATTATTCAATATTATTTTTAGGTTTTTCTATGGCACTCAAGAGTAGAGGCTCAGAAGATCTCATGAACAATTTGTGCTCAAAACCACCCACTAAGTAGGGAAGTATCATCCCTATTGAACAGATGGGGAAACTCAGGCAAAGAGTGGCTAACTGACTTGTCTAAGGTCACACACAAAGTCTGTAGCAGAGCTGGCTATAGTACCCAGATCTATTTATTATCAGGCCAATGCTTTGGCCATGAGACTGTCATCCTTCTCCATAACGGAGGATTTGTTTCAGGTAGGGGTTACAATACATCTTGTTAAAATGAGAAGTTCTAACCCGCAAAAAGAGGCAGATTGTTATTTCCCTACAAGCAAGCAAACGATGTGCTACTTGCTCTGCAATTCCCAATTCATCGCTAGCATTGGTTGGAATGATGTCCTTGCTAATGTCTGCTGACTCAAGGTAAGTACCAAGAGGGAAACCCTGGAACTAGTTCTACCTGTGGGCAATGCAAAAGATTCACAAAACAGCTTGGCTATGCCAGCAAGTGGTGAATAAGATAGTTTAGTTATTCTGCCTCCCATGGGTTCGGCAAATCTCTGATTACAGACATCCATGGCACACATGATGAAATATTGTGCTTACATTTCTACTGACTTGTGAATATGTGAACTTTAGGGCAGGGATCAGGAGATCAGGGCCCCTCGGCTGATAAGTGTGCATCATCAAGAGGCAGAGCAGTGACTGTGTATTATGTGTATTTATGTGTTGCTTCCCATAAATGGCAAATACCCTAAGTGGTCAAAACATGAATATTCATAACACTGGGTGCTGAAAGTGCATATGCAAGAGCAATTAACTGGGACCACAAAACTTTTGAGGACCCTAGACAATTTGGAGGGAGGCGCATAGGTTGCAGGAGAGAAGAGATTGGAGGAGACACCAGACTGTGTGCACATGGGTAGAATGCTAGATGTAGCTCCAGGGACCTCTGTAAATAGTGTTCTGAATAAAGAGCCAGTTTAATTTTAGAAGTATGGAGTCCTTTCATATTATTACCCAGGATGTGGCACATGAAACATTCTTTATAAATGTACCAGAATACTGGAATATTTGGAGGAATGTTTCATTTGTGAAATGATGTTAATTTAAGGATGTGATAAATGAAGGGGGCAGGGAGCCCCCTTTTATGGACACCCAGACAGCCAGTTAGCTATAAAGTCCCTCTTGGTGGCTGCTTGATTTATCTGTAAAGGGTTAAAACATCTCCCAGGTAAAGAAAAGGGAGTGGGCACCTGATCAAAAGAGCCAATGGGAACTAGAACTTTTTAAAATGGGAAAAAAGCTTTCCCTTTGTCTCTCTGTTGTTCTCTCTGGGCTGAAAAGACGGGGGCAGCTGGAACGCTATGTAAAGTTTGGACCAGGTATGAAAAATTCATTGTCCATACCTAGAAGGATTCATTGGGACAGGGAATGTTTAGATAGACGCAATTAGGTTTTTTTATTTTTTATTTTCTGTAAGGCTTGTGGATTCCTCTGTGCTAACTCCAGATGCTTTTGTTTTCTTGTAACCCTTTAAGTTGAACCCCCAAGAAAGCTATTTTGGGGGCTTAATTTTTGGAATTGCTTTTTTAAAATCTAGCAAAAGCCTAAGTTCCAGATGTATTTTCTTTTTGTTTGTAATAAAATTTACTTTTGTTAAGAACAGGATTGGATTTTTGGTGTCCTATGAGGTTTGTGCATATGTTGTTAAATTAGCTGGGGGCAACAGCTAATTTCCTTTGTTTTCTTTCTCAGCTCTTTCCTGGAAGGTGTGTGCGTGAAAGAGTTGAGGGTACCCCACAGGAAGGAATTCCCAAGTGCGCTTTCCTGGGATCTGAAAGAGGGTTTGAATTTGGGTGCTGGCAGCGTTTACTAACTCAAGGTCAGAGAAATGCTGTAACCCTGGGAGTTTAACACAAGCCTGGAGAGGCAAGTATTAATTTTAAAATCTTTGCGGGCCCTCATCTTCTGCATTCTAAATGCCAGAGTGGGGAAGTCAGCCTTGACAAAAGTTTTTTCTCTTACCTGTGGATAGAATTACAGACATGAGTCTCATAATCAAGATAAGCATGTTCCTATAATACTTTTGTAAACTGCTTCTATATTAATACCAGATAGAAAAGTAGTAAATCAGAGACTAGTGGAAACAATGTAAGGTTAACTCTCATAAAAATACAACTGTCCAGGTTACTGTCTTGTAATAGGCTACTGCTATGTTTAATCCTTTCAGGGCAATTGTGAAAGACTTATTTTTCAGAAAGAGAGAGAATATTACTACTCTGCCATGGACGAGCAAATGAGAGAGTTTTGATTTATGCAAGAGAAAATCAATTACAGAAGCATAACTTTGTCTCTTATATCAAGATGGCACTTTCAATGTGCTCCAAATCCTACTGAAGTCCATGAGAGTCTTTCCATTTACTTCAATGGGCTTTGGATGAGACCCTTCCTGGATAAAATGTGACAATCTAGAATCCTCTATAAAATGTGAAATAAGAATACTGTCACCCTTCTGTCCTTCTACTGACTCTTATTTATTGTTAGTATATACTTCCATGGTTTTTAACTTTTTTTCCCTGTTTTGCAATGTTTATTTGTTGTGGAGCTTTCTCAGGACACTTAATCCTGCAAACAGGCTAATTAATAAATGTAGATCTTGATTTGTTTAATGCTATTACTTTAAAATGGAAATAAAACTAAATCTAGCTGTGAGTGCACTTGACAGGTGTAAATCCTGTTAACACTTGTAGTGCTTTATATTTTCAAATCTATATATAAACAGTACAAAAAAATGACTACATTTTGGTTAGTCTCAGATTTGATTTTATAAGAAGAAATCATGTTCAAAATGATTTAATCTCAATCTCAACCATAGTGCTTTAATACCATAAATCTGTCCAGGTGAATGAACAGTGTGGGGACTTCATCTGTGGCTATGGGTGAACAGTTTATTATCTTTTTGATATTGTCACAGTGACTTTGCAGTTTGAAAGTGCTGATATTTTTTCTAAGCCAACCAAGTTAAAGTTCTTAATGGTCTTATCTAGCTGTTAGCTAAACATTACAGATTACTGAGGCAGCAAAGAATGTTTTTGTGTTCTATAAAATTTGTTTTCAGTCATACCATGTTTATCTCTGCATCTTAGAATGACACAGTATTCACGACAGCAGCAGGCATGCTGACAAATGGTAGAATCCCACTTTGCTAGTTTTCTGTTCTCTCTTTTTCTAATTGAAAATGCATGAGTTCAGCCTAGAGATATAATGATAACTCAATAATGCTCTAAGACACACACACACAGAGCTCGATCTTTTAAATTCACTCTATCCATCAGAAAGAGTACCTTTTTACAGAAATTCAGTGGGTTTTATCCTTTTTGGCTTCAAGTCATTTGTAAGACAGGTGGAAAATTAAAGACTTCAGGAGAGATCATGAGATCACGTGTACAGATGCCCACACACACTTTTCTTGGATGCTAGGATCACTACCCACAACAAAATATACAAAATATATAAGATCAATTTAAATCTTTTGAAGAAAGCTCCTAAAGTCTTCTTGGCCATCAACATCACCTTCATTATAATCTTTGATGCATCTTCCACTCATTTTAGTTATTAGTCCCTCAAAACATTAGGAATAATAAGAACCAACAAATCTTGTGGTGTGTTTGAAGGTTGTGAAGTGCTGGTTCTAGTGAACTAACACAAGAGAATTCCAGAGCCCAGGAATGCTCATAAGAATGCCCTAGACCATTTAAAGACTTGTAGGTCAAAGTAAACACCTTAACCATCACCTAGAATCTGTCCAGTTGCCAGATTAGATTATAGAGCCCAGACTGAAGAGATGGAGACATACATCTACATATAACCAGCAACCCGATGACCTCACAATACACACTTCCTTAGGACCTACCTTATTTAACATTTTTATTAATGACCTTGGCAAAAAAAGTGGGAGTGTATTAATAAAATGTGCAGATGACACAAGGTTGGGAGGTACTATCAATATGGAGGAAGACTGGAATATACTACCACAAGATCTGGATAACATTGAAAACTGGAGTATTAGAAATGGGATGAAATGTAATAGTGCAAAGTTCAAGGGACAAATAAGATTTTTTGTTGTAAGCTGTGGATTTATCAGTTGGATGCGACAAAGGAGCAGAAAGTCCTGGGTGTATTGGTTGATCAAAGGATGACTATGAGCTGCCAATGTGAAGTGACCATAAAAAGGGCTAATGTGGCCCTAGAATGCATCAGGTGAGGTATTTCCAGTAGAGACAGGTAAGTAATAGTACCATTATACAAGGCATTAGTGAGACTGCATCCGGAATACCGGGAGCAATTCTAGTCTACTGTGTTTAAGAAAGATCAATTCAAACTGGAACATGTCCATATGTCCTCGGATGATCAGAGGAGTGGAAACCTTACCTTATGAGAGGATACTTCGCTTGTTTGGCCTAATCAAAGAAGGCTGAGGGAAGATAAGATTGCTCTCTACAAGTACATCAGAGGGATAAATACCAGGGAGGGAGAGGAGTTAGTTAAGTTAAGTACCAATGTGAACCCAAGAACAAATGGATATAAACTGGCCATCAGTAAGTATAGGCTTGAAATTAGATGAAGGTTTCTAACCAACAGAGGAATGAAGTTCTGGAACAAACTTACAAGGGAACAGTGGCGTCAAAAACCCTAACTGGCTTCAAGAATGAGCTTGATAAATTTATGCAGGATATAATTCCATAAGGTGGTGTAAAATGGCATGTAGCCAATCTGCAACTACTAGTAAAAAAATATCTCCAATGGCTGGTGATGGAACACTAAATGGGGAGGGCTTTTGAGATACTACAGAGAATTCTTTCCCAGGTGTCTTGCCCACACACTTAGGATCTAACAGATTACCATCTTGGGAATCAAGGAATTTTCCCAGGTCAGACTGGCAGAGTCCTGGGAGGGTGGGGGGTTCACCTTCCTCTGCAACATGGGACATGGATCAGTTGCAGGTTGAAACTAGTGTAAATGGTGGATTATCTGTAACTTCAAGCTTTTGAATCATGAATTGAGGACTTCAGTAACTCAGCCAGAGGTTATAGGTTTATTACAAGAGTGGGAGGGTGAGGTTCTGTGGCCTGAAATGTGCAGGAGGTCAGACGATATAATCATGATGGTCCCCCTTGACCATAAAGTCTATGAGTCTCTCTTTTGGTACTATATATTCACTGAATAAGATGGGCAACAAAACAGAGAAACACCCAATACTGCATTCTAGACCAGTGTTTTCAACCTGTGGTCCATGGACCCCTGGGAGTCTGCAAAAGATGCCTAAGATTTTTTTTGTTTTGTTGCTTTGTATCGACCTGGATACATGCAGAGGATTTATTCAATGTACTTGAAAGAAAACTGCATGGACAGAGGTAAATGTACTTGAATATGAACCACCAGTGCAAATCCCATGACAGGCAGTATTTCAGAGCGTGATACATCTGGAACTTAGGCTTTTGCTGGATTTTAAAAAAAGCAATTCCAAAAATTAAGCCCCCAAAATAGCTTTCTTGGGGGTTCAACTTAAAGGGTTACAAGCAAACAAAAGCATCTGGAGTTAGCACAGAGGAATCCACAAGCCTTACAGAAAATAAAAAATAAAAAAACCTAATTGCATCTATCTAAACATTCCCTGTCCCAATGAATCCTTCTAGGTATGGACAATGAATTTTTCATACCTGGTCCAAACTTTACATAGCGTTCCAGCTGCCCCCGTCTCTTCAGCCCAGAGAGAACAACAGAGAGACAAAGGGAAAGCTTTTTTCCCATTTTAAAAAGTTCTAGTTCCCATTGGCTCTTTTGGTCAGGTGCCCACTCCCTTTTCTTTACCTGGGAGATGTTTTAACCCTTTACAGATAAATCAAGCAGCCACCAAGGGGGACTTTATAGCTAACTGGCTGTCTGGGTGTCCATAAAAGGGGGCTCCCTGCCCCCTTCATTTATCACATCCTTAAATTAACATCATTTCACAAATGAAACATTCCTCCAAATATTCCAGTATTCTGGTACATTTATAAAGAATGTTTCATGTGCCACATCCTGGGTAATAATATGAAAGGACTCCATACTTCTAAAATTAAACTGGCTCTTTATTCAGAACACTATTTACAGAGATCCCTGGAGCTACATCTAGCATTCTACCCATGTGCACACAGTCTGGTGTCTCCTCCAATCTCTTCTCTCCTGCAACCTATGCGCCTCCCTCCAAATTGTCTAGGGTCCTCAAAAGTTTTGTGGTCCCAGTTAATTGCTCTTGCATATGCACTTTCAGCACCCAGTGTTATGAATATTCATGTTTTGACCACTTAGGGTATTTGCCATTTATGGGAAGCAACATCAGTGTTACCCCAGTAAATGAAGTAACTTTTTGTAGCAACATGCCCACAGTAGGAGGGAAGTATCATTGTTGCTACCACTGTTAGAAAATTATAACAAATCTTGTACAGAACATGTCATGCAAGGTGTGTGATACAGGAAGGTCAGGGAGCAATGGGAGAGTGGTTGAGGGGAGATATATAAGCCCTAGGCTAATTAACGTCTGGTTCCCTGTAGACTAGAGAGGGTTGCTACAGGTTAATTGGAGCACCTGTAGTCAATTAATGCCCTGTCTGGAACCTAATAAAAGCCCCTGCTTCAAGCAGTCAGGGTATGTGAGGAAAGAGAGAGGATTGGAGTTTGGAGGTTTGTTGCTGAGATTTGAAAGACCAGAGAACCGACATAAGGGAGATCCTCCCTCAGCATCAAGGACCAAGGGTAGCCCTACTCAAGGGGGAAGAGGGTAAGAAACCTGCAGGGGTTGAGAGGGGCTGGGGCTCAGAGAGGAGCAAACCCAGACTCCTCCCATGCTTCCCTCCTCTAACACCTTCCCGGACTACTAGCAGGGCCCTCGGTGCCCCAAGAGCTGGGGCAAAGGGTAGTGTCTTAGCCCTCCACCAAGGAAAGCACAGGACCCACCATACCAACATCAGCCATTTTATCACAGGTGTCAGTTAAAAAGTTATAATTTGCTAAGTATAATTATTCCGTTTATATGCATGTATCATCTTTATATCTAATGTTATGAATATTGTATATAGATCTGTATCCCAAATGTGTTTGTTCCTGGGCTAACATCTACCATGCAAAATCTGCATTGAACCCAGACAGCTTTGTGTTGATGGCCCATCAAAGGAAATTAACTCTCACAATGGGCCACAGAAGAAACTCATCCCACTCAAATGACTATTCCTGCAGATGCCTTAGCCTCCAAGTAGCCAACGGCTTGCCGCTGTGAATCAGCAAACTGTGTAAAAGCATATGACTTGCCCATGTGACCCTGGACTCCATCTTGTGCCTGTACTTATCCACAAACTATGTTGTGAGCTTTGTTTGGGACAATGAAATTCCATCCACATGGGAGAGGAATAAAAGACCCTGAACACATCTCAATTTTGTCTTCATTCCCTGCTTCATTTCTCTGGACTGAACTTTCTAATAAGGAAGTTCTAAACAAGGACTGATGACCCCCAAGCTGTTTGGGTAATTTCCAGAAAGACTTTTGCAAACTAGCAGTTTATTCCATCGCTGCTTCAAATCTGATATAAGAACTTTGCAATGACTTGTATGTATATGATTTCATTAACCACTTTCACTCTCTTCTTCTCTCTTATGAAGAGACCTTTAGATTTTAGTTACTACAGGATTGGTGCGATTATTGGGTAAGATCCAAGTTATATCTTGACCAGGCTATGTGGCTGATCTCTTGGGATCAAAAGAACCCTTTGTTTGATTAAATTTGTGTTCAATAACCACTCATCATAAAGTCTAGTGTCTGGGTGTTGAAATAAGTGCTGGAATGCCTAAGGAGACTGCATTTTTGACTTGTTAACTAGTGTGGTGAGGCAGAAGTTTACTTTTGTTACTGGCTTGCTATATCTAATGGTAGAATAACCACAAGTTTGGTGACGCAGGGTTAGTTGTACATATTCAGAAAGTAGCCCCAATATTCACTGAGAACATTGTAGTATTCAAAGGGAGGCACTAGCAGCTAAGAAAATGCCAAGCAACCTGAAAAGTGTCTTGGATATGGCTGTGTAAATGGCTAACTTTATCAAAGCTCGATCACTGAACTCACATATATTTTTAACTCTGTGTAGTGAAATGGGCAACGAACATGTGAGTTTACTTCTTCATACTGAAGTGCACTGGCTGTTGCAAGGCAATGTGCATCTGCATTTTTTCAAATTGCATTCAGAAATGCAAGCTTTTTTCATCACCATCCATTTGAAGTATCTTGTCACCTTGGAAACGAAGGTCATCTTGCTTACCTTTCTGATATTTTTCACGCCTGAATGATCTCAACTTAGGACAGCAGGGAAGGAATGTAATGGTTTTCAACAGGCATAACAAAATTGAGGCTTTCATCAAGAAGCTTCAAGTCTGGGTTTCTTGACTAAGAAAAATTTGACACATTCAAAATCCTTGACAGATTTTTGGCTGAAGATGAGTTGACACTGGACGGTGATATGAAAAGTGAAATAGAGGAATGCTGTTGGCACTTAAATCTCAGTTTTGCCTCTACTTTCCTGAAATGTGCATTTAGAATGAGTGGATATGTAACCTCCTTGAAGCAAACTGAAACTCTAGATCCTATCTAATAACTAAAGAAGAAGAGCAATTATTTGTGTTATCCTGTGACGGGGACTGAAACTTGAATTCAAGCAGGACCTTCATGCCTGATTCTGGTTGAAAATAAAAAGAGAATACTCTGATCTGACAGATAAGGCCATTAAAGTATTGATGCCATTCACCACCACGTACTTATGTGAAAGTGGATTTTCAGCCTTAGTATCAAAGAAAAATTGAAACAAACTGAATGTTGAAGATCTAAGATTGAAACTGTCACCTATCCTATCAAACCTTCATGTGCTTTGTACCAAGAAGCAAGCTCAACCATCTCATTAGAACTGATGATAAAATGGTGAGTTCATGATGTTGTTGTTCACAACAGTTTCTCAGTAGACTGAGAGCCCATTCACACTAGGCTGATATTCCATTTCCCACTGAAGTTCATTTCAGTTCAGAACATTTGCCCTTAAGTGTGGAAGCGCCAAATGTTCCCTGGAGAAATTTTAAAAAAAGCATACCGAGGCCACCTTAAAAGGTGTTCTTGGAACAGTTCACTCCTAAGGTTGGCTATTTGTTCTACATTGCAAAGTGTACTCAGTAGACACCCAGTGTGAAAGGAATGCTTAGGATGAGTGCACTTGACAAGTGTGCCGAGCTTAGTTCATTTACAAGTGTCCCCAGTGTGAAAAGGGGATTGAAATTATTGCAAACAATAGATTTCCAAAGGGGTCTGTACTTTCACTCGAAATGTAGGGGTCCAAGAATGTAAATGTTAAAAGCCATATCAAATACAAAGCAGATCCACTCTTGGTGAATCCACAGACCCCTCCTATGGTCTGCAGGTATGTCAGCAGCACCTCATGGTTGATCATTTCCAAGGCAGCTGACAGATCCAAAAGAATTGTCATGTATACCTGATCTCTATTCGCTGCCAGGAGATAATCACCATGTGGTGGGGCAGTGCCCCACTCCCTGAGAAGAAGGGCTGAACCAGGCCAGAGAGGCTGCGCAGACCAGGATCCAATCAGCCAAGACCTGGGGAGAGCCAATCAGGGCAGTGAAAGAGGCATCCAATCAGGGCCGGGCTAGATCCTATATAAGGGCTGCCTAGCAGAGGAGAAGAAGTCAGTCACTCCCTGACTAGTGAGGGAGGAGGACTGGCTCCTGAGCCAAGGAGCAGCACCTTGGACAGAGCAGTGCTGGGCAGGCAGGCTTGGGGAAGTGGAGCGGGGCTTCAGCCGATATACCTGCCAGGCTGCGGACCTTGCTAGAAGAGGTTGAGAAGGTGCATAGGGCCAAAGAGGAAGTGGCCCAGGGAAGCTAAGCAGGCAAGAGCGGAGAGAAGGAGAGCAGAGGGAGGCTGCTGCTAGAGGGTCCCTGGGTCAGGACCCAGAGTAGCGGGTGAGCCTGGGTCACCCGCTTCCCCCCTTGCATTACCCCTGGCCACTGAGGAGACAGACTGCTATCTGCCCCTGAGATGAAGGGCTAGACTCTAGGGTTGTGGTTGGCTACCAAGGCAGGGGCAAACAGAATGACTGCTGTTAATAATGCCCCCTGGAAGGGCATGAGACCAGAGTAGTGGGCACTGTCAGAGGGCAGTGTCTTAAAGTGGATGAAAACCCTCCTGAAGAGGACATTGCTGAGCAGGAAGCAACGCGGGTCCCAGGACAGCAGAGTGGAGAGAATGGACGAGCTATCATGCATCGAGGGCTCTCCTCAATGGTGAAGATCTAATTCCTGGAGAGACCAGCAGGGGGAACCAGCAGTGGTGAGTCAAACCCAATCACACACCAATACAGTAATGCAGTACTATCTAAAATCTGATGGAATTAAAAAGATTGACGACTCCAGGAACTGCTGGGGCTATTTCCTCAGACATTCTTGATCATCTTCACCCAAAATGGAATGACAGAGTTTGTCTTAAGCAGGAGTCTAACAAACACTGAATCAGAAACTGGCATCTTCACGCAGGCATTAATAGTAATTTCCAACAATGACCCCACATCTCCCTGCTCTCTTTCACCAGAAAGGATGGGCATGGCTGTACCTCATATGTAACCAATACATTTTCCAACACTGCCAGAGCCTTAAGTGTCACAAGTAGCAACCCAAACAGTGAAGATTCTACATTTATTCTACCTCCAATCCCTCCCTCCCTCTACATGAGAACTTGCGCCAAATCCAAATGAAATACCTGGAAAGATTTTGAAAACTTCACAGTGAGAGACTCACAACTATCAGAAGATGTAAACAGCCTAGATTAGACACGATGTTAACTAACTACTGCAGCTGCACTAATTGAATTTTTTCTGTATTTCCTACACAGACACAAGATTTAAAAAAAAAGATCCTATTCAGAGCAGAGTTTGTGTCACTAGCATTTCAGTCATCTTCCCTCCCACTACAGTCACATGTCATTTGATGATTGTGGAGACACCTGTCAATAACCTAGTCCCAGATTTGGACCTTAGTGTCCAAAATATGGGGGTTAGCATGAAAACCTCCAAGCTTAGTTATCAGCTTGGACCTGGTACTGCTGCCACCACCCAAAAAATTAGTGTTTTGGGGCACTCTGGTCCTCCCAAAAACCATCCCTGGGGACCCCAAGACCCAAATCCCTTGAGTCTCACAACAAAGGGAAATAAACCTTTTCCCTTCCCCCCCCCTCCAGGTGCTCCTGGAGAGATACACAGAAGCAACCTCCGTGAATCTAAGCAGAGGGAGTCCACCCTCTCTAGTTCCAGTCCTGGAACAAAAAGCACTTCCCTGTTCACCCAGAGGGAATGCAAAGTCAGGCTAGTAAATCTAACACATCCAGATTTCCCTCTGACTTCTTCCTCCCACCAATTCCCTGGTGAGTACAGACTCAATTTCCCTGAAGTTCCTCACTAAAGAAAAACTCCAACAGGTCTTGAAAGAAAGCTTTATATAAAAAAAGAAAGAAAAATACATAAAACTGGACTCTCTGTATTAAGGTGACAAATACAGGGTCAATTGCTTAAAAGAATATTGAATAAACAGCCTTATTCAAAAAGAATACGATTCAAAGCACTCCAGCAACTATAGACATGTAAATACAAAAGAACATAAAAATCCCCTTTCTGATCTTTGGTACTTACAACTTGGAAACAGAAGATTAGAAAAGCAGGAAATAGAAAAATCCTTCTCTAGCTGAGAGAGATTCAGGCAGAAGACAAAGAACTCAGACACAAACTTCCCTCCACCCAGAGTTGAAAAAAATCCGGTTTCCTGATTGGTCCTCTGGTCAGGTGCTTCAGGTTACTTTTTTTTCAGGTGAAAGAGACATTAACCCTTAGCTATCTGTTTATGACAACCCCCAAGCATGAAGTTAGCAAAGAGGGAATTTATGAAATGTTATCACAACATTCCCATCAAATTGACCGAGCAGTCTCTGTTGGTAAGACTAGTATTCTCAATCTTCTAGAACTCCTACTGTGGGCAGGATGTTGCAAACACTTTGATTCTCTCTTCCATTTTGTTCCACTCTTTTTCCAAGTGGTTTTATTTTTAAAACTTGGTTGTCTTTTCCTGTCTTGTAGATACTCATCCTTCTGTGTATTTTTATATATCAGACAGGTTTTTTTCATTTCATTTCTTATATATCTTATGGCTATTTAGAAATCCATTTGTAGAATATATTGTAATGTACACTGTAGACCTTTATAATTTACAAAGACAGTTAATTAAAAGCTGTTTCTTTACCAACTTTTAAATTTTCCATTTCACTTAGGTTGAGAGAGGCTTCATGGTCTGAATATAAATTTCAGAGCCCTTTTAATTCCAATTCAGACACTAAATATCCGTGTGGCCTTAAGAGTCTCTTAATTTTTCACCCAAAGTTTTGCCATTTGTATAACACAGATAACAACCTCACTGGTGTTTTCATCATGATCCTGCATCATGCAGGATCACACTGACTTCAGTTAGATTCTAGAATCAGAATGTAAGCTCAGGGCTTTAGTGTCAATTCTGTTTCAATATTTTTAGTGCATCAAGCACCCTGGTCTTTGGTGTTTTTAGTAAACATAAGGGCAAAGTTATTACTGGGTCAACTAAATTCTGAGGTTCTTACTCAAATGTGACTCATTCTTTACTCAAGGAAAACTTCCATAGATATTTATTGAGGGTTTTCCAAACTAAGGCCTGAGTAAAAATAACTTCAGGATTTAGCCCATTAAGCTAACAGGGGTATCTGTTACAAGACTTCTGCAATACTTTGTATTAGTTGCTATTTAGGCACAGAGACTTTCATGCATAACATATCAGTATTTATTATCTGAAGTTAAAAATATTTTATTTTCTCCCATATAAAAGGGCCTACTCCTACATAATATGCAGTAATAAAAGATAATCTTCTCCAGCTTCCTTTTGGTAGACTTTTCAAAGAAATAATCAGAACTCTAAGATATAGAGTACAGGATTTTCAAGGCACAAGTTGAAACTTGGGTATTACAAAGGCTTCCCTACCTATCCACTTTAGGAAAATTTCATGAATGCTATTGTCTAGCATTTTACAAAATTATAATTAGTAATTTTTATGAGGTTTTTAGGACTTTAGTCATTTGGCAAATAAAAGGCAAGTAATTCATAATGGACATAGCATCTTCTAATCTCTGAGCCATCAGTTGAAATACAGCATTTAGAAATGCATCAGAATCTGAATTCTCCACTGCTAGTACCCCAATATAATTGAAGTGCTTAAAATAAAGCTTTTCCTGTTTAATTTTGTACAACATGAATTTTGTACAACAGTTTTTCATCTGTTCTTCCCCTGATCATCTGCTCTATTTTTTTCTTTGACTCCTGATGACAACACTAGGAAAAGAATCACAGAAAAGATCATGACATTCTTTGAAAAGGGGCCAATATCTGTACAGAGTGATTTTTTTTTCTTTGTGATGAAAAATGATTGAAAACTGAACATTCTTGAGACTGTTAAAAAAAGTATTTGGATGACAATCAATATTGTGCTAGGGACTGCTGAATACATCGCAGACACTAATGGTCTATATTACACCAACCTTTAAATAAGAAACAGGTTTTGTTTTGTTTTACATATCTTGCCATATTCAGTGTATTGAAGGTATTCTCTTCATCCTAATTCCATATCTTTGAATGACTTGACTGGTTCATTGTTTATGTCTGACTGATCTTTCTTACTAGTATAAATCATGATTGACTCCACTGAAGTGGTGAAGTCATGAGAAGCCTAAAACACCCTGATCCTTGGGTGCATACATTTTCCTCCAGAAATTACATCTTGGAGCCATAGGTAATTAGCAAATCTTGCAGTTCAGTTAATATCACTTATCCAGTAGTTCGTTTCCAAATATATCAAATAGATTTTTTTATTTTTTAAGATCAATGTCTGTACAACATTTAAGAAAAGGTGTCAAGAACTTAACCATCTGGGAATTTAGAAAACAGGAAATAAAACAAATGTAATCCCTTATGTTCTCTTCATTCATATGTATTAGGGCTTCCAACAGGCTTTATAATGAAAAAAGAGTGGAGTGTGATTCTGTAATCAAAGAATTTATACAAAATTGATATTCAGCCACCAGAATTTTGGCAGCATATCAGAAGATAAAGCTGAACTGGCCAAAATAAGTAAGCTGCATCAACACACCACAAAGGTTCCTTTTGATCCATTATTAGAGAACATTCACCAGCACTGACAGGTTGTGGAAGTGACTAGCATTAGAAAAATTGTTTTGCAAGATCAGGTCAAGTATTTCTCCAATCTACCAGCTTCATCTTCCCTTTCCCAAAATACCATTCATGAAGAGATAGCCATAGGACTGTGGCTCTCAACATTTCCAGACTACTTTACCCCTTTCAGGAATCTGATTTGTCTTGAGTTCCCCCAGTTATACCTCATTTAAAATCAGACACAAAAATATGAAAGTGTAACAGCACGCTATTACTGACAAATTGCTTACTTTCTTCTTTTTACCATATGATAAATATTGTGGAATATAAATATTGTGCTTACATTTCAGGGTATAGCATAGAAAGCAGTATAAACAAGTCATTGTCTGAATGAAATTTTAGTTCGTACTGACTTCACTAGTGTTTTTTATGTAGCCTGTTGTAAAACTAGGCAAATATCTAGATGAGTTGGTATGCTCCATGGAAGACCTCTGTGTACCCCCAGGGGTAAGCATACTACTGCCATAGGGGATGATTTCTTCAAAGAGATCATTCTGTCAATGGGGGGCAGGGTGGGAAGACAGAAGAGAGGGGTGTTGCTATAGAATCATAGTGTAATGTAACACAATGGTGGGGAGCCTATGCCCTAAATTTCATAAATATGGAAGAGGTCAGAACCACTTGCATGGTAGTATTGTGCCTTCATATTAGCTCTGGTGTTCCATTCCCTGAGCCCCAGGGAATGCAGTGCCTATGGAGTTGTCATGTAAGGCAACACCCAGTAAGCCCAAGGAGCGGTTCTGCATGAAAGAAATAAGTAACACAGCCCCAGGCTGAATTATCTTTTTTGCCTAAACTCCATGGGAGTATTTGTGAGAGTGGAGACAATATAGGCACTTCCTCACTCCCTATGCATATCCTAGACCTGTGGGGGTGTTCATATGGTCCAAGGGAAAAGCAAGGATTAGTGGAGGCAATTCACGCCTCACCATATCCCAGAGTGAGAAGAGAGATCCATGTCTGGACTGCAATCCAAGCCTATATTGTTGCAACAAATTTGCTCACAAAATAAATGCTATCACTGAGCACATTTGCTTGGCTTTCAATCTTATGCTGCTTCCAATGGTTTTAGAAAAGAAACCCATTGTACTCATATTTGAAATATGCAATCAGTTGCTAGGTAAATAATGAGCTGATCATATACAATATTTTGGAGGCTAAACTGATTATTCTATTAATAAGGTTTAAAGTGAGCCTTGTGCATGGATCTTGCTGAGCAGCTGTGAGGAAAAACTGCATGTAACAAAAGTAAATCATAATTCTGTATGATCTAAACATCCAAGATAAACAGAAAACTAACTCTGCCGGCACTTGGTCGTCAATTAGCTTTTGCTTCCTTATTAATACTTTGCAGTCTGATTCAAAAGTGAATGCTGAAAATGCAAAAGGTTCTGATCATTTTCTAAAAACACGTGTAGAAACAACCTGGGAATCCATTACCATTTTAAGCACAGGAGACTATTAAATCACTTAACATGCTATCTACTCACTTTCAATTACCTGTACTCTTTGTCAGGGACGTATAAACCCTCTAAGCATATAAAATAAGGCTTCGAGATTTTTTTAGTTGAATAACTTATTGATTTTTAGCATTGTTTGCATGTAGACTTCATTTGAAAGGCAAACAAATTAATAGCACACGAAAAATAAACCCAGAGAGAGAGTTATTGATGTATTTGAAACCTCAAGGCAGCATAATCAGTAGAGAAAATGCACTGAAAAATATGGATTGCAAGTAAGAAATGTCTCTTTTAAATTACATAGAATTTACAAATAAATCTTTAAAGTGCAACACATATGATCAATTAAACATTTAACCCATCTTGAGGTTATATTTTCCTTGTCATCATATTTAGATAGAGCTATATTTTCTTTCAGTAACATTCTTTATAATGTTAGCTGTACTAAATGAAATTATTCAATTAAGTGTCATCTAGATCACCACTATGGCTTTCAATTGCCATGAGCTGCTGCATGATGAGGACACATGAGCACTGACATCACAGATTGCTCCAGCCAACACATTAACGTCTGTTTCTATTGCCGTGTTCTGAGCCACTCATTTCAATGCTGTCATCACCTTAAAGATTTTACTAGTTTGCTCTTGTCACACAGAAGGGATGGTAACAAGTTAGTAGGATTAACTATCAAAGTCAGACAAGTCCAACCATGCATATACTTAAAGTGTAAGAAACAAACACACAATATATTCATAGGAAAAGGCCTCAGAAAACCCTCCGTTCCTGTTTTGATTTCACCTTTAAAAGATCCTATAACCTGCATCAAATTAATTAAGTCAGTTTGCTTCTTCTACATGTATGAATACATGCCCTTGAGGTGGCTCTGCTGCCCAGAGACCTACAGCTATACGGTTTATTCTGAAAAGAGTGGAGTGTGGTTATTTTGCAGTTACATTTGAAATATGGCAAGAAAATGTGATGCCATGTTGCTATTCAAGGCAAATGTTGAGATCCTTCTATTAATCTTAGGTTGAGAGTTTCCACCACTGTATTGATATGCCAGCTCAGTGGTGGATAAAGAGTAGTGAGTTTTTAGAGCATAAGAATAGTCATCACATATCTCCTTTTAATAATGGAATTATGCACATGTATCTCCCATTGCTTGAAAGAAAATATACTCTGAAGCAGGTATATAAGGTATTCAGTACATCCCAAAATCCTTCTGTGATTGAATGGTACCATAAAATATGTGCTATTTATGCTAAACTATCTGTTTGATCTTGTGTTTAGCTGTGACACTGAGTACCTTTCCAAGAAGAGCTGTGTGTAGCTCAGAAGCTTGTCTCTCTCACCAACAGAAGTTGGTCCAATAAAAAATATTACCTTACCCACTTTCTCTCTACAGATCTATTGTCATTTGGGCAAATTCAACACACTGAGTTTATATGACTTTCATACATCTCCCAAAGCACTTATTTTTTTCTCTGGGTTATCATTGATTCCAATAATTTCTGAATCCCCCCCGCCCACTATTCTCAATATCAATAATAGACTTGTCAACAAACAAATATAAAGATTATGGAACATAATAAAGGAAGGGGGAGATAAAGAGTGAGTGATCACCTTTTTGGGCAGTTAGGAGGAATTCCCCCTCCTCCCAAGTGTTCATATCTCTCTGATTTCCCCTCTCCCCAACTTGCTGAGGAGAGAGAGGGAGAGAAAAAATGACATACTGCCACTCAATCTCTTCTCCCTATCAAAATACTCTCTTTAAACCAGTGGTTCTCAACCTGTGGCCCACAGCTCACTTGTGGCCAATCAGCACATAGCTATGGCCCATGTGACATCCTCAGGGACATATGGTAGTGTGTATATATATTGTGTGGATGTGGCCCATATAACTGAGCTGCACATGCAGTCCACAATGTAAATAGGTTGAGAACCACTGCTCTAAACTGACCTAGTGAATGTTTACACATGCAATACACAGCCAGGGGGCTGAGTACTGATCCTTAGATCGGTGGTGATTATAATTGGTCAGAAAATACATGTCTAAATTAAATTTGGCCCAAAGATGTATCACCTGAGTGAGAAAAATAATCAGTTCAAGCACATGATTTCAATATCTGACTAAAAAGTTAAACATGTGCTTTGCTGAATTGGGGCCCTGATCAGTAGGTAGGAGCAGGTCCCTACATGTTTCAGATATGAGAAGACAGAAAGTCCACTCATCAGTTATGAAGCATAATCAGTATTACCAACTCCAAGCATTTGAAAATTGTGAGTCAGTCCCAGTACCCCTCAAAAAAGTAATAAGTTTGGCTTAAAAAAATAATGAGATTTTAAAATAGTAAATTCATAGTTGCTTTTATTTGCTTTCTGGTTTTCACAGTTGTTAGTGTTCATATTTTCAAACTTTTCTCTGCAATCATAAGGACTAGAAAGTTACTTAAAAAAGGAAAGTGGAGATTTTCACTTAAGGTACTGACTGCAGAAGCTAGAGCTTTAAGAAATAGTATCAAAACATCACAAATCTGAAGATTGAAATCAGAAGCAATCATGGCAATAAGAACAGGGAGGCATGACCTCAGAGTCAAGGCCATAATTTAATCTGAAATTAAACCTGACCTCCATTGTCATTGAGTCAAAATCTTCATGAGCTGGATCTTTGCAGCTCTCTCCTCTTTCACTGTATTTACTTGATGGGAGAATCAGAACACGTAATTAATATGAATGAGACATTCAAAACTGCTTGCTCACATAAATTAGAGCCAATATATAGCCTATCTGATGGGAGATATTGGCCCACAGAGTGGACAGGTGCAGAGCAAGTTACTTTCCTCAGAAACTCAATCCTAGCAAATACTCCTACCAGTTTAGTCCCTGACTTCTCCTAAAAGGATATCCCCAATCATGCCACACTCTGCTGTAGAGGTAGGCTGAGACAGACCATCTGTAAAAGTCATTTTCTCTTAATACCCATGCCAAGTCCAGGTTTTTAAAAAACAAAAAAAATGCAACTATGCTGCAAGTGAGGAGAAAAACGTGAATGAAAGTGAAAAGAAAACAAACAGACTTCTAAACATATTTTGGCTGAAAGCTTTTCCGAAATTTATAATTGATGAAGAAATATTACAACAGAGGATGTCTTCTAACCTGTTTAGAAACAATTTGGCCCATGCGCTTTTCTTTTTCTATTATAAGGGACATTTCCATAAAAAACAGTAGCCTTCTGCTCCTGCTGTTTATTCCTCACCAGAAGTCATAATCCTTCATTTGCAAATAGATCCATGAGAAATATCTGCAGCATAGCACCTGCTTTGGAGTTCACACACAAAATCAAAGCACCAGGGTCTCATTCTTTCAAGCCTGCTAATTTTTCATCAAAACAATGAGGTTTTTTTTTAATTCAATCTAAATGGATGCTAGTAAAGATTAGATTTTTGACGAGTATTGAAAAATATTTTATGGTCTTCTTAGTCACTAATTAGCTGAGCCTCCACCTGTGAGCACAGGGGTGAAAAGCAATTCCATTTGTACTTGTGTATTAACTACAGGAGACAAAAACTGCCAGATTTGTTTTGTGTTGGTTTCTTGGACCTAAACCAGCAGTGTAATTTGAAGATGTAGCAACGCCATAACAAACATTTCCATCTTTTGGATTTCAAATGTCAAAGCTAGTTTTATAATTAGCATGTTAATACATCTTACACAAAGAAATAATCCTTTTACTGAATCGACTCCAAAATCCATTCCAACTTGTGAACAGTAGAGTAGAAGATGCATTGAAAAGACAAATTCAAAAACAGCAGTATTAAAACATATATAGTTAGAGTCTGGGTGAACTCCTTTTTTCATATGTGCAATTATTTGTTACATGTGTCCCCTGCCCAGACTCTCTGCCTGGGAAGCTTAGACCTTAAAGGCACATCTTCCAGTACCACAGGAATCAAGATAGTTCTAGAACATGCAAGGCATGTAGCTGGAAAATCAGGTATATAAACCACAGGGGTGGGATTTACACTTCCTTATACTACTTTACAATCTTTAAAGTGAACAAGGATTGTTTTAGATAAAGATATTGAACTGAGACTCTGGAAAGCAGGGTTCAATTCATGGCTCTGTCATAGGCTTCCCATGGGACCTGGGGCAAGTTTCTTAACCTCTGTGCCTCAGCTTCACACCTTGAAAATTGTGATGATACATCCCTGCTTCACAGGGATGTACTGCAAATTTGTTTGTCAGGTGATCAGAGTGCAATGATGGTGACTGCCTCAGTACATAGTTATAAAAAAAGGCTGTGGGGGACAAATAGTGCTAATTTTTGTGAAGGCACTGTGTCTTCTAATAGGATAATATTGAAGTTGAGGAGGAAAATAAATGGAGGGTGTCCATGATAGCAACAAACAATCTGCATGACAGTATGAGGTCATATAAACGGAGCTGGAGAGAAGACAAAATTACTGACTAGGATGAATAGGTTGTACTATTGCCCCACTGTAACAGTCAGCCTTCTTTGCTTTGTCCTGCTGCCGCCCAGTTTTAGGGGCCGGGGGACAGAGGATGGAAAGTCAGACAAGCAGTCTGTTCCTCTGAAGATTTCTGCAGACTGAAAAGGTAGATCTTTGACCAGGAAAAGAGACCCTGCCATCTCCTCCAAACCAAACACATCAAGATGTTGTGATGGAGTGGGCTTGTAGACCATCATGCCTTGCCTTCTCCAAGAAAAGAGGAATAAGGTGTATATACACTCACAGTTTTAGGCATACTAGAGGAAAACTACAGACATTAATTCTGGTTTCATTTTGTGTTTCATGTTCATTTGGCCATGAAAATTTAGGGAAACCAGCCCAGTTAAATATTTCCCTAAATCTATTGAAAAGTGGACTGAAATTTGATACAGCTGTGTTTGCAATATTACATTTAGATGGAGTGGAAAAGACACCACCAGGAAAGCATTATCTATAGCCACTGGTGGGGATAAGTAGCAGGAGAACATGAACTCTTAAGAAACAAACAATAATCCAATTTCATATTGCCTCAGTAATAACAATAATAATAAAAGGAAGACCAGTGAAAAATATACAGTGAAAAGTTTTAAAATAGATAGTATGAATGAAGCTATGAATCATCAAGGAAAGCTTCAAATGACAAGTAGTAAGAATACTGATTAAAGCCAATATACCAAATGGTAAAATCACTGACTCATTAGTCTTCTCCCTGCTTTACCGTTTTCAAGCACAATCAGCTGAGCTCTTCCTACAGGATAAGAATCTCCATTAATGTCAGGTCTGATGCAGGAGATAAGTGATTCTTAAGGTACAGCTGGGCATTTGAAGAGTTTAGTATTCATGGCGTTAAGGAAAAAAAACAGAGGATGAGGTGCCTGTAAACTAGCCTATACTCTCTCAAAAAATTCTGGCCTCCTAAGGGTATCGGAATAAGTTCAACTACTTTGCAATAAAGGCAAGATCCTATTTGGTTAAAAAATGGTTTGTTTGTTTCCCACATTTTTTTAATATGATATTCATAATATAGGTAGGATGGTGAATGTATTATATAGCCATCTGTTTAAAGCTCTTTCAAGGCAACTCCATGTCTTATGTTAAATAACGGTCTATAGCTTTTGGATGACATTGAACATCAAAAAGCTTATTCACCACAGTTATTAAAATACCAGCTGTAGTGCAAATGATTCCTTGATTGGTATCAGTTATGTATGCACTCCTTGCTTACCCTTTATTAATATATTAGCCTAGCTCACCACCAAAAAAAGAAAAGAAATAAGATACGTTAAAGTTTAATATAGCTGTTCAAAGTTCTAGGGAGATGGGGAAAGAAGAGAAATAATAATAGGCCAGGAGATTCTTACCTAACTATTACAGCATTACACTATGAAAAGTAACTATGTACAGATGGCACTGTCATGGATGCTAGTCTAATTGTACCTCTGCCCCTTCCTTTCTTGTCTTTCTGAGACCATCCACCTCAGCTCTTAGGCCTCTTGCCCTTACTTGTCTCTGGATGGAATCTTGAGATTTTTCCACTCTTAGACTAGTACCCAAGTACTATATCTGGGCAACGTTTTTCAGCTGAAACTAGGGTTACCATATTTCAGGTTTCCAAAAAGAGGTCACTGCCGGGGGGGAGGGGGGAGAAAATGAGGGGGCAAGGGGAAGATGGAGGGGGAGTGGAGTTGGGGTGGTGGTGAAGGGGATACCCATGGAGGGGGAACTCACTGGAGGTGGGGGACAGTGTCACTCCCTGCTGCAGTGGCAGGGTGTTTGGCTGGCACAAGCCCAGGATGAAGCAATGGCCATCAGTCAGCACCTCCCAGGGCTGGGAACTAGGGCCTAAGTGGGTGGGATCTGTTGTCTGTGGCTTTCAGGAGAATGGACCAATCAGCTATGGGCGCAGGGGCGGGACCAATTGGGAAGAGAACCAATCAGGGCTCGTCTGAGCTGCAGCTTTTCTGCTCTGCAAAAGCCCTGGGCATTTCCTGTTGTTTGAAAAATCTGTCCAGACAGAGAAAGGAAGCTTAAAAAAGACTGGGAAAACCTGGACATATGGAACCCCTAGCTGAAACTTTATTTGGCAAACAAAATGCATATTGGGTCACACCAAAAGATTTTTCAAATTCACCTCAGCTTTGCTAAATTGTTAATTTAAAACAAGAAAAACATTTTTATTTTGACATTTTTTAAACAAAACTTTTTCATTTTTTCTGCTTCAAGTGAATTTCCTTTCAATGTTTCCTTTAATTTATTTAAAACACTCAAATATTTAAAAATTCAGAATCTAAACAAGACATGATTTGTCAAACCAAATGTTTGACACAAAACAAATTTGTTTTTGCCTTTTTAATTTGCTGAAAATTTCAAACATGTTCAGTTTTGGTACAGCTTGTTTTTATTTTCCAAAATTGCCAGCTAAATGAAAAATTGGTTATTCATCTAGCTCTGTGGGATCCAATCCCATGTGTGAACAAAAGTATTTATCACTTTGTAGGTCCAGCTTAATTTAAGGCACTTGCTTTTCCTACCTAGGGGAACGTGACCAGTGATACTGACCAACAGCTTTCTTGAACAAGTATTATTTTTTATTCATCAGGAGAAACAAAACAGTTTTTCAGGGCACTTTGGTTTTAGAAAACAACATCTTCCTTATGGATGCCAGGGCCTAAGTTCCAGATTGCTCAACAGTTTATTTGTTACAGAGCCGAGGTGTGAAATCTCCTGTGCCCAAAACTACTTCCCTTGCCCCCAATCAACTTATTCCCCCCATCCATCCCCACCCCGCCACAATCAGCAGAGTATGTAGCAGGGCCTATCCAGGTAAATTCTCCTGTGATAGCTGCTCCATTATATGTACAGTTAGACCCATTTAGTCTAGCTGGGTTGTAATCATAGGCCTGATGGCTGTATCTTCTGTTTGGGGGAGAGGATTGAAACGGTCGAATATGTGGGACTCCATCTACCCCCTTTGTGAGTCTAATGTACACTCTTAAAAAAGTCAAACACATTGATCATGTTTTACAGAAAGGCTGAAATAGGCATATATAAATAGGCAGTTTCCTTCATGCCATAACCAACTTCCTGTAGAAAATATGCAACATTAAAAACCTCCCTCAGAACGCTATGCTTGCCACCATGGATGCCACATCCCCATATACCAACATCTCTTAAAATGGCTTCACTGTCTGCCTCAAATATCTACAATACTTCAGATATGCACCCCCAACACATGGCAAACTCACTCATTTTATCCTCACCCACAACAATTTTACATTCAACAACAAACACTTTTTCCAAAGCATGTAAACAGTTACGGGTACTAGGATGGCTCCGCAATATGCCAACCTCTTCATCGGCCATCTCAAGGAAGAATTTCTGGATAAAGTCACCAGGAAACCAATGATCAGGAGTGGTGCTAGGGTATTTGGCGCCCTAGGTGGAGGTCCTTCTGGTCTCCGGGGCACTTTGGCAGCGGATCCCGGAGTGAGTGAAGGACCCGCCGCAGAATTGCCACTGAAGACCCAGAGCGTGGAAGGACCCCCCGCCGCCAAATTACCGACAAGGGTAATTTCCTAAATCCTGGTGCCCTAGGCGACCACCTAGGTAGCCTAAATGGAAGCGCCGGCCCTACCAATGATATATCTGAACTACATCAGTGATATTTTCATACTCTGGACAAACAACCTAAACTCCCTCATGAATTTCTGCCACTTCAACAACCACCACTCATCCATCAAACTCTCTCTAGAACACTTCTGCACTAGCATTAACTTCCTGGACACACCACAATCAGCTTCAACGATGTAACCCTGCAGACGATGATATACAAGAAACTCATGGATCACCATGCTTACTTTCAGAGATCCACTAACAACCACAAACACACCAAGAAATATGTCAAGTATCAGAGGTGAAGCCATGTTAGTCTGGATCTGTAAAAGCAGCAAAGAGTCCTGTGGCACCTTATAGACTAACAGACGCATTGGAGCATGAGCTTTCATATTCACCCATGGAAGCTCATGCTCCAATATGTCTGTTAGTCTATAAGGTGCCACAGGACTCTTTGCTACAAAGAAATATGTTATCCACTACCAGGTACTCAGATACCACAGAATATACTCTGAGGGAATAGTCCACAACACACTTCTTAACACACTTAACTCCCTTCACCAAACAAGGACACTTCACCAGAGAAGTAGATTGCATCATGAAATGAGACACCCAAATAACCCAAGAGAACCTGCTTCAGTAAACAGGGAAAAACTCTGACTGCACACCCTTAGTTGTCACCTACCACCCCACACTCAAATCCATATGGGATATCATTAAATCAGTTAACCCAAACTCGATGGGGTCACATCTTGAAAGAAATCTTTCCCC
The DNA here is from genome assembly GCF_007399415.2 of Gopherus evgoodei. Taxonomy (NCBI): domain Eukaryota; kingdom Metazoa; phylum Chordata; order Testudines; family Testudinidae; genus Gopherus; species Gopherus evgoodei. The sequence goes on from NC_044323.1 coordinate 198,459,204, forward strand.
AACCTCCTCTTCTGGCTTTCAAAGAACTGTGTAACCTCACTAAGCTCATCATCAGAAGCAAGCTTCCTACAGACAAAAAATTAGCACTCAAAGTGGCACCAGACCCCACCACAAACAGATGAAAAATCTGTAGACATATCTCTGCTGCTGTAATGATCAATATCCAGCCCCCACAAACACCTTTCAAGATCCATAGGTCCTAAATATGCCTATCACAACATGTGATGCACCTCATCCTGTGCACTAAATGCACCAACAAAGGGGGTGAAGTCACATAAGAAAAATAAGACAAAAACAATATATTAACCCACAGATGAACACTTTTGACAATGTGATCATTTCATATCTGAGTTCTTGTGCAGGTTTCTTTTGAGGAAAATGACTAACACTTTCAAAACATAAGATTAAATTCATAACTTTAACACTAAAAACACTGGACTTAGTAAATACACTGGATTTATTGGTTAATTATTATAACAACCTTTAACCCTCTTTGTCCTATGACTGCAGAGGTGTTAACTAACCATGTCACCTTGAGTAGTCTCTTACAACATGTTAACTCCTTATGCTAAACAATCAGTTCCACCTTGTATTTATCTGTGACACTGAGTACCTTTCCCAGACCTGAAGAAGAGCTCTGTTTAAGCTCAAAAGATTGTCTCTTTCATCAAGTTGGAAGTTGATCCAATGAAGGACCTACCCACCTTGTCTCTCTCATAGGCATATGTTGTCATTGTCACAGATACCTTCTTACTTAGACCTACAGCTTGTATACATTTAGAGTTATTCATTTGCTCTACTGAATGAAGTAAAGGTTTTTGTTTTTTTACTACTTTAACCTCCATTTCATTACTTTTACTGCTGAGCCAATACAACTATAGATGAGTGAAGTGTGACACAGAGGCCCATTGGTGGTTCACTGCTCTATATCAGCAACTCTTATCAGGCTTGACATACTCACTACACTTAACACACTGTTGTCTTGATATATACCGAAAAGCTGGCATGTAATATATCACTAGTAAACTAAACTCGCTGATTCTTAATATTCTTATGAGATATATGTCTGGGATATATAGAGAGAGTTATGAATATATGCTAGAATTATGTTCATAAAATGTCGTTGGCAAGCATGCATAAGCCCAGTCTGCTCTAAACAAGAAAATATGTATATTTGCTGGTCATCAGGCAGAGGCAATGAAGATACATTTATATAAAAGGTAAACCAAATCAATCAACCTAGTGAGTGGGGAAGGGATAGCCTCTTGCAGGGATCTGAATCTCAAATGGTGAGTAATTGAATTCAGTGGTTATAAACAATATCACTATATTATAAAAGTGTACCAAGAAAGGTCTTTTATGAAATCTAATGACACATTGTGATTAATATCATTGTAAATGTATGTATTAACACTGTATGAGAAATTATGAATATTCAGTGATATTATGTTTTAAAGTCTGTGACCAAACAAAGGGAGAAACAGCTGCCCTTCTTTCCTGTCTGGGAGAAACTTATCTAACTGTCTCCAGTGAAATTAAGCAAAGTGTGATCTAAACCAATGAAAGCCCCATTTACATATGAATCAGCAGGGGGATGGAAACTCCACAGGAAGGGAAGAACAGCATGAGGTCATCCTGAGTCTGGGGACAAAATAGTGAGTTTGGGAAGATATAAGTAGAGAGACGAAGCCATCTTGGTATCCCTTATTGACAAGACACAAGGGGACAGAGCTCTTGCAAACTCAGAAAGATGGGTCCTTCTACCAAGAGGGTTGAAGTCTCTGGTAACTAAATAAAAGTAAGAAACCTGCACAGGCAAATATCTTTTACCTAGAGAGACAAGGGAAACCAGCCCCTTGTTCTTCTGTGGAAGATCCTAACTGAGAGAGAGTCAGCCATGGCCAGAAAGAAAAAGATTTGTAAGAAATCTATCTTGAACCAAGGCTGTAGCTTGTTAAGTCTGAGCCACTAAACCAGCATATTTTGCTATTTACACTTGACTGCTTGTAAACATGTTATCTTTATCCCCTGCACTTGTATTCGATCTGAAGTGATTGTTAATTCCAGTTAAAGCAAAACTATGCTTTTGTCTCTTTAAATGAGCTACAAACCTTATTAATTCTCTGATTGTTCCAGGAGATGATTGGACATTTCAGAGCAGACAGTTTGTGATAATTTGAGATTGGAGATGTGTTGAGGTCACAAGCCAAGTAGTAGCCAAGACAGGTGGAGACCAGTTTGTGGCTATGGTGTAAGAAGAAAGCTGCTGGAGTCAGCACTGCTGAAACATGACTGCTTAACAGTACATACAGACACTCATTAGGACTCATTTGGAGGTCAGACTAGATGATCAGATTGGTCCCTTCTGACCTATGAGTCTGAGTCTATGAGTCTAGTCAAAATTTTTTAAAAAACCATGGCTTTTTTTTTAAATTAAGACACAATGTCATATTAAAATTTTTAAATGATTTCTTCTGTGTGATTGCAGAATCATTTACATTGTTGGCAATCTACAAATTATCACACTTTCACTTGTAAATTGTAATTCAAGCATGAAATGCTGCCTTATCGCAATTTGGGGCATCTTATTTGTTGTTGAAATATGTATCATGGCAACCATCGTGGGCAATTTTGCCTTGAGAAAAATAGCCACGCCAAGAAAAGACTGAACAATACAAAGAAAGACACACACATCTATAATCTACTACAGCAGTGTTTCCCGAACTTGGGATGCTGCTTGTGTAAGGAAAGCACCTGGCAGGCCGGGCTTAACCACTAAAGACAAGAGGCAAGCTGGCATTCTACACAACTGGAGACAGATGAGGATGGTCAGCATGTGGACACCAAAGAGAAAAAGGACAGGAGCAATTTCACACAGCTAGAAGTTTCCAGCTGATACCAGGTCCTCAATGTGAAAACTGTGAAAGATAATTTTCAAGATCCAGCAGGTCTCAGGGTATGGAGAGATGTACAGGACATACCTGTTGATGGTAGCTCAGCCCAAACTTTAAGAAAATCAAGCTTGACCACAAAGAGATCTTCAAGGAAGACAGACAATCCTTGTTGGGGATTCAATACTAAGAAGAACTGAAAAAAAAACATTCAAGGACAAGTGGACAACAGGATGGTGTGCTGTCTTCCCACATCCAATACCGAGAGGTCACTCTCAGACTGGATAGGGTTCTGAAGTCATTGGGCAAGGCAAAGAGATGGTTCATATTAGCATTAATGGCGCTACATTGAGGAACATCTCAAAAGTAATATATGGTTTCAGGGAACTCAGTAATCTGCTGATGAAGAAGAATGTCCAAGTGATCATCTCTGAGATCCTTCCTGTTCCTTGAGAAAGGAAGACAGAAGGCAAAAAAACCCTAAAACACAAACCTGGAAATAAACCACTGGCTAGGAAAAAGTTGTAGGGTTTTGGTTTTGTGGAACATTGGTCAACTTCTGATGGAAAGAGGATGCTTAGAGTTTGGATAGCCTCCACCTCATTATAATGGAAACCAGGCTTGGTTAGATCCTGAGTGTTAGATTGGCTAGAGTAGTCAGGATGGCAAACTAATAACATAAGTAGGAGATGAAAAGAGGGAAGATATGAGAACAAAATTAACCAAGAACCCAAAGGACATGAGGAGAAGAAATTCTTTAATTGCCTATAAACCAAAGCTAGAAACCTGGCTAACAAACAAAAATTGGAATTTCTCATTTATGAGTATAAATTTGATCTAGTTGTCATTATTAAAATCTGGTGGAATAATTCACATGACTAGAATGTTAAAAATCAATGGTTATAACTTGTTTAGGAAGAATCAACTGGCCAAAATTTGTTAAGAGTGGTGGTGGTTGTCTATGTCAAAAATAGCATAACCTGTTTCTGGGTCTCTGCTAACTCAGAAGTTAATTATCTTGAATGCTAATGGATAAACAGATGAAACACAAAATAGGGCATTAGTCAGTGAGTGCTGTAGACCACTCAATCACACTAGGGAACAGGATGACCAGCTCCTTAAGCACATACCTATAATGTGTAGGGAAAAAAGATTGTGTGATCTTGGTGCAATTCAGTTTGAACAACATATTCTGGAAATCTCATAGTGCCAGTACTAAAATATCCTCAGAATTTCCTAATAGTATAGATGACAATTTCGTAACTCAAAACAATGTTGCACCTAACATGGGCGAATCCTACATTATACTTTGTCCTAACAAATAAAAAGGAACTGATCACAGAATTAAAAATAAATGGTAGCTTAGGTACAGGTGATCTTGACTTGATCACATTGATAATAAATGTGAATAAAGCCAAGACCAGTAACATAAATACTTGGTGTTTTAATAGGGTCAATTTTACATATGTATACATTGTATATCTTATCTCTGTATGTATATTGTGACAATATATCAGTGATCTTCCCCTCTGGTGGAACCCACAGTCTTGGTCAACTCCTCCTGTGTCTGATCAGGAGTTGGGAAGTTTGGGGGGAACCCGGGCCCGCCCTCTACTCTGGGTTCCAGCCCAGGGCCTTGTGAATTGCAGTTGTCTATAGTGCCTCCTGTAACAGTTGCATGACAGCTACAACTCCCTGGGCTACTTCCCTATGACCTCCTCCAAACACCTTCTTTATCATCACCACAGGACCTTTCTCCTGGTGTCTGATAATGCTTGTACTCCTCAATCCTCCAGGAGCGGCGCCAGGGTTTTTGGCACCCTAGGCGGAGGTCCTTCCATGCTCCTGGTCATTGGCAGCAATTCTGCTGCGCGGGGGGTCCTTTCACGCTCCTGGTCTTCGGGGCACTTCAGTGGCGGGTCTCTGAGCGAGTGAAGGATCCGCCGCAGAATTGCTGCCGACGACCCAGAGTGCGGAAGGACACCCCGCCGCCTAATTGCCACCGAGGGTGGCAAAATGCCACCCTCCCAAATCCTGGCACCCTAGGTGACTGCCTACGTCGCCTAAATGGAAGGGCCAGCCCTGCCAGCAGCACACCCTCTCACTCTCAGCTCCTTGCACCTCTTGCTCCCAGCTCCTCACACACACACCTCACTGACTAACTGGGAGACTTTTAACTAGTTACAGCCAGCCCTTGATTGGCTTCAGGTGTTCCCATCAATGTAGCTATCTCCACTGCCTTCTAGAAAGATCTTAATTGGCCCCAGGTGTCTTGATTAACCTGGAGCAATTGCTATTTGGTTACCATGGTACCAGGGATTTGTTTAACCTGAGGCTAACATACCTGTTTCTCACTACTTTACTGCAGCCATCTGGCCTTGCCCCATCACAATATAGAATAAACTTGTTTTAAAGCTACCTTCAATTATCCAGTAAAGGAAGCCATTTTTTAATCTGCATCGACATCTTTCTCAGTTGTGGGACTGTAGCTTTCTGGACATTTATTAAAGTGTTCTTAAACTATTCCCAATTATCATTCAAATTGTTCTGATTAAATCCTTCATCCCAGTTGATCTGGCTCAGAATAAGGAGTTTTAAAGCAATTAGGAACAAAAAGAATATTAACAATGTTATTAGTCCATTATTTGATGGAAACTCTAAATTGTCTATAATAATGCAGAAAAACCAGAAGTATTCAATAAATATCTGTTGTGTATTTGGGAGAAAACAGACGATACAGTCATATCATACAATAATATTCTTTCAATTTCATGAGTATTTCATAAAGATGAAAAACAGCTACCAAAGTTAGACATTTTAAAATAGCTGCCCAGATAGATGTATCTTTGGATACAAGCTAAACTGCAGTAAAAGACCTGCAACAAAGTCATGTCTGGCTGGGTCAGCTGACTCGATCTTGTGGGGATCAGGTTACAGGCCTATATAATTGCAGTGTAGACATTTGGGCTTGGGCAGGAGCCCAGGCTTTGAGACCCTTCCCTCCTCAAGGAGTCTCAGAGATGAAAAGTTTTTAAAGAGTTGGCTGAGGAGCTCATTGAAACTTTAATGTTAATGTTCAATAGATCTTAAAACTCTGTGCCAATATTTAAAAAGGGAAAGTGGGATGACCCTGGTAATTATAGGCTGTCAGTCTGACATCGATCCTGGGCAAGATAATGATGTGGCTGATACGGGACTCAATTAAGAAAGAATTAGATGAAGGTAATATAATTAATGCCAACTAACATGGGTTTGTGGAAAATAGATCATATCAAACTAACTTTTTTCCCCCCAAGTTTGGTCAATGAAGGTAATAACATTGATGTAATATGCTTAAACTTCTGTAAGATATTTAACTTGGTACTGCATAACATTTTAATTAAAAACTAGCATGAACAAATTAAACCTGGCTAAGTGATAGTTCTCAAAATGTAAATGTAAATAGGCAGTCATCATTGAGCAGATGTGTTTCTACTGGGATCCTGTAGGGATCAATTCTTGGATAAAAGTATTTAACACTTTTATCCTAGATCTCAAAGAAGATATAATATCACTGATAAAGTTAGCAGATGACACAAAAAATAGGGGATGCAGTAAAGAATGAAGAGCACAGTCACTGATACAGAGTGATCTGGATCCTTTGGTAAGCAAACAATATGCATTTCAATGTGGCTTAAGATAAATATTTGCATTTAAGAAAAAGGTATAGAGGTCATAATTTCAGAATGGGGAACTCTATCCTGGGAAGTAGCAACTAAAAACGATGTGGAGGTTGTGATATATATAATCATCTGAATATGAGCTGCCAGTCCAGAACTGTGGCTAATTTGATCTTTGGATGCATAAATAGGAAAATATCAAATTATTTTACCTCTGTATTTGGTATTAATGTGATTGCTGCTAGAATACTGTGTCCAGTTCTGCGGCCCACAATTCAAGGAGGATGTTGATAAATTAGAGAAGGTTCAGCAAAGACAGTAATAAATAGTAACAACAACAAACAACAACAACAACAACAACAGGCATCTTTTCTTTCTTTGTGACTTCTGTCCTGCCATCCAATGGAAGAGATTGGTAACAGTAAAGCCTAAATGTGTGAAGTGGCATACAAGTTGTGAAAATAAAGGAGGATTTCTAACAGGAAGCTGAACCTACTCACATCAAATTAGAGAGAACAGACAACCATTGATATTTCAAATACAGAGAAAATGATACAAACTATATATCAGAGGATTTGAGCAATAAGAAAAGAGGTAAGCAGCTCTGTTAAATTTGTTTTATGAACTTACAATTAAACATTCCTTTATGGAAATCCATCTACTGGCCCTTCAAAAGGCCACTGCCAGAGATAAAAATGATGGATTTCAATTAATAACACTTTTTTAAAAAATTGCATTTTCGCTGTTTAGTGGACTATTCCAAAATAAGCTTGAGGAACTAAGCTGAGCCAATCTTAAATATTGTGATTAACTATATAAGTGGCAATAACATTCCCAGTATTTTAAAAGGATGGAAACAGATTTAACTAGGGTCGCAGGAATCATTACAGGGATATTTTAACCCTTTGACATGGTGAAAAGTTTTAATGTACAATTTGCTTGCACTGAAGTGATATACATAATATTCTATGATTGCCTCTATTAAAATAAAACATGCAACTTTACAGCAAGATGGTGGATGGAGTTTCCAGATCTTTCAGGAGCCCATTGTTAAAATTCTCCAAAAAACTGAGGGGAAGGATCTATCTTCTATGCCCTTTGAATACTGCTAAATCACCACAGCCCAATGGAAACCCCTCTGGGATTCAGAGGAACAATATTTACCTCTGGAATGGACTAGATAACATTAAATGGCAAGTATTTTTTTTAAAAAATACCCTGGGATGGATATTCTAATCTAGACTGCAACAGTTTATATTATACCAGCAGAACACTAGGCTATACTATCAAAATATTTAGTATAATTTTAAGAAGAAACATAAATGTTTCCTGAAAATGTACTTAATGTAAACTTCTTTGCTCCCTCTTTCCTGACTTTTGGCTATGAGATAATATTTTTATTTAAATGGGAAGACAAATGAGACTAATTTCAAAGGACACATAGCTTTGTTAACATGGAATTTGCCAAAATGGTTAAAATACTGGAGTAACTACAGTAGTTACAGTGTCCAAGTTCCAGAGCTGCTTACATTAGCATGAGCAGTAAATACAATCAAGACAATAAAACCATGAGTTTAACCCTGTAGTGTGGCGCAGCTGAATCATAGTAGCAAACCCCCATATAAATAACTAGTCATCCTAATTCTAACAAAATGAAGAAGTTATTTTGTTTCCCAGATCTTGTTATTTTGCTGTTGTCACCATATGTTATGACAGAAACAGAGCAGCTGGAAGATTTAATAACTGAAGAGTTATATAGGAATGTTGATCCACCCTCAAATCATAACTAAAACCTATTATTTCCACAGCTTCCAGAAATGTGGGCAATTACTTCTATTCTAGATATATTAATTACAAGATTTTTAATTATACTGTTTCTAAAAAGAACAACAACAGTGTACATTCTCAAAGGTAAAAGAGGCCCTATCTGAAAGCTGTTTTGCTTATCCTGCTGATGTTAAGGAGTAAAATTAAACACTTTAGGTAAACCTACATAATGATATTCATAGCTGCTCTCTTTTAAGCAAAAGTAGCATTTTTAAATACAGAGTGAGGAACAAGAGAAGCAGTTTCCTTAAAGGAAACACCTCTTCACACATGCAGTGAGGGGGGTACAGAAATGAAAGCTATCACCCAGTAAGGGAGTAACAGGAGAGTCTACACAGGATGACCATGAAGAGAAGGGGGAGAAAAATCAACAACTGGTTCTTTAAGAAGTGCTCAAATATCCTCATAATATCCTCAATTTTGGGGGGTTCCTCATGAATCAAAATAAAATCAATATTGTTATTTCTCGGACTTTTATTCCTCAGGGAACCATTTGATATCATTCTCCAAGAACTGCATATTCTATTAAACTATTACAGTATTAAAAAATTAAAGGCCTATGCCAGGTGCCAGTGTGCAATGCAAGCTCCCCCATAATGCCCAGCCCTACCTGAATACCCAGAGAAGGGGGATAAAATGTTCCTTTATTTCATCAGTTAACATTTATATTGTTGTAGTGCCTAAAGGCCAAGTAGGCTGTTGCACTAGATGGCGAGCAAACATACAGGAAATCAGAGTCTCAAAGAGCTAATGATCTAAAAATGACAAGGCATAACAGCGGGAGAGAGATAAGCATGTTGGGGTGCAGGTTGGAGTGGACAAGAATAATTGGCTGTGTGCAATTCTTAGTCAACCAGAAGCAGTAATTACAACTCTTTCACACACCCACACAGGGCTAAAAAGAATAGAATCCTAAATGTTTTATGAAAGAACCTTGTTGAAAAGTGGGGAATGTATGCAAATGTATGCTACTCCTTGAGTTTAGTGACACCAGCCCACCCACAGTATATGTCAAATACCAGATTTTGCCACTGCCTACTTATACAATTGTATAACTGTAATTACAGGTATCTTGATTATTCAATAAAGTAAGTGCACACATTGTTCCCATTCAGTTCAGTAGTGCAACACAGCTGTTGCAGCTTTAGTTCTTACATGCTGAAGAGTACAGACCAAATAATCCAAAATTAAATCAAATGTAGCGTATGTTACATATTTGCTTGAGATACATACCAGCACATTGCTATTATATTGGACTGTGTTCCTTTAAACATTATAGGTCTCATTGATCCATAATACCTAAACCTCATTACACCATTTTTAATAGTAAATCTAACACAATTGTCACAGTAATAATACAGCCTTATTTGTATGCACATAAAAAACTGATCTCTGAAGTAGTTCTTGAAGAGAGTTTACTTGACTCAAAGGATAAAAAAAACAAACAAAAATGCCCAACTGGCCTCTTATAGGACATTGGATTTTATTAACATTTTTCGGAAGAGCACTTTAGTCAGCATAAGCTGGTGGGAAGTATTTATTGAGAATAATAAGTCTTTACAGCCCCATCTAAAACCTTCTTGCATCATATAGGAAATATATCTAATGCAAGATGTGTGCATTATAAAACCAACAAGAACACATTGTTTTCAACACTCTGAAGCAGTTTAGCTGAACACTGTTCCATCTTAATTTTAAATAAAAAATATTTTTTTTTATTGTTAGCAGCTATACTCTCCATTGCACATTATGGGAAAAATGGAACCCCTCCTCCTATGTAACTGTGGTACAGTAAAATATGAATATTCTTGTAACGGAAAAGCTTTCATGCCTAGTATGTATACAAGAGAAGTGCCAAAAAGGATGGATATTTAAAAATTTATTCACCCTTTGTAGCCTGCTCAGAGGAGGAGTGCTCCCAGCCATCAAGCCAGAAGCTTTAGCCAGGTACTTTTAATGCTCAGGCCTGAACAAGTAATGTGACACACAGTGTGCTAATGTTTTATTTTAACTTTCCCTTAATGAAAAGTTAAAACAGAATAATTTTCCTTTCAACTAAAGTTGGTGTCATCAAGGGAATTATGACTTCAGGAATAAGTGTGATTGCACATGTAAGGTCTGTGCCATTAAGAAGGATGCAATATGCTGCAAAAGTAATAGCTCAAAGATCTGATTTTTACTATCATGTCCTCAGTTATAAAGATTGTCAGGGTTCCTTCCCCACTCTGAACTCTGGGGTACAGATGTGGGGACCTGCATGAAAGACCCACTAAGCTTATTTTGATCAGCTTAGGTTAAAAACTTTTCCAAGGCACAAATTCCTCCTTGTCCTTAAACAATATGCTGCCACCACCAAGTGATTTAGACAAAGAAACAGGGAAAAGACCACTTGGAGTCCTATTCCCCCAAAATATTCCCCCAAGCCCTACACCCCCTTTCCTGGGGAAGGCTTGAGAATAATATCCTCAACAATTGGTACAGGTGAAAACAGACCCAAACCCTTGGATCTTAAGAACAATAAAAATCAATCAGGTTCCTAAAAGAAGAATTTTATTTAAAGATAAAAGAATCAGCTCTGTAAAATCTGGATGGAAGATAACTTTACAGGGGAACAAAAGATTCAAAACACAGGATTTCCCCTCTAGGCAAAACTTTAAAGTTACAAAACAAAACAAAAAAAAAAACAGGAATAAGCGTTCCTCTTAGCACAGGGAAAATTCACAAGCTAAAGCAAAAGATACTCTAACACATTTCCTTGCTATTACTTCCTATTTCTGTAATGTTAGATGTATCATTTCAATGGGAGCTGGATTACTTGCTTGATCTCTCTCTTTGTCTCCGGAGAGAACAACCACACAGCACAAAACAAAGCCTTCCCCCTCCCACAGATTTGAAAGTATCTTCTTTCCCCATTTGTCCTTCTAGTCAGGTGCCAACCAGGTTTTCTGAGCTTCTAAACCCTTTACAGGTAAGGTGGGATTTTATGCTACCCTTAGCTGTATGTTTATGACAAAGACCAAGAGTAGAGAAACAGAAATTATATAAGCAGAGCTATTTGCCATAAGACATTAGAAGTTTTTGAACAAAGTGTGAAGACACTTGCATGTATGGAGTCTCCCTTAAAGGGGAAAAAACAAACTCAGACATATTTATGATTCAACTATTTAGACTTTTTTGATCTGGTCATTTGTCAAGAGAATACTGTCTAGAGATATTTTTCTAGGTATTTCCATTGTTCACCAAACTGAACTAAAGTCTATAAGGCTAGATGAAAAGATGATCAGGAAACTACTGTACTGACGTTCCACATAAGGAATGGAATTGTCCTAAGGAATATGAAATTAGTTTTCGCAAACAGATGTATTAACAAAATGTAAATTGCTTTATTGCTGTAAATACAAGTGTGATTGAATCAGGTATGTTGTGTAACTAAAATAAGAATACTTAGTAGTAAATAAATGAATATATCATATGTTTTTAGAATGCTTTATATCTGTGTGTCAGTGCAGAAGGTGAAGGCCCACAGGGATTCTAAAAATTAATACTGGCCACTCCGGGCTTGTATTAAACTCCCAAGGTTACAGCTTCTCTCTGATCTTGGATGAGTACACAAGCTGCCACCACCCAAATGCAAAAAAACCCTTTGAACCCAGGAATTCCTCCCTGTGAGGTATTCTCAAGCCCTTTCACTCTCCCTCTGGGGAAGAGCTGAGAAAGAAAACAAAGTTACCACCAGCTAATGAAACATGGGCACAAACCTCTTAGGACACAAAAAACCCTATCTCGTTCTTAAAAAAGGTAAATTTTATTAAAAACAAAAAGAAAATACATCTGGAACTTAGGGGGAAGAGGAGGGATAGCTCAGTGGTTTGAGCCTTGGCCTGTTAAACCCAGGGTTGTGAGTTCAATCCTTGAGGGGGCCATTTAGTGATCTGGGGCAAAATCAGTACTTGGTCCTGCTAGTGAAGGCAGAGGACTGGACTTGATGACCTTCAAGGTCCCTTCCAGTTCTATGAGATAGGTATATCACTATATGTTAGGCTATTGCTAGATTTTAAAAGAGCAAATATAATAATAATTCAGCAGCAAGAATGGTTTTCTTGAGGTCTAGCTTTATGGTTACCAGCAAAACAAAAGCATTTGGGGGTTAGCACACAAGAGTCCACAAGCCTTGCAGAAATAAAAGAAATAACCTAATCACGTCTTTCTAGACATTTCTTGATCTACTTACATATTTGGGGTTTCAAATTGAGTAGTTCTAGATATGATCTGGTCAGGGCCGACTCCAGAAATTTTGCCATCCCAAGCGGTGGGGGGAAAAAAAAAAGCCGATCCTGATGGGCGGCAATTTGCCGCTTTCTGGTTAGGTGGCATTTCAGTGGCAGGTCCTTCCTTCCAAGAGGAACCGAGGGACCCGCCACTGAATTGACGCCGAAGAGCCCGACCTGCTGCCCCTTCCTCTTGGTCACCCCAAGCACCTGCTTGCTGAAGTGGTGCCTAGAGCCGGCCCTGGATCTGGTGATTTTCATACTTGGTTCACAGCTTTTTACAGCATAGCTTTAGCCCTGTCTCTGCTCTGTCCCCTCTCTCCAGAGAACAACAACAGAGAGACAGACAAAGGTAATTTTTTTTCCCCAATTTAAAACAGTTCTAACCCTCCCATTGGCACTTTTGGTCAAATGCCCACTCCCTTCCTTTTACCTATGGGCTTTTTTAACCCCTTACAGGTAAAGCATGTAGAGAACAGCTACTAACAGGGATTTTGTAGCTAACTGGCTGGATGGATGCCCATAAGAGAGATACTTCCCTCTTCATTTATCATACCATGAATAGTACTCAGAATTCTTTATACTTGTACTAAACTTGGTAGTGGAAATTTACTGGTAACTAAACTATTGCAGTCTCTGTCCTCTTTATATATACATATGTTCTTTATATGTGCAGATGTTGGCACGATTTGTCAGAAGATAAGAGATCTGTTTTTCTGAGACTTATGAAATGTGCACATGCTACTAAGCGCAGGTAGCTATCTGTACTTAGCCTGTTTGGTACAAGATGCTTCTGTGTCTTAAAAAAAAAAAGGGTGTGGAACAAGACAAGACAAGACAAAGCCTGTAAGACGCATGGTAATATATTATTAGCAAATATCATATTATACACAATATTAATATTACATAATTACATACTTTTTTTATAACTATGGATTGTATTCATGTTAAACACTTCCCATTATGCTTTTCACTAATGTCAAGTTGTTTAACTGAATGGAAATGTTAAGTGTTGTAAGTTCACTGCTAGGTACAGAGACATACCAAAAAGACAGGATTAGATAAATGATCTTGCTGATGCTTGACCAACATGCCGAATGAATGTACCAAAATGCTAATATTTCTATGTTTTAATGACTTCTGAAATGTTATGCTCAAAACAAAATAAGAAATTGGTAAGAACTGGTGTGTAAATCTTGGGTTTCATCAGTCAAAAATAACTACTTCATAAATACAAGCAGATTTCATTGCATATCTTTGAAACAGAGCTACAATATAAGGTGGAACACTGCAGTATCCCTGAAGAGGGTAATGTATAACTTCTTTTATCTTGTTTTTGACTAATAAAACTGATGGAGTCAGGGATTATTTGATGTCTTACTAATAAAATCCTTGAACATTATCTTCCAATAATTATTGGAAACAAGTGAATTTGAAAGATAAGGAAGTATATAAAATGTATTTAAAAATTAATAAAATGATTGACTCACATAGTTGCCAGGGTAAAAACTGGTTCAGTGAGTAATAGTGCAATAAATATCCCAATAATGTTTTGATTAAAATATATTTAAAAATTTATATTGCCCCATATTAAAGAGGAGACTGTTTTTTCAGTCTTAGATTCAATAAGAGATATACTTGTCACTGAACAACTTACCGGATTGTAAACTACTAAAACTAATGTATTATTGAATCATACTTAGATAAAATTTATTTCACCATATCAACATAAGCATACAGGAGATGCTTCCATGTTTCCATGGATGCTTCCAGTATTTTAAAGGGACATCGTAAACTTAAATATCACATAATGTCCTTTTTTAAAAAAAAACGACTATGTTTAAAAGAAACTTGCAACATTCCTTCAGCTACAGGAAATTAAAATAATATTTTCTCTACTTTTCCAGTGTGTTTACTTTGCTTCATTTTACAGTATTTTTTTATATAGTCAGTTTCAAAGTTTACCCTCTTTGTACTGATCTTTCAAACAGAAACCACTTAGGAGAAATGTTTTTAAAAATAAGAAAAAAAAACTATGATTGTAAACTCCAAGAATTAGTAGTCTTGCTCTGGGGCAGGTGAAATCGCTTTTAATTGACATGTTACAAATTGACTGTCTTTTAAATTGACTGTGCCCCTTTAACAAAGACAGTCAAATGTTTTGAAAATTCCAGAAGTCCCATTAATTGCTTCTCCTACACCAGACTTCTAGCAAATTCTTACCACACAGCCATTGTATCCAGTCCTAAAAAGGATAACTCCCATGTAAAGGAATCTTACATCAAAGAGCCAGCAAGGATGACTCTTTCTGCTTTCACTGCGTACTGTATAACCTGACCAAAATGCCTCTTCAGTACACTGATCCCAGGCTGTGGTTTTGTCCTTTGGGCTCATTAGCAGCTGATTTAAACTTATACAATGGGGCTTGTTTTGTGTGCATGGACGAAGATTGGAAGAGTATAACAATACACTTTACATGATTTTGGCATCCACATTCCCCTTACATGTGCTATATGCAGTTAGCGGAATCCCAATACCTGGCCCTAAACTTTACAATTTGAATATTCGACATGTAAAATGTATTTGAGTACTATCTACTTCTTTTCAGAGGATCAGAAAAGTTACTTAAGAATTTTTTACTTATATTTTCAAATTTTAACCACCTGCAAAAGAAGCCTTTTCATTAATCCCTAAGGTTCTAGGTGCCTAGATGAAGCTACTTGTATTTAATAATTGTAAAAGTTGTAATAAAAGATCAAAAATTAAGTGTCTGAACTGAATTTCTAGAACTTTGAGATTTGCCCATCACTACTCCAAATACAATCTTCAGTGTTCTAAAGCGAAGTATCCAGTTTACACAACATATCTTTCTGTGAGAAATTCATAGACCTTAGGTCCTCCCACTTAAATTATTCAAGCTCCTCTCCATTCCCTGCCAAAAATTAGAAAAAAGCAAATTGTGTGTGTATTATTTTTTTTGTGGTGGGTGAAGGGGGCACTTTCTTCTTCATGTTTATGTCTCTAAAAGTATTTTCAGTAAATCAAAGGGAAAATTGATCTTATTATTCCAAGAATGAATCCTCTGTGGAATATTCATTACTTAAACTAATACTCATGTTAAATCATAGTTTAGAAGTGAAATAGATGCGTTAAGGGTGCCTAACAGCAATAGAAATTCAGCCATGCTGCAGATGTTTAGTATTATTTTATCTGGTTATTCTTTTTACATTTCTGATTATGCTTTAAATGTACACCTTAAAATACAGGGGAGTTGCATCATACGCAGGGGTTAGGTTCTGAAGTCAGCACATAATGTGAAAATCACGAATAGTCAAATGCTCATTGAGTGGAATGGTGGGGAGAATCGCCCGCACTACAGGTACAGTATTTAAATTGTCATTTTTCATTTTTTTTATTTTGTTTTACTGAGCGTATATAGTTAAAATCGCATAAGTTAAATGTGCCTATGATGCAACTCCACTGTATGCAGACCATACAAAATGCCTAAGGTCAATGGGAATATTCATGTATTTTAAGAGCTGTTCACCTTGATCTACAAAGCCTGGGTACTAGCCAACTAAGAGATCACCTCTCCCTCTACATATCACTGTGCCAATGGAGATCAGTGATCTACTTCAGCATGATTAATAGATGTAATAGACATGTGTGTACATATACAGAGAGGGGTAAAGTATTCATTGGACACTCAATTCTAATTTTTAGCCTTAGATGGAGTTTACCACCCGCTTTGGGCTGCATTCCCAAGCAACCCGACTCCAAGAAGACCCGGTTCCGGTGCACCGGGGGCCGCCACCGGCCTCACACCATCCACGGGCCTTGATAGTCAACAAGTACCATAAGGGAAAGTTGAAAAGAACTTTGAAGAGACAGTTCAAGGCCCGTGGACGGTGTGAGGCCAGTGGCGGCCCCCGGCGCGCCGGGACTGGGTCTTCTTGGAGTCAGGTTGCTTGGGAATGCAGCCCAAAGCAGGTGGTAAACTCCATCTAAGGCTAAATACTGGCACGAGACCGATAGCAAATTAGAATTGACTTTTCAACTTTCCCTTACGGTACTTGTTGACTATCTCTAATGGCATGAAAAAAAAGTAGTTTGCTAATCTTAAAGGCACTGTTTGAAATCTATTTATTTCCTCTTGTTTTTGCCTTGGACGTGAGCAGGCAGAACAGTTGCGAGTGTTGGTGTGGTATTTATTTTGGGAGGAATGCTCAAGTCCTCTTTTAGTCAGTCTGTAGCAAAACTGACAACTATAGCACAGCTCCATTCCCAGAGTTATGGATAGTTGGCACGCTTAAAAAGTTCTTTCTGGCTGAAGAGATTACTGGCTCTGATGATATTTCTTATGTTTAAAATGGGGAATACCACTGGAATTAGTAATATATCTAGGATGTAAAAAGAAATAATTAGGCGTGGCCACTTTAGGTTGCAAATAACCAGACACAGATTAAGAAAGCATACAGAGAACTATTACATGTAAATCAATTCTCCTTATCTCCCTTAAATCTATTTAGGGCATACTGGTATCCAAATGTTTCATTATTTATATTTTGCTCCATAATGCAGCAAATATTCTTTATGGCTAGTTGCTGCATGGAAGTCTCTACAGAAATAAAATTGCCTGTGACAATAATAACTTATTTACTTGATACTATTTTTAAAGTAAATCTCAAAACTAAGCGGCTGACTATGGCACCACACAATTAAAAAAAAGTAAAATGGAATGAACATTGAAAGGTTATATTTATCTTGGAATATAATAGAAAAATGTCACCATATCTGGGATGACATTCCTAAATACCAGTTTGACTGCTTGTATAAAAAGCAGACGTTATTTCTCTAGGGAACAACAGAACAAACAGCCTAGTGAAGGAGATGATCCCTTGCCCAACAACATTGTTTAAGAGTAGGAATAACAGAACCAGATATGCCCAGTATTCGCTATGTTTAACCAACAATTCAGAGAGAGACATGAGGTACTCCAAAGTACTACACACCTAACTCATTGGTATAGTAGAATCTTGCTACTACACACTTCAGTCTACATACAGAATACAAAACATTGTGATCATCTGGTCTAATCTCTTATATAAACACAGGCCAGAGGAGTTGCTTGGGTCAATTTGTGCCTGAACTAGAGCATAAATTCTAGAAAAAAGAAAAAAATCAGTCTTAATTTAGACATTTCCAGTGAAGGAGAACCTACTTCAACCCTTGGTAAATTGTTCTTATAGTTAATTCACTCCCTGTTACACATTTATATCTTTTCCTAATCTTAATTTATCTAGTTTCTACTTCCAGCCATTAGATCTTGCTATACTATGGTCTGCAAGACTGAAGAACCCTCTATAAATTAAACATCGTTCCCCATGTAGGCACTTACAGACTGTGATCAAGTTATTCCTTAACTCTCTTTAATAAACTAAACAGACTGAGTTCTTTGAAACTCACTATGAAACACGTTTTCTAATCCTTTAATCATTCCTGTGACTCTTCTTTGAAACCTTGACACCAGAACTAGATGCAGTATTCCAGCAGCAGTCCCATCAAAGTTAAAAACAGAGGCAAAAGAACCCCGTTTATGCATTCAGGGAATGCATTAGCCCTTTTGGACATAGCTCTGCACTGGGAGTTCATGTTCAGCTGTTATCCACCCCACAATACCCAAATCTTTTTCAGAGTCATTGTTTCCCAGGACAAAGTCCATCATTCTATAAGTATGGCCCACATTCCTTGTTCCTAAATGTATGCACATTTGTCCATATTAAAAACACATAATTTGCTTGTGTCCAGCTTACAAAATTATTCAGATTGTATTATGTTAGTGACCTGCTTCTTCATTATTTAACGCTCCCAAAGCTTTGGATTATCTGCAAACTTTATCAGTGATGATTTTATTTTTTCTTCCAGGTCATTGACAAAAATATTAAATAGCATCAGACCAACAACCAATCTCCATGGAACATCACTAAAAACACATGC